>NC_141689.1:164350744-165656270 GCF_964263255.1 Lissotriton vulgaris
TTGAAGACCAACCCTGGCCACGGGTCAGTTGGGAAGACGGGGACAGAGACCCTCGGAAAAGGAACACCAGATGCGAACAGGTACAACCCACGGACAGACCGGGACAGGATACCCCTCAGGTTCGGGTCAAAGGACTGGGCCTCCCAGGGTACGACCAACACCCACAGCTTCGGACAGCAACGCCTGCGTTACCCCCTTCTGCAAGTAATCCGCCAGAAACCCCGATTGGATTTTCAAATTTCCCAGCAAAGTGCTTCGCCAGCACTTAGGATTTTCCACCCCTTAGGAGTTTGTGGAAAGTATGGACAAAGTGCTCCGCAGCACTTTCAGATTGAGCACCTATTGAGATCGTAGGGTCAGTGACAGGTCTGCTACTCGGACAAGTCGGACAATTTTCCTAAGCTAAACTAGGGCAATTATACTGTTTTGGGGACCCTTAGACCACCCACCAATGTTGCAAGTGACAGTTTCCCACATTGTGATTGGTCAGAAAAGGTGGTGCGGTCATTACCACCTCCTAGAATTCAACTTTCCCATCAAGAAATTTAAATTTTCTTATCCGCCCCTCAGGTTCACGTTCCCATCCATAGAATACAATAGAAAATATGAGCGCACAAGGCATCGCAACAAGTCTGTTATTTTCAAGGTGATTGTCCACATCTTGTGCTGGGTTCTCAGGCGCGTTTGGCTTCAGGAGCCAGCTGGCTGGTTTCAGCTTTTGCGCAGTTAGGACTTTCCCTGGTCAGCTGACAGGGTTCAGAGGAGCCTCAAGATGGCGTTGCTCACGTTTGCCCCAGCCCACAAAGACGCGGTACATGAAAAGTAAGCGAGAACAAATTAATATCACATCCAAAATGATTACACTGTATACCATGAAAGAACATTAACCAACCCTTACTTTATTAATGACTATAGCATTATGGTTTAGTGCGAAAAGATAGATAAGCAAAAGCAGCGGTAGCAAGCAGAGAGCATGGTGAGAGACAAGCGGCCATTTATGCAACAGTGCGCATGAGCACAAAAACTCCCTCCAGAATGCGAGTGCGTCACATCACATGGGTATGACCGACGCATGCGCAGACTGAATTTCAGCGAAGCAGCCATTTTCCTTAATGCAAGCTTCGTTAATATGAAAAAGACACACAAGCAAGCATCCGGGGACACCCGCGTGTTTGGAAAAAACGTACAATAAACGACAAACAATGATTTTAGTAGTATTATACATTTGGCGAGGTTCTTGCACTGGGCAAGGCGCTTCACGTGCGAATCCTTGCTCCATCAACAGCACAGAGACGACCTTGGTGACCGTATTAGACAATCTGCGAATGCGAGCTGACAATGGGAGTGACACCATTTTGGTGCTACTCGATATGTCAACCGCATTTGATACGGTAAACCATGCAATACTGGTGGAAAGGCTGGAGAGTATAGGAGTGTCAGGGCAGGCCTTAAAATGGTTAAGGTCCTACTTGTTAGGAAGTCAACAGATGGTGACTCTGACACCTTTTACCTCCAGAAAGTCTCTAGTGCAATATGGGGTACCGCAGGGCTCTGCGATCAGCCCTGTCCTGTTTAACATCTACCTACAGCCCCTGTTCCCCATAATCAAATCTTTTGGTATCGACCTGATTAACTTTGCCGATGACACTCAGCTGGTGTTCTCCCTTGAGGGGAGACAAGCAGTATCAATGGATACATTCCAGGAGTGCATGCGGCAGACGGCTGCATGGCTTAGGATTAACTCTTTACAATTTAATGGAGGGAAGACAGAGGTGGTCTATTGCCCCACGGCCAGACTGTCCCAACAGTTACCCCTGGAGTTCAGGCTCACACCGGAGGAGGAACCTCTGGCCCCAGCTAAAACGGTGCGCAATCTGGGAGTCTTGGTCGACAGTAACCTTCAAATGGAATCGCAGCCCAACAAAACTGTGGGGGTATGCCTGTCCTTGATGCGTATGCTACGCCAGATCCTTCCACTACTCCCGAAAGATACACGCGCCCTTGTAGTGAGGAATATAGTGCTTAGTAGGCTGGACTACTGCAATTCCCTGTACTTGGGAGTGCGGCAATACATCTTTCAGGGGTTGCAGAGAGTCCAGTCCATGGCGGCAAAGATGGTTCTCAATAGACAACGCAGGTCCTCCACAATGTTGGCTTTGAGAGACCTCCATTGGTTGCCCATCAAGGAAAGGGTACACTTTAAATCACTTTGCACATGTATTCAGAGCTGCGCATAACCTAGGTCCTGTCCCTCTACAAGAGAAATTTACCTGGTACACTCCAAAAAGGCAGCTCCGATCCTCTAGCACAGGCCTGCTGGTGACCACCAGATTTAGGCGCTCCAGGATGGGTGGGGGGGCCTTCAGTGTGTCAGCCGCCCAATTATGGAATGGGCTGCCGCAGAATATTAGACAAGCTAACTCCCTGATTGAGTTCAGAAACAGCCTGGAAACCGGACTCTACCCCAGTACTGATCTCTAAGACTGGCCCTACTGCTGTTTCTGGTTTGTGTTTAGGTCGATCTTTTTGAGTCTGAGCGACAGGATACCCGTAGGGTGGCAGTTGGGCTATATAAAAGCTTAATTCAATTCAATTCAATATATTTAGGAATCGGAAATGCTTTAATTCGCTAAACATACAGGTAGTCTGCAATGCAAAATATATCATCACTGACATTTTGGCACAATACCCGGGAAGTGGGCATGATTCCAACATATCTCGCCAGAGTGGCATACACACTCGTCAGCTCAGGGGAGAATTCGGAGAGGGACATCTGCTTGGTAAACATGTTTTTATGATTTCACACAGACATTTTACGTATGCCATTGCATTGGATGTATGATGTTACAACGCATGCTTTTACCACGCATGCTGTTACAACGCCAGTTTTACATCGCAAACCTTTACAACGCAAAGCGCTTTGGGGTGCTGGATAGTGAATAGTTTAATTTACTATTCCAACTCCAGTCCCCGTGGACACTAGGGAAGGTGTTGGATAGTAAATTAAATCTATTCCTTATCCTAGAGCGCCCCCCAGCGCAATGCGTTGTAATGGTTTTCGTTGTAAAACCTGCGTTGTAATAGCACTGCGTTGTAAAAGTTTCATTGTAAAGGATGTTTCCCCATTGCATTACCGTCACTGACCCTTTGCTTGGTAATTACATCATGACGCCATACCTCAATCCAACGACCCCCTATGAGCAGAGGTACAATGCTGCGCACATCTCCACCCGAAACATCGTCAAGCGCACCTTTTTGCTGCTAAAGAGCCACTTCAGATGCCTTCACAAGACAGGAGGCACATTACAGTACAACCACGACCAATGCTGCAGGATTGTGGCTGAATGTGCCATGTTACACAACATTGCCACAAGGAGAGGCATTCACATTGAGGTGTCAGACAGTGAGTCTGATGACGACAACCAGGAAGGGGCACAACAACGTGCAGCACAGGGTGCTCATGTATAGCTGTGCATGCGCTGCATCAACTGCCGATGGTGTCTTGTCTGTGTCACTTGTGCTTAGCTGTGTCTGCCACGCCCTCACACCCTCTACCTGATCTGCTACTTTGCTCGCCCCCCAACAAGTCTTTCTCCCAGTTTGACCTGGTAGAACTGCCAGATATCCTCTCCATCCTCAAATCGCTAAAATCAGGATCTCCTTCAGATCCCTGCCCGGCCAGAGTTCTGGCCGGAGTTGCTGATATTATTGGCACGGACATTACAGCGATTGTCAATAAGTTGCTGCAGTCTGCAATGGCGCCGATACAATGGAAGCAGGCTAAGCTCCTTTCACTATTAAAAAAACCATCGGCTGACCCCCTTGGCACGGGAAATTATAGGCCAATCTCCCTGCTACCAGCACTGGCCAAAGTTTGTGAGAAGGTGGCCTTTCGACAACTGAATGTCTTTGTTGAAAACTTAGGGGCCCTCCATTCAGCGCAGTCAGGCTTTAGATCCTCCTATAGCACGGAGACTGCTCTGGTGGAGGTGACGGAGGCAATCAGAGAATGTCTGGAAAAGGGCGGCAGAGCGGCGCTGATTTTATTAAACCTCTCTGCCGCCTTCCATACGGTACCAGCTTCTCTTGATGCACCTATCCGCCATCGGCCTCTCTGGTCAAATGTGTGGTCATGGTTGGAATCCTTTTTGACCACCTCCTCACAGCAAATCTGGATGCCCCCGTATTCCTCATCGACCAGAGAAGTTCAGACGGGTGTCCCGCAGGGCTCAACGCTGAGCCCGCTTCTCTTCAATATCTATATGACCCCACTGCTCTTTCTGGCTGAAAAACTGGGCACCAAGATTATGGCATACGCCGACGACACCCAGCTGTTGTTCACCTGGGACGACCCGATCGTCAGCACAGAAGCGGCGCAAAGATGCTTAGCCGCCGTCTTCACCTGGCTTGCCCAGGCGAAATTAAAATGCAACGAGGGGAAATCAGAAATCATATTTTATGGTCAATTTCCCCCTCAATTCACAGAAGTTCTGTGGCCCCCTGATTTTCCCCGGCCTCTATCGGAGGGTGGCCCAGCTAAGAATCTAGGTATTTGGTTTGGAGCAGATCTTAGATTTACAGAGCATATAAAAAGACTTACAGGCATCTGCTTCGGGACCCTCAAATCCCTAGGCAGATTCCTCCCTCTGCTCCCGCAACCTGCCAAGGAGATGGTTGCCCGGGCACTTATTCTGTCCCGCTTGGAATATGCCAATGCACTCTTCCTTGGCATTCCGACATACTTGATTAACAAGCTACAACTTATTCAGAATGCGGCGGTGAGACTCCTTCTAGGCGTCTCTAAACGGACCAGTATAAGAGCACAAATGTGCACACTCCACTGGCTGCCGGTGATCCAGAGGGTACAATTTAAGGCTCTGGTCCTAACACATAGAGCTTTACACGACTCCGGCCCCTCTTACATCAAGAGGAGAGTGGCTTTTTACATTCCCCAACGTTCGCTTAGGTCTGCCGCCCAACGACTGATGATAATTCCTCATTTCCGTTGAGCTATGATGGGTGGTCAGTCTCTCTCGGTTAAAGCAGCCATCCTTTGGAATGCTCTCCCGTTAGTGCTGCGCCACACTCAGGACCTAAGATGTTTTAAAAAATTACTCAAAACCCACCTTTTTAAACAGGCCTACTAACTCATCTTCTCTCGCCAGCCATGCTAGACTGCTTCGCGCCAGGATACCAGGAGTAGTTGTGTGCGTTATAAATCACAATATAACATAACATAACATAACTTGTCCCTCCTTCGTCAGCTCCTGTGTCTGCCTGTTGTCCTCAAATACAGCTGCAGTGAGTTCCCTCACGCAATCAGTCAGTCCAGTGATGTTGCCTTCCATCTTGCTGATTTATGCCTGCACAAAACGCATGTTTCTTGCCTGCAGGTGCTGTACCAGAAGCATCTGTGCCTCCAGAATTCTGTAGATTTTTCTGCTTGCAGTGTGCGGTGTGACCCTGCTCTGCGCGCACCAGCTGTGGACTGAGCTTTTCCAGACCTGTGCTTGGGGTATGGGCATGGGTGTTCCTTGCACCTGGCTTGTCTCTAGCATACTTTGGGACTCATCCTCAGTGTCCATGGTCTGGAGTGGTGCAACTGTTGCCCGACTTGTAGGGGGAGCACAGGCTGTTGTCTGTGGGACCACAGGTGTGTCTACTTCATCCACAGGCGTGGTATTCTGGGTGTCCAAGCAGTCACTGTCCCAGCCTCTCCTTCTTCTGCATCTGTGATGTTAAACAGTGCAAATCTTAATTAATGTTTTTGTGTGATGTTATGTCACATTAAGCATCTTTTTGCTCATAATAAATGAATGACTGTCAAACATTTTTCACGTGTTCTGACTTATCATTGTGTGTTTGCCTACCCTGCCTGTGTCCCCCAGAATGCACTTGGTTGTGGCTGGAAAAGATGGAATGGAGTTTCTTACTATACAATTGTGCTGAACTGAGGTGATTTGATAATTTTAATATGTCTCTTGTAATGGTCACTTGCTTGCCTTTTACCTTGAGATGTGTTGACCGCTCCAGATGTGTCCAGCTGTGTCACTCCCACCACACCTTCAGGCTGTAGTGTGGACTTCACCAGGTCCTCCATGGGCATGTTCCCAGGCTGTGTTGGTGGTCCCCCACCAGTCTTCTTGGCTTCCTTCAGCCTCTCAGCAATCCTTCCTTTTGCCTGGCTGCGCAGGTCGTTCCAACGCTTCTTCATTGCTCCAACTGAGCGGTGTGTGACCCCCCACTGCATTTACTTTATTCTGGATCCTGAGCCAGATCTTTCTTTTTTATGCCTCTTGGACCTTCAATGACAGTTTTCCAAAGAGCTTGCCTTGGCTCATTACTACATCCTCTATTAGTGTGTCTATTTCTTTTTCACTAAATTTTAGTTTTTGTTTCCTGCCATATGGAGTCTCACCTGATGTAGTTGGATCCATTTTTGTGATGGGATAAGTCTACAAACAGAGTTGTTTGATGTACTGTCCTGCACCTGCACTCAGCTTCCTTCTCTCACTGCAACTGAGCACTGAATGAAGCATGGGCTGGCTAACTTCCTGGTTGTGATGTCATCACTATGCATCAAAATGCGACCTCGCAAATATCGGTTTTGCTATTTACAAAATCGCAATTTGAGATTTCGCTGTTTGCATGATCGCAGATTGGTTTTCTTTAATTGCCAGTTTTTCCGGTTATATTGCAATGAGCATTTGCGAGTTTTAGTGATTCGCAGATTTTTCGCTAATGCAGTATTGCATTGCATATAGCGATTCTTTCTTTGCGATTCCTTAAATTTCGCTAATAAGGAATCACTTTTTTCTACTTTGATGCATGTGCCTGTATATCCTGAAATGCTACTACAGAACAATATTATGTTACCTGTTATGTACCTTTTATTTTATATATTTATTTTCGAACAACTGGAAAAATAGTCTGTTTTTCGAATCAGCAAATCTTATTGAAAAAAAGTAAATGAAATATGACGTGTACTGTTTAGTTGTTTGCAATAAAAGAAGTGAAGCATACTTTATTATATAGTTAGAAATGTCGAATTTTAGAAACACAATGCCATTTTCTTTGTTAAAAAAACATTCTGTCTGTAGAAAGAAGAGGTTGAGCTGTTCTTTGCCCAGTGCAGCTCACAGTGGGTACTCATTATAATTAGAGTAGTTAGGTTTTGGGGCTGTTACTATGATGAAAAAATCCATAGTTCACAGGAACCCACATAACAATTAAGCATTCACGAAAACTGCATTTTACTGTTCTCAGCTGAGCAAGAATCGTAATTCAGACTGGGTTAATTATCGGTTAGAATTCATCTTAGATGAAACTTTGGACCTGAACCAAGTCCCAGGATAAACAATTACCTTATTTGGCTTGGGTTAGGTAAGGTTTTAAGACAACTAGCACTCCCTCATACCCCATGGACTTAGCTGAGGCAGCAACCCTTGGAATGGTGCATTAGCTGACAGCCATACCAGGTCTGCTAATTTCCTTTATGGCCCCACAAAGCTAGAAGAATGTCTCTTGAATGCAATGCCTCCCCTGTGACTGTGCTCCTGCACTTAAAGTTTTCAACAGCAATGGTGTCATAGATTTAATACATTCCTGCACTATTGCACTGATATGCTCACCGGTTGCTGGCGTGTCACTGATCCCTGTGCTTGGTCCCGCCACCGCCGTGCTGGCTAAAGATGGTTGGGCCTTCCTCTGGGTAGTTTTTCTTGGAGCGGCTGCCCCTGCGAGCTTGGCTGGTGCCCTTCTTATCCTCTTGGCTGCCGATTGTCCTCTCGTCATTGGCGTTGTCCAGGGAATAGCAGTCCATCCAGTTGCTCCGGTGCTTCTGTGATGCAGTGCGGATCCTTCTTAGCAGCTCTCCCAAGTCCTCCTGCTGACGCTTACTGCAGCTCTTTGCCATCCTGTTCACTCCTGGGGAAACACCCAATGCAGGGTGCTGCCACTTGCTATATGCACCAAGTTGCAGTTGTCTGGTAAGAAATGCAGGGTGCTGCTGCTTGCTATATGCACCAAGTTGAGCAGTTTATTTGGCAGTGATTGTTACTTGAGCTGCTGGGTGGAGTGCTGTCACTGTTGCTGTGCATCAAAATGCTTCCAAAGTTGCATGCGCTGTGCTGGCTGAGCGTGCCCCTTGAACCAAGTGAGGTGCTGCCAAGTCATATACTGTTTGTTTCTTTGCCTGTATTGCGCTGCGCTGCTGAAGGGGTGTGTTGTCTCCCTCGCGTTGCTAAGCAACCATGCGTTGCTGAAGATGTGAAGACTCGACCCAGGATCGTCGGTTCCCGAGTCAGCAGCTGCGACTGCTGCCCCACTCCACCCTCTTGAGTTTTGTGCAATATGGGGGCATGTTTTGCCTTTTTTTAAACAGTACGCTGCTTTGGGCGCGGGCCTCGATGTACGGCCTGCCCCGTGATATCGTGCCTGTCCCTTTAAGGCACCTTACGCCAGGCTCGCATTTGTACCTCGTTGGTGGGGGTGGGGAGCGGGGCTGGCCTCAGCAGTTCTCCCCCGGCTCCGGTCCGCTCTTTCCCGGGTCTTTGTGCCCTCTGCTAGACCCCGTTACTAGCCTCTGGACACGGGGGATGCCGGCTCCTGGATATGCAGCTGTCTCCCCCTTTGTCCGCTGTACTTCCTTAGCCCCGCTCACACTATGGGCGGCGGGCTGTCCTTCAGGCGGCTTCCTTACTCCGGTCCCCCCTCAGAATGCGTTGCACCTGGCTGGGAAGGTGGCAAATGCGAATGGCGGACTCACCCAGGCACCGAAAGGCAGGGTCACGCGGCTGTCCCTGGTCAAGGCACGTCACCCCCTTGGCCTGGTTGTCTGAGCAGCACTGCAGTCGTCCGATTTCAGGCAGGGATTTTCCTCACGAGTAGGTAGTTCCGATGTTCCGACTGCTCCCAACGATAGTCCTCAAAAGTTCCTTCACCGGTGCTGCTCCCCTACTCCCAAAGATAGGAGCCTACCTGGGGGAGCCATGCTTATATCCCCCCCCAGTGTAACTCCCCCTAGCTTGTGTTCGCCCCTCATTGGGCCATTCATATGGCCCAAGGGCAAGGGGGGTTGGCGTCACTCCGGCGGCTGCTGTGGGGGGGGGGTGTCTTCCCGCCCTGGGGGCGCCACTCGGCGCCGAAAACCGGTTCTTGCTACGGGGGCTCGGCGTTGGTTATGGCGCCAGCCCTTCATGCCACCATTGGGGGATGCCTCTGCCATACCAGGTCTGCTAGTTACCTTTATGGCCCCACAAAGCTAGAATAATGTAACCTGAATGCAATGGAGCTTAGAATTGGTCTACAGTTCCATAAAGTATGGAGTTATGAATCACTGAAAAATTATTGATTTCACATAAATCGACCTACACAAATATCGTGTTTCAAATATCGAATACAAATACATCAACACCCTATATTTATTTTAAAAAGTACTAAAACATCGATCAAACAATATCGATATACAAAAATATTGACTGCGCAAATTTCGAACACACATATATTGAAATACAAAATATCGACTGTTATAATTAAATATAGCACATTACAAAAATATCGATTACAAAAATATAGACAGCACAAATATCAACATTATCTAAATATCGACAGCTCTAAATGATTTTAAAAAGTTTTTTAAACACCCTACACATTAAAACTATTAGAAATAAACCCATATAAGTATGTTTTTACATACAAAACACAATTAAATAAATATATCTCTCTAAAACAATTATTAAAAATAACGACATCAATAAATACAATTTATACACACACATTTTATATACACGCATTTTTAGATCAATATTTTACTTTTTTACAAGCTATACAAATTTTATAAAGTATTCATAAAATAGTTACAAATACACTAATTCTCAGGATAAACATTTAACATACAACTAACTTGATAAATTAACTTAAACAAATTCAAACTAACCAATAGAAACACATTTCAAGGTATCTAACCAATCACAAACAAACACTAATTAAACATACCCTATATAAAAAAGTGAAAATAATACTCTAAAACCAGCAGAAAATATTCAGCTTCAAAAACACTGCAAATTTTTCGACTACCTTAAAGATTCATCTGTTAACGAAAATACTACAAACTACAAAAAGTAAGTAATCTTATGTTTCAGAATAAAATGTTACATCAAATTTAACCTACTATTCATAGTCAAAACTTTAAAACTGATTTTTCTTTCTATCTCTACATATTTCCACAACAGATTCAACTTTAAGAAACAGATGAACATTTTCTACAAAGCTACAACAACCAACTTAAAATGTAAGTATATTAAATATCCTTTTTAAACACTAAAGAAAAGCTAAATAAATAGCAAAAATGTTATAAGCATCTAAGAAACTCCTACTTAACTTTCAAAATTATTTTTATTAGTAAACACATGTTTAAAAGTCACAAAATGTGAAATGCTTGTTTTAAAAAATGCTACTTCAATTATAAATACTAAACACATTATTAATCATACATTTTTTTATTTCAACAGATAACTGAAAAAAGAAAAGCTGTAATATAACAACAAAGGATCTACATTGAACAACTAAGAATTAACACTTGGTAAGTATAGAAGACATGCACATGTACTATTAATTATCTTTAAAAAAGCCACAATGTTAGTACTTAACTTCATCAAAATTTATTAAAAAAAATTTAAACCGATATCTACTTTAAAATAAATCAATTGCACTTTTTCTTAATAAAATATAGCACCCTATCAAATGTGTAACCAAAATACACATGTAAACATTCCCTAAAATATACTTAACTTTCTTTCCACAGACCACTAACATCAATAAAAGCATCAAGCAAAAAAGCCATCTACTTTGAAAGTCTACAATTTTACAATTGGTAAGTACCTAAACATTTTACATACATAATTATTCACTCTTTTATTAAAAATAATTTTCCTAATAATATTTAATACACCCTTTCTAGATTTAAGAAAACAACAATGGCAGAAGAAGCAAGATTTGTGACATCTCTGAAAGGAACATTTTTGTTGTGCTATATGGGGTATACTTATACTCAGGAAAAACAAAAAGACCTTAAAGTAAACTGGAAATGTGCTAAGTATTACTCTAACAAATGCTATGGGCGTGCAACAACCAGAGAAACAAGTGTAATTAATACAACTGAACATAACCATCCACCCAATATCTCAGAAATAGCGGTTAGTTCTACTCTAGAAAATATTAAAAATTAATCAGCACCTCTGACCTACCAACAAGTGTAATACTTAAGGAATTACTACCTAGAGTACCTAGAGAGGCAAGAGGTCAGTTACCATTAATAGCTGCTATAAAAAGAACCATAGCTAGGGCCAAAAAATGCACAAGACCAACAATCCCAACACCTAAAAGTTTTGGAGAGTTCATAATTCCACCTGAGCTCACCATAACTCATAATGATGAACCTTTTATCTTCTACGATAACAATAGCAAAGATAAAAGGATAATAATGTTTGCTACAAACAACAACCTAAAAGAATTAAAAGAAAGCAAAACATGGATGATGGATGGCATTTTACCATATGCCCTAAACCATTCTATCAATTATATACCATACATGGGCAATACCATAATACTTGCATTCCATTTATCTATTGTTTGTTACCAAACAAACAAACTTCTACATACACAGAAATATTAAACAAAATAAAAGAATAAACAACAGACTTCTTTCCCCTAAAAATTATAATAGACATTGAACAAGCAATGATAAATTCCTTTCTGAAAACATATCCACACACATCCATACAAGGATGTTAGATCCACTTTAACCAATGTCTATGGAGACATTTGCAAAAATCAACACTTAGGGCTTCATTAGGATGTCGGGCGGATTTCCTCCGCCAGGGTAGCGGTGGCCACCGCCACCCTGGCGGAGGCAATCTGCCCGACATCCTTCCCTGCATTCCTCCCCCCGCAGCGGTGGGAAACACCGCCCGCCTGTTTTCCACCCCAGTCGCCTTGCAGCTGGGGAGGAAAAGGGATAACATGGTGGCGGTGTCTATCAGACACCGCCAGCCATATTAGAATAGGCATTTTTCAATGCCTGTCCGTGGCGGCAATGCCGCCACGGAAAAGCATGCGGTGTTCACTCTGGGGGGCCCCTGTGGGCCCCCAGAGTGACGGCCAAAGGGGGGTGGCACACGGGGGGGTACCTGTGGTACCCCCCTGCATTTGCATAATCGCAGCGGCAGGCACCGCGCGGTGCCTGCCGCTTCGATTATGCAAATGCGTGCATTTGTTATTAACATTGTGGCAGGCGGTGCAGTGAGCACCGCCCGCCACTGTGGTGGGCGCATCCTAATGCCAATGTCGGGACCCCTGCCCTTTAAGTGGGTGGTCCCGATTTATGATGGGATAACGGGCGGGCAAAGTCCGCCCGTCATCCTAATGGACCCCTTAGTGTTGAGTATGCAACCAATATTACCTTTGCATACCATATAAAACACCTAATAGCCCTAGCATACGTGCCAATCACCGATGTGGCTGAACACTACAACCTTTTAATAGAAAGTCCTTTCTATACACAAAATGAACAAAAACTAGCTCCACTTTTGAATTAATTTGAGGACACCTGGGTGGGGAAACTTCACAGGTCAGGCCACAGACGCCAACCTAAATTCCCAAAACCTTGGTGGAATGTATATCTACCAACCCTAAATAGAAGCCAAGACGAACAACGCAGTGGAGGGTTGGCATAATTCCTTCCTATCTTCAACTGGCCGAACAACTCCTACACTACACAAACTCCTAACAGCAATCCAAAAAGAACAACGTTTTCAAGAATTAAGAATGGAGCAATCTGTCTTATAATTAAAACCCAAACTATCAAGCCAAAGTGCCCAAATGTACCAATATTTACAACAACCAGTACAACTTTACCCTACAACAAGAGGACTAGAATACTTGAAAATGATAGCCAAAACACTAAACTGAAAACACTAACCATATAAAATGATCAAAATCCTAAAAATGCCTGAAATATAATCAAACACATCTCCTTAACAAATTATAACATATTTATTTTGTCTAATAATTTTAAATAATTTAAAATATATAGACAAATAAATATCTAACTAAACAAAAAATGTGTAAAAATAGAACATTTCCCAACCCACAAAAATATTAATAAAAAATGACTTACCTTTCACAGCAACGTAATGAGCAAATCCAAATATCCATAACAATCCATGTAGTAATAAATCCACAGCATAAAAAACAAATTTGCCCAATAAGATGAAAAAATACAACTGTTCTAAATCCATCCAACATCCAAATAAATCGATAATTCAGCATCCATCAAAAACCCGAAAATGGTTAAAAAATTAATAAATGCTCCAGGAAACCCGAAAAATAAAGGAAGTGTAAAAAACATCTCAGTTAAAACAACTGAAACACACTTATTTTTACAAAAAAAAATGTAACAGCTCGGAAATGGAAAAGGCTGTATCCAAAAACCTAGAATAGAAAAATAAACATTCTCACCCACAAATGACTTAGAACGATACATTAATAATGACCATAAGATACATATTTTAAACCAAAACTAAATAAACAGCCACAAACACAATAACTCCAAGGCCGCAAATCGAGAAAACCCAAAGTAAACTGAAAAACGCACATAACCAACTACATACTAACTAAATCCTAATATAGTAGTCCACAAATCCTAAATAACAAAATAATACCTTCCAAACTTACTTAAAATAGTTACAATATAACGAAAAGCACTCTTACCTGCTCAGACGCGAAGTAGCTTCCAACCACGAGCTTCAATCTTCAAAAATGACCCAAAAAGACTATGAGCGGTTACAAAATAAAAGACCCAAATAAGAGTATTACCAAGGAAATAGTGAAATAAATGTCAAATAAATTTATTTTACTAGTAAAAAATTAGTAAAACTGTAATAAATTATTTAGCAACATTTATGCAATTTATTTATGTTTGTTCTATAACTATAATATTATATTCTTATTTTTAAAATATATAACATTAAATATTATTGCAGTTTAATATTTAATGTTTAAATTGTGAAAACATGTTGTGTTAAAAATTGTGAATCTAAATGTATAATTTTTCTGTATTTATTTAAACTTTTTTTACAAATATTTTTAATTTATTATTATTAATATTATAAAATTAATAATATTTAATTAAAAATATTTAACACAGGAGCCAAGATGGCGGACGGGACGGACGTGTGAGCGCCCGGCTCCCAAAGCCGTCTGCTCCGCTATGAAATCCTGGCACTAATCCTGGCGCGAACCACGCTGAAATGATGATACGGATGCGTTGATGTCAGTCGCTTCCATTTGCGACCTCCGCCGGCCGTTTTGGACGAGGACTTGTCGCCTGACCGTTTACCGGGGCTGCCCGCCACCCTGGTGCCGACTGACGCCGCAGGTCACTAGTGCTCTCAGCCGGGCGGACGGGTGGTGGAGGTGCCTGCGTTTGGGACCGGCTTGATCGCGGGAGACGGAAGGTGTTCATCCCGTCCTGCGAGGCGCGCCTCCGGTTTGCTGTGTGGTGAGTGCCCGGGAAACGGACTCTCTTTGTTCCCCGCTCTCCACTCCAACGCTGCCTTTGTCCGGGGCAGACTCCATTTTGCAGCGTCCTTCTGGTCGGACACTGTTAGTAACCCCGGGAGCCGCGGGGGTTTTCATTGAACAGTGCCTCCGCACTGGTGGCTGCATGCCCCTCCGTGGGGCGACGACTGCCTTTTCACGACGGAGTCACCCCCCTCCCTTCAGTGCGGGCCCGTGGGAGAGACGGCAATGGCGCTTGCTCTCCAGCAAGACCGGTGGGCTGTTCCCTTGTCCCCAGTTTGCGCAGACCTGCTCGCACTTGACCAGGGCGAAGATCCTGAAGCGACGCTGGGCACTGAGGATCGGCTGGCATTACGAGAGGACCTGACTTGTGGCGATATTCTTGGTGCCCTCCTGGACCTACGAGCAACATGGCGGCACATTGCTCAGGAACTGGGAGATAAGATCGACGACGTTGTGTTCTCCCTCAAGCGGCCGAGGCAGCCTGTCTCTTCACCACCTGTGTGTGCCTTTCCAATGGATACAGTGTTTCTACAAGAGTGTGAGGAAGGTCGACATGTTCCTAGCTACAGTGTTGCGTGCCTCCCTGCCGATGTTGCTACTGATACGGAGTTTTCCCTCACCCCGGGACCTTCTACTCTGCCTGAACAGCTGCACTCAGGGCTTTGCTTATCGCCCTCCCAGCTGTTTGCCACCTATGAGGGCATGGCCCTAGGAGCCCTCTTTCAGCATAGCCGGAGTGAGCGACATCTTGCATGGCAGGGAGGGCTTGACATCCTGGCTGCTGCGTCTGTTGGGGGTCGCGGACGCTCATCTTCCTTTCTGTTGCTTCCCTCATGTCGAGAGCGGCCATTTTGCTCCTTTGTTCTGCCGGACATGTATCTGCTGCGACGGCCCTGCCTGGGAATGTTTCGCCGATCGGGACAGGGTTGAAGGTGGCACCTCACCTCGGCTGGTTTGCTCGGCTGGCGGAGACCCGGACTATTCATCGTTTTGCTCTGCTGACTGTGTTTGCCATTGCAGCCCCTTGCCCACTTGAGTTCGTGAATATCCTGTACTATTGTGTTCTTTGATGGGTGGAGGGCGGTCCTGTAGGGGTCCGGTGGTTCTGAATGAGAACGCTGCATTATTAGTGACTGGATCTGTCATGTGCCCTCTATCATGTCGTGTTTGGGGTGTTTACTGATATTACGACTTTTCGGGTGGGCGATACGAATACTCGTGACTGCTTTTGTACATGGTGGGCGCACACATCGCGAACTGATATCTCCACCCTTCCTATTGATGCTCTTTAGTGCAGCGCTGTCGCATTTGAAGTAGGAGGTTTTCAGTGTGGGACGCAGTGGATGGCTGGGGTTCCGGGTATTTGGATGTTAGGTGGGCTCCTCCCCCCCACTTTTTCCTTTTGGGAGTGGTAGACTAGCTTGTTCTTTTCTCCCTCCCTATATTCAAACGTGACACTTTTTCTTTGTTTTCTTCTTTCTTTCCCTTTCTACCTTCTTTCTGCATTTTCTTGCAGTTCCTTCTCCTTTCTTCCGCCTTTCTTCTTTCTAAATTTCGGGTTTATAGGGCGACAGGCACGCTGCTAGGGGGGGGGTAGGCCATAGCCTCTGCATGTGTGTAGGGTGGGGGGTTATATTTCATTTTTATTAGTTTCTATGGGACCTGTTTTATTCTCTCTCATGGTAACATTTCATTACTTTTTCTTCTTTTTCCTTTCCTCCTTTTGCTTGAACTACATTTCGGGTTCTTTATGGGGCGACAGGCACATTGTCGGGGGGGGGTAGGCCGTAGCCTCCGCGTTGGTGCAGGGTGGGGGGGTAGATTTAATTTTTTGTATTTAGTTTCTATGAGCCTTTCTCTTATTTTCCTGCGCTTTCTCATACTGTCTTCCTTTCTGGGTCTGCGATAGGGGGTGGTTAGGAGTGGGTGGCACGGGAAGTGGCCTGAGCGTGGCTCCTGTTGACCGATTGTTTTTCTACTGTTTTGCCGCTTTGACGAAGAGCTTCACGTGACTGATATTATATCTATTGTTGCCTACTCATGTGGACTCAATGTACGGACTCGGATCTCCTTTATGCCTATCCTTCACTGACTTTTCTTTTATCAAAAACTTTAAAAATTGACCTTTACTGATCCTTCTCCCTGGCGGCATGTCCTTTCCAGCGTAACTGTGTTCAATTACTGTCGTAATACTTGATGCCGTCGGAATACCGTAATGCTGACACCTGTGCTCATAAGTTTTGTGGCCGGCCGGATGGTTGTAGGCCCGTATTTGTACTTCTGCAACATGCACAATAAAGGTCTCCAAAAATTTAAAAAAAAAAAAAAAATATTTAACAGATATTATAATGCAAAAAAGTTATTACAAATATGTATATTGTATAATATTAACAATATATAATATCAATGTTGCTATATAAAAATATATCAACATGTATAACATAATTTGAACAGCAAATTTATATATTAAAAATTTAATAAAAGTTCATTTATTAAAAATGTAGAAATATTTTCATTTATCTCAAAATGTAGGCTTTATATATTGTAATCTTCAATGTATTTTCATGTACTATATTATTTTGATATACCTAAAATGTACATTACTGAACAACTATCTAAAAAGTAATAATTTATTTTACAATGTACTTATATTTATTTGTTTAAATTTAATACATTCATTTGTAAAACATTTATTATTTGATTTATGTACTATATGAACAAATAAAGATTTTTTTAAAACTGTGTAATTTTTGTCTACTACCTATTATAAATTCATGACTACCAATATATAAAAAATAATTATTAAAAACGTTATATATATCGATATTAAAAATTGAAAAAAATATACTAAGATATTTTGATCAATTTACTATTCTCACATAAATCTACATTTAATTTAGGTAGGTGCTGGACACTGAACTTAATACATTTACTAATCCAACTCCAATATAATATACATTTGGATTAATACTAAACACTTAACCTATTTAATTTACTATTCCAACTCCATTCAACATTTAATTAGGGTAGGTGCTGGACACTGAACCTATTTAAATTACTATTCTAACTCAAATTTACATTTAATTAAGGTAGGTGCTGGACCCTGAACCTATTTAATTTACTATTCCAACTCCAATCTACATTTAATTAGGGTAGATGCTGGACACTGGACCTATTTATTTACTATTAAATCTCCAATTTATAATTAATTAGGGTAGGTGCTGGACACTGAACCTATTTATTTACAATTCCAACTCCAATCTACATTTATTTAGGGTAGGTGCTGGACACTGAACTTATTTAATTTACTATTCCAACTCCAATTTACATTTAATTAGGGTAGGTGCTGGACACTGAACCGATTTAATTTACTATTCCAACTCCAATCTACATTCAATTAGGGAAGGTGCAGGACACTGAACCTATTTAATTTACTATTCCAACTCCAATCTACATTTAATTAGGGTAGGTGCTGGACACTGAGCCTATTTAATTTACTATTCCAACTCGAATTTTCATTTAATTAGGGCAGCTGGTGGACACTGAACTTATTTAATTTACTATTCCAACTCCAACCTACATTTAATTAGGGTAGGTGCTGGACACTGAGCCTATTTAATTTACTATTCCAACTCCAATTTACATTGAATTAGGGTAGGTGCTGGACAGTGAACTTATTTAATTTACTATCCCAACTCCAGTCTACATTTAATTAGGGTAGGTGCTGGACACTGAACCTATTTAAATTACTATTCCAACTCCAATTTACATTTAATTAGGGTAGGTTCTGGACCCTGAACTTATTTAATTTACTATTCCAACTCCAATCTACATTTAATTTGGGTAGATCCTGGACACTGAACCTATTTAATTTACTATTCCAAATCCAATTTACAATAATTAGGGTAGGTGCTGGACACTGAACCTATTTAATTTACTATTCCAACTCCAATCTACATTTAATTAGGGTCGGTGATGGGCACTGAAACTATTTAAGTTACTATTCCAACTCCAATTTACATTTAATTAGAGTAGGTGCTGGACACTGAACGTATTTAATTTAATATTCCAACTCCAATCTACATTTAATTAGGGTAGGTGCTGGACACTGAGCCTATTTAATTTACTATTCCAACTCCAATTTAAATTTAATTAGGATGGTGTGGGACACTGAACTTATTTAATTTACTATTCCAACTCCAATCTACAGTTAATTAGGGTAGGTGCTGGACACTGAACCTATTTAAATTACTATTCTAACTCAAATTTACATTTAATTAGGGTAGGTGCTGGACCCTGAACTTATTTAATTTACTATTACAACTCCAATCTACATTTAATTAGGGTAGATCCTGGACACTGAACATATTTAATTTACTATTCCATCTCCAATCTACATTTAATTAGGGTAGGTGCTGGACACTGAACCTATTTAATTTACTATTCCAACTCCAATTTACATTTAATTAAGGTAGGTGCTGGACACTGAACCTATTTAATTTAATATTCCAACTCCAATCTACATTTAATTAGGGTAGGTGCTGGACACTGAGCCTATTTAATTTACTATTCCAACTCCAAATTACATTTAATTAGGGTAGATGCTGGAGACTAAACCTATATAATATACTATTCGAACTATAATCTACATATAATTTTTTAGATAATGGAGAACAAACCTATTTAAATTAAATATACTAATTAATCAAATATATATATTTTTATTTTTTTATTATTTTATTTTATAAATCATTTTTATAATTGTAACTATTTTGTTATGATTTGTGTCATATTGTTAAAAATATAACACATATTCATTTCATTTAAATAATTAAAATCTAATAACAATCACAAATAAATACAATAGATTATTTTTATTCTTTTATTTTATTATATAATACATTTAATATTTATAAAAACAATCTCCAGCCTTATCCCCTATCAAACCAACATCACAATCATAAATCTCCTAAACAAATATTACATATTTAAAATTAAACATCATTTTATTTTATGTTTTATAAAACAAAATTCAATATTTATAATCATCACCCCACCTTTATCCCCTATAAACACTACATACCTGTCCTAAAAATTAATAACATTTTCAAATTTCTATTTTCAAATTCCTATTTCTATTTAATTTTTTCACAAAATATTTAATTCTCAATATATATTTTAAAAACACTCCCCACCCTTATCCCCTCTAAACCCAACCCAACATCCCTCTCCTAACATGTTTGTAATATTTTTCTATTTATTTATTTTACAAAACATTAAATTCTCAATATATTTTTTGAAACACTCCCCACCCTTATCCCCTATAAACCCTGCATCCCACTCCTAAAAATTAAATGTATTTTTAAATTTCTAAATATTTTCAAATTTCTAATTTCAAATTATTTTAAAATTTCTAGTTTAAAATTCCTATTTCTATGTAATTATTTTACAAAATATTAAATTCTCAATATATATTTTTAAAACACTCCCCATCCTTATCCTCTATAAACCCTACATCCCTCTCCTAAAAATTTAAATTACTTTTAAATTTGTAAATATTTTCAAATTTCAAATTTTGAAATATTTTCAAATTTCTAATTTAAAATTCATATTTCTTTTTACATTTTTTACAAAATATTAAATTCTCAATATATTTTTATAAAACACTCCCACCCTTATCCCCTATAAACCCTGCATCCCACTCCTAAAAATTAAATATATTTTTAAATTTCTAAATATTTTCCCATTTTTAATTTCAAATTATTTTAAAATTTCTAATTTCAAATTCCTATTTCTATGTAATTATTTTACAAAATATTAAATTCTCAATATATATTTTTAAAACACTCCCCATCCTTATCCGCTGTAAACCCTACATCCCTCTCCTAAAAATTTTAATTACTTTTACATTTGTAAATATTTTCAAATTTCAAATTTCGAAATATGTTCAAATTTCTTTTTTAAGATTCATATTTATATTTACATTTTTTACAAAATATTAAATTCTCAATATGTATTTTTAAAACAATCCCCACCCTTATCGCCTATAAACCCAACATCCCGCTCCTAAAAATATATAATATATTATAAAACTCTGTAATAATATTATAAACTATTATGGCTAAAATATTAAACATTTCTAATTTAACAAAAATTACACTAACATATTTTAACATGTCGATATTTTGACTTTTCGATATTTAAAACTTCGATATTTCTTATCTCGACATTACTTAACTCGATATTATGTACAATAGATAAAAATCGATATTTTTCACTACGATAATTACATCGACATTTCTTACCTTCGATTTTTTAACTTGATATTAGTGCAAGTCGACATAAGAAACTTGATATTTTGACTGTGTACCTTGAGTTATTAAGCTACCTAGAGTCCAATGTGTGCTGAAAGCACTGATTGAGTCTCGAAATGTCCATATGGCCACCGATTGGCACAGCAATGTGAATGCTAATAACTTTCAGGAAACTCTTTTCATAAAAACCCAACACCATTCAGCGATCACAGTATGGCCTGACGAGATGATTGCGTTAAATGCTCATCAGTAATATTTAAGGCCAGATTAATCAAGAGCTGGTGCAGGTGCAAAAAAAAAAAATAATAATTATAATAATTAAACAACAGGGGGTGGTGATGGACAGAGTTTCTGAATTAAGCAGAATACTCTCACCCAGTCAAGAGATCAGGGCTTGATCCAACACCGTTTTTTAGCTCACTGCACCATCCCAGCTCAGAACCTGGCTATATGCAAATTAGTCTGTCCCTGGCCCAGTGCATCATGAGAACAGGGCAGACCAAACTACCAAGCCAATTCTTTCACTGGGAAGGAAACAAGCTTCCGGGGACCGATTTCTGGCATTACAGCCTTCTTCGGCCCGGCTTGCTTGAACTGCGTTGGATTAAGCCCTGATCTCTTGACTGGGTGAGAGTATTCTGCTTAATTCAGAAACTCTGTCCATCACCACCCCCTGTTGTTTAATTATTTTGTCCACCATAAGCGTGGAAGGGTATACTCAGACGTGAGTCCCTTGCTCATTGCACCATCAGGATTCAAGCAAGCCGGGCCGAAGACGGCTGAAATGCCAGAAACCGGTCCCCGGAAGCTTGTTTCCTTCCCAGTGAAAGAATTAGCTTGGTAGTTTGGTTTGCCCTGTTCCCATGATGCACTGGGCCAGGGACAGACTCATTTGCATATAGCCAGGTTCTGAGCTGAGATGGTGCAGTGAGCTAAAAAACGGTGTTGGATTAAGCCCTGATCTCTTGACTGGGTGAGAGTATTCTGCTTAATTCAGAAACTCTGTCCATCACCACCCCCTGTTGTTTAATTTTTTTGGTGCAGGTGCAAAGGCATGCCATGTGACATGACCCAGACCAAAGTCTTGTCATGGGATTTACTTTCTACTGCAAGTAAAAGTTTTGGCAGGAAAAGTACCAGTTTTGTAGCGCACATAGCAGTTTGCACTTCAAAAGCGGGGCTCCATGCAGTTGCAGCCGATGCAGGTGAGAGCAGTAGAAAACTACTATTCGTCGACTTGGCGATGCAGCGAGCGAAATGTAAGTGGTTTTCTTTTTTTAAATTGTATTTTCCCTCAACATCGTCTGTGGACTTCCCCGTGCCCCAGCCTGCCTCACCCCACCACTCTTACCCGCACAGGTCTCGATCGGCACCGTGGATAGTACTAGGGTGCCCAATGGTAGCCTACCCCTGGTTTTTGACACAAAGCGCTATCTACTAAATTTGTTAGACTAGGCTTCATTTCTCCTAGAGGCCGGATTTTTAATTCTACTTATATTTCATGTTTTACGTGTGTTGCACTGTACAACATACACCTTATTTGTGAAATGTTTTAAAATTGTCAATACATAGGATTTTGCCAAATGCCTGTGCGAGACAGCATGCAAGCGCCTCTGCACTGTGGAGGAGAGGTCTGTGGGTGGCACTAGGAGGCCTTAAAGAGAGCCAGCACAGGGGAAGAGAGAAGCAGCAGGCCATATTCAGTAAATAATACGGAGGATTGCTCTTTCCCTCTAGCACAAAGCAGAGCAGCTATGGTTGCTGAGCTGCTTTGTGTCGTTTCCTGGTCAAGCTGCCCTCCAGTGTCACAATATCAGAAGCAGCTGCATCACCTCACAGTCACTTACACCTACTGTGGGATGCTAATGACAAGCACTGACAGGCAATCTGTGTTAATCACAGTTTGCTCTCAGGAAGCACAAAGTACACTTTTTAAAAGTTACTTCACCCTTTTCAAATTCCACTTTTGGATTAGCCTTTTGAAACAAAAAAAATTGATTTATTTTTCTAGAATTTCCTGAAGCAAAACTGTGAAAATCAATTTTTAGTTGCAATCTAATCTGTTCATGGAAAATGTGTTAGGGCCTACACAATGACATACATCTTTTGGTAATGTGCAACTATGGAAACACACTTTTCGTTAATATTCAATATGCAGCCGCGGCCCGTGCAGGTACGACCGGTGAGCCTGCTTGGGGTAAAAGGAGGTTGCAGGGGGTTGGGGTGAATTTCGACAGACAACCACAAGGGAAAATGTATTATTTATTTAATTTTCCCTCTTAGTCACCTGTTGAATCATCCCAAACCCATTCCCCTACGCGCTTACCTGCACAGGCCGCGGCTGTTAATATGTTACATAGTTATGGATTAGACACTCAGCCCTGTCAGCTGACAACCCACTTTTAGGAATGACTTACACAGGGCAAAGCTCATGGCTTAGCCTACTAGAGTGATTTAAACTTGATGCCTGACCAGGACACAATGGAGTTTTTTGGAACAAACACACAGCAGTCCACATATGACATTTATATCAATGGTGTACTTCCTGTGCTATCTTGTCATGGTCATTTTGAAAAGTTAAACTGACTGGTGTAACAGATTTAAAAGTACATGTTTAGGGACAGAGGACAAACACTGTGACACTGAATGCAGGTGTCCCAGAATCATAAACCCTGCAAAAGCAAAGCTTTTCAAAAAGGTGAAAAATCCATGGAGATCCTAAGAAAAGGGCAAATTGATATAGTAGTTCTAGAGTGTGATATATGTTCACTTGTTTTTTGCTGTGAATATAGCTGTTTTGTCCCATAATATGACCACAAGTCTGATGAAGGTGACTGTGCAGATTGGACTACTGATAGCATATTATTTAACAGAATAATGACCAATGTCTTCTCTCTGATGGAAGTATTCCTTCATTTGGCTAAAAAAGTTCATAACCATAAAAGGTACATAAAAACAACAGATAAAATGGATCAACCCCATTTGATAAAAACAAACAATAATCAAAATTCATGGCCAGGTAGCAATACATATAAAAAAAGATTTGGTTCAAATTTGTCCTACCATCAATGTTCTTTGTTAACCGCAGCGGCTAAAAAGATAGAAACTCAAATACAATAAAGCTGAGGGAATCTGCTTAAAATCTTACACCATTTCAGAGGAACAATAAAATCCAGATGAAAAAGTTTATAAAATCTATAAAACATGACAAAATGCAGTGTGTCTTCAGGGGACCTCCCATCACAACCACGATGGCTGGTGTGTCTGTCAGTCATGCTAAAAACAGGAATCAATAGTAGCCAATGAGACATATTAAACCTAAGATGAATTAACAAAAAATAGCGATAAGCATTTAAAACAAACCAAAGATAGGGTTCAATAGAAAAAGTGATCTGCAAAAGGACATATCCTCGCAACATAGGTTTTTAAAGCCCCTCATCTTCCCTTGAAAATGGCCAAAATGGTATGCGTGCAAACCCACAAGAGATCGGCTTCAAAATATGATCAAGATTGTCAAAAACTTCCCTCCTCCCCAATTTGAAAAAACATACCTCAACCATTGTATAGATTTCCATCTATCCAGGGAGGGGCGATCCTTCAAAACCAACTATTTCGTTTATATTCTAGTCTAATCCAGATTGTAAGGCATCTCATAATCCGACGTCCACAATTTCTGAGAAATAATGGAGGTCCCTACTCTTGATGGGCTACGTTTGAGGGCAAATACTCGGGCGCATATAGCAATCTTCTACAAAATGTATTTTCTATTAGCTGCAGAGATGCAG
Source organism: Lissotriton vulgaris (assembly GCF_964263255.1). NCBI lineage: Eukaryota > Metazoa > Chordata > Amphibia > Caudata > Salamandridae > Lissotriton > Lissotriton vulgaris. The sequence continues at coordinate 164,375,427 of NC_141689.1, forward strand.
AGAGGTAATTTCCATGTGCCCAGACACATTTTGCCTGATACAATTCCAATAAACCTCCCGGCGGGATCTTTCCCAGTCCTAATGCAAATCCAAGCAAGGCTGCCCTTGACCTTCGGAAAGTGTTCCTCTTGCCTTTACTGAGCAGAGACAAGGTGCAGGCGCTATTACTGGTGATCCCTAAGTCTTGAAAAGATGTGACCCGAGCCAAACCCTGGCCCTTTGCTTTAAACTGCCTTGTTTTCATAGATTTGGGGCTTATTATCAGCGCAAAGGACTTGATAACAACAAGCATTTGCAATGCAATCGGTTTAGCCTTTGGGACTGTATATGTATCTAGCTATGCAGCACATTAGCCTGGGTGCTGAAACATCTACTGTTCTTTAACATGGAGGGAAAGTAAGCACCAAACTCTGTGCTCTGTATGGGAACACGTGGAGAGAAATGTTGCCTTTCAGCAGGAAATGGTATAGTCCAAATCTCTGGTTTTAATATAAAAGCAGGGCCTTGGGTGGTCATATCACTGAAAATACAAGATTTGAAAAAAAACTATTGTCTACAGGTGCTGGTGGACGACAATTTATATGGATTGGAATCTAGAGAATGCTAAAGTGATTCTGGTATTTTACTGACCTCTGCTGGTCGTTTTCTATCAAGAAAGTTAAATAGAGGCAATTGCCAAAAAAATTAAAAAAAGAAAGTCCCTCAGCAAAAAGCAATTCTGGTATTTTACTGATCTCTGCTTGTCATTTTCTATCCAGACAGTTAAATAGAGGCAGTTGAACAGAAAAAAAAGTCCCTAAGTGGAAAGCATACATGTCCTATGGCTAATCTCCAGAGCCCAAAAAGTACATACACATATAAGTGTATACTAAAGTATACATACTAAAGTATATACTAAAGTATATGCAAGAGGTCTTGAATACTCGACCTAAAAGTGCATCATCAGCATATAATAAAGTGGTTAGGGGGGTGACTCCCCACAAATGGGAAGTCAGCTTTGCTGAGCAGAAGGTAACCCTCCAAACTATTAAGATATAAAGTATAACGAAACAGTGCCTAAATACTAAGCATGGGTGGAATTTGCAAATTCGTAATCGCGATTTGCAAAAATCCGCCAAATTCCACGAGCTTGCAAATTTTTGTTTTTGCGAGTTCGCAAGATTTTTTTACCAGTTCGGGAACGAGAACTTGCGCATGCGGTCGCAACGGTCGCGAACATGTTGTTTCCTCTAAACCAGTCTGCTCGTGATGCCTTTTTCCTGTTTTGGGTCGCAATGACGTGTTCGCGTTCGCAATTTCCTGTTTCGGGTCACAATGACTTGTTCGTGTTCGCAATTTCCTGTTTCGGGTCGCAATGATGTGTTCGCGATCGCGGCGTCGCTCGGCCAGCTACCAAAATCTCGCAGCGCACACGAACAGGGAGGAAAACACATCAGCGAACGCAGAATGATGGTAAGTCAATGCCGCACGCGCGAGATAGTATTTTTGAAGAGTGAACAAGAAAAAAACATTCGCCAACTCGCGGATTGCGGATTTTTGGGCAATTTTGTGCGATTCGCAGATCGCGAAATTGCCAAAAATTCACAAATTCCACGAGCGGAACGAATTTTCCGCCCATACTTACTAAATACATCCATGATGGACTCCCCCTCTAACTTGAAACAGCTTTGTACAAGAGCCGTTGTTGCTATAGCGGGGAATAGCAGACATGCTAGAATGCAGGTCCTAAGAAATTTCACAATATTATGGCCCACCTTTATAGATAATACCATTGTTTATAGCTTAGCCCAATTAACTCTGCCAAAGGCAGATGTAAAATCCATAAATTCCAAGTGGAGTGACCCTGGTCTGGCTACCACGTATTTGCTAACAACAAGATGTAAGTTCAAGCATTGGTCACTGGCACTCAGGCCCGGCCTAAAGTCCTACTGCAGGTCAGATAGAATATCATTCTCCTCAGCCTGTGCTAAAAGCCTGGTGGGAATCACCCCCCTGTCCACCCTCACAATTGAGTAAGTTACTGAAATTGGGCAGTAACAATAAGGGGTCCCTTTACCTCCCTTTTTGAAAATGAGAATAATTACCGAAAATGATCATAATGTTGGAATTCCCTCCACAAAAGCGCCATTGATGCTATGTATTAACAATGGGGACCACAAGTCTAGTTTCCTCAGAAAGAGATCCTATGGCAGCTCATCTGGACTGAGACCCTTATGGCACGAGAGCCCTGATATAGTGACTTTACTTCTTCATGAGTGACTACCAGCCTTGACACTCCTTCTACCATAAGGGGTTCACATGCCTAGCCTCACAATCAATGTTATGAATCCCTTCAAAGTGATTAACACTATTGTCTCACCCCAAATCAGCACTAAGAAAAAAGGGCATTTCACTATTTCCCCAAATTTGGAAACATAATTTAGGATGCAGGCTAGGAGTAACTCCTACCATGCCTCATCCCTAACCCCTAATGTCCTCCTCTCAATCTCTAATTTATGGATCCTTCTAAACCTGCCAATCAGGTTTTTATCCCTTCATTGAGACTTCAGGGCCTTACAAAGATTTTTGTGGACATTGGAACATCCTTTATCAATCGACCTAGGAACAGTATAAGGGCTGGGCCAATAGCACAGAATGGACAAATTTAGAGATTGATAGGAAAGCTCTTAAGATATCCTGTGCAGCTGTGGTCCCAACAAGGCACAGATCAAGCTCCAGGGCACATCTCTCTCTGAGAGTAGAACTAAGGGACTCTGGAACAACCTAGGACCATCTCAATCTCATTACCTGGTTCATAGATGTCAAACATAATTCATTACGTTTGTGGGGGCACCTTTCAGAAAAAAGCCATCACCTCATCATAAGGATGATTGGGATATGGTTGCTAAAACCCAAGGAATGCACCGTAAGATTCCCAAAAGATTTTTCACTAATATTAGTAATTATATTACCTGAGACAAATATAAAATCTGCCACAGCCGAGCAACCACAACCCATCCAGGTTGATGGGAGGGAACTAGACCTGTATAAATCAAACACTTCAAACATGCACAACAAGATAAAATCACTCAAACAACAATTCAAAAGATCTCCCAGCCTAGAATGTGAGATGGCAAACATTATTAGGGGTGTTAGAAAAGTTAGAATCCAAAAAGTGGCAAAGACCCTGGCATGGCTGAATATTAAAATCTCCCATCAAAACCGTCCATAAAAGAGACCAGTGACACTTGTGCTTTCTAAAAACCTTAATAATTCTAAATGCTCTGCTGTATTAGACGAGGAAATGTTGCAATAGATATTAAGAATTAAAAGGCCTTTCAGAAAACTGAACAAAAACAGTTGGGGGACTAGGTGGGTAAATTTCTTTATTCGGCATTATACAAAACACCATAAAAGTACAGTTAAAAATGCTAATAATACACATAATCTTCTCATCTATACATAAGATTAAAAAGAAAAAAGGGCACAGAAGTGTTCATTAAAATTCGTTACAATTTGTTAGTCCCCTATCTAACCCCACTCCTTTCCACAGATCCTCTTGTCCCTCTTAATTTAAGTGCTTAATTTAAGTGGATCTTGCGCCATTTGTAAGTGTAAAAGGGCAACCTTAGCATGCCTAAATTTCATTTTCTTCAACAAGTTAATCAGATACAGGCGCCTGGGCAATGAATAAAATGGGCATAACAATACAAAATGGAGGGTATCCTGCGGAGATCGTTGATCGCAGCCGCAGGAACCCTTTGGCTCTACATAATTAGTAAAACCTGCCGGATCAGCTAATAAATAATGTAAAAGGTTGAGCCTAAAACGTGTTATTAAAAATCTGTCCTGAGCGTTGTGTGTAAGGGCAAGGTACGGTTCTGTTCCTTCGCTAGACCTCACTAGGCCATAGGCTTTGACTGACTCTTTGCCCCATTCCTTCTCCTATCTAGAGGCAGTTTTATAGATGGTGAACCTCTTCTTCACACTAGCTTTATCCCGGCCTACACCTCCGGTCGGGTTTGAGAAGAGATCCTTACAGCCAATTTTTTCAAAAACGACCTTAAGAGGCTTGAGCTATGGAATGTCCATTCCCATATACCTGCCAAGGCAATCCGTAATTATTTGCATGGTCAATTCTGCCTCCGGGTTGCCCTAAATCTTTAGCCATGCTAACGGGTCTGACCTGAATCCTGTTCTCTATAAAGGCTCCCCCCCCCAGTTCTTCATGGACAATGTAAGCAGGGACACCCTTTGGGACCTTAAGGAGCCTTCTCATGTATTTATTCTCCTCTACCTGCAATTTATCAAAATTGGCGAACCCCCAGAGTTCCGCACCATACGCCACGTTAGAATAGCAGATAGAGTTATATAAGTTCATCATTTGCTCCGGGGACCACCATCCCCATCTATGACCAAAATTCATTATTGCCCCTGTGCTTGACAATAACCTGTTACAATGCTCCTCAAGTAATACTTAAAATGTAAGTGCCCATCAAATAAAATGCCCAAGTAAGAGAAGGACTGCACCTTCTCTAGTTTGTGCTCGCCTATTCCATAATTAAAACATTTCCTTGGTTTTAACCCTGCTTCCATTACATACGACTTGGTTAGGTTGGCAGATAGATCTAAATTACTCATGTTGGGGGGCTATGTTTGGAGCCCCTGCACCTTACAAATCAAGGATACGTTTACCAAAATTACCAACCCTCCTTTGGGTCTCCCTGAGAGAGAATTTGTCGCAGGAATGGGAATGCAATGAAACCCATCCATGGAAAGGGAGTTTGTAATGGCCCATGTTTCCTGGAAGCCAATAAAATCAAAATCTGGTATAATTATAAGGAATGCGGATTCCGCTTTTTTAGTACTTAGACCGGCAATATTCCAGCTCCAAAATTTAAAGCCAGATTTAGTTATTGAGTCACAGCACCGTTTAGGCTGAGTGAGGGATCCGCGCTAAAATGGGGAGACGGTATTACTCTATCTAGTCACTCTACCTGCGCTAACATGTTCAAAGGCTCAAAATGGGTTGAAATTTGAACATTACAAGCACTAGTGATCAGTGGGGGTCTAAACTGTATATCTGAGACAGCAGGTGAGGGCTATTAAAAAAGACCACATTTGGGGAGATTGTGGGGTTTATAAAAAAAACTCTAATAGTAAAACCTTGATGGTTCAAGATTGAAAAGGCTAATAAACAGGCGGCTTCCCCCACCGGGTTAAAGTTCACAACCATGCTATCTCCATCCCAACATTCGCGATCTTGGCCAATCCAGGGTACCCTCCGCCACATATTAATGGACTGCCTAAAAGAAACATCCTCCCCAGCATGTGTACTAAACTAATGGGTAACTTTATTCTTTAGTTCCGAGTAGTTTTCGCTCACCCCCTCCCATAAACATGGTACATTCCTCAGGACAACAACTAATGGAGTGGCTTTAAGGGGGAAGTTAAGAAGCTGACCATCCTTCAAACCCCATTTCTGTCTACTTCTTGACGACACATAACAACTCTACCCTACCAGATGGGACCTGAGCTCAGTTAGTAGGACGGAAGGTGGCCGCAGGTGGAGAATGGGTGGTTGGAGATAAGCAGGGCACCAAGGCTTGGGGAGGGGGCAGTACAGCTTCACTCGGTCTGATTCTGGAAACACCCCTTACATCAACCCTTTGAGACAAATTGCCTTCCAGAAGAGTCCTAGGAACAACTCCGCCCCTTGAGATCAAATCAGTTGATGGTGTTGGACATCCCCAAATTGTAATGTTGCTCTATTGGGTCCTACTGCAGGGATAATAGATGCGCGACTGCTTTGTTAATGTCCACCAACCTAGGCATACATTTGTCAAAGCAGGGTTTAACTAACGCTTTGATTCTGGCAGCCAGTTCATCTAAGAGATTGCCAAAGTTATTATCCGCTGCCTGTTTGCTGACCCCCAGGCATAATGATCTTTCGGCCTGCAGGGCCCTCGGCTTCCTTATCCCCATGGACTGGGTTTGAGGCCACGTCTTTCCTTTTCGTCTTATGTGCAGGTGGTTCTAAATCAGAGAGAGAATCCTCTCCTTCAGCCTGTCCCAGTGGACTGTTACATGCCTCATTTTCTTTGCACCCTCCTCGGCTAAGCCCTATTTGACATCAGGTGCTGGCATGACTAAGATGCCTGGCGGAGACCTAGGCCTAAGCCAACATGCAGACCAAGCTCCTCCTGCTGTGTAGTTATCTCCTCTGTAATCACACCAACCATAGAAGTCAAAGAGGTAATTATAGATGTTTTACTGGCTAGTCCATCCTGGGTAACTGAAGGTTTTGAGCACATTGCTGTTGACTTACTTTCCCACATCCTCAGCCAGCAAGATCGACAGCACAAAATCCAATCCGGCCCGGTGTGGTCATCTCCTGGGCAATGGACTTGGAGGCATGCTTTATGCGGGTAGGCTCCTCCTCCCTCCATTGGGAACAGTAGAGCAGCCTGGGTGATGAAGTCCCCGCTCAGCCAGCAGCAAACAACAGCTCCCTGATGTAAAATGTGCTTTCACTAAATGCAAAGTAATGAAATCATTTATATTTTTATTCTTGGTGGTTTATATAATATTAGTCATTTTTTACTATTATTGATTTATTTTGTAACTCTTTTACAGTGAATACACTCTGTACTCCATTGAACGCAAATGAATGTTTAGAGCACACACCCTGGCTGCAGAAAGGAAAGGACGCCTATCGCCCATGTGTCTGGGGCTTGATTGCTAGGACAAAAGCGAGGCCAGAAGAGGACTTCATAATGCACAAATGTGAAGCCAGAAGTTTCCTAATATCATACATATCTCTCAGGAAACCTCTGGCCAGAAACACATGCTGTTGCAAGACAATGAGAAACCAGTCATAAGTGATTGAACTAAACATTTTGCACCCAGGAGATGTACAGCCATGAAACAGAGAGTGTCTCCTTCCCCACATAACCTTGCAGTACCACTTTTGCTAAGGTTCATTTTTGCTTTGAGGTTGGGAAACTTGAAGAGATCAGCAGATTGCAACAAATGACTTCCAATTAGAGGAGCAACCCAACGCCCACATTGACAGACTCACCTTAACTAAGAGGGAGGTCAGGACAATTTTACCAAATACAACTGAAGGTGTTTGGCATTGCACTGGAACGCCCTTTTCTTGGTGACCTAGAACAAGCTGCCACTTAAGATAACTCAGATGGAGTGTGTATGGGCATCAAATAGTTGTAAGTTGCAGGTATCAGACACCAGTACCAGAGAAGAGAGTGAGCAAGAACGTGTGTGAAGGGAAGTACAGTGAAAAAATCTTATATAGCGCCATGATGCCAAAAGGTTTCTCGAAGCTGACAGCTAAATACTCATGAGAGGTCTAACAACATAGGTGACTTTTTGTAGTAGGTAACAGTTTCTATGATTGGATGCTAGCCAATTCGGCAGCGTAATGTGTAAATAAAGTGCAAAAGGGGTTGGAATCAGCCTTTCTCAATCACTGGAAGTCGGTGGAATACAGGGGGAGTCCTCAGCTTTGAAGAGTTGCCCTCACACACCAGTTAGGGTGTCATGCTTCATCATTTGGCGTTGTGCTCCTCGTGGGGGTGGCGCTGCAGTCCTCCATGAGCCCCGCGAGAGGGCTCTTTTCGGAGATCTTTTTAGAGGAACGCCGCAGAGGTGAGTGTGGGTATGTGGGGAAAGTGCAAGTGGGTTTAAAATACTGTGACTGTACCCTAGGTTGAGTTTATTCTGGAGTCCGTTCAGTATAGTTAAAAAAAGGAAAAAAGGAAATCTTGGACCCTCTCTAATAAGGAGGGTTAGTTTTTTTTTATATGGTGAGTGGTGATGTGGATTAATAATCAGGTGGACATGTTTCACGCCTTGTTGGTCCCTAATGGATCCCTTGGCATTTAACCAGGACTGAGAGAGGTTTAAGTGCAAAGAAAAGGCATAAATCAGGGGTCACACAATACACATTGTTGATGTGACCTGTATCAAGCGAGTGGTAGTGGTATATCTGAACCCAATAGGTAATGACCACTCCTACGTATAGTTCCTACCCCAAATATGGTTCAGGGATGACTCAACGGCAGGAACAAGCATCTCATAAGTTTGCATTGACCTTCTGATAGCTCGCAGTCATACCTACCCTCAGCCGTTGGTTCGCCGATTGAGTTCAAATATACCACTAGATATACAAAGTGGTATAATAAATCAATAGGTAAACATTAGCTTGCAAAAAACATTTGTATTTATTTTTTGTATTTATTTTATTTGTAAAGCGCTAACATTCATCCTAAAAGGACATCACGGCGCTAAAGAAGAATTACAAGTGATTTAACGGCAGCACTTTGGAAATTATTGATCTGGGCTGGGGAAAAGGAATGTTTTTAGTTGTTTCCTAAAAGAAAGGAAACAGTCAGTTGTTCTGAGTTTGTGGGGTAACTCGTTCCATTTTGTTGCGGCAATGTGAGAGAAAGCCCTCTCTCCCATCCTGACAGTCCGAGCTCGGGTGATAGATGCTCTTCCGGACGTCATAGATCGTAGGTTTCTAGAGGGTTTATGAAATCTGATCGTATCATGTAGGATGATGGGGCCTGTATCGTGGAGTACTTTGTGTGAAATACACAACAGTTTAAAAATGGCTCGTTGTCGCATTGGGAGCCAGTGGAGCTCACGCATACATTTTTTGGCTGAGTCATATTTTCTTTTATTACAGATGGCTTTGGCAGCGGCATTCTGAACCAACTGCAATTTGGAAAATAGGTAGTCTGCCATTCCCACAAACAGTGAATTACCATAGTCCAACCGACTCAGCAATAGTGATTGGACTAGTGTTCTCCTGCAATCTGTCGGAACCCAGGGAAATAATCGTCTGAGCATCTTCAAAAGGCCAAAGCCTCTGCCGCAAACTATGGAGACATGGGATTTCATGGATAAGTCCTTATCCAGTGTTATTCCTAAGTTTTTAGCTTTTGTAGTCGGGTTAGGAGGCAAGCCCAAATCGCTCGGCCACCAACTGTTGTCCCAGACCTGTGTGCATCTGCCAAACAATAGAATTTCGGATTTGTCAGCATTAAGTCTAAGACAATGGTCCTGCATCCATGTTGCCAGTTCGGTCAGGCAGTTTGTCAGTCTAGTTTTAGAATCATCATTTTCATCAATGGTGACCATCAGCTGGGTGTCATCCGCATAGGAACACATTTCGACACCCCATTTTTTGCCGATGGTTGCCAATGAGGAGACGAACACGTTGAACAGCGTTGGGCTCAACGACGCCCCCTGAGGAACTCCGTATTTTATAGGTCGCGGAGGAGATGTATAGTCACCCAGGCGAACTGATTGGGTTCGATCCGCTAGGAATGATGTTAACCATCCAAGTGCTTTATCTTGAATTCCTTTCTCTGCCAGAGTATTCAATAATTGATGGTGGGGTACGGTATCAAAAGCCGCAGATAAATCAAGGAGTATCAGAGCAACTGTACTACCTTGATCTACCTTGGTCTTAATACTGTCTGTCACCGCTAAGAGTGTAGTTTCTGTGCTGTTATTTGCCCGAAACCCTGTCTGTGAGGCATCCAGCAAACCATTAACTTCCAAAAATGTGGAAAGTTGTCTATTGACCAGCTTTTCCAGAACCTTTGATAGGTAAGGTAACTGGGATATTGGTCTATAGTTGGCTGGATTGTTAACATCTGTCCCAGCCTTCTTTACTAACGGAGTAACTAGAGCCTGTTTCCATGATTTTGGGAATTCGGCAGAGCTAAGGGAAAGATTAAATACTCTGGTGACTACTGGACATATTACAGGGGTGAGCTGGGAGAAAATGTGATGTGGACATGGGTCGAGTGGTGAACCAGACTTGACCTCAAGCATGACTTTTTCTACTTCTTCTTCTGAAAAAGGACCAAAAGTATGACAGATGGTATTTGCAACATTTGGTGCATATTGTTCGTTTTTTTCCATCCCTGATTTTGAAAAGGAGGCATAGATGGTATCAATTTTTTCGCAGAAAAAATCATTAAGTTTATTACAGTTCTCCTGTGAGGGAGTGAGATGTACAGAGAGATTAGTAGGGCTACATAATTCTCTAACAATTTTAAAGAGTTCTTTTGATGAATTTTTATTCTCAGATACTCTGCGTGTGAAATAGTCCTTTTTTGCCTTTCTAATTGCTCTATGATAGAGTGCTTGAGCTTTTCTAAAACTATCTTTAGTTTCATCTGTCTTGGATACTCTCCATTTATGCTCAAGAGAGGTACAATTTCTTTTTAAAAGTTTGAGCTCAGGTCCGTACCATCTCTCTGATTTTTTATTGCCTGGTTTGTGACGGGATTGGGTGGTCGAACAATGTAACAGTGCATTTTTAATATTATTCTGAAGCAGGTCTATTTCCTCATGGATATTAGTGCTTATACAAGATGGGTGTGAGAAATGATTACTGAATTTCTCCAATGTAAAGGATAAGTAGTACGCTATTTTTTGAAGGTCCCATGACAATGCCTTCTCTCAGAGAGAAAGGTCACTGCATTGCCTCTGTGCTTGATACCTAGTGACAATTTTGATTTCAAGGGACCAAAGAATGTGGTTCTTCAATAGAATTTATATTTTTCATTATAAGACACAAGGAGATGACTCATGCTCTTTGCTGACTCTTCCAGCCATTGTCGACGCGAGCTGACGAGACGCCGGATTCATTCTGCCTTCGATGGTGCTGAGTTGACAGTTTTCTTCACAATTACAATTCCACGGGGACGTGAACAGCGCTAGTCTACCTTCGGATTCTTCATCTACTCTCCATCCATTGTCCACGGGCCTTGATTCGATTCCACCATAAACGCTCGTCCTCACTGATTCGAAGTCCCAACCATACGAGGTATTCCGTCCATTCCACTATCAAAGTGAAGACGAGCAACAATTGATTTGGTTGCCTGCCCCCACCTCGTTCTGATGAAGACCCCACAGCAAGGGTACAACTAATTCCTGCACAATTTGAGGGTCGAAACGTCGACAACTGTTCTTTTGCCCATCAGCTCCACGCCTAAACTGTAACATTAATGTATTATGTGGAGCATGACTCTGATCTAGTGATGCATTGAACCTATGGTCTTTTGTTTGTTTATATTTAAATTGATATACAAATGCGTCTGTGTCATTTGTTTGATTTTACAGTCACGATTCCCTATCCACACCATACTCACCTTATCACTCCCCCCTGTCCCCTAGGGCACTGTACAACCTTTTGAATGTTTATTGCTAGATACTATATACAACAAACATCTACATTGTGAATAAAAACAGTGTAGATTCATTCATTGTTTCTCTATTTTTGATTATTTTGTGTCAATTGCTAATTATAGACTGGGACTCCTTCTCTCTCAGTACGACTCTTCCCGCTCAGCATGTATTTATTGTAACATTACCCTCCTCATTTAGCAACAACTTTATCTGTGGCCTTATAAATAGGTCTGTGCTCAAATCCCTTCTCCAAAATGTTCTGATGGTGTTAACTCTCACATCTCTTCAGCAGAGTCAAGGTGCATTCCTTCTTGGGAGATACTGAGCTGGGAGAGGCCACATGTTAATTAATCTATGGCCAGGTGTAGGCTCGGGGACCATACTTAGGACCTCTATACACAAAACCTGGGGAAGCCAAAAGAACCCTCTCGAATCTGGGCTACAATGTATTCAACACAGTGGGGCCTCTGAGTGGAAGGGATAACCTGTAGGTAATTAGTCTACAATAATCCAATCAATTATTTTTGTCATACAATGTATTTCAGCTGCGTGACTGAATCCTTCAAACCAAAACGCCGTTTTCTTAATCCTGACAGTGGTCGAGTTGGTGTTTGTAACAAATCAATATCACTAAATACCAATTCTTCAACTCAAAGTCCATCCATCACTTCAATTATATATTTCTTCAATACAAATATCAACTCCACTGTTATAGAGATCAAGAAGACTGTTTTTTTATTTGAAGAATTTGGTATCGCAGACAAAATAAGGTGTATGTCCAATAATATTCAACTGGATTATTGTAGACTAAGTAGCTACAGGTTTCTCCTATTGTTTTGAACACACTTAGGAACGCAGCAGACTGCGGACAGTGGCGGTTGCTACCGCTTTGTCGTGCAACTTGGTCGGCGAGCCCCTATTGATAGCAATTTCTTGTGGACTTGCTCTACATGTTCATATTCTTTATTGGTTGGATCTTATTTTATCTATGCCAGTTGAGACGCCTATTCTGACTCTTAGAATTAGGTGCAAGGATCCTAAGTTTGGGCTGTCTCAGATGCCTTTTAACATATTTCAGTCCTCATGATAACTCACAGTGTTTTTCGATTAGTTTGAATGGGTCATAGTGTTGATAAACATACAAAGGACCACCATATTTAATTAACACTAACTAGGACTTGTCTACTAGGTTCTTTACCCAAACTTATGTCTGCAACATGTATTTACTGTTGTGACAAACCTACCTGTTGGAAAATGGCCCTCTCTGAAGGGTCACCCCAAACGTTTTGCCGTCCTCCTCTTCTTTTTGCTGAATTCTTTTTGTTGGCTTCAGCACTCTGAGCACTTCAGTGCTGCTAACCAGTGCTAAAGTGCATGTGCCCTCTCCTCTATAAGATGGTATTGTTGTTTTACACCTGATTGGGAGATTTAGTTCACAGTTTACTTGAAATTCCCTGTGGATTACCATATACCAAGGGCCTGTAAATTAAATGCTACAAGTGGGCCTGTAGCACTGATTGAGCCGCCCACACAAGTTGGCTTTCAAACCTGTCGCAGCCCAGCCACTGTAGGGCCTGTGTGTGCAGTTTTACTGCCACCCGACTTGGTTTTTAAAACCCTTTAGTAAGCCTTAAATTCCCCTTTTATTACACATAAGTCACCCTTATGATAGGCCCTGAGTTGCCCATACAGCAGTGTGCTGTGTAAGTGAAAGGTAGGACATGTACTTTTAGGTTTTACATGTCCTGATAGAGAAGAACGCCTACATTCGTTTTTTACTATTTTGAGGCCTACTCTTCTCATAGATTACCATTGGTAATTCTCAATACACTTCAAAGCTGTAATTCCTGACTAAAAAGGAGCAGCTGTGGCATGTTTTATATTTTTGGAAAGGTAATGATAAATCGTCTTTACTGGTAAAGTTGGATTAACCATTACTATTTTAGAAATGCCACATTTAGAAAGTGGACCTTTCTCTGCTCTTACTGCTCTGTGTGCCTGCAGCCCTTCTCCAATACACATCTGGGCAGCATGACAGCTACACATTGTGCATTCCCTCTAGACAGCCACAAACACAAGAAGAGTATGTATGTCTGAGAACTCATCTGCATTATGATGCCTCTTCCTGGTCAGGAAGGGAGGGATCAGCTGACACTTACACTTGAATAGACAGTGTCCTGTTTTCACATAAAGGCTGATTACCCCCTGTAGTGAGTGTGTAGCCAGGACTAGAAAGAAAGAACCTATGTGCGCTTTAACAACCCTTCTTTGAAGCCATCCCCACTTCAAAAGCACAACTGGGTATAAGTACTGGGGCTCTGACCCCACTAAATCAGACGCTACTGGACCAGTGCAGAACTCTGCCAGGAGGAAGGACTGCTGTGATGCTTCAAGAACTGCTATTCTGCTGGACTGCTGCTCTGGGAGAACTGTTTTTCTTCTCTGCTGTGCTGCCTGCTTCCCTCTGGCCTGCTGATGAAAAGGACTGAACTCATTTGAACCCAGAGTGACCCTAAGGGCATGCTGGCTTGCCCCCTGTTCTGAAGTCTCAGGGACATCAAAGACTTCCTGAAACCCAGTAACAGCACCTGGACTCTGCCGTCTGTGAGTCCTGCCCTGCTAAGTGATGCCAATCCAGTACTAGACCCCTGGAAGTGAGGTTTTTATATGCTGTAGTTCTCAACACCAACGCATCGCCGCTGTTGCTCTGATTGGAACTGGCCCATTTCACACAAAGATAACGCATCTCCAGTCTTAAATGCTGCTCAATGCCAAAGCTTTCCCCAGTGTGCAGCTCGACAATGACGCATCACCCATCTTCAGCGCTGCTCGATGCCGAAACTTCCCAGAGTGCACAGTTCGACGATGAAGTATCAGTGACAAATCGCTCGGATCGACAACAGCACTTCGCCTCCCTGCTCTTTGCATCTCATTCTTGACATCACTGCAGCCCCCTCCGAGGGTACAGTTTTCAGATGTTTAAGGCTGGTCTCTGTTTCCAACCTGTGCTCCATCGTGGTCGACCTGAATGTTTGGATTTGCCCAGGTCAAGCACAACCAGATCTCCCCTGTTGGCGCTTTATGATTTTAAGCACTACATTTTCATTGAATATTCAACAATTCATAACTCCGGTTCTACTTTTAGGATTTTTGTCATTTTGGTCCTGATGTATTCATAAAATTATTGTCGTAGTTTCTAACTAGGTGTCGAGTCTTTTTGTGGTGTTTTCATTGTGTTACTGTATGTGTGTGTTGCACAAATACTTTACACATTGTCTCTTTAGATAAGCCTGACTACTTTGTTCCAAGCTACCAGACGGTGAGCACAGGTTATCTTTTGGTGTGTATCTACCTTACCATGACTAGAGTGGTGGACCCGCTACCTGGACAGGGCGCATACCTCGGCCAAGTAGAGAGTCCATTTCTAACACAACCTTTTATTCTAAATTGCTCTGCACCCTTATCTTGTGTACATTTCCATTCTGCACAGAGCACTCTACATTGCACCCTTTATAACATTTGACTACCTAATTCCATTGTTTCAATGAGTTACAAATATATTTTCTAAATTTTCTTGAATATTGTGCTAGGTGTGTCCTTACCTGTTTAAAAAACTTTACTAATGTGATGCAGCTCAGCATGATCTAACATAGGAAACCTCACCAAAATTACAACTTTTAAAATTGCTCATTTTGAAAAGGTAAACTACTGTTGTTTTACTGTATACTGGGGACCCTGGTGCTTGGTAGAATATGGCACATTGTATGGCGTGTGGGTTTCTTTTGATTACTAACCCTAAGATGCATGCTTTGCTTTCTTTGAGCAAAGCATGGAATACCCGTTGTTCCTTTAGCTTGTTCAGGTGCAGATAAAATGGGAGCTCAGGTTCACTTTGTCTCCTTAAAGAAATGTGTTGATTTATAGATGTCCTTAATATAGGAGGGCTACTCAGTGCAGTCCCACGTGAAGCTCTCCAACCATGGTGGATCACACCAGCCGTAACTCTCTGTGTGAGAGCAGTGGCATAGCAAGGTCAGGTGGTACCTGGTGCGGAAAATTTCTTGTCACCTGAGGCTTGACAAAATGGCATAAATATGAATTTAAAGCACATATTTCTGCTTTTTTTGTCACCCCCTCAGTGATGACACTAGTCACCCCAGACTTGACAAAATGGCAAAAAAATGTGTTTAAACATATTTTTGCCATTGTGTCACCCCCCCCCTCCAGTGATGACACCCGGGGCGGCCTGCACCCACCGCGCCCCCCTTCCTACGCCACTGTGTGAGAGCTGAGCGAGGGGTAGCCGTACCTACGTCAGGTACAGCACATTAAAGGGCAGATTTACGAGCCCCTTGCGCCACTTTTGCGTCACTTTTTCCATGTTAAAAGTGACGCAAAAGTGGAGCAAGGGGCTTGTAAATCTGACCCTAAGTCTTCCAGGATACGGGCGTCCACCGAGGGAGTAGCACGGCTCATGTAGCAGTCAATGAGTTCAATGGTCTGGACCAGTGAGGCACCTACTGCCAGCTGACCCCTGGCATTGCCAGTGTACAAGTGGACTCCTGACTGGGTGCACCTTACGAATGATCGACTATAGCTCCTCAGACGACGCCCGCGCCTGGGATCATTTAGTATGAGGACTTTGATTCTTCCTTTCATTCACCCATTCAGTATATGTTCTGTATCTTGCTCCAGCCGGGAACAGTGTGCATAAATGTATTAATTAATTAAGTTATTTATTTAAAGTAAAACGTTCTCCGGGGGTCATCTTGGTGGTCAGTACTATGGTTCACAGAAAAACAGGTCCCTGGCTGAAGACATGAACCCAACAACTGAGTGAGACCGACAAAGTGAGGGCGCCTAAAATCAGTGCATGAGCCATGGCTTCAGGCCGCTGTTAAACTTAAGCAAGGAGGCTTCAGTGCGGATGGCCAGAGCCAGCGGAGTCCATTTGAGGGGGCGACCTCCGAGAAGATCCTTCCCCCAAAGGTGGAATGTCTAAGATCTTAGTACCAGGTGGTGAAATATGGTCACCTCTCTTCAGAGGGCAGCTGAAAGAAAAGCATGTAGTAAGGGCACTAAAAGAGGGTATGAAAAAAGATTTTTTTTAAATATGGGCAGATTTGCAAGCCCCTTGCGACAGTTTTGCCCTGCCGTTGCGTTACTTTTGTGATGCAACGGTGGCGTAAAAAATGCAGTTTATTTACAACATGACGCATCTAGGGAGATGCGTCACATTGTAAAGCCCTGCGTGACATTATACCTGCGTCAGGTATATTGTATGCAGAGTAGGCATTCCCATGCAGGAAAGCCTCGTAAAAGTGACGCAGTGAAATCTATATGATTTCACTGCGTGACTTTTAGGACGTCACTGCGTCAAAACCTTGCGCCTGCTTGAAGCAGGCATAAGGAGTGACGCAGTGTAGTGGGAATAAGCCTCAAAATGCATTGCTGGAGTTGCGTCGTGCTTGCGACACAACTCCAGCAATGCATGACTTTTGCCCCAACAAATGCGTCAGAATTTCTGACGCATCTGTCAATCCTTGCGCAAAGGTGCGCAGTTTTGTAAATACAGCGCATCCATGGTGGCGCAAGGGTTTCTCAGGGTGGCGCAGGGAAAGTGCCCCATAGTTTTTAGAGTCTAAAACTAGAAAATGTAGGAACTCGCTTCTGAGTTGATTTGATTGCTTGAGGTGGTCGAAACACATCTAGTTTTCAAAAAGTCAACAGTTTGATTGCATTTAATGGTGAAATTTGATAATTTCTTACATTTAGCATGGCCTTTCAGTTCAGTCCAGGTAAAGTAAGCTGATGTCCACCTTCTCATAGGTGCGAGTGTGGATGTAGGTGCAAACTGCAAAGCGCTCTTTTAGCATCACCCCATGGCCCTGAATGTCCCCATAAACACTGGGGTACATTTTCCTAAGACCACTATAAGATCTCGATGCAGTTGTCAAGGGTGAAGCGCATATGGCCTTAGTTTTCCCGAGTGGTTGGATGGTTATCAAGGGTGTTTCAAGGACACCTGCCTGGCGTGGGCGTGGCTGCAGTGCCCAGCTGCCATCACTGCTGAAGGCACTTGGCCCCCTGCCACCCAGTGCGGGCTCCTCTGTTCCTCACAGCCAGGACACTGACTGTGGCAGACGTTTGCATCTCCTGCCTTTGTAAAGATCTATTTTAGGCTTCGCATGCAAATTTTAGAAAATACCACCTGGCGTGTGCGTATCCGCTCTTCCAACATCACAGGTTGTTTGTGGGTTTGTGTCTACCTTGTTTGTTTTGTAGCATCTGTAGTTTTTGAATGTGTTCTATTAATAGTCCTCCTATGTGGTTGTTTTGCGTCCTATTGAAATTCATCTGCTCGATATGGTTGACAATCTGAAAAAATGTACAAATCACATTTAATTTTTTCCTTTATGTACTTTTGTCTTTAGTGAGAGCAGTTCAGCGTGCCTGTGAGGAGGCACGTTTGCATGATTGCACTTCAAGTGTGTGCTAAAGTCGCTGGATACGGTATGATCGAAAACTAGAGAGGAAAACAGAAGGTAACCTGGAAAAACAGTCCGACTAGCACCGCACTGCAGCGGCCCAGCATGCCGAGCCCCACCTGCAGGGCTGAAATGCAGCCCATGAACTGTCCCAGCGCCTCAGGTGCTTCCATGAGCAATATTTGTCATAGGAACCCAACATGTGTGCACCTACTAAGAGAAAATGAGCGCCTTAGACCCCCCACTGATAGGACTAGTGTTGTAGTCCATCCAGTAGTTCCAGAAAGGGTTTATAAAAGATTTATTGGGAGACAGCACAGTCCCTGCCTACAGTCAAGGCAGCCAGCTGGCAGGCCCCCACAATTCTAGAGCCAGACAGCAGCAATAACAACTGACAGAACGAAGGCATTGGAAAGATAAAACCTCACCTAAAAGTATCTACAGCGCACACGAGTATGCAACAACTAGGGAGCGTCTCTTTTGTCCCCTTGCACGAAATACATTTCACAGTCTGTGGAGTAACTTTTTCTGGGTGCTCCAACAGGGCATGTGTAATAACGGCAGGAGACCGGTGCCAGGAAGATGTGTCTCTCGGCGGGATATTTTCTGGTAGAACCACCGGTGAACAAAAACAATGGCAAATTATTTATTTAATTAAATGTCAATAATTGGAAAAAAGTAGGTAGTACCTGCAATTCCAGTTGCGTAAAATGTGTTGTAACTGGGATCCTGAATCTAACCCAGCCTGCGCGCGCCAGGTGTGCTTTGTCTGGGCTGAGGTGGGCGCGCATCTCCGCGCGTGAGCGCGCCTGGGCATCTGGCGCCGAGGCCTGGCATGAGCTGCAGTTGTTCCTTGGAGGCAGTCCATGGGCATGCCAGGGTCGACTCGGGGTGCACCCGGAAGGGCTCTGCCGCTTGGGTATCATGGCGCATATTACCCCTATATTATCATGGCCACAACCGAATTATATGGGTGGCAACTAAGATAGACTTTTATTAATTTGTTTTCATTTGTATATGATTGGTACCTTTATTGTAGTTATTTACTTCAGTTGATTCTACAGGGCCCAGCTCGGGCTTTCGATTGGTGCCTTAGGGGTTGGAAAGGCCAAATGAGGATGTCAGGGCATGTGATGCCAGCGGGTGGGGGTGGGGGCAGGTGTCACTTTCACTCCCTGTGCATTTTGAAGAACTGACATCCAGGGAGCCCGGGAATGAATGCGTTTGGCTCTTCCCAAACGCGGCCTCTGCTCCTGCAAGGGCCCTGGAGGGGGCTGCAGTGGCGATGCCGCAGCTCCCGGCTCCGCCAGTGTGTTTGAAGACGGCTCTGCAAATCTAAATGCGATTTAAGGCCTATAGATGCTGTCTCGGAATATATTATGCATGAATGTAATCTTACATACTGCAGAGTACACAGAACGGTGACAGGGATCATGCCTACACACTGAGCGGGGCAATCAGTTCCGCTTCCTGGGTCCACGGGTTGCGTAGCAACCTGTGACGTCATAATACTGTAATTATAGCCATACATTTAGGATCCTACTCGCCGAGAGCTGGTGGGAAAGACACGATTTGCTGTTATATATGTAAACTTGAAACTGACATGGTATGTATAAAGGGTACCCTCCATAAAATCCCACCCAGTGACCGGTATAGCGATGCATTGCCTCGTTCGTATACATGTAAATGTATGTATGTATTGGCATTTATATAGCGCACTACTTACCCGTAGGGTCCCAAGGCGCTTCGACCGCTGCAAAACCCTTCCTGGCTTCCCTGAGAGATGGTCCCTTAATGGGTATCTCCAGACCAGGCATCCCCGGCAGTCTGGTGGGGCCGTTAGTGAAGATGAGGCAAGCTAATGCCCAGAGTTGCCGAGTGTGATCGCTGATCAGAGTGGGCACCGAGGCGAGAGAATTATCGAGTCCGCTGACCCTGGACCTGCCGCGCCGGGAATCGAACCCTGGTCCCGGGCCGTCCTCTGCTCTCGGGTCTGCCGCCTCTAACCAGTGAGCCACACTACTTCATCGCACACTTCACAGCCAAATGATTCCCGAGGCGCTCTAATAAGCCTGTGTCCTATAAGAAAAGCCTGGCTCAGCGCTTAGAAGCAATAATATTGCCCTCAACGCTCTATTTTCATTCACTCTCCACAATCTGTGAATATCAATAAAGCGCACGGACATCCCTTGAGGCAGAATGAATGAAAGGTTTTACCAAACTCATGTCATCGACCTCGAAAGGATGAAAGGCAGTCGTCCCGCCGGCATTTGAACCAGTCGCCAAGAAGTCAAACCCAGACACAGGTGCGGATGCATCAGTCCATTGAGTCACCAGGACCAGCCTAGACTGAGATATGATAAAGAAGAATACAATGCTGGCACATTAGGGCTATAAAACCAAGTTGAAATGGAAATATGGTCATAAAAGGTTAGGTTAAACAAGAATATGCTGATTTTTCCCGTCATAAAGATGTATGTTCAAGGACATGTTCAATTAAAGAAGCTTGTCCTACACACTTTGGATGCTGTTGATATGTTTTCTAGGTTTGTTGCTGAGCCCCGTTTCTTTCAAGCTGCAAAGCAAACACCTCCCACGCCCCCGCACAACGCGCCACTTGACGTGCAGCTGAAAAGGTATGATTAATTAAGTGCATGCATTGTTTTTGTGATGTTGATCAAATGTAATGCAAAACATTTCTAGGGCACAAGTCGGGGTGCACTTGGGTAGACGGCGTCCACCCACTCTTTTTACAGGGAGGACGCCATCCAGCTTGCCAAGAAGCTGGGCTCCGCCGGAATATGCGGAACTCCGCCCAGATTGATTTTCAGACATCGGGACCCATGTAGCAGCCCCTGCACATTGTCTGCTTTCCTTCCCAGCATCAACATGTAGGCAGGGGTATTTGATATTTTAAATTCCAGCTGGGCCGAAAACCGAGGCTAAATGGGCCATCCGGCCACCTCTGATTAGAGTACTCTGCCTGGGAGCTGCTGCAGCCTCACACCTAGATGCAAATGCAACAAGACTTGTTATTTTGTCTCAGGTACTTAAGAGAGGCAGCTTTTGACTTTGTTCTTTCAGTTCCTGTAAATGAGACATTTGCATACACTGAAAAAAAGTCAGATGTTTTGGTCAGTCCCAGTATGTACACAGAATTAAACAACTAATTCGAAATACCACTACTTTGTTTTATTTCTTTTACAGTCTTATTCATCCCAATGGGGGGGCCGGAGTGCTTCACATCACATGTACATATCATACATTGACAATAAACCATATTACTGTGTAAATCTATGTACAGTATGTGTTACATATGACAGTGAGGGTTGCAAGGTGTAGGATTCATGTGTCCTATAGTTCATTGTGCTATATTAGGATTGCAATTTATGAACTAGAAGTAACAAAATGATCTGTGTTAAAATCATTAACCCACTTGCCTTTCTGCATAACATACAAATGTGTGATCTACTGTGCTTTGCAGGAGGCATTAACCCACTATTCTACATTCATTCAAAATTGGGACTAGACAAGACACAGATCTCTCCTGAAAATGTGTTAACCGCCAGAGTTATCTTGTCTTTATTATTATTCCCTGAGATTTACTGGACACACTAAGATCTCTGCTGCAGTTGCCTGAACCCCATAAGATATTTTAAAATGCAGACTTTGCAACCAATTAAACAGAACAGATTTACTGCCACGTGTCCATGTTGCCAATTTGTTTGTGGTATAGATTTAAAAATAAATAAATGTAGAAGTTGAGACCCATATGTTGCATCAGGGTTGCGTCACTTTTTTGGCACAACCCAGCCAAAAAAAAAATCAAATTTACTAAGTATTGTAATGCGCTAAAATGTACTCATGATCGAGCTGCTAAATATATGTGTGAGGTCTTAAGATCTGATGTAACTTCTTGTGATGTCACTTCCTGTGAGGTCATGGTGTGTGATGCCACTTCCTATGCTGCTACCTTAGAAGTCATATGCCATGATGTCACTTGCATACTGCCTACATTTGTTAGTAACCCCAACTTCTATTTTTAGGACTTTCTGCTCTTATTTACACCTTGCCTGAATCACTTCCCCCACTGGCGTTTTTGCCAAAACTGAGCCAATAATTTGGTGTTCACTGTAAAAGGTATTGTTTTGAGATACAGGCACGAATTGTAGTCCATTGTGCAGAAACTCTGGTGGATTGCTGCTGATTCAAGCGCCTAGCGCCAAGCGCTACATTTCTTCAATTTACCGGCGCCTTTGCCCGCCCGCCTCCCGCTCCTAACCAGCTTCAGAAATCATCGAGCGGAGCGCGGCGCTGGGCGAAGGAGACTCCAACTCCCAGCAGCCCTAGCGGCACCGGCTGCGTCAGTTTCGCGCCAGGAGGCGCAGAAAAACGGAGTCACCCCGGTCGAGGGGGTAGCCTTTGTGCAGAAACTCTGGTGGATTGCTGCTGATTCAAGCGCCTAGCGCCAAGCGCTACATTTCTTCAATTTACCGGCGCCTTTGCCCGCCCGCCTCCCGCTCCTAACCAGCTTCAGAAATCATCGAGCGGAGCGCGGCGCTGGGCGAAGGAGACTCCAACTCCCAGCAGCCCTAGCGGCACCGGCCGCGTCAGTTTCGCGCCAGGAGGCGCAGAAAAACGGAGTCACCCCCGTCTCGCGGGACGCCGGGCTAAGCCCGGGCAAAGGGCGGGCCCTCTGTGGCCCTCAGTGGCCGAGGTAGGCTGGGCTGGGCCCACTTTCTAACAATATTTTGTTGTAAATATAATATCTGATGCCTTTGCTGACGATTATTTAGCGAGGAGACCATTCTCTCATCTGGTTTGGCACATACAGCACAACCCGTGTATTGACTTTTATTGTTCAAGACAATCCATTTTCATTTTATATTAAGTATTTAATTTTATAAATATTGTTGCCACTAAACTGCTGACAGGCTTCTGCAGTGCGCATTATGTCAGCAAAGAAATTACGCTCTGGAAGAACGCTTGAAGGGCGGTCATATGCAGAAACAAGATCGAACCCCTTGAGGAACAAATACGGTAATAGCTCGCAATTGAAGGGACAAATGCAGCTAATGGAAATTTGGGAAAATTCTGCAAAAAAGGAAATGGAACGATCTCCTCGAAAAGATGAGGGGTCAATACCACAATTAGACTTTCCTTTTGAGACTGATTTTAATCAAGACTCAATTACAATGATTCTACCAATTACTAAGGAGGCTACTACTCTACCATCTTCTACCGACAGTGAGCTTCCTAAGTCGTTATCATCAAATTTAGAAGTAAAACAGCAAAACGAGAAAGTTGGACACATGGAGATGGATGTAGTGGAACTATCTATTCCGTCCAGCATTGATTTAGAACTCTGTGGTCGATACATGGACGAGGGAACGGTGAACCAATCTGAAATGAACAAAACTCCTAATAAAGTAAATCCCCCTGGATTAACATTATATAGTAGCACTCCCTCCATAGTATCCAATGACATTCCCTCTATGCAAAGTGAGATGAAATCTCCACATCTAAATCTATCAGGGATTCGTGCTTATGTAGAGTCCGAATATCCAAAAAATGAAAAACCGATTTCGGACTCTTTAATAGCTCTTGAGGACTTACTGGCCTCTATATTATTGCTTTTAGGAAAATTTGCTGTGAGTTCTGACTGTATTATGGACTCAGTAACCGAGATTTTGAAAGTATTAGTGGCGAAGCATACGGAGAATGGAATAGTTATTCCCAGTAATTCAGTTGCCTCAAATACTGCGGAAAGTAATAATATACTAAGAAAAACTCCAGTGGTTGGGACAACGCTACAGGTGGATATCCATGAGCGTGTCGAAACTTCAATACCAACCTCCTCAATAAAGTTGAACGGAAAACAAAAAGACTCTATAGTGAAGGAAGAAAGTTCATTGCTCACACCTCAATCTACAGCAAAGAGTCAATTAAAGGAGGAAGAATGCCCTGTAGAGGACAATCAAACCACGGGAAATGCGTTATTCCCTATCTTTAATCAAGACAAAAAAGAATATGAAGCAACATCTGGTACTAAGGGAATAAAAAAGGGAAAAGGTAAAAAATATAAAGGAAAGAATAGGAAGCCAGTTCGTAAGTATACGAGGAGACGACAAAGGCAAGTTATATTCCAAAAACATTTAAATGAAGCTTCGGATGAAATTGAAATTTTAGAAAACTCTATATTAGATACCAATATGAAAATGGCAGCGGTTCGTGTTACCAGCTCTGTCGTGAAAGATATTCCTGCTGTTAATAATAGCGATGGAAGAGTTCCGTACTCTGAGATTAAAGAGACAGATCCACGTGTATCAGCAGAAGAAGACATAAGAATTGAGACTACGGTAATAAGGACACTTAATCCATCTGCCCCTATTTTTCGATTGCCTTCCGAAGTACCACTGGTATCAACAAACGTGCCTCCGAAAGATGCTCCGTTGTGGGTGGATACACTGTCATTGGACTTTTTGCCATTATTTGACTCTGATTTAAATCTGAATAGGTCATGGCTGCTTAGCTGCCTTAAAGATATTGAAAGTCTAAAATTAATTCAGTCAAGTGACATCGATTTGGTTTCATCAGTAACATGTGAGAATGGCCAACGAGCAAGGGTTAAATCTGCTCAAAAATAATTGCTAATATCATTCTCCAGCAAGCAGAAGCTTTTCAATGTAGAGGTATAGATGTGTTACCTTTCATTAGCACTTACTGTAGAGAGGGGCCATTTAAATTGGGTGTTAAACAAAATGTCTTGTCCGCATGTAACAAGGATTTAAAAATCTGTGTTTCAAGGGGAAAGCGCATGGTTTCAAAGATTCCATTATGTAATGAGAACGTCGTCCCGTCTCAATGTCATGACCCCCAGCAATGGAATTGGCTACCAGGAGCATTATCGAGCAATACATCGATTAGCAAATGTCTATTTCAACATCTTTAACAGACAATTAAATATTATCTCCTGGAATGCCGCAGGACTGTACAATTCCCCTGAGAAATTGAATTATCTTCTCTCTCTGAATGCTGATGTATTGTGCATCCAAGAAACATGGTGTAAAGATATACAATATGGGGGGAAAGACTATTTTGTTTTTGAGGCCCCCGCTATACCATCAAATAGAGGTCATGCAAAAGGGGGAATTGTCTGTTTTTTATCTAACTCTTTACAATGGCAATTCTCTCATTATATCGATATTAGTAAACTTTTTCAAGTAATAACCATCAATAACCTAGCTTTAGTAGGTATTCGAAAATCACTTGTAATCATAAATGCATATATACCGCCAGAACATAATTTTAATCCTGTTTTAAAGCGAATGTTCTCGTACATAAAGCAGTTGTTAGAGATGGCTGCGCCTCCATATATCCTTCTTATGGGTGACCTGAACAGTAAAGTGTCTAACCTAAGTTTAGAGTTATTTAGAAATAAGGCAAAGGAAGAAGCGTATAATATACCTCAATCTGTATTTCCTAATAAAATAAAAACAAACAAAAGAGGAAAGATCTTATTAGAGGAAATAAGTTTGGTAGAGGGGCTTATAGTAAACGGCAGAATGCCCTCTGATGTCCCAGCTAAGTTTACTCATGGGTCATATAGAGGTGAATCTATCTTAGATTATGTTATCACAGACTATGAGACGTACTCGTTCATTCAGGGTATTGTGATCTCTAACTCTACTTTGAGTGATCATAAAATGGTTAATATAACAATTTCTTTACGACCCCCTGTGACTGAGTCCTGGTCTTTGAGTAATACAGGAATCTCTATTAAGCATAAGGGTGGGAGATGTTTCTGGGATTCTAGCTCTGCAAGGAATGTTCAAAGTATTCTTGCCCAAACCATATTGGAACTAGATGAATGGCAAGGATCAGAACTCCTTAAGTTTGAAGTACTATTGCAGAAACTAAGAAGGATGGCAAAGAAAAACAGAAATCCTAAGAATCTCCCACGCCCTCCGCCTATATTACTATCCTTAAATAAGGAAGTAAATAAACTTGTTAGGCAACAGTATCTTAATAGAACCAGAGAAAATGAACGTAATTTAGCCTTACTCAAAAGAAGGAGGCATAGATTAAAAAATAAAATAAAGAAAGAAAAAGAAGACACTCTATGGATACGGTTAAGAGAGGCATCGGTCAATAATAATTCTAGAGACTTCTGGTCTGTAATAGGAAAAGGATGTGGAGTGAGAACTCTTCCCACTCCGGTTTCTATTGCAGAGGAAGTCTGGATGACATTTATTTCTAATCTTTATGCTTCCAATGGAGTGGAGGATAATAATTTGGAGCTAAACCTGAATGAAGATAATAACATAGAACTTCCTACTGAGGAATCCATAGTATCTGTGATAAAAAGTATGCGCTCTTCCGGAGCCATGGGCCGGATGAATTGCCCATGACTATAATAAAGCAGGATGTCACTTCATGGAGTAAGATATTACTCCCACTGTTTCATACATGCTTTATTACTAAATTAGTCCCCAATTCTTGGAGGGGTAGTATTCTGATTCCCATATTTAAAAAGGGAGAACGGGATAACCCTAAGAATTATCGCTTAATAGCGCTTTTAGATACAATAGGGAAAATTTTCGCAAAATGTGTTTTACTATTAATTATGAAATGGATAGAAACAAATGATATTTTACCTATGCAGCAAACTGGGTTTCGTAAAGAGCATGGTACTCTTGATAATTTGACTGCCTTACAGGTGCTTGTAGACAAATATGTCCGTGTTCGAGGAGGTGGAATATATGTGGCATTCATTGATTTTTCAACCGCGTTTGATAAGGTAGATCGGTCAACGCTATGGAAAAAACTTGCTACAATGGGTATCCCAGTATATTTACTAGAATTGGTAAAATCTCTTCACTCCAACACATGGTGCAAGATGTTACTAGGTGGGGAAAGGGGTCTTTCTCAATCGATCCCTTCCCCGAATGGGTTAAAACAAGGGCGTATATTGGCCCCTATATTGTTCTCCCTATATACAGCAGACCTACCCTCCCATATAACATCTAGTGGAGGATTAGCCCCAAAAATTGGTGGATTACCGATATCCGTTTTAATGTATGCAGACGACATACTTGTGTTAGATTTAACCCCGAAGGGCCTGTCTAATCGCCTGCATGCATTAACACTCTTTGCAGAAGCACATTTTATGAAGATTAATGCTACTAAAAGCAAGATTATGTGCATTTTCGGTAAGAAAAAATGCAGGTCTGCAAACTATAACTGGATATTAGGAGGACAGAAATTAGAGGTTGTTAAAACCTACACCTTTTTAGGAAAAATAATTACAGCAAACATAAGTGAGACTGCCCATATAGAGCACAATTCTCGTAAAGCATTATCACATGGGATGGGATTGTGTTCCTTATATAATGCTACAGGGAAGAGACACTTCACATTATTCCTTGATGTATTTAAAGCAAAGATACCCGCTACTCTCCTGTATGGGATTGAATTAGTGGATTTAAAACACTGGGGATTTGTGCAAAAAATAGAAGGAAAGATCTTAAGGAAAATATCTTCTCTTAATACAGCCTGCTCTGACATTTCATGCAGGCTGGAATTCGGACTGAGAAGTGGGTGGGTACAGGGGTTGATTGCCCTTGTAAGATGGGTAGCCTGTCTGGTTAGAGGTAAAATTGGTTCCCTTAGAGAAGCGATTAAAAGAGAGCTTTTGGGGGACCTCAACGAGTTCTCTCTACTAGTAAAAAACTTTAGAAAGGCCGTAAGTCTGCTAGAGTTGGATGCAAACATCTTGTTTTTACTAGACCCTGCTGAACTCAAGATGAAATTAAAAAATGCATCCTGGGAACTATGTTACAAACTGGATAGGCTAGCCCAATCAAGGAAAAAAGAAAGACAATCTCTGTTAAATACATACTTATTTAAACAGCCCCAACAATATCTTATTTGGAATATTCCTCATAGAGTCCGAAGGCTATGGTTTTTATTAAGACAAGATCTGCTTCCTTTAAATTCTCTTCTCGCAAAATGGTACGGTGTGTCTCCTGTATGTAATTTTTGTCACAATGCTGTACAGAATCGTAACCATGTTTTGTTTGTATGTAATGTATTGCGCCCTTTTCGCCTTAAATGGTTAAAGCCAATTTGTCTGCAACTAGGAATTTTAAATGTAAATACTTTTCTCCATGCACTTTACTGCCCGCCTAATGAAATGTTTTGCTACAGAATTTTTAATTTTTTAAAAAGCTTTTTAGATATTTATTAATAATACACGGGGAATTGCTGGGGACTGCCCGACTAATGATTGTATGTGTCGCCTCGCTTATGCTCGACTGCATGGTTTTATATTGTTTCATTTTTTTTTTTTTTTTTTTTGTGATGTATATTGTGTGTTTTACTTTATGTGGCCCTCATTGAGAGCCAAAAACATAATAAACGTTTGAGTTTTGAGTAGTCCATTGTTTTATAGAAGCAAGACTTTTGTTTTGTAGTGTGAACTAAAATGATTTGCTCAGGATCACACAGTTTGGTCTAGCTAGGAAATGTAGCACTCCTGCCACCAGACCATATCTCACAGTGTGTATATTTTTACATGTGTATATTATGGCTGATTCCATATTAGAAAAAGCTGTGAGGCACTGGTATGTTTTCTGAAGACGGATAGCATTGTAGCATGCTATGCTATGGCACACTATATGAAAGAATGCTACTGGAAACGGAATGTTTATTAGGGAATGCTAAGATCCGTATTGGAAATATTTACACTTTTTTAATTGACTGACTGACAAGAACTCATTTGCAAATTACACTACACACCTGAAAAATGAACCTTCACACTACTAGGTTGGAACAAACCTGAGCATATGCCTCAGATCAGATTAATAAACTTTTGGGAAACGAGTCCAAGCACTGAAACTGGACCCGAGGTGCCCCCAAGGCTCCTGCTCTTCAGTGTCTGGAGGGGGGACAGATTACAGCACAGCAGGCACTGGAGAAAGCTTCACCTGGAGACGGTGCCAACAGCGTTTCAATGTCTGTGTGCCAGTGATGCAAGTGGTACCATGCATAACTAAAAGGGTAAACAACAAGCTAGCCACAAGATCCAAAACAAATATTTACAGTGAAAAAAGCCAGGCCTTAACTTATACAGAAACAATGCATGTTAAACTTGTTTATACATCAATTTACTAACGACAATTATTCTTTTGATATGAAAATATTTTTGTCTTTATTCATATATCTTTGTTTTATAATTTCCTCACATATAGCAAGTGTGTACTTCTTTTTATCTATATTTTTTTGATAGATGGATCTTGTGGCTAGCTTGTTGTTTACCCTTTTAGATATTGTGCCCTACAGCTAGCAAGATATATTGTTGTTTCGTAGGGGTCCCCCTTTTTCAAAATAGTGGTACCATGCATGCCAGCCGATGTGCCCATGGTAAAAGACTCTGGCAGACCTCTCTGACACCAAAAGCACACACTATAGATCAGTGCACTTGACAACTCCACCCAACCACAGCTGCAGCACAACAGAACGCTCATGAGATATCATCACAAGGTGTCTCAAGGCCAGGTCTGCGGTGGACAACAGTGCTTTGAGATCATATTAGTACTACACCGGGAGCTATACAAAAACAGATAAAAAAAATAACAGAGCAATAACACATAGAATAACAGAACATAATATACTTATTTAATTTTCATTAAGTTTAATTTGGCTAGAACGAAACCATGCAAAATCTATATACATCCCAGGCTTTAAATATAATAATTATAGTGAAGAAATAAGGCACATGTCCCATATTATTCAGAAGTTGACTTTAACACTAGCCCCTGGTTTGAAAATACTCTTTTATTCAAACCATTGAGATGCTCCACCTCCATTTCACTTGCCCCTACTCCTGCAATCTCCTGAAGCAGAAGCGGAGGGCGCTCCTTCTCCCACATCGCAGCAAAGACCTGGAAGAGCCTCCCAACCAGGGTCGGACTAAGAACCCAAACCAGCCCTGGCAATTGAGTCGGGCTGGCCCATGGCGGTGGGGGGAGAGGGCAGAGGGTGAGGGAGCGTGGAAAACACTGCAGCGGCTTTTATTACAGGGGCCAATATTACAGCATCTGCAAAGCCAGCCCCCGGTAAAAAAACCACCCCCCTAGAGGTCCAAAACTGGCCCCCACCCTTTTTTATTTTTTTTTATTTTTATTGAACTTATATTGCGCACAGCTACCCGCAATGGGTTTCCCGGCGCCAGGGATAGACTGGCGGCCTATCGGGTAAACACCCAGCACCCGTTATGGCCAGTCTGGCCCCGCTCTCCACACACTTCCGGACCATCACCTCACTTCTGGAATTCCGAAAGGCCCTCAAGCCCTGGCTGAAGAATAAGCCTCCATGGCCTGCAAACGCCTGGATACCCTTCCGGGTTATAAACCGCACTGTATAAATCCTGATTGAGTGAATGTTTTCGAATCTAGCAGCCTCTACTTTGGAATAAATCTAGAGAGACACTTATATTTCTTCCAAGCCTTCACTAGGCATTTCACAGCAGTCGTTTTACAGAGCTCGGACCACACTGCAGAGGGATTAAGAAGATTGAAGGGATTGGGATCAAACTACGAAGCCTCTTTCAAGATTGGCATCCAGGTGCTCTAAAGTGAGCTTACCCGGGAGTAAAGCTTACCCGCTTATCTGTGCACCGTAGATTGTGAGGATTGTGGTGGTCATATAAGCTATATCTCCCAGTGAAGCATTGTTACTTATATTGCTACTAAAATATTTGGGGGAAGAGTTACTAAGATTTTGCCCCGTGTTTGCGTCACAAAAGTGTCTCAAATCAGGGCAAAACCCTTTCCTCCTATTTACTTTCCAGCTCTAACCTTGTTTAGCGCGGAAAATAATGGAAATGTAATGCAAAGCAGCGCATAGCGCTGCTTTGTATTACTTTGCGCCATGGGGGTCATACCCTGGGTGGTGCATGGGCGTTCCCATGCAACCACCCAAGATTTCTCTTGCTAAACCCAATTTACTAAATAAAGTAGATTGGGTTTAGCGTGATAAAACTGCCCCCAACTGGCACCCGCGATCGAGCAGCCCGTGAAGCACAAACCATCGGTCAGTGCACCGTTTTACCCTGAGCGACCTTAATCATTGCCCCCACTGTGGCTCCATTGGCGTTCTCCCGCTGGATTCAAGCATACGGCTCTCCAACAACCTTCCTCGATCTCCTTGGATGCTCCGGCTACCTCCCCGAAGCACTTCACCCTCTGGCTGACACCACCCCATCCCAGGGTCTGTTCAAATCGACTCTCCCTGTGCTCGCCCACCCGAAGCCTCGATTCCGCTGGCTTTCAGATGGCAAATGAGGCTTTTTACTATTAGGCATTTATTACATGTCCTGATGATGATCCGTATAATGTGGTAAACGGATCGAAACGCCGTCGACAACTATGTGCACCTTATACACATGAAAAAACCTATATGTCCTTTAAAAGTGTAAAGGTGCCGGTATTGTTCTGTTCTATAATCGTAACTGTGCAATTAACAAGTTAACAGAACGCTAAGCTTTTGCATATAAGCCCTTTTGTGTGTTTCCCTTCACTTGTCCCTCTTCTCTGATGTCTAATTGTGTGATAAGCTGGGTACAGGCTTGTGCCATGCCTTGTATACTGTTTCTGAATTGTGTTTAACATTGTTTGAAAAGTAAATACTAGACCTCTGCCCGGCTGAGTATGTCATTTGCAATATAGAAACAACTGCATCTATATTCATTGTTTTTGTATTTATGCTTGTAAGGGACCCCTGTTGCCTTAATACTTTTTAAGTAGACGCACGGTTGGAGAAATGCTTTCATTTCTCCTTCTTTTTCCGACTTTGCATGCTGTGCACTGCAGCACACATACAAAGAGGAAAAAACTTTGCATGTGTCTGGGAATAGTTTTTTACAGGAAGGGTACCCTTCAAGTACAAAACCTATGCTATACTAATGCGCACACCATAGCGCTATGTCGCTAAGTTGTGTGTGTGGCGCACATCAGGTGTAATCAATGCAAGGGAAAGGGGAGGAGAGAGCCATATCTTTAAAGATATGACACTCTCCTGCTCACTCCCTGTCGCGCAATGCAGCGCAGCCTCGCGGTGTGCTGTGCTGCGCTGTGTGAAACTTTTGTAAATCTCCCCCTTGGACTCTTGCCCCTTATGTATTTTTTTTCTTTTTTTAACTGTGATATATATATATATATATATATATACAGAAACACACAGTCACTGGATGATGTCATCAGTGATTTCAATGGTTTTTTAAATGCTAATTCATAACTATATATGACGTGAAATCGCGGGGGTACGCACACCATATGCGCACTGTACGCGTACGTACGCGGACGGTGCGCGTACGGTGCGCATACGGTGCGTGTACCCCGGAATTTTCCGTAAAAAAAATATTTTTGGGGGCCTGGCGGGGCCTTGTGGAACCCCCTGAGCAGGCCTAGGGGGTCAGGGTGCTTCTACCCTGCCCCCTTTTTGAGTTCTACACGTTTGTTTTTCTGCTTTCCTGTGCCTCAGTCTACCGAGGCACAAGATGGCTGCCAACAATTTCTGTTTTAGAGTGTTGATAGACAGTGGTAGCCAATCAGCATGCAGCTCATACTCAGGAAGGTACAGAGTACAGTAAGCTTACAGTGCACTCACGGTGTCCCACCCATAGATATATAATTTGGGAAAATTCAATTTTCTCAATAACTACTGGAGCGATTTTCACCAAATATAGAAAAAGGCACTACTGCATACCAGTCCCTACCATTTTGCCAAATTTGGTGTAATTTCATTCAGCCGTTTGGGCTGTAGCCGTGTCTAAAGGTCCTATAGAAAATTGCATTGGGCTACATTTCACATTCAATTTTTTCAAAAACTACTGGAGGGATTTACACCAAACATACAAAAGGCACTGCTCCATACCGGTCCCTACCATTTTGCCAAATCTGGTGTAATTCCGTTCAGCCGTTCAAGCTGTAGCCTTGTCAGAATGTCCCTATGGAAATTAACAAGGGGAAAACACGTTTTGGGACCCCCCTTTTCTCTCAGCCCCCGCTTGACGAATCCCCCCAAAACTTTCAGGGAAAGAGCGGAGCGCAGCGAGGCAAATTTAAGGAAAATTACAGGCAGATTCCTCAATCGGCGCCAAAGTTATTCCCAATAGAATGTTCGGAATTTCCTATGGTAACTAGGTCCTAATTATATATACCTACCAGTAGGTAATATATATATATGTATTAATATATATATATATATATATCTATATATATATATATATATATATATATATATATATATATATATATATATATATATATATATATATATATATATATATATATAGATATATATATATCGTTCATGACTTTTTATAAAAGTTTTTTGCTTTTGACCTGATCCATTGCACGTGGCACTTTGGAATTGGTCATGCTAACTCTTTTTGGCCACCCATGTTTTTATCCTACAGTTATTTTATAGCAATATTTTAATGTTTGCTACCAATCTGAATAGCATTTTGTAGATTTTCAGTAACCATATAATAAACTTTACTTACTTATGACTTCAGCTACCACAATTGACGTCTTCAGACACCATCTTGACTCTGTCCATAGTGTGTTTTTAATGATGCTTCCACTCAGGTGCCTCAGCAATAGTTACATCAAGGTATCTGAATTTGAGAACTATTACAAAAAGTATCCCATTAAGAAACCCCCATTATACTTCTTTGTATGTCTAAATATCATCTACTTGGCTTATGGATATTAACTATTTGATCTTAGAAGATGTGTGTGCCTGAGATAACCCAGAGTCTTCTGTAATCCTATTTTAGTATATTGAAAGTAGGCCTTGGCGAAATGGGAGGTACATCAATGAAATTAGAGTCATTTCTTAATTTGACATTACTCTTGTTAGGAGAAATTCCTGAAATTAAGCAATCATGCCACATTGTGTAATCACATGCCAATCGTGCTGAAATGTACCACAAACGCACGGGGAAAATGTAAACGACTGAACACAAGCAGCTGTTGTTCGTGGTGCTTTTGTTTTTTTAACAATCTTTTAGCTCATAATATATCCTCTGGTCTAAAGTGGAAATGAGAGTGCATTTC
This sequence comes from Lissotriton vulgaris, assembly GCF_964263255.1. Taxonomy (NCBI): domain Eukaryota; kingdom Metazoa; phylum Chordata; class Amphibia; order Caudata; family Salamandridae; genus Lissotriton; species Lissotriton vulgaris. The sequence continues at coordinate 164,409,247 of NC_141689.1, forward strand.
ACACTAAACACCAGCACCAAATGCCAGTTTTACATTTCTCATGATTATTCAAAATATTGTGTAATTTGGCTGCAATTGCATGTAATTATGCAAAAGCAAATTATGCAAATTTCACACATTCCTATTCAAAAGTAGCCAACAGCATCAGCACAATGCGAGCTTGAAGAGTCGATCCACAGTGGGTGATTATTAAAATTGGTTAATTGGCTGTTTGTCAAAATATCAGTAGCAAAAATATCTAAGCAGAACTTTACTTGAGTGGGGCCAATGCACTGCGGTCCCCTGAAATAGAACAAAGGATTCCTCATTACTAGTAATGCACAACGATATTGTTATGCTTCCATCACTGCTTCATGCCATCAGCCCAGAACAGGGACAGTAGTCCTGTGTCAATTATTAGGACACACTTTCTGCTCACACCAAGGAACAGAAGAGGCATTGGACTTTGGAATTCAAATGAACAGGCCTAGACCTTAGTGCACACACTAGACTTGCATGGGCCAACACAAATCAGGACACCAGTGTCACATGCAGTCAAGCCACCCAAGCCAGAGGTACATGCACGTTTCAACATGTAGGGAATATTTCTATTCCAACAGGAAGTAATCCCATAACCTAGACCATTAGCATTCTCTGCAAGACGCTTTTTGACAAATTGTGCATCTGTGGGGCGGAATATAAAAAACATATCCACAACTAGACATATTGCAATAACATGAACTCTTCACAACCAACCCAATTATGCTTACAGTCTTTTTAAATGTGATCACAATCAATAAGAAAGTCCTACCGCCTGTGACAATGAACTACAGTTGTTGAACCAGACCTACAGGTTTTAACGCCATGGAAACATTAACCTAAATTGAGAGGCAAACAATAAACTTGAAAAAAACAAAAAAAATGCCTATCACCGTTGGCAATAGGTTCTCACACCAGAGCTAATCAAACATTTATCTTGACTCAGTTTTCTGACCTTAGGAGACACCGGTCTTATCTTATCTTATCTTATCTTATCTTATGTTAAGGGAGTCTTGTTAGCGCGCTGACACCAAAAGGTTTCCTGGCGCTAGCTGAGTGCAATGAGATGGAGAGACGGGGTCTAGCCAGTCTGTGTGAAGAGGTGAGTTTTCAGGAGTTTTCTGAAAGCCAGGAGGGAATTGGCAGATTTGAGAGAGAGGGGCAACTGGTTCCAGAAGGCGGGGGCAAGGTGGGCGAATCTACGACCGCCGTTATTTTTTAGTTTGGTAGCAGGGACAGCTAGCAATAGGCGATGGGAGGAACGAAGATTACGTACCGGAGGGTAAGGGACAACCAGTGATTTGAGAAAGGCAGGGGAGGTCCCGGACACAGCTTTGAAAGTCAGACAGCCGATCTTAAATGCAGTCCTCTGCTCCACCGGCAACCAGTGGGGTCTATGACGCAGTGGTCTCGCAGATTGCCACTTCGGGATTTTATAGGCCAGTCTTGCCGCTTGGTTCTGTACAATCTGGAGCCTGTTAATGAGGAATTTAGGTAGGCCGTAGTACAGGGAGTTTGAAAAATCCAGGCGGGAGAGCACCAGGGCGATCAGGACTTCTATCAAGGCCTCCGGTGTCAGGAGGTGGGAAACTTTCCTGATTTTTCTGAGCTGGAACATACATGAGGACACAACTGCCCCTACCTTGAGGTCCTCTGTGACTCCCATCTTTCGTGCCTTGGTTTCCTAGCAACCCTCAGGGCTTTGTAACCTCAACCGGTGTCAGCCACCTGCAGCCTTTAGAAAAGGTGATCACAGCTTTGAATAGTTGCTTTCTCGTTCCCAGGCCCCGTTGTCGTGTTCCTGGTGGGCTTCCCGGGCCAGCATCACTTTCCAGGAGTCTCCTGACACCCAACGTTGCTGATCTCAGTTCTTTGTCTTTTCTGCAGAGCTGTGCTGTCCTTTGCTAGATGGCATCTTGCTGCAGGGCACATGCAGTTGGCCTCTTTTCACAAGGCAGAATCATCATCTCCAGCAGGGTAGGGACCTACGGGACATATTATCAACAACAATAGCGATATTTATCGCTAAATAAGCTTAGCGACATTTTTTTAATCGCCGGATTTTATTGCAGAGATAACGTGCTATTAGCAACGTTTATCTCCAAAGCGATAAAATATCCGGCGATAGCAGCGAAATGCGTGAATATTGGTGAAAATCCAGCGATGTTCAGGCATTATCGCTAATAGGGACTTAGCCTGAATATCCACCTTCCATTGGATATACAGGCTAAGAACCGGTCTGAGCAGGCATTAGTTTTCAGCGATATTCGGGCTTAGCGTGAATTGTTTTGTCGCTACGCCTGCATTGATAATAAGCGATAGCTAAACAGGTTGGGTATGCCCACTTTGCATGTCATCAGCGATAAATATCGCTGACATGCAAAGCGGGCCCCAAACCGCTCGCTATTACCTGAAACCTGTTGCTAACTGTTGTTAGCAACAGCTTGCTACTAGGGTGATAAAATTATCATCGCTTTGCGCCCAAAAACGGCTGCAAAAGCAGCGATAATTTCATTTCGCCTGCCTTAGTAATATGCCCCTACATTCCTTGCACAACTCCGTCGTCAAGACCGATAGGCTGATGACTTCATAAGGCAGATTTTTCCTCTAGTGAACACAGTCCAACATTATCCTCTTCTCCAGGTGGTCCACAGCATTCCTAGCAGGGGTCTGGCTCAGGTTGTTCTCACTTGGAAGGAAGCCAGCAATCAGAGATCCGGGCCCTGTCAATCAAGTAATTCCCACTTAATCTGATTGGTGAGTGCGGTCACTGCCTTATGAGAACAATGGTATCTGACCTGGGTCTCTACCCAGAATGCATCATAGTCAAGCAGATGATATTGTCAATTGCCCATCATAGGACTAGTTTTAAACGTGTACTGATATTTTGTCTATCTCTCCCAAACCAATCAGTGGCATAGTTAGGGAGGGGGAGGGGGGGCACAGCCCACCCCAGGTGGCACAATTTTGAGGGCGGCCGCGGCACTGGTGCATTCCTGCCAAGTATCACACAATAGGTGCGATGCCTATGCACCGGCTTTGCTGCCCGAATTCTGCCTGGCTGTAATTGTGTCGTGCCTGGCTCCAGGCTGCTATAGCAGTGCGCTGCGTGGTTTGCACACACTAACTGTTGGCAATTACCCGGGGGAGGGGGGAGCAGAGCCTGCCCTCTCGGCAGTGGATGCTGTCAATCACTGTGGCACACGGATTATAATCCGGATGTGACCGCCCGTCCCGTCCGGAGGAAGAGGAAGTGAGGCAGAACGGCGGGGGACTCAATCTGAGCAGGGCCGGACTGGGAACCACACCCGGCCCTGGCAAAGTGCTTGGCCGGCCCCCTCCCCACTTTTGGGGGGGGAGGGTTGGAGGTGCCGCCAAGCTCTTTGCCGGGGCCGGTTTTCGGCCGATTTTGGTACAGGGCCGATTTTGCAGCTATGCTGCAAAAATGGCCCTGTACCAGAAATGGCACCCAAGGGCCCAAAACCGGCCCCCACCCGTGCGGCACACCGGGGGATTGCCCGGTGCCCGCTATGGCCAGTCCGGCCCTGAATCTGAGTCAGTCCTCGCCAGGTGCACAGTGCTGACTGTCTTGGTTCTGCGGTGCCGCAGCGCCGCAATAACCCCGGGCGTGCCGCCTTCACAATTCATAACTACTAGTCAGTTGTCAGCCCAGACCGGCAGGGAGCCGAGAGTGACCCAGTGAATTAATTTCACAAAACCGGCGATGACACAGGACACTCACTGAGTGACACGTGCTTTATTTGGTAATCTTAATGTGTTAAAATTACACTCTGCTTGTAGGCCATTATAATCAGGGCCGCCGCTGCATCCTTTCTTTAGTCAATGTCCGAGCCGGCAGAGGGAATAAGTGCAGTGGGCGGGTTAATGAAGAGCCATGACGGACCGGCATCACTGAGGATTTACAGCGCTGGCCAGACTGCCAGGAGGACAGCAGCAGCCTGGACCGAAGTCTAAGGCAGATTGCCGTAGGGGTAGCTCACTCGTGGCATCATGAGCACCCAGCAGCCCCCTTGCAGTGCGAGTCATCGACGTGCCAATCGCGCTTCCGGCTGCAAACCATCACTGTAAGTAGACAGTTGTTTCAGCCACTTACCACCGTCTTTGTCAGTGTTAACTACCACCATTGTCACACACTTCACAGATTGGCCCCACAGACAGAATGACGCCGGGCGGCATCTTTGTTTTTCTTTTCAGCGCCGCCATCAGCAGACTTTGTGCCATCTGACCCGACCCTTACAGTGTTGTGGGGAGGGTCATGGTCGAGGGTGTTGGTATGCCTTTCTAAACCCCACAGAGATGTGAAAATCACTTATACCTGTCTTGAAAACATAGAAATGTTACTCGTGTATACTGAAAACTTGGCAGCTATGTTTGGGCCGTGCCGGTGATGGTCGGGTGACACTGGTCAGTAGTGAAGGAGATAGTGTCACTCATAGTCATTGAAATGTCTCTCATAAAAACACTGAAATTATGAAAATGTCACACATAGCAGTCTGAAACCTTGACAGCTATGCTGGTGGCCCGTTGCGGCTGTTATAATTTACTTGGGGACACAGTGTCCCCAGATAAATTATAAGGGCCGCCGCGTTCGCAACGGGCCACCAGTGCCACGCGCGCGGCCCTGCCAATTTGAAAGTGCGTGCTGCACACACATGACCTGTCACCTGCTTTTGTTCCCAACTCGACTATACGTCCGTCCCAGCCCTATTATGCCTATGACAAACAGGATTTGCATAACGCTACTTATCACCTGTGGGGGTATCTAGGCGCTGGGGGGGTGGGGGCGGTGCTGCTGATGAGGGAAGTTAATCAAATAACCATGTTTTTAGGCCCTTCCTGAAATCCTGCAGGATGGCAGTCTGTGTGTTCTCCTTGGTACTGCCGGTCATCGGTGTATTCACAACTGTGTAGCCCTGGACTGTGTCATGTATGTGCATGCACCTTGAATGATCGAGGTAACTATTAGCGACGGTACTGTATGACGTTACAACGCATGCTTTTACCACGCATGCCTTTACAAAGCGGTTTTTAGAACGCATGCCTTTACAACGCATAGTGCTTTGGGGCGCTGGATAGTGAATAGTTTAATTTACTATTCCAACTCCAGTCCCCGTGGATAGTAGGGAAGGTGTTGGATAGTAAATTAAACCTATTCCCTATCCTAGAGCGCCCCCCAGCGCAATGCGTTGTAATGGTTTGCGTTGTAAAAGTTGCGTCGTAAAGGCACTGCGTTGTAAAAGTTGCGTTGTAAAGGATGTTTACCAAACCAATCAAGCCAGAGCCTTCATCCTCCAGCATCAGCAGGAAAGAGGGTTGAAACAGGGAATTCCCTGTCATAAAACCCCAAAGCAATGGCACAAAAAAGGAAGTGTCCTCTTCCACACTCAGCTACGTTTCAAACTGCAGGGCATAACACCACTTGGGAAAAAACAAGCAGTAAGGGGACAGGAACTATCTTTACATGTCTTATGGGTATGTATCTCTCACTTTTCACTCAAGGAAGCCTTGTCTAGGACCTCAGGAATGTACCTACAATCCGCACCTTGCCTAGTAGGCTGTCGCCACCCTACATTTTGTGTGCAGATGATCCAAAATGAATTGTATGACTCTATTAGGGATTCTTACCGCTCAGCAGAGGTCAGAATACCAGAGGATAAAACGCATTCTCCTAAAAGGATCAAACAAATGTTTGATTTGTGGATTTGCATAAACATTTAGGGCAGTGTCTCTCTGGAGCCCCCACTCCCGTCCGCTTCAATTACATTTACTCCCTGGACTGTCAATAGGGGATTGCGAGGGGCAATTACTCCCCAGACCTGCTCTTTTTGAACGCTATCTTGACCTCCAAAAACATATTTTAAATAGGTTTTAATTCTATGAATGGCTCCATTTCAATTTGATAGCCCACAGGTCTTACATGCCTCGTTTCACCTATGAAAATCTTCAAAGGAATAAATCTTTCTAGGCGTATAAAATATTTTGTTAATTTTAAAAGTGGCCTTAAACTTGTAAAAGCTGCATATAATATAAGCTAAACCCACTTGCGCACATAGCTTTGGAACCTAATGTTAATGTTACTATGATTTATAAAGCGCACATATACCCGGAGGTGTCTTGGCGCTGCGGACAGAAGAGAGCCTACTTTGGCGTCTAGTTCTGGAACAGCCAGGTTTTCAGTCCTTTTTTGAAGGAGGAGAGGTAGCTTGCACTTCTGAGCTCAATCGAGAGAGAGATCCAGAGTTTAGAGGTGCCAAAGCGGAAACTGCAGCCACCCCAAAGTAAAGTTTGAATTTTGGGCACCTGCAGGAGTTTTGATCCGGAGGAGCGAAGATGTCTGGTCGGTTCATACCAGACGAAGAGATTTTGCAGGAAGATTGGATCTGTATGGTTTAGTGCTTTGTATGCCAAGCACAGCACCTTAAATTGAATCTGTTGAGCAACCGGGAGCCAATGCAGACTATGAATTTCTTTGGAAACAGAATTATGCCTGGGAATGTTAGACAGTAACTGCACAGCTGAATTTTGTACTCTCTGAAACTTTTTTAGGCACTGCTTCTGCATGTTAACAAACAGCCTGTTGTAATAATCCAATTTAGATTGAATTAGTGATGTAACTACGGTTTTCCTGGTCTCTGCGGCAATGTAAGGAAGAATCTTCCTCACTTTCTTAATGAGGAAATGGGCGGAGGAGACGATTGCGTTTGTGTGCTGAGCGAGTGAGAGTTTATTGTCGAGCCACACTCCCAGGTTCTTGACCTTCACCACAGGTTTTGGTGGTTCTCCCATCTCTGCTGGCCACCACAGATTGCCCCAGCTTGGTTGCATGTTGCCAAAGATCAGAATCTCTGTTTTATCAGAGTAAAGTTTAAGGCAGTGTGTGTTCATCCATTGATTAATGGCACTCATACAGTTCTGGAATTGCTGAGTGAGGGAATCTGATTTTTGTACACCGCCACCATGATCTGGGTGTCATCGGCGTAAGACGTGAGATTGAAGCCGAAGTTGCGGATCTGCGGGGCCAGTTCGGATACATATACATTAAATAGCGACGGGCTCAGGGAAGAGCCCTGTGACACTCCGCACGGAAGGATATATGGCTCAGAGTGAAACTCGTCGACTGAAACTGTTAACCTCCTATCCATGAGAAAGGAGGATAAGAGGGCCAGTGCAGTGCCCCTGACCCCTAGACTCTCGAGCCGCTGATGCAAGAGAGAATGTTCAATGGTATCAAAGGTGGCTGACAGATCAAGGAGTATAAAGGCACCCATAACTCCTTGATCCATCACCGCCCTGATCTCCTGTGTAGTCTTAATGAGTGCCTCTTCAGTACTATGTTCTCGGCGAAAGCCAAACTGTGAGTGATCCAACAGGTTGTTTTCCCAAATGAATTGGGTGAGTTGGATATTCATTAGTTTGTTAATAATTTTGTCAATAATTTTAGCAGGCAACTGTAATCGGGCTATAGAACTGTAGTTATTTGGGTCGGAAGCATCTAGAGTGTTTTTTTTTAACAAGCGGAAGGATAGAAGTATCCTTCCACATGGATGGAAAATTGCCAGAAGAAAACATTGAGTTGAAAATTTCTGTCACCCCAGGACTCACCAGATCTGCAACTTCTTTCAGAAGTGCTGGTGGGCAAGGGTCGGCAGGAGACCCTGATTTTGCTTTGTGAATGTATGTAGCCACAGTTTCCGAAGAGACAGGAGGGAAACTCAACACCGTATTAATGCCCTGGTCATTGGCAGGGGGTTGGGCGAAAGGGGAGTGAACTTGTGTGTCCTCAAAAGTTTTAAAGATGTTCAGCACTTTGGTTTTAAAAGCAGCTGCAATGTCATCACACGCCTTTTGATTGCCTTAACAATTGTGGTCTTGGGATTGGCGAGTTTGTTCACTACAGTGAAAAGTACTTTAGAGGAGTGCTTGGCTTCCTCGATCTGTTTGGGAAAATGGTCCCTCTTTTCTGATATCAGCAAATTTTTGTACTGTAACAGGGCTGTCTTGTAAATTCTTTTCTCAGGAGAATGGTAATTTTCACGCCACCTGCAAAAACAACAGTTGATGGACAGAATGCAGAACAATGTCATACATTCACCCCAGTACAGAGATCTGGGCCTAAATCCATCGTTATTTTGCTCACCACACCACCCCAGTTCAGACATGGCCATAGGCAAATCAGCCTTGACCCTGTGCCTCATGGGATCAGTCCAGCCCGAACAGCCAAGCCATGTCTTCTCTGGACCGGAATCAAGCATCCTAGGACCGTCTTCAGCCAGGATAGCTTGACTCCAGTGGCATGGAGGGCACGGGACTGCACGCCACCGCCTTTCTAATCGACGACATTTTTGTTTTTCTTTCCGTAGAGCGAACCTAGACAATTATAGGTGTTTTTAAATCAATCAAAAGAACACTTAAGTTCACGTAACAAAATAATTGTAGGACCTGCCCCGAAATAGCTCGTTTACGTTGATGGGAAGAAAAAGCATCTGCAATATGTACGTGGTATCCCTTGTTGAACACATTTTTCTGTGTCCTCAATGCGTTACGTCTGGTTGCTGATCCTTCTCAGTGCACACAATGGGACACAGATATAATGTATTTTACCTGTCGAAAACGGCCTGATTCTATGAATTTGGCCCTCTGCAACCAGTAAGATTCTTTTTGGTATGTATGAATTCCAATTTGTGATTCAGTGACATGTTACCGAATTGCAGTTTGGAATTGTGCATACATACCGATTTGTTATTCGGAAGTGGCGTGTTTAGGGCGCCCTTTCCTAATACCCAATCGCAGTGCTATTTTGTGCCCACAGAGTGCCAGTGCCTTCGCAGATTCACAAAATGGTGCCCAGCTCCTATTACGTTTTTCTCTAACCTCTGGAACCTGCTTATAAGTCATCTGACGATCTGATTTCAGCCGGTCAAGTACTCCAGTGAGTTCACTGTCCATTCCCTTAACTAATCATCATGGTTTACCTTGCTGCGGTAAAATAACTCTAAACTGAGGTTCTCCTAATTAATGACATTTTTTCCTTCATCATCACTTGTTCCCCCTAAAGACATGCTGACTCTGCCTCTGTTCATCATGCTGATCCTCTGCTTTGTTTGCACCCACTTTCATCCGGATTATAGAAAATTATGGAATTCTCTGAATTCATACATCAAAGACTCATCCCCCCGCCTGTCCTCATGGTGGTCCACTCAGTCATTGGCTCGTGTGAAACCTACATCGGCAGCTGAGACCCAGACATTTTGACTAACGCCTGGTGGAGTTACCTTGCGAGCTAAAGAGGAGATGGGCTATGGATTCCCTCCTTGGCCATCACCACCTACCTAGCCAGTCCTTGGGCAAACTCTCCTGCATCTCTGCTTGACCTTATCTCCCTCCTCCCCCTTCACCCTACCCCCTACCGCTCTACTCTTCTCTTCTTTCCAGCTAGTGACCCCTGCCCTCACCTGTCCTTGCTTATAGTTGCCACCATGTTTATCCACTGGACTTCCTTATGTGAACTCTCCCTCGTCAGCTGAGACCTAGCTATTTGACTGATGACCGATGGAGCTTCTTTTTTTAGCTATAGGGGTGATGGGCTGGGGACTCCCTCCTCGGACATCACCTACCCAGTCGGTCTTTGAGCAGACTTCCATTTGTCTCTCCCACCGTCCTTTCCTTCCCTCCCCCTGTCGCACTCCAAATTCCTATGTTTATTTTGCTCTTGGAACAAATGTAACTTGTAATCTGTAACTCTGATCCTCATGTAAATACTGCCTGTACCTGCCTAAAATGACCGCCGCAACAAACCCTCCTGCGTCTCTCCTGACCATATGTCCCTCCCCCCTACCCCCTACCCCTCTCCGCTCTACTCTTCTCCACTTTCCTGCTGCTGACCTTTGCCCTCACCTATCCTGGCCCTTAGTCCCCACCCTGTTTATCTGTGAATTTTCCCTCGTCAATTGAGATCTAGCTATTTTGTCCGATGCCCGATGGAGCTACCTGGTTTAGCTATAGGGGAGACAGGCCTGGGATTCCCTCCTTGGATGTCACCTACGCAGTCGGTCTTTAGACAGACTTCCTTTCGTCTCTCTTGTCGTCTCCTCCCGCATCCTCCCTCTATTTATGTCTCTCCTTCTCTCCTCTCTCAAAGTATTGAGACTGAACTATTTTGTCTGATGCCCGATGGTGCTACCTGGTTTAGCTATAGGGGAGATGGGCCGTGGATTCCCTCCTTGGTCGTCACCTACCCAGTCTGTCTTTAGACAGACTTCCTTTCGTCTCTCCTTGTTGTCTCTTCCCTTATCCTCCCTTTCTCACTTCCCCTGCCCCTCCACTACTTTTCTCTCTACTTTCTCTCCTCTTCTAATTGTATTGCCTATTTTGTGATGTATTTTTGTAATTGTTGATTTTTTTCTGTTACATTGTTGATTCTCATGGAAAGCGCTCTGATACCTTCGGGTCTACCGAGCGCTATATAAAACTCTTTAAATAAATAAATAAATAAATAAGAAGGTTTTGTGACCAAAATGCGGTTGAAAAACATTTGCATTTTAGCACCTACTTCAAGTAGGTCGTAACTCATTTTGCAAACAGGAAGGGTTCCCCAAGGGACCCCTTCCCCTTTGTGAATGTTAATAAAAAAAATAATTTAACAGCAGGCAGTGATCCCACTGTGCGCTTAAAAAATTAAAAGAAAACTTTTCCATTTTCTTTTTTAAATGCAAGCCATTTTCTTTTAAGGAAAATGGACTGCACTTAGAAAAACAAATGATTGCTTTATTTAAAAGCAATCACAGACATGGTGGTCTGTGATTTTAGCGATTCCTAATGGGTCGCAAATTGGTATCTAGCTCTTTAATATTAATGAGATAGGTCCATTTGCGACCCATTAGGAAACGCTAAATGAAACTCATGGAGTATGATGCATTCAAATAGCGATTACCTAATTAGAAACTGTTAGACCTGGGGGTCGTTAGTTGGCTGAGGTAGGTACCTTAGGCCAAATAGGGACCCTTGCTTCCACGTCAGGGAAAGGAGGGACACCCTCTCAGATAGCCCCTGCTCACCCCCCTGGGTAGCTTGGCACGAGCAGCCTGCCTTATCTCCAAGGCAAATATGTAAAGTATTTGCGCTCTTAGTAACCCAATGATGACACCACAAATGGACTCCACACGAGTTTCATTAAAAACAAGTATACATTTATATAAAAAGATGTACGATGAGACAACACAATATAAATCCAACATAAGCGTATTTGTAAAATTCCTACTGGCCGGTTCTTAGGCCAGCCAGCCCTTGAAAGTTCTTGCGATATAAATGAGCAATTATAAATGATCCACTGCAGTCCTAGTGCAATGCTATGCAGTTCGTAATGCAAAATCAGGCACTTTGCAATGTAAAAATAATGCAGTTCGTTATGCAACAATCAAGCAGTTCGTAATGCCAAAATAATGCAATGCGTAATGCAACAATTAGGTAGTTCATTATGCAATCTAACGCAATGTGTAATGCAACAATCAGGTAGTTTGTTATGCAAAAATAGTGCAATGCGTAATGTAACAATCAGTTAGTTCGTAATGCAAAAATAGTGCAATGCGTAATGCAACAATCAGGCAGGTTGTAATGCAGAAATAATGCAATGCGTAATGTAACAATCAGGTAGTTCGTAATGCAGAAATTATGCAATGCATAATACAACAATCAGGTAGTCTGTAATGCAGAAATAATGCAATGCGTAATACGACAACCAGGTAGTTCGTAATGCAGAAATAATGTAATGCGTAATACACTCCAGCACCAATCACGTTGCCTCAGGTGGTCTCTCTGTCACTTGTACTGACTCGCGGTCACCTTCCGTCAACAGATGCCCCTACATGGGTATGGTGTAAACCAAAGGGTAGCTCCGCTCTCCGGCCCTGGTACCGCCACTCCTTGGCAAGTACTGGCCGCAATACGGGCCTAAGCAGAGGGTGCAGGACTGGGAGAGGCTGAGAGCATCTCTCTCCGAGCCCTCACCCCGCCCCAGGTGGCAACACACGTTACTTGGGGGGGGGTGCGACCTCGCTCTCCTGTCATCTTCCCGCGACAGATATGGGTGAAAATTTGGGTGTACCGGTTAGAATTCTAGCAGCAGCGTTTTGCACTAGCTGTAGTTTATTCATGACTTGTTCCTGTGCATTCAGCAATAGTCCGTTACAATAATTAATCTTTGAGAGGACTAGTGTAGACATTAGGGTTTTACCTGAATTTGGAGGTAGGAAAGGGAGAAGTTTCTTTACCATTCTCAGGGTATAAAAGGACGCTGAAACCACTGCGTTAGCATGGCTGTGGAAGGTAAGCTTGTCATCGAATAAAACTCAGAGATTCCTAACTTTTGACACCGGGAGAGGCGGATCTCCCAGCTCTGCTGGCCACCAGACTGGCGACCAAGACGGGGTCAAGTCACCAAAGAGCATGACCTCCGTCTTGTCGGAGTTTAATTTCAAGCAGTTCTGGTCCATCCAGGTGCAGATCGCTCTCATTCCTTCCTGGAAGTTAGCGGCCACTGCAGCTCCATTTCTGTGAATAGCCAGGATTAATTGGGTGTCATCGGCGTATGATGTTATTCCAATGCCGAATGACTTGATCACCCTCGCTAAGTCCGATACATAGATATTAAAAAGCGTCGGACTTAGCGAGGAGCCCTGAGGAACTCCACAAGGCAAGGTGAAATCAGGCGAGTAATAGCTACCCATTTTCACAGACTGTTCTCTGTCTGATAAAAAAGATGCCAGAAGAGTCTTAGCTTTGCCTTGGATGCCCATGGCATCAACACGGTTGATCAAGATGTTATGATTGACCGTGTCGAAGGCAGCAGATAGATCTAAGAGTATTAAGATTGCTGTACCGCCTTGGTCCAGAATTATTCTGACTTCTTCGGCTGCCTTTATCAAAGCGGTCTCGGTGCCGTGGCCCTTTCTAAACCCAAATTGGGTATCATCTAGTAGGTTGTTGTTATCAATAAAGCTTGAGAGTTGTAGATTAATTGCCTTCTCGAATACCTTAGAAGGATATGGGAGCGAGGCGATGGGTCGATAGCTTTTTAACTCTGCTGGGTTTAGTGTTGATTTTTTTAGAAGGGGCTTCACGATGACTTTCTTCCAGACTTTAGGGTAATCACCTGTCTGGAACATCGTATTGCAAATATGGGTAGGCACCGGGGCTACCTGATCAGATGCTAATTTAAGAATGCTTGGGGGGCAAGGGTCCGAAGGAGATCCTGATTTGACCGTATTCATAATTTCCTCGATAGACTCCTGAGGGAGTGAGGAGAAAGTTTCCAGGGTTGGCAAGGTGGGTATATGAGGAGCAACTGGGCCAGCTATGGCATCTGAAGTTTTTATCGTGAAGTTATTAAAAATGTCTGTGACCTTTCCTTTAAAAAAATCCGCAATTTCATTGCAGAAGGCTTGAGAAGGTTCTATGGAGTCGGGAACCGTGGGGTTGGATAGCTTTTTTACCACCTGGAATAACTGTTTGCTTGAATTTTGAGCTGATTCTATTTGTGTGGTATAGAAATTACATTTTTCCTTAGTGATAAGTTTTTTATAGTTATGCAGGGCTGTCTTATATCTCTCTATGCCAACGTCTTTCTAGGTTACGACATCGTTGTCTCTCGAGCCTTAGTAGACCAGAGAACCAAGGAGCAGAAGGTTTATTACGGTTAGGTTGTAGTTTTTTGACAGGTGCCACATAATCTAACGCATTATTCAACCAGCGCACATAGTTATTGGATGCTTCACCTGGGTCATTTGAGTCTTTGGGTTTAGTGGCTTTAAGTGCATTATTAAAGACATGGTGGTCAATATTTTTCCAGTCACGACATTTGATATGTGAGCGTGCAGAGGACGCGCAGTGTTTGCGTTTTCTGATTAGTATAGAAAATATGACTGCCGAGTAATCAGTCCAGGTGAGTGGAATCACAGTAGGTTGATTCAAAAATGAGTAGTTGGTGAATAATCCATCCAAGGTGTGACCAGCATGGTGTGTGGCTGAGAAGACTCGTTGTTCTAAGCCTGCAGCCTGGAAATCAGAAATAATCTTGATGGAATCTTTATCGGTATGATTTTCTAAATGAAAATTAAAATCACCCAGTATTGTATATTCTGTGTAGGCGGCTACTGGTTCTAACAGAGGATTAAGAGCTTCTAAAAAAGATGCGCGTGAGGTGGGAGGTCGGTAGAGTAGTGTTCCTTTAAAGGTTTGAGTAGAGGAAATTGTGAAGGTAAAACATAAGGCTTCCATGGAATCATGGATCATTGGCTCAGTTTTTAGAGCCAGGTTAGCACGATGTATGATAGCTAGACTTGAACTCCGGGTGCACGATACTAGGGCAATCCTCACGAAGGTCTCAGGCTGTACAAAGCACATGCACACAGCGTCGCTGAGACTCACTTGGACTCCGGGTGTGCACGATAACAGGGCAATCCTCACAAAGGTCTCAGGCTGCACAAAGAACACACACACACAGTATTCTTGAGACTCACTTGGACTCTAGGTGCCCACGATCACAGGGCAATTCTTACGAGGGTCTCAGGCTGCAAAAAGCACACGCACACAGCGTCGCTGAGACTCTCCTGGAACCTTTTGTGTTCCTGAGTTTCCGCAACAGGGAGCCAGCTCACCTTGGGCGTTTGGGGATAACCTACTTCCGGACACAGCACACAGCAATGTCCTTTCAATCAGGGGGACACAGAACACAGCAAAGTCCCTTTAGCCTATCCTTGGTTAAAGCAGAAAACTGCAGGCCAGCTCCAGAACACACAGCAAGGGTCAGTCCTTTCCTACAGTCTATTTAGCTGTGTCTTCCTTGGTAGAGTTTCCTCTCGACCATGAAGTAGGTTCAATCCTTTTCATTCTTGATCAATCCATTTCTCCAAAGCTCAGGGGTTTCAGCTCTCATAGTTATACTGATAAATGTCTTTTAAGTCTTTGTGTTCAGGGGGGCACAGACCCCTATTCAAACCAGTTCTGGGTACCTCCCTGCCAGTGACACCTTCTTCCTTTGATTAGTGAGGGTCTGGATTCTCAATCACTCAGCAGGAGATGGGATGATTGTTTTATGGCAGCAACCCAGGCCTTTTCACCTCTAAGGGCACTCCTCCAAATGCAGGTCAGCCTGTTGCTGTCTCACCTCCTCCCCTGGGTCAAAATATTCCCCAGATCCTATCAATTTCTAATCCAGACAGTCAATCCACAACCAGGCAGAGACACACATAAATATTAGAGCACAACAACCCAGCCAATCCTAAAAGTGTGTTTTTTAAACACACAATGCAAAAACCACTTTCATAAAAGATGTGTTATTACATTGTGAGTTTAGGCACACTAAACTTCACCTCTCCATCTTAAGCCTTTGGGAAGATAGGCTGTAAAACATATTACACAGCCTCCCCAGTCTGTCCTATCGGCAAGATGGCCTTTCAACAGTGAAAAATCAAATAGAGAATATTTCACTGTCAGGGCATGGTACACACCTTAGTACATGTCCTAACTTTCACATGCACTGCACCCTGCCCAGGGGTACCTTGGACCTACCATAGGGGTGTTTGATGTGAATAGAAAGGGAAGGGTAAGGGCCTGGCAAGTGGGTGCACTTGTCAGGACAACATGGCAGTTTAATGAACTGCGTGCATACACTGCAGTGGCAAGCCTGAGTTCTCTCTTTAAGGTGACTTGTGTGGGTGGCACAATTAGTGCTGCAGGCCCACTAGTAGCTTTTGCATTACCAGCCCTGGCACACATAGTGCACTTTACAGGGGACTTTACTAGTAAGGAAACCATACCAATTATGGACAACCAATTACCAGAACACTTTATACAGGGAGCACTTGTACCTTGACACTGATCAGCAGTGGCAAAGTGCCCAAAGCATCTAAGTTGGCAACACCATGTCAGAAAAAATGTCTAGGGGGAAAGCAAAAAAGTTTAGGGAACTTTAGCCAAAAAAGGGTCAAGTCCAAAGCAAACCTTATTGCGATTCGCATAGAATCACAATTAGGTCATTACTATTTGAAATAATGATACATGTGGCCCTATGTCACTTAGTGGCACATACCGCATACCGTAAATAAAACATTCAGGGCCTGATTCACAGAACTAACTTAAGACAAAATCCTAAACTTACTACCATTTTGGTATTCACAGAATGCACTTACTCATTGCGATATTCACAGAAGTTAGGAGTCCTAACTTTAAGACTCCTAAATGCCTTCTGTGGATACCGAAAGTCTTAAAGTTAGAATATTTCTTAGTTTAGGAGTAGTAAAGTTAGGACTCCTAACTTTAGGACTCCTAAATGTCTTCTGTGAATACGAAAAGTCTTAAAGGTAGGATTTTTCTCAGTTTAGGAGTCCTAAAGTTAGATCACAGAAGGCATTTAGGAGTCCTAAAGTTAGGAGTCATAACTTTACTACTCCTAAACTGAGAAAAATCCTAACTTTAAGAGTTTCGGTATTCACAGAAGTCATTTAGGAGTCCTAAATTTACTCCTAACTTCTGTGATTACCGAAATGAGTAAGTGCCTTTTGTGAATACCAAAATAGTAGTAAGTTCAGGATTTTGTCTTAAGTTAGTTGTGTGAATCGGGCCCTCAATGTTTTTAAGGCCATCTTAAAATAGTGGTTGGAAAAGCTGGGGAAGCCTTGATCGTGTATTTTTTCCAATTTGGGTAAAGGAAACAATTTTGCAGCAGTGGCAATGATTTGTTTCTAATTAAATTTACTTATAATAAAATCTATTTGCGCCTAGATTGCTCTTGTCTCATTTTGTATCTTCAGTCCATTATAATGAGATTGATTCTCTCTCATCAATAAATCCTCTCTTTTATTTCCGCTGATTTGCTAATTAGGCGAATAAATGTACAGAATGAAGTAACTCATGGGCTGTGTGACACAAGCCGGCTGCATTTAATGCTCGGATACTGTCCCGCTGGTATAGATTTAATCAAAGATGGCTGACTCAAGGCTATCCACTGAGACCAGGAGTCTTTGTGAACTCTGGAAGAATGTAATTTCAGGAAGTGATTTTCTTTTTATAGACTGTGCTCACAGAAATAATCTTATAATCGCACAGCCTAAATGTCATCAACCCGCTCCATTATGTGAATATGATGTTGAGCATTTATGATGCAGACCACACTAGTTCAATTGTTCCTATAATCAAAGGTGTTATTCTCACTTAAAAGTGGATAATTTTATCTGCTTCAATAAGATAATATGATGTTGCTCGTGTTGGAATTAGAAGCAGCAATGGATTCCTATCCGATGTCAGACTGTCCTTGTAAAGGATGGACAATGGAAGGAATATTCAGACAGTTTTGATAGCAGCCTACTTTAGCATTAAAATACTGCCAGACTGTTGCCAAACAATAATAGGTTCTGTATTTACCACACGTGGTAAATACCATCACCCTGGAGCGTGGTATTTACCATATTTAGTGAATACCTCCTATCCTGACTTTTTAGCTTGCGAATGAGGCATAACTTGAAGAATTGGTATTTATAACACGGAATTCTGAACGTTTTGCCATTTTTACAGTCCCTCCACACTGATATGCTTCAGCAGGATTGACATGCCACGCAACGTTTCAGGGGAAAACTGTGAGGGTAAGGTAATTATTTCACAACTCGTATTCCGATCCCTTTCCAAACATCTGTTTGCACAGGGATCAGAATTTAGCCCTATACTTGTAATCGATCAAGGCCTATATGCTTGGTTGTTGGAAGGTACACCATCATTCCAGACAGTGAACCATTTGGTATAAACAGTTTGGTATGTGTATCTATTCGACCTGGCATCCTTGGCATGGGTTACCCCTGTATTTTTTGCCTTTGCCTCCTGTGTTTGGACTTTGTTTTGCTGATCTAGATGCTTTGGGCCGTTTGCCACTGCGGTTCAGTGCCAAAGTGCAAGTGCTTCCTCTGTACATTGTTGTCATGGATTAGTGTGTCCATAATTGGCTTATTTGATTTACTGCTAAGTCCCTAATACAGTGCACTGTGTGTGCCCAGGGTCTGTAAACCAAATGCTGCTAGTGGGCTTGCAGCACTGATTGTGCCACCCACACAAGTAGCGTTGCAAAAGGGTCCCAGGCCTGCCATTGCAGTGTCTGTTTGTAGTTTAGTACTGCTATGTCAACTTGGCAAGTCCAGCTACTTGCCAGGCCCTAACCTTCCCTTTTCTTACTTGTGAGTCAACTCTAAAGTAGGCCTAAGGTACCGCTGTGGGCAGGGTGCAGTGTATGTGAAAGGTAGGACATTTGATGTGTATATCATGTCCTGATATTGAGATACTACCATTTTAGTTTTTCACTAATGAAAGACTATCTGTCCCATAGGACAGAATGGGAAGTTTACTTAAAATATCTTATAAGTATAACAAGATGGGAAGATGGAGTTTAGTATGCCTGAAAGCAGAATCTAAAGAAGCATATTTTAGTAAGGATGATTTTTACATTCTGGGTTTGAAAATACCACTTTTAGAAAGTAGGTATTTTCTTGCTTAGCCATCCTGTGTGCCTCTTTTAGGTTTGTGTATTGACTGTCTGGCTTTGGAGTGAACGGGGCTGGGGATGTGTATTCTGTTTAGACAGCCACTTGGGGGGTTAGGTGTGTCCTGCATTCAAAGGTTGACTCAGAGTTGGGCTTAATAGGCCTCGGCTGCATTTAGAGTAGGAAGAGGAGATTTCCTTTACACCTGAATGAGCCTGGTCTGTCTTGGACAATGCTGTCTCCACCTCCTGTCAGGAAGCTGGGCCGGGCAGGACAGAACTGGTTTCTGCTGAGCATAGACACTCTCTGCCACAAGGGAACAAAGGAGTTATGACTATAAAAAGTGGGGCTCAGACCCCAGACTTTTAGATCACTTTTGGAATTCAAGAAGAATCTCTGCCAAGGAGAAGAGCTGGGAGAAGCTGGAGGAGAAGTAGTGCCCTTCTGCTGTGTGCTGTCTGGGGTTGACCTGCAATATTTGTTCTGCCAAGGAGAGTAACTGTGTGTGTATCCTGCTGTATCTCCAAGGGCTTGAGAAAGAGCTTGCCCCCTGTTCAAGAAGTCTCAGGAACAACAAAGACTTCACCATCGTTCTGGGCACCGTCTCTGGAACCACTGGTTTCAGTCACCGCAGAGGAGAAGAGCAACTGACCCTGTCACCGAATCCATCACTGGTTCTGTGTCCTGAAGGCACCACAGAAGGCACCGCTGCACTTCGCATCTCAACCCTGGTCTCACCGATGCCGTTGGGCGACCGTCACTGAGCCAGTGCTTGCCCCACATCCTGTGGGCACCGCACTTTGCACCGCCTCACTTCACTCTGCCCGGACCTCACCAACACCATCGATGCCTGCCCAGACATTATCCGGCTACGTCGCCTGCACCATGACCTGCCAGCACCACATCAAGCATCGCCTCACTCCGTATCGTAAGCCTTGGTCTCACCAACGCCATTGGACGACCGTCACCGACCCGCTGCCTGCACTGCGCCGTGAGGGCACCGCATGCTGCACATCTTCCACTTCACACTGCAACTGCGAAGGTTGCCCTAACTGACTCATATCTACAGGATCAGCCGCAACGAGAATGGTACTGTCTACGAGTCTGTCAACGCTACAGCTAACCTGTACCGACGCGGTTGGCCCCGGAAGGAGTTACCGACTCGGAAGAAATATGTTTTTACGATACTTCTGCAATTTAAATGTTATTATGCAAAGTACCTATTTTTTCCAGTATTGTATGTTGGATATTTGTCATTTTTGGTATTGTTGGTATAGATAAAGATTTGCTATTTTTCTAAACTGGTGTGGTGTCCATTTGTCATGTTTGCATAAATGTTTTGCACACCGCCTCTGAGATAAGCCTGTCTGCTCATGCCAAGCTACCAAGGGGATGAGCAGTGGTTATTTTAGAAGTGTATCCCCCCTACCCTGACTAGGAAGAAGGGTCCCTACTTTGACAAAGGTGCAAACCATTACAAACTAGAGACACCCATTTCTAATAATATCCATCAAGGCAAAAAGCTAGGCCTCTATTCATATTCACGTAAAATTGACCTCCCGATTTTGGAGTAAACTTCCAACATTTTTTTATAGTTTCAATACTCTACCCTGAGAAGGAGTGAGTGCCAGTTTATCCAGATATAATGCACACATTTCTTTATTTTAATTTTGATAAGCTAATATACTCATATAAATGTATTCAGGTGAGTATCTATTCCAATTGGTCTGTTTATCTTTTTATTCTCCAGTGCAGAACCACTTTCCTTGAACACACACCCATTTTTTGGGTGTTTCCTTCCTATCTCCAATGTTGAAAATACATTTACTCCTACCCTTCAAAGAAGTAAATGCTGATGATCTAAAGGGCGAGAATGGACCAAGTGAAAATCTGCAAACACTTACAAACAAGTTGGCATGTGGATGTTCTCAAACTAGGCAGGGTATTCCCACCGTGTAATTGCCACTCATGGTCATACAAGTAGATAATATTGTCTGAAAATCTACGTGTGCATTAATCTTTTGCCAAGTGTAAATCCATGTTTTGTGAATCAAAAAGGTAGATTTCCACTTGTAAAAAGGTTATTTCTGCTAACAAGCTAAAAAACCTATAAATAGTTATGTAGACCTGGACTTTAGGAGCAATGGAAGTGCACCTACTTCCAGAAAGTGTCTTGCCTGCAGCTTCCTTTTGCTCATGCACAGCAGTCCTTCTAAATTCTGGTTTGGATGTTGCAATTTTCTGGCTGTATCTGTAGCCTCTTGTATATACACAAACCCCTGGGCAAAAATCTGCCCAGTATGCCGCCATCATGGTCGTTTATACCCTGGCAGGCGGTCTGCGGGTTAGTCAGAGAGGGCAGTAGGTTTGCGGTGCATATGACATCCTTTTTGGCACTGGGTTGGACTGAGATTTGGCCCCAAGTAATTGCCAGTGGTTGAGATTAATTCTAGCCTTCCAGCCATCACTTTTTGTCGACTACAGATTATTATGCAGCAACATTGTACACCAATAAGTCACAAACAATAGTTTTTTGTACAGCTGGTCTTTTGAACTCACACATTTCAAACTGCTTTCATTTGCAATTAGGAAGATAAGGGAATTTTGAAGAAAAATTATTTGCCTAAGATCATACAATTTAAGCAGGGAGGCCATGATGCATCCAGGTTTTTTGGTTTCACTTTGTACAAGTCAGCCACTTAATGTGTATCTATTAGTCTGTCCTTTTGATGGTAATACTTTGTTTTTACCTCTTTGTGCATTTTTCTGCAGTTTTTATATAGCTCGATCTTGACCTGAAGGTACTGGAGTGCTTTACTTGGGCACTAGTTACATTACACACAGACACATTCTTTTTTGGTAGGCACGCAGCTTTGATCCTTATTATAATACTGGTGAAGTTTGTCCTTTAGATTACCTTATGTTCTCGACTTTGCTTCATGGCTTTGCTCCGCTCGTCAAATACAATTATAAATCATTTCATCGTATTTTACAGAGGACGTATGGAATTGCTATTTCTCACACCTAGGTAAATCACTACTGTCCCCAATAGTGTTACACATGTGACATTCCTACGTCTCATATAACCGCACAGAAAAAGTATACCTGCAACACAAAACAAACTGAAAACTTGGCAGCCAGGTGTGGAAGTGGTCTGCATTCTCTATTGGCGTCTCACCAGGCAGTCACCTAAGCTGCTCCTCTCTTCCCTAGAACCGGTCCTAGATATTAGCTGTTTTGTTACCAACATATTCTACATTGCTTTATTACACTTTTGCTCCATTTTTCTCCTTGGGCCAAATTACCAAGATGTGCGTTAAAAAACGCACATCGCACATTTCCCTATCGCTGTGTTAGCATGTTATTATCAACGCGCAACACGTAGGCGATATTAAATCCGGCGATAGCCGGTGATAGGGAACATTAGCGTGTGAAAACAAGCGTTGTTGTCATGCGCTAATGTGTGCCTTGATAATATGGGGGGGTGGAATCAGCGTTATGATCCACACCCCATGTTATCAATGCCTAACGCCTGATCAGAGCAGGCGTTGGGAGACCTGCAATAAACGAGTTTATCGCAGGTCTCCTTCTCCCAACACCTGCCTTGGTAATAGGGTGTTCCCACCTCCAACCACATTTTACATGTGGTTGGACGTGGGAACGCCCACTTTGAATGTCATTACCGATGTTTCTCGCTGACATGCAAAGTGGGCTTGAGGCAGGCGTTACCATGCCCTTGTTAATAGGGCGCTAGAAGTATCACCGCTTTCTCTTCACAATTGCCGAAAAAGCGGCAATACTTCACCTTGGTAATATGGCCCCTTGTGTTTTTTTTAGCTCAGGCTGGACGTTGCTGCCGAAGACCTGCTGTTGCAAGTATTTAACCTATGCAGTGCCTCTGCTTTGACTCCCCCTGAGGAGTCCTACCCCTCACCACATGAATTGACTGTTATGCTTATTATTCCCTCTTTACTGGAGTGTTTGCATTGCAATGCATGAGAGACTCTTTTACACCTGAAAAATCAACTCAACTATCACATATTCATGTCTTCATCTTGTGCATGCATTATTAGCAGAAACAATACTTTCTAGTATTTTTTAACGCAATGGACCTTTTAACATGTTTTTTGCAAGTATTCAAGCACGACTTTTAGATGGTCACAGGAATGCTTGTGTATTTCAACTGTCTGCTTATACTTAGATAATTAGTTACCATTAACATTGCCAACATTACAATCACCAATACCACTACTACCCACCACAATTATCACCACCACCACAACCATTACCACCAACATTACCACAGCACCACTATTTTTTTTTTTTTTGCAGAGTTTTATATAGCGCGAACTGAACCGAATCGGTTACCAGAGCGCTTTACATAGCACTAGTTATGTTACATGAGGACACACATTCATTTTTTAGGCACGGGGAGATTAAGTGATTTGCCCAAAATCACAGGAGGTTTTGGCGTTGTTGACTCGAACCCAGATCCCCAGGTCCGAGGTCGAGCGCCCTAGCCGTTAGGCTCTGTTTCTCTCGGACCCTTCTTTTCCATTTGAAAAAAATTTCCAGAGTGTCAGAGAATCCATTGCTGTTACTATCCCAGCTGTGTTAAAAATGTTGAATTACTGTATTTGCAGCCCAGGTATGGTACTGGAGCGTTTTCATCACTATCTCTGTTGCATGTATGCCGATGCTACTGTCACTTTGCTGAATAAAATATTTTTAAAGAAATGCTAGCATACATGCCCACGAAGAGCAAATGTTATTAATTCCTTGGTAGATTCAATCATACATGATGATACAAAGAGTGCGTCTAATTAGCAGAGAAGAAATCAGCTTGCTTTAATTGCATAATTAGAAGACAATTTGAGCTAAACCCCACAATTAAAGAAGAGTTTCCAGAGAAGGTTGATACGCCTTTAAATGGTCAGGCAGAAAATCAGCCTTTGTGGTGAGCTATGCTAATATAAGAGTGGTGTTATGGTACTGTGCAGCCATTGGACTTGATTAAAAGTCGGACAAGCAAAAGAAAAAAATGAGGTCCACGCAAATTAACTGGAAACGGTAAAAAGCAAAATAATTTGAGAATTTCACCAACATTTCCTAAAGAAAACAAGCTGCTCGTCCCTGCATATATCTCTTTTACTGCCACAGTATCTCTTTCACTCCCATTGGTACAAACCAAAGATAATTTACAAATCTAAAAGGGATAAAACAGTGAGCGAGCAAAAAACATGGGAAATGGATCCCGGAAAAAAGGATGAAAGTAGTCAATTTCTATTGAAGGGACATAGAACATCGAACTATCTCGACAACTGTACACTTGAAATTGAATTAAAATAACATGTCAACAACCCGGGGATATTGACAAGTGTGTGTGAAATAATCTTTCATTTCCACTTAAATATAGAAGAGTATGATGAACCCAATTATCTAAATACATTTAACCTTAGCTATATGTTTCCCTCTGCTACTGACCTATAGGGTTTTATGATCTCTATACATGCAGCAATATCTTCTTAAATCAACCACCTGAAACCTGGAGTGGAGAATACTAGAGCAATCTCCAAACTTAGCTTTTAGGAAGGAGTAATATTAGAAAATAAAGAGTGGAAAGAGAGAGGTGGAAAGAGAGAGGAGGAGCCTGTTAAGTAAATAGAGAATTTTAAATAGATGAGCACGAGAAGAGGGGATTATCCTCCTTTCATGAATTTGAGCCAACAAATAATGTTTTATGGTTGTCAAGTGCCTATTCAGATCAGTAGTATTGGGATATTGTGAAATGACTGGTGTTTGCTCTAGCACTCTGGAGTTGAGGAATAGAAAAGAGCAGGTTAATAAGGTATACTCCATCAATATTGGATTTACTAATATAGTACATAGCAGGGCTGACTAGAAACATGAACAACTACAGATGTACAGCGATCTTACAAAAGCATGTGTAAGAAACTGCATTGTTACACTACGAGATATAGGAAATCAATCTTGCTGTAAGCTGTGGCCAAGCTCCCACACAGTTAAGACAATCTAGTGCTCCACCAATACCAACACCACACCGCAAGATGTGATCACAATCATCACCATTACCATTATTACCACAATTACAGCTGCATTACTACCACGAAACCACCTCCATCATTATCACTACCATTATTACAATAATCTTTATTACCACCATTACCACAGCATCATTACTATATTTAATACTGTGATTACCAAAATAGTTACCACTTCTAGGATTACTATTACTACTGCAACTATTACCACATTAATAATACCATCAGTACTTATAACACTACCGCCATTGCCACTACTACCGCCATTATCACAACGAACATTTTCCCCCGACATTAACACTATTAGCACAATCACCATCAAGAGCTCAATCTTTACCACCAATATTACTGCCACCCCTCCATAAGCAAAACCAATACCACCACCACCACCATCTCCAAAGTCAATAAGTCTTGCTTCAATAAAGTAACATGGAAATACAGGCATTAACAAATGCTGTTTGTGTTAATTCGCTCATTGAAGCCAGACCTGTTAGCTTTGCCAGTGCTTGTTTTCAGTGTGATCAATATTTGTATCCCTGTTGCTTCTGCTGCAAAGCCTTTACTGCTTCTAATGCATTGTGAGAGTATCTTCCTACTACATAGAATTAGCATTTGCTGCAAAACTGGTAACATTGGCACACATTATTTTGGCACAGAAGTTTCCAGGAAGCTTCTAGCAGAGCCAACGTGTTATAAAAAAATAATTCCTCCCAGGCAGAGCATGAAGAGTCAGCCATGGCCTCACATATGGGGAACTGTTTCCTCTAACGTCTCCGCTTCCGTCGCGCGCGCTCTGCAGGCGCAGCTTGTGCGTTCACGTGGCCTTCCTGAGGCACACTGGTGGAGAAAGAAGCTTGAAACAACAAATCACTCAGAATCCCTTTAATTGATATTGGCTAATTAATGATTCTGTTTGCTGAGCTTGTTCAAGCTGTTCTGCCATTTGCAGCTCTGGGTGCGCCGAAGACAGTACATCTCACTCCGCCCCCTGAACAGCTCCACCGATGCCACTAGGCACTGCGCTGAAATACTAGCACACAGTGGCGGCTGTGTGGTTATTTTAAGGTAGGAGGGTAGGACGACCAGGAAGAGAAGGCACAAAACAAAATAAACATAGCGCTGATACAATGTGTCTCTCTACTGCACTGCACAGCGAATTTAAGGTACATCATTGATTGGTGTGGTGTATCCAGCCCATGCACAGGAATGCTGGCAGTCATTTGGAATATGAGACAAAACTAACAAACCTACACTTGGTCAGGTACAGTTGAGGCTGGTCAGCTGAACAGTTGCAGGAATAGGCCTCTGGACGGGTTGTTGTGTTCCTGTAGCTCAAAGAGGAGGTTGGCCAACTGGCCCTTGAAGTCACTTCTGGAATCCTCGGGTGAAGGCAAGCCGGCCCAGCTTCAGCATTCAGACAGCAGTACAGTACGGCTTCCGATTCTTCACTGGTCCAAGTGTGTTCTACCGAGGGTACTGGGAGTGCCATATTTATGCTCAGAGCCAGCCTTTGGGTGGGGAAAACTTCTGGCAACTCTCTAACCAAATAAGGTAAAAGTTCCCTACCCACTGCTCACCCAGAGGTGTGGCTAAGGAAATAGGCAAACCTACCCTTTTGGTCACTCCAAACCAGTTCTTGGGCTGCTTCCCTTCCTACTGGGTTTGGAGTCAAGATGATTATCAAGACAAACGGGAGGCAGTTCTAGGTGTATGCGACATCAGCCAGTGACAGGGTAGGCCTTCTTTGAGGATATGCAAGGGGCTGTGCACAGACCCCACACCATCCTGCTCAGGGAGGAAAACAACCTACCACACCCAAGCCTTTGTCCCCTGCCTGGGAGCAGTACACATATCACCAGATGGGAGCCATCAACAATCACGTTCATTTGGCTGAGGCAGGAAAATTTCCACTTTCTAAAAGTGTAATTTTTAAAATAGTGATATATAAAATCTGACTTGACCATTAAGTTGGACATTTTTTCACTGTCAGCGTATGTAAAACATATGTCCTACTTCATGCACCCTGTCCTATAGGACTTTAAGGCCTACGTTAGGGCTGACTTATAAGGAATACATGACGTAACAATGCTAATATTTACAATGCATGCTTTTTCAATGCCGTTTTTACATCGCAGCTCCCATTACAATGCTCCATTTTACAACGCATACCATTAGAACGCATTTTTAGAAACTATATTTACAACACATTCCATTACAACGCATAATACTTTTAGGGCAACAGTAGGGTAAGTGTTAGATAGTGTAGGGGTCAAAATCACTATTCCCACTCCAGTGAGTGCAACAGTAAGGAAAGTATTGGATAGTGTATGGGTAAAAATTACTATTTTCATGTACCCCAAAACCCATACCCACCCTAAAACGTATAAAATCTCCATTTCTTACCTTATAATTCAATGTAATGGCATGCGTTGTAATGGTATGCGTTGTAATGGCATGAGTTGTAGTAACATGAGTTGTAATTGCTGCATTGTAATGGCATGCAATGTAAAGGCAGTTGCCTTGTAACAGCTGCATTGTAAAGGTAGTGCGTTGTAATGACTGCGTTGTAATGGAGGTTTTCCCTTGTAAGTATTAAAAAGGAAGGTTTAGGCTTTGCGAAAGGTTTACTTTATCAGGTCGAAATGAAAGTTTAACCTGCAGGAGTAGGCCTGAAAACATGTTTTATAGTCCTACTGTAGTGGGTGTCAGGAGTGCTGCAAACCACTAACAGCATTTATTATACAGGCCAGGGGGTTGTGTTGTAACATATGCTAGGGACCCATAAATAGGATAAATATGCCAATTAGGGATTTGACAATTTTACCACCTTTAAAAGGAAAGCACAAGGACATTACCACGGATTAGCAGTAAAGTGTGCAGAGTCCAACAAAAATGTGTTCAGGAAAAGAAGGGAAAAAAAGGGGTAAAAGATGGTAATTTCCAACACAAATGCCTGTCTTTCAATCTCTCGCTTGTCTCTCAGCAGTGTCCTCTTCATGATTTCCTTACATTATTGTCCTCTTATTTCCCCTGACAGTCTTTCCCCTCTACCCCCTCTCTCTGTCTGCGGTGCTTCTTATTGATTACTTTCCTCAGTTGCTCAGAGGTAGCAGGAGTCACAGACACTCATTTTCACTGGGTTCTGCTCCACTAGCAAGTTCGCTACTTACCTTAGAAGTGGCCACTGCTGAGAGTTTTTTTATATATTTTCATACCTACGATGTGGCAGAGAGGAACAGAAAGCAAACAAGGCTCTTTAGAGCTTTTTATGGCTTCAGTTCTGTTTCTGACTCTAGCCGTACACCTCTATGGCCAGTAAGACAATAAGAGTGCCAGAGGTTGCAGGAGGCAAGCCGGCAGTCACACTCCTAAATGATGTCCATGGAATGTTGATGTCAGGCGAAGACATGTAATTTACATTTCTGTTTATATATTACAGTTCCAATTCATGAACAGAAATAGAGGGCAAACAAATTCTTCACCAAACCATGAATGGGTGGTGTCCACCCATTTATTTATTTTGTAGTAAGTACGAAATTCAATTGGTTTTAATAGTTCACATTTTTATGTGCATTTCCCCCAATCATGCTTGAATGTACCTCTTCATTTCCTTAGTCTAAAAGCTGTATCACTATTATAATTGATGTCCTGAGCCCCTCAAATGGGATGAGTGTAGGGACCAATTTTATTTGGCTTAGAGAAGGTCACATATATTGGCCAAAACTCAAAATCGTTTTAGCAATTCTGATTGGCTGACCCCTGGCCATTCTGAATGCATGTCAATGTTTAGAACATTCCAATTAACTAATACACAACCAGTCAGAAATGATGAAGCAGCCTGCAACTTCCTCCGGTACTTTGCGATGAAGGTAGGACCACATTGTCCTGCAAGAAGGACACGGGTCATGAGAAACCCTCAGGTGGATTCCATTTTCATGTCCTTGTATGCAGATCCCAGAAATGGCAGATCTTTCAGGTGATACACTAACAGGATGAAGAAGGGACATACAATCTGATACTCAAATCTGTCTTCATGAGTAAGTCAGACGTACAGGCTAAAGAGCTTTTTCTAACCCCTTTTCAAATTTGGGTTCAGATTAGTAAATTATTTACTTCAACAAATATTTTTTTGGTAACATACAATGAATGGTCCGGCACTCTGATTTCAATTGTAATTCACAGTAAAGTCCCACATTTTTCACATATACATTTACAGCACTTGTTTCATGAAAATATTGGTAGTCAGCAGAGTTTTTTGGAGTATATTCTTTATCCATAAATTCTCTTCCAGCAGAATAAAAAAACGTAGCCATATTTTTTGTGGATACATCTATGCCCATGGGTGAAAAGTGATCTAGGAGTGTCCTTGAGATAGTATTTTAGCCATGAGAAATGTGTAAGCACCCACCAATGAACACATTTGAGGATATTCACAAACTCCTTACCAACCCTGTTGTAAACCCACATTTTGATTTACTTAGAATGATTGGTTTTTATATTTGGACTTAGGGCATCTGGTATTATGAACTGTTGGCATTTTCGGTAGGCACATTTTTCAGCTTTTCTAGACTATTGACGAAAAAATTGCAGTTAGTCCCAAATAGAGGTTTCTGTAATAGTCAAGTTTAATAGTGCACCATGGGAGCATGCCACAGATTTGTTCTGAAAGTTTAGCAGGTCTTGTCAATCTAGTACACCTCTACTGATCTTGCTTGAGCAGCTCTTTCCATTGTATTCTTTTATGCTTGCAACCTACTACTTACTTATGCCTGCTACTCCTCCTGGGGTGCAGGCCATCAACCAAGAATCTCCAACTATTTCTGTCCTGGGCCTTTCTTTCAACCTGACTCCAGGTGTAGTCCATCTCCTTGCAGTCTGCCTTCAATGCCAACTTATATGAGAACACTAATGGAGGACAACACCGTTCTCAGATATGTGGGCATTAAAGTGTTACCCAAGTGATTGATATTGGTGGCAGTGACAACTAGCTCAGTTTTGCTAGTGTTTAACTTCAAATTGTTGTGGCTCATCTACTGATGGAAGGCTACCAGACCTCTTCTAAAATTCATGGCTGAAGATGGTGTTCATCTGTCCAGACCAATAATTAACTGTGTGTCATCAGCACCAGAAATCCCTAAGATCAACTAATTCAGGATAGACACAGGTTGGACATGGATGTTAGAAAGTGTTTACAACAGACATGATCCCCATGACTTTGCATGTGTCACTGCTGACTTGCTACACTTTTATGGGGAAGTGGGAGAACCTGGAATCCACCAGACAATACTTACTCAAACCAATCAAACATTGCGATCAGAATGCCATTTTCACCGAGCCAGTCTGTGGAAGACCTGGCTTTTCGACGGAGACACAGTAACCAGATATCCTTAGGTGTGACCTGTCATAGCTGCTCTTTAGACAAATGTTGATTGATTGATGGAATGATTGATTGACTAGGTGAAAGCCACTGGATAGAAGATTCAAGGTCCATTGTATCATGTGCGAGAGGGAGGTCCATTAGAACTACTCCAGCCACATCTCACTCATCCAGAAAGGTTGCACTCTGTTCCATTGCCTGGAAGAAAATCTATCTGCCACAGGTAAAGAATATTATTATTTTCAAGCTAGTTTGAAGATGGCTTAGTCACCAGTGTCTCTAGCAGTTTCCACAGGACAGTCCGGCTGTAAATGACCGGTACTTATTAGTACCCACGAGGTCATGTCAGGCATTTTTAAGGGTGGAGAGACCTCCCCCATCGTACATTGTTCCAGCACTCACCCACAAAATAGGCTTGCATTGCACAACCACACTACACAGCTCTTATTGCAAAAGGCAAAATGACAGGGTCCCCCACACAGAATGTAATTAGGGGTCCCTGAGTCTCTCATATCTCTCTGACATCAATTGGACTTGGGTAGAATGGGGTCCCCTGAAGTACTGGGGGACATCTGAAGGGTTGGGCTCCCCTTTTGCCATAGGGTCTGCAGGGGCCTTCATTGCACCCCTTTATACAGAGTACCAGTATCTGAGCAATAGCCGCAGGTCATGATCTGCAACCCACAATGGAGACACCAACATCTTTATCCGAGATGGAGTAAAAACCCTCCTGGAAGAATCCCAAACAGGCTAAGGGGATAGAGGTAAGTTTCTTTGAGAGAAAATGTATCCCTCATGCATTCCTAGATCTCCTGCACTGTCATCGAGAAGCAAGTGGTGATGTGCTAGGAAGAACAACCATTTTCAATGCAATAGGTCTCGCATTGGTCTGAGCTATTGGTATTGTAAATGACACATTTTGTATTTATGTGTTGGTTTTAAAAATAGCTAAATTATTAGCTTTGTCATTTACAATGCCAATAGTTTTAACTTTCGCAAATGTGACACCTATAGCATTTGTAATGCAATATGTGTTGTATTTACGAGACTTAGATGTATTGATATTACAAATAACAATGGCTTTTATTTTTTAAAATGATTAATACTTAAATGAAAGTTATTGTAATTTATAATTGCAATAGCTTAAACCTTTGTAAATAACCTTTGTGAAGATTATGTTCAGTGTATTTTTTTGTGACGAAAATCCAAGACCAGAAGTGAAATATTAACATCTTTTTGAGACATTTGTAATGAAGCTTGAAACATTGAGAGAACATATTTGAACAAGTTGTTGTTGAATGATTGCACAGATTGATGCTGTGGTGGCGCTGAGTGATGTTGTGGTGGCCGACGAGTTATGCGCTGGCGTTCAGTGATGCTGTTGTAGTGCATAGTGATGTTGTGGTGGTGCTGAGTGATGCTGTGGTGATGCAATAGATAGAGTGAGGGCGATAGATAGAGGGAGGGCGATAGATAGAGGGAGGGCGACAGATAAATAGAGGGAGGGCGATAGATAGAGGGAGGGTGATAGAGTGAGGGATGGCGATAGACTGAGTGAGGGAGGGCGATAGAGTGAGGCAGGGCGATAGATAGATAGAGTGAGGACGATAGATAGATAGAGTGAGGACGATAGATAGATAGAGTGAGGGCGATAGATAGATAGAGTGAGGACGATAGATAGATAGACAGAGTGAGGGCGATAGAGTGAGAGCGATCAATAGATAGATAGAGTGATGGCGATAGAGTGAGTGCGATAAATAGAAAGATAGAGTGAGGGCGATAGATAGATTGACAGATAGAGTGAGGGCGATAGATAGATAGAGTGAGGGCGATAGATAGATAGATAGATAGACAGATAGAGTGAGGGCGATAGATAGATAGAGTGAGGGCGATCGATAGATAGACAGACAGACAGATAGAGTGAGGGCGATAGATAGATAGAGTGAGGGCAATATATAGGTAGATAGATAGATAGATAGAGTGAGGGCGAAAGATAGATAGAGTGAGGGCGATAGTTAGAGTGAGGGCGATAGATAGACAGATAGATAGAGTGAGGGCGAAAGATAGATAGAGTGACGGCGATAGACAGATAGAGTGCGATAGATAGAGTGCGATAGATAGTCAGATAGAGTGACGGCGATAGACAGATAGAGTGCGATAGATAGAGTGCGATAGATAGTCAGATAGAGTGAGGGCGATAGATAGTCAGATAGAGTGAGGGCGATAGATAGATAGACAGAGTGAGGGCGATAGATAGATAGACAGAGTGAGGGCGATAGATAGATAGACAGAGTGAGGGCGATAGATAGATAGAGTGAGGGCGATAGATAGATAGAGTGAGGGCGATAGATAGATAGAGTGAGGGCGATAGATAGATAGATAGATAGATAGATAGATAGATAGATAGATAGATAGATAGATAGATAGATAGATAGATAGATAGATAGATAGAGTGAGGGCGATAGATAGATAGAGTGAGGGCGATAGATAGAGTGAGGGTGTAGAAAGAGAGGGGTGTAAAGAGGTGGGTGTAGAGAGGGGGGGTGTAGACAGAGGGGGTGTAGAGAGAGGGGGTGCATAGAGAGGGGGTTTAGAGATAGGGGGTGTAGCGGGAGAGGGGTGTAGAGAGAGAGGGGTGTAGAGAGAGGGTGTGTGTAGAGAGAGAGGGTGTGTGTAGAGAGAGAGGGGTGTAGAGAGAGGGGTGTAGAGAGAGAGACGTGTAGAGAGAAGGGTGTAGAGAGAGAGGGGTGTAGAGAGAGGGGTGTAGAGAGAAAGGGGTAGAGAGAGATGGGTGTAGAGAGAGAGGGGTAGAGAGAGAGGGGATGAGAGAGAGGGGTGTAGAGAAAGAGGGGTGTAGAGAGAGAGGGATTTAGAGAGAGAGGGGTGTAGAGAGGCAGGTGTAGAGAGGGGGTGTGTAGAGAGAGGGGGGTGTAGAGAGAGTGGGTGTATAGAGAGGGAGTGTAGAGAGGGGTGTAGACAGAGAGGGGTGTAGAGAGAGAGGGATTTAGAGAGAGGGGTGTAGAGAGGTAGGTGTAGAGAGGGGGTGTGTAGAGAGAGGAGGGTAGAGAGAGAGGGGGTGTAGAGAGAGGGGGTGTATAGAGACGGGGTGTAGAAAGATGGGGGTGTGGAGAGATGGGGGTGTAGCGAGAGGGGGGTGTAGAAAGAGGGGTGTAGAGAGAGGGGTGTAGAGAGAGAGGGGTGTAGGTAGAGGGGGGTGTAGAGAGAGGGGATATAGAGAGAGAGGGTGTGTAGAGAGAGAGGGGTGTACAAAGAGGGGTGTAGAAAGAGTGGTGTAGAGAGAGAAGGGTGTAGAGAGAGGGGGTGTAGAGAAAGAGGGTATAGAGAGAGAGAGAGGGGTGTAGAGAGGGGTGTAGAGAGAGGGGTGTAGAGAGAGAGGGGTGTAGAGAGAGCAGGGTGTAGAGAGAGAGGGGTTTAGAGAGACGGGTGTAGAGAGAGGGGTGTAGGGAGAGGGTGTAGAGAGGGGGTGTAGAGAGAGTGGTGTAGAGAGGGGGGTGTAGAGAGAGAGTGGTGTAGAGAGAGGGGTTTGGATAGAGGGGTGTAGGGAGAGGGGAGTAGAGAGGGGGTGTAGAGAGAGAGGGGTGTAGAGAGAGAGAGGGGTGCAGAGAGATAGAGGGGTGTAGAGAGAGAGAGGGGTGTATAGAGAGAGGTGGGGTGTAGAGAGAGAGAGAGAGAGAGAGAGAGAGAGAGAGAGAGAGAGTGTAGAGAGAGAGAGGGGTGTAGAGAGAGAGAGGAGTGTAGAGAGAGGGGTGTAGAGAGAGGGGTGTAGAGAGAGAGGGGTGTAGAGAGAGAGGGGTGTAGAGAGGGAGTGTAGAGAGAGGTATAGATAGAGGGATGTAGATAGAGGGGTGTGAAGAGAGGGGTGTAGAGCGAGGGGTGTAGACAGAGGGGAGTAGAGACAGAGAGAGGGGTTCAGAGAGAGCGAGGGGTGTAGAGAGGGGTGTAGAGAGAGGGGTGTAGAGAGAGAGGGGTGTAGAGAGAGCTGGGTGTAGAGAGAGAGAGGAGTTTAGAGAGAGGGGTGTAGAGAGAGGGGTGTAGGGAGAGAGGGGTGTAGAGAGAGCAGGGTGTATAGAGAGAGGGGTTTAGAGAGAGGGGTGTAGAGGGAGGGGTGTAGAGAGTGCGTGAGTAGAGAGAGGGGGGTGTACAGAGAGGGGGTGTAGAGAGAGGGGGTGTAGAGAGAGGGGGTGTAAAGAGAGGGGGTGTAGAGAGAGGGGTGTAGATAGAGAGGGGTGTAGAGAGAGGGGGGTGTAGAGAGAGAGGGTGTAGAGAGAAAGGGGGGTAGAGAGAGGGGGTGTAGAGAGAGGGGTGTAGACAGAGGGGTGTAGAGACAGAGAGAGGGGTGTAGAGAGAGAGAGGGGTGTAGAGAGGGGTGTAGAGAGAGGGGTGTAGGGAGAGAGGGGTGTAGAGAGAGCAGGGTGTAATGAGAGAGGGGTTTAGAGAGAGGGGTGTAGAGAGAGGGGTGTAGGGAGAGGGGTGGAGAGAGGGGGTGCAGAGAGAGTAGTGTAGAGAGGGGGGTGTAGAGAGGGAGGTGTAGAGAGAGAGTGGTGTAGAGAGAGGGGTGTAGAGAGAGGGGTGTAGGGAGAGGGGTGTAGAGAGGGGGGGTAGAGAGAGAGTGGTGTAGAGATTGAGTGGTGTAGAGAGAGGGGTGTAGAGAGGGGGGTGTAGAGAGGGGGTGTATAGAGAGAGGGGGGTGTAGAGAGAGGGAGTGTTGAGATAGGGGGGTGTATAGAGAGGGGGTGTAGATAGAGGGGGTGTAGAGAGAGAGGGTGTAGAGAGGGGGGTGTAGAGAGAGGGGGTGTAGAAAGAGGGGGTGTAGAGAAAGGGGGGTGTAAAGAGAGGGGTTTAGAGAGAGAGAGCGGTGTAGAGAAAGAAGGGTGTAGAGAGAGGGGTGTAGAGAGAGAGGGGTGTAGAGAGAGGGGGCTTTAGAGAGAGAGAGGTGTAGAGAGAGGGGGTGTAGAGATGGGGTTGTAGAGAGAGGGATGTAGAGAGAGAGGGATTTAGAGAGAGAGGGGTGTGGAGAGGCAGGTGTAGAGAGGGGGTGTGTAGAGAGAGGGGGGTAGAGAGAGAGGAGGTGTAGAGAGAGGGGGTGTATAGAGACGGGGGTAGAGAGATGGGGTGTGGAGAGAGGGGGTGTAGAAAGAGGGGTGTAGAGAGAGGGGATATAGAGAGAGAGAGGGTGTGTAGAGAGAGAGGGGTGTAGAAAGAGGGGTGTAGAAAGAGGGGTGTAGAGAGAGGGGTGTGGAGAGAGAGGGGTGTAGAGAGAGGGGATTTATAGAGAATGGGGTAAAGAGATGGGGGTGTGGAGAGATGGGGGTGTACAGAGAGGGGTGTGTAGAAAGAGGGGTGTAGAGAGAGGGGATATAGTGAGAGAGAGGGTGTGTAGAGAGAGAGGGGTGTAGAAAGAGGGGTGTAGAAAGAGGGGTGTAGAGAGAGGGGTGTAGAGAGAGAGTGGTGTAGAGAGAGGGGTGTGGATAGAGGGGGGTAGAGAGAGGGGTGTAGAGAGAGAGGTGTAGAGAGAGGGGTGTAGGGAGAGGGGTGTAGAGAGGGGGGTGTAGAGAGAGAGTGGTGTAGAGATTGAGTGGTGTAGAGAGAGGGTTGTAGAGAGGGGGGTATAGAGAGGGGGTGTGTAGAGAGAGGGGGGTGTAGAGAGAGGGAGTGTTGAGAGAGAGGGGTGTATAGAGAGGGGATGTAGATAGAGGGGGTGTAGAGAGAGGGTGTAGAGAGGGGGGTGTAGAGAGAAGGGGTGTAGAAAGAGGGGGTGTAGAGAGAGGGGGGTATAGAGAGAGGGGTGTAGAGAGATAGCGGTGTAGAGAAGAAGGGTTTAGAGAGAGGGTGGTGTAGAGAGAGAGAGGGGTGTAGAGAGAGAGGGGTGTAGAGAGAGGGGGGTGTAGAGAGAGGGGGTGTAGAGAGGGGGTGTAGAGAGAGAGGGGTGCAGAGAGAGAGGGGTATAGAGAGTGGGGTGTAGAGAGAGATGGGTGTAGAGAGAGGGGGTGTAGAGAGAGAGGGGTGTAGAGAGAGGTGTAGAGAGAGGGTTGTAGAGAGAGGGGTGTAGAGAGATGGGTGTAGAGAGAGGGGCTCTAGAGAGAGAGGTGTAGAGAGAGGGAGTGTAGAGAGAGGCGGTTGTAGAGAGAGGGGTGTAGAGAGAGGGGTGTAAGAGAGAGGGGTGTAGAGAGAGAAGGATGTAGAGAGAGGGTGTGTGAAGAGAGAGAAGGGTGTAGAGAGAGGGTGTAGAGAGTGGGTGTGTAGAGAGAGGGGGGTGTAGAGAGAGAGGGTGTATAGAGAGGGGGTGTAGAGAGAGAGGGATTTAGAGAGAGGGGTGTAGAGAGGTAGGTGTAGAGAGGGGGTGTGTAGAGAGAGGAGGGTAGAGAGAGAGGGGGTGTAGAGAGAGGGGGTGTATAGAGACGGGGTGTAGAAAGATGGGGGTGTGGAGAGATGGGGGTGCAGCAAGAGGGGGGTGTAGAAAGAGGGGTGTAGAGAGAGGGGTGTAGAGAGAGAGGGGTGTAGGTAGAGGGGGGTGTAGAGAGAGGGGATATAGAGAGAGAGGGTGTGTAGAGAGAGAGGGGTGTACAAAGAGGGGTGTAGAAAGAGTGGTATAGAGAGAGAAGGGTGTAGAGAGAGGGGGTGTAGAGAAAGAGGGTATAGAGAGAGAGAGGGGTGTAGAGAGGGGTGTAGAGAGAGGGGTGTAGAGAGAGAGGGGTGTAGAGAGAGCAGGGTGTAGAGAGAGAGGGGTTTAGAGAGACGGGTGTAGAGAGAGGGGTGTAGGGAGAGGGTGTAGAGAGGGGGTGTAGAGAGAGTGGTGTAGAGAGGGGGTGTAGAGAGAGAGTGGTGTAGAGAGAGGGGTTTGGATAGAGGGGTGTAGGGAGAGGGGTGTAGAGAGGGGGTGTAGAGAGAGAGAGGGGTGCAGAGAGATAGAGGGGTGTAGAGAGAGAGAGGGGTGTAGAGAGAGAGAGGGGTGTATAGAGAGAGGTGGGGTGTAGAGAGAGAGAGAGAGAGAGAGAGAGAGGTGTAGAGAGAGAGAGGGGTGTAGAGAGAGAGAGGAGTGTAGAGAGAGGGGTGTAGAGAGAGGGGTGTAGAGAGAGAGGGGTGTAGAGAGAGAGGGGTGTAGAGAGGGAGTGTAGAGAGAGGTATAGATAGAGGGATGTAGAGAGAGGGGTGTGAAGAGAGGGGTGTTGAGCGAGGGGTGTAGACAGAGGGGTGTAGAGACAGAGAGAGGGGTTCAGAGAGAGCGAGGGGTGTAGAGAGGGGTGTAGAGAGAGGGGTGTAGAGAGAGAGGGGTGTAGAGAGAGCTGGGTGTAGAGAGAGAGGGGTTTAGAGAGAGGGGTGTAGAGAGAGGGGTGTAGGGAGAGAGGGGTGTAGAGAGAGCAGGGTGTATAGAGAGAGGGGTTTAGAGAGAGGGGTGTAGAGGGAGGGGTGTAGAGAGTGCGTGTGTAGAGAGAGGGGGGTGTACAGAGAGGGGGTGTAGAGAGAGGGGGTGTAGAGAGAGGGGGTGTAAAGAGAGGGGGTGTAGAGAGAGGGGTGTAGATAGAGAGGGGTGTAGAGAGAGGGGGGTGTAGAGAGAGGGGGTGTAAAGAGAAAGGGGGGTAGAGAGAGGGGGTGTAGAGAGAGGGGTGTAGACAGAGGGGTGTAGAGACAGAGAGAGGGGTGTAGAGAGAGAGGGGTGTAGAGAGGGGTGTAGAGAGAGGGGTGTAGAGAGAGAGGGGTGTAGAGAGAGCAGGGTGTAATGAGAGAGGGGTTTAGAGAGAGGGGTGTAGAGAGAGGGGTGTAGGGAGAGGGGTGGAGAGAGGGGGTGCAGAGAGAGTAGTGTAGAGAGGGGGGTGTAGAGAGGGAGGTGTAGAGAGAGAGTGGTGTAGAGAGAGGGGTGTAGAGAGAGGGGTGTAGGGAGAGGGGTGTAGAGAGGGGGGTAGAGAGAGAGTGGTGTAGAGATTGAGTGGTGTAGAGAGAGGGGTGTAGAGAGGGGGGTGTAGAGAGGGGGTGTGTAGAGAGAGGGGGGTGTAGAGAGAGGGAGTGTTGAGATAGGGGGGTGTATAGAGAGGGGGTGTAGAGAGAGGGGGTGTAGAGAGAGAGGGTGTAGAGAGGGGGGTGTAGAGAGAGGGGGTATAGAAAGAGGGGGTGTAGAGAAAGGGGGGTGTAAAGAGAGGGGTTTAGAGAGAGAGCGGTGTAGAGAAAGAAGGGTGTAGAGAGAGGGGTGTAGAGAGAGAGGGGTGTAGAGAGAGGGGGCTTTAGAGAGAGAGAGGTGTAGAGAGAGGGGGTGTAGAGATGGGGGTGTAGAGAGAGGGATGTAGAGAGAGAGGGATTTAGAGAGAGAGGGGTGTGGAGAGGCAGGTGTAGAGAGGGGGTGTGTAGAGAGAGGGGGGTAGAGAGAGAGGAGGTGTAGAGAGAGGGGTGTATAGAGACGGGGGTAGAGAGATGGGGTGTGGAGAGAGGGGGTGTAGAAAGAGGGGTGTAGAGAGAGGGGATATAGAGAGATAGAGGGTGTGTAGAGAGAGAGGGGTGTAGAAAGAGGGGTGTAGAAAGAGGGGTGTAGAGAGAGGGGTGTGGAGAGAGAGGGGTGTAGAGAGAGGGGGTTTATAGAGAATGGGGTAAAGAGATGGGGGTGTGGAGAGATGGGGGTGTAGAGAGAGGGGGGTGTAGAAAGAGGGGTGTAGAGAGAGGGGATATAGTGAGAGAGAGGGTGTGTAGAGAGAGCAGGGTGTAATGAGAGAGGGGTTTAGAGAGAGGGGTGTAGAGAGAGGGGTGTAGGGAGAGGGGTGGAGAGAGGGGGTGCAGAGAGAGTAGTGTAGAGAGGGGGGTGTAGAGAGGGAGGTGTAGAGAGAGAGTGGTGTAGAGAGAGGGGTGTAGAGAGAGGGGTGTAGGGAGAGGGGTGTAGAGAGGGGGGTAGAGAGAGAGTGGTGTAGAGATTGAGTGGTGTAGAGAGAGGGGTGTAGAGAGGGGGGTGTAGAGAGGGGGTGTGTAGAGAGAGGGGGGTGTAGAGAGAGGGAGTGTTGAGATAGGGGGGTGTATAGAGAGGGGGTGTAGAGAGAGGGGGTGTAGAGAGAGAGGGTGTAGAGAGGGGGGTGTAGAGAGAGGGGGTATAGAAAGAGGGGGTGTAGAGAAAGGGGGGTGTAAAGAGAGGGGTTTAGAGAGAGAGCGGTGTAGAGAAAGAAGGGTGTAGAGAGAGGGGTGTAGAGAGAGAGGGGTGTAGAGAGAGGGGGCTTTAGAGAGAGAGAGGTGTAGAGAGAGGGGGTGTAGAGATGGGGGTGTAGAGAGAGGGATGTAGAGAGAGAGGGATTTAGAGAGAGAGGGGTGTGGAGAGGCAGGTGTAGAGAGGGGGTGTGTAGAGAGAGGGGGGTAGAGAGAGAGGAGGTGTAGAGAGAGGGGTGTATAGAGACGGGGGTAGAGAGATGGGGTGTGGAGAGAGGGGGTGTAGAAAGAGGGGTGTAGAGAGAGGGGATATAGAGAGATAGAGGGTGTGTAGAGAGAGAGGGGTGTAGAAAGAGGGGTGTAGAAAGAGGGGTGTAGAGAGAGGGGTGTGGAGAGAGAGGGGTGTAGAGAGAGGGGGTTTATAGAGAATGGGGTAAAGAGATGGGGGTGTGGAGAGATGGGGGTGTAGAGAGAGGGGGGTGTAGAAAGAGGGGTGTAGAGAGAGGGGATATAGTGAGAGAGAGGGTGTGTAGAGAGAGAGGGGTGTAGAAAGAGGGGTGTAGAAAGAGGGGTGTAGAGAGAGGGGTGTAGAGAGAGAGTGGTGTAGAGAGAGGGGTGTGGATAGAGGGGGGTAGAGAGAGGGGTGTAGAGAGAGAGGTGTAGAGAGAGGGGTGTAGGGAGAGGGGTGTAGAGAGGGGGGTGTAGAGAGAGAGTGGTGTAGAGATTGAGTGGTGTAGAGAGAGGGTTGTAGAGAGGGGGGTATAGAGAGGGGGTGTGTAGAGAGAGGGGGGTGTAGAGAGAGGGAGTGTTGAGAGAGAGGGGTGTATAGAGAGGGGGTGTAGATAGAGGGGGTGTAGAGAGAGAGGGTGTAGAGAGGGGGGTGTAGAGAGAAGGGGTGTAGAAAGAGGGGGTGTAGAGAGAGGGGGGTATAGAGAGAGGGGTGTAGAGAGATAGCGGTGTAGAGAAAGAAGGGTGTAGAGAGAGGGTGGTGTAGAGAGAGAGAGGGGTGTAGAGAGAGAGGGGTGTAGAGAGAGGAGGGTGTAGAGAGAGGGGGTGTAAAGAGGGGGTGTAGAGAGAGAGGGGTGCAGAGAGAGAGGGGTATAGAGAGTGGGGTGTAGAGAGAGATGGGTGTAGAGAGAGGGGGTGTAGAGAGAGAGGGGTGTAGAGAGAGGTGTAGAGAGAGGGTTGTAGAGAGAGGGGTGTAGAGAGATGGGTGTAGAGAGAGGGGCTCTAGAGAGAGAGGTGTAGAGAGAGCGGTGTAGAGAGAGGGGTGTAAGAGAGAGGGGTGTAGAGAGAGAAGGATGTAGAGAGAGGGTGTGTGAAGAGAGAGAAGGGTGTAGAGAGAGGGTGTAGAGAGTGGGTGTGTAGAGAGAGGGGGGTGTAGAGAGGGAGGGTGTATAGAGAGGGGGTGTAGAGAGAGGGGGTGTAGAGAGAGGGGGTGTAGAGAGAGGGGGTGTAGACATAGAGGGCTGTAGAGAGAGATGGGTGTAGAGAGAGGGGGTGTGGAGAGAGGGGGGTGTAGAGAGAGAGGGGTGTAGAGAGTGAGGTGTCGAGAGAGGGGTGTAGAGAGAGGGGTGTAGCGAGAGGGGTGTAGAGAGAGTTAAGGAGGTCCTTTATCTAAGATGACATATTCATTGCACTTCCTTTGTGGTAAATATTTTACCGTATCATTTTTTCCATATAATTACAAGTACAAGAATAGCTCAATCAAAAGAAAGGCAGAGTCCGGGGTGTCTGAGTCTTAAAGGGCTTTAATTCAGAAATGACTCGAGTCAATGGAGACCTGGGAAGAGATGTCAACGAGTTACACACTGTACATGGCATATATAGTAAAACGACACAATAGCATGGCATACAGTAGGCGTGACAAGTGAAATGTATATGATAAGAACACATGTGCGTAGCAAAAAGGCGTGAACATGGGTGTGTACAGAGGCGTGAACTGGAAACGTCACAGAAAAGTGTCACAAGTGGGTGGGTGCTTAGTGAGTTCTTGCAGAGTCAGCTGAAACCTATGGCTAGGGTGCGCACGCAGCTAATATGACGTATGGTTGACGTAGTCTAGGAGTCTGACTTTTAACACTAGTAGGGAAGAGGCATATGTCTGCATGTCAGATCGACCTGTTCCTAAAACATATCTGGTATCTCGTGTTTGGGGAATGTTTATACTGGAGGAAAAGGTCTTTCGGGCAGAGGCTATGCTACACTGAATGTATGCGTGTCTAGGTGCAGATGTGAGGGGCCAGGGCCTACCATGGTAACGGGAGCAATGAATTACATGAGGAGGACAGGAAGGCTTTACTCTTTACTCTGCAGCCGGGGAACTGTTTACTTATTCTACTAGACAGGAATGTGTTTTCGAGGAGGCTGAGCTGGCTACGCTGATAACTTGAAGGCAAAATACTGTTTTTGGCAGGCAGAGCAGACCGAGCCGGGCACCGCTCACTTGGCAGGAAGGGAGGCAGAGGTCAGGGATGTATCCCGTCTCCACGTTACAGCTTTCGGAGACAGAGACGAAAAAGTGGTCCATGGCAGGAATCAGGGCCCAACTCGGCAGAGCCAGGAAAACGTGAAAGTGCACCATGTAAAGACGGTGGCACGGCATACTTAGGAACTGAATTATCAATCCATTCATGGTGGATCTGAAAGAGGACATGTTAACGTTGGACGCAAATGTATTTGCGTCTTTGAATTCGGTTGCGGAGGGAAGTTACATGCACTTTAACTCGTACATGGAGACGGTGGGGTACACGTTAGGGGACATAACCTGACCATAAAAATTCCAATTACCTCACCTTAATTAACTATGCTAGGCCCCAAGTAACAAGAGTCTGTTTCGAACTTTTAAAATAAAGTGGCATGGGAAATAGAAAACACAGTAGCTCCAGTTTGCGCCATCAAGTAATCATTTAAAATGCATCAGCTGACATGAAAAAACACAAAATGCTAGCTTTGAAACCTATGCATACATAGATTTTATAGCACAAGCACCGGTGCTGTCAAAGAGCAGGGTCTGAGGAAAAGAGTCTCCTTGGCAAACCTAAGCATTAGTGCTTTCAGTGGGATGAAAAGTTCACGTGCTCACAGAGAGGGGGGTGGGGTTAGCCGTTTATAGCACAGGCGGAAATGCAACGAGGTATTATGATCTGCGCACAAGCTGTGGATCTGACTGTTCTCACTTTAAATTAAAAATAAAAGGCTGGTAAAATGTCATCAGGCAAAGGTCAACTACGGGATACATAATATAATATTTCCAATGGTGCATTAAAAAAAACGTTTTGCCTCATTGCCTATTTATTATATATTTTATTATGATATAAACTGACGCAGCTTGTGCTTTGCCCATGAGTGAATATCATTTGCCAAACTTCCTGTTACACAAGTAGAAAAAAAACAGGAAACAAATGCACACACACAAACAGCATATTTAATAAGTCTTATTTTAAATGATGGTGACTCTGGAAAAGTTAAGTTGTGTCTCTGTAGTGGTACGAGGGCCAGGTGAAACGTGAGCCTGTTATTGCAACAGCATGGGGGCATTGGCCTGCTCGTTGGACTTGAGAGGGTGCTCGGAGAGAGGTGCTTAATTACCCATGACAAAGGAAAGGCAGATGGCTGCACGTGCACTCGCACGCGCACTCAAGCTTGTAGCCAGCAAGCAATGGCTAGGTTGCACTTTTAAGATCCCCTTTTACTAAAGGTCGAGCAAGCTCGACCTAAAAAGCATGAGCCAGAGAATGAGGTTAAAGGAAATAGACAGACAGAGAGAAATAAAACACATTAGCGAGTGGGAGAAATGAACAAATATTAGCAAGAGACCTCGAAGAAAAAAGCATGAGTCAGAGAAGAAAGTAAAATGTGAGCCAGAGAAAGACAGGAAATAAGTAACGAGCCATCTAGAAAAAAAAATGCTCTCGGCATTGCTGTGGCGGGGGAGTGAATTCCTTTCAAGTCTGATGCAGGGGCGGGGGAGCGGCAGCCTTTGAAGTCTGATGCCGAGACACAGACAAATGGTGGTGTGCAATGTGGCTGGCAATGATATGCACGCGCATAGCTCACATGGACTGTACGCGATCCGCAGCTAGGTAGACTTTTCTTTTCCGCTTATTATAATCTCGCCTATTTATCCCTGCGGGATAGAATAGGCGAGACCTAAATAGGCCATATAAACATATTTAATAAAGAAATCAAAGCCTGCCTAAAATCTTTTCTGCAGCTAGTAAGTTTGGCTTTCAATTTGATCTCTTAAAAATATCCGTAAACCCGATACTTTAAGGGTCTGGCAAATGAAGGAAGGTATTGTTTATTAGAACAATATTATCCAGGAGCCAGGTTATTTCTGTTGTTTGGGCTTTATTGAGGCTCAAACACTGCTTACACCAACATTTTGGTCTCTCTTTACCATAGCCTAACATTATGAATCCTGGCTCTCTTCACCATTCTTAACATTTTGAATCCCTACACCCAAGTATGGTGAGTAAAACATTTCTGACTGTCGACGGGGGACAATGCATTGTCCCTGGTGAAAAGGATCCACCCATCCACACCATCATCTTCTCATTTCGACTTATAAAACCACAGAGCAATGTTTATCTTGAGGCCACTTCCAGATGGATGTGTGCCTGTGTAATGGTGTGAGTTTTACCAGTGAATTTAAACTGTATACTAATTGCACCTGGAATCCATTTCCGACCTGTACATAATTTCAATTATACAATTACATTTTCTGTATCTTTTTGACTCAGTAAGGAGTAGTTATTTTAAAGAGGTGAACCAACGTGTATCTAAGGTAAGATCCTCCCTACTTACGAGGGATGATGTCCGTTTACCAAATCGATCTATTTTTATTGATAGAGGGTGTTCAGGCAACTGCATGGTTTATCCTCTCCGCTGATGATCTTTAGCTAAATAATCTCTTAGTTAGAAGTTAGATGTGCATAATTGCATATATTATTGTACTTCAACACATCACAATTCATCAATAGAACTTGTTCCTTGTACAATTTGGTGCTCTTCAGAACTTTCTTCTGTCACTATAGCTCAACGTACGTAGGACAGAAAAGACTAATGTATCTAGTCGTTTGCACTGTAACTGGGAAATCTGCTGCTTCTGGGAGCTCTGTCCATGGCAGATTCTTAAAGCATTGATGTTGGAAATTGGTTACTGGTTGAGGGAGGTGAAACCATACTCAAGCAGAAACCACAATCTGTCAGGGTGAAATACAAGCAAACCCCAAAATAACCTGTGCTCAACTCACTAGTAGCTTGGCACAAAGCAGTCAGGCTTAACCTAGAAGCAATGTACAGAGTTTTGCAAAGCACTTTGTGAGAAGCTGGCATAGTATATGATGCACACTTATGTAAGAGGGCACCCTGTGCTAATCCAGAC
The DNA here is from genome assembly GCF_964263255.1 of Lissotriton vulgaris. Lineage (NCBI taxonomy): Eukaryota > Metazoa > Chordata > Amphibia > Caudata > Salamandridae > Lissotriton > Lissotriton vulgaris. The sequence continues at coordinate 164,453,770 of NC_141689.1, forward strand.
CACCCTTATGGTGATTTTAGTGGTCTTACGCAACCTTAGAAAGCTCTCTAAGTGGTAGCTGTGGAGAGACGCCTTCAGGCTTAGTCCAGGAGTGTAAAGCAGCTTCTTTCACCAGAACATAATCCTATTGGTATAGATTAAATGAAAAAGAACCGCACCGTGTATTTATAAAAATTTGTATTTATTAGAAGACACTCACTTACACATACAGATATCTCTTACCTGGGGCTATAAACAAAGCACACACTACTTTACGATAGAAATAGGTAAGAAGCACAGCGGTCACCAGGGGGTGAGCAAACTATATACTAAAATAGTAGTATGCGAACCATGTCTTGAGTCAAGACTATACCCAGAAGACTTAAAAGTGTCAGAGACCCACGGAACCACATGAGGTAAGTAACCAGTAGCCCCACAGAGGCTGTGTGCAGAGTGGGATGACGACCATGAGCTCAATACAAGTCAATGGCTAAGTCGCGGTTGCAATTTAAAAAAAGAAGCCCCCTTCCCAGTGGACCCTGAAGAAACCTGTGGATACCCTAGGAACAAGAATATCTACACCAGAGAAGCCGGGAGCATAGGTGTAAAGTGGCATCAGAAACCAATGTCAAATTCAATGGAGGACTTCAGGATGAGTGTCTATGCCACTCAGGAGTGACCAGGAGGCACGGCAGACGAATGCCCACCGATGTCGGGTGGTGCAGGAGAGTTGACGGTGACCTTGGAGATGCACTTGTGTTGACCAGGAAATGCTGTCGAAGACCAGGAGCCATTCATGAGCTGTTTCACATCAGATGTTGAGAGTTGAGGGATTAGTGTCCATCGGGAGCACCAAGAAGCATTAGCAACTGCAAACAACGTTGAAAGCGAAGAAGGTGCAGTGTGGGGACCAGCTAAGTCCAGGTGACTCACAGCAAGCAGGAGAGTCAGGGCAGGCCCCAAACAATAAGGGGAGCCTACAAAAAAATCAAAGAAGACCCTCAAGAGGACCCACAGGCCGGAGGCACTGGAGTTGCAAGAGGACCTCGAGCAGCTCACCAAAGAAGCAAGTGATGTGGTAAGGACAAAGATCTTAGACACAGGAGAGGCTTGAGGTTGGGGCTACTTGGAGCCCAAAGATCTTGGAGGAAGGAGGCCAACAAGCCTTTGCAATAGCCAGGCGACGCGGTGCACAGAGGTTCAGTTCCTGCGGCTATATTCAGGGATACTGGCCTCAAACTTGGTGAAAGGACAGGGCAGGCCTTTGGGGATGTGATGACCTACCACCTGTGTTGCTGAGCCTTTCAGACTCTGGGATCAGCAGCCGGTCAGCTTCGCTGCACTACCTGCAGATGCAGGGAGGTGACTCCTTCACTTCAAGGGAGATTTCTTCAGGTGTCTTGGATATTCACAGGCCTTGGAAGGTTCCTGTATGGCGCACAGGCATGGACGTCGCAGCAGACGAGCAGGGCAACAAGACCAGGAGCAGCAGGAGTCTCCCTAGTTGCAGTCTTGATGCCCAGAGCAAAGCTCAGAGTGCACAGACAGTCCAAGAAGAAGTGGTGTCTTGAAATTAATCTTGTCCGACAATGAATCTAGGGACCCACCTACAGGTAAGCGCTTAAGTACCCTAAGGAAAGGTTGGAACGATTCAGGGTTCCCTCCCAGGGGAGGGGTCGGGCAGTGGGGAGGATACTCCTGTGTCCTTTGTCCAGTTTCACACCAGAACTGGAGCCAATGGCTCCCTGAGCTGGTTTGAACTGGACTATGCAAGAAGTGCATGAAAAGTGCCCTTCCAGCAGACTGATTGGCCTGGCAAGCGCTTCCACTCGTCCCAATACACTAAACCCTGTCTGGGAGGTGGTCACACCTCCCTGTCACAGGATACCTATTGTTCTGCCTTCCCCTGCTCAGCTGCAGGGGGGCATAATCGTTTCTCTGGTCGGCAGCAGCCATGTTTTGCTCTCTGGTTCTAGAATACTGGTACCAGGAGCACTGAGGGCCTTCCCGCCAGAGCTGTACAGTGCATGGAATCATACCTCCACACTGTCCACAGTGTGGTATAAGATTCCATGACAGTGTTTGTTACAGCCAGTTTAGAGATGGTCATCACATAATGACACATGGCCACTTTCTGCATCGTAATGGCTGAGGCACTTACAACCCAGGAGAATGGACTCCGAAGGTTGTAGGGGTGTCCTGCTTGAGCAGGGGTACCCTCACACTTAGAACTGAGCACCCTGCCTTCAGGATTGAAAGGCCTAGGAGCGACTCATAGGTTTTAAGTGTAATGACCTTAAATATAGGGAAACCTATATCTTTCGTAAGTGGTGCTAGCACCAGGTTACACAGGTTGCAATGGCAGGCCTGTAGTTACAGTGTGAGTGGACTTCCATGGGTGGCATAATACATGCTACTGCTCATAGGGGACACCTTGTGTACCTATGCCCTGGGTACCTCAGTACCATATCCTAGGGACTTATAAGGGTACTTCATTATCCTATCTGAGATGTACCTAAGTACTTATCATAACCAATTTAGGGGAGAAAGTACAGAGACTGGGGTCCTGATTAGCAGGATCTCAATCAGAAGAGTCAGAAACAGCATTGTAGCAGGCAAAAAGTGAGGGTAACAATAAAAGCAGATCCTACTTTCCTACACACTTCATTGAGTAATAAAGTGAAAACACAGCACAAGAAAAATCCCACACCAAATAGAATAGAATTTGATAAATTGTTTGACAATAAAATGAAACAATCTAGGTGACTGGAGATATGCAATTTCAAATTTTAAGTAAAAATAGTGCCTAAAATCACAAAGGCCCACATGCATCATTGTGTCATTTTGCATTTCTTAATTTGCGAAAAATAAGGAATCGCAAATTAAGAAGTGCAAAATGCTATGCATCATTTTTTTCGGTATTTCTTTGTGATTCGGTAAAAATCGCAATTTTTACCGAATCCCAAAGAAATACCGAATTCTTAAGTTAATTTTCGCAATTCCCATTGATTCCTATGGGCCAAAAGGCCCATAGGAGTCAATGCAAATTGCGAGTGGCACTTAGAAAATTTCATGGGTGCAGGGGGGGTCCAAAGGACCCCCCCATGCACCCCTGAAATGTATTTTTCGCATCATGTTGCACACACACATGTCCTAAGGACATGTGTGTCCGTAACATGAATGTTGAAAAAAAAGCATTTTCAACATTTTAAACACTTTTTCCAAATTTACCGAGTGGTTCAACCACTCGGTAAATTTGGCACCCTATTTGCGAATTTTCACTTTTTAAAATAATGATGCATTGCTTTTAAGAAATCGCACATCTGCGACTTCTTAAAAGCACCCGCAATTTTAGAATTCGCAAACATGTTGCGAATTCTAAAATTGCTTCATGCATCCCAAAAAGCACTTTTGCATTCTCAAACGGTTGATTTTAAGGAATCGCACCGTTTGCGAATGAAAAAGTGCTTGATGCATGTGGGCCAAAGTTCCAAATGTGATTATCAGGTTGCACCGAACTGGAACAAAATCACAAGTTGAAGTCAACTGCGATGGAGCGAGGGTCGGATAAAGGGATCAAGTTAGGCCAGAGAAGTTGTGGGGCTGCAATGTGGAGTCTTGTGTCATCATCTAGGATGCCGTCGATGAGGGGTTTGAGATGCGAAGCCCTGCATCAAAGATGCGTTGTGCAGCAGTGGTTCCAGAGAGCAGTGGGTTTGTGAGTCTTGCATTGTCATTGAGTATACCGTTGACTAGAGGCTTGCAATGTGAAGCCCTGCATCCCACTGCAGTGGCTCTGATGCAGCTGTGGGAAGATGCATTACACTGCATCAATTCTGCTTCACTGGACACAACTGGGCCAGCAGACCACATTCAGACCCACAAGGGTCCAGTACTGGGGTGGAACCATTTTTTTGGGGGGGGGAGGCGTAGGACTCACAACAGACAGAATCCAGGTGTTGGGTTTAAGGTGGTTGAACCGTTTTCTGTCTCTGAGGCTCTCATCAGCAGGCCTGTCAACTAGCCCTTGGAGTCACTCTTGTGCCAGATGCAGGCCCGTCCAGTTCTTTCGCTCAGGCAGCAGTGCAGGAAGAAGCAGGCCAACAGAGTATCAGTCCTTCAGAGTCTTCAACAGGTCCCAAGATGCACTCAAGAGTTGGGTTCAAGGGTCCAATATTTATACCTGGTGCAAGCTGTAAAGTAGGAGTAGGTTCTGGAGGTTTCCGCCCCAAGAGGTGTTTTGAATTTCCTGCCTACCTGCACTGGCCCAAGCTTGACTGGGATCACAATTGGCTTGTGTCAAACTCTTGTGAGTGTGCCCATGCAGCACATTTGTAATGTGTAACTATGGTAGGGGACAGCTCCTCCCCCTCATTTAGCCAGAGATGGACCATCCTCCCAACACCTATGTCTCTTTCTCTCACTATTTGGGAGTAATACACAAAGACCAACTACCAGCTGCACCTCAGCATGTGACCTACGCCAGGTATAATGTATGCAGGGGGGGCGTTCTGACGCAAGAAAAGGTCCTAGAAATAACGCCGTGAAATCCATAAGATTTCACTGCGCCACTTCTATGACACAAATGCGTCATTTTCTTACGCCTGCCTCACAGCAGGCGTAAGACTGACTCAGGCCCTTTCACATGGGGCTTGCCCCATGTGAGAGAACACATTGCTGGAGTTGCGTTACTTTTGTGACACACTCCAGCAATGCATCACTTTTGCGCCATACAGATAAGTCAGAAATACTGACGTATCTGTAACTCCTTGCGCCATGATGCGTCATACTGTAAATATGACGCATCATTGGTGTCGCAAGGAGGGTGCAGTGAAAAGTGACGCATCGCTGTTTTCACGCAGCGATGCGTCACTTTTCATAAATGAGGCCCGGGGTTTCTTGGCTGAGATGCCCGAGTGTGTGAATTAATAGTCGAAACCCATATTTAATCAATAGGGGTTCCTGCAGTTGATGACACACGCAAGGCTATTTAAAAACACTCATTTCCAAGAACAGTTACACTTTTCAATTATGTTTTATTCATTTTAGACAAACACATGACAGCCATCTTGCTCTAGGACACGAGATTGTAGCGACCCTCGTGAAAGCACAGGGACAGAGCGGAGTGACCTTGATTAACTTTCATTTTTATTTTTTGTATAATTAGGCTACAATCTCAGTTCTTGATCACTGCAAAATAGATTATGAATTAGCTAGCAAATTAAATGAGAAATGGACTTTTTAAAACGTGTTCGCCTAGTTTCCTTTATTCTTCTTTGAACTGTTCTATATGACAAATTGAATTTGATTTACGTTTTTATGTGCATGGCTTTGATAGGATAAGCATTTACATACTCTATACTGTGGTATCTCCGTATACCAGGAGGCCTCACGCTGTATACACGGTAGGCCGCAATCTTAATTATATAAATGAAGACATGCACACAGTACTTTAGTATAGACCAAGACCCTGTGTGCTCATGCGCCCTTTTATTTATACCATTGGGCGTGCCCGCCCTCCGGGTGCATGCACATCGATACATTGTATAGTGCAGGCCGGGTGGCTCTGTCACTACGTATACCACATATGCTTACTCTGGTGCCCAAGAGCTCCAGATACTTTTACCATATCTTTTCGATTTATTTAGTTTTCTTACATTTTCTGCTTTACATTTCTCGTTGATATTTTTTGTCATATCTGACGTGTTTTTTGTCCAAAATCAAAATCTATTGTGGATGAATCTGCATATGTATGCAGACAGTCAAAACATGGTTTGTGAGTTAGCTGCAGTGTTGATTCTTACAGCGTCATGGTGTTTTGCTCTTTATTGGGGTGTTTATTCAGCTTTTTCCTAAATTGGAGCAGCGCTGGGGCAGTCCTGATGTATGTGAGGATGCTGTTTCAGTTCCTGGGTGCGTGCATGAAAAAGTCACCTTGTGTTTTGTTTTTCTTTTTACCCTTCTTTGTTTCCTGTCTTATGGTGTCTTGGATGGTGTTCCGTATGGTGTCCCAGCTTCCTCAACTTCATTATTACCTAATATACGGCACAAGAGTATTCCCACTGTGGCTTAGATAATTCAAAATTCAGGCCCAGGTGAGCACAGCTTTGGGGATTAGGTTTCAGACTGATTTGAGCAAAGGGAGACATTGGCCCATTATAGCGTCATCTGTAGTGCATCTAAGCCACTCTCAAATGTTTGGGTTCTTGCAATTCTAAATGTTTACCCAAACATGGGCCTGCTGCCCAAGCTATTAAATACCCACGAACACCTTTGGCATGTATGAGAGGGTTCAATGTTAGGTGCCCAGACAAGGCTGGAATAAGCAGGAGTTTGGAAGTGTTTTAGGGCATTGAATTATAGTTAGAGCCATGTTTACTTCCTGTTCCTGCCGCTGCCTTAATGACCACGCATCTGTGCCCAGCATTACCAGTGTTAGCAGCTTTACCATCTGTCGTCTTTTTGGCTCCTTGGTAGATGCCATGTGTCACTTCTTGTTGAGCTCTCTATGACTGGGTTTAATTTAAAGAAAATCCCTGTTGAATGTAATGACTCTTGCATCTGAACAGAGATCGGTCAATTCTTAGTAGCAAAGAGCAAAAACAAGGAAATGAATGAAGATCATCAGATATACGCAAAGGGTCACATGCACCTTCCTTCAACATCATCCTCCAGCAGTTGCCTAACAGTTCTCTGAGGCAAAGAAGCATCAGTGTAGGGAAGTGGGGTTCTGTTGCAGTAACCACCCAGACTTTTTGCCTGATACCTGATGCACTTTTCCTTGGTGTGCCCTGGGTACCTGCCAATAAGGTACCCAGGGCCTGTGTTCCTTCCCTAAAAACTAAACTAAAGCCTAAACCCAATTGGCATCTCTGGCCACAGGTCAGCCCCTGGTAAATGGTACCCTAGGTACCCAGGGCACTGTGACCAGAGAAGACCCCTAAGGGCTGCAGCACTTATTGTGCCACCCTTAGGGGGCCTGTACCCTGACACCCATACACTGCCTTGGCAGGCTGAGTGTCTTGGTACAGAACTAAACAGAGAGTCGACATGGCACACATACCTGTGTGCCATGCCTACAAACACACTGCCCTGGCATCCATCAGTCACCCCTCTAGCTGGGTGCTCTATGCCAGTGGTGTGGGCACAGGTGCATGAGCCCTCTGCCCCTACAGTACCCAGGGCCGTTCCTTGGCACTGTAAGTGCTGTGACGCCATTAAGTGTATATGGTGCTGGGAGGTTGTGATTATGAACTCCACAGCACCATAATGGCTACACTGAAGACTGAGAAGTTTGGTATCAAACTTCTCAGCATATTAAACCCGCACTGAAGCCAGTGTGGGATTTAATGTAAAACACACTACAGAGGGCATCTTAGAGATGCCCCTGAAACCTAACCAACTACCAGTGTCCTGACTGAGAGGCTGCCTAGGCTGCCAAACAGCAGACATGTTGCTGGACCCCTGCGTAGAGAGCCATCCGCTCTCCTGGGCCTGCAACAGTGCACATCCTCCTGGGACAAAGTGCTAGGTCTCTTCCCCAGGCTGGGTAGGGGGAGCTTCAAAGGGCTGCCGCCTTTATGAGCTTCTCCAGGCCCCTTGCTGTACTCAGCAACTGGCCCCCACTGGTTCTGACCCCCACTCTGGCGGTAAGACAGACAGGAAAAACAAAGGAAGGGAAGGGGGTGTGCACAACTCCGGGCTCCCTCCATCTTGAGGATGGGGAGCCCTGCCCAATCAGAGATAGGCTCCTGCCCCCCTCCCACAGGAGAGAAGCAGGATCGGGGGTGTACTCACTCCAGTACAGAGACCCATTGGTTCCAGCCTTTTCCCTACCTGTAACACCCCTAAATTCTGAATTTAGGGGCACCCAGAACCTTCCTTCAACAGATCCTGATTTGAAAACAAGAAAGAAGATCAAGAAGAAGAAAACCCGCTGTGTAGCTGCTAACAAGAGGACGACACCAACTGACTAGGCCCCAGCCCTACAGGCCTGTTGATCCTTGAACCTGCTCCTGCTAAATCCCAGTTGCTCCTGTGGACAGCAACCTCGAAATCCCCGGAGGACCTGTCTGCTTTGAACCTATTAAAGACTGCGACTCCCATGAGCAGTGGTTCTTCTCAATCAGCAATACCCCTGGTGCAGGCCAGGACCGAGAATACAGCACACTCTGCACCCGCCGAGCCCAGCCTGTGCCTGAGTGGACAAAGATCCTGAGGACATCCCCTCGGGAATTCTGACCTGGAATCCAGTGCCCAAGGACCCTCCTCGTCGACCCAGATGACACCTCCAGCCTCACAGCGAGGGACCCCTCCAACCACGACCAGAGAAGGGTAAGATTTCCCGACGTCAAAAGACACCCCTGCACCCGGCGCCCCACGGTCCCCTGTGCCCAACTCCTGGGTGCCTACCTATCCTCCAAGATCCCAACTTGCCTCTCGGAGTGTTGGTCGCTTCTGAAGAATCTCCGTCCCCGAGCCTGCAGCCTTTGTTCACTTTCCAAGATCTCTATTGAATAACATTGAGCGCCGCCCGAGTGCCCTTGGCAGTGCAACCTTGGTCCTAACCTACTTCTTCACTTGCCCTGAGCAAGTGACCAGGAGCCCAGCTCCCACAGCCGCGTGGCCTGCTTACCAGCAGCCGCCTAACTACCTCTGCACCCGGCTGCCCCTGTACCATTGAGGGTGTACCAACTGTACCTACCTGACCATGGGAGACCCCTGAGTTTATGCCCAGAACATTAACTCTGCCAGTCGAGTACTTACCCAAAAGTCGATAGCTCACTTTTCTTCCATAGGGTAACATGGACTGGTTTCACTTGAAATTTCTTATTAGTGTGGAGTTTTCAAACTTTAAAATATTCATCTAAAATCAGCTGAACAACAAATTCCGATTTACTCACCTGTTATCAGGAGAGAACCCAGTGCTGCATCTGTTAGCCCAGCACTGACCCTGACAAGTAATTTTAACCGTACTTACCAGAAACTTGAATTTCCTTCCATAGGAATCCATTGTATGGTTTTCACCAGAAAAGTTTCTAAGTGTCGATTTTCAAAAACTACAAATATTCCTTACAAATCGCCTGTATGACTTAAACGCATTCTTTCAATTGTTTACAGTAGATGCACCAGGGCTGGATCGATCCAGCTCTAAATAAGAAAAAGTAACAATAACACTACTTACCTGCTATGTGAATTTCCTCCCGTGGGATAACATTGGTAATTCTATATGAAAAAGTTTCTAAGTGCCAACTTTTAAAATGCAATAATATTCCTTAAAAATCACTACTGTAACAAAAATACTTTTACTTAACTGTTTACAGGAGATGTCCCAGGACTGAATCTAGGGTCCAGTCCTGTGGTTAGAAAAGTAATCCATAAAGTAACCACTTGCATTTATCTAGAAATTCCTATTGAGCTCAGTGTTGCATTGCGTTTAAAATTGTGTTGCCTATGGCAAATACTGTAACTATTGCATTCAAAAAGTCTATTGCCTATTTGAAAAGTATTTAACTAAAGTAACTCATTCTGAGAAAGTATATTTTGATACCTTGTTGTTTCTAAAAATAAAACAACTATATATTTTGATACAAAACAATTGGCCTAGAGTTCAGTTCTTGAGTGTGTGAGACCAATTGCTGACTGGGTGTGTACAACAATTGCTTTACACTGTCCTCTGATACTGCCTTACTGCTCAACCAAGCTACCACTTTAGAGAGTAAGGTTATATCTAACTTTAGCCTCTGCCAAACATCTGGGGACTGTGGACTCTGTGCACACTGTACCTTTCTTTGGTCCAGTATATACAGAGACAATTTCTTACAATCAGCATCAACACTGAATGGGAACTAGAGAAAGAGAGGGGGAGATGATGCAAACCAAGTGTAAAAAAAAGAGATAATATATAAATGTATAAATATAAAATACCCAAATATTATATAGTCTACTCATGTCTGACGACCCTCGGGGTATCTCAGAACCCCATGGGTACCGCTCACAGGGCTAGTGATGACCGTGCACAGGTTGGAATTATTCCCTGCAAGCACTATCCACCATCCACTTTGGACATAATGTACAAACCCTTTCCCAGTGGGTTTTGTGTGCAGACAAAGGTTTGCGGCCATGCCCTCAGGGCAGTACCTCTGCTCTCATTCAAAAGTCATGGCCAATCATAAGTAATTCTTAGTTTCCTGAAAACAAATAATGTGCAGTAAGGTTATGGCAGACAGAAAAAATGTGCAGTCTTTTAGAACTGTTTGTCATTTGTGTACCATGAAATAATGTGTGAAGCTGAAGATCGAGCCTTAGAGATAAAGTTGCAGAATAGCCTTTGCTTGGCTTAAATCCTTTCTGATAGGTACCAACAAATACACATGACTCAGTTTAAGTCATCTGCCATACCACTCAGATGGGGAGTCCCACAAGGGTCTGCCCGATCACCAATGATCTTTAACCTTTACATCCAACAACTGGTTACACTCTTACAAAAGTTCAAAGCAATCTCTTATTTTTATGATGATAACACACAACTGCTGATAAGCCTTGGGGAGAAGACCTACAATCCTAACTGTGGGGTTCAAGTCATGCAAAAGTGGTTTCATGTATGGAACAACATTTCCATAAATTGAATTCAACAAAATTTGAAATCCTTCACATCCTTGACATCGTAACTGAATGGGAATTCAGATAATGGTACACATACAAACTGGAACAGATTGCAGGACATCCCAATTGTGCATTGTGAGGGCCCTAGATATAACTAGAAAGGCCTATCAGCCTGAGGGAGTCTGTATTTATATTTGGAGAAGAATAAAGACTCTGTCAACCTCTGTTTCCTACCATTATTTAGCATTTAATGACAGGCTTTGCATGGTGAAATGCTTGAAAGAATGCAAGAGGAGAACTGAAGGTTTGAGACAGAATGTGGTTCAGTTGTTTATTTTACCTTAGCAAGATGGGTGAAAGAGGTTATGAATGAGGCTTTGAGGATACCTCTCATTTTGGGGCTGACACCATTAGGTGTGCGTCAGCTTCAAAAGCTTTTGTCTTAGGGGTTTTCTGCAGGATATCCTTAGAGGTGCAGATTGGTTCAATTAGAATATGTTCTAAAGTTGCTACTTTCGACCTGTCACTAATGTAATCAATTATGTGTTATCAGCACTTTAAACTTGCATAATGTTAGCCTCCGTATCCTGACATAACATTTAGATTTTTCACAACCTGATAGGCAGAAAATCAGGATTTTATTAATGAGACTGAGTCTAAGATTATCCATCTGCATAAATATCCTCTCTAGTAAGTAAAGGAATGTTGAATACATCTTTTGTTTTCATTCAGATTGAAAGATTTCCTCTGGTTGGGGATCCCGTTTTGTGGAGCATGCAACTTTATCTCCTACAAAGGAGGGGTGGGGGAAAACGATATAAGGGGGGGCTAGAAAAGCCTGCAAAAAGAACTGCAAAACAAACATAAGGAAGTAAAACTCAGGACTTTGTGAGCAGCAGCAATAAATAAGAAAGGTGGCTACGCGTTGATGGGCTTTATACCTTGTTAACATGTGTTCTTGGAAATTCTATAATCTTCAATTGTTGCTGCTGTGAGCAAATAATTTGGAGAGATTGTCCTAAAAATTGGACCAACCTGCCTCCCACCTTTAAAGTAACCCTGGGCTGAGCTGGTGTAGTGCCACTATGCGGAGGTCCACAGAGTTGGGAAAGAACTGCGTGGAACTCCGCTCCACCAGCCACCTCGACCCCCATAATAAAAAATACTTGCATCTAATCATTCTTGCTCAGACAACACACCCTTGACCACATTATTCACAGAAGATATCAAACACTCTATGTCCAATTCATCTATGGATTCTTCCCCTACTGCAACATCTATCTGGGTAACCTGGATAAGCAATCAGCCACGTAGTTCTTTGCACCGTGGGGTAGCTCTCCCATCCCCTTTGCTGGTGAAAAGGTCCACTAGTGGTTTATGATCAGTTCTGAGCACAAGTTCATTCCCCAAAAGATAGTTTCTGAAATATTGCACACCCCACCACAATGCCAGGGCCTCCTTTTCAATGGTGGAGTATGTGCCTTTAGCTACTTTCAATGTTCGTTGATGCAAATGCAATGGTTTCCTCAGAGCCGTCAAATCTCTTCTGCATGAGGACAGCTCCAAGGCCCACATTGCTCGCAACGGTGGAAATAATGCACACATCATTGATGTTAAATGATTTCAGAGGCCGGGCATGCACAATTTCCCTCTTGATAAGTTCAAAACTGTTCTCACACTCATTGATTCATTCAACTCTGTTGTTTTTCTTCAACAAATTCTTCAAACACACAATCTTATCTGAGAAATTATCTACACATTTACCATAATACTGCACCAACCCAAGAAAGGAACGCAATTGGTCCTTATCCTCGGGTCTGAGTGTCCTCCAAAATCTTCATTTTAGGCTTAACCCCCTTAGAAGAAATGTAGTGACCCAAATAGTCCACACCTTCTTGGAAAAATCTGCACGTGTCTACTCTTAGGGTTAAACCACTCAACTTCACCTCCTCCAAAACTTGTTTCGCTCTAGCATCATGTTCCAGCTCAGTCCTTTCATATATCAGTATATCCTCCTGGAAAAATAGAACTCCCAAGGTATTTCCAAACAGATTCTTCATTAAACGTTGGAATATCGCTGATGCGGGCGCCAAATCAAAAGGCATGCAGACATAACGGTAACCCCCTTTGGGCGTAACAAAAGACTTGAGGTGCCTGGAATCTCTGCTCAACTCAACCTGATGGTATGCAAAAGAAACGTCTAAGGCAGTGAAATATTTCGCACCGTCCAACGTTGCCAACATCTCATTAAAGTTAGGAAAGAGGTTGGCGATCAATCCACCTGTACGAATTGAGATTGTGTAAATCTACACAAAGCCTTATAGATTTATCAGCCTTCCGCGCCAAAACTATGGGTGCCAACCACTCTGACCACTCAATGGGTTCAAATATACCCATATGACACAACCTTTTTAACTCTTCCCGTAGCTCACTGCGCACATTCAATGGTAATTTGCGCACTTTGTGAGCAAACGCCCACGCTCCCTCTCTGAGAACAATTTTGTGTTGAAAACCCTTACGTTTGCCTAAACACTCACAAACCACCTCTGGATAATCACAAACCCATTCATCAGCCATCAAATGCCCAAACATACATGCAGGGGACAACATGATTGATTGGGACACACCACAAGATTCGTTCATCTTTCGGCTGGTTAACACCATGTGAGGATGATTCGGGTCCAAAATGATTCATGACTCTCATTGTTCTTGCCACCCCAACAAATTTGCACCATCCTTTACAATAAAAACAGGTCCTTTGGCAGAAATTTCCACCAAACATCAGATTACCCTTATATTTGCCTAAAACATCCACCCTTCTCCACCTATAGGCAAAAATCTTAATGATGGATTGTTGCAACTGAATGTCATGTTGCTCTCCAAACTCCTTCTGGTTTATAATGGTGAAGGGAGAGCCAAAGTCAGCCAAAAAGTTGACTTTCTTGTTATTCACCATAACCACACTAGCTAGAGCTTTCCATTTACGTGATCCCAGAAAGGCTGACGTTTCTACTTCCTAACTTGTTTGTTCAGTTGAAGAAGACAACATTAATAATATGTTATTCTCCTCATCCGAATTGTCTAACTTAGCTTCAATAGCCTTATTAGTCTGCATAGGAGGTTTCTGGCTTGATGCTGCTTTGCAATCCAGTGCAAGGTGTCCTTTGCTACTGTACTTGAAACAAGTTTGGTTCAGGGCAAAACAAAATCTGGCATTCCCCAGGTTGGACGTGCTACCACATCTGAAACAGATGAGTACAGATTTGTAGAATTTTGTCTTACTGGATATTGTTTCAGGATTCCGCGTCGAGCTAGAATTCGGACTTTTAGCAGGTTTGGCAGGAAATGTAACGCTCAGTTGCTTGACCTCTCCGAGCTAGGTAGTTTCATTTATCTCTCGTATGTACAAATGGGAATGCTTAATGCCCTTGGCAAGTCTAAGAGCAGTTTTGAAATCGGGGTCCTCAGTGGAAAGTAGTTTTTCTTGAACTGTTTTGTTGCATGTCCTTTCTATCATCTTTGAATTCTCTATAGTTGCATGTGGATGCTACGATTCTTAGGGAAACAACAACATCATCAATTGAATCCCCTGGAATCTGAGCACGTTGCAAGAATTTGTGATGTTCAAGTATCACATTCTTCTTGGGGTTGAATCTTTTATCAAGTGTTTTGATGATGAATGCGTAATCATCAATCAACATGGAATCACCATCGTCCCCACCACTAACATGGGTGCTAACAATTTCAACGGGTAAGGTCTTCAAAATGTTACTGCCTTCAGAACCTAAATTGTAAATTAAAAATGCTTTTTTCTTTTTCAGAGTGAAACTATCACCATCAATGACTTCTATTTACGCCTCAAATGTGCCTTTCCATTGTTCCCAGATTAGAGGAGGAGTGCCTGCAGTCTGTAAAAAGAGTGGAGGTGCCAGAATTCGATCCATTGTGTATCTATGTGGGTGAGTTGCTGCCACACACAAAAAATTCCTGGTAAAATTCAATAACTTACTTGACATTAAAATACAAGATTGTAAATCACTGAAGAAGATATCACGTGCAAGCAAAGAGGTGCACACAATAGTAAGACTACAAGGTGTGCCTGTCAACAATGTTGGCAGAATAATGTGCAGGCTTAACAAGGAATGGTGTGCCTGTCAGCGAACAATGAGGCAGTTTAACAGATGAGAGCATGAAACCAAGTGAGTAAAACACTAGTGCTCTCGTACGTTGATACACTGATACAGGAAACATAAAGTGTGTCTATCACGGGTGCTGATAGAATAATGAGACAGGCTTCAGTTGAAAACGGTGAACACTGAGGTAAAAAGAAAACTAGGTGTAAGTTGAATTCGGGCCCAATCCAAAATGGCGGCCACGTTGCACACATAGCGTGGGTTTTCTGAGGATATAGAGTGCAGGGGTATGTTTGTACGTGTGCGCACCGTCACAACTCAGAGATGGCAGCGCGTAATACTGGACCATTGCGGCCCTCAGAAACTCCCAAAAATTTCCTCATAGCTTGCCTCACTCCGCGTACACATAGGCTGTCAAACGTTTCCACTGCTTTTGAATTTTGCCGCATCTGCTTCCGCATAGCTACTGCCAGTCATGCCGCTTACCTTAGCTCCCAGGGTACGAACATCAGACAGTACCTGCAGCTTGCTGGCATAATCCAGAAGGACCTCTCCTCCCAAGTAGTTGAAAGGGACTGGGCGAAGCAGAAGGGCAGGGACGCAGGAAGGGACAGACAAGCTTGTCGCCACTGAAAAGAAGCTGACATGATATCTGATAAGGCTTCTTTAATATGCATCTGTTTCATTCCATAGTTTGGCAGCAACTCCATTCAGCCCCACTCCCCAGTTCTACGCAGCAAACTCCTATGCTCCCACATTCCGTGCTCCACATTCTGCCCCAACCCAAACCACCACTTTCTAGATATAGTTCTGTTTGGGATGTCATGAAAGTTTGGTCTTGTTTTGAGAAGGGTGATGAACAGTTACTTGTCTGTGAGAGCTATGTCTCTGAAGTTAACAATGCTGTGTATGGTATCGTTTAATAGGGTGTCCAAGGTAAGTGCTCTTGATGTGGCAAGTAGGAAGGGGTATGTTTTCATCTTACTAGAAGAACAAAAACAAATTCTTTTTTGTTTTTTTATCCATTTCTTAATGAAAATGATAAACTCCTTTTATTGCCCTCTTACAGCAGCAACAATTTAAAGAATTTAGAACTATTAAGCATTCTGCCATGGTATAAAGTAAAGCAACGCACATCCATTATCCTTCTTCCAGCACTGCGAACAAGATAAATCCAACACTAAACTAAATTCCAAGGACAAAAGCTCCCAAAACGCTTATCCAAATCCTATCCCTCGAAGTCTTCTCAATCTGAAAGAAATTCAAAATTACATATGATTACCACATCAGGGTTGATTTTTGCGGTTGGATAATCTTGGCCTCCTTGTCATAACAAAATCCATATTTTCTGCCCACCAGGCTGTGAAAAATCTACGTTTAATGTCAAGACATGGAGATAACACTATGCAAGTTTTAAGTGCTGTTAATCAACAGGTATTGGATCCTGCACACCGCTTGCTTCAAAAGAATTAGAAGATGATATCTTCAATGTAGAAACTGTAGGGTGCACTGAGGTATCTCCCTCTAACCTGGGTGTATAATACTGAACACTGTTGCACTTCCGCGCTGGGAAGTGTCCCTCAGAGTGCACTGCCAAAAATCCAATTGGATCAACTTTTGATCAATTAAATCCAAATTCAAGAATGGATGTTACACACATCATTTATTGTGGAATGTATTATCGTAATCTCATTGAACTCATGGGTTGTACATATCCTTTATGTAAATCTATAATAATTGAAGCATTTTAGAAAGCTAACGTGCGTTAGCACCAATGCATTTTTATGGCCTTCCGCCCTTCGTCAGGTGGAAATTTCTAGAGAAAAACAACGAGAATGGCGAAATGAGGCTACAAAGCTCAAAAAGGAAAGTATTATTATCCTAGTACCTTAGTGCCATTTAAAATGTGCTGGTGACAAAACACTATGACAAATGCTGCAAAACATAAGGGCTGCAACTGTGCTACGTGCACTACGGAATTCATGGCTGAAACCTTGAGCAACAAATTATGTTCTCAAGAAAACGTACCGAAATAAATGCGGGATCTGGTGAAGGTGTAATTATTTCAATGTTAGCATGCATGTATTTTAGGATTATTTTGAGTTAGGAGAAAAACACTAGAAAAATTAATTTTGCCAGTGACTTTGGAACGCGTCTAAATGTGCGCCATAATTCATGCATAAAATGTAATCTTTAAATGAAATATCTTGCAAAAAAACGGAATACCTTATGATGCTATTGCATGCTTCGATTGAGGAATCCGATTGTCATTTACTCGGAACATTAGTGGTGAAGAAACTTGGGGCCAGATGTAGGTCGGCAAATACCGGTCGGTAACGGACGATTTCGGCCGTTACCGACCGGTATTTGCTAATGGAGATGTAGGGTCCTAAAACATACAGAATCGGTATATTTACCGATTCGGTAAATTTACCGATTCTGTAAAATACAGAAACAGTAAATTTACCGAACCGGTAAATACAGATGTAGGTGGCACTGAAAACAGTGCCACAGGCTATTATCGATTCGTTATTTACCATGTAATTCAATTACATGGTAAATAACGAATTCCAGTGTACATGCACATCTGTGCATGTACACCTGTGCCATGTGGCACACATGCATGCCCTAAGGGCATGTATGTGTGCCACATGGCACACAAGCCAGTAACAGGGGGGCAACAGGGTGTCAAAGTAACACCCTGTCCCCCTTGCAAATTCGGTATTTTTACCGATTCTGTAATTACAGAATCGGTATTTGCCATTGATTCCTATGGGCCTTGAAGCCCATAGGAATCAATGGCAAATACCAATTCTGTAATTACAGAATCGGTAATTACCGATTCGGTATTTTTACCGAATTTTTTACCTACATAGCAATTACCGAATAGTGAATACCGAATTGGTAAAATTCGGTATTTACCATTCGGTAATTTGCTATTACCTACATCTAGGCCTAAGCCACCCTGGATGGCCACCATATTTGCATGCCCAAAAGATACAAAACAGTAAAAAGGGGCTGTGCATCCAGGATTACTGTGAAAACAGGAGAATTGTGTAAAAGAAAGAAAAAAGGAAAGACAAAAAGAAACAGATCCAGTAGATACTTGTGTGTATAGAAAGGTTAAAAAGCTCATGTGAGAAGACAACATTGGTCAGCAGCAAAAAGAGAAAGTAACAAGAATGAGTAAACAAATAAGTGAAAATAAATATCAAAAGTGAAATGAAAATGTAAAAAGTAAAAGATGTAAAAACGTGAATTAACCACAGATGTGATTAAAGACTAGTATCTATGAGTTGAGGTTTAGGATACTAGGATGTAGAAACAAGTATAAATAAGTATAAATGAGAGGTAACACAGGTTAGACATAACAACTGTATATGTTGCTGTCATTGAGACCGTCCGGCATTAGGGTGTTCATCTTCTTGATCCAGAATGTTTCACGTTGAATAAGGAACTTTTGATTGTATCTTTCGTCTTTGATGTCAACAACTTCACAAACTAGAAAACGTAGTTGACTGATATTGTGGTGATAGGTTGTGAAGTGAGTTCCCACTGCCAATTTAGGGTTGTTTGTTTACTTAAATGTACATGCGGGCTAGCGTACATTGGCAAGAATGAAAGGAAGATTAAGATAAGAGTAAACAAACATAAATGTAACATTAGAAACAACAACCTTCTGTCGTGTCTCTATTCCTAATGAACCCGTGCTGCCTTTTCGAAACTAGACCAGACATAAAATCATTCAATCTATTGGCAATTATCTTTGAGTAAATCTTACTATCTGTATTAAGCAACGAGATCGGTCTATAAGAGCTCATTTCGGTATCCTTTTTTCTTGAAGATTACAATGATCGCTTCTGACCATGACTCTGGGGGATTGCCCAAGAAAGATTCTTGACATATCTCTATCAACTCACTTTTAAGTACCTTCCTGAAAGTATGATAGAACTCTAGTGGAATATTGTCAAGTCCCATGGCTTTTCCAAGCGCCAAACTTAAAAGAGCGGTCTCTAACTCTTCCCAGACTATGGGAGCTGATAATAATATTTTTCCTCTGCCGACAATACCTTGGTGTCTAAGTCTTTCAAATATTCTCCTTGATCCAGACCAGATGACTCTACCGGGGGCTCACTATACAAAGATTGATAAAATCTTTGAAAGGCATCTAAAACACCCTCTTTAGTTCCTTGCAGCACCCCATTTGAGTCAGTGATCTTGGATATGTCATTAAAAAAAGCTTTCTCCCTTAATCTTTTAGCCACAATTCCACCAGTTTATTCGCTAAATTCATATGCCTTTTCCTTATGCTGCACATATTTTGACGCTAATTGATCAACAATATTAGCATACCCTGCCGCCATCTTAACTGTGAGGTCTCTCTGGGCTTCGGCTGAGTCTAAGCCGAGTCTGATCAACTCAGCTAATTCCCGTTCAGCTAATATAACCGAATCCAAATTGTTTTTATGTTTAGCCCATATTTTTTTCCGTTTAATATTTGAAAAACTTAAGGTTTCTCCCCGACTACCGATTTAAATGTATCCCATACGATTTGATTCGGAGCTGAGCCTTTATTACATTTAAAGAATTTCTGAATTGTCTTAGCCATAAATTTAAGATACTCATCATCCAATAATAAATTCCTTTGGAAGGACCAAGCATGATTTTCCTCTTTTAGTTGCTGACCCACAGTTAGTTCAATTGTTAGGGGGTTGTGATCCGAAACAAGATCATGTAAAAAGAATTGTTTCCATGCTGGACTGGTCACAGGCTACTAGCTCTTCCGTTGCTGTGGCCCTGTTAGATGCAGAAAAAGCATTTGACAGGGTCTCTTGGAGGTTCATGTGGTCAGTCCTAGCCTGGAAGGGATTTCCGGCAGATTTTATTAATGCTATACAGACATTGTACGCTCGACCGAGAGCAGCAATTCGTATCTTGGATAGATTCTCAGGGAACATTGCAATAACAAGGGGGACGAGACAAGGTTGTCCTTGTTCCCCCTTGTTATTTGCTCTCTATATTGAGGCCTTTTTAAATACTTTAGAAAATAATCTGGAAATTAAACCAGTAGAGATACACAACTGTGCGTATAAAGTATTTGCATACGCAGACGATGTTGCAATTGTAACATCAGACATTAGCATTGCATTGCCTGAAATAGTAGAAGCAGTCGATAAATTTGGGCGCTATTCTGGGTATAAATTAAATGTCACTTAGACACAACTAATCCATTCGGAAGCAGGCCGTCCGTCCGATATAAAATTCGACTGAAGCAACGTACCTAGGTATCAAAATTTCAGCTAAAGTAGAGGATCTTGTTCGCCTAAATTTAGATCTAATAATAGCTTCTGCAAACAAGACGTTGGAAAGGATTAATCATCTTCACTTATCCTTATATGGACGAAGCAATGTTCTCAAAATGCTCTTCTTACCCAAATTCTTATATGTATTTAGGACACTTCCTTTACTTATTCCAACCTCTTTTTTTACCCATATTGATAGAATGTGCTAAAGGTTTTTGTGGAGCTATTCTCGCTCAAGGAGAGCTCTTAAATGGTGTATTTTACCTAGAAGGATAATCAGAGGAGGGACGAGGAAAACGTGTCCATTTATTTCCCCAAACAATATCAGAGTTAATCAAGTGAAAAAATGGACACTTGTAACAAATCCAGACCATTGGTTGGAAAAACTATGGTACCCTCAAAAGACCCAATGTGAATAGGTATAGCGGTATATATCGTTCCTCCGCCCCTACATTGTGGTTCGTTGGCAGTTATCATTGGGTACCATAGATAGTGTGGGTGCCTGCCTCAACCAGAGGCTCCTCTGGTCTGGGTTGCAGTGGCCAGGGAAAAAAATTAATTGTGCAAAGAAGGATCAAAAAATATCAAAAAAAGACTGTTAAAAATGAGATCAGCACCTAGGGAAATTTTAATGAAATGGTGTAGATCTTATAATAAAACCAATGGGTACTTGTCCTAGATCGGATTATGGGATCCAGAAGTATTAATTTACAAGGGTGTCGACATGTTTCAGCCCCCTTTGGCTCAAAGGAGTCTACGGGGCTTTCGTCAGGACGGAAAAGGACAGACAAACATAAATGTTCTACTCACACTTATTATGTGGAGTTCAATGGAAACAACGAGGGTCAGTTTTTAAACCGCTCGGGTTTTAAGAGCCTGCAAAAGACAATACATACAGACATGTTGTGCAAGGTAATGAAACATTTATACCATATTGCATGAATGAGAAAGGCACAGTAGTAAGCATTAGTCTTAACTACTACAACAGAGCCTAATTTTAGCTAAACAAATTGTATTTCATTTCTAAACAGTAGGAGCATCCCCTGGTAGGGTAGAGGAAAGAGGGATGAGTTGAGAGCGGTTACACAAGCTGTAAAGATGTATGATACAGCGCCATTAAATGCGTGCTTAAATGCGTGAGTTATGCCAAGGTATCCGTGATGGAATGTGGCCCATCATACGTACTGAGTGTTGGAGAGTCTATCACCACTATAAACTCGAGGGGGACAAATACAACGAGGATGTTTGCGTTGCTGGTGAAGGATACGCCCTGCTTATGAAGAACGCGGAGTGCTTGACTCTAATGCGGTAAAGTATTAAAAGCGCGCTGAACAGACGTTCTAGGTGAGGCACTTACCCCCTAATGCGGAGATTGTAGCTTTCTTCGGGGAGATTCAGAGCTGTAGGGAACAGGTATAAGTAGTTCAGAAATCTCTTACCTACTCGGAGAAGAAATTGAAATTACCGAGAGAGATGCGCGTTTCGCCATTACCCGCGTGTCTGCTTTCCTACGCTGCTTGTGCTGACTCTGCCCCCGGACGTCAGGATAGCGTCTGGGGGAGGGTTTAAGACTACGTTTCTTTGAAAAAACTTTATTGAGTAGTTACACAGAAACCTGGATGTTAGGATCAGCGAGTGTGTGCATAAGTCATCAGAGAGAGTGAAATATTAAATTATAATGCAACGCAGTAGAGAATGTGGTCTGTGTTGCGAGTGGGTTACATGACCACAATTGGATAAGGGCAAATGCAGCGACCCCATTAGGGGAAGTTGTGAGATTCTACTCTGGAGAGATTCAGTACTGAACTTAAGATTTATTTAGATTTATAAAGCGGTGTACAGACCTCTAGTGTGAAGGAGGTAAAGCAACTTCAAATTTTAGGGTGTCTTTAGTGAACCGCAAATTGGTGCCAGGGGACGTTATCATTCATCCCAGTGATGTTGGTCTTCAAACGGTCCACCCACCGTTGCTCTTTTTCGTGCAGAATTCTTTCTGCGTTGTGGGTTTTTTCGGTCAACATCTCTATGACAGTCCATCTTATGTCATCACAGGAATGTCCTTTCTCTAAAAAGTGGGCACACAATTTAGTAGTGGTTTTCTTCAGGCGAATGTTGCTACGATGTTCCCCTATTCTGATTTTGATTTTACGGCACGTCATACCTATGTATAGTTTTTTACATGGACAAATGACCAAGTAGATGACACAGGAAGAATTACAGTTCGTGTGCTGTTTTTGGGTCCAGTTTAGAGTCTCAGATAGTTGAAGCTGTTTTGAGTGGGTGGTGAATTGACAGGCTGTACAGTTACCGCAGGGATAGTGACCACTGACCGGGGACATTGAGATGCTCCTGATGGTTTCTTGACTGTATGTTTTACGTGGCCGGGTGTGGACCAATGTGTCTCGTAAGTTTTTGGATCTTCTATTTGCGAAACGTGGTTTTGGCCAATCGAATCTCCCAGTGTTGAGGATTTTCCAATTCTTGTTGACCAATTTCTGGACCTCATAGGTAGATGGGCAGAAAGTAGTTACACATGTCGTGAGATCTGGAATGGGGTCTTTAGGGTAAGTTTGTAGAAGACATTCCCTCGGTTGATGGTTAGCGCGTTTCATGCATTTCTGGATGGTCCTCTGCGTGTAATCTCTCTGTTTTAATTTTATACACAGATCTTTCGCTTGGGCTTTATAGTCATTGTTCTTTGTGCAGTTTCTTTTCAGACGTAAAAATTGACTATAGGGTAAATTGTCCCTCAATGGTTTGGGGTGATAGCTCTTATAGGATAGTAGACTGTTTTTAGCAGTAGGTTTGGTGAATGTTTTTGTTTTAAGTTGGTTGTCTTCTGCGAAAATAGTGAGGTCGAGGAAGTCGATGGATACATTGTTGGCCATGTGTGTGAATTTCAGCCAAGGGTCTTTTTCATTTAACCATCTCAGGAAAGGATCCAGGTCAAGTTTGATGTCCCAAATGAGGAAGATGTCGTCAATATATCTCTTCCAGTATAGAATACTGGAAGAGTATGGGTTTACCTCATTGAGCACGAATTGTTGTTCAAAATTGCTGACGTACAATCCTGCCACCGAAGGGGCAAAGGCACTGCCCATCGAGGTTCCGTGTTTTTGTAGATACAACGTTCCGTTGTATTCAAAGAAATTATCTTTTAGTGCAAGTTGACAACACTGTAAGATAAAATGTCTAGGAGTGTGGTATTCCCAGTCTTCACTGTAGAGGACATCTTCCAGCATTTGTAGGGTGTCATCTTGGGGCAGGCTGGTGTACAATGACTCCACGTCAAGACCTACCAGGAGCATCGTGTTCTGATCAAACGGTATATCCTTGATTTGTACTAGTAGGTCACGTGTATCTTTCAGATAGGTAGATGTCTTTTGCACTATAGGTTTTAAGAACTCATCTGCGAATTTCGATAGGGGTTCGAGCAGTGATCCTATGCCGGCCACAATGGGGCGTCCTGGTGGAGGTGATCTATTTTTATGGATTTTGGGTAAGGAATAGAAGAAGGGGATTTTGGGTTCCTTAGTACAAAGGTAGTCTGCTTCCTTCCCTGTTATCCATCTGTTGGTTTCAGCTTCATTGACCATTATGTTGATTATGTTCTGGAGCCTTTCTGTGGGATCCTCCTCGATTTTCTCATAATATTTAGTGTCTGATAGGAGGGAGAGGCATTGCAAATCATAACCCTCTTTGCTGAGGATCACGATCCCTCCCCCCTTGTCTGCTGGTTTCAAGACAATGTCTGTGTTGGATTCAAGAGTCTTTAAAGCCTGTCGTTCCCTGTTGGTCAAGTTTTGAAAATGTGGTTTCTTTTTAATAGTCATTTTATCTATGCCTTTTAGTAATGCCTGTTCGAAGGTGTGAATTTCAGGTGGTATACTGCCTACTGGAGGGTTGAAGGTAGATCATTTTCTTAGATTGGTATCACCTTCTGGTGGTAGGAAGGGTTTGTCAGCAAAAAACGCTTTAAGTTTCAAAGTGCGACAAAACTCAGCTAATTCACATTTCAGCTTGAAGTTATCTATTGGTGGAGTGGGGACAAATCCAAGCCCTTTTTCCAGGACGTTCTTTTGGTCTTCTGTTAGCTCGATATTGGCAATGTTGACTATTAACGAGTGTTGGTTTTGCTCGTGCTCGGTTGGGCAGACGACATGCTCCTCGTTTGGACACTCCTCTGCTGATCTTGCCAGACTATGGTTTTCTTTCTTCCTCTGAATTGGTTTTGGCCCCTGCCTAAAAAAGGCGGCTGTTGTTGTTGTTGTTGTCCCTGTTGACCTGGATGTTGTTCATTACCCAGTTTAGGCATCTGTTGCATTCCATAATTGTATGGTGTCATCCATCCCCCTTACGGTGGCATGTAGGCTTGAAAATGGGGCATGTTCATGTTTGGGTAGAAAGGTCTTTGCCATCGGTTTCCCCTCCTGAATCTTTGTGGTCGATTGTTAAACCCACCTCTTCTTGGCGGGTGGTCCTCAGAGCTGCTTACCGAGTTGTTTGAAGAGGCTCTGCCTAAGGATTCATTATCCGAGCTTTGGTCATTGGAATTGAAGTCCTCTTTAGTGTAGGGGTGCATTTTTTCTTGACTGAACTTCTTCAAGTCCTTGCTCAGTTTCAATAGTTTACTCTGCATAATGAATTCCTGTGTCTCTTCCATTTCTTTTGTGAGTTCCTCCAATTTCTTTGTGTAAGTTAATGGATTTATTCCTTTTTTTAATTCATTTTCAAGAGTTTGAATTTCTTCTAGCAGTGCTTCAGAGAGTCTTTTTGCCGTCTTTATGATTAACACCAGGAAGTCAAGGGTACATTTCCAGGAAATGGACGACCAATCCTTTCGAAAGGCCAAGTCATGTAAAAAGATGCGGGGAGCATTACTCACCCAAAGACCTCGTGGAGCTGTTTTTTGTCGGAGGTATTCGGTCATAATAATGCCGTGAATCGCAGTCCGTATTTGTTCTCTCTTCTTTTCTGAGAGTGTGTCCCAATTATCTGTTTGTTCCAAAGCTTCAGTCAGGTCTTTATTCTGAAGAAGTGACTGACCAGCTAGAATTTCTTCTATGTCGCTCTCACCAAAGCTCAGTCCAACATTACCCTCCATGGTTAGGCTCCAAAGTAAAGAAATTGTGGTATACACTGTATTGAGAGAAGGTTCCCGCAGCTGTCCGCTGCTTAATTGAAGGATAATCAGAGGAGGGACGAGGAAAACGTGTCCATTTATTTCCCCAAACAATATCAGAGTTAATCAAGTGAAAAAATGGACACTTGTAACAAATCCAGACCATTGGTTGGAAAAACTATGGTACCCTCAAAAGACCCAATGTGAATAGGTATACAGTATATATATCGTTCCTCCGCCCCTACATTGTGGTTCGTTGGCAGTTATCATTGGGTACCATAGATAGTGTGGGTGCCTGCCTCAACCAGAGGCTCCTCTGGTCTGGGTTGCAGTGGCCAGGGAAAAAAAATAATTGTGCAAAGAAGGATCAAAAAATATCAAAAAAAGACTGTTAAAAATGAGATCAGCACCTAGGGAAATTTTAATGAAATGGTGTAGATCTTATAATAAAACCAATGGGTACTTGTCCTAGATCGGATTATGGGATCCAGAAGTATTAATTTACAAGGGTGTCGACATGTTTCAGCCCCCTTTGGCTCAAAGGAGTCTACGGGGCTTTCGTCAGGACGGAAAAGGACAGACAAACATAAATGTTCTACTCACACTTATAATGTGGAGTTCAATGGAAACAACGAGGGTCAGTTTTTAAACCGCTCGGGTTTTAAGAGCCTGCAAAAGACAATACATACAGACATGTTGTGCAAGGTAATGAAACATTTATACCATATTGCATGAATGAGAAAGGCACAGTAGTAAGCATTAGTCTTAACTACTACAACAGAGCCTAATTTTAGCTAAACAAATTGTATTTCATTTCTAAACAGTAGGAGCATCCCCTGGTAGGGTAGAGGAAAGAGGGATGAGTTGAGAGCGGTTACACAAGCTGTAAAGATGTATGATACAGCGCCATTAAATGCGTGCTTAAATGCGTGAGTTATGCCAAGGTATCCGTGATGGAATGTGGCCCATCATACGTACTGAGTGTTGGAGAGTCTATCACCACTATAAACTCGAGGGGGACAAATACAACGAGGATGTTTGCGTTGCTGGTGAAGGATACGCCCTGCTTATGAAGAACGCGGAGTGCTTGACTCTAATGCAGTGAAGTATTAAAAGCGCGCTCGAACAGACGTTCTAGGTGAGGCACTTACCCCCTAATGCGGAGATTGTAGCTTTCTTCGGGGAGGTTCAGAGCTGTAGGGAACAGGTATAAGTAGTTCAGAAATCTCTTACCTACTCGGAGAAGAAATTGAAATTACCGAGAGAGATGCGCGTTTCGCCATTACCCGCGTGTCTGCTTTCCTACGCTGCTTGTGCTGACTCTGCCCCCGGACGTCAGGATAGCGTCTGGGGGAGGGTTTAAGACTACGTTTCTTTGAAAAAACTTTATTGAGTAGTTACACAGAAACCTGGATGTTAGGATCAGCGAGTGTGTGCATAAGTCATCAGAGAGAGTGAAATATTAAATTATAATGCAACGCAGTAGAGAATGTGGTCTGTGTTGCGAGTGGGTTACATGACCACAATTGGATAAGGGCAAATGCAGCGACCGCATTAGGGGAAGTTGTGAGATTCTACTCTGGAGAGATTCAGTACTGAACGTAAGATTTATTTAGATTTATAAAGCGGTGTACAGACCTCTAGTGTGAAGGAGGTAAAGCAACTTCAAATTTTAGGGTGTCTTTAGTGAACCGCAAATTGGTGCCGGGGGCGTTATCATTCATCCCAGTGATGTTGGTCTTCAAACGGTCCACCCACCGTTGCTCTTTTTCGTGCAGAATTCTTTCTGCGTTGTGGGTTTTTTCGGTCAACATCTCTATGACAGTACATCTTATGTCATCACAGGAATGTCCTTTCTCTAAAAAGTGGGCACACAATTTAGTAGTGGTTTTCTTCAGGCGAATGTTGCTACGATGTTCCCCTATTCTGATTTTGATTTTACGGCACGTCATACCTATGTATAGTTTTTTACATGGACAAATGACCAAGTAGATGACACAGGAAGAATTACAGTTCGTGTGCTGTTTTTGGGTCCAGTTTAGAGTCTCAGATAGTTGAAGCTGTTTTGAGTGGGTGGTGAATTGACAGGCTGTACAGTTACCGCAGGGATAGTGACCACTGACCGGGGACATTGAGATGCTCCTGATGGTTTCTTGACTGTATGTTTTACGTGGCCGGGTGTGGACCAATGTGTCTCGTAAGTTTTTGGATCTTCTATTTGCGAAACGTGGTTTTGGCCAATCGAATTTCCCAGTGTTGAGGATTTTCCAATTCTTGTTGACCAATTTCTGGACCTCATAGGTAGACGGGCAGAAAGTAGTTACACATGTCGTGAGATCTGGAATGGGGTCTTTAGGGTAAGTTTGTAGAAGACATTCCCTCGGTTGATGGTTAGCGCGTTTCATGCATTTCTGGATGGTCCTCTGCGTGTAATCTCTCTGTTTTAATTTTATACACAGATCTTTCGCAAATAGAAGATCCAAAAACTTACGAGACACATTGGTCCACACCCGGCCACGTAAAACATACAGTCAAGAAACCATCAGGAGCATCTCAATGTCCCCGGTCAGTGGTCACTATCCCTGCGGTAACTGTACAGCCTGTCAATTCACCACCCACTCAAAACAGCTTCAACTATCTGAGACTCTAAACTGGACCCAAAAACAGCACACGAACTGTAATTCTTCCTGTGTCATCTACTTGGTCATTTGTCCATGTAAAAAACTATACATAGGTATGACGTGCCGTAAAATCAAAATCAGAATAGGGGAACATCGTAGCAACATTCGCCTGAAGAAAACCACTACTAAATTGTGTGCCCACTTTTTAGAGAAAGGACATTCCTGTGATGACATAAGATGGACTGTCATAGAGATGTTGACCGAAAAAACCCACAACGCAGAAAGAATTCTGCACGAAAAAGAGCAACGGTGGGTGGACCGTTTGAAGACCAACATCACTGGGATAAATGATAACGTCCCCTGGCACCAATTTGCGGTTCACTAAAGACACCCTAAAATTTGAAGTTGCTTTACCTCCTTCACACTAGAGGTCTGTACACCGCTTTATAAATCTAAATAAATCTTAAGTTCAGTACTGAATCTCTCCAGAGTAGAATCTCACAACTTCCCCTAATGGGGTCGCTGCATTTGCCCTTATCCAATTGTGGTCATGTAACCCACTCGCAACACAGACCACATTCTCTACTGCGTTGCATTATAATTTAATATTTCACTCTCTCTGATGACTTATGCACACACTCGCTGATCCTAACATCCAGGTTTCTGTGTAACTACTCAATAAAGTTTTTTCAAAGAAACGTAGTCTTAAACCCTCCCCCAGACGCTATCCTGACGTCCGGGGGCAGAGTCAGCACAAGCAGCGTAGGAAAGCAGACACGCTGGTAATGGCGAAACGCGCATCTCTCTCGGTAATTTCAATTTCTTCTCCGAGTAGGTAAGAGATTTCTGAACTACTTATACCTGTTCCCTACAGCTCTGAACCTCCCCGAAGAAAGCTACAATCTCCGCATTAGGGGGTAAGTGCCTCACCTAGAACGTCTGTTCGAGCGCGCTTTTAATACTTCACCGCATTAGAGTCAAGCACTCCGCGTTCTTCATAAGCAGGGCGTATCCTTCACCAGCAACGCAAACATCCTCGTTGTATTTGTCCCCCTCGAGTTTATAGTGGTGATAGACTCTCCAACACTCAGTACGTATGATGGGCCACATTCCATCACGGATACCTTGGCATAACTCACGCATTTAAGCACGCATTTAATGGCGCTGTATCATACATCTTTACAGCTTGTGTAACCGCTCTCAACTCATCCCTCTTTCCTCTACCCTACCAGGGGATGCTCCTACTGTTTAGAAATGAAATACAATTTGTTTAGCTAAAATTAGGCTCTGTTGTAGTAGTTAAGACTAATGCTTACTACTGTGCCTTTCTCATTCATGCAATATGGTATAAATGTTTCATTACCTTGCACAACATGTCTGTATGTATTGTCTTTTGCAGGCTCTTAAAACCCGAGCGGTTTAAAAACTGACCCTCGTTGTTTCCATTGAACTCCACATAATAAGTGTGAGTAGAACATTTATGTTTGTCTGTCCTTTTCCGTCCTGACGAAAGCCCCGTAGACTCCTTTGAGCCAAAGGGGGCTGAAACATGTCGACACCCTTGTAAATTAATACTTCTGGATCCCATAATCCGATCTAGGACAAGTACCCATTGGTTTTATTATAAGATCTACACCATTTCATTAAAATTTCCCTAGATGCTGATCTCATTTTTAACAGTCTTTTTTTGATATTTTTTGATCCTTCTTTGCACAATTAATTTTTTTCCCTGGCCACTGCAACCCAGACCAGAGGAGCCTCTGGTTGAGGCAGGCACCCACACTATCTATGGTACCCAATGATAACTGCCAACGAACCACAATGTAGGGGCGGAGGAACGATATATACCGCTATACCTATTCACATTGGGTCTTTTGAGGGTACCATAGTTTTTCCAACCAATGGTCTGGATTTGTTACAAGTGTTCATTTTTTCACTTGATCAACTCTGATATTGTTTGGGGAAATAAATGGACACGTTTTCCTCGTCCCTCCTCTGATTATCCTTCAATTAAGCAGCGGACAGCTGCGGGAACCTTCTCTCAATACAGTGTATACCACAATTTCTTTACTTTGGAGCCTAACCATGGAGGGTAATGTTGGACTGAGCTTTGGTGAGAGCGACATAGAAGAAATTCTAGCTGGTCAGTCACTTCTTCAGAATAAAGACCTGACTGAAGCTTTGGAACAAACAGATAATTGGGACACACTCTCAGAAAAGAAGAGAGAACAAATACGGACTGCGATTCACGGCATTATTATGACCGAATACCTCCGACAAAAAACAGCTCCACGAGGTCTTTGGGTGAGTAATGCTCCCCGCATCTTTTTACATGACTTGGCCTTTCGAAAGGATTGGTCGTCCATTTCCTGGAAATGTACCCTTGACTACCTGGTGTTAATCATAAAGACGGCAAAAAGACTCTCTGAAGCACTGTTAGAAGAAATTCAAACTCTTGAAAATGAATTAAAAAAAGGAATAAATCCATTAACTTACACAAAGAAATTGGAGGAACTCACAAAAGAAATGGAAGAGACACAGGAATTCATTATGCAGAGTAAACTATTGAAACTGAGCAAGGACTTGAAGAAGTTCAGTCAAGAAAAAATGCACCCCTACACTAAAGAGGACTTCAATTCCAATGACCAAAGCTCGGATAATGAATCCTTAGGCAGAGCCTCTTCAAACAACTCGGTAAGCAGCTCTGAGGACCACCCGCCAAGAAGAGGTGGGTTTAACAATCGACCACAAAGATTCAGGTGGGGAAACCGATGGCAAAGACCCTTCTACCCAAACATGAACATGCCCCATTTTCAAGCCTACATGCCACCGTATGGGGGATGGATGACACCATACAATTATGGAATGCAACAGATGCCTCAACTGGGTAATGAACAACATCCAGGTCAACAGGGACAACAACAACAACAACAGCCGCCTTTTTTAGGCAGGGGCCAAAACCAATTCAGAGGAAGAAAGAAAACCATAGTCTGGCAAGATCAGCAGAGGAGTGTCCAAACAAGGAGCATGTCGTCTGCCCATCCGAGCACGAGCAAAACCAACACTCGTTAATAGTCAACATTGCCAATATCGAGCTAACAGAAGACCAAAAGAACGTCCTGGAAAAAGGGCTTGGATTTGTCCCCACTCCACCAATAGATAACTTCAAGCTGAAATGTGAATTAGCTGAGTTTTGTCGCACTTTGAAACTTAAAGCGTTTTTTGCTGACAAACCCTTCCTACCACCAGAAGGTGATACCAATCTAAGAAAGAGATCTACCTTCAACCCTCCAGCAGGCAGTATACCACCTGAAATTCACACCTTCGAACAGGCATTACTAAAAGGCATAGATAAAATGACTATTAAAAAGAAACCACATTTTCAAAACTTGACCAACAGGGAACGACAGGCTTTAAAGACTCTTGAATCCAACACAGACATTGTCTTGAAACCAGCAGACAAGGGGGGAGGGATCGTGATCCTCAGCAAAGAGGGTTATGATTTGCAATGCCTCTCCCTCCTATCAGACACTAAATATTATGAGAAAATCGAGGAGGATCCCACAGAAAGGCTCCAGAACATAATCAACATAATGGTCAATGAAGCTGAAACCAACAGATGGATAACAGGGAAGGAAGCAGACTACCTTTGTACTAAGGAACCCAAAATCCCCTTCTTCTATTCCTTACCCAAAATCCATAAAAATAGATCACCTCCACCAGGACGCCCCATTGTGGCCGGCATAGGATCACTGCTCGAACCCCTATCGAAATTCGCAGATGAGTTCTTAAAACCTATAGTGCAAAAGACATCTACCTATCTGAAAGATACACGTGACCTACTAGTACAAATCAAGGATATACCGTTTGATCAGAACACGATGCTCCTGGTAGGTCTTGACGTGGAGTCATTGTACACCAGCCTGCCCCAAGATGACACCCTACAAATGCTGGAAGATGTCCTCTACAGTGAAGACTGGGAATACCACACTCCTAGACATTTTATCTTACAGTGTTGTCAACTTGCACTAAAAGATAATTTCTTTGAATACAACGGAATGTTGTATCTACAAAAACACGGAACCTCGATGGGCAGTGCCTTTGCCCCTTCGGTGGCAGGATTGTACGTCAGCAATTTTGAACAACAATTCGTGCTCAATGAGGTAAACCCATACTCTTCCAGTATTCTATACTGGAAGAGATATATTGACAACATCTTCCTCATTTGGGACATCAAACTTGACCTGGATCCTTTCCTGAGATGGTTAAATGAAAAAGACCCTTGGCTGAAATTCACACACATGGCCAACAATGTATCCATCGACTTCCTCGACCTCACTATTTTCGCAGAAGACAACCAACTTAAAACAAAAACATTCACCAAACCTACTGCTAAAAACAGTCTACTATCCTATAAGAGCTATCACCCCAAACCATTGAGGGACAATTTACCCTATAGTCAATTTTTACGTCTGAAAAGAAACTGTACAAAGAACAATGACTATAAAGCCCAAGCGAAAGATCTGTGTATAAAATTAAAACAGAGAGATTACACGCAGAGGACCATCCAGAAATGCATGAAACGCGCTAACCATCAACCGAGGGAATGTCTTCTACAAACTTACCCTAAAGACCCCATTCCAGATCTCACGACATGTGTAACTACTTTCTGCCCGTCTACCTATGAGGTCCAGAAATTGGTCAACAAGAATTGGAAAATCCTCAACACTGGGAAATTCGATTGGCCAAAACCACGTTTCGCAAATAGAAGATCCAAAAACTTACGAGACACATTGGTCCACACCCGGCCACGTAAAACATACAGTCAAGAAACCATCAGGAGCATCTCAATGTCCCCGGTCAGTGGTCACTATCCCTGCGGTAACTGTACAGCCTGTCAATTCACCACCCACTCAAAACAGCTTCAACTATCTGAGACTCTAAACTGGACCCAAAAACAGCACACGAACTGTAATTCTTCCTGTGTCATCTACTTGGTCATTTGTCCATGTAAAAAACTATACATAGGTATGACGTGCCGTAAAATCAAAATCAGAATAGGGGAACATCGTAGCAACATTCGCCTGAAGAAAACCACTACTAAATTGTGTGCCCACTGTTTAGAGAAAGGACATTCCTGTGATGACATAAGATGGACTGTCATAGAGATGTTGACCGAAAAAACCCACAACGCAGAAAGAATTCTGCACGAAAAAGAGCAACGGTGGGTGGACCGTTTGAAGACCAACATCACTGGGATGAATGATAACGTCCCCTGGCACCAATTTGCGGTTCACTAAAGACACCCTAAAATTTGAAGTTGCTTTACCTCCTTCACACTAGAGGTCTGTACACCGCTTTATAAATCTAAATAAATCTTAAGTTCAGTACTGAATCTCTCCAGAGTAGAATCTCACAACTTCCCCTAATGGGGTCGCTGCATTTGCCCTTATCCAATTGTGGTCATGTAACCCACTCGCAACACAGACCACATTCTCTACTGCGTTGCATTATAATTTAATATTTCACTCTCTCTGATGACTTATGCACACACTCGCTGATCCTAACATCCAGGTTTCTGTGTAACTACTCAATAAAGTTTTTTCAAAGAAACGTAGTCTTAAACCCTCCCCCAGACGCTATCCTGACGTCCGGGGGCAGAGTCAGCACAAGCAGCGTAGGAAAGCAGACACGCGGGTAATGGCGAAACGCGCATCTCTCTCGGTAATTTCAATTTCTTCTCCGAGTAGGTAAGAGATTTCTGAACTACTTATACCTGTTCCCTACAGCTCTGAACCTCCCCGAAGAAAGCTACAATCTCCGCATTAGGGGGTAAGTGCCTCACCTAGAACGTCTGTTCGAGCGCGCTTTTAATACTTCACCGCATTAGAGTCAAGCACTCCGCGTTCTTCATAAGCAGGGCGTATCCTTCACCAGCAACGCAAACATCCTCGTTGTATTTGTCCCCCTCGAGTTTATAGTGGTGATAGACTCTCCAACACTCAGTACGTATGATGGGCCACATTCCATCACGGATACCTTGGCATAACTCACGCATTTAAGCACGCATTTAATGGCGCTGTATCATACATCTTTACAGCTTGTGTAACCGCTCTCAACTCATCCCTCTTTCCTCTACCCTACCAGGGGATGCTCCTACTGTTTAGAAATGAAATACAATTTGTTTAGCTAAAATTAGGCTCTGTTGTAGTAGTTAAGACTAATGCTTACTACTGTGCCTTTCTCATTCATGCAATATGGTATAAATGTTTCATTACCTTGCACAACATGTCTGTATGTATTGTCTTTTGCAGGCTCTTAAAACCCGAGCGGTTTAAAAACTGACCCTCGTTGTTTCCATTGAACTCCACATAATAAGTGTGAGTAGAACATTTATGTTTGTCTGTCCTTTTCCGTCCTGACGAAAGCCCCGTAGACTCCTTTGAGCCAAAGGGGGCTGAAACATGTCGACACCCTTGTAAATTAATACTTCTGGATCCCATAATCCGATCTAGGACAAGTACCCATTGGTTTTATTATAAGATCTACACCATTTCATTAAAATTTCCCTAGGTGCTGATCTCATTTTTAACAGTCTTTTTTTGATATTTTTTGATCCTTCTTTGCACAATTAATTTTTTTCCCTGGCCACTGCAACCCAGACCAGAGGAGCCTCTGGTTGAGGCAGGCACCCACACTATCTATGGTACCCAATGATAACTGCCAACGAACCACAATGTAGGGGCGGAGGAACAATATATACCACTATACCTATTCACATTGGGTCTTTTGAGGGTACCATAGTTTTTCCAACCAATGGTCTGTATTTTACCTAGATCCAGAGGGGGATGGGGGATACTCAATTTTCGTTTATATCATTGGATAGCCTTACTGCAACATATGGGCGTGCTGTTTCTACAGGATGACCCGACAGAAGAATTCGCCAGTCCGTCTATTTATGAGATGTTATTGGGTGGTGAAGCTCGACAATGTTTAGTTCGGATAATTGAACCCAGTTATTATAAAAATACGAAATTTAAGGTTATCCTGGCTGCTTTCGAAATTTGGAGAAAAGTTAAAAGGAAAATTGGCCTCCATTCTAACATAAATTTTTAGACTCCGTTCAAAAATAGCTCTCTATTTCCAGAAGTTTTTAGAAATCAGATTATGGATAGATGGTTTCGAGCCAGAATTCGGCATGTGGGAGAACTTTTTAAGGGAATCCGCTATCTTCGATGATTTTTTACGACAGAAATTCAAGTTACCTCGTACAGAATTCTTTAAATATCTTCAGCTTTGCAGCTTCATGGAACAGAAAATAGCCCAAAATATGATGATACCTAACAGGAACAAGGTTATAGAAGCGATTAGATTAAGATCGAGAATGGGCCATTTGTATCAGTTATTTATGGAAAAGACAGGGGATGATTTAGCGGTATGGGAGGTTAAGTGGAAAAGCAAATTAGGGATAGATCAAATTAATATGGAGAGAATAATTGTATTATCCTCAAAGGTTTTATTCAATGGGGCCCTAAAGAGTAAACACTTTATGTCGATTTTCGATTTATATTATACTCCTGAGAAACTGGCAAAGTGGAACTCTATAAGAGGGAACAAATGTCATCGGTGTCAGGTAATCGCAACGGATGCATCACATATGTTTTTCCATTGTCCCAAACGTACTCACTTTAGTAAGGATGTTGAGTATTTTTTAAATCACCGTTTAAATATCCGATTGCAGTTATCTGCGGAGCTAGTGATTTTTTGTTCACAAGAAGATCTGACAGATCGTTGTTCTGAACCCGAACAAGGATTCATTTTTATCTGCATGTCTATTTTCCGACTGTGCATTACTACTCAATGGCTGGACTCAGAACCACCAGCATTTCATAGTTGGCAAGCTAGATTATTGTCCATATATCACTTAGAATCTGCAGTGTATAAATCTAAGGGCAAGAAAAAGATAATGTTGGGCTTGGAATTATGGTCACCTTTGTCCAACTGGATAGGAACGTATGCATTTATTGTGTATATTATGGCTTTGTGTCTTTAAGTGCTTTTTTATGTAATCTTGCTCGAAATGCTACTAAAAAGATGGACTTTGATTTATGTTTGATTCTGTATTCTTGTCTGTTTGCTGATATAAAATCTCAATAAAAAAAAAAGAAACAACAACCTTAAATTGGCAGTGGCAACTCACTTCACAACCTATGAAACCAAAACTGTGGCATCTGTGTACTTGCAAAATGGTGGGAAAGCATAAGGTGCTAAGCCTCTCCAATCCTGCAAAAAGGTGTCTACTCCCCAAGCCTGAGCGTCTGGTCTCCAGCTGAACAACATCTCCAGTCTGTTTACAAAGAGATCCACCCCAAAGGGACCCTAATTCTCCTGAATACACAGGAACACCTCCCTGTTCAACCTCCAGTTGCTGGAATCTCTACATTTCAGAGAAAACCAGTCCCCCACAGCAGACTATGTTCTGCCACAACAGAAACTCCCTTGCCCAAACAGTACCCCCACTTTTATAAATAATATTAGCCTCCATGTACTGACTCTTAAAATTTGGATCTACTTTCTCATGAGAGATTATGAGAGTTGTTACAAGTACAGGATGTTTCTTTGAATGTCACAACAACATGGCAGAAACAAGGTCTTATATCTGAGTGATTTTGACTGTATCAGATTTCCATGGTGGTGCTTCTAATTGTAATCGACCTGAAGCTTGTCAGCTCCCAATCTATACTGAATGTTGCCCTTAACTTTGCAATGTTGCTCGAGGAAATATATGCAATACCTAGTCCTTGACTCATGTATGTGGTTATGGGTTGTCTGCTACGCTATTGTTCTACAAAATGACATGGTCCTGATGTAGGTGAAGTAGTTAAGAGAAGAATTCCATCATAACGTGTATTAATATGTAAAAGTTCACTATTGTTTCTCTTCAGAGAAGAATGCCAAAACTAGACTGATACCTTCTATGGGACAGAGGCTTTTTGTTGTGTCCTTACTGGAAAGACACCAGGAGCCAGGATGTATATTCAAGACTTGTTTATTCAGTCTTCAGATCAAGTTACATACGTGATGACTCCAGCCAGCCTAGTGTGGTACCAGCCCACCAGGAGCAGCCTCACTAGCTGCTCAGCCCGTCTCCAACTGCCACATTCACCCCACTTAGTCACCCAGGCATTCCACGCATCACAGGAACACCAACTTTCTAATACCAAGACACACTCTGGCTGAGCAGCTAGAGATAGCACGGCTAGAATACATGCTATATAAATGTGTAGGATATAACACTTTTGTTACACAACAAGTTTCTTGTTTTTAAGACAAAATTAACTATTTGGATGAGTTATAATTGTGATTTTTTTTTTTGACGAGTAGTATAGATATACGTTCGTAGATGAAATGTAGGATTGAATGCATTAAATAAAGATGTTTTTGCACTGCACAATATAGAGGATTAATTACTTTTGCTGTTGATCCGCATATTAAGTTGTTTAAGTAAATAATGTAAGGCAATGATTATGACAGTGTTGCCCGTCAATTGTGTATCAGCTATAGAGGATTTTCGTTTCTTTCCTATACCAGCACCATATTTTGTAATAGTACATATTTTTATCGGTTACAGGGCTTGTTATTCGGCTACCACCCATGTTCAACACATTTGTTCCTAGAACATACTACCGGTAGGGCATGGCCTTCAGACATCCCCTGCGTGTGCTACATATTGATACACGTACAAACTGGTACAGCTTGCTGGACATCCCAGTTGTTCATTGCATA
The DNA here is from genome assembly GCF_964263255.1 of Lissotriton vulgaris. Classification (NCBI taxonomy): domain Eukaryota; kingdom Metazoa; phylum Chordata; class Amphibia; order Caudata; family Salamandridae; genus Lissotriton; species Lissotriton vulgaris. The sequence continues at coordinate 164,491,319 of NC_141689.1, forward strand.
TTGGTCGAAGTACCTATGGTTACTTTTTACAGAGAATGTACCAGTAAGATGAGGTAACTGCCACTTTGGAGTGGTAGGGTAGCAGGAGTGTTGGACGGGGAGTTTCATTTAAAAAAATAACGAAAATTACCTGTTCCTGCGGCCCCCTTGCGCTTTGGTGCTCCTCCGTTCTGCGGATCCCGGCAGTCTCTGGGACGACAGACACCCCATCCAATCCAGACGCTGCTCTTATTTTATTGGAGCAGCATGGGCATTGGCCGGAGCAGGCTGGTTTTATGCTCCACTCAGACACAGGAAGTCTGTTGCTTTCTCTAACCTGGGTGAAGAATACAGCCGGGTTTCAGAAACCTAAGTGTGCATGTCTGTTTGGCTGGCATAGGACAGCAGAGCAAACAGACATGCGCACTTAGAAGTGCACAACACTCCTACTCTCCCCTCCCATGGCCCGGCTCGCCCCTCCCTACATATACTCTTGCAGAGCCAGCAGATGAAAAATAAAACAATAGTAAAATGTTGTTTTATTTTTCAGCTCCTGGGTCTGAGCCAGTGGGGTGAGTCCCCTGCGCCATTGCGGTGGAGCCGCCGCTGGAAGTATGCAGGACCGGTGTGCATTGGTGTATGCTGGTACCAGCACATATATATTGATACTAATTCCAGGAAATGGCATTCATTTTGAATCACCTCGTTGTATTACACACAGTTCAGTAATTTAGAACACGCTTGTTTATTGCGCCTTTGGCAATTTGTCTGAGAAATGAGCAAATTACAGCAAGGAAACACGACCTTACATTCTAAACGAGGCTTATTAGGAAAGAAATATGAGATGTGGAAAAGGCTGTAAACATTGCCAGCCATGTAGAAGCGTAATGAGGAAGAGGCACGCACGTGCAGCACAAAACCAGCACAAACTCCAAGTTCCATTGTCATCCAAAGATGTGTGCCTGTAATACGTTTGTTGGGGAATGTGTGCCTTGAAACCCGTGTCTCGGAGCTGTAATGCTTCAATTAATACAGAACCTTGTAAAAAGAAAAAAAAATTCTGTCTGAGCTGCTGTCGCAGCAGGAAAGAAGCAGCGCTTGGGGTTCAATAGGAGGGTGACAAGTTCATGTTCTTGCACTGTAACTGCGCACAATATTGGCACTATTCATTGGGCAATAATACGAAATAGGGGCATTTTAAGATTCTAAAGGCCTCATTTATGAGGCCTTGCGCCACTCCTACACCCCCGGTGCACCATATTTACAAAGTGACGCATCTAGGTAGATGCGTTTGTAAACCCCTACGCTACATTATACCTGCGCCAGGTATAATGTATGCAGGGGGCGTTCTGACGCGGGAAAGGGTCATAGAAGTGACGCAGTGAAATCTATAAGATTTCACTGCGCCACTTCTTGGAGGCAAATGCGTCAATTTCTTACGCCTGCCTCACAGCAGGCGTAAGATTGACGCAGGCCCTTCACATGGGGCTTGCCCCATGAGAAAGGATACATTGCTGGAGTTGCATCACTTTTGTGACACCCTCCAGCAATGCGTCACTTTTGTGCCATACAGATACGTCAGAAATACTGACATATCTGTAACTCCTTGCACAATGATGCGTCATACTGTAAATATGACTTATCATTGGTGTCGCAAGGAGGGCGCAGTGAAAAGTGACGCATCGCTGTTTTCACGCAGCGATGCGTCACTTTTCATAAATGAGACCCATAGTGTCCCACAGCGTAAGGTTATACTTAGCTGATTTTCTGAACCGCCTGTAGGTTAGAAGAGTTAAAGGCTCAGAGCACTGGTCTGAGTCTTATATGCTGGCCCAGGCAATGGATGAATGGGATGGTCATGGAGAACTGTGGCTCACTGGTTAGAGCGGCAGACTCTGAAGCAGAGATCAGGCCTGGGACCAGGGTTCAAGTCCTGACGCGGCAGGGTCTTGGGCTCAATGTCCGCGGACTTGATAATTCTCGCCTCGGCGCCTAATCTAATCATGAGTCCCACACTGCAACTCTGGGCAATAGCTTGCTTAATCTCCACAACGGTCCCAACAACACTGGGATGCCTGGCTTCACCTTGGGGGTGCCCAGGAGAGGCATCTCACAGGGAGAGCCAGGAAGGGTTCCACAGCGTTATACAGCGCCGGGACGCCCCGATGCTGGGGCAGCTGTGCGCTTTACAAGTATACTACATTTACATTTACATTGTATGGTGCCCCACATCCAATCAGGGTGAAATGATGGCTAGAAGGTCCTTATTACTGGTTGCCAGTCCTGGTATGCTTGTGTTCCGGTTCAGGGAGGACCTGTCCTGGCTGTTCAGGTTCCCATTGAAGCAGGGTCAAGACTGATTTGCATATGGCTGGTCCCAGACTAAGGTGGCATGGTGAAAAATAACAATGGATTGGTATGTGCCCTGAGTAATTGCCATTGGCTGAGATTAATTGAAACATTCCATCTATCCTTTTTTATATACTTTCTTTTGCTAGTTTAGCTGTATCATCGAGTTTTTATTTTTAGTCATAAGGGGTGCAGTCTATTCCATCACTCAGTGGTATTTCCTGGAACATGTTCCTTTCATAATAAGGAACAATATATATCATGCAATTTATCTTACGCTCTATGAATTTTGGCCACTGGCAACCGCCAATCATTGCAATCGTAATGTAAAGAGGACCGCAACGAGTTGTTCCTTGCGAATCCCAATGAATGTATGAGATTGCTGCTGTGTGGCACAACGCATGGAAGATGTACCCATTGCCCTTATCCATCAGTATTCATTTGGACAGCTCCTCCATGTGAATTCGAGCTGTAGACATCTGGGTGGTGGCTGGGATTAATAAACTCTGATTCTGATTGCAGAGGTGGTGGGTTGTTGTTCTTTGAAGTCCTTCATCTCTGCATTTGCACCTACTTACAGGAATTCACAGATTCATTCTTACCTCATGAATAAGGCTTCAAATCCTTATTGCTTTAGGAAAGCACCTATCGTAGCAAACAAATAAATTATTAGTTTTAGGATATCACAATACACATACTATGTATACAAACACAATTATTCAATGAGGATTCATATACACAAAAAATCAGTGAGTCCTCACTTACAAAATATAAAATCAGCAGATAATGTTAGATGATTAAGTTCGAATCATTCTATTTCAATGCTACCCATATAACATAGTAAATGGCATTGAATCCTGTGCATAGGCATGCAGTGTAATGTCCATATCCTTGCATAATTTCCATCCAGCTCTAACAAAACTACTCCAAGGATACATTTATAAACCACTTACTTACCATAAAGTTGTTTTAATGATAAATGTATAATGAGTACAAGATAGGCAGAGTCTGTTTGTAGGCCCTGATCATAGAACGAGATTTCATCTGTAATATGAGGGATCTGTATTGTGGAGATGCAGCTTGCATTCTCTCCAGCCAGCAGGTCTACTCCTGCATTCTTGACTCTACATGCCTTGTGATTGAATCTCTGGGGTCAACCAGTTACTGAAGAGCTGACACAATGGCAAGAGGTGGATGGAGTTTCTTTGCTTGACTTCAACTTTTGATCACTCCTGTCTTTGTACTGATATATACCAATAGAGATGAAAAAAGAAATAAGATCTTTCCTCAATAAACTTGACCTCTAATCCACCAATCCTGGGCATACACTTACATTGTAAGTGAGAGGCTCTTTGTTCAAAGTAAACAAATGGCAAGATTGACTAACTGTTCAAGGTGCTGGCCAGGAGCAAATAACCTTCAGGATATCAATTTGCTGAAAGCCATGACCCATATATTCATAATAAGATGTTGGATTCATTGGCACGGTCAATTAGCATTGTAGTTGAAATTCAATCTATTGATTAATTAAATCAATATATTGATTTACCTGTAATTTACCATTCTTCGAATCTCCTAAAATCTTCAAGTCAACGAAAACTTTGATTCTGTTTCCCAAAATCAAGCTTAAGTAAATTATCCAATAACAAAGAGACTCAGGTCACTAGCACTTCCATGAAATATGTTGACATACAGCCCTTGAATGCCTTTGAAAAAACTATACTGTCCCAAATCCACATTGCTGTCATGCACTTGGCTATATGCTTTAGTCTAAAGAAATATAGCCTTGTGTTTTCAACTGCAAATGTCTCACTTCTAGTCTGAGTTATGCCTCTGTAGCAGCTGAAATCAGGTTTAGACGTTAATTTAATTCTATAAAATGTATGTTTTATTAAACTCCAAATTGTACACAACTGCTAAGTACAAGCATGAAAGTTTTTAATAAAGTTTGAACAAATGTAAGCTTTAGGAGTAAATCATATGAGGGCTGGAGGCAAGATGGTCGCTGATGGACTGTAGTGAGTAGTCGCATCTCACTCCTCCTCCCTTCCGTTGCTTCGATGGTCTGACACTGCCTCCCTACCCAGCGATGAGACCAGGTCTTCGGGAGCTCAATAGTGGGAACCCCAGCAGCTCTGACGTCCGATCGTGGCAGCAGTATACTGGCTGGTATATTAAAGCAGTGTTCCTCTGAGCCCGCAGAAGAATCTCAGCTCTCATCGCGTTTGCTTACAAAGGAATCATCAGCATGCCGCCTCGTACAAATAAAGCGAATGATGCCAAAGATCTGGCAGCACGAAGGACAAAGATAAAGACCTCGCTGGCAAAGACAAGATCGAGCCTAAGCAGGTTATCGACTCCACTGCCCAGCGAGGTAGCACAACCAGCATCACCAAAAAGACCTTGGCGAAGAAAACTGGTGAAATGCGGGTTAGCAACGAAGTCGTACCTACCCCGGGCGCCCCCTGTGAAACTGTCCCTGCTCGCTCTACACAATGCAAGACAGAGACAAAGGAGAACGCGATTCGGCAGCCTACCGTGGTAGAGAGTTACTCCTTCAAACCTGCGGAGAATCCAGAGGCTGCAGCCAGTAGCAGGAGGAGCGGCGAACAGGATTCCAGCTCACAGAACGTTACTAGGCAACAGGGGCAGGCGCTGGCGTCGCATCAGAAGCAGGTGCAAGGATTAGAGAGTGGATCGGAGGCTTCTACAGTGACCCCAATCACGAGCTTGCAAGGACTGGAGTGCGGATCGGAGGCCTCTACAGTGACCCCAGTCAAGAGCTGGTCACAAGGTGTGCCAGGATTTAAGAAAGGCAGAGTCACTGGGAGTTCTACACTGAGTAAAAATGCGGCGGGTCAGAATTCCTGTTCAGGGCGCAGGGGGAGACCGTCCTGGAGACAGTCTGGGTATCCCAAATGAAAACCACGCTCCCCCCACAGGCAGAACTCAGGGGATACCAACAAGTGCTGAATGGGCAGAGGGGAGACTTGGCAGAGGTGGCACATTGAGGTCTTGGGGGAGTGACCCATCTCTGGCGGCCCTACAGCAAGAAGCGACCCTAGGAAGACATTGTGAGAATGGGGCCGGTGGTGGGGTGCCTCGCCAGATCGATTCTACTCGGTCAATGAAGATTCAGAATCACTGGGCACGGATGAGGGCAGCACAGGGGAGTCCACTGATTCAGAAGCAGTTCCACAGCTACAAAGTGTACGCAAAAAAAAACGCAGGTCTAGGAGGAAACCCAACCCCTCAGTCAGCCCCTCCGACCCCTCCAAAAAACTATTGTGGGACTACTCAGCCACTTCGCAGACCTACCAAGATATAGATGGTAATCCGCTTGCACCCGGGGGGCAGGCCTCACCCCATTTATCACCCCAACCAGTATCACTGGATTTGTTATTCAGTACTCTCAAATCTATGCAAAGTGAGGCTAGGGTTGAAAGCCGGAGGGCAAGGCAAGGGGCAAAAAAAAATACAGAACACCCTAAGAAAGATGAACAAATTGTATGACGAGGTCGCTGAAAGGGTCACCCAAGTAGAAGAAAGGACGAGGAAGCTGGAGGTTGATTTCAATAGATTCCACCCCTTTAAACAAGAACAGCAGAAAGTAGCAGAGGATGTACAATGGAAGATGGAAGACTATGAAAACCGCCAACACTGCAATAATGTCAAACTATTGGGTGTGGCGGAAGGGCTAGAAGGACATGATTCTAGGATGTTTGTTGAAAACTTACTTAAAGGAGCCTTTCCGGAGCTTTCTTCTTGGCAGTGGGAGGTCGAAATCCAGAGGGCGCATCGCTTCCCCCTCACTATTAAGAGAGGGCAGAGTGGGGCCCAAGAGGGTAGACCTAGAGCAATCCTCAATTTTGTGGGCAATTTTCTATTGAGACAAATAATCTTAGAGAAAGCAAAACCAGAGGCTAAGCGATCTTTTAATAATGTCACTTTTTTTGCTAGGCCCGATTTTTGCCATGTTACTGTGGAGCGTAGGTGGAGACTGAGGCAGCTAATTGCTCCCCTTCAGGCCCTTGGCTCAGAAGCATATTTGCTGTACCCAGCTAAACTGAAAGTGACTACCAAAGGCCAGATGAAATTGTTCTTTTGCGAAATTATGGCAAAGGAATACATGGTGGAGGTGTTGGGATACATCGAAGGAGGTCGATGAGACAAATGACAATATTGGGATTTCTTAGGTTCGTTTGTAGTGTCTCATTGTAGTAAGCACAATGCTGCTTTGGTGGACCTTAGGGGGGTGGAAAGCACTTGGTTTGGTATGGGTTTCTGTAAAGGGGAGGGAGGAGGAGGCGACTCCTGCATCCATTAGCGACCACACATAGGTCATGCTTGACCTATTTGCCCGTAGGGGGGAGGTTTAGGGGTGGGAGGGGACAGGGGAGAGTGGGGGTAAGGGGGCAGGGGGGATGGTGAGAGGGGGCACACACAGCATTTACAGCACAGCACTTTCTTGGTTTGCTTTAAAAAAAATGAAAAATTGGTAATGCAGCTAGAACTACTGTTTGACACATTTTAATGTCTTGCCGAATTGCCTCAATTAACGAGTGCCGCAAGTAGACGCTGCTGCTAATTTTAATCTCACCTGGTTTTGTATCTTATTTGTGTTTTTGTTCATTCTTCCTTGCTTTTAATTCTGCCTGGCCCTCACTTGCACTCTAAAATTGGTGAAAACCACAGCTGTTGGGCGGGTCAGCTTCCCGGCGTAATTTACTTGCATTAGCACCATCTTGCAAGTAGACGGTGCCGCTTTTCGGCGCCATTAGGTAGTTTACACGCTCTAGTCGTCAGAAGGACGCTAGACGTGTACAAAAGAGAGGTAAACCTTTCATTCCCCCTTGCTAGCTGTCACCAGACTCGTACCAGCGCTCTGTGCGGTTCGTGGCCGGAGCTGCTGCTAATTTTAATCTCACCTGGTTTTGTATCTTATTTGTGTTTTTGTTCATTCTTCCTTGCTATTAATTCTGCCTGCCCCTTACTTGCACTCTAAAATTGGTGAAAACCACCGCTGTTGGGCGGGTCCGCTTCCCGGCGTAATTTACTTGCATTAGCGCCATCTTGCAAGTAGACGGTGCCGCTTTTCGGCGCCATTAGGTAGTTTACACGCTCTAGTCGTCAGAAGGACGCTAGATGTGCATAAAAGAGAGTCATGCAGACGCGCAACGGTTACGCGCAGCGGGGACGCCTGACTGACGCCGGAGTTATGCCAGAGTTCAGCCCGTCTGCGCCCGTCCGCGCTGAGGACGCGCTGCAGGACGGGCTGGACCCTGGGGCCCCTGATAGGTCTCACCCCTTGCACCGGGGATATTCACTACCGGAACTTCTGCTTCTTAGACCCCCACTGCTCTCGTGTCACCACCGGTTTTCTCCTGAGGTCCTACGGCAGGCTCAGCTTCCCTACTTGTAGAACCGCTCTTAAATCCACCACTCAGTCCTTTATTAAACCTGCTCCCTCCCCCCAGTGTCAGACGACTTCTCAACTCAGAAAGGGCTTCCTGCTCAATGCGCGATCCCTTATCAAGCATAATGTAGCTTTTCACGATTTTGTAAGTATGAGGCATCCCAACTGGGTTTTTGTGACAGAGACATGGGCCTCTGAGTCCTCTGGTCATGATCTTTTTTTGGCTATACCTGAAGGATATGCGCTCCATAGGCAGGATAGAGTGCGACACAGAGGAGGTGGATTGGCAATTCTTGTTAAGGCCACACTCTCCTGCACTGTGAAGTCTCTATCGGTCCCTTCGGATCCCTTTGAGGCCTTATATTTCTGCATTGTGTGCTCCTCTTCGATCTCTTTCACTGGAATTCTTGTATATAGACCCCCAGGACCGAGAACCAACTTCTGCCCTGAGCTATTTAGAATCCTGGAGCCCTATTTTGGGAGATCTCACTTCACTATTCTTGGCAACATAAACTTTCATCTAGACGATCTGGAAGCCAAAGATACATCCACTCTGGTTAATGCATTGGAAGCCTGTGACTTCGTCCAAATGGTACATTGCCCGACTCATAGGGCTGGCCATACCTTGGACGGGGTGTTTTCCAATGATTTGAGACTAACAGTTGGTGCGCCTATGCCACTGGTATGGTCAGATCATCTAGCAGTACCTCTGGACTTAAATATTCCCCGTATTGAGGGTAACTTGGTTGCCACCAATAAATGCCTTAAAAGAAGCTTTAGAAATATTACCAACAAAGCTCTAGCCCCCTTTATCCAAACCACCAGTATTTCATCTCAGAGGACGGTGGATGAGGCGACACAGGAACTTGCCGACTCTATTACTAAAGCAGCTGATGAGATAGCCCCTACTTCACTCATATATGTGGCTCGACAGAAACCCACAGCCCCTTGGTTCACAGAAAGTTTGAGGCTCCTCAGACAAAAATGTAGAAGGAAGGAGAGAGGTTGGCACAAAGCCTGGGATCCGACAGAATGGGAGGAATACAGGTGTCTGTTGCGAGAGTATAAAAGAAGAGTTATTAAGGAGAAACAGGAATATTTCACCAACCTGACCAGTTCTCTTACTTCATCCAAAGGGCTCTTTAAGATCGTGGACTCTCTCTGCTCTCTTCAGACACTGACCCTGTGGTAGGCTCACAGGAGCTATGTAACAACATCTCGGATTTCTTCTATAAAAAAATAGACGATATCTACCTTGCTCTACAATCCCAGAGGAATATCTTGAATGACAATGATTCCTCCCGAATTAAGCATTTGGAATCTTGGACTGGTGACCCTACCCAAATCTTTACCCACTTCCCAGCGCTTTCCTTGGATGGTCTCAATCTACTTCTAGATAGAACGAAATCAGCCTCTCCCCTGGACCCTGTTCCTTTGAAAGTACTAAAGGAATGTAGGGACATCATTCTTCCTCCTTTGTTGGAAATAATGAATGGAGCCATGGAACAGGGCATTTTTCCTATGTCATGGAAGAAGGCCATAGTGAAACCTCTACTTAAAAAGCCCACTCTGGATCCCGGTCTCCTGAAGAATTTTAGACCAATATCTCTTCTGCCGGCCCCTGCCAAGATGCTGGAAGCACATTTGAATTGTCATCTATCCAACTTCCTGGACTCTTCTGGGTTCCTGGATGGGTCCCAACACGGTTTTAGGAAGTTCCACAGCACGGAGTCTGCACTGACCAAGGTTGTAGACAACATTCGCCGAAAAGTAGACCTGGGCCAAACTACCGTGCTCTTATTGTTGGACCTTACAGCGGCATTTGATACCCTGTCTCCCTCTACTTTGACATCTCGGCTAAGGGAGGCAGGGGTAACAGGGTCGGCCCTGAGTCTTCTGAACTCTTTCTTACAGCAGAGAGAACAGCGTGTGATGCTCGGTGATTTCCTCTCCCCTGCAAAATCTTTGCAATGTGGGGTGCCACAGGGGTCGGCATTGAGTCCGACCCTATTCAACATCTACGTGGCCCCCCTTGCAAGACTAGTAAGATCTCAGGGGATGGAGGTGGTGTCATACGCTGACGACACGCAGATTATGGTGTCCCTGACCCACTCTGTGAGTATCTCCGCGTTCAACTTTAGGTCCTGCATGCAACTTGTTGCTGAGTGGATGATTCTCAACTCCCTAAAGTTGAACGGCGACAAAACAGAGGTCCTGGTCTTTGGCAAGGACCAGGACATGTGGTCGGGTGAGTGGTGGCCCTCATCTTTAGGCACCTGCCCCACTCCCACTAAATCTGCTAAGAATCTTGGCGTCATCTTCGACACCTCGCTTTCTATGGAGCTTCAGGTCAACAGGACTGTGGCCACCTGTTGGGGTGTCATTAGGACCCTTAAAAGAATCCTTCACTACCTCTCCCCCCAGGCACGCAAGCAGATTGTGATTGCTCTTGTTGGCTCAAGGCTCGATTATTGCAACTCACTCTATGCCGGAGCCAACAAGGGTCTTCTGCAGCGTTTACAGGTTGTGCAGAATGCCACGGCACGATTTTGCTGGCCCTGCCATGGCTGTCATCCGCTACCATGGCAAGGAAGAGCCTCCATTGGCTCCCTATTTCCTCCAGAGTGTCCTTTAAACTCCTCCGCCTCACCTACAGGGCTCTCATGGCTGGCCATGCCGATGCTCTTGGGTCTCTGCTCACCCAGTATGTCCCGAGTAGATGTCTACGCTCTCTAGAGCTGAACCAATTGGTAGTCCCTCGCTCTAGGAAGGTTAGATGGGGGAGTAGGGCCTTTTCCGTCTTGGCACCCCAACTATGGAACACACTTCCTCTGGAGATCAAATCGCAGCCCTCATTGGTTCTCTTTAGGAAAGCCCTCAAAACCTGGTGTTTCATTAAGGCCTACCAGTAAGCTCCTGTCACCTGGTGGACTCAGCTAGATATTGAGTTAGGCGCCTTGACGCCCACTGGGCTAAGTTGCGCGGTTACAAATTACATTTAATAATAATAATAACGTGTGCGGGCTGAACGACGTTCAGAAAAGGTTAAGGGTGACTGCTCTACTGAAAACAATGAAACTGGATTTTGTATGTTTACAAGAAACACACATTGAGGGAGGGAAGGGGTTCCTATTGGAGCAACTAGGATTTACTTTATTAGCTCATACAAAGCAAGGTCCTAAAACAAGAGGGGTAGCTATTCTGGGCAAAGGGAGGGATTGCTTAGTGATTAGGAATGCTGAGGATCAGTGGGGTAGATGGGTTATAGTGGAATTAGTATTCAGGGGGAGAAATTTACTCTGGTCTCGATATATGGTTCCACAGAGGATGACCCGGATATATTTGAATACCTAGACACCGAATTAGCCAGATGGCCTGAACCGATTATTTAACAATAATAACCCCTCAGGTTATGAGATCCAAATAGGGCGAGGGTACACTGGGCGGAAGAAGAGATCACTTTGCGCTCTAACAGCCATGGCACATCATAATGCATTGGTGGACCTCTGGGCTAAACTGTGTCCCCAGTTGGATGGTAGCACTTTTTTCTCAGCTCCACACAGAATTCTTGTAAGGCTAGACTACTTTCTAATCTCTAACTCTTTATTAACCCGATCCCAAATTGAGAAGCTCCCCAGAATAATTTCTGACCACAACCCCTTGATTTTATCTATTAACTTGGAGGGCGTAGCGATTAAGCAAAATACCTGGACTTTTGAGAGAGCTCTCTTGAAAGATAACGGATATGTCAGGTATATGAGGAACTGGATAAAGGAATTTTGGATAATCAACAGGGGGAGAACAACCTCAGGTATTGCCTGGGATGCATTCAAGGCAGGAGTTCGAGGAGAGACACTTAGCTACTCAATCCACAAACAGAAAGTTGAGAGGTGTAGAGTGGAGGAGCTGGTGAGAAAGCTAGCTAAGGCTGAGGAACACCTGAATTTATTAATTCAACAGGGTACGTCCTTGGAGCAGCACCTTTTAAGAGTTATCTCCTGAAAAGCTGAAGCAGTAGAAGGTATTGCTAATAAAACAGCAGCAAATTATTTAGCTAAGAAGGAACTATCCTTCGAATTGAGTGAGAGGGAGGGCAACATCTTGGCAATCTGCACCTGGCAGCAAGCTACAGCAAGAGATATCAAGGGCATCATGGATGGGCAAGGAAATATGGTAGCTGATCCCGAGGGTATTCAAGAGGTATTTAGACAATTTTACACGGATCTCTATGGTACAGAAGAGGGTGGGGGTGTTTTAGATATAAAAGATTCTCTTTTTACATCCAAGCCCCGGAGCTGCCCGAGGAGGAAAAGGCAATTCTAGAATCCCCAATTAATTTAGAGGTGCTGGCCTTAGCCTTAGTGGATCTTCCTTTAGCAAAAGCGGCAGGCCCGGATCAGATCCCTGTTGAGTTTTATATAGTATTCCAGGAAGTCCTCATAACGGAGCTACTAAATATGGTTTTACAGGCCCAGCAGTGGTCTTCAATGCCAAGCTCATGGGGAGGGGCTGTAGTTATAGCTATTCTTAAAAACGGCAATGTATCTACAGCTACAGGGTCATACAGGCCGATTATCTTAATGAAGTCGGATGTATAGATCTACTCCAAAATTGTAGCCAAAAGATTCGCTAGAGTAATCGAGGGGATGGTAAATCCTACGCAACACGGGTTTATCCCAGGCAAGGGCACCACTCAGCATATTAGGCAGGTCATTACCCTGTTCGATGCCGCCGGAGTCCCAGGAGACCCATTAGCAGCCCTATTTTTAGACGCAGAAAAGGCGCTTGACAGGGTCTCCTGGGAATTTCTCTGGGAGGTACTGAGATGGTATGGCCTGGGCAATTGCTATATCCGAGCGATACAGTTTTGTATAGGGAACCAACAGCACGGATTAGGATTAACAGGGGACTTACTGCATCGGTGCAGATTAACAGGGGGACTAGGCAGGGATGCCCTTAATCACCTTTATTGTTTGCGCTGTTTATCGACCCCTTCCTGCGTAAATTAGAAGCCAACTTAAATATTCCCGCTGTAAGTATAAATGGCATGCAATTTAAAACACTAGCTTATGCGGACGACGTGGCAATTGTCACTCCCAATCCCGACCTAGCCATCAATGAGGTGGAGTTGGAGGCTCAAAGATTTGGTAAGCTTTCAGGCTGTAGGCTCAATAGCAGTAAGACTCAGATAGCTAAAAATCCCTACACTATTTGTAATGACTCTCGGGTCATCACCTCGGCAATCTATTTGGGGGTGGAGATCGTGGCAGATTTAGATGCGCTAGTGGAACTGAATATGGCACCCCTAATGTCTAAAGTTAGTGTGGACCTAGTGAGGATGAATAACCTTCACCTAACTCTGCTAGGGCATACAAATATAATTAAAATGTTAATTCTTCCGAAGTTCCTATATTTCTTTAGGGCAATACCTTTGTAATTTGAGGCTTTTTGGTTTAACAAATTAGAGGCACTATTGAATACGTTTTTATGGGCGCACGGGAAAACCAGAAGGGCGTATAGGTTTATTACGCTACCTGGGGATAGAGGAGGGTGGGGGGCCCCTGATTTTAGACTCTAATATTGGGCTGCAGCGTTGCAGTTTATGCAGGGGCTGGTCGGTGGCGGGAGGTAGACCCTAAAATAACATCCACTTCTACCAAAGTTTATGCTACCATTCTTGGCATGGACGCAGAGAATTCCTTTCTTAATTGTACTGACTACGCCTACTTCAAAAGAACAAGTTCAAGACGGTTCGGGCCGCACATAATATCTGGACTGCCTTTTTAAAGAAATTCGGCCTGGGGAGACTTAATAGATATACGCGGCTTTTTAATAACAGAACTCTACCACCACTAATATTTGCTGATACAACTATGGCAGAATGGGCAAATAAGGGGATTGTCAAGATAGGGGACCTGCTGGGACCGGATGGGGTTATGCTCCAATTCTCAAGCTTAGAGGTGAAATTCCAGATCAATAGGAGAAGCTTCTTTAAATACCTCCAGATACGGAGTTTTCTAAGCAAGAGGAAAGGAGGGGCGTCGGGGTTTACTAAAAATAACATCCTGTATGTGATAGAATCCATGCTGAATCCATAGCTTTTATGCAGCTTTAGCAGAGACTAAGCAATATGATCTAGGAAAGCATGGAGACAAGTGGGCAAATAAACTGGACATCGATGCAGGTTACTTCCACGATTCTCTAGAACTAGGGTGTTCAGTACTATGCTCCACTTCTTTACAAGCCCAACAATAATGTCTTGACATTATACTCTCTCTATTACACTCCGGCACGGATAGCACAATGGGGAGGAACTTCCGGGACATCTTGCCCACGATGTAATGTACCAGAGGCAGACAGTATACATATATTTGCTACCTGCCCTCAACTTCACATACTGATCAAGGACATTGAACGCTTTCTGGCCCTATCACTTGGGCTTAATACCACCCTTACACCACCATTGACTTTACTTGGCGTTAGTGTAGACCGGGATAGTGTGCATCAGGCATTTTTGTTTGTGGCAATGGCAGTTCTGAGACTTGCGATAGCTAGGAATTGGTTGGATAAAACACCTCTGTTAATGCAACAGTGGCTGGCAACTCTCCTGGCTGTTTTTAATTTAGAAAAGGGAATATATGCAAGAAGGGGTAGGAGGGCAAGGGACTTAGGGAAAAAAATTGGGAACCAATACAGGTCTGGAAGGAGGGTATGGCCGGGAGTTGAATTCAACCTAAGCTTCTGGTTGTAATATGTGTTTTCTATAAGATCCTGCAACAAACAGGTTTTTTCGCTAGGAAGCGTTTGTATTATCACAAGTTTATGCTTATTGGTGTATATTCATGTTTAGTTTAATTTTGTGCTGCGAACTTCTAATTTTGAGTTTTTTCTTTTTTCTTTCTTTTCTGTAATGTGCTGGGTGTACGTACGTACAAAAAAACAATAAAAATATACTTTAAAAAAAAGAGTAAATGATATGATTTGAAGTTCCCATTTCACAGAAGAATGAGTACACTTGCCTGATAATTTCACTCTTACCTAAGTCAATTCGAGCACCACTAATCTTCTACCAATATTTATGTCCATTTGTACCAAAATTTGATTATTTAATTCCCAATATTAATGTCAATGTTTTTTATGTAACCTTATTCACATGTAAGTTGTTCATACAGCCTTTGGAGTCTGATCGAGGTCTGGTTTAATAGGACGAGATCGACTTCATTTAGTAATGATATTGGTAGATCCTTTGGTTTTATGGAAACTCCTGTGTCTTTACAAGTGTTGTTGATAACACGTCGAGGTACAAATTAAAAAGCCTATAAAGATTGATGTGGCAGGATTTCTTCAGTTCTTTGTACGATTCTGTAATCATCAATCTTGTACAACGCAAGGAACAGGCAAAGTCACATGGAAGATGCTTTGCAGACAGAGTGATTCTAATTCACTAAGTCGCTTCTATACGTTTGACGCAACAGACAAATACTGTCATGTAATAGTTGTAGGAAAGTGGATTATTATGTAGTGCGGTTGTGACACCATTAAATAATGTCAAAATCTCTAAAGTATTTAGAAGTACCAAAACAACACGTAAGTAAGAAAAACAGCACAATAAAAACCCAAGATCAATTCCTAAAAATAGAATGTATTTTTATCTTAAAGTAAATACCAAAGCAACAAAAATCTATAGAGAGGAAAGGGAGAAATAATGTTTTGAAGGTAAGTCAATTCTTTTAGGTTGCAATAAATCTTTGCAATCTGTGTTGCGGTTCCTGAACCAATGGGCTAGCATGACTACCAGTCCTCTCATGGACTGGCCGCTACAGGATGGGAGCCAGTCACAGGGACCACTTAGGTCGGATCCATCATTCTCAGAGTCACCAGGATTGCGATTACAACAAAGAAGTGGTCCTAGTGCCGGGGATGCAGGATGCTGAAGACGCTGACACTGTGGAAGAGAAACTGCAAATGCTCCTGGGACCACTCAGGGTCCTCAAACTTCCAGATTCAACTCTGGCCTCAGGACTCTATTTCCCACGATGCGTCAGTGAAGTCTAGTGTAGGTCCAGTTGCTACTGGTTGACTGGTCTCCGGTTACAGTCAAGTCAAGTCAAAGAATTTATATAGCGCTCTACATACCCAGAGGGTTTCAAGGCGCTTGAGGAGGGGAGGGGAATTACTTGTCAAATATCCACGTTTTAAGTTGCTTTCTGAATGCTAGGTGATTCTGGGTAAGGCGAAGGTGAGTGGGAAGGGAGTTCCAGGTTTTAGCTGCCAGGTAGGAGAAGGATCTACCTCCCATGGTGGTTTTGTTGATGCGAGGTACAGTGGCAAGGGCTTGGTTGGATGATCGTAGCTGGCGGGAGGGGGAGTAGAAGGAGTCGAGTGTTGAGGCATTCTGGTCCGATTTCGTAGAGTGCTTTGTGTGCGTGGGTTAGTAGCCGGAAGGTGATCCTCTTGTTGACGGGAAGCCAGTGGAGGCTTTTCAGGTGACCAGAGATATGTTCTTTACGCGGGATGTCTAATATGAGCCTGGCTGAGGCGTTTTGAATTTGTTGGAGTTTTTTCTGGAGTTTAGCAGTAGTACCGGCGTAGAGGGTGTTTCCGTAGTCCAGTCGGCTCGTGACTAGGGCGTGGGTGACCGTTTTCCTAGTTTCGGTGGGGATCCAACGAAATGTTTTTTTGAGCATGCGAAGAATGTTGAAGCAGGATGAAGAGACGGCGTTGACTTGTTTGTACATTGAGAGTGAGGAATCCAGGATGACGCCCAGGTTCCGTGCATGGTCTGTCGGGATGGGTGCTTTTCCAAGGGCTTCTGGCCACCAAGAATCGTCCCATGCGGAGGGGGAGGTACCTAAGATAAGGACTTCTGTTTTATCAGAGTTAAGTTTCAGACGGCTATGTTTCATCCATTCGGCAACTTCTTTCATTCCTTCGTGTAGGTTAGTTTTGGCGGTGTGAGGGTCATTGGTGAGTGATAGGATCAGTTGAGTGTCGTCCGCGTAGGAGATGATGTTGAGGTTGTGTTGTCGTGCGATGGTCGCGAGGGGGCTCATGTATACGTTGAAAAGGGTGGGGCTGAGTGAAGATCCTTGTGGAACGCCGCAGATGACTTCAGTGGCCTCTGACTTGAATGGTGGAAGGCGGACTCTCTGGGTTCTTCCGGTGAGGAACGAGGTGATCCATTCTAGTGCTTTTCCTTGGATTCCAATGTTTCTGAGACGCTGTAGGAGGGTGTTATGGCAGACTGTGTCGAAGGCTGCGGAGAGGTCGAGGAGGATGAGGGCGACTGTGTCTCCATTGTCCAGTAGAGTTCGAATGTCGTCTGTTGCTGCGATGAGGGCTGTTTCAGTGCTGTGTTTGGCTCGGAAGCCGGACTGTGAGGAGTCGAGGGAGTTGTTGGCTTCGAGGAAGGCGGCGAGCTGGTTGTTGACGGCTTTCTCGATGACTTTGGCCGGGAATGGAAGGAGCGAAATGGGACGGTAGTGTTTGAGTTCGGTGGGGTCCGCTGTGGGTTTTTTCAGAAGTGCGCTGAGTTCTGCGTGTTTCCAGCTTTCCGGGAAGGTGGCGGAGTTGAGGGAGCAGTTGATGACGTCTCTGAGGTGCGGTGCTATGATGGAGTCTGCTTTGTTGAAGATGTGGTGAGGGCATGGGTCAGTTGGGGATCCTGAGTGGATGGAGTTCATCAGGCGGATAGTGTCCTCAGTGGAGATTGGATTCCAATCATTAAGGATGTTCGAGGGTGGTGAAGGTCCAGCAGATGGTTGGGTGGGTTGCTCTCCGGGTTGGTTGTCGAAGCTGTTGTGGATGTCTGCAATTTTGTTGTGGAAGAATGAGGCTAGGGAGTCGCAGAGGGCTTGAGAAGGGGTGATGTCGTTGGAGATGGCCGAGGGGTTGGTGAATTCCTTGACGATGTTGAAAAGTTCCTTGCTGTTGTGGGCGTTGCTATCTAGTCGGTCCTTGAAGGCGGTTTTCTTGGCTTTTCGGATCAGTTGGTGGTGTGTGCGAGTGGTGTTTTTGAAGGCTTCCTTGGTGCTGGTGGTAGGGTCTTTTTTCCAGGCCTTCTCCAGGGAGCGGCAGAGTTTCTTGGATTTCTTGAGATCATCGTTGAACCAGGAGGCTTTCTTGCTGCCAAGTTTGATTTGTCGTTTTTTCAGTGGTGCTAGGATGTCGGCGCTGTTGGATAACCATAGGGTGAGGTTGGTGGCGGCTTGGTTGGGGTTAGAGGAGTGGGCTGGGGGGTTTAGAAGAAGCGATGAGGAGATCTGGTCGATGGTGATTTTGTTCCAGTTTCTTTGTAGAGTTGGTTGGGGGTGATTGTTGGATTTGGGCTTGTTGTAGGTAAAGTGGACGCAGCTGTGGTCAGTCCAGAGGAGAGCCGTAGTGTGGCTGAAGGATACATGGTTGCTGGAAGTGAAGATAGGGTCGAGTGTGTGACCTGCGATGTGGGTGGGGGAAGTGACCAGTTGTTTAAGTCCGAGGTTGGCGAGGTTGTCCAGCAGGGTGGTGGAGTTGCGGTCGTTGTTCTTTTCAAGGTGAAAGTTGAGGTCTCCCAGAAGGATGTAATCTTTGGAGGGGAGCGAGTGTGGAGTGATGAAATCCGTGATGTCCTCACTGAATTGTGCGCGGGGTCCTGGAGGTCTGTAAAGGAGGGTGCCTCTGAGTGTGGTTTTGGGGTCGGTGTGGATCTGGAAGTGAAGGTGTTCAGAGTTGGCGAGATTGACGTCAGAGCTGGTAGAGATGTGGAAGGATTTCTTGTGGACGATAGCGATTCCTCCTCCTGTGTGGCCGGTACGGTCCTTGCGTATGATCTTATAGTCTTCAGGGATGGCAATGGTGATGTCTGGGGCGGAAGAGGCGTTCATTCATGTTTCTGTTAGGAAGGCGACGTCCGGAGATATGGTGTCTAGTAGATTCCAGAGGTCGATGGCGTGCATGTGGACTGAGCGGGTGTTGAGCAGGATGCATTTTAGGTGGTTGGGGTCGGATATCTGTTGTGTGTTCGTAGATGAGGAGTTGTTCTTGGTGCCGTCGAACTTGCAGGAGTAGCAAGAGAAGGGTCCATGGGTGTGTCCAGGAGCGGCTTGGACGCAGTTGGGGGAGCGGCCGGGGTTAAGGGCTAGGAGGTGGGGGCATCGTAGCTAATGCGGGAGCGCTGGGCAATGCGAGGGCCAGGGGGTATGGCGCTGGGCGCGGTCCAGGCGCGGACGGGCGTAGACGGGCTTACCTTTGGCGCACCTTCGGCGCGGATTGGGCGCGATCGCTGCGCGCGGGAACAACTGTCATATATGGATGGTGGAGGGGGAGGGGCGAGGGCGGCTCAGCTGGGAGGCGGGGCGGGCTACAGGGATCACAACAACAGCAAAATGGAGGCGGAGGGGGGAGCACAGCGGAGCGCTAGGGAAAACGCGCACAAACAGTCAAAGCAACAGGTAAAATTACAGAAAGTGCAAATAAATCAAATCAGCAACCAGGCACACAGCAGGCAAAAATAATTATGCAGTTTTGACAAAGCAAAGCAGCACAACGATACCGAGTGTCACGAGGGGACACTGGGGAGCGACCACTCAGCCCGAGGGACAGGAGCGAGTCACGGCGCTATCAGGTAATGGAGCGCTGTTCTGGTCAGTGGGAGGGCGGCTCAGCTGGGAGGCGGGACGGGCTACAGGGATCACAACAACAGCAAAATGGAGGCGGAGGGGGGAGCACAGCGGAGCGCTAGGGAAAACGCACACAAACAGTCAAAGCAACAGGTAAAATTACAGAAAGTGCAAATAAATCAAATCAGCAACCAGGCACACAGCAGGCAAAAATAATTAGGCAGTTTTGACGAGGCAAAGCAGCACAACGATACCGAGTGTCACGAGGGGACACTGGGGAGCGACCACTCAGCCCGAGGGACAGGAGCGAGTCAGTGTATTTCAACTGTTGTCCACAGGTGAGAGTCCCTTTCCTCGATGAGGGCCACGGGTCCCACATACCTGGGGACACCTTGTGCAGAACAGGACTCAGTCTCCCAGCGTGCACTTTGGCAGGCAGGTGATCTTGGGCAGCTGCGCTCTGCAAGTGCAGGTTTCCGTCAGCTTTTGCTCTTGCAGTCAATTATTCTGTCCTGACACAAGGGGATCCCTTTTCCACAAGTGGCCACTGCAGGTACAGTCTTCCTTGCCAGTCCCTGAGGTTCAGAAGGTGCAGTCCAGTGTTTGGTGAAGCCTTTATATGCTGAGAAAGGAATAGCGACGCAGTCTTCCTTT
This sequence comes from Lissotriton vulgaris, assembly GCF_964263255.1. Lineage (NCBI taxonomy): Eukaryota > Metazoa > Chordata > Amphibia > Caudata > Salamandridae > Lissotriton > Lissotriton vulgaris. Next base: position 164,511,314 of record NC_141689.1, read on the forward strand.
AGTTATGGACACAAGTGGAGCTCTTCTTCCATGAATGGGAACAGTAGGCAAGTCCTCTTTGACAGAAGGTGCTGTCCTTCCTATGTGAAGCCTCTCTTTGCAGGGACTAGTGAGAAGCAGAGCAGTACTTCATTTGGCTTCTTGCCAGTCCAGAAGTGTTATGAGGACTGTGAGTCTGGGGTGCCACTCTTATGCCATCTTCTCGTTTGAGGGAGGGGTGGACTTGCGAGCCAATAGGGTAATAGTTCCCACAAAGCTATCCTTCCCACTTTTCATCGATTAATGGGGGTTTCCCCCTCAAACAAATCCCAGGATTCCTCTCTGTACCCTAAACCAAGATGGTGCAAGCCTTCCTCCCTTGTAGGAAGCCCTTGGAACACCCCCGGGGTGTAACCAGATCAATGAATCACTTATCCTCTAAAAACAGCTCTACAACAGGTTTTGTCTTCTCTTGAGGAGCTGCCAGCTTGTCAACCTACACAAAGGAGTGGGCTGGTGACCATGTAGTCTACATTTGCTTAATTGAGGCAGTAGCCCCTTTAAAGCTGGGCCATCTGTGGCCACAGCCCGGTATCATCCTGCTGGAGTCGGGCATGCCTCCTTTCTTCAAAAATTCTTTTTGTTGCCCACTCCTGGGAGCGCTTCACACTATATAGTGGAGGGGGGCACCATTATGTCTTAAATGACAACCAGTGCAGTTAAACAGGAAAGGTTTGGGTAACAAAGTGATGATTTTCTAAAGTCACCTTCCTATTAAAAGTTACCTTAAATGCGATCTCAACAATGAACTGTGTTAATGTAACAATTAATTTGATTCCTTGCAGTAATAGCATTGATGGCCCCAAATGGAAGTTATCACTTATTGTGGCGGGTAGTGAAGCTCCATGTTAGCCACAGGGACATGCCCTTCTTTTTAGTATTAAGAACTCTGCCTTGTGGTGTACCAATGCTTAACTTAGCGGTTTGATCAATTTTAAATTTCTAGAGCCCACGAGTGCCCTAAGGCATTTGGGCGCTAACATTAACCAATTTTATGACCTGAAAGCACAACCAGGGGGAAAAGAAAACTAAAGAGATAAAGAAAACAGTCTAGATTTCATCTTTGTCTATAAGCTTGCCATATTAGACTATATTTAAGATGAATATGCTGTCTGTTCCAAAGTTGACAGATGAAGTGAACAAAGCTTCTGCCACCCCACAAAACTTTCTTAATTTTTGGAAAAATTACTGATTTAGAGGCTACAGATTGCAACAGTCTATTCGGGGTGCACCATACACATTTCCTTTTCAGGTAGTCTGTTAAGAAACCACACAGCGATTGATGTGCCAAACATACAGACTTGAAGGCCACTCTTATTTGTAACTGGATCCAATCCGGAAAATACTAACGCCATGACAACCAATTTCTGGAAACTGAAAGGGATAAAAGGTTGAAGTTTCCTTAAAGTTCTTAACAGAATGAAGCAAGACAAAGTTAATTCAGTGATCTGATTTGTAAAAGACAGCTCAGCATCAAAGATTACCCAGAGGTTCAGAACTTTGGATACTGGCGGGGGCGGGGGTGTCTATGGCTGTGGCCTCCAGGGTTGATTACAAAAAAGGTGTCCTTTCCAAAAAGGAAAACCTCTGTTTTTTCTGAACTTAGCTTAAGGCAATTGCCGCACATCCAGCTGACAATAGTACGCATACATCTGTTGACCGGCTGGCAACCCCATCTACATTGCTTGAGATTAAGACAACAATTTGAGAGTCATCAGCATAAGACACTGTCGTAAAACCAAAGAACGAATCAGCGTATCTAAGGGTGCTACATAAATATTAAAAAAGCATTGGGTGCCACAAGGCAGAGAAAAGGGTTTTGAGTTGAACACTCCAAGGGCCACGATCTGCTCTCTGTGTTAAAAATGAAGAGGGAAGAGCATAAGCCAACAAACCCAATTCGTGCTAGAAGCTTCAGCAGAACTCCATGGCTTACATTATCGATGACTGCGGAAGGGTCCAAAAGAAACTACCCTCCGTTATCCATGATATGTCTTATCTTATCGAAAGCTACAACCAGAGCTCACTGACTCTCTACAGTAGCTTGACCTAAAGCCAACGTGGTGGCTTATTAATATTAAAAAGGAAGGATTTGACCTGACAAAAGGGTATATTTTGCCATGTTAAGTTGGCAGGTTTAAAGCTACCCGACTAGGCTGCAATGGTGTTTTCACCTTACCACTGTAGTGGTGGTACAATTAAGTGTTGCACTCCACTAGTGATGTTTAAATTACTAGCCCAAGGTACCTCTTGCACCCAATAATACGAAGTTATAAGTACAGTTAGCTAATTGTACACATACTTTTGGAGTCAGAGCACATCTACTGGACCTGGACATCATGGCCCAGTGCACTACAGAGTTGAAAAAAAATTCAGGATCAGTCAATAACTGTAGGGGAATGGATGGCACTTGGACACCTAGCCTGCCATTTGCCCGTGACCTCCAGTTTTTGCTTGTCCCAGACTAATTCAGTAACACCACTGATGCCTGGGTTTTCCCTCCTAGGTTTTTCCACTCACCATTCTTCCGGTGAACAAAAGCCCCACCTATCCCAGGACCCACTTAATGTAGGCTGCAGTATGACAACACAGTGGGTGCACCACTTGCGTGCCAAAGGCAATCCAGTCTGCGACCATCTGCGCCTGGGCCATGCCCAGCACCACGACTCCTGACTTACTCCTGCCACTGAAAAATACATCATCGCCATGCTCTGCACCCTAGATCACGGATGCCGCAACAAACACTGCCACAGAGATGATCCATGCTCCTCGGTACAACCGTACAGCTGCATCCACTTCCACTTCGCCTGCCACAGCACGGACACCTGCCCACCAACCAGCCCCACACCACCGTCTCTAACTTAACAAAAAAACCAACTTGTATGCATCCTTCTCAACACACTCACTATGCAAGCACTCCACCAAATTAGGGGACCTCATGGCCACCTTCGCACCTGACATCGGCTTCTTCACCGAGACCTGGGTCAACCCCTCATCCGCCCAAGACATTGCTAAATATAGCCATATAAAATTATTCACCAGGATTGCACCAACAAGCTGGGAGGAAGAGCAGCTATCATCCACAGCATTTTCCAATGTCAGGAAACATGCAGAAGTCAGACCACTACTCAAAATACCCTAAGCCGACCCCAGCAAACTCAAAAACTATCGACCAGTCTCCCTGCTCCCATTCCCAGTGAAGTCATTGGAAAATATCATCAACAAATGACTCATGACACACCTGAAATAACCAGCTACTCAATGCCTTCCAATCCAGCTTCCGCAGCAACCCCAACACTTCAACTGCCCTATCGCAGCCACCGACAACATCTGAACCCTACTCAACCAAGGAGAACCAGCAGTTCTGATCTTCACCGATCTCTCAGCAGCCTTTGACACTATATCCCAACCACACGCTGTTCAAAATACTCCACCACATCGGCATCCAAGGGGACGTGCTCAGATGGATCACCTCTTATCTCCCCGGAAGAACCCAGAGGAACCACCTCTCATCTTGCATCTCCGAACTTAAAGAGTTCACCTGCGGTGTCCCCCAGGGCTCATCCCTCATCCCCATGCTATTTAACATTGGCCAACTTCTTCAGATTCCACAGTCTCAACATAATTTCCTACGCAGACAATATCCAACTAATCCTCTCACTATCTGACAACCCCACCACCAACAAAACCGACTTCCACAGTTGCTTGAAAAGCATCACCGATTGGATGAAGAACAACTGCCTGCAGCTTAACACAGACAAGATTGAAGTACTGATCTGTAGCCACAGCACCAACATATGGAATGACTCCTTGTGGCATTCAGTCTTAGGACCCGCACCCACTCCCTCTGACCACAGCAGAAACCTCAGAATCATCATTTACAACATGCTCACCATGAAATCACAGATGAACGTTGTCTCCTCTGCCTACTTCCTCACTCTGCACATGCTATGTATAGTCTTAAAGGGCTACCCCTACACACAAGACACACTGTGACGCTGGCCCTCATCCCCAGCCAACTGGACTGCGGCAACACCCTCTCCGTCAGGAATGCCGCACATCTCCTACAGAGACTTCAGACAGTAAGCTGCAGCCAGACTCATCCCCTGCCTTCTCAGACAAACCCACATCACACCCCCCCTCAGGCAACTCCACTGGCTCCCCATCAGAATGGATGCCAGTTCAAGCAGCTGACCTACGCACAGAACCACCGCCTGAACTACCATTGAGAAGACTATGCTCTGCCTCCCTCTCACTTGTCCATACACCAAACATCTACCAAACCATATGTGGGGGACACTCATTTTTTCACATTGCAGCAAAGACCTGAAACAGCCTCCCCAAGCAACTCTGGACAGTCTCCTCACATCAGGAATTCTGAATGGTCCTCAAGACCTGGCTGTTCGAATAAGCCTCCTGGACCTGCAATACCTGGATACCCTAGTTGGGTGATTAGCCGCTCTTCATAAATCCTGATTGATTGATTGATACAAAAACTGGTCCTTTGCTACAGTAGTGTAAAATTAATTTTGAAAATCACAATAGTAATTTATGAACTTGTAAAAACATTTACTTTCAATGTGATTTCCATGTTAGAAAATGTCCTCTTGAGAGAGTTAAGTAAGTGGGAATGCCTGGGTTGGAATGCTCTTTAAGTTTCTGAACACCAAAGATCTTATGTCTTTGTGGGTATTGATTGACTCTTCTTTGAGTCCCTTACACCATAGAAACAGTCAGAAGGATAAATCAAGTTGAAAGATCATTGCTGATACATGTTAAAGGTTACATATTTGATTCCGGGCAAGGTAACCACCCTTCCAATGGCAAAATGTTGAGTACCTTTTATTGGGTAAGAGTAACATTTGTTATTTGCAGTACATAGGTGCAGCACAGCATAAACGAAACACTACAAAACTTGGTGGGGGTGCAGGTAAATGAGTTTCCCACCGGAAAATTATTCTTTTCCCAGGGATAAAAAAAATACAAAACGTTATTAGGTGTTTTTTTGTTTTTGTTTAATAAACACTCAAATCTTTTACAAAATTCATCCAGGAAAGCTATGATTCACTCAGGTTTCCATGTCTAGCCTGTAAAAGCCTTGAGAAGTACAAATAGTCATAAATCTGCATGAATGTGAAGAGTAAAAGTGTGGATGCAGATTTAAAATTTTATGTGTAGATCAGGTCCAATGTCTGCAATGTTACCAGGTCAGTAATAGGTTTTTGTACCTCAGGCATATGTGAAGTGCATTAGGATGAACACGCCTCATCTGTTATCTACTGGCTGAGTGGTTGAAATGCCAGAGTGACAAGGAGCTAATGAAGAGGTTTCAAGGTAGTGATTTCAGCAGAATATCTCAATTTAGGTAGTGGTGAGACTGATAAAGTAGAAAGGCCAGAGTAAATGTTGTTGTTGAAGTTTTTGTGGGACACAACCGGACCCTTGGGTATGGGTGCCGGCCAATGGCTGACAGTCGCGCACTCTCCCTAGTTCAGGTGTTGGCCATTGGCCGACACTGGGGAGTGATCCAATGGTTCCTCTTGTGCGAGCACCAGAAGATTCCATTTAAAAAAAAAGAAGGGCTGGGGCGAGCCGGAATTGGTTCCGTGTCTGCCTGACTCTCCTCCAACCCATCTGTGACCTCAGTGTGCTGCGAGGCATGCTGGTCACACTTTCCACACAGGAGCCAGAGGAAGGAGCAGGCAATCACTCTCTCTAGCTCCGGTAGGGAATAAAAGCCTCCCCAGGTTTCAGGGAGGCCTCTTTAAAAAGAGAGAGCCTCCCCTTCCAAACAAAGCCTTCCTGTAACTGTTCCTGATGGTGGATCGTGTATAGTTTAAAAATATGTACAAGTTTGCTAGGTTTCCCTAGGTGCCGGTTGAGCTAGGGTCCAAATACAGCTACAGGGGCAGTTTTGAGTAGAAAAATGTGATAAGTCCATGTTGCATTTTCGGCAGTTCCCTGCAACAGGGAATTGGCCCAAAACTCAAAATGGATGTATGACATTTTTTTGGGCTTCCCTGTTGCAGGCAACAGACCTAACCACACAAGTGAGGCACCATTTGTATTGGGAGACTTGCTTGAATGGAAGTGTGTGGCTACTCACAGATTCATATAACAACTCCATCCTGCTCGACTTCACATGCAACACCTCCAGACCCTCTGAAACTAGGACAGCATTACTGACAAGGACTGCAACACAGCTCTCAACACCCACCAACTCAAACAGAGCAACAGCCTCCCAAAAGCCGTCAAGAATTTCCGCAATTTGATCACCTCCTGTGCCACCTTCCTGGTCTTCCCTCAAACAAAGCTATACAACAGGATCCAGAACTCAGGCCAGATGGTAAATGGAGAAATTTAGACTGATGAAACACCACTGCAAACAACTTGAGCACACATTTAAAATGAGCCAGGACAATGCAGACAGGAGCAGTTCCAAATCCACCCTAAGATTCTACCACCAAATGATCCAGATGACCAAACGCACCAATGTGGTGAACAGCATCACTATCAGCACCAACAGAAGCAGAGAAACCTTCAGCATTTTAAAATACTTCACCTCACTGCGACCGCCTCCAACTCGATCATTCCCTCGTAGGACCTAAGCAACAATCTTTCAAAGCAACAAAATCACTGCCAATTACAGCAACTTCAATCACAACTGGACCTGACAGACATCGCCATATGGCTCCCATTCTTATCCACTGAACCAATGCTAACCATGTAGCCTGTCATCATCCCAGAAGAAACTATTGGCACCATGAAGCCCATCCACTCAGGGGCCCCATTGGACCCAATCCCCCACCATGCCTACTCCAGGGGACTGAGACTCCTCAGTGGCATGCTTATGCCCATTCAAAATGCCTCCATCTCTTCCATGGCCTTCTCAGATGTTTGGGAACTACAGGCCAATCTCCCTACTACTATTCCCAGACAAGGTCTTACAGAAAATCATCAACAGTCACTTTACCAAATACCTTAATGACCACCATTTCCTAGACATCACTCACTCTGGATTCAGAACCACTTCACAGAAACTGCCCTTATCACTGCCACAGATGACCTCTGCATGATTCCCGACAGAGGGTACAAGGCGGGCTCATCCTCCTGGACCTCTCCACAGCATTTGATACAATCTTCCACTACATCCTCATCCAATGCCTACACAACATCAGAATCCAGGGATATATACTGTGATGGAGCTGTTTTTTACTGACTGAAAGGACCCAGTCACTCAGCCTGGCAATGTACACCTCATATGCTGTCATGTCTTTTAAGATAGTCCCATAATGTATACCCCGTTTTAAATACATTAACCCATCCACACAACTATAACATTTCTAAACAGGTGACCTTTTACCTAATAGCTTGCTCCTGTCTATTTCACACCAGACTCGTGGACAGCAGATTTATTCCGTATAAGGGTCACCACTTTTTTTATCCTTGGCCAACAGCGAGTCAACAGCCAGCTGCGCATGGTATGATCACACTTGTTTAGAAAAGCATTAGTGATAGAGAAGTGTGGCTCAAGTGGTTGGAGTGGCAGACCCTGATGCAGAGGTCTGGCCCGGACCAGGGTTCAATTCCCCGCCTCGGCGGGTCTTGGGCTCAAATTTCCCCGGACCTGACAATTCTCGCCTCGGTGCCTATTCCAATCATGGAGTCCCACTCTGTAACTCTGGGCAATAGCTTGCTTAATCTCCACAATGGCCCCTCGCAGCGGGATGCCTGGCTTTCACCTTGGGGATGCCCAGTAATGGGTTATCTCGCAGGGGAATACCTGGACGGGTTCCCTAAGCAAGCGCTGGGACGCTTCCGGGCAGCCATGCGCTCTACAAATCAAATTTCCTTTCCTTTCCTTTCCTTTCATTGATGATTGTTTGCAAAACATCCATGATTGTTTAAAAAACATATTGATTCTCGAAAAAATACTGGAGTGACTACTTTAGTATAAAAGACCCTCACTCCACTCACAAATTATAAGAGAATTCCTTCCAAGCTGAGACGTGGGTCCTGCATGCCGAATCCGCGCCAAACATCGGGCTGACATACTTTGTGGGTTGTCATCCCCGGTGCAGAGATGGAGTCCTTCATTCTAAACCATCAGGTGAGGGGGCTAGCTCATGCCTAGGGGTTTCTTGGCTACATATACACACAGCTATACGCATATACAACTACACTTCCACGTTAGGCTAAGTACATTTAAGCAAATTAATTAGTGCGCACATTTTAGGAATATGCAAGTGCTACTGTTTTTATCTGAACTGCTTCTGTTCCTCTTATTGGCATAATGGTAGAAATGTATCTACTATTTACAATATTGGTCCTAGCAATCTCTTATGCTTCTTTCTCCTGATTGTTGCAGCACATATGTTTTACAAAAGACTGTCGCTGGACCAATACATATTTATTGAAATGTCCTAATCGCCATCCTGTTTATTTTCTGCGAGAAGGCAAGCACAAGTGTCTGAACGAAACATACTGTACTGTTTTCCATGATCCCTAAGGAATAGAATAGAAGTGTTTTTGTATGTAGTGCATGCCTACCCGGAAGCATCCCAGAGCTGTATTTGTCTCTAGAGTCGGATCTGCCTTCTACGGAAAGTGCCAGGTTTTGAGTTGTTTCCGGAATGCTAGATGGTTGGATTGTCTACACAGCTGCAGAGGCAGGCTGTTCCAAAGTTTAGAGGCATTGTATGAAAAACGCTAGCCTTCAATTCTGGCTTTGTTGATCCTTGGCACCATTGCAAGGTACTTCTCATCTGAGCAAACACTTCTGTTGCCCTTCTAATCAGATCATGGATTTGATAATCAGAGGCCCGTTTCCTCCTAGGGACTTATGGGCAACACACAGGGCCTTAAAATCAATTCGTTCCTGCACCGGTAACCAATGGAGCATGCGTAATGCCGGCTTTGCTGAACATCGGTTCTGGGTTCCCGTGAGCAGTCTTGCAGCTGAATTTTGTACAATCTGCAGTTTTGTGAAGACTTTATGAGGGCCGCCATGATAAAGGACGTTACCATAATCTATCCTAGAAAGGATGAGCGCCTGGACCAGCGTTTTTTTGGCTTGTTCCGGTAGGAGTGGCAGCAAGTTGCGAATCATTCTTAATATGCCATAGCATTGAGCAGCGATCTTTCTGGCTTGGACTTTAAATGAGAGATCTTGGTCCAGCCAGATACCCAGACTTTTTATCTTAGTTTTTGGGATGGGTACCGTTCCCAAACAAGCTGGGCACATAGTGTTCGCTTTAAAGTTTAACTGGTTGCCAAATAGCATAAGCTCACTTTTGTCACTGTTAAGTTTTAAGTGGGACAGGCTCATCCATCGAGTGACTTCCTCCAGACAAGTGTGGAGATCAGAGGGTGTGTGGTCGTCCAGGGTCAGTGCCACCACCAACTGAGTGTCATCTGCATATGTGACTATATGAATCCCAAATGGGGTGACAATCTCTGCCAATGAATGCATATAGACATTAAAAAGGGTTGGGCTCATAGATGAGCCCTGTGGGACTCCGCACCTATAGGGGACCAGTTTAGAAGGGATGTCACCCTCAAACACTTGGAAACTACTGTCCTCCAAGAGGGATTGGAGCTACGATAACACCTTGCTGGACACTCCGATATTCCTAAGATGGTGAGTTAGGGTACGGGGATTCACCATATCGAAGGCCACACTTAGGTTGAGGAGTATCATGGCAGGTGTACCTCCTAAGTCAAGAATTGTTCTCGCTTCCTCCACCACCACCACCATTAAGGCGGTCTCGGTGCCTTGGCGAGGGCGGAAGCCCATTTGTGAGGGGTGGAGCAGGTTAATGGACTCCAGAAATATGAAAAGTGTATGGTTAACATGTTTCTCCGTAATTTTGCCCATTACCAGAGTAGTGAGATAGGACGATAATTGCCCAGATCTGCAAGGTCCAGGTTATGTTTTTTTAGCAGGGCTTTTACCATTGCCCTCTTCCATTCAGGGGCAACTATCCCTGACGAGAGGGAGGAATTGATTAGGCTGTTCATAATGGGGGCCACTGTGGATGCTGCCAATCTTAAGATATTAGGTGGCACAGGGTCCTGTGGTGACCCCGATTTGACTGTAGTTAAGATGGCTAAGAGCGACTCCAGAGTCAGCGGTGTAAAAGTCTCCAGATGGAGTTTATTTCCAAGTTGGCCCGCTGCGGTCGGCTTGGGTGTATCACTGTCTCTTTGTGGGAGGTTCTTAATAATATTATGAACTTTAGAGGCAAATAATTCTGCAATTTCGTTACTGCGGTCTCCCGAAGGATCGGGTGCCGCTGGGGGATCAGGGACTTTGAGAAGATTTTTTGCAATCAGAAAGGTTTCTCTGGAGGAGTTGGCTGCTCTTGAAATCTCTTCTTCGTAGTAAGTGGCTTGGGCTCGTTTTATAGCAGCCATATATTTTCCAATAGCTGACCTATATTCTTGTTTTTTATTAACTGAGAAATCTTTCCTCCATATCCTCTCTAGACGTTTACATTGTTGTTTTAACATACGTAGCTCTGGAGAGAACCATGCAGACCTGTTGTATCCCACTTTCTTTTGGATTGATTTCTTAGGGAGCACTGTATTTAGTGACTCCTTGATCCAATGTGTGAACTTCTGGCAGTACGTCATTGGGTTAAGTGCCAGATCCGGTTTGGAATTTTCCATTTCCTGGATTCACTCTCCCATCGGGAATTTGGGCCAGGGACAGATCAATATTCGAGTTGACTGTTGTTAGACGGGGACCCGGAGGGTCGGCCGAGTACAGGGGGAGAGGCCTCCGGTGAGGGCCCTCTCCGGTAATCGTACAGACAGGTAACTTCCCCCCCACAGATGGACACCACACAGAGATGAGTTCTGCACACTTTTATATATATCTTGAGGCAAGGTGATAAGCGATACAGCTGGACCAGGATACGAGGATCCCGTCAATTCTAGTCTCTTTGGGGAAAAGGGGTAGCGGGACAGTCTGAGTACTGGTGCGGTACAGAAGCAGCAAGAGATGGAGCTCACAATCCTCGAGCTGGAGGGTTCGCAAGGATGGGCCGCGGCAGCGCCAGCAGGCTTCGAAGGTGGTTCAGGATGAGGAGGGCCGCGGCATCGCCAGCAGGCTTCGAAGGTGGTTCACGATGAGGAGGGCCGCGGCAGCGCCAGCAGGCTTCGAGGATGGTTCACGAGAAGGAGCCGCGGCAGCGCCAGTAGGCTTCGAAGATGGTTCACGAGAAGGAGCCGCGGCAGCGCCAGCAGGCTTCGAAGATGGTTCACGATGAGGAGGGCCGTGGCAGCGCTAGCAGGCTTCGAAGATGGTTCACGATGAGGAGGGCCGCGGCAGCGCCAGCAGGCTTCGAGGATGGTTCACGAGAAGGAGCCGCGGCAGCGCCAGCAGGCCTCCAAGGATGAGTTCGTCTCTGTGTCTCTCGACTCCAGGATACAACTCCCTTCCTGCTCTGGAACTGCCCCAGTTATAGGTCTGGCGCCCTTTGATGTCCGGACCCTCGCACTTGGAGGTCGGGAGGTCCGGGATGAGGGAGTCCAGACACCCAGCAGGGGGGTGGAGCCAGCGCCCGGGGAGGCTGGGGGCGATTGACACCTGGCGGAGGGGAGCCATCAACACTCCTTCTCCCATTGACCTGCCAAGTGGTCTCTTCACCCCCTGGGCGGATGGTGGTGCCTCGATGTCGGGGCCTGGCCAGGCCCGAGGTTGAGGTCGACCCGAGGCCATGCGGCCTGGTCGTGTAGTGTCCAAGATGGTGGCTGGGCCGGGGGCAGTGGTTCTGGAAGGGGCCCGGGCCAACCGATACCGGGGTGTTCAGGAGCTGGGGTCCCGTCGGGGACGGGCCGTGGGTTGCCCCGGTTGGTTGCCGGGATAGTTCTTGTCTAGGAAACAGGAGGAGCAGAGGTCCATGCCCCCCCATGCGGGGAGGGATCGGGCCTTCCGCGAGGCCTGTCCAACATGCGTCCCCCCCAGCTGAAGGCAGGGAGAGTCACCCATCCTGTTGGGTACTCTCCTCGCCGAGGCGGAAGAAGCGGGACAGGCCGTCTGCATTGGCGTGGTCTTGGCCGGGGCGGTGCTCCACAGTGAAGTCCATCCCCTGCAGGGAGATGGACCAACGCAACAGCTTCGGGTTTTCTCCCCGCATCTGCATCAGCCATTGCAGGGTTCGGTGATCTGTTTGCACCCGGAAGTGGGTACCGAAGAGATAGGGCCGGAGCTTCTTGAGGGCCCACACTACGGCGAAGGCCTCCTGTTTGATGGTGCTCCAGCGCTGCTCTCGGGCCAGCAGGCGCCGGCTGATGAAGGCCACTGGCTGATCAACTCCCTCGGTGTTGAGTTGGGAGAGGACGGCCCCAACGCCATGATCTGAGGCGTCCGTCTGTACTATGAATTCCCGGCTGTAGTCGGGGGCCTGGAGCACGGGGGCGGTGCACATGGCGGATTTCAATTTCTCAAAGGCCGCCTGACATTCAGGAGTCCAGTTGACTGTCTTGGGGTTCTTCTTGGACGTGAGTTCTGTGAGGGGCCCCACAATACTGCCATAGTCTTTCACAAAATGCTGGTAGTACCCGGTGAGCCCCAAGAAGGCTCAGACCTCTGTTTGGGTGACCGGAGGTTCCCAGGCCTGGATGGCAGTGATCTTGAGCTGGAGGGGGGCCACCAGACCGCTTCCCACTTGGTGTCCCAGGTAGGTCACGGACCCTTGGCCAATCTGGCACTTGCTGGCTTTGATGGTGAGCCCGGCCTGCCGGAGGGCGTTCAGGACCTCCCGGAGGTGGTGGAGGTGTTCTGCCCAGTGGCGACTGTACACAGCAATATCGTCCAGATAGGCGGCGCTGAATTCCTCGAGCCCCCCCAGTACCTTGTTCACGAGTCTCTGGAAGGTGGCGGGGGCGTTTTTCATGCCGAATGGCATCACCTTGAAGTGGTAGTGGCCATCCGGGGAAGAGAAGGCGGATTGCTCCTAGGCCCCTGGGCTGAGGCCGATCTGCCAATAGCCCGCTGTCAAGTCGAAGATGCTCAGGTAGCGGGCGGCCCCCATGCGGTCAATCAGCTCATCTGCCCGGGGAATGGGATGAGCGTCGGTCCTGGTGACGGCGTTCAGACCCCGATAGTCCACACAGAACCTGAGCTCGGGGGCGACGCCCGGGGCGGCGGCCTTGGGGACCAGAACGACCGGGCTGGCCCAGGGGCTGTCGGAAGGCTCGATCACTCCCAGAGCCAGCATTTTGGAGACTTCCATCTGGATGCAGGCGCGTACTCGATCCGGTACTCGGTACGCCCTGTGTCGGATAGGGGGGCTATCCCCGGTATCCACGTCGTGAAGGCACCAGGGGGTGACCCCTGGGATGAGGGAAAACAGGTCGGCAAATTGGAGCAGAAGGTCTTGACAGTCTTGACGTTGCTCTGGGGACAAGGCATCGGAGAGGTTGACCCCTTCCACGGAGCCGTCCTTCTCGAGCGTTTTCAGCAGGTCAGGGAGGGGCTCGGAGTCTTCTTCAGTCCCACTGTCGGTAGCCATCAGGAGGCTAAGTTCCGAGCGCACAAAGTGGGGCTTGAGTCTATTGGCGTGGAGGACCCGTAGGGGGTTCCGAGGTGACTCCATATCGATCAGGTAGGTGACTGGTCCCTTGCGCTCTACTACTTTGAAGGGTCCCCTCCACTTGTCCTGGAGGGCGCAAGGTTCAACCGGGGACATCACCCAGACCTGTTGTCCCGGCTCGAACTCGATGAATGAGGCATGCTGATCATACCATTGTTTCATGTCCTCTTGGCTGGCTTCAAGGTTGGCCTTGGCAAGTTCCCTAAATCGCCGGGTCTGGTTACGGAGAGTCAAGAGGTACTTGTATACATCCGGGGGGGGTCTTCTGAGGGGCCACCTCCCACCCTTCTTTGACCAGGCTGAGGGGGCCCCGTACGGGGTGTCCATACAATAGTTCGAACGGACTGAAGCCCAGGGATTTCTGGGGGACTTCCCTGTAAGCGAACAGGAGGCACGGGAGCAGCACGTCCCATTGGCGACGTAGGGGTTCCTCCAGGCCCATGATCATTCCCTTGAGGGTGCGGTTAAACCGCTCTACCAGTCCGTTTCCTTGCGGGTGATAGGGGGTCGTGAATTTGTAGGTGACCCCGCACTGTTGCCATAGGGACTTCATGTACTTGGAGATAAAGTTTGTGCCCCTGTCACTGACGACTTCCCGGGGGAAGCCCACCCGCGAGAAGATCCCCATCAGGGCTCGGCCCACCACCGGGGCTGTCACGGTCCGAAGAGGAATGGCCTCGGGATAGCGGGTGGTGTGGTCCACCAGGACCAGGATGAACCGGTGTCCCTGTGCTGTCCGGGGCTCCAGGGGCCCCACAATGTCTATTCCCACCCGCTCAAATGGGGTGGTGACGATGGGAAAAGGTTGCAGGGGTACTTTGAGTTTTCGGCCGCTCTTCCCGCTGGCCTGGCAGGTGGGGCAGGCCCGGCAGTGGTTTGCTACATCGTTCCGCATCTTCGGCCAGTAGAAGTGGGTCACCAGGCGGCTGTATGTTTTGTCTTGCCCCAGGTGCCCGGCAAGAGGCACATCGTGGGCCAGGTTCAAGAGGAAGTCTCTGAAGCGGAGGGGGACCACCAGCACCCGGCTGGCTCCCAGCTCGGCAACCTTTTGCTCACTGTAGAGCAGTTCATTGTCCCAATAAATCCAGTGGGCCCCTGAGGTATCTCCGGCGCTCTGGGTTAGGGCTTGTTGTCGGAGTCCCTCGAGTGAGGGACACGTTCTTTGCTCCTGTCTGAATTGTTCCTGAGTAGGGCCACCCTCTTGACGCCACTGGGCCAGCTCTGGGAGGTCCCGGAGCCGATCAAGTTCTTCCTCGCTGGACTCCGGGGGACCGGCCTCCGGTGTTGTTTCTTCGGTGACGATCGGCGGCGGGGGTTCTGGCCATTCCGGTTCTTCGGGGTTGGAGATGGCGCGGGCGGCCATGGACCGGGTCGTTACGCAGACCCATTCAGGGAGGCCCAGCATCCCCAGGTGCTGCCTTCGCTCGACGGCTGACCAGGGGGAACTTTCGAGGTCGTTCCCCAGGAGGCAGTCTACTGGGGCATCGTCGCGGACAGTCACTTTTAGCATGCCGTACACCCCTCCCCACTCGAAGGGGACGCAGGCCATCTGGCACAGGCTTTCGGAGTTGTCGGCCGACCGCACTGGACAAAGTACATTTGGTAAGATCTGGTCAGGGGTCACCAGATGGCAGCGGACTGCGGTCACACTGGCCCCTGTGTCGCGGAGGGCTTCAGCCCGTTGTCCATTAATGGTGACCCACTGGCTGTACTTCTGCATGTTGGCGGGGAGGGGCGCCCGCGGAACCATGTCTCTTTCCCCTAGACAGACCAGGCACATGGCGGCGGGTTCCCACTCAGGCTGGTATGGCTCGTACTCTTCGGTGTCATCTTGGGCCGGGATTCCCCCAGGGCGGCGGCAGCGACCTGGCGGGGCATGGGACTCTGGTTTTCTGGGCAGTTGGGATCATTGGTGTAGTGCCCAGGTCGTTGGCATCGGTGGCAGGTAATGTTGGCGCGGAACCCTGGTCGCGTCGGAGGGCTTCCTCTTCTGGCCGTAGGCGGGGTGTTGCTGGTGGTGGGCACCGGGACGGTGTTTCTGCCCCGACCCTGGCCTCCTCCTACCCCCCGGGGGCGGTGGGGCCCTTGGGAGGCCCTGTTCTGTTTGCTGGGCCGGCTTCGAGGAACTCGTGTGCTCTCCCATCGGTCTGCTTCGATGGCGAGTTTCCGAGGTTCAGTCAGTTTACTGTCAAGGAGGTGCTGCCTGAGTTCGACGAAGCAATTATTGGAGAGATGCTCCCATACAATAAGGTCGAATAACTGCTCGTAGGTGGTCACCTGGCTGCCCTTGATCCACCCCTCAAAGGCTCGGCTAAAGAAGTTCACATACTCCACCCAAGTTGTACCCGGGATCCGTTTGCAGTCTCGAAACCTCTGGCGGTACATCTCGGGCATGAGCCCATACCGAGTGAGGAGGGCGGCCTTCATGTGGTCGTAGGATGTCATCTGATGGTCGGGAAGTTGCAGCAGGGCGTCTCGCCCTTCGTTGACGAACCTCCCCCATAACCCGGCTCCCCAGTCGCTCCGTGGGATTCTGTGGGAGGTCATTGCTACTTCGTAGGCTTTAAACCACTGATGGATATCATTGTTCCGGTAATATTCCCTGACGACATCCTTGGGGATGTGGACCTTGGGGTCCGTAGGGGCAGGGGGGCTCTGGTGCCCGGAGACTCCGAGGTCTTTGTTCTGCCTCCGAATTTCTAGTTCCTTCAAGTTGCGCTCATGCTCGTAGGCTAGTCTTTTCTCTTCCAGCTCCCTCTGACTCTTTTTTTCTTCTCGCTCCTCTCGGAGCCGTAAGTGTTCTAGTGTTATTTTTTGTTCTGCCAATTTGAGTTCTCCATCTAAGCGAAGTCGAGCCAGTTCCAATTTGTGGAGCCGGCTCTTCTCCCGTTCTCGGGCCTCCTCGGACGAGAGGCCCGGTCTTCTTTCCTCTGTGGGAGCGGTACTTGTTTCGGTGGTCTCGAGGCTTTGATTTTGGGGTAAGGGTCTTTCCGTCTCCACCCAAGATTCTAAGGCGTGTTTAAGGTCATCTTTCGTGCTCAGTCCTGTGGTAGCAATGCCTAGTTCTATACAGAATTCTTTCAGTTCCTTGTGGCTGTATTCTTCTAGCTTCTCCATCAGGAATTTTTCGGTTGTTCCACTCTCCTTTGTCGTCAGGGTGGCTGTGTGTCGTGGGGTGAGTTACTCTCTGTACGATTATGCGTCGGCTCGGATCCCACCGCTGCCACCAATGTTAGACGGGGACCGGGAGGGTCAGCCGAGTACAGGGGGAGAGGCCTCCGGTGAGGGCCCTCTCCGGTAATCGTACAGACAGGTAACTTCCCCCCACAGATGGACACCACACAGAGATGAGTTCTGCACACTTTTATATATATCTTGAGGCAAGGTGATAAGCGATACAGCTGGACCAGGATACGAGGATCCCGTCAATTCTAGTCTCTTTGGGGAAAAGGGGTAGCGGGACAGTCTGAGTACTGGTCCAGTACAGAAGCAGCAAGAGATGGAGCTCACAATCCTCGAGCTGGAGGGTTCGCAAGGATGGGCCGTGGCAGCGCCAGCTGGCTTCGAAGGTGGTTCACGATGAGGAGGGCCGCAGCAGTGCCAGCAGGCTTCGTAGGTGGTTCACGATGAGGAGGGACGGCGGAAGTCCAGCAGGCTTCGAGGATGGTTCATGAGAAGGAGACGCGGCAGCGCCAGCAGGCTTCGAAGATGGTTCACGAGAAGGAGCCGCGGCAGCGCCAGCAGGCTTCGAAGATGGTTCACGATGAGGAGGGACGCGGCAGCGCCAGCAGGCTTCGAAGATGGTTCACGAAGAGGAGGGCCGCGGCAGCGCCAGCAGGCTTTGAGGATGGTTCACGAGAAGGAGCCGCGGCAGCACCAGCAGGCCTCCAAGGATGAGTTCGTCTCGGTGTCTCTCGACTCCAGGATACAACTCCCTTCCTGCTCTGGAACTGCCCCAGTTATAGGTCTGGCGCCCTTTGATGTCCGGACCCTCGCACTTGGAGGTCGGGAGGTCCGGGATGAGGGAGTCCAGACACCCAGCAGGGGGGTGGAGCCAGCGCCCGGGGAGGCTGGGGGCGATCGACACCTGGCGGAGGGGAGCCATCGACACTCCTTCTCCCATTGACCTGCCAAGTGGTCTCTTCACCCCCTGGGCGGATGGTGGTGCCTCGATGTCGGGGCCTGGCCAGGCCCGAGTTTGAGGTCAATCCGAGGCCACGCGGCCTGGTCGTGTAGTGTCCAAGATGGCGGCTGGGCCGGGGGCAGTGGTTCTGGAAGGGGCCCGGGCCAACCGATACCGGGGTGTTCAGGAGCTGGGGTCCCGTCGGGGATGGGCCATGGGTTCCCCGGTGGGTTGCCGGGATAGTTCTTGTCTAGGAAACAGGAGGAGCAGAGGTCCATGCCCCGCCTTGCGGGGAGGGATCGGGCCTTCCGCGAGGCCTGTCCAACAACTGTGTATGCAAAGTGGAGGTCGGTGGGGCCCATATTGTGGGAATTAAGAAATGGTCTGACCAAGGAATGGTGATGGGGACTACTTCTTTTAGTTCCACCAGGTTGGAGAAAATTGGATCAAGAAGGTGCCCTTTAATATGTGTTGCCTGGGAGACCTTCTGATGAAGTTGGCATGCTGACAGTTCTTGTGTTAATTCAGTCACCACTAATGCCAAAGGATCGTCAAAGTGAAAATCTCCAAGGAGAGTGACATTAGCCGATGTGCTAGCAAGGGTCATAAATGTTTCCAACAAAGATTTACCAAATTGGCCCATTGACCCAGGTGGACGGTAGATCAATATACCTGTGAATGACAGTGAGGGAGTAAATTCAACTGAAAAATGACCATTCTCATAGTCTGATAAAGGACTCTCTAATAGTCTACAGGTCAAATGATCTTTATAGATGATGGCAATTCCACCTCCCACTCCTGACATTCTGTCTTTCCTCTGGATTAAGTATCCAGGGGGAAGTGATTGGACAATGTCCCGCTCTGAGCTTGAGTTGTGTCAGGTCTCCATGAGAAACAGAACCTGCGGCCCAAAGTCCTTTAGCAGCATGACAATCTCAGTCGTATGCTTGGGCAGGGATCTGCAATTGAGTAAGAGAAGTTGATAGGTGGGCCCCACTGGAGATGCAGGAGATCTCATAGGTTGTCATGTTCAGTGGTTGCCAGAAACTATCCACACCAATTTAGAATACAGGGGGTGGTAGTGGCACTGTAGAGCTAGCTGGTCTAACGGCTGACATATCCTGTGGGGGTAACTGGAAGTGGTTGGGACACCAAGCCCTCAGTTTAGGTCATCCAAAACACGCAGGTTCAGGGGGACTCCTAGGAACTACACGACAATGCCTGGGACCTCATCTGTGAAGTTACACAAACATACTCCCTGGGAACGACCCTCTTCAAAGCATTCATGGTCCCTCTAGTCAGCATCATCCAATCTCACAACATCAATGTCCTCTCCTATGCAGATGACACGCAACTCATTCTCTCACTCACGTTCAAGACACCCAGTGCCCAGATCAAGTTCATTGACTGAATGACTGAAATTTCGATGAAGACCAACTGTCTAAAGCTGACCACCGAGAAGGCCAAAATCATGATCTTTGGGAAGAGCACATGACCATGGGACTCCACCTGGTGGCCAGCAGTGATAGGACCGGCACCCACCCCCACCCCCCATGCCAGGAACCTTGGGATCATAATCGATAGCAAACTCAACATGACCACCTAAGTAAATGCCGTCACCACCTCATGATTCCATAATCTTGAAATGATGGTAAAGATTTTCAAATGGATCCCTATCATCAACCAATAAACCTTCATGCACGCACTGTGCACAAGCAATCTGGACTACAGAAACACCCTCTATGCCGGAATCAACAAAAAAAATCATAAGAATGCTGCAGATCACTCAGAACTGGGTGGCTAGAATAACCCTCAGCCTCGCACGTCCCACTCACATCACACCACACCTGAAAGAGCTCAACGGCTGTTCAGTTCACAAAAGAGCACAATTCAAACTCCTCATCCACACTTTTTTTCAAGGCACTCCATAAGATTGGCCCAGTACACAGCAACCATTGCATCACCATTCACAAACCAGATTCCACGCATATGGAAAATCCCACTCAGTGGTTGAGACTTTTCCTACATCCCTCCTAAAGTGTGGTATGACCTGCCACTGAAGATTTTGAATAGTCCTACTAGGCCCTAGGTGTGGCTAGACTCACACCTGCTCGGTGCCAGAATATTTTCCTAGGTGATAGTGAGCTCTACAAATCAGCATAACACTGTAGATGAGATTCTGGGAGAGACAGCGGTGTGGTGTCATGTACTGCCTGAAGGAGAAATATTTGGGGGCTGATTCACAAAAGCATTGACTAGCATTGGAAATATCACTACAGGAGTACTTTTCTACCTGCTCACACATGCTTTTGAGAATAGATACAAACTTACAACAACCTATTAGTAAAAGTGCAAGGAGGCCCCAGTCCTTTCATTTTTTTGGGACTGTATATCATTATTTCCTGAATATTTCTATTTTATTCCTAATTTAGATGTTTTGGGCATGTTTCACAAAAATATTTAGGCATACATAAAAGAGTGCCACAGGAATACTATTTTATGTACTCCACAATGCGTTTGTGAATAAACCAGAGGAATTTAAGTAGCGCCCTGTGTTTACATCAGCGGTGGCTCCTCCGCTAAGGTGGAGGAGCATCAGCCAATCCTCTCTGAGAATTTCACAAAGGAACAATAAAATGATAATAACACAATGCTGTCATAATTTTATTGTTACGTACTGACTTAGGTGGGGGGGTGGGGTGAGGCTGACCAGAGCAGGGAGAGGAGTGGTGGGCACTCTGTAAGTGCGCACGACAATTTGGCCAGCTGGCTTGGGCCGGCTAAACAGTCATGAGCACTTTGCATGTTCTCCACCAGGCTGTTTTGCACAGCCTGGGTGAAGAACATGTGCAGGTAACCAGTCCCTGTCTGAGCGCTGAACCACGGTGCTCAGACCAATCACAACGCTGCTGTCACGCAGCATCATGATTGGCTAGGAGAATCTGGAAGCCTGTGTGGTTCCTGCTTAGTGGACGGATGACCGACGATTGAGGAGAGAAGGGGGCAGTACCCAGGTAAGTGCCTTTTTTTCATTCGGCTCCACACCGCCTCACCAGCCCCGATCGTTAGCAGCCACCACTTGTTTACATATTAAGCTGTAGACATGTGCTTATCTGTGAAGACTGAAAATGTGTGAGTAGTAAGTTGATAGTTTTGTCCAGAGAGTAGCAGGCCTGTTAAATGATCAGGGGTCTATTGAATTACTCGATCATGCTCATGGACATGGTTTTGACCAGGGATTTGCTTTTGTGAAAGCAAGATTTGGGTGAACTTTGCTGCCCATTCTTTGGGTCCTGACAGGCTTTAGTTGTAGTGGAGGTGATCGAAGATGGTGCCCACCTTGTGTGAAGGAGATAAGGAACGCAAGAGTAGTAAGGACAGAGAGAGCTCGGAAGCAGATCACTTTAGTTTTGGGGAAGTAGGCATAATGGCTCAGACAATCATTCAGTACCTGGTGCATATGATGCAGGAAACTAAAGTCAATAATGGTAATACTAACACTAGTTTTGTATTTTTGTATTTTTTATTTCCGCTCTATTTCCAAACAAACTAAAATTCATATTGTGATCAGAACGTTAAAAACATGCATTTTTTTGGAAACAGCATATCACTGGTGATAGAGCGCGCAGGGACCAACTAACTCAATATAACCATACTCACCTGGGCCCATATAACATTAACACTTTGAACTAGCAGTCCTGCCTAACTAATTACTATTTTAATCACCCTATCAGTGCTTTGAGTCCTTTTAGGACTAATACCTGTAATCCATGACTTACCAATCCTTGTCACCTTTGCTTTAAGTCCTAGGTATCGAAAGGGAGTTGAGTTTAAATAGGCAGTATTTAAAACACATTTACTTTTCCTGTAATAAACAACAGACCCGGGGAAAGTTTTTAAAAACCTTTATCTATGAGAGATTTTCTGAGTCAAATTGACAGAGCCACAATCTCGTGACTATGAATTTTACGAGCAAAAATGCAACCAGTAGGACATAACGTTTGTAAGAAATCACAGTAACACCTTTAGACATTGGTACCTGGAATGGGTGAGAAAAAGAATTAGCACAAGGACATACCACATAGATTATATTTACCTAGAATGGTGCAATGTCCAATCCTGATCGTGGGTGGGGGCAAAAAGACCAGGGCAAGGCTCCCGACTAATCAGGTGCCCACGGGACAAGACATGTGCAGATCAGGACAGGTGACCTCCTCTAAGTGCAACGCCAGCGTCACACCCCTCTCTCTCGGATAAGCCAATAAGTACCCCGATTGGGTAATCGATTCTTCTGACAGAGTGCTCCGCCTGCACCTCTGCTCTCTATCGTCTATTGAGTGCGTTGGGTCAGTGACAGGTCAGCTATTTGGACAAGTCGGACAATTTCTCTATCTGAACCTTCCTTAGTTTGGAGGGCAATGTACCACCCCTAAATGTTGCAAATCTATGTGTTCCCCTTCAGTGATTGGCTGGAAAGACGAGGAGAGGTCTCATATCAAGATGAGATCATCTAAATTGACTTGAATTGATCGAGTTCCCACCCACAATTTACTTTCTCACGTCTTTATTCCGCCCACCAATATTGGTATACAAATTATATATATTGTATTTATTTGAGACTTCTTGCTTCCTTTTTAGAGGTCAGTAGAGCAGGTTCCTAGGAACATCGTGGGTAAGATGCTTCTTGGCCGAGGTTCAATGCCAATGCTTCAGCGATTTCAGAGTGTGAGCATCGTCCAAGATGGAGGATGTGACAGTATTCAGGCCCAAAGTACGAGCTATCACCAAAGTCAAAGAGAAACATATTAGAATACAAAAATACATGAATGCACTGTATACCACTTCTCTCTACTCTAACCCATTACTTTATTTTATCTTTTGCATTAATAGTTAAGCAAAACGAACAAGCTGCTGCATAAGCGTTAGCATGTGAGATTTAAAGCAGCCATATTGCCACAAGTGCGCAGTAGCAAAGATTTCCCACCAAAAGCAGAAAAGACGTCACACCACGTGAGTGTGGCGGACGCATGCGTAGTGAAAATCCTGCGTTGCGGCAGCCATTGTAATGCATTTGAGTTACTGTTAGTTAAAGCGCATACGCAAGCTTCTCCTAGATACTAAAAATGTTGTCTAATGCAAATATTAGTTAATGAAACATGTTGGTTAATTAATTATGTGTTATTTCGAGAGGACTGAATCCAAGCAAGTCTCTACATATGTGAGACCTTGCTCCATCACTGGTATGTACAGATTGCAAAGACATGAGGCATATGAGAGGTGGAGTGATAAACTTCTGTCTCTGTGAGGAGACAGAAAGATAAACACATTCAAAGGATTATATTAGTATTTAAGCAGAGATTGAAGGTCTAGTGAAGGCAACTGAATATTATATACACCTCCCCTGAGCATTGGAAGGTACAGTCCCAGAGAGTACGAAAATATATTTTTTTTCTCAACAACAGTATGAATATTTTTCTGCCCACGATCGGCAGGACACCACTCAACCACACCCTTCACTATAACAATTAACCTTGAGATGAATTTGCACGATCATTTATTGTGGTAAAAAGAGATCTGGAATTGAATACTGTCCTCCCATTTTGCTAAATTCATTTGGTTCATATAGCTCAACTTTCATCCAAAAAACGCCTAGCCAATCCCCTATCAGACGACCCAGGCAGTGCACTAATATTAGTGAAAGAAATGCCATTTTCCTCTTCAGATCTACTTCCTTCTTCAAGTCGATGCATTTTAAATGAAAGTTAAGATTGGACCAGATTGTCTGTGCCAGAGGACACACAATAAAATTATGTCAGACTGCAATTGATTGACAAGCTCCTTAGCCCAGAAATATGAGAAGGTCAACGCTCCTTGACTTCACACTGGTAGGTGCTACACAGCAATTTCATTGCTCCATATACTACACACTTAGGGGCAGATTTACAAGACTCTTGCGCCTCTTTTACGCCACTGTTGCGTCACTTTTGTGACGCAGCAGTAGTGCAAAAGATGCGCCTTGGTGCGGGGTATTTGCAACGTGACGCATCTCCCAGATGCGTCACGTTGTAAAGCCCTGTGCCAGAAGGAGCATTACACCACAGGAGCATCCAAAAGTGGCTGAGTGATATCTACACGATTTCACTCAGTCACGTTTGGGCCCATGCTGCGTCAAAACCCTGCGCCTGCTTGAAGAAGGCAAAAGGATTGACGCAGCATTGTGGAGATAGAGCCCCCCAAGCCTTGCTGGAGCTGCGTCGCGCTTGTGACGCAACTCCAGCAATGCGCCGCTTTTACGGCACAGATGCGTGACACATCTGTGCCGTTTTTTCCTCCTGGTGCGCCACATTGTAAATGCGGCGCATCCAGGGTGGCGGAGTTGCGACAAACAATTACTGCCGCATCCCTGCTGATATGCAGGGATGCGCCAGTAATTGTAAATCTGCCCCTCAGAATTGAATGGCCTCTAGGCGCATTCACGTTATGTTGGACAAAGAAGCTCAAAAGCAGGGAGTAAAGAACGCGAACAAGCTCACACAGTTTGTTCAAGTGAAAACCAGGATTAAATCCAGGTTTCCGTGTGAAAAAGCCAACAGTTTAGCCATTAGACTGCTTCCCATACTAAAGGAGAGGACTAATAAACAAGAAGGCGTTATGATGCGCTCAGGTGCTAAAATAGCACAGACGGATCCCCGGGGGCTTTCACCTCTAGTCTAAACCCAAAAAACTCACATCTCAAATGAGTCAGACATCCCTCCTCCCTGGTGTGCCCTGCAAGAGCCCTGACTCTTCCAGTTCACTCTCCCCTGGCTGAGCCTTGAAGCTGCAGAGATTTGCTTTTTTAGGTACTCTCAGAGTCAACCCATTTGACTCCCCCTTACATCCTTAACACAAGAGGACTTATAGTTATTTCATGTCAATAACAACACTTTCTGTGATTTTGTGTGGGTCGATGATCAGGTGAAATTAATTCCTGTAATGTGATTGGGATCAAAGGTCATATGATGCCCCTTCTTATCATCTAACAGTGAGTTAAAGGGTCTGTGAGTTTGCTAGCATTTAGGTGAGTTCATGTTTAATGTTTAACAATATCCAACTTCACGCATTTTTTCCAACAAAGTGACTTTTACATGGCTCCATGCCTCTTTTTCTTTTCAGTTGTAATTAACTTCTAATCAATAGGTTGCAGCTATAATGGAGGTTTAAAGACCATAATGTTGTTTTCATTGACATACAGATCAGATCAGAGAAATCTTTATCCAGATGCAAAGAACAGCCATAAAAGTAGCAAAACAATCCATAAACAATTAAAATCACATGAAGTAAAATCAGTTAAACGAATAATAATTATATATGTAACAGCAGCTGGGTACATTCATACAATAAAACAGTAATGGCAGCGTAGTTATGAGAGCACAGTGCCAGGAACTCTCACAGCGGATCTCAGAAACGAACCATCGTGCAAAACAGTTTCATCATTTCATCCTCTGAGAATTGTAATAGACAGGTACAAGCTGGCCTGAATTGCCTGAAGTTATGACATTTAAAAAATGGGATGAAAAGTGTTTTGTATATCTTGCATAACATTTGCAAAAAAAAGCCAAGTACAGCATAGATTGCCTGGACTTGCCATCACAGGGTCATGGGTTAACATCTGAATTCTTCTTAAAGCCCAGTGGGAAGCACAACGAGTATTTTACTGAATCTGCTGGAAAGTGGAACAGGAAGGAGCGTTCCCAGCGTCCCCGTGGGCACAAAAGGTCATTGGTGGGGCAACTCACCGGAGTCCAACTCAATTAAGCTCAATATCAGGCTTCCCCTCTTCCATGTTAAGTCTTAACCCCTTGGCCGCTGAGGTACTTCCGCTGCGGCGCTGTTGGGAAGGGGGCCGTGCAGCGCTGCCATGCTCGTGACAGAACCACTCCGTCACGAGCCACAGGCACGCTGTGCTTGTGACGGAGTGGTTCCGTCACGGCCCCGCCCGCTCAATAGAACGCTCAGCGCAGGCGCGGAATTGACGCAGCGCAGACGCGGCGGCCGGGCCGTGACGGAACCACTCCATCACCAGCACAGCGAGTCCGTGGCTGGTGACGGAGTGGTTAAAGAGCGAACCCCTACCAAAAGGGTGAGTAGCCGCGCTTTACAAGCCCCTGATTGATTGATTGATTGATTGATTGATTGATTGAAAGAGCTCTTACAGGTATATAATGCTTATTGGGTATGTTTTTTACTTGAATTATTGCTGATTGCCGGCTCTGTACAGCATGTTGCAAGCCAATATTAAGCCAATAAATATGCAGATTTGCGATATGCTCGCCTGAGAATTCCATGGCATGCAGGGCAATCCAGAATAATGTCTCTTGACAGACAGGACTCCTCATTACTCCAAATTCCCAGCCACAGTCGTGCCAGTCCGGCTCTGACACAATCTTCTAAGTAAGACAAGCCCAACTCTTCGTGGTAAATTAGATAAGGAGATGATGTGGGGCTGAGAGGAGTTTCCTGCAAAATGATTTTCTTCTGTCTGTATGGCCTCACATTTCGAGATACCCCACAGCCTAGCCCCTTATGCTGTAATAGGAATGCATTGGCTTTTATAGATCTGAATCAGTGGGATGGGCGAACCTCCCCCTGATGGCTGTGGAAGACTACATAAAGAGCTGATTGCCCCTGACAGCTTTATTCTGCACAGTGCAATACTGGGAGTCCAAAACCCTGTGGCGGAACAAGTAACCCCCCAATAAGAAAGAGTAAAGTAACCCCCCAATAAGAAAGAGTAAAGTAACCCCCCAATAAGAAAGAGTACTACTGCTTCTCAGATAGTCAGTGTCAACAGAAAGGGTTGAGAGCTCTTTGCACGTCAGACCACACGCATAATGTAGGATTTGGTGAAATGTGTCTGTAGATCTAAAGCAGCCATAAAATGCACGAAGGTGTGCACCAACTGACGGAGGGCCTTTGGCGTACATGCCATAACACTACATCATCTGCATATAAAAGTATCACTAGCATCATGCCCTATATTTTAGGTACATCATGGGAAATAGTAGTTACAAAAAGGGTGGGGCTCATTAATAAATAAAATAATTAAAAGGGAGGCCACCACACACCCCTGCCTCGTGCCGCAGCAAATATCTCTATCTCTAGAAAACTCTACCTGAGTACTAATTCTAATACTGACTGTCATGTCTGTGCAAATAGGTCAAAAAGTGTGCAAGTGCTTCGACCGGCCATCGAGAAAGGAGCATTTGTCATACCTTGGTCAGATCTATGAATGGCAAGTATAGAGGAGTTTGCTTGGCGATGGTATATTTGTCAAAAACCAAATTCAGAATTAGGCATTGCACAATCGACCCTACTCGATTTCTGAACCGTACTGACAGGGATATAAAACCGACTCAACTTGAATCTACTCCTTCATTCTATTATATATTACCCTCCCTAAAATGTCAACCATAGTATCAATTGGTCAGATGGGCCTGTAGCATCCAGGTTAGGACAGGTCACCTTTTTTAAATATTGGCACGATAATGGATGTTGACCAGGAAACAGGCACAGAGGAGTGGACACATTTATTAGAAGCTTTTGTAAGCGATGGAGCCCAGAAATTAGTGTTGCATTTTATCAGGTTTATTGAAACACTATCTGGGCCTGGGGAATTGCCACTGATGCTCTGATTTATGACATCCTCTACTTCATTCTAAGTATACTAACATTACCAAGATTCATGTTATAACATTGATTTCTTTGAATGCTATCCAAGTGTAAGATGCAAAATGAGTTAGAAGCTTTTATTCTGTAAACAATCAATTCAATGTGTGAGGTAAACAGCCCAGGAGAGAGAAGGTATCCCTATCCAGTGCACCGGTGAATGGAAATGCCCTTTGACAAGGCAGCAATAATAAATACAATGGCCCTAGGATGAATGTAGTGTTATTGATGCCAACTTAAGTATGTGAAAGCAAGTCCCAAATATTTCAAAGATTCAATCTCCATGCAAAACATAATAGATGGATTTTGCTCAAGTACACTAAATTACTACTTGAGGCAGAGAGACAGCAAGATGCATGTGGGACCTGGTGACTACTAGCCTAGGTGTTTACAAATATTCTGTTGCTACTAAACCCCCCATTACAGGGCATGTGAAAGCCATGAGTGCTGAATGCACACATGGTAAGTTGTCAGTGTGCATTTTGCACCCAATTTCCAGTGACTACCTGATACCACCCCCTTCCGACCACCTAAAACAAAAAAATATGCACAATTTGTGCATTATTTCACCTGGTCATGGGTTGCACAGACTATAATTCTGTGCAATTTGCTTCAGTGATGTATGGCATGTTTTTATCAGATGCAAATTGTGGGCCAAACTCACTCTTCACGTGTAATTCTTTTGTTATCAGGTCTAAGTAGTGAAATAAAGCCGCATAACATAGGCTGGCCAACTTTGGTATGGTTGATTTTGCAGATGAATACTGATTACTTAAAGTATTACAAATCAGATTTATTTTTATGAAAAACTATCTCTTGTGGTTATCCTGGCACGTTTGCATTACCCTGACCATCATAGACCAAAGATGGACACCCCAGTATAATGCCCTTAAAAAAGTGCTATAATTGATTAACACGAGTTCAGAGAATGAATATAAATTTGGAAAGGAAAGTAAAATGTAATTTTTGTAACCTCCCCATGTAGTTCCATCCGTGCAACATAGTTTATCACACATGAAAAGCAGGCAGCAGCAGGCCTGGCATGCAGCGGGGCTTCCTAGGAGGCATGGGAGTCTCACGGACCCTCAATCAATCAATCAATCAATCATAGCATTTGTAAAGCGCACTAATTATCTGTGAGGGTCTCAAGGGGCTGGGGGGTGGGGGATGCTGCTACTGCTCGAATAGCCAGGTCTTGAGGAGTCTTCTGAAGGTCAGCAGCTCTTGGGTTTGCCGGAGGTAGATGAGGAGGGTGTTCCAGGTCTTTGCGGCGAGGTGGGAGTACGATCTGCTGCCTAAGGTTGCTCTTCGGATGCGGGGGCCTGTGGTGAGGGTGAAGTCGGCAGAGCAGAGCTGGAGCGTGGGGGTGTAGAAGCTGAGTCGTCTGTTGAGGTACGTTGGTCCGGTGTTGTGAAGTGCCTTGTGTGTGTGGGTGAGGAGCTTGAAGGTTATCCTTTTGTTGACGGGGAGCCAATGCAGGTCTCTCAGGTGGGGTGTGATGTGGCTGCAGCAAAGGATGTCGAGGAGCAGGCGTGCAGAGGCATTCTGAATGCGTTGAAGTCGTTTCAGGAGTTTGGCCGAGGCTCCCGCGTAGAGGGTGTTTCCGTAGTCCAACCTGCTGCTGACGAGGGCCTGGGTGATTGTTCTTCTCGTTTCACCTCATCATACTCGGCACAAGGTTCCTATCTTTTGCCACTGATCCCATCAGAGCTTGCACTGATTTCCTATATTTCTTGATGCTTTGTTTGGGAACATGATTGGTTATATCTATCATCAAAATACAAGTGAATCTGATTCAAAAGTGGAATTTAAAACTTAATAGGGAGAGTTCTTAAGCCCTTATTTACAGTTTGGTGGACAAGGCCCCCCCATCACAAACATGGAGTAACGTCAGCCAAATCCTCAGTCTGCCTGTCCTATTTAGAGTAAGGTCTCGCACATTAGCTTGCCCCCATTGCTTCTGTTAATGGAAAGCATACTTCCTGTGTGTGAGAGTCATTAGGTGTTTGTATTTCAAAAACAAACTCTGAGTTTCTGGTTTTTGTTCTTGAAAAAAAGTTGTTGGAGAGCAGTCATAAAAAACTATGGGCCCCTCAAATGTTGGTACCTTCAGAGAAGTTGCCGCGATGACAGTTCCTCTGAAGGTAAATATAAATCTGTATTTGTAAAGAGTGAACTACTCACCTTTATGGTTCTCAAGGCGATGGGGGCCGTCATGGAAATTAAGTGAGCTATTGCCAGAGTCCCATGGTGCTGAGCTGAGCTGCGGCTGGAGGCCGGGATCAAACCATGAATCCTGTGCTCTGAAGGCAGCTGCCCTGGCCGCTGCACCACGCCTCTCCAGGTACAGATACCATGGCTTGGCCGACAGTGCTCTCTAAATGTCTAAGTCTTCTGTCCTTCAGGGTGACAAACATAATGTTCTCCCCACCACGACAGACCACGTGAAGACCGCCATACCTTAAATCAGGCCCTCAGTCCATTATAGAGCTTATGATCTTCGTGGTTTGAGTCAGATGCAAAACAAAAGCAGCCATGTTATGAATGTTTGCTAAACTCAAATGGCAAAGATGTTACTGCATTTGATTCCAGAGGATACACGTAAGACAGTGGTCCACTCGCTGGTAACCTCCAGTTTGGACTTTGCAAATAGTTTGTGTCTAGGCGGGCCTCCCTGCCCACATAATTCAAAGCCTGCAAATGGTCCAAAATGCAGCAGCCAGACTGATCCGAGGAGTTCGCACCGGCAGTCTCCATCGCTTCACCTTAAGCACCTTCTTTGGATGACTGTCAAAACCCGAATCCAAGGATGTATGACGTTACAACGCATACTTTTACAACGCATTTTTTACAACGCAACATCCATTACAACGCATTCCATTACAACGCATGCCATTACAACGAATTTTTAAAAACTACCTTTACAACGCATTCCATTACATCGCATACTACCTTTACAACGCATACCATTACTATTCTAACTCCTAGGGGGTGCAACAGTAGGGTAAGTGTTGGATAGTGTAGGGGTAAAAATTACTATTCTAACTCCAGGGGGTGCATTAGTAGGGATTGATTGATTGTAACCATGCAGCCCTTTCCTTTATGAGAAAGTGAGGTAGCTGGAGGTGGAGATGTGCCTTGTGGTCAGAGAAGCCCACTTTGGGACTGGAAGCAGGTTCGAATCCTGGCTTCGGCTCGAGATCCTCCGATTCTTGAAAATGTATTTTTATTTCTGTACCTAAAAATATGAAACAAAGTCTGGTGGTCATGTAAAGGGTTGTAATGCTCTTAGGCCTTGTTCGTGCTACCAAAAATACATTTTAAAAACTGCCTTGGTACAGCACAAGAATACAGCAACTTCCACTCCACCATCAAAAACTCAGGCGTTGTCTTTATAGCAGGATAGTCGCTTTGGCTTTTGCTATGGGTCCCTCCTGCTTCCAGTAAATCACAACGGCTAAATAAAACGAATTAAGTTCACACGATGGTGCACTGTCTATCATTCATGGAGGACGAGGGTGTATAATTTGAGGGTAGTTGTTTTCATTCAGTCTCACTATAATCTGGTCATACAGGTCCCAAGTGCCACTCCTCGAAGACCTGTATTCTGCTTCTCAAGCAAGTTTCATTATTTGCTTTGCCTGGATGCTGAATTTATTATTTGTGCATGTCTACTTTTCATTAGCAATGACATTTTCAGGCTGCCGCTATGTGTCTAAGGGCGAGGATGCATTATTTGCTATTAATCTCTCTGGATTCCATCTGTCAATCAAACTATCAATCAGTGGATTCATTGCTTTGTACTTGTTTGCCTGTGACGTAAGACTCTGTCCTCACTTCTGTTGACTCATTTGTCTCACATTATTGGGGTTGCATAGAAGTGCAAACTATTTCATTTTCTTAATTTCATTTTGTTTTGTTTTTGTATTTCATATTTCGTAATGCTATGATTCTTTTCTTCTAGTTGTCATTGTTTGTTCTCTAGCTATACTTTTCACTATCTTTGGTGGCTTCTGTGCTTTGGACAGTGCGTGGAAAATGTATGTATTTCTGCATCACTAAAAAAATAAACGAAAAAAGAGTAGCAATAATTGAATGCACAGCTGTGAAGTATGATCTTGTAATCTTGAAATGGTACATGGGGTTATTGAAGGCAGTCAGTGTTGGTTGGCAAATGTCTGCCAAGCTCACGTGCTTTCTGAATGCAAAGTCGAATGTTGATGATATCAATAGAGCAAAATATTCTTTCCTATATATTTTCAATTAATTGCCTGAATATTTTTTCTCATTACTTAAATAGGAGAGATACTGAATAGCTGAAAGAAAGAAATATTGAATTAAAGATAAAACATGCATATTGCTCTCAAGATGGCTTTTCTTGTTCACAGAATAACGTTTTTATCATTTTAGTCCCATGAACGTCCTTTAGATAAATGTTTCCTAGGCTTTTTATTTCTGTGGACCTCCACTGACTCACCACTGGAATCCTTCCTGGCCCTGGCTCGAGACTAACTACCGCCTATTTAAGGATAAGTAGGGCTGTACTCAGCTCTGCCCTCCCATCTTGCTACTGATGGCACATCCAGGCACACCTACGCTCTCTATTGTGAGTGGCTGTCGAGGAGTAATGCACAGTCCCCAACTGTCAGCTACACCCAGCCATGTAACCCAAAGATAGGCTACAGACACTAAATGGCTAAGGCAGGAAAATGACCAACTTTCTAAAAGGGGCATTTTCAAAATTGTATTTTAAAATCCGACTTCACTATAAGTTAGGATTTTAATTACCATTCCAAAGACACCAAAAACGAACTTGTCACTTGCCAAAATTTGGAAGTTACAGCTTATCAAATGTAATAAGGTAAATGCAATGCTATCATATGGAATAGCTAGGCCTTGCAGTAGTGAAAAACGAATTTAACAGCTTTTCAGTATCATGATACAGAAAACTTAAAAGTATGTGTCCTACTTTTTAAATACATTGTACCCTGACCCCAGGGCTGTCCAGGGCACACCCTAGGAGTAACCTATATATATTATAAAAAGGAAGGTATGGGCCTGGCAAACGATTAATTTTTGTCCACTGATAGGTGCAACAAAACAGTTGTCTAACTGTCATGTTTAAATGGTTACAAAAGAAACACACTAACTACAACACACACAACTGTGTATATCTGACCACTTGTTCTTACTAGCTTAAATATATAGGAATGACAACACACTCTGTAAAAACCAGAATAACAGAAAATAAGAGCAATATAAGGTGCAAAAACCCAACACCAAAATGTGTGCTCATTTCACAGAAATGAATCACACTACAGATGACCTTCACTTGACAATATTGGAATCACACCCCTAGATTAGGAAGGAAGCGTTATTCAGGAAAGAACAACAATGGATTTTTAGACTTTCAACCCATATCTCAGGTCTCAATGATGATATCCCTTGGGTGGAACTGAATCGTAACTGATTACACTGACATATCACCAGACCTGGGCATCCTCTCCCTGTAAACACCTCTCCCTGCATTATTCACCCACAATGACTGGGCGTCTTCCTCCAGTGATACTCCTCCTATTACATATAGTGGTCACGATTACCCAGCCTTACCACTCACAATAACAGCATTTTATTGGGATCTACCATGCTTAGGGACCATTATATACACCTAGCACCATGTAGTACACATTTGAACCTCCAGTGTAACTACTCCCAATCTGTGGGCAAGAGAGACCCCATTACAGCTGTATTATGTATGTGGCCACCTCTATGCAGTGATAACGAGACACTTTAAGCTACACATTACGCTACATGAGGTATGAGACGATACTTCAAGACATAGTGTCCTCCTCCCATCTTATACCAGCAAAGATGGGGCCTTCTCACAATGTTGCCATACAATCAATCATGGTTTTATTGAGAGTGACCACTCACACGTCAGGGTTTCAAGGCGCTGAGAGGAAGGGAGGGCAGTTGGGGGGTGCAGGGTCCTGTCCATCAAGGAGGAGGTCTATCGAAGAGCTATGTTTTTGAGGTCCCTCGTGAAGTTGGGGAGTGATGTCGTCTGTCTGAGATAGGAGCGGGAGGGCGTTTCAGGCTCTGGCCACGAGGAAGGAGAAGGAGCGGCCTCCTGATCTGGACTTCCTGGTGCAAGGGACTACGGCGTGGGAGAGTTTGGCTCATTGTAGGGTTCTTTGGGGTGCGTGGAATGTGGGTTGGCTATTCAGGTATGCTGGTCTGGTGTTGTGGAGGGCTTTGTGTGCGTGGGTGAGAATCTTGAAGGTGATTCTTGCCTCGATGGGGAGCCAGTGGAGTGTGTGCAGGTGCTGGGTGATGTGGCAGTGTTGTGGCAGGTGGAGGATTAGTCTGGCGGCGGTGTTCTGGATGTTTTGAAATTTGCGGGTGAGGTTTTTGTTGATTCTGGCATAGAGTGCGGTGCCATAGTTAAGTCTGCTGGTGACGAGGGCATGTATGGTGGTCTTTCTGTGTTCGAGGGGGATTAATTTGAATGTCTTGAGTACGAGGCAAAGGGTGTGGAAGCAGGAGGATGCAACGGAGTTGGCGGTCCATTTTGAGTTCGTAGTTCAGGATGATTCCGAGGATGATTCCGAGGTTGCATGCGTGGTCCAAGATGGTGGGCTAGCTTCCGAGGGCCACCAGGTGTCATTCCAGGCGTCGAGGTGTGGGCCTATGATGAGTACTTCTGTTTTGTCCATGTTGAGTTGTAGACAGCTGCTCTTCATCCATTTGGCGACTGCTTCCATGCCTTCTTGAAAGTTGTGTTTGGCTGCAATGGGTTCGTTTGATAGGGAGAGGATGAGTTCGGTGTCGTCTGCGTATGAAACAATGTTGAGTCTGAGGGTTCTGAAGATGGGGGCAAGCGGAGCCATGTAGATGTTGAACAATGTGGGGCTGAGAGAGGATCCTTGGGGGACTCCGCAGGTGGTCAGGGTGAGGTCCAAGAGTAGGTGAGGGAGTCTGACCCACTGCGTTCTGCCAGAGTGGAACGAGTGAATCCAGTCAAGGGCCTTGTCCCGGATCCCTGTGTCTTGAAGTCTGTGTGTTAGGGTGCAGTGTGAGACTATGTCAAAGGCCGCTCAAAGTTCGAGGACGATGAGGGGTACTGTCTCTCCTCTGTCCAGGAGGGAGCGGATGTCATCTGTTGCAGCGAGGAGGGTGGTTTCCGTGCTTTGGTTCTTTCTGAAGCTGGTTTGGGAGGAGTCAGGGATGTTGTACAGTGACTACTTCAACCATTGTCATTTATCTAACCCACTAAGGTACAGTTAAGGTCACATTAACTGCAATTAGTATAGTTCAGCTGATTAAAGATGCACATTGACTGCTGTAACACTATGTGGTGCAGTAAAGTTGACCACAAAGATGGTCACACCTTTAACATTCTGGTGTTGTGACGCTGGGACGCTAAAACGTGCCATCACGTATACGCAGGATTCAGAGGCACACACACGGGGACCGGAGCAAGGGTAGGACAAAAGCTAGTCTCCACACCACCCTACGTGAGTATGACCGCCTACCAGCCACAGGGACCTGCCATACGGCTACGATTTATATCCTGTCTGTAAGATTACAAAAATGTGTGCTCACACCAAGATGCTCGGGTCGCTTTCCTTTCCACAGGATACGAGCAACGTATTGCTCTGCTGACACCCCCGTCATCTCTGACCTCAGAGTACAGGGGTGAATGGGTGCCCTAGCAGTCCAATATGGACCGGGCTCATAATGCATTTACTTCAGAAGCCCATGGCTTTATTGAAAACAAATGTATACGCTTACGTGCTGTGATAAGACGCTATGTTTTGTTCTAATCTATATGTGTGAACTGGCATATGGCTCAAAAATATGGGTGAGGTAGCTACCTCTTGTTCCTGCGTGTGGGTTATCCACACATATATGGTAATCACTCTATATGTTACCCACCATACCTGTAGTATTGTCTGTGTTTGACTATCACCACAATTTGGCAGTGATATTGATTATATCAATTGTGAATACCTATGGCTTAACAATAAATTCAAAGCCATTGAAACAAGTGTTTTCTCCCTGTGTTTCTAAACATCGCGATTTTGAATACTGAGCACGTCTATGCCTTAGATGGTCTCAGATCACAAAAAGACGGACTATACTGATTCTGTCTATCAGATAAGATAGTATGTTATCCACTGCATGTAGCCGTTTTCTGGCTGCTCCTCCACAGGTACATTCGATGGCAAGCTGTGGCACTTCACAAGGGATTAGTCTAGTCATCACTTTTTCCTCTCACTAGGAAGTCGGTGACACCCATATGGGCTCACCCAACATCACAACCACTTTTCATTGTTTTTAACACTTTGCATCCTTACCACTCTCATTTCAGATCTCAGAACTCCAGGCCAATAGACCTGGTGAAAAACAGCAACGCCAGAACCAGCATTTCGGTAGTGTAAGAGTCGAGATACCCTTCTCCTTTTTACCACAGTCCTGATGAATTGCCACCAAACCCGCAAGGGGCTTTTGTAGGCAAGAAACATGTCGACCACTTGCACCAGGATCATTGTTTGCAGGCAGGGCTCACAGTTTTTAGTTAGGCTGGTGCACCCCAAGAATAAAGTTAATGATAAGGGCAGTACTTGACCTAATTTAAACTGCACTGAACACTCACCACAATACCTTGGGCACATACCCTCACACACCCAACGGCTTCATCAAAAAAAGATCTCCGCTAAAGAGCCCCTTTGCAGGTGCCCGTCGGGCATTGCTGACCCGGCCCGACAAGGAGCAGTCCCAATGATGAAGCATGACATCCTCCGGGGTGTGTGAGAGCACTCTGTAACAGACCTGAACACTCCCTCACAATTAGGAAGTGCACATTGACATTTTTCATAAAAGATTTATTTTGTCAGGTCAAAATGGCAATTTAAACTGCCATACAGGTTGCAATGGCAGGACTGAGACATGTTTGCAGGGTTACTTAGGTGGGTCGCACAATCAGCATTGTAGGCCCGGTAGTAGCATTTAATTTACAGGCCCTGTACACAGGTAGTGCCTCTTTACCTGGGACAAACAAGTAAATTAATTATGCCAATAGGGTATAAGCCAATCTAACATGTTTTAAGGAGATAGCACAAGTACTTTAGCAGTGGACTGTAAGCAGTCCTAAAGCCAGTAAAAATTAAGCCAGCAAAACAGGAGGTCTGAAGGCAGAAAGTTAGGGGGAAAACCACGCCAAGGATGCCAGGTCTAACAGGGAAGTTTGGAGCTCTTCAAAATTTACTTTACTCTAACACATCTCTTTGTCTTTTTTGCTTGTAATGCATGCTCTCTTGTTGTCAGCGCATACCAGTGCTTCAATTGAGGTCCACAGTCTGTCATGCTAGTACTTTCTTACTGTACTTGCGCTGCTCCCACAAATCAAAATAGAGGCACCAACTTCATTTTTAGCCTCCGTTTTCAAATTTCTTATCATTAGACAGGTATTTTTTAATTTTTCATTTTAACAAGGCAGAGGTCATGCTATTTGGGTAATAACTTCAGTAATTGGGGAACATTCCTACCCTAAAAAGCTCGATAAAGAGTTATTTTATGACATAAGTGAGTATTTGTAGAGCACACGTTCACTCTGAAGGATGTTCTGGCTCTAAATGACAGTTGTTTTTTACACCGCTTAATGGTACACAATTTATCAACTGCAAAAGGATTAAACTTTCAGTGACTCACCGTTATTCGTACTAGTGACCATAAGGTCACAAACCTCTGGAGGTCCTTGAAGCCTACTCTAAGTTGTCCACAACTGCTAGAAAATAAATAATATTAGCAGATTAATAAAGTATATGTACAAGACATGGGGTCAATTGGAGGTGACTTGAGCTTGGATATGTAAATGTATTTGTACTTGTATAGCGCACAGCTACCCGCAGTGGGTTTCCCGGCACTTGCTTAGGGAATCCGTCCTGGTATTCCCCTGTGAGATAACCCTGGCAGGGTATCCACAAGGTGAAAGCCAGGCATCCCGCCGCGAGGGGCCGTTGGGGAGATTAAGCAAGCTATTGCCAGGAGTCTCAGAGTGTGAACCCGTGAGTCGAGAAGGTACCGGAGCGAGAATTATCGAGTCCGTGGAATTTTTGAGCCCAAGACCCGCCGAGGCGGGGAATTGAACCCTGGTCCAGGGCCGATCTCAGCTTCCGGGTCTGCCGCCTCTAACCCCTGAGCCACACTTCTCCACGGGATATAGGGAGATTGACACAACCAGCTTGGTGTCATCGGCATAGGAAACCAATGACAGCCCATGGGAATGCACCATTTTTGCCACAGGGTACATGTAAAGGTTAAAAAACGTGGGTCTCAGGGAGGATCCCTGGGTTACCCAGGAGCTCAGGGTAAGGCTCTCTGAGTAACAGGACAGTACCAGAAAGGTTTGGTTCTCCAGGAAGGAGGTGAGCCTTTCAGTGATCTGCCACCAAAGCCCACATTGGATATTCTACTGTATCGAAGGCCACACAAAGGTATAAAAGAATAATGGCTGCCAAACTTCCTTGATCCATTAGACATTTCAGATCTTCTACTACTGCCATGAAAGCTATTTCTGTGCTCTGCAGTGCCCTAAACCCCATTTGGGTGGGGTGGAGGACTCCATTGGATTCAAGGAAGGAAGAGATGTTTATTAACAAGTTTTACCAGGAACCTGGAAGCTGCTGGTAACCGGAGATTGGCCTGT
Organism: Lissotriton vulgaris; assembly: GCF_964263255.1. Lineage (NCBI taxonomy): Eukaryota > Metazoa > Chordata > Amphibia > Caudata > Salamandridae > Lissotriton > Lissotriton vulgaris. Next base: position 164,549,496 of record NC_141689.1, read on the forward strand.
TCTTGCCTAAAAAAAGGCTGATTGAGGCTGGACTTTTTTGGTAGCGGTTTGACTACCTAGTGCTTTCATTGAAGGGGGACCTGTCTGCTGATAAGTGATACATTTAACAGGTCACCCACTCTAAACTAGACAGGAAAGGCAAGCGGGGGGAGTGGACTGTCAGAAGCAACCCGGGCCCCCCACCACATACAATTACTAGACACAGTTTTAACCTCATATATAGAGCTCATGGTGTTTCAGATAGAGTCTTTGAAAGGGCCTAGATGGAGGGGAGCGTTAGAGTACCATATTCCGGCAGAGAGTAAGAAATTGTCCTACTCTACTCTTTTGGAAACACTTGCCCCTTATATATTACAATCAGACCACTTTGTGTTAACAGGAGACTTTAACCACCATCTTGAAGACACCTCAAACTCAGACTCCAAGTCCCTTGTGTCGGCAATAGAATAATTGGGGCTTTTTTCCAGAGTGAGCGAGCCTACTCACATCGCAGGGCATACACTGGACTCCATATTCTCAAACGTTCCTTTTCTCTCCCTAAATTCACCCCAGGAGCCTACATGGAATGACCATTGGGCCTTAAGTTTCTCTTTCAGCCAGCCAGATGGTAGAATGAAGCCCCTAGTTAAGGAAGGTCTTCGAAGGTCATGGAGGAAGGTCACGCCTGAAGCCTTTGACAGGGATTTTTCATTACCCTTGTTGGTGTGGAGCTAGATAGTAACAGGGCCCTGGAAAAATGGGAGTGAGCGGCCGGGCAGGCCCTGGACAGCATCGCCTCGCTGAAAGTAATAGGAGTAAAAGGGAAATGGGCCCCTGCGCCTTGGTATTTGGAAGAACTCAAAGTGGAGAGGGCTAGTGTCAGAGGTCTGGAAAGAAAGTGGAGGAAAAGCTAAAGTCTTGATGACAAGTCAGCTTATGTTGTGGCACACAGAGTCTATCTAGGCCAATGTAAAATGGCTAGAAGAGAACATCTGAGTTAGCGGATAAGGGAGGCTAAGAATTTGTCAGAGGAACTTTTTAAGATACTAAAAGAGTTCAACAACCCTATAGTAAGTAGGGTGGTGGCTCCCTACACCCAACAACTCTGTGATAATTTGGCCACACACTTTAGAGAAAAGATGACAACATATGCAACTCGCTTGGAGGAGGACAGATCCCTAGGATGCCTACTCCACTGATGAGAGACCCTTCACTACCTAAATTTGAGTCATTTGCTACCATCACTATGTAGCAAGTAGAGGAGGCACTTGCAGCAACAAAGTCAGGATCAGAGTCAGACTATGCCCCTCCTTTGAGTGTTTGATTGATTCAGATGCTCCGTCCATCATCACCCCCTTTTGTACCGCTTTTGGCCGCCATAAGTGTGGCAGGGTATGCTCAGACGTGAGTCCCTTGCTCACTTTGCCACTGGATTCAAGCAAGCCGGGCTGAAGACGGCTGGAATGCCAGAAACCGGTCCTCGGAAGCTTGTTTCCGGTCCAGGGAAGACATGGCTTGGCAGTTCGGGCTGGACTGTTCCCATGAGGCACAGGGTCAGACTGATTTGCATTTAGCCATGTCTGAACTGGGGTGGCAGAGTGGGCTAAAGAACGGTGATGGATTAAACCCAGATCTTTTGACTGGGTGTGAGTGTTTGATTGATTCAGATGCTCCATCCATCATCACCCCCTTTTGTACTGCTTTTGGCCGCCATAAGTGTGGCAGGGTATGCTCAGATGTGAGTCCCTTGCTCACTTTACGACTGGATTCAAGCAAGCCGGGCTGAAGACGGCTGGAATGCCAGAAACCGGTCCTCAGAAGCTTGGTTCGGGTCCAGGGAAGACATGGCTTGGCAGTTCGGGCTGGACTGTTCCCATGAGGCACAGGGTCAGACTGATTTGCATATAGCCATGTCTGAACTGGGATGGCAGAGTGGGCTAAAGAACGGTGATGGATTAAACCCAGATCTTTTGACTGGGTGTGAGTGTTTGATCGATTCAGATGCTCTGTCCATCATCACCCCCTTTTGTACCGCTTTTGGCCGCCATAAGTGTGGCAGGGTATGCTCAGACGACAGTCCCTTGCTCACTTTGCCACTGGATACAAGCAAGCCGGGCTGAAGAAGGCTGGAATGCCAGAAACCGGTCCTCGGAAGCTTGTTTCCGGTCCAGGGAAGACATGGCTTGGCAGTTAGGGCTGGACTGTTCCCATGAGGCACAGGGTCAGACTGATTTGCATATAGCCATGTCTGAACTGGGGTGGCAGAGTGGGCTAAAGAACGGTGATGGGTTAAACCCAGATCTTTTGACTGGGTGTGAGTGTTTGATTGATTCAGATGCTCCGTCCATCATCGCCCCCTTTTGTACCGCTTTTGGCCGCCATAAGTGTGGCAGGGTAGTCTCAGACGTGAGTCCGTTGATCACTTTGCCACTGGATTCAAGCAAGCCGGGCTGAAGACGGCTGGAATGCCAGAAACCGGTCCTCGGAAGCTTGTTTCCTGTCCAGCGAAGACATGGCTTGGCAGTTCGGGCTGGACTGTTCCCATGAGGCACAGGGTCAGACTGATTTGCATATAGCCATGTCTGAACTGGGGTGGCAGAGTGGGCTAAAGAACGGTGATGGATTAAACCCAGACATTTTGACTGGGTGTGAGTATTTGATGGATTCAGAAGCTCCGTCCATCATCACCCTCTTTTGTACCGCTTTTGGCCGCCATAAGTGTGGCAGGGTATGCTCAGACGTGAGTCCCTTGCTCACTTTGCCACTGGATTCAAGCAAGCCGGGCTGAAGACGGCTGGAATGCCAGAAACCGGTCCTCGGAAGCTTGTTTCCGGTCCAGGGAAGACATGGCTTGGCAGTTCGGGCTGGACTGTTCCCGTGAGGCACAGGGTCAGACTGATTTGCATATCGCCATGTCTGAACTGGGGTGGCAGAGTGGGCTAAAGAACGGTGATGGATTAAACCCAGATCTTTTGACTGGGTGTGAGTGTTTGATTGATTCAGATGCTCCGTCCATCATCACCCCCTTTTGCACTGCTTTTGGCCGCCATAAGTGTGGCAGGGTATGCTCAGACGTGAGTCCCTTGCTCACTTTGCCACTGGATTCAAGCAAGCTGGGCTGAAGACGGCTGGAATCCCAGAAACCGGTCCTCGGAAGCTTGTTTCCGGTCCAGGGAAGACATGGCTTGGCAGTTCGGGCTGGACTGTTCCCATGAGGCACAGGGTCAGATTGATTTGCATATCGCCATGTCTGAACTGGGGTGGCAGAGTGGGCTAAAGAACGGTGATGGATTAAACCCAGATCTTTTGACTGGGTGTGAGTGTTTGATTGATTCAGATGCTCCGTCCATCATCGCCCCCTTTTGCACCGCTTTTGGCCGCCATAAGTGTGGCAGGGTATGCTCAGACGTGAGTCCCTTGCTCACTTTGCCACTGGATTCAAGCAAGCCGGGCTGAAGACGGCTGGAATGCCAGAAACCGGTCCTCGGAAGCTTGTTTCCGGTCCAGGGAAGACATGGCTTGGCAGTTCGGGCTGGACTGTTCCCATGAGGCACAGGGTCAGACTGATTTGCATATAGGCATGTCTGAACTGGGGTGGCAGAGTGGGCTAAAGAACGGTGATGGATTAAACCCATATCTTTTGACTGGGTGTGAGTGTTTGATTGATTCAGATGCTCCGTCCATCATCGCCCCCTTTTGTACCGCTTTTGGCCGCCATAAGAGTGGCAGGGTATGCTCAGACGTGAGTCCCTTGCTCACTTTGCCACTGGATTCAAGCAAGCCGGGCTGAAGACGGCTGGAATGCCAGAAACCGGTCCTCGGAAGCTTGTTTCCGGTCCAGGGAAGACATGGCTTGACAGTTCGGGCTGGACTGTTCCCATGAGGCACAGGGTCAGACTGATTTGCATATAGCCATGTCTGAACTGGGATGGCAGAGTGGGCTAAAGAACGGTGATGGATTAAACCCAGATCTTTTGACTGGGTGTGAGTGTTTGATCGATTCAGATGCTCTGTCCATCATCACCCCCTTTTGTACCGCTTTTGGCCGCCATAAGTGTGGCAGGGTATGCTCAGACGACAGTCCCTTGCTCACTTTGCCACTGGATACAAGCAAGCCGGGCTGAAGAAGGCTGGAATGCCAGAAACCGGTCCTCGGAAGCTTGTTTCCGGTCCAGGGAAGACATGGCTTGGCAGTTAGGGCTGGACTGTTCCCATGAGGCACCGGGTCAGACTGATTTGCATATAGCCATGTCTGAACTGGGGTGGCAGAGTGGGTTAAAGAACGGTGGTGGATTAAACCCAGATCTTCTGACTGGGTGTGAGTGTTTGATTGATTCAGATGCTCCGTCCATCATCAACCCCTTTTGTACCGCTTTTGGCCGCCATAAGTGTGGCAGGGTATGCTCAGACGTGAGTCCCTTGCTCACTTTGCCACTGGATTCAAGCAAGCCGGGCTGAAGACGGCTGGAATGCCAGAAACCGGTCCTCGGAAGCTTGTTTCCGGTCCAGGGAAGACATGGCTTGGCAGTTTGGGCTGGACTGTTCCCATGAGGCACAGGGTCAGACTGATTTGCATATAGCCATGTCTGAACTGGGGTGGCAGAGTGGGCTAAAGAACGGTGATGGATTAAACCCAGATCTTTTGACTGGGTGTGAGTGTTTGATTGATTCAGATGCTCCGTCCATCATCACCCACTTTTGTACCGCTTTTGGCCGCCATAAGTGTGGCAGGGTATGCTCAGACGTGAGTCCCTTGCTCACTTTGCCACTGGATTCAAGCAAGCCGGGCTGAAGACGGCTGGAATGCCAGAAACCGGTCCTCGGAAGCTTGTTTCCGGTCCAGGGAAGACATGGCTTGGCAGTTCGGGCTGGACTGTTCCCATGAGGCACAGGGTCAGACTGATTTGCATATAGCCATGTCTGAACTGGGGTGGCAGAGTGGGCTAAAGAACGGTGATGGATTAAACCCAGATCTTTTGTTTGGGTGTGATTGTTTGATTGATTCATATGCTCCGTCCATCATCACCCCTTTTTTAACCCCTCCTTTCATCATGGCAGATTTGGCCACGGCCTTAGTGGCCTCACTCTCGTGAGTTTGCAACATCTCCCTGGACACTGCCACCTTACCGAATAAGTGGAGGAGAGCATCGATTAAACCTCTATTAAAGAAAACATCTGCAGACCCAGCGGAGATGAAAAATTATAGGCCAATTTCCCTGCTTCCATGTTGTTCGAAAGTCTTGGAGAAGATGATCAATAAAACCCTAACAGATTATCTAGAACAACATCAATTGCTGGACCCTGCCCAATCGGGCTTTCGAGCAGGGCACAGCATGGAGGCAGCCCTAATCGAAGTTACGGACAGCATTAAGATGTCCTTAGATCAAGGGATCCCCACTGTGCTAGTGCTTCTTGATCTCTCTGCCGCCTTCGACACCATATCACATAAGGTTAAGGTTAGGTTAGGTTAGGTTAATGGCATTTATTTAGCGCTTGGTTGCACAGAGAACAGTGCGTCCCCGCGCTGACAGCCCTACCTAACATCTCTTCAGCTTAGTTCACAGAGGGTGAGCCGGGCCTGCTATACTGAGTTTAACTTGGGGAAAAGGTGGGTTTTCAGCTTCTGTCTGAACCTGGTTTCAGACAGCTCCATCCTTCAATCGATGGGTAGGTTATTCCAGTCACTGCTAGCATGGTGTCTAAAGGAACGTCCTCCCATCCTTGCTCTATGTATCCGAGGTGCCACTAAAAGCATACTGCCCATCGACCTCAGAGGACGTGAGGGGCGATAGACTGGAAGCAGGTCCTGAAGATAAGGAGGTGCTTTTTTGTGAGCTATACAATATCCTGCTTCGCAGAATACAGGACATAGGTGTCAGAGGTCTAGCATTGGCTTGGCTGCAGAGCTTCCTGGCAGAGAGATCACAGTATATTAAGCTAGACTCATTTGCGTCAGTAACCACCCCACTTGACAAGTGGGTACCTCAGGGGTCCATCTTAAGCCCCACTCTGTTTAACATATATGTGGCCCCTCTGTCCGCCATCATAAGAGCGACCGGCTTTGAGACTATTTCTTATGCGGATGACACGCAGGTGATCATTCCATTTGAATCAGACCCTGCTGTCACCAGAGCCAAGTTCAAAACCTGTATGTTGAACATAGTGGAATGTATGCGGCACAATTTCCTCCAGCTGAACTCCAATAAAACGGAGATTGTCCTGTGTGGAATGGCGGAGGAACTTTGGACGCCAGATTGGTGGTCCACTTTGCTGAGGGAACCCCCTTCCCCCACAATGCAGGTCAGGAATCTGGGAGTCCTGCTGGACACCAAACTGTCATCCGCAGATCAATGTAAAATCACTTTCGGGTACCTGTTTCGGAATCCTAAAGATGCTGAGAAAGGTATTTCCTTGGTTCCCCCTGGGTACAAGAAAGACCCTGATTCAGGCACTTGTTGTAAGCAGGTTGGACTAAGGCAACACCCTATTGGTCGGAGCCAGGGAAGAACTGTTCACCAGGCTCTAAGTGCTGGAAAATACTGCTGCAAGAATGGTCTTGAATAAACCTAGACTCTCCCCCTCGCGACCCTTGCTCCAATCCCTACACTGGCTGCCCGTTAAAAAAAGAGCAGTTTTTAAACTTCTCACACAGGTGTTTAAGGCATTTCGTGGGCTGGGTCCAGCCTATTTAACCCCTTCCATGCTGATGACAGAACGGTTCCATCATCAGCATCGGTTGAGCTGTGCTGATGACGGAACCGTTCCGTCATGACTCCGCCCGCGCAAGGCGGAGTCAGCACAGGCGGGGAATACGCCCCGCACGCAAGGGGTTAAGGAAGAAGTTGAGGCCTTCTCAGGTCAAGCAATCAAAACCTGCTAGTGCCATGTAAGATCAATAAATCTAGAATGGGAGGGTGAACATTTTCCTTTCTTGCCCCCTTTCATTGGAATAGGTTACTGGAAGAGGTACATTGCTGTACCTCCCTGGGACACTTTAAAAAAAGCCTAAAAACCTGGATATTATAGGAATTTGCATTGCGCCTAGTCTCTGTTAGTGTTCATGCCAAGGCGTCGAGATATCCCTTGGGGATGATCCGTTGCGCCATCCAAGTGCTAAAATAAAAAAAATAAAAAAATTATACAAACCTCGACTCATGTCATACTGCTCTCATTATTCAACACATCCTCATCACAACCACCATCCTTTACATCATTAAAAAGTCCAGAGTTATATTCATGTATTTTGTGAGGGAAACTCTTGCAATTCTCACTTAACCCCCCCCTAGCAACCCCAATGAGGTTCCATAACTTTCGATCACTCAACCTCATTCATTTTGCAAAACCCCTACAAATTCTGCAAGATCCTAACATTGACTCTTACTCTTTATGACCTCTCAGACTTCTTTACATTAACCTTTTCACCAATTTTCATGCTCACCGGTCGTGTACTGTTCTTAGTATCATAATACAATTTAATTTTGAATGACCCTCATACATTTTGCTTCCACCAACCATTGATTAGACCTGCTTGAAATAACCCTCTAAGATGATAGTTGCTTCAGAAATAAAAACTTGATCCAGATGTTCTAATACCAAGTGAGTATCCACTTACTTCACCACTTTCATCCCTGGCTGTCGTAAAGACAAATCGATTAGAGCAGTGATATATTGCGGTGAAACTCCTACAGGCTTCGTAATACCATTGCCAAGGGTGATTTAGACTAGTCCTTTCCCGTAGGAGGCCTTTAGGTTCTCAATGATTTGTCTGCCATGGAACAATTAATGCACTCACTCACACATCTTTCAAGGATTTTATCAACCCTAGTCCCCATAATAACTTTTTCACTGACAGTTTTGTTCCAACAATGCCAAAATGACCTTCTTATCCATACATAAACTTATTTGTCTGTCACACACCATCAATTGGCAATTTTGAGACCTGCTGCCCTGACGAAGGTCCTCAACTCTTGATGGACACCTGAAAAGGAGGATACATGTAGATACATAAATGTTGTGTTAGTGTGTGGGCATCTCCATTCATTGATAGGAAAATGACATTCAGTTGTCACTGAGGGGTGACCACTTCTGGCACAACAATCTCTATGTCATGAAAGATGGATGCGCTCTCACTCACTCAAATTGGAACCCTCCGAGACCCAGATGTACTAAAATGTCACACAACTCAAAGCAGAAGGACAACTTGCTGCGTTGCACTGTGTGACATGGACAGAGCAGGAATGCACCATATATACTAAGATGACACATTCCGGCTTTCTGCCTCCAATGGTGCACTGAGTTCTGCCTAGCACCAAAGCAGTCACCCGTGCACCATGGTGTAAGGGTGCCTCCATTGCATGCAGGATTATTTTTGACGAGGAAGGGACACCTTTCTTCACAAAAACAATCCTCAAAGGCATTGTCCTCCTAACATGTGTGCTGCAGAATGGAGCACACGTATTAAGAGAAGGAATAATCCTATTTGTCCAAGTTATGCCTATGTTGGGAAGACATACCATTTTTACACATCCCCAGTTTACTCCTCTGGATTAAATCTGGAAATGTGGCAAAAACCATGGGAAGATGTGTGAGAATGCCCACACTCCACCCATGGAACGACCTCCCAGAGCAGAGTAGCACAATTTAGTGACTACACAAGGTGGCTTTGCATGGCTTAGTAAATCTGAATTAAGGGCTTGCGTTGTGCCACCATGCATGACGCAATGGCAATGCAAGCCCTTAGTAAATCTGCCCTCCTGGGAGTCACCGAGAAGATCAGGGGGCTCTTGGACGATGGGCAAACGGTTGCCCTTGTCCTGCTTGATCTAAGCGCAGCCTTCGACACCATCTCACACAACAGACTGCTTACCAGGCTGAGTGAGGATGGTGTCGGAGGGACAGCGCTGGACTGGATCGGGTCCTATTTGAGCAACCGGACGTTTCAGATCTCGTCCTCCCAGGCTCAGTCAGACACCTTTGTCTGATCCCATGGCGTGCCTCAGGGCTCAATTTTGAGCCCGCTATTTTTTAACCTGTATCTCCGCCCTCTCGCCGATCTAGCAGAGCGAGTAGGTCTAGAACTCATGACCTATGCGGATGATTCGCAGATTGTTTTTTCCCTTACCAACTCAGAGCCTTCATCCCCCTCTGCGCTGAAAGTAGGTCTTCATGAAATCTTCAGCTGGATGTCAACGAACCAGCTGAAGCTCAACGGGGAGAAGACGGAGATCCTTCTCCTAGGTAAAAACAGAGATCTGTGGATATCCATTGGCCGCCATCCTTGGGCGCTTTTCCTATCCCGGCTACCCAGGTCAGAAATTTAGGGGTGTGCATCGATGAGTCACTATCGATGAAACAGCAGGTCAATAAGGTGGCTGGAATTTGCTTCACTATCCTCAAGTGGTTGCGGAAGATTATCTGGATGCTGCCTGTGGATACCCAGAAGACCGTAGTCAATGCACTTATTACATCTAGGCTTGACTACGGTAACATCTTATACCTGGGTTCCAACTTAGCCGTGATCAGGCGGCTTCAGCTTGTCCAAAACTCCGCAGCCAGGCTGCTGTGCAAAATCCCCAGGACAGCAAGGATTTCGAAGCACCTCAAGGACCTGCACTGGCTCAGGGTTGAGAACCGGGTTCGGTTCAAAGCTTTGACCTATATGTTTAAGATCAAGGCAGGAACCGCACCAAAATATCTGCAAAAACTAGTTAGGCCCTATGCTCCTGCACGCAACCTACGTTCTTCAAATGGAGCAAATTTTGCGGTTCCTAGATTTAAACTGGCCCGAGTGGGAGGGAAATCCTTTTCCCATCTGGGACCAGTCCTTTGGAATTCCCTTCCCTCAGCTCTACGAAAGGAGGAAAATGTTGCCAGTTTTAAGAAAAGCGTAAAAACCTGGCTTTTCAATAAATAATTGTGGTCCTTGATCGTGCTGCTTTCTGTGTTGTCGGTCTCTTAGTCAAATAAATAAATAAATAAATAAATAAATCGAGCCTCACATTTCTTCCTTTCGCAGCTTATCATCAACATCTTTGATCTGAGAGTAGCTTCCTTCTCAGTGATATATTTTTATCTATTTACATACATACATATTTTGCTGAGAGAAACATGCTGCATTGTAGCACTTCAAATAATCCCCTGCCAATTAGCCACAGTAAAGAAAGCACTGTTCAGTGAACAACGGGGCACCCTGGCTCAGTACAAACTAACACCCAAAATCAGGACAAATCAGCACTTGCCCTTGGCTTTCAGCAGCTTCCATTGCTGAAGGCTTGCATGATAAAAACCTGCATGGACAGAGACATATGGGCCTCTGTGGGGGATTACTGGATTTTCAAACCCAGCCACGCTGGAACAGGGCCTTCTAATGCATCTGAACTTTACTCCTCAAACAAGCACAGCATCATCAATCAGCATCATCAATCAATGCATGATAGCTTAAGGACTCTTGGTCTCCATGTCTTTATAAATCAAAATATTAACACAAAGAACAGAGAAGGAACACAGTGAAGGGCACAGTGCCAGACATGAGACAACTCTAAGCTGTCTGAAAGAATGAGAGACCAGATAAGAATGAATTCATGTGCTTGTAATTCAGAAACCAAAGAATAGCTTGCCAATATATTAGCTGACCTAGAATAGGCAGAACGTCCTTTGTAGCAAGAAACACACCTATTCATCATTAGTAGACGAGGCTGTCAGCCATTCCTAGAATTCAGAGAACAGTGGGCCCTAGAACATTGTTTTTACAAGTTGCATTATACTAGTAACAAACACAGCAGGCATTGCATTTTATCCACTGGATTTTATTCGTATTTTCCTTAGGAGACTTAATATAAATTTCACTCTGTGAACACCTAGGCCTGAATCACAAAGGTCCTCTGCACGTGTGGCAGATGCCCCGCAGTCGTGCTGGAGTCTCCACACCAGGAGCCCCTCCTCCCTGAGAGCGGAGGAGCGTCGCCCCCTTAAAAATATGCCCCAGAGCAGCGAAAAAATCAAATGTAATAAAATGTATTTGTTTCCATTATGATTTTGAAGCAACCCAACCTGAACTGAGTGTCAGAATGAGGCGGGTGAGTGCTGCTGAGTGGCAGCAGGCTGCTGTAAACTTATGTTTAAAGTGCGCATGTCTCTTTGGCCGGCCATCTTGCGATGGCCAGCCACACATGCGTATTTTAAACTTCTCTAACTTATTTTTCTTAGAGAGCTAGGTTAGAGAAAAGTAAGGCCTCCAGTGCTCTAAGGAGCGCTACTGGAGACCGCTCTCTCCAATCCTGAGGCTTCCCTCATGCTGAGAGATGGGCCAGGATTGGAAAGTGCAGTTTCCTGGTCCGGAGCTTCCAGGAGCGAAGACACCTGAGCGAGGTGGACATTGTGTAGCAAGTCTGCAATGTTAGTGCCTTTTTTTAAATTATCTTTATGCCACCGGTATGTTCCCCACCCCAGCACTGTAAATATATGCCAGCCGCCACTTCTCTACAATTGAGACGGAATTTCTACAATGAGAATTCTCATTGCGGAGATTCCACTCAGAGTGCGGAAAATCCCCCACAACTGTGGGGCCTCCCCCATGAGTGGGGAGGAACCTTTGTGAATGAAGCCTTTAGCATTTCAGACTCATAGGTTATACAAAAAGCTGAGCATACAAGCGTTATGGTAGAAATGTGTTAAAACCAACACCTAAATAATTATAACGACTTTAATTGCAATATTTTTTATCTCGCCTATTTACTCTGCGTCCTAGGCTCACTTAATTTATGGCAAGGCCTGTATGTACAGTGGCCTCTATTAACGCGTGAGTCAAAGTACTACAGCCATGGTCCAGGTAGGACTGGTTTCGAATCTTCCAGGGACTGGAGTTTTATGTCTTAACTCTCACATTAGCAGTGTCTCTAATAGACTATTTGCTTCTATTTCATAAATATTTTGCTTTCCTCATCTGGATTTTTATTGATTGATATATACTGGCATTCTCTCTTTGTTACTTTATACCTATGCATATTTTTATTCATATTTTACTTCAATTGTGTTATTTTTTAATAAACCTCATTACTTTTCTGGAATTTCTTTCTACTTCAGCTGCCCTCACTTGTCTTCCCTCTTTTGGCACCCCCTTCTGTTTATTTGGAAACTACAATGTTACTAGGTTCCACCGACCCAACAACCCAGCAGCCCCGAACAATCCCATGATAAAATCTGGCTTCAACTTCAGAATTCTTTACTCATCCAACATATTCAAAATACCACAAAAACTCAGAACATAAACTAATAAGAAAGCACCCTGAAACAAGATTCATTGCAAAGCATTATCATGGCACCTTCGCTTCTCGCATAACAACATTATTTAATATTTGTGAAATACTTAAATGTTTCTCATAATTCTAAAACTCATCAAGACTAGTGGTCTCCCCCTACTCACTTAGAGCTCATCTGTCCATTCCCATATTGTATAATACAAGTTCTCGAACCAATCAACTTCTGGCAAACTTAGATTCCTTTGCTTTGTGCTGCTTCGCTCCTGTGTAGAACACTCCTCTACTCTACTAACGTCTTTGATCAGTTACGGCTCAACCTCTTTGCCACATGTATGGAGATTGGAACAGGCAGAGGGTACTAGGCCCAACCATGGTGGTTGAGGCCTTTGACGCCTGATTTCCCGATGCTTGACCGACTACGGATCCCTCTCATCTTGGCCAAGTACCCCTTCTGCAATTGACTCTCAGTGGTATTTGTGGTCAAGCAGTCAAGGCTCCCTCAGGGGGAATGTAGACACAGTGTAACAACTCATAACTCAAAGTGCAAACAGTGTGAACAATAAATCAATGCCCAGCCTAATACTTGCGATTAAAAGAAAAAGTAGTGTTTTATGTCTAACTCTAAAAAATGCAAAGGAATGCAACATTCAGAAGCACCCTTACCTGCAGCTCTGTCACAGAGGTCCCAGGAGGCTATGGACTACTGCCTTCCCTCAATGTGCCAATGAGGGAAGGCACCAGTCCCAATGTCATCACAGAGTGGGATGTGGTCAGTGAAACTGCTCACCCCACCAAGCTCTGTGATGAAGTGTCACTGATCGACACTCGACCTAGGGTGCTTCAGGGCTTAAAACTGAAGTGCCCAGGTGTGAGGCAATCAGTGACGCTTCCCCTCAGCATGAGGAGTAGGGCCTCGAGGTCCTTTGCTGAGCTGAGGATGTCACACCAACAGGAGTGTGACTTCCTCAGCCCAGTAAAGTTCAGCTCAGACAGCCAGGAGCATACACATGTTTGGTTCCTGGCTGCCTGAACTAAAAGAGAATAGTGTCCCTCAGGCTGACCTTTGCTCAGCCTGACAGACACTGTTCTTAGGGACAAAAGGTGAGGGGACATGGCCACTCAGCCCCAATGGACCCGCAGCGGCTGCAACACAATCCGCCTTGAGGTCAGTGTTCTAGTACTTGTCAGGCAAAACCCGTTTCCCACACTCCTTCGTGTAATTTGTTTGGGGTTATTTCCCATTCACAGAGAAGGCACGCTATTAGACTGAAAACAAGAGTTCCCTTAGACTCTTCAGGAATTTAGGCAAAAGTGTCAATGGTGCTGCAGCATCGTAGCATTGAATCTCCCATGGTCCATAGTCCAAGTTCAAGTCTTACATGCTGCTGTAGCATGGAATAATTTGGCGTTACAAGCTTGTGTGCTGGCACTCAGGAGAATAGATCCTGCTTGGAAAAGTGGGGTTACTCGTGGTTCACACAGCTGCATCATGCGGACCCAGGCTCATTCTCCAGATGGGCATGGCGGGCTGCCCCCATCAATCAGAGCAGCTTCTAGCTCACAGAGATGCGGTGAGTCATGTTCTCCCTTGATGAGGAATTCAATCCTTTGGCTACCAACTGGAATCTTGCGAAGGCAAATCATCTTCCATTGGCGTCCTCTTGGCCCTCGTGTGTCAGTAGGGTCAGATCTAATGGTGCGGCTGGACCCACTGGTCACAGCTTTACTCCAGTCTCCAGCGATGGCTCAAAGTCTGTGGTGAATCGGTCTCGGCAGCCCCTTCTGGCAAGTGGGTTTGTCGTGGTCCCTCTCAGATTCAATGTAGACTCATGTGCAATCATGCACAACACGGCGGCCTCTCCTGGCATACTGGGTCACCACTAAGGCATTTGCCAGTCCTGGCATGCTTGTCACATCAATACTTCCACGGAGGCCCCCTCTGGCATACAGGGTTACTACAACGAGGCCTGTATGTGGTGGGCACCCACCGCACAGTGCGCAATTCTTGGCTTAGTCTATGGTAGCCATCTCCTGATACACAGGTGTCCATGAAAACAGCCCTGCACATGGTTACGACCCAATTGGTACACAGCCAAATCCTCATACCTCACACAGGTAGTCCTCATGGTAAGGGTCCCTGCCTGACCTCGCTCCCTCCAACACTCTCCTAGGGCACACTGGTCTTGGAAAGCAGGCTGGCGCTGATGCTCCAAGTTCAAGAGCAGGTGATCTTGGTTTCACTGGGTGATATCCCCTCACCCAGCACGGAAACTAGCAGGCCTTGGCCCTCAGAACTGGTCACAGGCAGAAGTCTTGGAAAGCTTCCCCTTATCACCCAGCCCATCTGGCTGCTTGGCATATGACAAATGTTTGAGGAATCAATCTATCCTTTTTATAGTGCATTTCCATAAACTAAATGTAGTCTTTGGAGTTTTATGTTGAGGTTCTACTTCTTTGAAATTTACATCTTTCTCCCTTCTTCTCACTCAGAAGGATGCCTGTCACATCACGCAGTAATCCAGAGATGATTGTACCACAACACAATTCATGGGAGTGACCAGAGTTCACATCTGGATATCAACCACAGTGACATGTGCATCAAAAGATTAATCCCAGCCCTTCAGCCCTACTCTTTAAGATTCTCTTTTCAGCCCAGCTCTCTTCCTGACATGTGTCCAGGCCCCATTCTTGTGATCTATGACTGAATCAGAGAGCAGTCTTTTGAAATGTAAAAGGGGTTTCTTTCTCCCCCCCAGTGTGTGCGTTCTACCAGCTCACAGGAATGCAGCAATACATAAATCTGTCTGAGGGGATTCCTCTCCTCCTCATATCTTTACCAGGCGGGGCTCTGCTTCCCAAAATGGACTCCAGGGTCCTCCACGTAATGTACCATTGGAGGTGCACTCACTCATGTACACTCACAGTCCACTTTCTCTCCAACACTAGTACCTCCATAAGTGTTTCATTACATGTACACATGCATTCAGCACACATACTCAGTCTGTGCATGCAGTTCAGCACTGAAGCTTTTCTATATATAGCCAGAGTGTGCTAGTACAGACACACACTACCAGCATACACACTCACCATGTGCGCGCGTCATGAAAGAACACATATATCCAGCACATGCTCTCATTGCACACGCACTGCACAACACTACATATTTCATGCCATGTACCCTTTGCAGGCATACATACACACAGCACATGCACTAATCTCATGTGTACTACACAGTACTGCTCTATTTCTGTACCAAACCCTTCCCAGGCACTCATACAACCAACACAGAGTCAGCTATCCTACACAGCACTCCATATCTACCTGATGTAGGCCAAGGGTAAATTAAGCACCCAGCTTGGGAACTTTTAAAAAGATGAGTTTGCCCGTAGGCCTCATTCCAGTGACACAGCGTAAAAAGGTCCTGTTCACTACTACTGATCACTACATGGTATGTTGCCACCACCATGCTTGTGCTGCTTAACTCCTGGTGAAGGATGTAGCCTTCCACCACTATGAGGGTAGTTCTTGGGGCGCCCTCCCGGTCCAAGAGAGCAATCCTTGCGACAGGCTTATGTCAGGCAGCACACGCATGATCCATGTTTGCCAAAGACAAAATAAATCAGCATTAGGGATCCAGACAACAGTACAATTAGGCACTCAGGGCAGAGGTACATGTCCTTTCTATGTAGAGGACATTTTCATCCCAACAGGCACTATACCAAATCCTGGGGTCCCTCCACACTTCTTTCCTACTATCAGCTCATTGAATTCCACCAGCAGCACTCCTACCATGCTCAAGTCTTCTGAATTACACTTTAAAATCAAGATACTCACCTCCCGCAGCTCTTAACTACCATCTCCTACCCTACCTCCCTTTCTCATTCCCTGCATATCCTCTTTCAGCCTTCCTCTCAATTTCTTCACCCTAAGACCATTCGTCCTGCCTACATCGCTAACTCCTCTTCTGATCTCATTTGGCCCTGAAAATCAGCCATACTCATTCGACTTCCCTTCAGACCCTATTTCTACATACATTATTCCTCCTTCCTCTGTTTGGACAGCTACCAGAGCAAGGCACATTGTGTTGGAAATGGCTACGCCCTGCGCCTAGATCCCACAGTCCCGGGCCAACGGCTGTGCTCAGTGGGATCTGTGGACACTGGTTGTGCATGACTAAAGGCTGTGCACAGTGGGCGCTGTAGACACTGGCCACTCAATGGTTTCTGTGTACACTGGCCTTACCTCAATTAGGGCTGGGTGCAGGGTTTAACCAATGACCTGGCACTCCACCTAGAATCAGCCATGCACATATTGTATGGGTAGAAAGCCATGTCCTGCACAAGGTAGGCATTTGCAACAGGAAATATCCTAAGGTAATCTAGAAAGTTCAAATGTTGTTTATGAATAAATCAGGGGCTCAGTAACAGAGAAAGAGAGAGCTAGAAGAGTGGGAACATGCTATAACCAAGGTCTGGTCTATGTTATAATGGAAATAACTCCTCCCCCACTCCCGTAAATTACCTCTTGCTTGCTTTAGTAGCTTGCCATACTGGAGGAGCAAGAGAATACTAAAAACATATTTAGTACTCAAAATAGCACAGGTAAATTTCCTGATAAGAAAATCTCAAAAGTAAAACAAATGGGTGTTTATATTGTGCTTTATATTTATGTTAATTTTGCTTGTATTGCGCACCTTGCAGAAATACATTGATTCTAGGCACTGAGACATTAAAACAGTACATATTGTGCCTGTAATTACATAAAATGATAACAATACTCGTCCGAATTGGCTACAACGAGAGAGATCAGTAACAACAAAACAAAGGAGCTGCAGTTACAGTAGATGCATCTTTAAGGGTAACAGAGACAGAGAAATAGCTAGGCGGTCGAGGTTTCATCGAACAAGTTCAGAAGACAACATCTGAGTAAATTATATACACAAAAGAAAGGCATAGACTAGTGGTGGATAATTCTGTGTGTCCTAATCAGGTGGAATTACCTTACAATTCAGCGAGAATATGTTTGGATTATGCAAGTAGAGTAATTCTGTATAGACAATTGGATACATTCGCTGAGCATGGTAAACCCAATTTTCTGAAAATAAATTCGGCAAAGACTGAGGTAATGTGTTTTTTATCAAGGGAGGGTACAGAAGACAAGGTCTAAGTGGTGGCTAAATGGTGGGGAGGATTAAGGCCATTGTAGGTGCATTATATAAGATGGATCCACTGAAGTGCTTAGAGGGACATATGTGTAGTGTCCTGCAAGGACACAGTCTAGTTGTTTTCATGTGACCTCACACTGTGCATCCACCCACCTCAGACGTCACTGGGTCAGGTGACGATGCTAATAAAAGAGGCCGAGCGCAAGTGCTCGTGGACAGAATAACCATCCACTAACTTGTGTCTGTGTCAGTCCTTTTATACACCATGTGGGCCTTGAGCCCCATCACCACATTGGTGACCCCCCCCCCCCGGAGAAGTGTCGCCGGTCGCCGAGAGGCCCGTGGGGCATGCACTGTGCCCCGGGTCCATGTGACGATGCCAAGGTGACCGGGAGCAGACCCTGCACCTCATGCGCCCGTGCCTGGTGGGGAAGTGCTGACCACACGGAGCACACCCGCGGTGGTCGCAACCAGGTGCTCCACCGGACGAAGCGGACCGGGCAGAGCCCACCTGTACTGGCCGCAATTGTGACTGTGACAACACGGATCGACCGGAGCCCACCCTCGTCGACCGCGACTGCCCCAACAGCAGGGCGACCTCCGCGGAGCCCACCCGCGTGGAGGAGGAAGGCCAGCCAGCTGAAGGGGAGCCCAGGCGCAAGTGCAGTGGACCGTGACCGAAAGCGAAACCCACCCGCAACTTCACAACAGAGTGAATGGCGGCCGCCAGCTAGCGCCGCCTGGAAAGCGTGGAAAGCGGAGCCCACCCGCTGTAGAGTGAACACTGTCCCACTAGCGCAACATAGTCACCGAACCCAGCCACTAACCCCCAAAGTGAAGCAAGGTCAGCGGAGCCCACCCACGGCCTGCCTGCAGAGTCTCCGGTCCCCACAGCGCAGCATGTGTGTTGCGAGGCTGCCGCTGCGAGGGTGAAAGAACATTAAAGAAGAAATTCACCCCGCTGCTTCACGCCTGTGAAAAACCGGGAACACTGTCCGGGGAGAGTGTAAGCGGAGCCCACCTGCAACTAAACGATTCAGAAAAGGGGGTGGTGATGGACAGAGTGTCTGAATTAAGCAGACCACTCCTACCCAGTCCAAAGATCAGGGCTTGATCCATCACTGTTTTTTAGCTCACTGCACCATCCCAGCTCAGAACCTGGCTACATGCAAATTAGTCTGTCCCTGGCCCAGTGCATCATGGGAACCGGGCAGACCAAACTACCAAACCAATTCTAATACTGGAAAGGAAACAAGCTTCTGGGGACCGGTTTCTGGCATTACAGCCGTCTTCGGCCCGGCTTGCTTGAATCCTGATGGTGCAGTGAGCAAGGGACTCACATCTGAGTATACCCTTCCACGCTTATGGTGGACTAAACGATTCAGAAAAGGGGGTGGTGATGGACAGAGTGTCTGAATTAAGCAGACCACTCCTACCCAGTCCAAAGATCAGGGCTTGATCCATCACCGTTTTTTAGCTCACTGCACCATCCCAGCTCAGAACCTGGCTACATGCAAATTAGTCTGTCCCTGGCCCAGTGCATCATGGGAACAGGGCAGACTAAACTACCAAGCCAATTCTTATACTGGAAAGGAAACAAGCTTCCGGGGACCGGTTTCTGGCATTACAGCCGTCTTTGGCCCGGCTTGCTTGAATCCTGATGGTGCAGTGAGCAAGGGACTCACATCTGAGTATACCCTTCCACGCTTATGGTGGACAAAACGATTCAGAAAAGGGGGTGGTGATGGACAGAGTGTCTGAATTAAGCAGACCACTCCTACCCAGTCCAAAGATCAGGGCTTGATCGATCACCGTTTTTTAGCTCACTGCACCATCCCAGCTCAGAACCTGGCTACATGCAAATTAGTCTGTCCCTGGCCCAGTGCATCATGGGAACCGGGCAGACCAAACTACCAAGCCAATTCTTATACTGGAAAGGAAACAAGCTTCCCGGGACCGGTTTCTGGCATTACAGCCGTCTTCGGCCCGGCTTGCTTGAATCCTGATGGTGCAGTGAGCAAGGGACTCACATCTGAGTATACCCTTCCAAGCTTATGGTGGACAAAACGATTCAGAAAAGGGGGTGGTGATGGACAGAGTGTCTGAATTAAGCAGACCACTCCTACCCAGTCCAAAGATCAGGGCTTGATCCATCACAGTTTTTTAGCTCACTGCACCATCCCAGCTCAGAACCTGGCTACATGCAAATTAGTCTGTCCCTGGCCCAGTGCATCATGGGAACAGGGCAGACCAAACTACCAAGCCAATTCTTATACTGGAAAGGAAACAAGCTTCCGGGGACCGGTTTCTGGCATTACAGCCGTCTTCGGCCCGGCTTGCTTGAATCCTGATGGTGCAGTGAGCAAGGGACTCACATCTGAGTATACCCTTCCACGCTTATGGTGGACAAAACTATTCAGAAAAGGGGGTGGTGATGGACAGAGTGTCTGAACTAAGCAGACCACTCCTACCCAGTCCAAAGATCAGGGCTTGATCCATCACCGTTTTTTAGCTCACTGCACCATCCCAGCTCAGAACCTGGCTACATGCAAATTAGTCTGTCCCTGGCCCAGTGCATCATGGGAACAGGGCAGACCAAACTACCAAGCCAATTCTTATACTGGAAAGGAAACAAGCTTCCGGGGTCCGGTTTCTGGCATTACAGCCGTCTTCGGCCCGGCTTGCTTGAATCCTGATGGTGCAGTGAGCAAGGGACTCACATCTGAGTATACCCTTCCACGCTTATGGTGGACAAAACGATTCAGAAAAGGGGGTGGTGATGGACAGAGTGTGTGAATTAAGCAGACCACTCCTACCCAGTCCAAAGATCAGGGCTTGATCCATCACCGTTTTTTTAGCTCACTGCACCATCCCAGCTCAGAACCTGGCTACATGCAAATTAGTCTGTCCCTGGCCCAGTGCATTATGGGAACAGGGCAGACCAAACTACCAAGCCAATTCTCATACTGGAAAGGAAACAAGCTTCCGGGGACCGGTTTCTGGCATTACAGCCGTCTTCGGCCCGGCTTGCTTGAATCCTGATGGTGCAGTGAGCAAGGGACTCACATCTGAGTATACCCTTACACGCTTATGGTGGACAAAACGATTCAGAAAAGGGGGTGGTGATGGACAGAGTGTCTGAATTAAGCAGATCACTACTACCCAGTCCAAAGATCAGGGCTTGATCCATCACCGTTTTTTAGCTCACTACACCATCCCAGCTCAGAACCTGGCTACATGCAAATTAGTCTGTCCCTGGCCCAGTGCATCATGGGAACAGGGCAGACCAAACTACCAAGCCAATTCTTATACTGGAAAGGAAACAAGCTTCCGGGGACCGGTTTCTGGCATTACAGCTGTCTTCGGCCCGGCTTGCTTGAATCCTGATTGTGCAGTGAGCAAGGGACTCACATCTGAGTATACCCTTCCACGCTTATGGTGGACAAAACGATTCAGAGGTGATGGATCAAGCCCTGATCTTTGGACTGGGTATGAGTGGTCTGCTTAATTCAGATACTCTGTCCATCACCACCCCCTTTTCTGAACCGTTTTGTCCACCATAAGCGTGGAAGGGTATGCTCAGACATGAGTCCCTTGCTCACTGCACCATCAGGATTCAAGCAAGCCGGGCCGCAGACGGCTGTAATGCCAGAAACCGGTCCCCGGAAGCTTGTTTCCTTTCCAGTATAAGAATTGGCTTGGTAGTTTGGTCTGCCCTGTTCCCATGATGCACTGGGCCAGGGACAGACTAATTTGCATGTAGCCAGGTTCTGAGCTGGGATGGTGCAGTGAGCTAAAAAACCGTGATGGATCAAACCCTGATCTTTGGACTGGGTATGAGTGGTCTGCTTAATTCAGATACTCTGTCCATCACCACCCCCTTTTCTGAATCGTTTTGTCCACAATAAGCGTGGAAGGGTATGCTCAGACATGATTCTCCTGCTCACTGCACCATCAGGATTCAAGCAAGCCAGGCCGAAGACGGCTGTTATGCCAGAAACCGGTCCCCGGAAGCTTGTTTCCTTTCCAGTATAAGAATTGGCTTGGTAGTTTGGTCTGCCCTGTTCCCATGATGCACTGGGCCAGGGACAGACTAATTTGCATGTAGCCAGGTTCTGAGCTGGGATGGTGCAGTGAGCTAAAAAACGGTGATGGATCAAGCCCTGATCTTTGGACTGGGTATGAGTGGTCTGCTTAATTCAGATACTCTGTCCATCACCACCCCCTTTTCTGAATCACCTGCAACTAAAAGCGCCTAATTATTTACTGCCTCCCAGCTGGAAAACAAAGCGTTTCCCTGTACGATGCAGTGTGAGCAGACCCGTGAAGCGCCAACAATTCCCCACCGTCGTGCAGCGCAAGATATGTGAGGCTGCGGCGGTGGGGGAAGGAGCAGACATGAAGACACTGAGTGGCGCCCTGCCCCATAACCATCCCGAGAATCTCCTGAAGCCTGCGAGGCTCACCGTTCCTTCCCGCAGTGCTGTAGACGCAAAGCGGAAATAAGCTTACCGGGAGAAGGGAGGAGGTGCTGCTGCCCGGTGTGAGGACCTCGGCGGAGTAGTTGGGCGCCCTTGAACACAGTGAGTGCGAGTGGCCGGCAGGGACTGAAAGCCAAGCGACAGCGAGAACCAAGGAGCACCCCAGAGGGAGCCCGCAGCCTGAGAAAAGCTGTTCGGGCCAACTGAAGCACTGCAGGCAAAGTGATCAAGCGACTACACAGAAGTGCCACACTCATCCTGAGAGGACGGTCCCTTTTTCCCTCTGTTCCAGCGAGGCAGGCGCAGAGCACAGGAAGAATCAAGACGCCAAAGAGACCTCAGGGAGGAGGGAGTACACGGCAGCATACAAGAAACAGTCATACACTGCCATCTAGTGGCCAGTCAGCAGTACTGCATCCAAGAACCAAACAAGCCCAAGACAAGCCAAGAAAAGGAGTACAGGAGGAAAGCAAGCCTGCAGCGACGCGGACGGAGACTGCTACCAACACTCATTGCGTGCATTTTAAGGCTCTGGTACTGACTCACAAAGCCTTACATGGCACCTGTCCATCCTATCTGAGGGCCAGATTCACATTCTACCAGCCAACTCGTGAGCTTCGTTCAGCTACGCTCCGACGTCTAGTGGTCCCCAGATTCAAGAGGGTGCGCCTCGGGGGTCATTCCCTGGCGGTTAGAGTGGCCACCATGTGGAATGATTTACCTGACCTACTCAGATACACTACGAACTTGAATAGTTTAAAAAAATTACTCAAAATGCATCTTTTCCAACAAGCAGCCTAGCTACCTTGTCTGTCTTACACGCATGTTGTTCCCCTAAGCGCCAGGACAGTCTTGACTAACAGTGCGCGATACAAATCTAAATATAACATAACATAACTGCGGAGGAGAAGTGTGGTGATGCCTGGTGGCCACAGGTGCTCACCGCAACCGCAGCGATGACAACAGCACCACGCTGGACAGCAGCGTAGTCATGACAATCTACCGCAAGCAGCAAGGTTCAAGGACAACTGATGAAAGAGCGCAGTAGTACCCCGGACGTGGACGGTACACAACAGCGTTGTAAGCGAGGAAGCCGCACCCAAGGAACCAGAAGCGTAATTGCGAAGAGTTGCACGCCACGTGGCGAGAGAGAGAAGCACACGCGCAAGGAGTGAAGGAACTCCACACAACAGGACAGCACAGCACCACGCAGGAACCCGCAAGGAGTGAAGGAACTCCACACACCTGGACAGCACGCATGGCGCAGGAACGCGCAAGGAGTGAAGGAACTCCACACACCTGGACAGCACGCATGGCGCAGGAACGCGCAAGGAGTGAAGGAACTCCACACCTGCACGCCAGGACAGCGCAGCACCTTTGCCGGGACGTGCCAGGAGCACCAGAAATCAGGAGCGCCAGAGTGATGCTGCACAGCGACACGCTAACGCCACAGGACAGCGCACAAAGGTCCCCGAGTGAGGCAGCGACATCTCACAGCAACCAGAGCGCCACCATCAGCAAGCATGATGGCATGCCCAAGTGAAGGTACAAGGAGTGGTGACGTAACCCTCCACAGAGCCGACAAAGCGCGCCAATGCTAAAAGCATGAAGACTCATGTCGAAGATGAAGCCGACCCGCCAAATGGTCGCACCCAAGCAAATAAACCGACCCGCAAAATGGTCGCGTCCAAGCAAAGAGCCGACTACCCAGTCTGGTCGCCCAAAGGAAGAAGCAACCGAGAAGATGTGCGACGACTGGTCCAGTCACAAGAAGAGAAGATCAAAGTGTCGGAAAACCATGCCTAGACCAGAGAGAAACAGATGGAGTGCACACTGCCTGGAGAAGACTGGTTGGGAAGACCAAGACAGTACGGTGACCAGACCGCGTCGCGAGATCGAACAGGGAGAAGAAGGGCGTGACGCCACAAAGAAAGGGAAGAAGACAAGAAGCCAATTCGCCAGAGAATTGCAGAAGTTCCACTGAAGAAGGTGTAGTGTAGTTCCTATTTTCCCTATAGGCTCTGCGCATTGGAATAACATAAACAGCAGTGTAGACGTAGGACTGAGGACTTCTAGGTCTCTACTGACTATGTTAGACTTAATTTAGGTTTGCGCCATGTAGCTCAGAGGTCACTGGAAACTTTCTTGAATGAACAGGAAGGGATCAGCTTCCCTGGCTCAGACAATAAGGGATTCAGCTTCCGACAACCGCATAAACATGACAACTTTGCTCCCTCAGAATAAGAGTAAATCTCTAGAGTCGTGTGAAAACAATAGACAGTCATTTCACTCAGTCAGATGTGCGTTCTTAGTTTCTGCAGAGAAGAGAGAGACGGGCGTTTTCAATAAAAGGTATTATTTATTGAGCAGTCTTCCTTCTCATGCAAGAGAAATGAATTGCCACAATTGCAATACTTAATATAAAGTAAAGTACTTACAGTAAAAGGAGTATTATAAAATAATACTGTAAAAGCATTGATATGGTTTCTTAGCCATAAGATACTTTAAAATGGATAAAATATATACATACATACATACATAGGCTAACGTGCTCAACTGGTGTTTCTAAAATACGCCTACCCCGGTGTACCTGACCTAAGCCTAATACGTGGGAAGGAGTAAGTGAGTAAGTTTAAGTTAAGTTGGTTTTGCCAAGAATCTGTTACAAGAATTCTCTCTAAGGGTTTAGTCAGCACTGTACCTTTGGAATAGAATGTAGGAGGTCTGGTATCTCTCTCTCTGGACTCGATATCCCAGTCGCCCGCAAGGGTAGGCTGGAAAGGCCGGAGCTGGATTTTCTCGGCAGGAGAAAAGACAGTGTCTTTCTCAGCGCGTCAAAGAGGAGGGGCAGCGTCCGTGGGCTCTCGCATCAGCTGGGCTCTCGGGAAGTAGGTTAGCTGCTCTGCTCCAAAACCACCACCGTGTGTTTGCTTAAGGCAACGTTGGTATATTTATACCTGAAAGGTGCCGAGTTTGACGTAAGGTTTGGACATAAGAAGTCAATAAAGATGTCACTAAGAACTGGCTGTTCTTACAGTGCTTGCAGGAGTTCTATTACAAATCAAAACAAAGCAAGTGGGGATTTCCCAGGTTGCTGGAGGTTTGGTGTGTCGAAAGAACTCAGTGTGCTTTCTAGGAATCCAAGGAAGTAGCTTTTGCAGTGCCTTGGACTGCAAGGGCGATTTACAGAAATATGGATCTGATTCTTATGCCATTATAGGGATATTATTGATTATAGCCGTACAAGGGCATAAAGTCGCAATATTGATTCGGGTTCCTAGATAAAACCCATCAAAGGAACAGTAGTGCCAAAGAAACCCGATGAACAAGGAAGGGTTTCCTGATGAAAAATAAAAGAAGTGATCAAGTAAAGGGAAGATACAACAACAGGTCTAGTCACCAAGCCAATTGAAGACAGTGTCCCATCGCATGGACAAGACCAGGGAGAAAACATGTAGAGGGCCCGCTAAAAGGTGAAGCCTGGTTAGAATGAGCAAGCAAGAAAGAAGACTGGACTGCGTCGAGAAAAGAGAACGAAGAGGAAGAACGGAGTAACACAACATCACTCCACAGAGGAAGAGAGAGAACCACACTCAGCACACAGGAACATCGGTACTGTCCAAGGAGCATCGCACCATCCGGGTGGATCCCAGCAATCCCGACAACCTGCATTTGAGGAGGCTAACCACCAAAGAACCGTATGTGTGCCCCGTGAACCTGGAGCTTGCTGAAGCAGAGCATACCCGAGCACTAGACAATCCACCATTGTGGACTACACAAGACTCAATTCTGGCCCTTTCCGAAGTTCCACAGTGACCCGCGCAGCCCACACGGTCACGTGGCAGTCCAGGGGACAAGGGCCTCGGAGGAATTCCTGTGAGAGAGGAATCCGAATAGTAGAGGTGCAGCAGCGGCAGCTCCACAACAGGCAACAGGAAGCACGAAGGCCCCAGGTGAACACCTGGCACCGAGAAACGGTCTGAAAAAGGCACTGAACCCATGTCCTAACGGCAAGACCATCCTGGCGGATGACATCAACACCCCGAGGGCAACATGAGCGACTTGGCGGTGAGTCCGTTGGCTGTTCCTCAGCGACGCCTTTGTGCGGCTCCTGCGAAGCCCCTCACGGTCCACCGGGTCCCATCGTGTCCAGCAAGAGGGTCCTCCCAGCGACTCTAGTGAGAGAAGAGTCCAAGCAGGTGAGGCCAATATTCGAGGTTCCAGTGAGAGAGGAGTCAGGCAAGAAAGGCAAGTCGGACGTTACTTGGCTGGCAGGAAGTGTGAAAGCATCAAGATCAGCAAATCCAAAGAAAGACCTCTCGTGCCGCAGTCGACTCCAACAACCAACAAGCATTGTCATTCACCGGACTCGGAACACCGGCGAGACCCCTCAAGGGCCAATCTTATTCTGCTCCTGATACCCCAAGTGTTGAACAATGTACATAAGCGCTGCAAGACCAGGATGATCTGAAGTACACCACTGAGGTGAAGCTCATCTGACTGACTTTGTAATCCAGGAACTTTCAACATTCTCCCAGCCGATCGCCTGAAGAAAATCTGTTGGGGTTGTAAATGTGTTTTATTCTGTTTTTCTTGCAGGTTGGACATTTTGTTTTCTCTTCCCTGAACTTTGGGAGGGATGTAGTGTCCTGCAAGAACACAGTCTAGTTGTTTTCATGTGACCTCACACTGTGCATCCACCCACCACAGACGTCACTGGGTCAGGTGAAGCTGCTAATAAAAGAGGCCAAGCGCACGTGCTCGTGGGCAGAATAACCATCCACTAACTGGTGTCTGTGTCAGTCCTTTTTTGTACACCATGTGGGCCTAGGGCCCCATCACCACAATATGATGCTACAATTATTAGTTTACTGTTGTATGGGTGTGAGGTGCTGCCCATAAAACGGCCTGGACACCGCTGCTGCGCTTGCTCTGTGAGCCTTCGGCAGCATGCAGCGTGCTGAGCAAGTGGGAGGACGAAAGTGAAAGCAAAGCAGCGGCTTAAACGAAACAGACGATTGGCTCACGTGCCTACTAAAATATGCCCCTTGTTTCCCTCTGCCTTCTGGAAGTTGTAGCAAAGAAAAAAGTGGACTGGAGCATCTAATTACGCGTGAACCTGAGTAATCGGGCAGCTATGTGCATAGGACAAGAAATGTGCATGAATAAATGGATACACTCATTGAAATATAAGCGCGTGTGCAAACATTATAACATTTTTACCTACAGTCCTATTTACGTTAACAGGTCAGCTGCTTACATGTTCTTAGCGCAGGCAGATGGAACCATTTACTCAGAAAGAGAGCCTTTTGGTGGCCGAAGCCTCACCCGGGATTCAAACCCTGGTCTCTGTGTTCCAAATTCAGTAAGACTAGCTACTGGCACACATCACCTCACTTGTGCAGGACTCGTGAAATACACTGTGCGAGCAAACTTGTGTTTAAGTAACGTAGTTCAAGGAGTAGTGAGTGCGAGTCCTTGTACACACTTGTGTGTTCCTTAGCCGCAGGTCCCCTTCCTACAAACTCCTGCAACATCCTGGGCATATGCAAAGCTTTGCACAGCACAAACCTTGCCTGAAAGACCATCTGAATGCTTGGCACACCTCACGGCCCAGGTAACTTCACAATGAACAAAGTATTTGCAATGCAATAGGTCTCGCATTTGCGAGAGTTTAAGCTATTGGCATTGTAAATGCAATCATGTTCTAGTGTATCGGTTAGCAGTGGTCAGTGAAGAAGTGGATGTTGGGTTTGGAGATTAAAGAATAGAACTACAACTCAATCTTCATAGTGCTAATGATATTCCAATTTGGCGACAATTCTCCAATACCCACTGACCACCCGTTCCAGCTGACTGAAGTCCGATGAAGCTGTGCTCTTCTGAATAGTAGCTGTGAGGCTGTTTTACCAAGCGGTCATGAGGTTCCAGCTGTTGAAAGAGTAGTGAAGAAATTCTCTGGAAATGGTAGGAACGTACTACTAGTAACAGTACTTGTACCTTAGATTTGGGGAAGCCATACCTCAATTAGGCACCCATTACTGCTGCAATTCTCACACCACAGCTGGAAATTTGCACAACCTCCACCTGTGTGCATGTTAAAGTGCTCATTATTAGATGACAGTGGCTTAGAAAAGGGTGTGCACAAGCGCACCTTCAAATACATTTTATTTTTGCTTTAAAGATATTGTGAGCATTAAATATGCCGGACCGGATTTTAGGAGAGTTTAAAAAAGATAGCATCTGAGTCCTTAAAATAAAGGTATTGGAATTTATAGTTGATTACTGTGGTGGAACATTATACGCGAACTCTGTGAATACAGTCTCCTGTTATGTTCACATAAAAATCACATACATTTAAACAGTCAGACAGAAACACTCTCTGTGAAGGTATAAGAACGCAACTTGTATATTGACGTTGCCTCAACCATTTTTATTAGTTGAACAATGCCTTATCTAATGAAAAGGTTAAAAAAATACAACCATTTGAGAAATTGGCTACAAGAGATATTACAAATAGTAAAGACCAAAGCAAATGGTAGTAACAGTGTGCAATATATTAATTTGGATGAAAAATATTTTAAAAAATAAAGCATTTGATAAGTTTATATAAAAAGAAGAAAGAAGGAAAGAGAAGGGGGCAATATAGAAGGGGAAGCCTTACATGAAAGAACAGATAAGAGAACGTAAAGATTAAACAACCAGAAATAGATGTAAAATTCATGCATCATAAACAACAACTACTAAAGCATCTAGGTGAATCAAATACCACATTTTCATTATATCATCTATGACCATGCATTGATGGAAAAGAGGTGTGTGGTCACTGTAACAAATCGAATTCAATCATTGTCTATGTAGAAGACGAATAAGCTTTGTCTAGTCTGTGGTTATGACAGATCATGCTCTGCCATCTTGTGAAATTGATCAGCATAATGTCTTTCCAATTTGAGGTTATTGTCTGTAATGCAATAGCAATCAATTACAAAATCCATAAATTACCCAGTTATGATAGCAACATTTCACACGCTGGAGGATCAACCTAGGAAAATGAATACTTTATCAAATGATAATTTTACAGAATATATATATCTATACTTCTATCCCAAAATTGAAGCCAAAGCAATTGGACACATGCGGATCCAAAGAACATATGGAATACATCTCTAGCATTCACATGCCAAGACCAACATTTACTATCATTAGAAAGTTTCATAATGTTAATAAAAGGAGTCATAAATAACCTATCATAATTTTTAAAAAATTACGTTCAAGTAATACTAGCTGAACGAGTAGTAAAATTTATTTTGGACCACATTTTATTCCATAAAGGTATTGGATAAAAGTGATGGAAATATTTTTCCCATTGTCATTTAACACTGATTTAGTTTCTGGGTATATCCTCAATACTAAACATACTATAGATATTGAGTGTTTTAACTTCTTTAGAAAACTCATAAAAAGAAACAGACGCATCAGGCATGGAGTGAATTACCATGTCAAATTCAGAATTGGAAGAGGAGACCATATTAAATGTTTGTTAAAATGCTTGAAGCAGCAGTAATTGTCAAGTATCAGTTGATCCATATATTTGAAAGCCTCAAAGTATTTTACTATGAGCAGTTAAACCATCAATGCAATGGGAGAAATATTGAAAATATTGTCTAAATTAAAACTCAATCTTTGATAGCGAAGGAAGTGTACCTCTGCAAAAAAAATGTAAAATACTTTGACACTTTTTAGGTCCTGAAGAATAAAGACAATATCGAAAAGCACCAAAAGCAGCTGTGTCAACTTCAGAAGATAGAAATACATTTATTTAGGTGATTGAAAAATTGAATGCATATCATGAACCTAAAGTATATATTGCTAATCATAGACATTCTTTCTTCTCAAAGAAAGCAAAAACAAAAGTATATATGGATATGTCACACATGTGAGAAAGTTATCATTAAATTGTAAGTATGATCCTCTAACTGGTGAGCTAATCAATGATCAAATTGCCATGTATATGTCTAATAGTCTGGTTCAAGAAATATTACGAAAGAATGGTGATGCAAGTTTCACAACTATCATAGCTATTGTCTGAAAGGTGGAAATTTTAGGCCATAGTGGCAAAGCAATTAAAAATAACCTACCCAACAATGATCAAGGTGTGCTTGAGAAGGTGAACTCAGCAGCAGATAACACAAAAGTGTCTTGAATGCAAAAAATAACTGTTGACCTTGTGGATTTAATTAAAGCTTATCTCCTAATAAGAAGTGCCCTTCAGACAAAGACAGATGGAAAAATTGCAGTCTACATAGTTATTTTGCAAGGGTAAGAAGAAAAGTACAAAAAGTGTGTACGAGGTGATAAGAGCATTACAAACGGTGAGTCAAGTGATGATATTGAGTTGAATGTAAGGATGAATGAGAGTCTAACAAGCCAAAGTTTTATGTTACCATAGGAGTAGGTATAGAACTTTGTTGACATAGAATTCCCATACACATTAATAGATGAAATATTGTGAAGAGAGTAGTTTGTAAGGAGGATTTTTGAACAGAGTTAGGACATGCTCTGGTGTAGAGTTTTAAAGTTTGAATCACATTAGGCAAGTTGTATGTAGCAAAGAAAGACCCAGATTACTAGCATTGCATGACAATACAATTTAAAACAGTTCTTGATCCAAATAGTAAAGTAAAAGTCTTGATTCTGTGAAAGAATGAGCATATGGGCAAGGAATGCTTGAACGTTTTCCTAAAGAATGTAGTGGTAACATTGGTAATGGTTGGATTACAAGGCTGCAGTCTTAAAGGATAATGCTGTCTTTAGAGTACATAAGACACAGAGTATGGCATTTCCTATAAGGAAGAACAAGAAAGAGGAACTTAAATATTAGATGTTGAAATAATTTAGCCTGTGGGGTCGACCAAAACAGGTTGTGTCATTGGTAGTAGCAAGCATGCCAGTGAAAGAGTTAGACACTGTATAGACCTAAGAGACCTTAAGAAGAATATTGTCATCAATAGATTTACATTATTGAATATTACAGACATACTCTCACTGGTGAAAGGTGCTAATGAATATAATGCTATAGATTTATCTGTCGGGTATAATCAGAATTGCTTTACATAATGACATCAAAGTTTTTTTTATTTTTATATTTTATTGAGAGTTCGTACCGGTAAATACATATTCCTAAATGGATACATAAATACATAAAATAGAAGCATAGCATTATACCGTCATGCGAGACAAAAACAGAAAGAGTGATAAACAGTGATAAACAATACGAAATCAATTGACATGTTAAATATCTACACAGCCAGTAAGTCATTCATTTGTAGTTAGTTTTGCTGTCCTCCATGTAGCCACTGGGGCCCAAAGTCGCTTGCCCACATCCCTTAGCTTTGCTCCCTTTAAATCATATAATGCTTCCTCAATATTATGTATGCCCAACATTCTGCACAACCACATTTGAAAAGTTGGGGCTTCTGTATCCTTCCAGGCTGCGCTAATTAAAATCCTAAGGACTGCTACAGCGATGAAAACTAAAGCTTCAGCCTCGATACTTATATTTAATTTCACGTCGCAGCCAATTATTATCAGGGTTGGGGATAGGTTAATTTTGACATCAAGTAGCCCCTCTAAAAACCGTATTATTTCAATTTTAATAGATTTTAATTTTTCACAGCCATAGAACATGTGTATAAGATCTGCTGTACCATTTCCACATCTGGGGCAATTGCTATCTGTCGCTTTCCCCCACGAAAATAATTTTTCGGGCGTATTGTATAAATTAAATAGGGTTTTGTAATGTTGGGCTCTGAGATTCGAGGAGCGCAAAAACCTCTTATCCATAGCTAACGCCTTATCAAGGTCTACTTCGGGATCTCCCAATTTTTTGGACCATGCAGTTTCAATTTTTCCAATATCATCAATTGATGCATCGTTAAATATTTTATATATATCTC
Organism: Lissotriton vulgaris; assembly: GCF_964263255.1. Taxonomy (NCBI): domain Eukaryota; kingdom Metazoa; phylum Chordata; class Amphibia; order Caudata; family Salamandridae; genus Lissotriton; species Lissotriton vulgaris. Next base: position 164,581,333 of record NC_141689.1, read on the forward strand.
TAATTCTATGGCCCCCTGACTTCAAATACTCAATTAATTCGTATTTCCCAAGCAGAGTGATACGTGGCCTAATTGATTTAATTCTATTTACAATCTGTATGTATTTGAACTCTTGATAGCCTCGTAGTGAATAGTGTTGTGTAAGTTCTTCGAGTGTTCTGCACTGATCTCCAATCATTATTTGCCCCAACTCCACTATACCATGACTCTCCCAATGACGCCACGTTCCATCCCTACTAAAATTTGGAAAGAGTGTTGAATTCCAAAGTGGTGTACGATGATGGATGGTAGGTATATCTAGAACTTTTTTAACAGTTTTCCAAATATACCATACACCCTCAAGCATCTTGTATCCAATTTCCTTGTAATAACTCCTCTGAGTTCTCCTTAATAAAAGCCCTACGGCTTCACCTCCTACCAATAGCTGAAAAATTGATGGTATCACCGCCTGCCTGAGGGTTGGACCCCCCGGATGGAGTAGAATAGCCATGTCTGTGAGGAGACATGCAAGATGATAGCTCTTAATATCTGGCAGTCCCAACCCACCTCTATCTTGTGGTAATGACATATATCTATTTGACCGCCTTATTTTTCCGTATTGCCATAAAAATTTCATAAAAATGGCCTCAATCTTCCTAATAATTTTCTCATCAATTTTAAATGGGATTGACCTTAATTTGTAAAGCACCTTAGGAAACATTGTCATTTTTATAACGTTAGCCCTCCCTATCAGTGACAGCTGTAATGAGTCCATTCTTTTTAGGTCTGTTTTCATAGATTTGATAAGAGGGGTGTAATTATCGTCAATTATTTTACCTGGTTCTGCATTTATTGTTATACCCAGGTAAGCTACAGATCCAACATATCTTCCATCCACCTTGGCTATTTTTTTTTAACATAATACCTGTGTTTTATCAACATTTAGTCGGTAGCCCAACACATCTCCAAACTGACCGGTTATGTTAACTACCTCCCTCATAGCTAGCTCTGGATCTTTTGTAATGACTGCTAAATTATCCGCATAAGCGAGAATTTTAGTATGAAACCCATTTGATATTGCTGGTTTAATAATCGCACTGTTCATTAATTGTATAATTAAAGGATCTATGTAGAGCGCGAACAAGATTGGAGAGCATGGGCAGCCCTGTCTCGTACCCCTTGTTATATTGATCCTATCTGATCTTTCCCCCATTGATTGAATTCTTGCCGTAGGTGATGAATACATAGCCTGAATGGCTTGACAAAATCTAGGGCCAAATCCCCTTGCCTCCATAACCTTCCATAGAAAACTCCATCTAACGCGATCAAATGCCTTCTCTGCATCGAGGAGGATCATTGCGACCTCCTCCCCCCTAGCAGCACCGATGTCAAATAAGGTGATAGCTCACCTAATATGGTTTGTGGTTCCTCTTCCTGGGATAAACCCATGCTGCCAGGGGGAAACCAAGGACGCAATAATCCTTCCCATACGAGTGGCCATGATTTTGGCATATAGCTTGTTATCACTGTTAATCAATGATATTGGTCTGTAGGAGCCCGGGTTGGTCTTTGGTTTCCCTTTTTTGTGAAAGATTACTATATTGGTTTCTTGCCAAGACTCAGGTATTATTCCGGTATTCATAACACCATTGAATAGATCTAAGAGCAATGGTGTTGTTTCCTCCCTTAGACTTTTATATATCTCTACCGGTATAGCATCTGGGCCCGCCGCCTTTCCGCTTGCAAGATCTTGCAGAGCTTCCAATACCTCAGTCAATGTAATATCTTGTTCCAGTAATTCGATCTGGCCTGATTTTAGCTTACTACCCATGTCTAACCAGCTTATATTTGGGGGCCCTCCAACCGCTTTCTCCTGATATAATTCTTGATAAAATTTCCTAAACCCCTCCAAAATTTCACCATGCTTGTCGTATATTTGGCCCTGATATTCAATTTGTGTCACAATGTTCTTACTTGCAACCTGCCTGATTCGCAAGGCAAGAGCTCTACCTGCTTGCTCACCAGTTTCATAAAGGCATGATCTCTGTGCCTGATAATTTGCTGCCGCCTTTCTTGCTAATTGTTTCTGGATCTCAGCTTTTATGGAGTTTACTTTATGTAGGCTCTCAACAGATTGATCACCTGTAATTATATCTTGTCTATGTTGTGTCTCTGCCTCACTCAATTTTCCCATCAATGCTTCCCTTTCCCTATTAACCTTTTTCTATACGTTGGTGGTATAGCTTATAGTCTCTCCTCTTATTCCTGCCTTAAAGCTATCCCACACCACTCCCCTTGATGCACTATACCTATTAGCGTCAAAAAAGGACTGGGACCATATTTTCATATGAGTGATGTAGTCGACATCCGCTAATAATTTTTTATCAAATGTCCAAGGTCTAGGAACCTTGTATGGTCTATTGATGACCATATTTAAGACTAGGGGGTTGTGATCTGACATGATTTTGGGAAGCTTGTTTATTTGAACGCTCTTAAGTAAGGTAGTCGAGATCATAAAATAATCCAATTTCGAATATTTATTAAAAGGATGTGAAAAATAAGTAAACCCTGGATCTCCGGTCAGTAAATTTCCCCAGACATCGTCTAAGCCATGTGACTGCATCATTGACGTGATTGCTCTAAACACCCTTGGCTTCCTGCCTATGTATGCACTACCATCCGTAAAATTCGCAGAGATGTTGAAATCTCCACATAGTACTATGGGGGTATGCCAATCAATTAATTCATTTTCAATGTGACTAAAAACTTGTGGCTCGTCTGTGTTGGATCCATATACTGTACAAATAGTGAAACCTAAGTTCATTTTGCAAATTGCCCATCTTCCTAGTGAGTCCGCCTTACAACTTTTGCCCCCCCCTAAACCCACTTTGCCAATTATGGCCACACCTCTTATCATAGAAGTCTGGGATGTACATGACAGCAATTCATAGCCTTTAAAATTCAACCTGTGTTTTTTGCTCCAAGGTAAGTGGGTCTCTTGTAGACATATTAAATCTAAGTTTATCATATTTAAATATTGTTCAAGCTTCCCCCTCTTTTTCCAATCATTTAATCCTCCTATGTTAAGAGATCCAATCCTTAGTTTAGGCATACCTAATTTTTAAATACTTCCATAACATCAACCTGTCCGGATAACTGATGCATACACTGATGCATACACAATATACATAATAAGAACCCATCCTTTGTTTCAAATTTCCTCCTTCATTCGAAATCCCTTTAACAGTACAAACTCTCTTCAGTTTTTTATTTTCTCCCCCCAGATCCACCACCCAACCCCCTTTCCCCCCTCCCTTCCCCCCCTCTTGCCACCCCTCCTCCTGCCACCCTTTGAGGCAACTTGGGTTTAGACTCACCCAGCTGTTGATGGCCGTGCGTTCGCACGCCTGGACCTACCACCTGGCCTGATACTATATAATCATACTGAATGTCAACCTTATATCAAATAATAATAGTTAATAGTTTGTCGGCACTAAATGTCTTCTTCTATGCAGTTACCATTGTTTTGTTTCATTCTTGCTTCAACCTCCTTAAGATAGACCTCCGCCTGAATCTCACTTGTGACGCTCCTCTTTGTGCCTTTATATGTTATTTTTAATCGTGCCGGATTTTGCAGATAGACCGTTGCTCCTAGCATCAAAGTATTGGCCACTTTCATTAAACAAACAAGAATGTTTCAGATTTCTCAGGATTTAAGCAGCTGTTTAACCCTGCCCCCTCAGAGACTTATCTGCGACCAGTGTCTGACAGTTCAAGACTTTTTTTGGACCCGGCTCCAGCTCCTCGAGGTTCCGGTATCGCGCCTCTCTCTCATTTTGGCACTGAGGGGTTCTTGCTAAGACCGTATCGTAGCGCGGGGACACACTTGCCTAGTGTAACCAGGCACTCTATAAACTCAGTTATTATTATTATTTTCTCTCTCACCTTTTTCTCTCTGTTTTCAACCCATTTCCTTCTGCCTTTCTTGCAGTTTCTGAATCCATTCCTTGTGCCTTTCTCCCTGTTTCTGATGTGTCCCAGTGCCTTTCTCCCCCTCTGTTCTGATGTCATTATTCTTGTTTCTCTCTGTTTCTAATTGTTTTCGTTGTACCTTGTCTTTCTGTGTTTCCTACGCGCACTGTTGCCCCTGTTTAATTTTGTCTTCCTGCCTCATGGTGTTTGTGCCAATTTTGTTTGTTTTCTCTTCCTCTTGTTCTAACTTCCTTCTCCCTTCGACAGTGCTCCTTTCCTATATGCCTGCTTTTTCACCTCCCATGCCCCCCAACAGTCTCACCCAGCACCCCTGCACTCCTTCCAGGACCTACTTGATAGCACCTGTAGCCAAAGGTGCACCAAACGCAAGACTATCTGCACCTGTTCCTGCCTCAACCGACCGAGCACCAGGTATTCTGGTCCATGGTTATCCTGTGGCACTATCCATGGCAATCAACTCTTGCCTCCACTCATTGTGCTGCTGCCTCATTGCACCACACAACACAGAAGGAGCCTTCACTTCCTGCTGCTTCACTTTCAATCTCATGCCAACCACTACCACAACTGCACCAACAGCATCCAGCAACTCCCCCCTGAGGCCCACTGAAACCAGTCTCCATCCATACACTACTCCTCTCTCTCAAGCATGTTCCTCAACAACCGCTTACTCAACAAACACACCATGATGATCCATGACCTGCTGGATGACCACTCTCTGGACCTCTTATTCCTTACAGAAAGATGGCTAAGCCCAGCATTGACATTAGACATCATCACTGCCAGATGCAATATCATCAGAGAGAACCGCCAGCACCATAATCTTCAAGGACACCTATTATGACGTGGAGCCAGCTTACTTTTCCAAGTATTTATTCTGCTTCAACACCACCAACTACATTGCTCGCCAGCACTGCAACAATACCCGTTCTCCAACATCCCACATCTTCATGGAGACTCCAACATTCTTGGCATGAGCTGGCGGGCTTAAAGGTGTTGGTAGATTACAACACATCCCCTTTCCATAACACGAAGAAAAGAAAGCAAAACAAGAGAAAACTTAGCAACAAAAGGAGAATATGCACACGATACCAACAGTAACTAAGTGTAAAATATCATCTTCAGACCTTACAGGCAATTTCTTGTATCTCGTTAGGGAGGGTCCACACAATACATTAGAATCACCACTATTGTAATCACGAGCAATGATGCTCAGAAACCCTCATGCATATTTGACCAACCTGGACATACTCCAAGTACCACCTGTGTTCTCAGTCACTACATTTTTCTTTATGGCTGTAATGGTGTAAGGGCCCATGAAGCCAGATGCTCACTTTCTCCCTTGCCTTGGCTACTTCACAAAGACCTGATCCCCTTTGTTCCATTTTCTAGTCCTGACTGACATCGTAGCATCATACCTACGATTGTACTCTTATTGATAAGACAAATGTCTGTCTTTCCTTGACTCGTCGCCATCATCACACTTGCTTTTGACAGGCAACCATACATCCTCCCCCTGAGAACTTCAAAAGGAGACTTCTGAGTAATAAGGTTGGACGCAGTCTGATGGGCCCACCATGTCTTAACACACTTTTAAAAGACGTGCCAGACTCCAAAGCTCTCTGTGCACAACTCTTAACAACTCTGTTCATCCTTTATGTCAGACCATTGGCCTTTGGTACATATAGAGCCGTCTTCTGATGGACAGTCCCCAGGCCCTTGAGTGAAAACTTGCATCTCTTGTGATGCATATTGCACTCCATTGTCAGTCACTAAGTATCTTGCCACACCAAGGCTCACAAAAACATCCTTAAGAAACTCAATCACCGTTTCAGCATTGACAACATTCATACATTTAGTCACAACAAATTTAGAGTTGTAATTCACCAAAAGAAGCACAAATCTCTCAGCTGCAGGCATTATGTCAAAAGGACCCATTATGTCCGAACCCAATTTAGACCACTCTATTTCCGGAACCTCAACAGGAAACAATGGAGCATGATTGGTGACATGAGACTTATCATTGGGTGCACAGAGATGACACTCTTTAACCAACTTCGATCATATGGTCCATGCCAGGCCACCAATATCTTTCCCTCACATGAGCTTTGGTATGGCTCCTCCCAAGATGCCCCTCATTACCTAGGTTTTATCACTTTGTCCCTCAAACCACAAGGTGGAACCACTCTGTCACCTCTCATAAAATTACCCTGACAAAAGGTCAAATTGTTACTTACTGCCCAAAAGGTCTTCATGTCCTGATCCAGAGCCTGGAACTCAGGCCACCCCTTGGTGATAAAGGACTTGAGGACAGAAAATACATGTTCTCAACTATACCATTCAACCACTCTTCCTCCAACAAGGTCGTTCCATGACATAATTCACACCTTCATCATCCTCATCACACTGTTTGCACACCAAGGACAAACGTGATCATTGGCTGATCTAAGTAGATACTGAACACAGAATTTGAACTCCTGGAGTCCTTCACTCCAATGTTTGAGTCTGGGAGTTATATGGTAACTATGATGGCAAGAGAAAACCTGAACTAATGGCCGGTGATCAGTCCTCACCGAGAAGGGAATGCCCCAGAGATGAAATTTGAAGTGTCTTACCGCACAAAATATACTCAATGCCTCTCTTTCAATGTAGTAATAGTGTACCTCAGCATCCCTACGTATCCAAGACGTGAAAGCGACCACTCTCTCCTCCCCTTCGACCAAACCCTTGAGGCTGGCATAATTGGTTAGAACTAGAAAAGTCTTGAGCTTAGTGTCAAAATGTCCCAATGTTGGCATCTTGCCAATATCAGACTTGATCATTGCAAAAGCTTGCTCACACTCCTCAGACCAGTTAAACAGTACTGCTTTCCTCAGAAATTCTTTGATCGGTTAAACTACACTAGCAAACCCCTTGACAAATTTAGAATAAAACTCTGCAAGTCTCAGAACGGACCTAACTTGTAGAGTTTTTCGGCTGTTTGCCCTACCCTGAGATGACATAGCCTAGGTATGTAACTGATGACACTCCAATCAGGCATTTTTGTTTTTTACTGTGAGCCCTGTTTCACTCGTCCTCTCCAACACATGCCTCAAAACATTCCCATGGTCCTCATCACCCTGGCCATATATCAGGGTGTTGTCCTGGAAAAAGAGGACGTTACTCAAATCGCCAAGCACCATCTTCATAATCCTTGGACTTCCGCTGAGGCCAGACCAAATGGCATTCTTACAAAATGATATGCTCCTAATGGGGTTACGAACAAAGTTAGGTGCCTAGAATCTTGATGTAGCATCACTTGGCGGTACGCCGTTGAGAGATCAAAAACACTGAAAACCTTTGCACCTTTCAACATACTGATGGATTCCGAGATGTTCGGAAGAAGTTGTTAGTCCACCCAAATCCACTCATTCAACACCCGCAAGTCCACTCACATCCTGATACTATTGCATCATCCTTGGGTGGTGCCAGAACTACTGGGACCAACCACTCAGTGGCCTCAATCTCCTCTATAATGCCCAAGTCCAACAGCCTCCTAAGTTCTACTCTTAACGCCTCAACCATCATGTTGGGTACTCTGCGCACCTTATGTACACAAGGCTTAGCTCCCTTCCTTAGAATAATCCAGTGTTCAAAACCCTTGAGAAGGCCCAACCCATCAACAAACGCTGCCTTGAAAACCATTCAACACTTTCAACATTGTCAACCAGCATAACTTGGTCTTTTAGGTTGCTAGCGCTGGGATTTCAAATAATCCCCAAATCATGCTGGTGCCTCCACCCTGAAAGATAGTCACCTCTTTCTGCCACATATACCTTCCTAATAGTATGTCTATTTTTGAACAAAATGTTAGCAACTACATGTCCCAGGACTTTGATTCATGATCCTCCATAGCTGACTGGGTTGATGTCTGGTGGGAGCAGTTTGACACTTCGTTTGTCATAATCTTCGTCCCACTGTTTATTCCCAATCATGGTGAAAGGTGAACCAGAGTCAGCTAGTACCACAAAAGCTCTACCATCCACCTCAATGTCACCCTCTGGTATTATTATCTTCCCTGAGTCCTGTAAAAAATCGATGATGCTCTAGCACAACATTAATGTGAGGCCTGAAATATTGTTCCAGCGTAGTCATGGACATCTCATACACATCTGAAGGCTCCCTATCACCATTACCAACAGGGAGTTCATCAATAATGTCATAGAGGTTTCTCCCTTGAACACCAAGATTGTGTAGCAGAATAGCTTGTTTTCTAAAGGCTGAGATTTCTCCACCAGTGGCTATAATGTATGATTCAAAAAGTTTCTTTCAACCTTTCCAGGGCAAACTTGGTTCACCCTTCTTGAGAGAAAAGCAGGGAGCTGTGACATGCTAACTAAAGATCGGTAACCCAGGTCATAAGGCGCTCAGCAAAGTAAGGGAAATTAATAGCATACAATATTTTTCTGGTGCTTCTAGGAGAAGAGGTGTGGTTACCAACACCCACCACAACCCACACAGTAGGTCACTTAAAGTCAACAAATCTCCCCGAGCACTCAAACTTAAATTCAAAATACAGTATTGATAGTCCAAAAAATGTAAATTGTAAATTGACACAGTCACAGGTCAGTAATCTATATATTGATCAGCAACTCAGATCCTTTCAATCAAGGTTGGTTTATTTCTTAGTAGTTTGTTTTCTTCAAAATTCACAGTTATCCATAGACAGCAGTCATCGGAATAAAGCAGCCAACACATGTTTCGTCGTGTTAAATAGCACACATTGACTTCATCAGGGCTGAAAACCACAATACAAATAAACATAAATGTAAAATCTGAAGTAACACACGGTTCGACTAAAATCAATATAGTCTTAAGGAACCCGTGAAAGATAGAATGGAACCAACAAAAACCAATAAAGCATACAACCCGAATAAGTGTACATGCCTCAAGTTAGCCTTCACCAGATAGATGTCAGTGACATAGAAAAGAAAAGAAAAGAACTATTCAACGACTTTTTCACAAGTACTTTCTCCATCTGTTTATCCTCAAATCACCCGAGAACATGGGCTAATAACCTAAAAAGCCCAAATATGCTCCTCTACAAAATATCTTCATTAATCGCCAGTCTATTTAATAGTTGCCCCATTACATCAGAGTTATCTTGTATCATGTACTAAGTAAAATCAACATAATTGTATACTGCAGTGAGTTGAGGTATGTTCACTTATGCTCAACTCAATATTTTCATTTTCGTAATCACCGATATCAAAGTGTATATATGTGAGATTTACCGTAATCTCAATGTCCGTCGCCGAATTCTCTTCCCAGCTGATATTAAATAAAAGTTTCAGTATTATATGTGGACCCTAAAATCAAAACATCCCAAGAGCTCCAGTTAGATTAAAGAATCAAAAAGCAAGTATAATAGGGAAAGATCCATCACATACTAGTGGTCAACTTACCCCACACTTTCAAAGTATGTTCAGGATGGGACTCCTCCTCACAGTAATCAAATGGCTGTATCTCCACAAATTGCGATCTGAAGAAAATATCCAAGTATACTAATCTTAGTACTTGAATAAGTATGTATTATCCAAAAACAAGGTTTGCTCTGATAGCTCCCGCACATACCTGTCTCAAGTCGCGGGTCCGTCTATCCACGATATCCGCTCTGGAGTCGGCGTTCTACGTAAGCACCATCTTGGTCTACCCTTTTAAATTATTTTGCCTCAGGCGCCATCTTGTAAAGGTAATCGGTATGCCGTCTACTGACTCTATTTTAAAGGTAATAAATGCAGTCTACAAACGTATGGTAGTATAGTACTAGTAGCACATAACTTACGCGGGTCTATCTATCCTCCGTCACCGCGCTGAAGTTGGCGTACTAAATCAGTGCCATCTAGGACTACCTTTTTAGAATTGTATCTCCTAAATCACCATCTTGTAGGGATAATCCTGAATACCGCCCGTGTTTGTAAGATACTAGATAGGGTCAACTACCGTATTCTAAAATTATTCTGAAACCGTATATCTATACTCAAGGTTTGTTAGGCAATGTCCATATTATACACATATCACAGATATTAGGTTCCTCCTTGTTAGATTGAGTATGCAGAACGCCATCTTGTAATACTAAACAGTCATCTGAAAGGCAGGAAGATCATACGATGTCACTGTTAATCAACCTTTTCACTAATGATAGGGTTACTAGACAGCAGCAGGGTTTATACGGTGTCAAGATTAACGCCGTAAAGTTTATGCGGTGTCACAGTCAAATACGTGCATACACGTGTATCTGCGCGTTAGTCAACCAGTTCCACTAATAATGGGGGTACTAGACGGCAAAAGAGTTTATACGGTGTCACAGTCAAACGCGTGCATAAACTAATATCTGCACGTTAATCAACTAATTCCTCTCAAGACGAGGTGATAGTAGGGTTCCTAAAGTAATATCATAGGGAAAGAGAGAAAAAAAGAAATCAAAAGAGAAATTAGTATGAAAGCAGAACAGGAGATAATAAATGGAAAAATACAGTACTAATTTCTAATCTCAAATAATACACGTCAGACTCATATCTAATACTGCCCAGTATCACACAATCTACGTACATTATATATACGATACCTAGATTGAATTATTATATATATATAAAACACATATCAATACCAGCTGTATTAATAAATATCACAGTTCACAAGAGAAAGGGGCCATATGATTCTAAATAAATTCTATTAGTAACATTTACATCTATCGCCTCATTTGTGTGAAAATATATGCACACGCTAGTCGTTTTCCATTTGTACAGAGGAATAATCCATATTTGATTGAGCCAACGCTGTTGAGTACCATAGTTCTTCCTTTACCATTACATTGAATACAGTTCTTTTTATAAAGCATATTACATCATGTGATGATTGTAAGACTCAGTCATTTCCCAGAAAATATTGATACTCATGATCATTGTTCATACCCAGTTCCACAGCTTTCAATTTCATCAACCACATAACCTCATTTCTCCTCAGTTTCAGCTGTCTATTACCATCTCTGGGGTCTGGGTTGACATGTTCAATTCCATGAAAGCTGAAGACATGCTCTTCCCTGTTATCTCAATTCTGAACAGCATGTGCCGCAATGGGATATATCGTATCCCCATTTTTCCAAGCCCTAATATGTTCCATTATCCTGTCTCGAAGTCTCCTCATTGTGCTGCACACATATATTTTATGTGACATGCTGGTGGTTGTCATTTTCACTATGGAGATCTCACCACAGTCTTTATTAGGTAATTGGTACAATTGTGCACAAGGTTATCTACAAATCTCACCACAATCTTTGTAGGGCAATAAATACAACTGTGTACAAGGTTGTTCACAAAATAGGAAAAGTTCCTTGAGTCAGAAAACATAAATCTCACCACAGGCCTTGTAACGCCATTACTTCATATATTGTATCCACATTGATACCGACTTTGGGTGCCATGCGATCAAATTTCATGAACAACCAAGATGGCGGCACATTGCTATACGCATGACATCATCGCATCGTGCATCATGCGTTATGTGTAAGACGGCCGTAATGAGGCAACATACACAGTGAACACAGCTAATCCTAGCATCGCGTGGAGACAATGGAGACTCTGAAGTCAAGCGCAAGGTCCAGTGCATGTAGAGGCTCAATATCCGCAAGAACAGCTTAATTCCAACCCTAAAATTGGCTACAATAAGGCATCAAAGAAGCGATGATTTGTGTACGCTCTCACCTCCTCATGTTCACAAGGCGCATTGGCGAATTTTTCTGTAGACACTTTACTTCCAGAAGGGAGATTGTCAAATGGATACTTCTTTTCTTCCTTTCCTTATAGCAGGGGAATCGGTGGTGTACAATGCCTGTCCTCAATCAGGCGCTTGTAGCCAGTATTATGACACAGAGTCAGCTTACTTTCCAAAGTATTTATTCCACTTAACACCACCAATTGCATTGCTCACCGTGAAGTGCTTTCATGTGAATGTTGAAGTTTTGAAATAATATATGGTTGGTGTCAGGATGTATTCCATGAACGTTTCCATGTGCTGGTTATTATGCATGGGGCTGGGACAGATAACATTACACATCACAGGAGTAAAGCTGTTAAGTCTGATTTATACATCAATAAATTTTAAGTGCTAAGCATTCAGTTCCTGTAAAATGTTGCATGTAAATGAGTCCCTCGAAATGAAACCCACTCCTTGCCCTATATTGTTCTCTCTTTCTACACAAAACATAGATAGCCTTCATAGTGCAAGATTGTTACAATAGGTGGTGACTGTTTGCGGAGCCATGTCTCTGTAAGTAATAAGTAATCCAGATCAAAGGGTGTAAGCGAGTTTCTAAATTCTGTTGCTTTAAGCAATTCTTCATGAAATATATAAAATAATAACACAATATACTATGTTGCGAAATATAGTTACAAAAGAGTGCAATAGGTGCATTAACAACAATAACAAATGTTGTACTATCAATCAATCAATCATGGGTTTGTTGAGCGCGATTACTCACTCACCCGTTAGGGTCTCAAGGCGCTGGGGACGATGCGAGGTGCAGGATCCAGTCCATCAAGGAGGAGGTCTATCGAAGAGCCATGTTTTGAGGTTTTTTGTGAAGCTGTGGAGTGGTCGTCTGTCTGAGGTAGAGCAGTAGGGTGTTCCAGGCTCTGGCCGTGAGGAAGGAGAAAGAGCAGCTTCCTGATTGTCAGAACTGATCAAATTTAGTTGGGTCCTTCAAGAAGCCCACCTTCCAGCAGCCTTGACTCAAGCTTTACTGCACTGAGTATCAATGTGGCTAGACGGGGGATGGCAATTTGGGTGGGTACTGCGGGGAATGAGACTTGGAACAAGATGTTGTTCTTCATTAACTTTCCTTTCGTACTTCATAAACTCTTTGACTATAATTAACATGGATAATGCAAAGTCATTGTGTACGTCTTCTCAGGCTTCACTGACAATTTCTGTTCCTATAATTCTCAAGGATACAATGTTATGGCTAAACAACCATGTTTTTAAATCAAGCACACACTCATTTAAAGAGCCACTTGGCTTTTAGACACAATGTTTCCGTAATGATGTGCTTTAACTACTTTTAAATATCACATTGGTACTTCCAACAACCTTCTTTGGAATACACAACACGTTACATATGCTAATGAGGAAGATTAATATTCAAACGCCCAAGGGAACGCTTCAGCGCTATGTATCAGAGGTTAAAATTTGCACGATGTGGCACAATGCCAAAGTAATCAGGTATGCAAATGCCCCCAAGAGCGCTTCAACGCAATGTGCCCAAAATGCCAGAGTCATCAGTATGTAAATGTCCAAAGAGCGCTACAGCGTGATGTACAAAAATGCCAACATCACCAAACATGTAAAACGGTGCCAAAATGACCAAACATGTAAATGACTAAAGAGCGCTTCAGCGAGATGTATAACAGTGCCAAAATGACCAAACATGTAAAAACACTTCAGCGCGATATGCAAATTTCTTTCAAAATGCAATATAACAAAAACAGCACGAAGTTCCTTTCAAAATGCTGTTGGTTAAGAAAGGAACAATCCTACCTGATTGTAGCTGAGAGAGGATCTAAAACCTGGGAAAAGAAAACAGAAGTCTTCTTACAGCAACGCAAATCTTCTTTTAGCAACCAGAAAACAGGAACAGCTGCTGCTCAAGCTCAGGGTTCTCAATAACCGACAATGAGAACAGCAGTGGTCCTCATATAAAGGACTTAAGAAGAAGCTTCTAGAACAGGGTGTGGTCCCTATTAGCTTCCTGATTCTGGCTCACAGGTAAGCTACTGAAGCTGGGAAGGGACAAAAGGCCTTGATAACATCATAGTCTGCATTGGCACAGACAAGAGGCTAAGTCAAACAAGCATTGAGACAATAGAAAACAGTAAACAGGTGCCAGACAAGGTGCACCAGGAATCTGATGAGGCAGAATCATTACAGTCCACCCCATCAAAAGTGGTCACACCGCCAGTCACAAGGGAGCCTCTGGATGCTGTCTGTGAAATGTATGCATCAAACGTGGTGCATGAATAGTAACGCTTGGTTCACATGAATCTTCGTCTGGACCGGAGCCTTTCCATGAAACCAAATACCACATTTTTTTTTGTATGCGTTTACTACCCTTTATACTTTGTACGTAATATTCTTCATGATCTCCAACGCGGAGAGGTGGTGGACCAGCTTTTCATTTGTCCTTTGCTGGTTTTAACAACGAAGTGTGGATGGGGGCGTGGCCAACCGGGCAGCGAGATGGCCGCTCTGTGAGCGAGCTCCGCCGGCTGCGCATAAAGAATCCTGCAAAATCCTGAACCGCGACCTCGGAGGGACCTGCTCTGCAAGTGACTGGGCAGCGGACACCCAGCTGCACACTCGACCAAATCCTCGCACAAAACGGAAGCCGGGAGAGCGAGATACGGCCCCTGATGTCTGGACCGGGTCGGTCGCCTGCGGACTCCCGCTGCTGTGGAGCCCTGTGCGGAGGCAATCTCCCGCTCCAGCCTGGGAATTGTCGGGCCTGAGTGGTCCGGGCGGGGAAGACGGTGTTGACCTCCTGAAAACCGTGCCGCTCATGAAAACTGTGCCGAGGGCAGCTGCAACACCAGTGAGTGGATTCTGGCACCAACGGAAGGCGACCAAGTAAGTGGCAAAGCGCGAAAATCCCAAGTGTGCTGATCGGAGGGGAGCCTCGGACGAGGACGCCATTTTGCCTCGAAGGCGGGATGCTGTCAGGGCGACTAGCTATCCCTGAGCACACTGCCAGACTCCACTGCTGCAATCTCTTCTCGAAGGGTCTCAGTGCCTCAATAACCCTTTCAAGACGTGCTGCCTCCTGCTGCTGCCTCGTGTGCTGGGGAGCTCAGACGGTAGTTCGCGCTGGGCGCTGTTGCTGCGGATAGCGGAGGCGGACACCACTGGCTATAATACCCTGGCGCTGGCAGACACCTGACACAGGCTGAGGACCGGTCATATCCCCGACGTACTCCTGTACTCGCCGTGGTCGTCCAGAACTGGTGCACTTGGCAGCTGATGACAACCGCCCTCTTCTGCCTGCCCTGTTAAGTGTGCTGAGCAGATATCTTGCTGCCACTTGACCCTCCTGAACACCTTGAGTACGTGGTTGACCTACGCCTGCCTGGAGAGTGGGGATTGATCTACCGAGAGTTGCGGAGGGCACCGCGAAGCGACTTGCATTGTGCACCCCACGGTGTTGCGCTCCCCCACATCCAAAATGGGGGGAAGAATGATGCGAGGCAGCCCAGGCTCAACTTTGAGCAGAAGCAAAAGGCCAAACAAACTACGCCGGATCCGGAGACTGAGGCACCCCCTCGCAGGGACCTGCTGCAGACATTGATTTTGGGGCGTTGATAATGGAGGTCAGATCAAGCCTGAAAAGTATAGACTCTAAACTGGATGCTATGTCCTCGCAACTAGATGCTGTTAAGACCAAAGTGGATGCGCATGAAACAAGACTGGATTGCTTGGAGAATAGAAACACTGAGTGCTGCGAGTTCCAACAACACACCAAGCAGCATATCACCAACATTGGGAGGGAACTGGAGTCTCTACGCGCCAAGGCAGATGACTTGGAGGCGCGTTCCCGGAGGTCGAATATTCGACTTACAGGAATTCCGGAAACGGACAATACTGGTAAAATGGAGGTGTTTGTGACGGATCTCTTGCACAAACTTTTTTATCCAGACCTTTCCCAAGTCTTCAAGGTCGAAAGGGCACACAGAGCACTTGGTAAGAAACCACCACCTGGCGCTACTCCTCGCCCTATACTTGCCAAACTGTTGAATTTCCAGGACAGGGACCACATCCTGCGACTTGCCAGGGAGAAAGGTAAGATCACCCACAAAGGTAATCACATCTCCTTTTACCTGTTGGACTCCTGCCCAACCCACACACTGCAGGAACGAGGATATGTCCAATCCGCTTTCCCGACTCACCAGCCACTCTCTGACAGGCACAGATGAGAAAGCTGCTGACTCAGAAAAGGGGGTGGAAAATTATAAGGCAACCACACCTTCCACCCATGTAACTTGGCACCAAAAGGAACACCCGCCTCCTTCTTCTGCTCCTGCATAAAGGGAAACAACAAATACACCCAACAGTTATGTTTCAGTCCCCAGTCTTACCTCTAAGGCATATATCCATATCCAACAAATATCATCACACACACTTACCATAAGCGTGAGCAGGCTTTGCTTCAAGGAGTGACAAATGAATTAGAACCTATATCCCAAGACAATGTCTCTTGGAGGAATTAGGTACTGGATTATATGAACTGTAAGGGTGTTTTGGCGTGGGCGAGTAATAAATCTACAGGGTAAAAAACACACCGATAGCATTGGTATGTAAAAAAACCCCTGTTAGCGTGGTCTGGGGAAAGAGAAACAAAACAAATCCAAAGACGTGAGCCTCTTCCGCGTTGTTGTGATAGCAAAAGGAAAGAGGAAACCCAGCCGGGTTCCTCTCGCGGAACGGCCCAAAACGTCACGTCCACCTGAAACGAGGTGGACGGGAAGCGCAAATGCGGCAAGGGATCGCGCTGCGGCGCGAGTGTTACTGGTTATCTCCGCGTCTCCGTGACAGGAGAGCGGCGTGCACCGGCGCTCTGCAAACAGGAGCCCCTGAATGCAGGTGCGGATCCCAAATGCGCTTACTCTAAAGTAAAACAATAACGAGGGCTGGACAAAAAATAACCAGGACACTGACTAACTTCTAGCTACAGGGGACCTAACGGGGAAAAGGGGGAGTAACCAAAGTAAGGTATAAACCCAAAAACGAAGCACCAGGACAAAGAAATATATCAGGATACGGGACAAAAAAGCAAAGATAAGGGGAATAGGGAATTCTCTTCTTCTTTCCACGAGCCCGTGAAAAGACAGCAACCAACAACAGGAAACTCCGAAGCCAGGATGCAGGAACTCACAGGTTAGCAATAACAAGCATAGACATAAGGGTAGGACTCCTTTTTATGCTACTGGTGTGTCATGTGATGTTATTAGACATGGTCAACGAGAGAGGACTGGGGACCTAATCCTAACAGTACCCCCCCCGACAATCCTCCCTACCGGTCGGGGTTTTCGGGGTTGCTGCCTGTGGAATATTCTCACCAGCCGAGGCGCATGCACTCCTCCAGCCGGTTCCCATGTCCTATCCTCCGGGGCATACCCCTTCCAGTCTACCAGGTAATACAACCTACCCCTCCTTCTTCTAGAATCAATAATGGCCTGCACTTCAAACTCCTCTTCGCCATCCACTAATACGGGGGCAGGAGGAGGTAAGACCTGATCTGATGGGATGAAGGGCTTCAGCAAAGAAGTGTGGAACACCGGGTGGATTTTATAGTCCGAGGGTAATAACAACTTCATTGCCACAGGGTTGATGACCTGAACCACTGGAAAAGGGCCTACATACCGGGGCTGTAGCTTACGAGAACCCTGTAGTCTTAAATTACGGGACACCAACCATACTTGGTCACCCACTTTATACCCAGGAGCTGGGACTCTATGTCGGTCCGCCTGCACCTTCATAGCTGCCTTGGCGTCCTGTAAGCTGCTCCTAGCCACTTCCCAGATGTCTCCCAACCGTTTACTGACTTCATCAATGGCTGGCATGTGCCCAGTGGGTTGGATGGCGAGGGCTCTAGGATGAAATCCCATAGAGCAAAAGAAAGGTGACATGCCCAAGGCCGAGTGTACACTGTTGTTATATGCGAATTCCGCTATGGGCAAGGCCCTCACCCAATCACACGAAAGGGACTAGTCAAGCATCTCAAAAACTGTTCCATCGTCTGGTTGGTGCGTTCTGTCTGCCCATCTGACTGGGGATGGTACGCAGATGACAAACGTATATCCATCTTGAGCACCAGACAGAGCTCCCTCCAGAAATGAGACACAAACTGCGCCCCCCTGTCTGATATGACGGCTGTGGGCAACCCATGCAACCGTACTATTGAGACCAAAAACTCCCATGCCATTTCCTTTTCTGTGGGAATGTTTCGAAGTGGCAGAAAGTGAGCCATCTTGGTAAACAAGTCTACAACCACCAAGATAGCGGTAAAACCGGAAACCAAGGGAAGGTCTGTGACAAAATCCATGCTGATGGTGTGCCAAGGGGAAGGGGGTACTGCCAACGGCTGCAACAGACCCGATGGCTTACTGTGTGAGGGTTTATTGATGGCACATACAGGGCAAGCTGTCACATATTTATGGATGTCCTGGGCCACCGTATCCCACCAAAACCACCTCAAACACAACTCCTTGGTCTTCCCGATACCCGGGTGCGCAATTGAAGAGGATGAGTGACACCACTCCACCACCTTTTGTCTCAACTCGGGAGGAACGAACAACCTCTCCCCCTGATACAACAACCCGTCTCTGAGTACCACCTGAGGCAATTGTAACCAAGGGGCCACATGCATATTGCGCAACAGATCTTTAATAGTCGAAGCAAATTCTTCCACCAAAACTACTCCCACAATCCTCCTACTATCCAGCATAGGCCTGTTTTCCTTCCCTGCTTTTACTTCCTCTGGATCAACATGAATCCGGGACAAGGCATCTGATTTAATCTGTTGAGCGGCAGGTCTGTAAGTGATAATGAAATCATATTCATTGAAAAACAAGACCCATCGCATTTGTCTGGGTGTCAAAGCCCTGGCTGATCTGAAGAACTCCAGATTCTTATGATCTGCGTAGATTGTAACTGTATGCCGGGCCCCCCACAGATAATGGCGCCATTCTTCGAAGGACAATTTCACTGCCAGTAATTCCCTCTCTGCCACCGTGTAATTACATTCGGCCGGCAGCAATGTTTTTGAGAAATAGGCGATAGGGTGCATATCTCCCGTGCCCCCCTCCCTCTGGGACAAGACACCACCTACTGCACTTGCGGAAGCATCCGTTTCCACAAAGAAGGGAAACGCCGGATCTGGGTGAGCCAGTACTGGAGCGGTTGTAAAGGTTTCCAACAATAACCGAAAGGCGTTCTGAGCCTCCGGGGACCACTCAAATGAAATCCCTTTTCTCAACAGGCGGGTCATTGGTGCCACAATGTCTGAAAAGTGGGAGATAAAGCGCCGGTAGAAATTGGCAAACCCTAAAATTACCTGTATGTGCTTCACCGTTGTAGGCACCGGCCAGGTTAATATAGCTTGTATCTTTTTTGGATCCATTCGTATCCCTTCAGAGGAAATGAGGAAACCCAAAAACTCCACCTCCTTAGCATCAAACTGACACTTTTCAAGTTTGGCATAAAGCCGATGTTCTCGCAGTTTCTGTAGCACTTGTTTGACATGAGTATGATGGTCAGCTCCGGTCTCTGAGGAGATAAGGATGTCATCCAAGTAAACTATTACTGTCTTATCCAGATGTTCGCTCGGGACCTCGTTTATAAAATACTGGAACGCCGTCGGCGCGTTACACAAGCCGAACGGCATCACACAGTATTCGAATAACCCATGTTTCGTTTTAAAAGCCGTCTTCCACTCATCACCGGGCCGCACCCTGATCAGGTGATATGCTCCACGCAAGTCCAATTTAGAGAACACCGTGGCCTTGCGGAGCTGATCCAGCAACACAGGGATGAGCGGAAGAGGGTACCGGTTTTTAATAGTGGCCTTATTTAATGTCCGATAGTCCACACAGGCCCTCAGAGTGCCTTCCTTCTTTGGGATGAAAAAGATGGCTGAAGAAATAGGAGAGGACGAAGGACGGATAAAACCTAGCTCCAACATCTCATCCAGATATTCTTTGAGATGTCTTTCCTCTGGTTCTGACAGAGCATACACTCTACTACAAGGCAAAGGAATCCCCTCCACTAAGTCTATCCTACAGTCAAAAGACCGATGAGGAGGCAGACTCTGAGCACGACCCTTGTCAAACACATCGGCGTATTCCAGATACTGTCTTGGAACCCCGTTCTCCTCTGTGGCCGCACAGTGCAAGGGAGGGACCTTGTCACTGGCCTCGCTATAGCAATGTTTCAAACAATAATGCGAATCAAGCGTGACAAGCCGTAGTACCCAATCAATCCTGGGATTGTGTTCTTGGAGCCAAGGCACCCCCAGTACCAAGCCAAAAGAAGGCGCGTCTATCAGATCGAAAACCACGCACTCAGAATGACCATTGTCACATAACAACCGCAGCGGCATAGTTTGTCTAGTAATACACCCAGACAACAACTCAGTCCCGTCTATCGCGCATACCGGCTCTGGCTGTTTCTTATACTGGCAAGGCACACCTAGTTTCTCTGCTAAGGAGATGTCAATGAAATTACCAGTGGCCCCTGAGTCCAACAACACAGAAACAGGCACCCTTTGATAGTCTGCCAACAGCAGCTGTGCCGAAATCACAAAATGTCGGGGCGCCATATCCACAGCTCCCAACACCTCATACTGTTCTCTTCTATGCACCTTTAGGGGTAGCCTTTCCACCTGTACATATGCCACCTTTTTTCCAAAACCAGATCCAGACGGTTTAACGGGACACTCTCTTGCAAAGTGACCTCCTTGTCCACAATAAAGGCATAAGTTCTGATCCCTCCGTCTCTTTCTTTCCTCAGGCGTAAGGGGCCCCCTGACCCCTCCTATTTCCATAGGTTCCGGCTTTGCTTCACCAGGTTGCTGTTTCACCTCAGTCTTTATAAAGTTCCCTCGAGAAACCTGAAAACGACCACGATCCCCGCGGCGCTCTGATAGCCTGTGATTCAATTTGACCACTAGATCTATAAAAGCGGCACACTCCTCCGGGGGGTCCACCACTTGTGAAACCACGTCCTTCAATTCGTCATTAAGACCTTGGTAAAACAAGGATGTCCGCTTATCGGCCGGCCAATGTGTCTCTGCAATCAGACGATTAAAAGACGCTATATATGTCAAAAGATCCTGTCGATCCTGTCGTAGTTTCAGTAATTCTGAATCACTAGCTTGCATGAAAGCATGCTTGGCAAACAACCCCCTCATCAGTTCTTTGAATGCATTATAATCCCTCAGTACCTGATCATTCCCTTCCACTAAGGGGATAGCCCACTGGGCAGCCGTACCAGCCAGATATGAAAGAGTAAAGGCTACCTTCGCGGCATCATCAGGGAATGCACCAGGTCGACACAAAGTGTAACTGACACTGGTTCATAAACATCCCATACTTCCCACTGTCCCCATAAAACCTTTCAGGCGGAGCCAGGGGAACAGGAACGGGGGAGTTTACACTGATAGCTACAGGGGTACTTCCTCCAGGGTTGCTCTGTCCCGCCCCCCCATACTGGAAAGTAGCCGGATGTATTACAGGATTTTGGGCTCTAGGCTGGGTCTGTGCCTGTGCTCTTACTGCAACCAGCTCTTGTCTCAATCCTACATTCTCCTGTCTCAATTCCTGTACTTGTGCCTGTAAAGCAGCAAGGGCACCCATTATGTCAATCATGGTGGGGGCTTCCGCCCCAGCCATGGCCCCTCCGCTTTTGTCCATCCAAGTTCAGGCAGTGTAGTTTAACGTGGGCTTGTTATTCTGTTGGACTCCTGCCCAACCCACACACTGCAGGAACGAGGATATGTCCAATCCGCTTTCCCGACTCACCAGCCACTCTCTGACAGGCACAGATGAGAAAGCTGCTGACTCAGAAAAGGGGGTGGAAAATTATAAGGCAACCACACCTTCCACCCATGTAACTTGGCACCAAAAGGAACACCCGCCTCCTTCTTCTGCTCCTGCATAAAGGGAAACAACAAATACACCCAACAGTTATATTTCAGTCCCCAGTCTTACCTCTAAGGCATATATCCATATCCAACAAATATCATCACACACACTTACCATAAGCGTGAGCAGGCTTTGCTTCAAGGAGTGACAAATGAATTAGAACCTATATCCCAAGACAATGTCTCTTGGAGGAATTAGGTACTGGATTATATGAACTGTAAGGGTGTTTTGGCGTGGGCGAGTAATAAATCTACAGGGTAAAAAACACACCGATAGCATTGGTATGTAAAAAACCCCCTGTTAGCGTGGTCTGGGGAAAGGGAAACAAAACAAATCCAAAGACGTGAGCCTCTTCCGCGTTGTTGTGATAGCAAAAGGAAAGAGGAAACCCAGCCGGGTTCCTCTCGCGGAACGGCCCAAAACGTCACGTCCACCTGAAACGAGGTGGACGGGAAGCGCAAATGCGGCAAGGGATCGCGCTGTGGCGCGAGTGTTACTGGTTATCTCCGCGTCTCCGTGACAGGAGAGCGGCGTGCACCGGCGCTCTGCAAACAGGAGCCCCTGAATGCAGGTGCGGATCCCAAATGCGCTTACTCTAAAGTAAAACAATAACGAGGGCTGGACAAAAAATAACCAGGACACTGACTAACTTCTAGCTACAGGGGACCCAACGGGGAAAAGGGGGAGTAACCAAAGTAAGGTATAAACCCAAAAACGAAGCACCAGGACAAAGAAATATATCAGGATACGGGACAAAAAAGCAAAGATAAGGGGAATAGGGAATTCTCTTCTTCTTTCCACGAGCCCGTGAAAAGACAGCAACCAACAACAGGAAACTCCGAAGCCAGGATGCAGGAACCCACAGGTTAGCAATAACAAGCATAGACATAAGGGTAGGACTCCTTTTTATGCTACTGGTGTGTCATGTGATGTTATTAGACATGGTCAACGAGAGAGGACTGGGGACCTAATCCTAACATTACCCTGACTTTACCCCCCTTGTTCAAGCGGCCAGGAAAGAATATATGCCGGCCAAGAAACTACTGATGCAAGCCGGGGTCCAGTACTCATTACTGTATCCGGCGAAACTAAAGGTACTGCATGAGCACCCCGCACACTTTTTCACGGACGCACAATCGGCACTGAAATTTGCTAAGCACATTTGCGGCCCTGGAGCAAGACGGAAATCGCCGAGGCTGGAAGAAGACACTGGGCAATTAAGTGACAATGATTGAGTGGCCTGTGGCAGCCTGGGGCGAGATTTCCCCTGGTCGGGCCCGTCTCATTTGGCCCATGCGGTCTACCCGCCGCTGCCCTTATAGGTGAACTGTCTATTATGACTTGAGCTAATTGTGAACATTTGGATGGGTACCCTATTGTAAGCTATGCTCCTGGTTTGTGATACCCTCTCTGCATGCTGGATTATTTGTGGTCGTTCCGTGGGGCAGGGCATCTTCTGGGCTGCGGACATGTCCTTCCATGTGCAGCCACCCTGTGCAAACAGGGGTGTAAGCCGGGAGCACCACGCCCCCATGGGGTATCTCCCACTGTTACTGTTTCTAGTTGGCCTGAGCACTACTCAGAGCTCTGGCAGGGGTTTATCACAACCTGATTGGGGGGTTGGTGAGGGAGGGGGGTGGAGAGGGTTGTTGGGCGGTTTGTTTGTTGTTATGGAATGGTGGGCTACAGGATGTCATATGTCTTATCCATTGCATGGGGTTTCGATGTGCGAACTTCGGGTGGGGCTGGCGTGGACTACAAGAGAGGACGCGGGAAGGGCCTTGATGACTCTGCAAGATTTCCAAAATGGGGGGGTTAAATTGTGGACCTGGAACATTCGGGGCTTAGAGGGCTACAAAAAAGCTAGATTGATGCATGGTATGCTTGCTAGACACAATGTAGACATATGCTTTTTACAAGAGACACACATCAACACCACCCCCTCGCCCAGATTGAAGCACTCTAGGTGGTCACATATATACTCTGCCATCTACTCTAACTATGCCAGAGGTGTGGCGATACTCATCCGTAGAGGATTGGATTGGAGGGAACACGCCAGTGTGCTAGATAAGGAAGGGAGATATGTTATAGTACACGGCTCATTGCAGGGAAGGCCACTGGTACTGGCGGCCATCTATGGCCCGAATGTGGATGATCCGGACTTCTTTCGGAATGTTTGGGCGCAAATCATGCTGCTGGATTGCCCACAAATTGTTTTAGGGGGAGATTTCAATGTGGTACTGGATGATGACCTAGACCGTAGAGGCGTAGGGAGGCCCACACATCCTAAAGCGAGGCAGGCGATTCTTGATGTGATGGATGAGGGTTTGCTGTCTGATGTGTGGAGATTAAGACACCCCGAAGAAAGGATAGGGACGTGTATAACGTGCCATCATGCTGCCTGGTCCCGTCTGGACTACTGGCTGGTGTCTCCTGATGTAGCGACTTGGGCAGTGGAGGTGGCCATTCAGTCTAGATCACTTTCAGGCCACGACCCCTGCATGCTGGAACTACGTGTACCCAATGCCACTAATAAGGCGTTTTCATGGCGTCTGCCCCCTCATGCCCTCACAGACTCAGCTTTTACTGAAGACATTAGGGCAGATGTTGTAAAATATTTTGAGGAAAACGAGGGCTCAGCATCGTCAGAAGCTATTGTATGAGACGCTTTTTAAGCGGTGATTCGGGGCCAATGAATCGCGAGACAAGCAGGGGTACTGCGAGCTATCCGTCAAACACTAGCCCAGCTGGAACGTGACATGACAGAACTGGACCTGGCCTTCTGTCGCAACCCAACATTGGAACTTGCAGGTCCGATGAAGTCCAAACTGATTGCATTTAATGAGGAAGCGCAGAGGGAGGTGAAGTTCCTGTGAAAACATGCAGAGGCCCGCAGATATGGGGAAGGGGACAGGCCTAGTAGAACCCTAGCTCGGTTGATAGCCCCTCGCGCGCAAACACATTACATACACGCTATTCACAATAGTAAGGGATCCCTAGTTGTCGGCCAGGAAGCTGTGCTTGATGCATTCACAGAGTTTTACGCATCCCTTTACACAACTAGACAATCCACGACCCCAGCTTCCCTAGACAGCTTCTTAGATTCCATTGCCATCATCTGGTTCAACGACCTCCACCGCCAGTATATGGATGTCCCTGTTACCGTCCAGGACATAACTCAGGTGATCAAGAGCATGCCCGCGAACAAAGCCCCGGGTCCAGACGGTCTGAAGACAGCCTTCTATAAGGCGTATGCCGAGGAGTTGGCCCCGAAACTACACTCTGTGTTTGCTGAGGCCCTGGAGCTGGACTCCCTCCCAGATTCGATGCGCAAGGCCTTAATTATAACCCTGTTAAAACCAGACAAAGACTGCCAGATCCTTGACTCATATTGTCCCCTTTCCCTCATCAATGTGGACGTCAAAATTTATGCTAAGATCATTGCAGACAAACTACAGCCTTTATTACCGATGGTCGCACTCCCTGACCAATCAGGATTTATTCCTGGCCGTGCCACCTCGCACAACCTCAGAACGATCTTTTCCATTCTGCATTATCTACATCCCTCCATTCAAGCAGCAGTAGTGTTCCTAGACGCCACTAAAGCGTTCGATTCCCTCGAATGCCAATACCTGTTCAGAATTCTAGGCAGGATGGGGTTAAGCCGCAACTTCATAACTCTTATTAGGCTGCTGTACGATACACCCAGGGCGCGAGTAAGTGTGAACGGACTCATATCTAAACCATTTGCCATATATAGGGGGACCAGACAGGGCTGCCCTTTATCTCCACTACTCTTTGCCATCGCAATGGAGCCTTTAGCGGCCAGAGTTTGCCAACATCACACGGCAAGAGGGATAGGCTTCAGCTCTCGCAGCCTGTTGATCTCCCTGTATGCAGATGACGTCACACTGTACGTCATTAATCCCGCTGAGAACTTAAACCCCCTACTTCGCGAATTTGTGCGTTTTGAGGGCTAGGCTGGTGTGTCTATTAACTGGTCCAAATCTGTTGCATTTCCCTTAACTGACACCACCAAAGAGTCACCTTCGGACTATCCACTGCGTTGGGAAACTGACGCTGTCAAGTACCTGGGAATATGGATCAGCCGTGACATACAGGAGCTGTGGACCCTAAATTTTGGCAGGGCGGTTGACTGGCTGGAGGGGAAGGTGGAACTCTGGAACAAGCTTCCTCTGTCTCTGGTTGCAAGAATAGCACTGGCAAAGATGGTGGTTCTCCCCAAATTTTTATATCTGTTTGTGAATGTTCCGTTGCCCTTGACAGCGCACTTCCATGCGCGTGTCAGATCACTGCTGCTGACTCTTGTGTGGGCTGGTGGCCAGGCGAGAACATCTTGGGCATTACTCACGCTCCCACTGCGCCAAGGAGGCCTGGGAGCACCCGACCTGAAATTGTACTCGCTGTGTGCGCAGGCACAATTCTTGCATTTCTGGGTCTTTACCACCCCCTACCAGCCGCATGTGGCGGTGGAGCTGGCAGCTGTGGCCCCGTCGCCACTACGCGTAGCGCTGTATGGTAAAGTTTCACGCCCTTCGAAAGACGTGGACACAGTTGAAATGATCCGCTGGTCTTGGCGCGAATTGCGCAATAGAGCGAAGCTCCCCCTACTCTACGCGCCAGCCATCCCACTGCGCGGCAACCCAATGTTGCCCTGCTTGCGTGCTAGGGGCCGAGTCCTCACACTCCGAGGGCAAAACATGAACACTTTTGCGGACTTATATCCAAATGGGACCTTCAGGGATTTGGGCGCTTGCGGAGAAGGTCAATCTGAATCATTTTCCGACTTACTTCTGTATCACTCCCTCAAGGAATCTTGTCGGGCGCTCTGGCCCCAATTCCCTGCCCTTCAGAACTTGCTTTCGAGACACTCTCCTAAGAAGCTAGTGTCTCGGCTGTACAACTGCATGCAAGAGCAGTCCCCAATCACTGTGCCCTCTTCTATGCTGGCTTGGAGTGCTGTCCTGGAGGCACCCCTAACAGAGGAAAAATGGGAATACTGCTGTAAACAACTCACAGCACTATCACCCAATTACAGATTACGATTAGTGCATTTCAAGTTCCTACACCGGTACTACCGCACACCGGTATTGTTGCACCGCATGGGCATTCGAGACGACGCCATGTGCTGGAAATGTGGTGGCGCTGACGCATCCTTCCTACATGTGGCATGGGGCTGTCCTAAGCTCGAGGAGTACTGGTCAGGCATTTTCACTGCCATCAATCAAATCCTGCACAGAACTGACGCACCATCCCCACTTCTGGGCCTACGAGGATATGTTCAGGATACGGTGCCCGGAGACAGGAAGCTCCATGCATTGTTGCTCCTCTACGCCAAGAGACAAGTAGCGATAAATTGGGGTCACAGGACTTTGCCTACATTCACCGCGTGGGTGCGAGATGTAACTTATGGAAACACGCAGCTTACACACTACTGGGAATCGATGCCCACCGCTTTCAGGCCTAAAGACATATGGGAGCCATTTATGCAGTGGTCAAGGGAGCAAGAGGATTCCACCGCCTCTGGGCACTTGCCCGCTGTGGAAATTTCTGATGATATGGGCTGACATTCTGGAGATTGCACGCGGGACCTCATGTCGGGGTGGTACCTGAGTGGGTTGGCACTCCGTGGCTGTAAGTCAGACTTACAGATGCCCTGTTTGAGACTGTATGTGGCTATACTTCTTCGAATTGCGGTCCCCTTCCCTGGCCGGGCGATCCCAAGTGTGAGTCTGCCCCCCCTCCCCCATGTAGCAGTCAGCTGCCCTCCCGCTGTGATTCCTGATGTCGCCGAATATAGTTGAAGTGACGCCTTGCCCGTATGCGCACGACCCTGCACACAAATAACACTATGCATGTTTGATACTTCATCTTTGCACCTGAGTTAGTTTTTTCTTTTTAGGGTTGTTGTTGGGGGGGGGGGGGGGGGGGGGAGAAAAAGGAGCCTGTAGACACGGCCTTATCCGCACTATTGTTTAATTGTAATACATGCTGTTATACGTGCATTGATGACAAATCAACATCGATCATTTGAGGATGCTTTACACGTCTACTGACCCCTAAAAAACTGTGAGACAAATTACTTAGCTACTGTTACACATACTTACTAAATGCTTCACACTGTAATATATGCTAACGTTCCATGGCACATCACATGATGCGCCAAACTGTTTTTTTGTGACATTTACCTATATAGCGGCCTGCCTCCGGGTTGTTGGCGCGACGCTGTGTAACTTGTATACTATACAATAAACGTCTTACACCAAAAAAAACAACAAAAAAAACAACGAAGTGTGAAACACAGGCTAGATTTTCATGGACCTTAGTAATTTTAAAGTAAATGCTACTGGATTTCCATATTTCTCAATCTCAAACGGTCCAATAAATCGTGGATGGAATTTATATTTCTTTTTTAACTGAAAATTTCTTGTAGAGAGCATGAGGAATTCACTAGTCTTGTACTTTGGTCCTATTTTTCTTTTTCTATCAGCAAATCTTTTATAGTTTGTTTTTGCTTTCTGTACGATTCTTTGTAAACATTTTATAGTAGCAGTCATTCCTTATAATCTAGAGTCCAAAGTTGGTATATTAGTGTGAGTTTGTGCTAACAGCTATGGAGCGTAATAGTTTTATATTATCACCTCAAGGAATCACAATGGCACCCAGAAAAGATAAGCAAAAAATTAGTATGAGTATGTGAATACCATGGATGTGAGAGACTGTTATGTGTGCATGCAATTGCCTGCCTCAGTTGTGGAGAGCATCATATATCATCACCTGTCCTTGAAGAATGGCAATAGTTGCAGTTTGCTTCTCAGTATGTTTTATGGAAAGGGTCATTATGAGTACTATTTCTCAAATTATGATCTGCTGCTTTCAGAAATTCCAGTCTACAAGCATCTGAACACATATGATTATTACAAGCAAGAAGAAAGAATGGGAAAGTATTTTGCACCTATTGTTATCCTAGATACTTCTAATGTGCGTAGACACAACTGAACCTGTACACGAACTGAGATAGAAAAGATGTTTGTTGATTAAGTTGAAGATAGACATAGGAGATTAACAGTCAAACTTGATAGCAGGGAGGAGATTTTCAAATGGACCAAGAAAGAGCAAGCTCACAAGGCTAAGGGAAGTTATGGTCCAATAACTCTGAATTGGGAACAGCATGGGGAGCTTTGCATTCAACAAGTACAGACGCACTTTCATAGCATCTTTGTGGGACAGAGTGCATGTGAACACACATTTCTGATTGATGCCTCTTCGAAGAAGTTCTTGCAGGATGCTGTTGCCAAGGCTTGTTGAGTCCAATCTGAATTCCCACACCGCAGTCAACTAGATCCTTTGTGGGACAGCTCGAATTCAACTCCTGGTCATCGTCGACACCTCCTGGTCCTTGTGGCTGAAGAGTCAAGCTTCACCTCTTTCACCTGAAATCACCTGACATCAGCTGGCATCTTCTCCACACCATCCTGGTCACTGGCTAGTGACCCAGACTCTGTCTCCTTGGCTTTCAGGTTCTTTACATTTCCGATCCACCCTTGGATCCACCCGGATACTTTTCCTCTGGTCGCCTGCAGCATTTCTTCGCAGCTCTCCATTGGAATCGACAACGAAACCCGACACCAAAAGACACCTATGCACCGGATTCCCTGGGTGAGGTAACACGAGTACTCCATGCTCCCGTGGGTCCTGACTCTTGAAGTGTCCTAGTCTAAAAGGGTTCCATCCTAGTTCACTTAGAAGTGCCCTCAATCTATAAAATTGTAACTAGTTTGTTCTCCACAGAAAGTCAATGGTCCTCCTTGGCTGTGTTAAGACACTGCATGCGTCCCTCGTGGGCTTCCTTCATTCTAACCTTAGGTGGTTATAGGTAGCTCCAGCGGTTCTACAGGCCCTAGGCCTGCTTTCTTACTCTCACATGTTTCTTATACCACTATTGTAGTATATGGTTTGTGAGATCCCTAGGGCATAACGTATACTGTGCAACTTATCATATCCTAATTAAGTTCCTTGTATTGTACTTTTACCTCTGACCTCATAAAGAGTCCAGAGGGGTTATGTTTAGAATAAATACATATATATTTGATATGTACCTTGTGTGGTGTGCTTTCATTTGATCATTCAAGAGATTATAATTGGTAAAACAACTAGCTTAACTCGCCTCTAAGTCTTAGCCTGAAGGCTGCTCTCCACAGCTACCACTAGGATAGCTTTCTAGGAGGTTGACTTTGCAACCTACCATCAATAAGGGTCGTTTGGACTGGTGCAAGGTGCCCACTACAATAGTGGACATCTTATACCAGGCCAACTTCTCACACTGCTTTGTAGTCAATACTATATGTAATGAAATGAACTTGATGCTTGTTGTTTTCATGTGTAAACGTTTTTATGGATGTTCAGTGTGACTCTGAATAAAGCTATATATGACTATGGCTACAATGTCTGTTTAGGTCGCTTCTTTCTACATGGAGTTGTAATGTGGGTGTGATGACACTGGTCATCAAAGGAGGGAACTGATGTAGCACAAAAATGATGCTCTTTCATTTGTAGGGGTGAATCATAATCAAAGGTAGTCCGCGCCCACAAATAATCCTTGGTCGTATTAACCTGGGACAGTAGGACATCAACTGTAATATTGTGAAAGGTGATGTGTTAGGAATGTTTTCATTGTTAACAAGAATGAATTAGCTTTGAACATAGATGTGTTTAGCTGAAAATATTTGCATGTAGAATTTGTAACTGATGCTGACAATTATTGACACATTTAATGTGCTTATGTAACCTGCTAATTTAGAAATGCGGATTAAATGTGTTCATTTTATATGTAATTTCATGAGTCCTGTGTGTTATTGTCTTATGTTGGCCAAAATCCGTAGTCTTGAAATTGATTTTCCCTGGGAGCTCTTGCATTAGTTTTACTAGTTGAATTTCATGTTCATGTTGGATATGTTCTTTCTCACATTTCTGTTGCAGATGGAAAGTTCATCCTTGTTGCTAGAATAATGTCTTTGTTTTAGGATTTAGGCTTAGGGAGAAGAGGATACATTGAGCATTGATGATACTGATAATGGAGATCTATTGTACTTTCTCATCGGAGCAAGCCAGGAATCAAGGTCATCTGGCCAAGGCCAGGGAGAATCGCTGCCTAATAGAAAGTCACCTACATGGAGGTGGTTTAGCTGGATGGTGTGATGCCACAATGCATCTTGGGATAGTACATGTGGCATTGATGCATCGAAGTTAGGGAAAGTGTTTAAGAACTTCTACCTTGCCTTGAGAGAGAGAGCATCTTTGAACGAGCTCTGTAGCTTTATGCTATTTTACCCTTCTGATGTGAAGAAACGTTTTAGGAAAGTTTTCACTCGTTGACACCTTAATGAATGTTGGCTTGGGAAGTGCTATGTAGGGATGTCACGCTAGTGATAGTGTAGGGACAGAATAATGCTTTATATGCATGAACTTCCAATAAATGGGAACCTCGACGTCTGCTCAGTCATCTTTTGTATCCTGATTCTCAAACTGATGATCCTGTGCATGTTGCACTGCCTAAACTTCATCCGTAGAGTTGGCTTTGTATTAGATCCAATGAAGTTCTACGCCCTCACCTTGAGGTGCCTGTATGTCCAGCTGTTCATGGCTTTGTAATAAAGTAACAGAACATAATTGGGAGTCTGTGATTCATAAAAGTCACGGTAAATTGGAACTAAAATGATTGATTGGCTAACGATTTCTCTCCCCGCCACGCTTTCATGCTGATAAAAAGATCCATTGATCCGAGGTTTCAGAGCAGATCTAGAACATGGAACCCAGCTCCTTCAAGAGCATACAGGGATGGACTCTGCCTGTCTGCTCTAAGGCCGCCATCTTCAAGTACCTTCCCAGCAAACTAATAATGACTACAATTTAATCTGTCAAACGGCGAAGGCTGCCTCCTGGTCTGCATAGACCCTAATGGCATTGTGGGTGAAACCCTCGTCTAATTAAAATCCATTTTGAAGAGCTAAAAGAACCCCTGACAATTGAGCAAGCCCTCGCTACTTCCCGTCTGCCCAGGGCCCAGGGCCGGTCTGGGAACCGAACCCGGCCCTGGCAAACTGCTCTGCCAGCCCACCCTCTGAAAAGAGTGGGGTGTGCAGTCGTGCAGTTTACTAAAGCCAGTTTCGGACGATTTTGTTACAGGGGGCCGAAATTGCTGGACCCGTAACAAAAATGGCCCTTCAGGGGCACAAAACCGCCCCCCCATCCTAGCAGCCTACCGGGGAAATGCCCGGTGCCCTGCTGCCCTTTTACAAAGCTTACGGAACTGCGGATAGACCTGAATTGGCGGCAGCCTGTAAGACCTGGTAACCAGTGGTAATTAGTGAGTTTTCTATGTCTCCCCACAACCAGCAGCATGCTGGGGATTCTGAGCTAACGAAGCTACCAGCACCGCCTCCAAACATCATCCCTCGTTAACATAATGATGCCGGAGAGTCTCAAAGTCAGACTTCAACACTGCTAATTGGTAGTTAAACATCATGTATTTAGCCAACGTGTTAGTGGAATGGCGGAGCAGTTGTGTTTACATATTGATGAGCGCAATGTAATTTAGTTAGAGCAACGAGGTATGTTCATGTCAACAGTGTGCTGGGCCTCTCGGGAGAGACACTTGCACCTAGGCCAAAGCAGGGACCAGCAATAAAGAGACACACAGGCTCTGCTACTGGTAAATACACGCACACACACTCTGCTATTGGTATAGAGACACACAGACTCTGCTACTGGTAAAGACACACACACTCTGCTATTGGTGAGGAGACACACACACTCTGCTACTGGTAAAGAGACACACAGACTCTGCTACTGGTAAAGACACACACTATGCTATTGGTGAGGAGACACACACACTATGCTACTGGTAAAGATACATACACACTCTGCTACTAGTAAAAAGAAACACTGACTGCTACTGGTAAAGAGACACTCTGCTGCTGGTAAAGAGACACATACACTCAGCTACTGGTAAAAAGAGACACTTACTCTGCTACTGGTACAGAGACACACACGCACAATATGCTACTAGTAAAGAGACACACACTCTGCTACTGGTAAAGAGACACACCCACGTTGCTACTGGAAAAGAGACACACACTCTGCTACTGGCAAAGAGGCTTATGCACTCTGCTACTGGTAAAGAGACACACATAATCTACTACTGGCAAAGAGATGCACACACTCTGCTAGTCGTAATAAGACACACACTCTGCTACTAGGAAAGAGACACACACACACTGCTGCTGGTAAAGAGACACACAATGTGCTGCTGGTAAAGAGACACATTGATATTGGTAAAGAGACACACACTCTGTTACAGGTAAAAAGACACACACACTCTGCTCTGGTAAAGAAGCACACACACTCCGCTACTGGTAAAGAGACACATCCACCCTGCTACTGGTAAAGAAACACACCCACGTTGCTACTGGAAAAGAGACACACACTCTGCTACTGGCAAAGAGGTTTATGCACTCTGCTACTGGTAAAGAGACACACATAATCTACTACTGGTAAAGAGATGCACACACTCCGCTAGTCGTAATAAGACACACACTCTGCTACTAGGAAAGAGACACACACACACTGCTGCTGGTAAAGAGACACACAATGTGCTGCTGGTAAAGAGACACATTGATATTGGTAAAGAGACACACACTCTGTTACAGGTAAAAAGACACACACACTCTGCTCTGGTAAAGAGGCACACACACTCCGCTACTGGTAAAGAGACACACACACACTCTGCTACTTGTAAAGAGACACACACACTGTGCTACTGGTAAAGACACACACACTCTCAACTGGTAAAGAGACACACGCTCTGCTACAAGTAAAAAGAGACACACTCTGCTAACGGTAAAGAGAGACACACACAATCAGTTACTGGTAAAGAGACACACACACTCTTCTACTAGTAAAAAGAGACACAATCTGCTACTGGTAAAAGGGACAGACACTCTGCTATTGGTAAAGAGACACCCACACAGTTTGCCACCGGTAAAGAGACACACACACGCTCTGCAACCGGTAAAGAGACAGACACACACACTCTGCTACTAGCAAAATGACCCATAAACTCTGCTACTTGCATGAGCAGAAGACCTAGCGCAGACTAAAGCCCCTTTATTTATTTCCTCCATCCGGGTTAAGGTGTAACATATCCGGGTTCGTAGGTCAGGCCCTATAGTGTCCGTGTGGCTAACTACCGATGGCAGCCATCTCATGGAGAAACCAGCAAGTGATCTTGCAATAAATAGGGTGACCGTATTTCGGATTATCAGATACAGTCCTGTTTTTAGAGAGGGCAAACTGACCACTGAGGGTGGCATTTACTTCCCTTTAATGACACTTTGTTTTTTCTTTGTTCAGTCGATGCAACATTATAGTCCTACTTCTATGTTTGCAGCATATTATCCACCCTCCCTTAACCCCATCCTTACCGTCTCTAGCTTGTTGAAGGGCACCAGTGTGCCAGCAGCAGTAAGGGGGTCCTCGGTTGCAGGTTGCCCACATATCGATGCATTCCTTTTAGGGTCACCCAAGCATGTCTGGCCCTTTACTTTCCTCAGCTGTTGTCCTTGGCCACTGCCTCTGGCCTGCAGACAGATCTTAAGTGCCAGCTGAATTCAGAAGCCCTTGATTCATCATTTTCATTGGGGGTCAGAAGTCCTTGAGTCTATTATTGCTTCAGGTGTCACTTGGGGGCAGATGTATCATCCGCTTTTTTTTTTTTGCAAACGCTGTGATTCGCAAAAAAGCAGCGTTTGTGACAAAAAATCAGCAAATGCAATGTATGAAAAAATCGCATCGCAAAATTAAGCAATCGCAAAATTTGCGATTCCCTAATTTTGCGCAAGCATTTAAGGAATTGCAAAAAGCGATTCCTTAAATGCCATGTAAGAAATAATAATGTTTTGCGAATTTACACTAACAAATCGCAAATTACCACCGACTTGTAGTTGGTGGTAATTTGCGAATTCTTTTACAAATGCACTTTTTGGCATTTGTAAAGGTGCCATGTGGCGCTCATACATGCCCCTAGGGCATGTATGTGCGCCATATGCGCACATATGTAAATTTCAGGGGTGCAGCAGGGTGTCCTTAAGACACCCTTGCACCCTTGAAATTATTCTCAATTTGCGATTCGCAAATTGCGAATCGCAAATTGAGAATGACTTCCCTTTCCTTCCTATGGGCCTCCTGGCCCATAGAAATGAATGGGAAATTATTCCTTAATTGCGATTAGCAATTTGCTAATCGCAATTAAGTAATTTTAAGAAATCGCTAAAAAATAGCGAATTTCTCGATACATACCATTTTGCAATTCTCAAATAGCGATTCTCAAAATATCTCTATTTGAGAATCGCAAATGGGTATCTTGATACATCTGCCCCCTAGTCCTTTTAAACAGGGCATTATTCTGGTGTATTTTCTCCCAGGCACAGAATGTACTCAAATGTTCATAGGTTTTTACGGGGGGATTAAAGGTTCCAGAAGGTAGGTGACTCTGCCCAATCCTAGGGTGACACATCATCAATCCACCCATGTGTCTGCCTCCTGCATGGCATCATGGTACTTTCCAAAATGCAACTTCAAGTAGTATGTTTAAAGTGCTCTCTCGGAGCCCGAAGCCACTTCCACAAATGACGGAGCTGCCTGTAGGTCGGGCTACTTTCCGTTGTTTCCCTTGAGTTCAGTCATTCCAGGTACTGAAAAATGTCATTAACATATCTAGGGTCTGTCCCACCTTTTCTCCTTCCAGGAAATATCCAAATAACTGCCAAAGACCCAAGGCATGAGGATGGCGTTGATCCCCTGGGCTGGCCAGCAAAGCAATTAACTTGGCCCAAGAATTAAAAATGAAGATATAATTAAGGAACTGGATCAGGTAATTAAGAAAGTCATTAAGTAGAAGAACGAGTGCTGATGTAAGAAAAGGCACACATCTGCATTTGGGATCCTTCTTTACCTTGAATTTGGTGTGTCACGCTCATCTCTAGGACCTTGAAATGGCAAACTATATTTCACTGCAGCTATCACATATAATACACGCTACAGTGCATAACACGCATCAATAAAGCACTGCAGACGTGTATTATGAATGCCCCACACATTACAAGACCTGCTCGAATCATCACCAATTCATAAAGGGCTCCCTCTGCAATAGTCCACCTGTGCGTAGCTATTGGACTGAGTTAGAGGGCTTTCTCACTCACTCGGCCCACACATGTTTGGAGATACACGTGTGTACCTTCATTTTATACCCATCCCAGAGCCTCTTCGCTGAGCTGCTCAGGAGTGAAACTTATTTAAAAGGCGCACAACAGCAGCTCACACTAGTAATCCATTTTTATGATACCCTTAGAGACTGAGACTCAGCTAGAGAGACTCGCTCATACCAGAAATCCAAAACCCAGCTGGTGCAAAAAGCAAAAATTCAGGGGAGCAACATGTGGCAGAACCCATTGTATCACACTAATCCGACAACCAAGAAAACTCTCAAGTGCTTGAATGAAATATCGAAATATTATTAAATGAAATGTGTTTTTGCATGAGAAAGGTGACAACCATCTATGTAGACACACACTGACCAGATGTTTGAACATGGGCCACGAATGTCGCTAATGTTAATCTGTTGGATAGGCATTTTGTTAAATCAAAACTCGTCACAGCATTAAATGCTATCATGCTCTATCTAGCATTGGGGCATCACTGCTACTGGAGAAGGTGGGAACGATAAGTTAGGAAAGAGTAGGAACTTATACCCAGGATGAGTTGTTGTTTCTGTGCAAGAATATTATGTTGAGAACAAAGAGCTTTCATGAGAAATTGTCAGAAGTAGCAGGTGAATTTGGGGTCAATATTGAGAAGTCAAAGGTGTTACAAAAACCGTACCGCATGGGCTTTACTGACAAAGATTTAGAAAGTTTGAAAACTCTAGAAAAAGACTGCAGATAAAAGAGTTGATGGATATTTTAAAGAAATGGGGAATAATAGAAAAATGGAGTAGCAATTGGGTGAAAAAGAAGGAAGAAGCCAGTAGGAAAGGAACATACATGTTTCCAGTAAAATAAATGGAGCAGGCAGAAAGAGTTTGTCCCATGAGAGAGGTTCCAGGTGGTGGAAATGTCCACGTACCATGGACCAGACAAGATATATTGACTTTTACGAATGATTTTCCAAGATTACGAGAAAAAACGGTTGAATGATATAAACAAGTGGATTGATTTGTGAAGGTATCCAAAGTGTTACTGAAAGATTTAGATGGGTTGTTTGAAATAGTGGCTCTTGCAGATTTGCGGACCGAATGTAAGATTACAGTTGACTGGCCAAAAGATGAATAGCCTAGAGATGCAAAAACAGGTGCACGGTCTGAAGAGTTGATGAAAAAGTATCATCAGAATATTACTTTTCTAAAGTTGAAAATCAGTCCAAAGGAAAAAGATTGGGTGAAAACTGGTAGAACAACCCAGTAGCCTAAATACTTCTTTTATGGCTATTATGAGAGGCTGTTACATGTGTTTAAACAGTATAGTGGATTTGAAAACATTGGCGATAAGGATATGGGACATTTTGTGCATCTGTTTGTTTATGGATTAAGACCTGACATCAGTGCCATGATACAGCAACATAGGCTATGTTGGCAAAGTCGATCGATGGAATTTCGAGATATGCAAAGTACTGTAGTGGCAATATTGACTCTCAATTGAAAAAGCTAAAAGAGAAAATGATGTGGGCTCAAGAAAAATTGGCTGAACAGCAACAGGAGACAAATACTGTAAAATACTGTTTCACAGAACCAGGGTCAGGAGGGATCAACAACTAGTGAGAATCGAGGAAAATTTTAAATGAGTAGAGAAGAGGCTAAAAAGAAATTTCCTTGTCAATCTTGCGGGAAGATGAGACATTGGAAGAACGAGCGTAGATTTGCACAAAAGGGTAATGGCGCAAATCAAAATTTAAATCCACAGATACAGAATGAAGTGATTGGGAAGCAGCAACAGCAGGTAGTTACCACCCAGTTAGAGGTGCCACAACCGCCCATACCTCCAAATGTGAATGCTCATATGTAGATGTACAGTACAAGTTTGGTATTTCGAGGAGAAGAGTAGTTTGGTAAGAGTTGAGGCAGTGCCGGTGCCTGAGGGAGGAGGAAGAGTGCGTACTTGGCACATCTTTAGCAGTAGATCAGTCAGGTCCATTTATTGATGGAAAGGTAGAAGGAAAATATGTCACCTTTTTATTGGACACTGGTGCTACCCATTCCACTGTGAGAACACTGGAAATCCCAAACCGACCTCTCTGGGGAGAAACTATCCAAGTTGTAGGCATTGAAAAACAAACTCATAAAAACTCCTGTTACTGCCCCAATGGAAATTCACACTAAAAATGTCAAAGATATGCATCGGTTTGTAGTGTGCGACCCTAGTCCAGTGAATCTCTTGGGTAGGGATTTGTTGTGTAAAATGAATTGCACTATTTATTGTACACTGGATGGTGTTGCAATAAAGACACCAGATGAGGATGTTGAATACAAATTATTGATGGCCCAACAAGAGTCAGAAGTAAATGAACTGTATTTATTACTGACTGAAGAAGATTTACCAGAGGAATTGAAAGGTACTGTGAGTCCAGCTGTGTGGGACTTTACCGGAAAAGAAATAGGCTTAATGAAAATAGTGAAGGATGGAGCAGTGTATCCAAATACTGCCCAGTACAAAATTGAGTCCAGAGGTAATTGCTGGAGTCATGCCCGCGATTGATCAGATGATTGACCAAGGAATCTTAAAAGAAATAATGAGCAATTCTTGTAACTCTCCCATCATTGGTATCAAAAAGACTAATGGAAAATATATAATAGTTCAAGACCTAAGAAAAGTGAATAACATTGTAGTGCCATGTTGCCCAATAGTACCAAACCTTGATGTAATCTTGTATCAGATCCCATGTGATGCTGAATAGTATACAGTCATTGATTTGTGTCAGGCCTTCTTTTCCATCCCTTTGCATACAGATAGCTAATATTTGTTTGCCTTTCGGTTCGGAAATTATTTTGGCATGGTGCAGAGTTCCACAAGGGTATACTGAAAGTCCATCAATCTTTAAACAGATCTTGAAAAAATGTTTGGAAACTTTGAAATTGCCTGGGAACTCTGTCCTGATCCAATATATTGATGACTGTTGGCATCCAAAACTCGAGAAGCATATGTTACAGTCTACTCTCCATTGCTTTGTGGAATCATTTAGCTGAAGGTAGACACTTAGGGGCCCATTAGGATGGCGAGCAAATTGCCCCCGCCAGGCTGGCGGTAGCCACCGCCGGCCTGGTGGGGTCAAACCGCCCGCCATCCGCACCTATATACCCCTCCCCACCATATTAGTATGGCGGGGGGATCGCGGCGGATGGAAAGACCGTCCACCGCTTTTCCGCCCCGGTCGCCATGCGGTAAGCACCTTTTGTGTATGCTATGATTTAGAGGAAGCAAATGTTGTTTGATTAGCAAGTATTTTAATTAAAGTTGAAACCTCATTGCGACTTAAAGGCTCATAAAGCAACTAAGACATTGCAGTGGATGAATATCTAGGAGGCTAACACAACACAAACTTTATATGTTCAGGCCAATTATTGTGTGGAGTTGAGTTGATTTTTGTGAACCTCTTTTCTGTTCATGATATAAGGCTTAAGGGATATTGTATTGGTCTGAGATAAATAAAGACCAAACGCTTATCAAAATGTTGTAATTTAGGGATATGGGGGTACAAAACTCATCTTCCCCATGTGATTTGAGATTTGGCAGGATTTATGAATTGGAGAAATTATTATATATATATAAAACACATATCAATACCAGCTGTATTAATAAATATCACATCACAAGAGAAAGTGGCCATATGATTCTAAAAAAATCTATTAGTAACATTTACATCTATCCCTTCATTTGTGTGAAAAAATATGCACACGCTAGTCATTTTCCATTTGTACAGAGGAATAATCCATATTTGATTGAGCCAACGCTGTTGAGTACCATAGTTCTTCCTTTACCATTACATTGAATACAGTTCTTTTTATAAAGCACATCATGTGATGATTGTAAGACTCAGTCATTTCCCAGAAAATATTGATACTCATGATCATTGTTCATACCCAGTTCCACAGCTTTCAATTTCATCAACCACATAACCTCATTTCTCCTCAGTTTCAGCTGTCTATTACCACCTCTGGGGTCTGGGTTGACATGTTCAATTCCATGAAAGCTGAAGACATGCTCATCCCTGTTATCTCAATTCTGGACAGCATGTGCCGCAATGGGATATATTGTATCCCCATTTTTCCAAGCCCTAATATGTTCCATTATCCTGTCTCGAAGTCTCCTTATTGTGCTGCCCACATATATTTTATGTGACATGCTGGTGGTTGTCATTTTCACTATGGAGATCTCACCACAGTCTTTATTAGGTAATTGGTACATGTGTGCACAAGGTTATCTACAAATCTCACCACAATCTTTGTAGGGCAATAAATACAACTGTGTACAAGGTTGTTCACAAAATAGGAAAAGTTCCTTGAGTCAGAAAACATAAATCTCACCACAGGCCTTGTAACGCCATTACTTCATAAATTTTATCCACATTGATACCGACTTCGGGTGCCATGCGATCAAATTTCATGAACAACCAAGATGGCGGCACATTGCTATACGCATGACATCATCGCATCGTGCATCATGCGTTATGTGTAAGACGGCCGTAATGAGGCAACATACACAGTGAACACAGCTAATCCTAGCATCGCGTGGAGACAATGGAGACTCTGAAGTCAAGCGCAAGGTCCAGTGCATGTAGAGGCTCAATAACCGCAAGAACAGCTTAATCCCAACCCTAAAATTGGCTACAATAAGGCATCAAAGAAGCGATGTTTTGTGTACACTCTCACCTCCTCATGTTCACAAGGCGCATTGGCGAATTTTTCTGTAGACACTTTACTTCCAGAAGGGAGATTGTCAAATGGATACTTATTTTTTTCCTTTCCTCATAGCAGGAGAATCAGTGGTGTACAATGCCTGTCCTCAATCAGGCGCTTGTAGCCAGTATTATGACACAGAGCCAGCTTACTTTCCAAAGTATTTATTCC
This sequence comes from Lissotriton vulgaris, assembly GCF_964263255.1. Lineage (NCBI taxonomy): Eukaryota > Metazoa > Chordata > Amphibia > Caudata > Salamandridae > Lissotriton > Lissotriton vulgaris. The sequence continues at coordinate 164,622,223 of NC_141689.1, forward strand.
ACTTAACACCACAAATTGCATTGCTCACCGTGAAGTGCTTTCAGTGAATGTTGAAGTTTTGAAATAATATATGGTTGGTGTCAGGATGTATTCCATGAACGTTTCCATGTGCTGGTTATTATGCATGGGGCTGGGACAGATAACATTGCACATCACTGGAGTAAAGCTGTTAGGTCTGATTTCTACATCAATAAATTTTAAGTGCTAAGCATTCAGTTCCTGTAACATGTTGCATTTAAATGAGTCCCTCAAAATGAAACCCACTCCTTGCCCTATATTGTTCTCTCTTTCTACACAAAACATAGATAGCCTTCATAGTGCAAGATTGTTACAATAGGTGGTGACTGTTTGCTGAGCCATGTCTCTGTAAGTAATAAGTAATCCAGATAAAAGAGTGTAAGCGTGTTTCTAAATTCTGTTGCTTTAAGCAATTCTTCATGAGAGTGCAATAGGTGCATTAATAACAAATGTTGTACTATCAATCAATCAATCATGGGTTTGTTGAGTGCGATTACTCACCTGTTAGGTTCTCAAGGAGCTGGGGAGGATGGGAGGTGCAGGATCCAGTCCATCAAGGAGGAGGTCTATCGAAGAGCCATGTTTTGAGGTTTTTTTGTGAAGATGTGGAGTGGTCGTCTGTCTGAGGTAGAGCGGTAGGGTGTTCCAGGCTCTGGTCGTGAGGAAGGAGAAGGAGCAGCTTCCTGATTGTCAGAACTGGTCAAATTTAGTTGGGTCCCTCAAGAAGCCCACCTTCCAGCAGCCGTGACTCAAGCTTAACTGCACTGAGTATCAATGTGGCTAGACGGGGAAAGGCAATTTGAGTGGGTACTGTGAGGAAGGAGACTTGGAACAAGATGTTGTCTTTCATTAACTTTCCTTTCATGCTTCATAAACTCTTTGACTATAATTAACATGGGTTATGCAAAGAACAGTCATTGTGAACGTCTTCTCAGGCTTCACTGACAATTTCTGTTCCTATAATTTTCAAGGATACAATGTTATGGCTAAACAACCATGTTTTAAAATGAAGCACACACTCATATAAAGAGCCACTTGGCTTTTAGACACAATGTTTCCGTAATGATGTGCTTTAACTACTTTTAAATATCACATTGGTACTTCCAACAACCTTTTTTGAAATACACAACACGTTACATATGCTAATGAGGAAGATTAATATTCAAACGCCCAAGGGAACGCTTCAGCGCTATATATCAGAGTTCAAAATATGCAAATGTCCAGGAAGCGCTTCAGCAGGATGTGGCACAATGCCAAAGTAATCAGGTATGCAAATGCCCCCAAGAGTGCTTCAACGCAATGTGCCCAAAATGCCAGAGTCATCAATATGTAAATGTCCAAAGAGCGCTACAGCGTGATGTACAAAAATGCCAACATCACCAAACATGTAAAACGGTGCCAAAAGTACCAAACATGTAAATGACTAAAGAGCGCTTCAGCGGGATGTATAACAGTGCCAAAATTACCAAAAATGTAAAAACACTTCAGCGCGATATGCAAATTTCTTTCAAAATGCAATATAACAAAAACAGCACGAAGTTCCTTTCACAATGCTGTTGGTTAAGAAAGGAACAATGCTACCTGATTGTAGCTGAGAGAGGATCTAAAACCTGGGAAAAGAAAACAGAAGTCTTCTTACAGCAACCCAAATCTTCTTTCAGCAACTGGAGAACAGGAACAGCTGCTGCTCAAGCTCAGGGTTCTCAATAACCGACAATGAAAACAGCTGTGGTCCCCATATAAAGGACTTAAGAAGAAGCTTCTAGAACCTATTAGCTTTCTGATTCTGGCTCACAGGTAAACTACTGGAGCTGGGAAGGGACAAAAGGCCTTGATAACATCATAGTCTGCAACAAGCATTGGCACAGACAGGTGGCAAAGTCACAACAAGCATTGGCAAAAGCAAAAGAAAACAGTAAACAGATAACATCATAGTCTGCAACAAGCATTGGCACAGACAAGAGGCTAAGTCACACAAGCATTGAGACAATAGAAAACAGTAAACAGGTGCCAGACAAGGTGCACAAGGAATCTGACGAGGCAGAATCATTACAGTCCACCCCATCAAATGTGCTCACACCGCCAGTCACGTGGGAGCCTCTGGATGCTGTCTGTGAAATGTATGTATCAAATGTGGTGCATGAATAGCAACGCTTGGTTCACATGAATCTTCGTCTGGACCGTAGCCTTTCCATGAAACCAAATACCACATTTTTTTTTGTATGCGTTTACTACCCTTTATACTTTGTACTTCATATTCTTCATGATCTCCAATGCGGAGAGGTGGTGGACCAGCTTTTCATTTGGCCTTTGCTGGTTTTAACAACGAAGTGTGAAACACAGGCTAGATTTTCATGGACCTTAGTAATTTCAATGTAAATGCTACTGGATTTAAACATTTCTCAAAGCGCCCTCTTCAAAGTGGCTTTTAGCCATCATTTTACGTTCAGCGGCATTCCCATCTACCGCCCACCTGGCAATGATACAGTCTTCAAGTCCGCTCTTGCCGATATGGTAAGCTCTTTAGCGCCTGGCTGTGCGAACTTTAACATCATGGGTGACCTCAACAGTTATTTTGACAACAGGTCATCCATAGCCATTAACACCTTGCTCACGGATCTTGAAGCACTTCAACTTGTCCAGCTAGTCACACTTCCCACTTATACTGGAGGACACATTCTCGATCCCTTTTTTCCACTCTTGAGAGGATGAAGGTGTCTAGCCCGGTGTCAATGGGATGGACTGATCATCTGCTGGTGGAAGTCTTTTGTCCTATTCACGATAAGCCATTTAAACCTGTGGATAGGCTAATTCTTAAAAGACATTGGCATAAGCTTAAACTTGAGGAGTTTTACAGGCTACTGGAGCAGAAACCCCTGAGCCCTTTTCTGAATGTGGATCACGGCTACCAACTGTTTTGCACATGGATTTCAGACGCTCTTGATTCCCTTATACCCATACGCTGGTCGAAAGGTCATTCTAAGGTACCCAGCCCGTGGTATAATGACTCCCTTGCCGAGCTGAAAAAAACTTGCCGGAAAGCGGAGAGGGACTGGAGAAGGTCTTACGATCCTGTCCTGAAAACCTTGTACTTTGCCAAACTCAAGACCTATCATAGGGCAATTTGCAGAACTCGGGCCGCATTCTATGCTCAGGAATTCCAAGCCAGCACCAACCCCTCCAAATTAATATTCAAGGTCTTGAAAGATCTTATGAATAAGAGAGCCACTTCGGCAGAGATTTGCACTGACTCCCACTGGGAGAACCTGGCAGCCTTTTTTCTGGAGAAAGTGCAGAATATATACTGAGGATTTGACTTGTGTCGGCCGGTTCCAGACTTAGTTGACCCTAATTCTTTGGGTTACGAGACTTTGACCTTTCTACCTGATCTGTCTACTGAGGCTTTTGACAAACTTAGCCTCAGCATTAAATCAGGCTCTCCTCTGGACCCGCTGAAGCCAGCTCTTATCAGTACGCTCTCTCCTCTGTGTCGAGTTCCACTACTCACTCTAATCAACTTGTCGCTGTCAACTGGGACGGTCCCTTCCTCATGGAAGCAGGCGGTAGTTACCCCAGTCTTGAAGAAGGCAAATTCAGACCCCCTCTTGCCTGAGAACTACCGCCCCATATCTCTTCTGCCTTGGACTGCTAAAGTCACCAAAGCCCATGTTAACTCTATCTTGTCTGACCACCTTGCCCGTAATCAGATATTGGACTCTAGCCAAAATGGCTTCCGGCCAGGACACAGTACCGAGACCGCTTTGCTCAATATTATCGAGCATTTACGCCTGGTGCTTGACTCCGGACGTACGGCAGCGCTCCTGCTATTAGATCTGAGCGCTGCTTTCGATACTGTGTCCCACCGTATACTAATTCAGCGACTCGAGGAAGCTGGAGTAGCAGGAACCGCTCTTCAGTGGTTTTGATCTTTCCTTTCAGATCGAACCTTTAAAGTGGCTATACCACCCTGCCAATCCACTACTCATCCCTTGGACCTGGGGGTCCCACAGGGCTCCTCGTTGAGCCCCACCTTGTTCAACCTCTATGTGAAACCGCTAGCTGCAGTCGTCAAACAGTGGGGTTTGACGATGACCTCATATGCTGACGATACGCAGCTGGCGGTGACACTGAGCGGAGACCCGGAAGTGGAGGCCCCCAGATTCCGAGCCGGACTTGTGGCAGTAGCTAGCTGGCTACGCACCAATTGTCTACAATTGAACGCCACTAAAACTGAGGTGTTGGTCTTGGGGAAACATGTTGAGCTATGGGGAGACCAGTGGTGGCCTCCAGAGCTGGGCATTACTCCCATTCCAGCTTCCGAAGTGAAGAACTTAGGGATCTGGCTGGATCCTGCGCTCACCTTCACAGGACACACGAAGAAGGTTGCAGCCACCTGTTATGGTATATTGCGAGGCATAAGGCCTGTTCTTAAATATTTCGACCCTCCCACCCGGCAGCTCGTGGTCCAAGCCTCGGTTTTATCTCGGCTGGACTACGGAAGTGCGCTGATGTTAGGGGTAAACCAGGCTAAGGCGTCCAGGCTTCAAAGGGTACAAAACGCTGCGGCGCGAGCCATTGTTGGTCTTCCCAGACATTGCTCTGTCTCCGGCACTATCTCCGCCCTTCACTGGTTACCGGTCAGACAGAGGATTAAGTTTAAAGCACTCTGTCTGGCCTTTAAAATCATGAAACTTTCCTCGCCGCCGGCTCTGGTCAACTTGCTCATCCCCTACATGGGAAACATCCTTAACAACGAAGTATAAAGTACGACTTACCTGAACAACGAAGTCCCAACCACGAGAAATCCTGAACAACGACGTTCTAAACCACGAAGTCCTAAACCACGACTTTTCCCGGACTGCAATGTTAAACTATGCTATCACGTCACTCATCTCCGCCCCACCCCTTAAACCTGGAAACGGAAGAGAGGCAAACTGGATGACTGCCAATCATGACTGAAGAGCCAAAATGCCAGGCGCATGAGAGAAATGCCCGGATTCTGACAGCTCAAATGCATGTTTATTCTCTGGTTTTGTTCCTGGGTACGTGCTGTGTGCCCAGCAGTGGTCTCACTATGGTGCGTGGAAAAAAAATGCCTCAGATTTTGAAGAGATAGCGCGCTATTCTTCTTAAATTAGGTAATGCATCTTCCCAACCCCAACATGACACTTGAATGGAAGTATCAGGCTGACGGGCTCAGAGGAAGTAGGCAAGCAGCCAGCCTAAATAATGGCAGCCTGCAAACACCACGAGTCTGTCCTCCTCCCCATCCATACTTTTATAGCGACTTTCAAGTAGGAACAGCTTTGCAATACATGTTCAAAATAATTTCTGTAGAATACTTTTCACACTCTACAGAAAAGTCAAGTCTGCAGCTGTTATCTGAATTGCTCTCCTTCGACCAGGGTGCACGCAATATGTCATCACTCTGCTACGATGCTAAGCCAGGCGCACTTATAGCTGAGTCCCTTTTTTTATTAACACATACGAGCACTTGATGAACAATATTCACCAAGCTAATATTATTGTTTTCTGGTGCCTTTAAAGTTGCCAACTGCTGGTTTGACCGCTTTTTTGGAGTTTAATGTGAAAACATTACGAAGTATTGTTATTAGAATAGTGCCACCTAATGGCCAGTCACAAAATGTTTTTTTTTCGTGGTTTAGGAAGTCGTCGAAAAAAACAGTAGTGCTTTAGAATAGCTCGTTATTCAGCTTTCGTGGTTAAGAAAGTCGTGGTTTAGGAAGTAGTTATTTAGTCATACATTCCCCCTACATTCCTCGGAGATCTTTAAGATCGAAGGCTCTTCACTTGGCGGTCTGCCCTCGTTTCAAACTCAGTAGAATGGGTGGCCGCTCTTACCGGGTGCTTGCCGCGGGGCTGTGGAACGCACTTCCGGTGCACATCCGAGCTCTGAATGACCTGTCCACCTTCAGGCGTGCTTTTAAAACTTTTTTGTTTCCTGTCTCCGAGTAGCCGCTCCCCCCTTTTCTTCGTCTTTCTGCGTGTTATGTTACAGTATCTGTCTAAGCGCCAGGACGCCCCTTTGCTGGGGCAGCTGCGCGCTATAAAAATAAAATAAAATTTAAAAAAAAAAAAAAAAATCTCAAACGGTCCAATAAATCGTGGATGGAATTTATATTTCTTTTTTAACTGAAAATTTCTTGTAGAGAGCCTGAGGAATTCACCAGTCTTGTACTTTGGTCCTATTTTTCTTTTTCTATCAGCAAATGTTTTATAGTTTGTTTTTGCTTTCTGTACGATTCTTTGTAAACATTTTATAACAGCAGTCATTCCTTGTAATCTAGAGTCCAAAGTTGGTATATTAGTGTGAGTTTGTGCTAATAGCTATGGAGCGTAATGGTTTTATATTGTCACCTCAAGGAATCACAATGGCACCCAGAAAAGTTAAGCAAAAAATTAGTATGAGTATGTGAATACCATGGATGTGAGAGATTGTTATGTGTGCATGCAATTGCCTGCCTCAGTTGTGGAGGGCATCATATATCATCACCTGCCCTTGAAGAATGGCAAAAGTTGCAGTTTGCTTCTCAGTATGTTTTATGGAAAGGGTCATTATGAGTACTATTTCTCAAATGATGATCTGCTGCTTTCAGAAATTCCAGTCTACAAGCATCTGAACACATATGATTATTACAAGCAAGAAGAAAGAATGGGAAAGTATTTTACACCTATTGTTATGCTAGAACCTGCTAATGTGCGTAGACAAAGCTGAACCTGTACACTGAACATGTTCATGTTGGATATGTTCGTTCTCACGTTTCTGTTGCAGATGGAAAATTCATCCTTGTTGCTAGAATAATGTATTTGTTTTAGGACTTAGGCTTAGGGAGAAGAGGATACATTGAGCATTGATGATACTGATAATGGTGATCTATTGTACTTTCTCATCGGAGCAAGCCAGGAATCAAGGTCATCTCGCCAAGGCCAGGGCGAATCGCTGCCCAATAGAAAGTCACCTACATGGAGGTGGTTTACCTGGATGGTGTGATGCCACAATGCATCTTGGGATAGTACCTGTGGCATTGATGCATCGAAGTTAGGGAAAGTGTTTAAGGACTTCTACCTTGCCTTGAGAGAGAGAGCATCTTTGAACGAGCTCTGTAGCTTTATGCTACTTTACCCTTCTGATGTGAAGAGACGTTTTAGGAAGGTTTTCACTCGTTGACACCTTAATGAATGTTGGCTTGGGAAGTGCTATGTAGGGATGTCACGCTAGCGATAGTGTAGGGACAGAATAATGCTTTATATGCATGAACTTCCAATAAATGGGAACCTTGACGTCTGCTCAGTCATCTTTTGTATCCTGATTCTCAAACTGATGATCCTGTGCATGTTGCACTGCCTAAACTTCATCCGTAGATTTGGCTTTGTATTAGATCCAATAAAGTTCTACGCCCGCACCTTGAGGTGCCTGTATGTCCAGCTGTTCATGGCTTTGTAATAAAGTAACAGAACATAATTGGGAGTCTGTGATTCCTAAAAGTCACGGTAAATTGGAACTAACATGATTGATTGGCTAACGATTTCTCTCCCCACCACGCTTTCATGCTGATAAAAAGATCCATTGATCCGAGGTTTCAGAGCAGATCTAGAACATGGAACCCAGCTCCTTCAAGAGCATACAGGGATGGACTCTGCCTGTCTGCTATAAGGCCGCCATCTTCAAGTACCTTCCCAGTAAACTAATAATGACTGCAATTTAATCTGTCAAACGGCGAAGGCTGCCTCCTGGTTTGCATAGACCCTAATTGCATTGTGGGTGAAACCCTCGTCTAATTAAAATCCATTTTGAAGAGCTAAACAAACCCCTGACAATTGAGCAAGCCGTCCCTCGCTACTTCCCGTCTGCCCAGGGCCCAGGGCCGGTCTGGGAACCAAACCTGGCCCTGGCAAACTGCTCTGCCAGCCCACCCCCCTGAAAAGAGTGGGGTGTGCAGTCGTGCAGTTTGCTAAAGCCAGTTTCGGACGATTTTGTTACAGGGGGCCGAAATTGCTGGACCCCGGTAACAAAAATAACCCCTCTGGGGCACAAAACCGCCCCCCATCCTAGCAGCCTACCGGGGAAACGTCTGGTTCCCGCTACGGCCAATCCGGCCCTGCTGCCCTTTTACAAAGCTTGAGGAGGTGCGGATAGACCTGAATTGGTGGCAGCCTGGAAGACCTGGTAACCAGTGGTAATTAGTGAGTTTTCTATGTCTCCCCACAACCAGCAGCATGCTGGGGATTCTGAGCTAATGAAGCTACCAGCACCGCCTCCAAACATCATTCCTCGTTAACATAATGATGACGGAGAGTCTCTAAGTCAGACTTCAACACTGCTAATTGGTGGTTAAGCCTCATGTATTTAGCCAACGTGTTAGTGGAATCGCGGAGCAGTTGTGTTTACATATTGATGAGCGCAATGTAATTTAGTTAGAGCAACGAGTTATGTTCATGTCAACAGTGTGCTGGGGCTATCGGGAGAGCCACTTGCACCTAGGCCAAAGCAGGGACCAGCAATAAAGAGACACACAGACTCTGCTACAAATAAAGAGACACACAGACTCTGCTACTGGTAAAGACACACACCCTCTGCTGCTGGTAAAGACACACACACTCTGCTATTGGGAAGGAGACACACATACTCTGCTACTGGAAAAGACACACACACACACACACACTCTGCTATTGGTATAGAGAAACACATACTCTGCTACTGGTAAAGACACACACACACACTCTGCTATTGGTGAGGAGACACACATACACACTGCTATTGGAGAGGAGACACACACACTATGCTACTGGTAAAGATACATACACACTCTGCTACTAGTAAAAAGACACACTGACTCTGCTACTGGTAGACACACAAACACTCTGCTTCTGGTAAAGGGACACATGCATTCTGCTACTGGTAAAAAGAGACTCTGTTACTGCTAAAGAAACACCCACACAGTCTGCCACTGGAAAAGAGACACACACACTGGTATTGGTAAAGAGACACACACACTCTGCTATTGGTAAGGAGACACACACACTGTGCCACTGGTAAAGACACACACACACACTCGGCAACTGTTAAAAAGAGACACACACTCGGCTACTGGTAAAGAGACACTCTGCTGCTGGTAAAGAGACACATACATTCTGCTACTGGTAAAAAGAGACACTTACTCTGCTACTGGTACAGCGACACACACACACACAATCTGCTACTGGTAAAGAGACACACACTCTGCTACTGGTAAAGAGACACATCCACCCTGCTACTGGTAAAGAAACACACCCACTTTGCTACTGGAAAAGAGACACACACTCTGCTACTGGTGAAGAGACACACACTCTGCTACTGGCAAAGAGGCTCATGCACTCTGCTACTGGTAAACAGGGCCGGACTGGGAACCAAAACTGGCCTTGGCAAAGAGCTCGGCCGCCCCCCCTAGAAGTGGCCGAGCTGTTTTCCAGGGCCGGTTTCGGACGATTTTGTAACAGGTGCCAATTTTGCAGCTATGCTGCAAAAACGGCCCTGTAACAAAAACGGCCCCCAGGGGCCCAAAATCGGCCCCACCCTAGCGGCCCACCAGGGAAATGCCCGGTGCCTGCTACGGCCAGTCCGGCCCTGCTGGTAAAGAGACACACATAATCTGCTACTGGTAAAGAGATGCACACACTCTGCTAGTTGTAAAGAGACACACACACACACACACACACTCTGCTACTTGTAAAGAGACACACGAACTGTGCTACTGGTAAAGACACATACACTCTGCTACTGGTAAAGAGACACACACACTCTGCTAATAGTAAAACGAGACACAATCTGCTACTGGTAAAAAGAGACAGACACTCTGCTACTGGTAAAGAGACACCCACACAGTTTGCCACAGGTAAAGAGACACACACACGCTCTGCTACTGGTAAAGAGACAGACACACACACTGCTTCTAGCAAAGTGACACATAAACTCTGCTACGTGCATGAGCAGAAGACCTAGCGCAGACTAAAGCCCCTTTATTTATTTCCTCCAGCCGGGTTAAGGTGTAACATATCCGGGTTCGTAGGTCAGGCCCTATAGTGTCCGTGTGGCTCACTGCCGATGGCAGCCATCTCATGGAGAAACCAGCAAGTGATCTTGCAATAAATAGGGTGACCTTATTTCGGATTATTAGATACAGTCCTGTTTTTAGAGAGGGTAGACTGACCACCGAGGGTGGCATTTACTTCCCTTTAATGACACTTTGTTTTTTCTTTGTTACTGACTGTTGTTCATTGCATCATTCTGTCCCCTCCAGTCGATGCAACATTATAGTCCTAGTTCTATGTTTGCAGCATATTATCCACCCATCCCTACCGTCTCTAGCTTGTTGAAGGACACCAGTGTGCCAGCAGCAGTAAGGGGTTCCTCAGTTGCAGGTTGCCCACATATCGATGCATTCCTTTCAGGGTCACCCAAGCATGTCTGGCCCGTTACTTTCCTCAGCGGTTGTCCTTGGCCACTTCCTCTGGCCTGCAGACAGATCTCAAGTGCCAGCTGAATTCAGAAGCCCTTGATTCATCATTTTCATTGGGGGTCAGAAGTCCTTGAGTCTATTTTTCCTTCAGGTGTCACTAAGTCCTTTTAAATAGGGCATTATTCTGGTGTATTTTCTCCCAGGTACAGAATGTTCTCAAACGTGCATAGGTTTGTACGGGGGGATTAAAGGTTCCAGAAGGTAGGTGACTCTGCCCAATCCTAGGGTGACACATCATCAATCCACCCATTTGTCTGCCTCCTGCATATCATTGTGGTACTTTCCAAATTGCAACTTCAAGTAGTATGTTTGCAGAGCTCTCTGGGAGCCCGAAGCCACTTCCACAAATGACGGAGCCGCCTGTAGCTCTGGCTACTTTCCGTTGTTTCCCTTGAGTTCAGTCTTTCCAGGTACTGAAAAATGTCATTAACATATCTAGGGTCTGTCCCACCTTTTCTCCGTCCAGGAAATATCCAAATAACTGCCAAAGACCCAATGCATGAGGATGGCGTTGATCCCCTGGGCTGGCCAGCAAAGCAATTACCTTGGCTCAAGAATTAAAAATGAAGATATAATTAAGGAACTGGATCAGGTAATTAAGAAAGTCATTAAGTAGAAGAACGACTGCAGATGTAAAAAAAAAGGCACACATCTGCATTTGGGATCCTTCTTTACCTTGAATCTGGTGTGTCACGCTCATCTCTAGGACCTTGAAATGGCAACTATATTTCACTGCAGCTTTCACATATAATACACGCTACAGTGCATAACATGCATCAATACAGCACTGCAGACGTATAATATCAATGCCCCACACATTACAAGACCTGCTCGAATCATCACCAATTAATAAAGGTTTCCCTCTGCAATAGTCCACCTGTGCGTAGCTATTGGACTGAGTTAGAGGGCTTTCTCACTCACTCGGCCCACACATGTTTGGAGACACACGTGTGTACCTTCATTTTATACCCATCCCAGAGCCTCTTCGCTGAGCTGCTCAAGAGTGAAACCTATATAAAAGGCGCACAACAGCAGCTCACACTAGTAATCCATTTTTATGATACCCTTAGTGACTGAGACTCAGCTAGAGAGACTCGCTCATACCAGAAATCCAAAACCCAGCTGGTACAAAAAGCAAAAATTCAGGGGGGCAAAATGTGGAAGAAACCATTGTATCACACTAATCCTACAGCCAAGAAAACTCTCAAGTGCTCGAATGAAATATCGAAATATTATTAAATGAAATGTGTTTTTGCATGAGAAAGGTGACAACCATCTATGTAGACACACACTGACCAGATGTTTGAACATAGGCCATGAATGTCGCTAATGTTAATCTGTTGGATAGGCATTTTGTATAATCAAAACTCATCACAGCATTAAATGCTATCATGCTCTATCTAGCATTGGGGCATCACTGCTACTGGAGAAGGTACCTGAGTGCCCATGCAATCCTTTGACCTCTGTTGACTATTGATAGGCAGCTTAGTAATTGGGTAAAGGAATTAACAAGGATAGATACTTAGCCTAAAGGTGTGAATGTGAGTCAATTGAAGGTAGACTTAGAAGAAATTATTATTGGAACGATAAGTCCGGAAAGAGTAGGAACTTATACCAAGGATGAGTTGTTGTTTCTGTGCAAGAGTATTATGTTGAGAACAAAGAACTTTCATGAGAAATTGTCAGAAGTAGCAGGTGAATTTGGGGTCAATATTGAGAAGTCAAAGGTGTTACAAAAACCGTACCGCATGGGCTTTACTGACAAAGATTTAGAAAGTTTGAATACTCAGGACAAAGACTGCAGATAAAAGAGTTGATGAATATTTTAAAGAAATGGGGAATAATAGAAAAATGGAGTAGCAATTGGGTGAAAAAGAAGGAAGAAGCCAGTAGGAAAGGAACATACATGTTTCCAGTAAAAGAAATGGAGCAGGCAGAAAGAGTTTGTCCCATGAGAGAGGTTCCAGGTGGTGGAAATGTCCTCGTACCATGGACCAGACAAGATATATTGACTTTTACGAATAATTTTTCAAGATTGCGAGAAAAAACGGTTGAATGGTATAAACAAGTGGATTGATTTATGAAGGTATCCAAAGTGTTACTGAAAGATTTAGATGGATTGATTGAAATAGTGGCTCTTGCAGATTTGTGGCCCAAATGTAAGATTACAGTTGACTGGCCAAAAGATGAATAGCCTAGAGATGCAAAAACAGGTGCCCGGTCTGAAAAGTTGATGAAAAAGTATCATCAGAATATTACTTTTCTAAAGTTGAAAATCAGTCCAAAGGAAAACGATTGGGTGAAAACTGATAGAACAACCCAGGAGCCTAAAGAATCTGTTTATGGCTATTATGAGAGGCTGTTACAGGTGTTTAAACAGTATAGTGGATTTGAAAACATTGGCGATAAGGATATGGGACATTTTGTGCATCTGTTTGTTTATGGATTAAGACCAGATCAGTGCCATGATACAGCAACATAGGCTATGTTGGCAAAGTCGATTGATGGAATTTCGAGATATGTAAAGTACTGTAGTGACAATATTGACTCTCGATTGAAAAAGCTAAAAGAGAAAATTATGTGGGCTCAAGTAAAATTGGCTGAACAGCAACAGGAGACAAATACTGTCGAATACTGTTTCACAGAACCAGGGTCAGGAGGGATCAACAACTAGTGAGAATAGAGGAAAATGTTAAATGAGTAGAGAAGAGGCTAAAAAGAAATTTCCTTGTCATGCTTGCGGGAAGATGAGACATTGGAAGAACGAGCGTAGATTTGCACAAAAGGGTAATGGCGCAAATCAAAATTTAAATCCACAGATACAGAATGAAGCGATTGGGAAGCAACAACAGCAGGTAGTTACCACCCAGTTAGAGTTGCCACAACTGCCCATACCTCCAAATGTGAATGCTCATATGCAGATGTACAGTACAAGTTTGGGATTTCGAGGAGAAGAGCAGTTTTTTAAGAGTAAATGCAGTGCCGGTGCCTGAGGGGGGAGGAAGAGTGTGTACTTGGCCCATCTTTAGCAGTAGATCAGTAAGCTCCATTTATTGATGGAAATGTAGAAGGAAAATATGTCACCTTTTTATTGGACACTGGTGCTACCCATTCCACTGTGAGAACACTGGAAATCCCAAACCGACCCCTCTGGGGAGAAACTATCCAAGTTGTAGGCATTGAAAAACAAACTCATAAAAACCTCCTGTTACCACCCCAATGGAAAATCACACTAACAATTTCAAATATATGCATTGCTGTGTAGTGTGCGACACTAGTCTAGTGAATCTCTGTGGGCAGGGATTTGTTGTGCAAAATGAATTGCACTATTTATTGTACACTGGATGGTGTTGCAACAATGACACTGGATGAGGATGTTGAATACAAATTATTGATGGCCCAATGAGAGTCAGAAGTAAATGAACTTTATTTATTACTGACTGAAGAAGATTTACCAGAGGAATTGAAAGGTACTGTGAGTCCAGCTGTGAGGGACTTTACCGGAAAAGCAATAGGCTCAATGAAAAATGTGGATCCCATTCAAGTAATAGTGAAGGACGGAGCAATGTATCCAAATACTGAATAATGAGTCCAGAGGTAATTGCTGGAGTCATGCCTGTGATTGATCAGATGATTAACCAAGGTATCTTAAAAGAAATAATGAGCAATTCTTGTAACTCTCCCATCATTGGTATCAAAAAGACTAATGGAAAATATAAAATAGTTCAAGACCTAAGAAAAGTGAATAACATTGTAGTGCCATATTGCCGAATAGTACCAAACCTTGATGTAATCTTGTATCAGATCCCATGTGTTGCTGAATAGTATACAGTCATTGATTTGTGTCAGGCCTTCTTTTCCATCCCCTTGCATACAGATAGCTAATATTTGTTTGCCTTTCGGTTCGGAAATTGTGTTTTGGCATGGTGCCGAGTTCCACAAAGGTATACTGAAAGTCCATCAATCTTCAATCAGATCTTGAAAAAATGTTTGGAAACTTTGAAATTGCCTGGGAATTCTGTCCTGATCTAATATATTGATGACTTACTGTTGGCATCCAAAACTCGAGAAGCATATGTTATAGTCTTCATTGCTTTGTTGAATCATTTAGCTGAAGGTAGACACAAAGTCTCCCCATCAAAGTTACAGTACTGTAGACAGGAAGTTTAGTACTTAGGTCATAAGATTGAAAAAGGATTGAGGAAATTGACCCCAGAGAGAAACAGTATAATCAAGATGTATCCACCCCGGAATCAGAAAGAAGTGAGAATGTTTTTGGGAATGGTCGGATATTGTGGGCAGTGGATATGTGGATGTTCGTTGATTGCAAAGCTTTTACAAAAATTGACCACAAAAGATGTGCGGGATCCAATTGTGTCGAATGAGGAGAGTATGGAATCTTTCAATAGACTGCGAAACAGTCTTTGCCAGGTGCCAGCCCTGGGAATGCCAGATTACTCTAAAGAATGTGCATTATATTGTTGTGAGAGAGTTGGTTGTGTGCTTGAAGTCTTAACTCAGAAACACGGAATGGCAAGGCGTCCAATAGCATATTTTTCTGCTACTCTGGCCTCAGTGGCCGCCACATTGCCAGGTTGCTTAAAAGCAGTGGCTGCCACTTGTGTGAGTTTGGAACAGAGTGAATTATTTGTGATGGGTTACCCGGTAAAAGTCTATGCACCACAATCTGTTGAGATACTTAACTGGTATACAAACTCAACATATGACAAATAGTCGACTGACTAAATATGAGAGAGTAATCCTAGGTGCTGAAATGTGACGGTGGTGAGATGCACTACTGTGAACCCTGCTACATCGTTACCAAATTCAAGGTGTGAGGAGGTGAGGGAAGAAGCAGAACATGATTGTTTGGAAGTGACAGAGCTTTGTATCAAGCTCTGCCCAGATATTTCAGATAAACCACTGGAGGAGTCTGATTCGAACTGTTTGTAGATGGGTCTTGTTTAAGGGATGAAAGAGGTAAATTGTGCACTGGTCATGCTGTCTGTACTCTGGCTGGAGCCCTGGAAGTGTCTTGTCTAAAAGTTGTCACATCTGCCCAAGGTGTAGAGCTGTTTGCTCTTACTAGAGCTTGTAAATTGGCAAAGGGTCTAAAAGTAACAATTTACACTGACAGCCAATATGGTTTTGGTGTAGTGCATGATTATGGTCAGCTATGGATGCAAAGAGGATTCATGAGCTCATGTGGAATTGTTAGAAGCTTTACAATTGTCAATACAAATTGCAGTAGTGAAATGTGCTGCACACCAATATGGATATGATGATGTGACAAAGGGTAACAGATACGCTGATCAATTAGCGCGTTACTGTACATGAAATATCCTAGCTATAAATCGATCTATTGAAAGAGGAAATACCAAATGCCACATTATGGTAGCCACCACATTTGAGACATGGGATGAGGTGAGACAAATGCAGGAAGAGGTCAGTGACAGAGAAAAGGAAGAATGGAAAAAAGCAGGTTGCAGAAAATATTATGATGAGATATGGATCTGTTATGAGGAGAGACCAGTATTGCCAAGATCATGACTTTCTCACATGGCTAGGATGTACCATGGACATGTGCACATCGAACAGGATGCCATGGCAATGTTCAAACAGTCCTGATACAATCCTAAGTTTAGGTTAATAGCGGAAAGTTTGTGCCAAAGGTGTGGCTTCTCAGAAACAAAACTCAGGCAGAAAGACGGTGGTAAGCTGGGGTGTAATTGGGAAAGAAGGAGGACCATTTACTAGAATTCAAATCGATTTTATTGAGCTACCTCCATGTAATGGAGTAAAGTATGTCCTAGTCATTGTTGTTTGTTTTCTAGCTGGGTGGAAGCCTACCCAAAGAGGAGAAATGACAGTTTGACTGTTGCCAAATTGTTCTTGACAGAATTAATCACAAGATTCGGTTTTCCAGTCACTTTGGAATCAGATAGAGGATTACATTTTAATATTAAAATAACTTGAATGATCTGTGTTGCATTACAAATTGAACAGAAGTTACAATGTGCCTACCAACCTGAAGCATCTGGTATTGTTGAACAAATTAATGGCACCATAAAGTCTTGATTAGGAAAGGTGTGTGCATCCACAACAATAAAATGGCCTGATGCTTTGCCCCTGGTGCTCATGAGTCTTAGAAGCATACCTGACAAAAAGACAGGGTTGAGTCCTTAGTGTTAATGGAAAGAGCCATGAGACAAACATATATTCCTGCAAATAAATTCATGAATCTTTCTGATGATCGTGTGCTGGACTATTGCAGATGAATGTCTGAGTCGGTACGTTCTGTGTCCCACCAGGTTGGAGGAGATGCCACACTGACACAGCGTGACCGAAGATACAACCTGAATCCTGGAGAGTGGTTGCTAGTGAAAAAAGCATGTGAGGAAAACGTGCCTAGAACCCAGTTGGAGTGGCCCTTATCAAATCGTATTTGTGGCTACCACAGCAGTGACGTGTTTTGGTTTGCCAAATTGGATACATGCGAGCCATACACGTCTAGTCCCAAGTCCAATTGAAAGACTGAGAAACAAAAATCCACAACCAGTTGCTAAAATGTGTGTGGAATCTGGAGTGATAGATTCAAATGAACTTTTGGACGAAGAACAGCCAAGCACAAGTCAAGTAGAATGGGCACCAGATACTGAGACAAAAGAGACTGCTGTTGAGTCGGAGGATGGTGAGGCTGTTTTTAAACCGGGAGAAGGTGGAAATGCAGTCGAAGCAGAAAAAGAAACATCAGAGATTCCAAATGCTGCCTCAGAAGAGAAAAAGATCGAAGAAGAACTAGACGAGGGAGACTTATCAAGTGAGTCAAACTCAAAAACTGAACCTACAGTGACTGAAACACAAAGAAACCAAGAAGTACGGATAGAGAAAAGACTGAACAAAAGAAGCAGTGAACAGAATACAGAAGGTGATAAGATAGTGCAGGCAAAGTAACCTAGAAAAGGAGATTGCTGGCCAAGTGGGGTGAAAAGACTGAAATACAAAATAATTAGAAGAAGATTAAGAAACAGACCAGAACAAAGCAACAAAATATCAAGTCAGACAGAACAAGAAGATTTAGGAAAAAAAGAGAAGATACAAAAAGAACAAGAATTCCCTGTAGAAAATACAAGGCGCCTGAATGGACATATGTCATCCTTGAGGAGTTTGACATTTTAGATCTAAATTCAGAGCATGAGAATAGCGATACCAAGAATGAGGATGAGAGCAATTTGAGACCACCTTGATAAAGAATGTTTCCAGCCAAACCTCATTAGGTGTAGGATTAAACCACCATATTTAAAATTTTTCTTTTAGATAGAAGTTCATTTAGAATTTTGTAGGCCTTAGTGAAAGGAGATTGTTAGAATTTTCTATTTTTGTAGAGTACTAAAATGGGGAAAAACAAAGTGACTGACCAACCAAAATCGTAGATTTGCTAAATTTTGCTTTTGTAATATCTTCTTACTGACATTTATGTGGATCCTATTAACTATAATCATACCAATTTTTTATGTGAATCACATTAGAAATATTACTAATTAAGTGTCTCCTAAAAGAAAGAAAGATCTTGCTAAACAGACCATAAATGCTAATGGAGAACAGTTAGATGGAAGCATACTCCATCATGAGGAATCGGATAATGATTTTTCATTAAATGTATTTACTAAGTTGTTGTATGAATATACTAACACCATTAATGTGAGTGACTGTTATGTTTGCATGAAATTGCTGCACATATATCCCTGATAAAAGTAAAGGGATAGAAGGTTACATTAGAAACATTACAAAGTTACACAAGGATTCATACCAACTGGAGGGTGATGGTATCTGGTAAACAGTTGGGAAAAGTCTTACAGCTGTGAAAAATTGGTTTACAATGTTTGGAGAGGGTCTTTTAGGGTAGATAGAAATGCCCATGGTTTCAAAAGCAATAATAATTTTAATAATAAAAACAGCGTATCAGTGTTGTAAGTGCATGAAAAGAAAGAACATTACATTAGATAAAAAGTATAAAAAGAAAGGAGTAAAAAGAAAAAGAGATGAGATAGAACTTGAAGTAATAAATTAAGAATATTATATGATGAAAAAGTTAAACGTGAGTGCCATGAAAAGGGAGAAAGATACTACGCTTTAAATACCATAAAAGGTGGTACTCAGTATGGTGAGTTTTTGTGATGGTTTCAAAAGCCATCAAAGGGGATTGACGGAGCAAGGATTCGGAAAAAGAAACCCGCTGTTGGTGAGTACCCCTGTAACATATACTAATATTAAGTAGATATAATACAAATGCATACTTATACATTACCTGAGGGTGAACCGCCTCACAAAATGCATTAAATTAATCTTAACCAAACGTGAATAACCGCAAATTTAATAATATGGTGACTAGAATGTGTTATGAATGCCTTGCACTGCAAATTGTGCGCAAAGTGTAGAAAAAGCATGTTGTGTGATGCTTAAGAAATGCTAATTAACGTTGCTTTTGCTTATGCTTTGCAAGAATAACTAGTAACTTGGATTTGGGTGAAGGAGGGTGATTAACAGGGAAGTCTCATTATCAAAATATTAATAAACATCTGTTTTCTGTTCTTCTAGTAAATGGACAAGTCCCATGATTTTTAAGTTGACCAAACTGTAATGAGTGAAATTTGCAGCGCGCTCAAAGCACATGACACTGTGAATAAACTTGCTGAGCCAGCTGAAAGAGTATGATGCAGTGAAGGACACAACACATGACAAATGGCCAACTTCTGTGCCTACGTGTGAAAGTCTGCAAATTTATAAAATGTATAAACTTTATCCTCAACATGATACTTTTTCCTCATGAGAGAGTAGGATGTGAATTGAATAGGTGGGAACCGAAAATGAACAATGGGGTAGTTAAAGAAAGCATGATCTAATGTTGAATGACCATCCACCCCTTATTTTAACCAATCCGTAGCTAGAATAAGAGGTATTAGAAACTTTAGTGGGATGGACATGTATGAAAAAGGATATAAACAGTAGGTGAAATGCGGTGGGGTTAAGGGTTGCTGCTGCGAGATCTTTTTGGGAGACGGAGAGCGTGAGAGTGTGCTACTGATTTCCGTTTTGCAGAGAGGCCTAGTAGATCCAGTCCTATTATTATTCAGATCTTAAGCCTTTGATCACTGACACTCTGATCGGGGGTCCCTTGCCGCTACCTAGGCCAGGGTGGTGGTTTCCTCATTCTTATTTCCTTGTGTTGGTATCTTAGATATCTCGAGAATTTATTTTGTGCTTTGTCTCTTCATCTATTTTTTCCTTAAATGAGAAGTTAATTTGATGCTTATATTATCTGAAGTCTCTTCATCTATCCCCTCCTTGTGACAAAAGTATTTGTTGAAATTGAGAATTTGCTAGATGATTATTAGATTGTATTCGCTCTCATGAGGTGTTTTCCGAATTAATGCATTGTGCTAGATAAAATGTTAATAACTCAAAAAAGGTTTGGTTATTTGCGTCTGTCAATATTTTTTTGAAATGACTATTTTCCTTCAATTATTCAACTAATTGATTCATCGATCAAGTAGATGAAGAATTAATCCTAGGTGATTATTTGTGAATTTGTGGAAATCCATAACTATTGAAATTGGGTGAAATGATTTGTTGAGGAAATCACAAACTTGACCGAACAGCGCAACAGGGACATTTGGAAAGGGGCGACCACTCGGTCCCCCCGAACGTATGGTGGAGTACCCCGATCCCCCCGGGAAGCCATTTTGGGCGGGAGGCGAGTCTCGGCTGGTATGCCCGAAGCGGCGTAGCCGGGGCGCGCTTTTTCCCGCCCAAGAGGGGGCTGTCCTAGACACCTACACCGATGGCCACGCCCCGGAGGCGGATTGGAGGAGGGTCAACGCCCGCCCGAAGAAGGATAAAAGGAGCAACAAGCCAAGGAAGCATCCTCTTGTTCCTGTGCTCTGAAGCTGCACCTCCCCGTTGCACGTGAGCTCAAGACGGAACGAAGAGCCAATTTTGAGAATTTAATCTTGTGTTTCTTCTTTCAGCGAGTTCGAAGCTTCCTGATCTAGGACCTTGAGGATTACCCTTGGACGATGCCTGGCAAGAAGGTCGGAAAGAAGGCCGGAAAGAGGGTCGGAACCGACCAGATGCTTCGTATGCAGGTGAAGGACATGGCGGACATGAAGAAGCAGATGGCGGCAATGAACGGTGCGGGTGGACCAAAGAAAGTCATCGGACCAGCATTGCCGGGAGTGGTCCCTAACGGGAGAGGTAGAAGGGCCAAGAAGGGGGCATCGGGTGGGGAGGCCCCGGTTCCCGAATCACCTCCAGTGGACCCGGTCACCCCGATCGAGGCTCCAGTTCCGGTCCCGAACGCGGGACAACCAATCCCTGTGGTGGTCACTCCTGTGAACGAGGAAGATATGCCTCCGGAGCTGGCTGCCCAGTTGGCGGCATGGTTGGGCAGAGAGAATGAGGGGGCCACGGCTGAAGAAGCCAGGTCGATAATGAAGCAGTTGCGGCAATGGAAAGATGCTGCGAAGGCACCGTGTCCTCTTGTTTCCCCGCAGGCTCCCGTGGAACAACCAGTATCGGGCGTTGGTTCGGCAGCGACAACGGTCACAGTTACCGGTTCAGGTAAGCAGCCATTGCCAATGGCAGGGGAGGGATCGGTACCCTCAAGGAGGGAAAAAGTAGTTCAACATATCCCGATCGATCTGAAAGAGAGGATTTGGGCGGATAAATATGTGAACATGTTTTCCTTGTTGACCGATCACTATGAGATTGAGCATGTAAAAAACCAGAAAGAGTTTTTGCATCCTAGTGTATGGCGCGCAAAGATGGCGGGTTTCAGAGTAGATGAAACGATCTCCAATTGGGCCAGAGTGTTTGGAATGTTCACTGCAATTATGGGGGAACGTAGGCCCGAATTAGTGGTGGAATTAGCCGTTTATCAGACACGTATCATGGACTTTTATGAATCATACGGGGGCAATCAATGGTGTTGTTACGATAGCATATTTCGTAAGTCCAAAGAGTACGACTCATCCCTGACGTGGGATTGTTTCGACTCCATTTCCTGGCAAAAAATTGAGAGGTCGAGCATGGCGAAGTCGCCATTTTTAGGCGGGAACGGGGTGGAGCCTTCCCGCCGTTCTTTGGGGTCCCCCTTTCGGGCAGGTTCAAGCAGGGATCAGAACACAAAGAATAATGGCAACTCGGGTAAGAAAGGGGTCTGCTGGAGCTTTAACAGAGGCAAGTGTTCTAGGCCACAGGGATCTTGCAGGTTCAGGCATGAGTGTGCAGGGTGCGGACAGTCCTCGCACCCCGAGAGTACGTGCAGAGCCAAGACTGGTGATACGGGAGGTAGAGGGGGCGCCAAACTGGTCTAAAATAGACCGAGGGGCGCCTTTACCTACCCCGGTTGATATCATGGCACTGATCCCTTGGCTGAACGACTACCCTGATCATATCTCCGCCGGGGTGTTGCGAGACGGTTTCTCATATGGTTTCCGCATCCCGGCGGGGGATTTTCGGGGGAAAGCACATTGTAAGAACCAACTATCGGTTCAACAGAATACGGCAGTGGTGCAGGCAAAGATTGGTAAGGAAGTGGCCCGAGGTCAGGTTGCCGGACCATATGACATACCACCAGTTGGCAATTTTGTTTGTTCACCTTTGGGAGTGGTTCCCAAAAAGGACCCAGGGGAGTTCAGGTTAATACATAATTTGTCAGCTCCTAGGGGCCTTTCGGTGAACGATGCGATTGACCCAGGAGTTTGTTCGGTGCGGTACGCATCCTTTGATGAGGCCGTCGCCATGTTGAATCGCCTGGGGCCCGGAGCGCTGATGGCTAAATCAGATATCGAGTCAGCGTTCCGGTTGCTCCCGGTACACCCTGATGATCAGCGTCTCCTAGGTTTTATGTTTCAGGGACGCTATTACATGGATAAATGTATGCCAATGGGTTGCTCCATCTCTTGTGCGTATTTTGAGAAATTCAGTACTTTTTTGCAATGGGCTTTCACAAGAGTCACGGGCTTTACACATGTTATGCATTATCTTGATGATTTTCTGTTTCTGGGGCAGCCGGGGACATGGAATGTGCACAGGCCTTGAATGAATTCTGTAATCTTATTGAGGAGTTTGGCGTGCCGCTGGCACCCGGTAAGACGGTAGGGCCATCTACTACACTCGAGTTTCTCGGAATTGAGCTCGATTCTGTAGAGGGGTGCTTCCGCTTGCCCGAAGAGAAGGTGATGAAATTCAGGGCCTCGCTAAAAACATGTCTCGGCGAAAGAAAGGTAACTCTCCATCAGTTACAACAGGCTGTGGGTCAGCTTAACTTTGCCCTGAGAGTTATACCGATGGCTCGCCCCTTCTCCCGTTCTATCGCACAGGCCATGGTGGGCCTCAAGGAAGGGCACCATCGCACAAGACTGTCAGCAGAGGTTCGCCAGGATATGCGCATATGGTTGGCATTTCTGGCGGATTTCAACGGTCGTGTGGTATGGACCGACCCACCAGTGTCATCAGAAGAACTGGGGTTGTGGACCGACTCGGCGGGGAGTGTAGGTTTTGGCGCCATATTCGGCAATCAATGGTCGGCACGAACCTGGCCGGAGTGGTGGCACGATAATGGACTCACTAGTAACATTGGGTTTCTGGAGCTGTTCCCCGTTCTGGTGGCCTTGGAAACCTGGCCAGAAGGGTTTCGTGATCGATCTGTGGTGTTCTGGTCTGATAATATGACCGTGGTTGAGTGTATCAATAGTCAGGCAGCACGCTGCAAATGGATTTTGAGATTACTGAAGGAAATTGTCCTGCTATGTATGAGACTAAACGTCCACTTTAGGGCAAGACACGTGCCAGGGGTACTAAATCAGGCAGCTGATGCGCTCTCTCGTTCCCATATGCAGGCCTTCCGGGGTTTTCTGCCCTCAGCGGACTCGGTGGCGGCACCATTTCCCGAAGCTCTCTGGTCTCTCGGTGCCCCGGATTACAAAACCTTGTGGGAGAGAGTCTAGCACCCAGGACAAGGAAGGCATATGAAGGGGCGTTCCGTTCTTATTGGTCCTTTTTGGGTTCAGCTAGGGGGGAGCACTGGGGGCAGGAGGAATATGTCCTGAAATTTCTGGTATCTTTACATCAGGCAGGCAAATCAGTGGCTACGGCCAATAGGCACCGGGCCGCCATTTCTTTTATGGCACGGGCTCATGGCATTCAGGACCCCACATCGTCCTTTTTGGTACAAAAGGCGCTGCGTGTGTGGCAACGCCTTGAGGGTCGCAGAGTGGATGAGAGGCACCCGATAGGTTTAGAAAGGTTGTCCCTGTTACTGTCCGTACTCCCGGCGACATGTTCATCTCAAACAGAGACGGTGCTATTCCGGGCCGCTTTTGCATTAGCATTCCATGGGGCTATGCGGGTAAGCGAACTGGTAGCGCGGAACAAACAGGATACGGGGGGAGGTCTGTGTCGAGAACACATTCAAATTAAGGGGGAGACAATGGTAATCTCAATTGCCAGTTCCAAGACCGATCAGGGAGCGATCGGGGACAGTGTGGTAGTCCAGCGGATTCCAGGGTCTCCCATGTGCCCGGTAAAATGCGTGGAGGAGTATTTAGCGCAGAGGGCGGCATCATGGGGGGGAACCTTGCTGAGGCACACCGACGCCACCCCACTGACCAGGTTTCAGTTCCAGCGGGTGTTAACAATGGCAATCGCGGCAGCGGGTTTGAACCCGAGCGATTTTGGGACCCACTCATTCCGGATAGGTGCTGCTACAGAGGCTACAGCCAGGGGTTTGAGTGTAGATAAAGTGAAACAGTTGGGGCGTTGGTCCTCGAATTGTTATAAGAGGTATGTGCGGTTGCACATGTTGTAAAGCTAATGTCATGCACTCACGCTTCTTGTTTTCTGTTTGGTTTTCAGTTTCGCGAGCAGGCTTTGCGGGGCGGACTGTGCAGTTGACCCGACACCTGGGGACCAGCGGTCAAAGATCACCGGCTGAGGCAAGAGTGGTGTGGGTCGTCGGCCACTCATACGTGAGGCGCGCCGCAGACGTATTCAAAGCAGGTGACATGATTCACATGGCTGGGGAATACGGGTACAGGGTGACCTTCTACGGAAGGGGCGGGCTCTGTATTGACCAGTTTCAAACTTTTATGGAGGGCTTGTTAGGGCGGACAAGGTCACCGCCATCTGTAATCATAGTGCATCTTGGGGGCAATGATTTGGTGACCACGGGTCGTCGAGTACTTCTCGAATTAATACTATCCACAGTAAGTTGGTTGGCGAGAAGGGTTCCGGGGTGCACGATTGCATGGTCCCACATGATTCCACGGAAGGTGTGGCGGGGGGCTATTTCTGTGTCAGCTTTGAATCAGTCGGTGAAGAAAGTAAATAACAAACTTGGTAGGTTGTTCCGTACATGTACATTGCATTCTATTCCTCATGGATGTATCAGGGGGGACCATATGTACCTGGAGGATGGAGTCCATTTGTCCCGGGAGGGGAATGCTTTACTCATAGGAGACTTCGTAGCCTGGTTAAAGAGTTTGTGCAGCCATGACCTTTAAGTAGGAGTTTTGTGGGGGGGTCCGGATAGCCGGTCAACTATCCGGCCTGTGGCGGTAAGGTCATGATCGGTGAGCAGTAATTGGAAGATCCCTAGAGGTGGGGCGTCACCCATTATGGATGGGAGCGCCCGGGGGGAGGCGGCCATTGGCCCCTCAAACGGGGAGGCGGTCCCCTTCTAAGGATGGGGACGCCGAAAGGGAAGGCGGTCAAGGCCCCTCCCTGGGGAGGAGGGAATACGGGCCCCTCCTGGGAATTTCCCGGGGCCAGGACATCTGCGACGGCAGATGTGGTAAGCAGTGTGGGGTGGGAGGGGGGTCTACGCTACCTTCTAGACACCTCACACGAGTCCTCGGACAACCATTAAGATGGCGTCGAGTAAACAGGGGCCCCCGTTAAGACAAGGGAAATTGGAAGTTGGCACAGAGGTACAGTCCTCTGTGCGCCCGCCACTCACAAGTGAGGGGGGAGTTCTGGTTTAGGGATCTGACACCGGTTACGACCTTGCCGTTGGCCCGTAATGTTAGGATGTACAATTTCAATTTTGAGAAATGTATTTACAGGATGTTTTAGTATCGGCTAGGAGAACCTTTGTTAGAGATGTGTTAAGGTTAGCCAAGAACATCATAATGTGTAAATGAAATTGTACATGATATGAAACTGTTAATTTAATGTTTTAATTTTGTTTCATATTTTAATAAATACGGCCGGGAGGGTAACTCCCTCCCGCCTTCCAACAGTTCAGAACCGTTTCCATCTTCCCATTCTTGGGGATTGTGTTGAGAGGGGGTGTCGGGTATCCCAACCATATGGGTGTATGTGTATGGGCCACAGTACATGGAATAGTTGCATGTTTGTCCCTGTTCAAAAATTATTGGGTCTGCGCTGGATCACACTGATACTGCAAGCCTAGGCGGTCATTACATAGCGGAAGGACCGCCACCACCAGCCATGCAGTGGCGATCCCCTGCCACATTATGACGGCGGGGGGATTCAGACTGCGACCGTGGGGGACGCAAAGACCATCACCACGGAACAGCCACAGGCAATCGTACGGTGCGGTCTGCATCCATAAAATGCTGGAGTGTGCCTAGCAGGCACCGTACGCCAAATTAGGATGCTGTCTTCAGCCAGTCTTTCTGTGGAGGATAAACCGCCATTGAAAGGCTGGTGGAGATTGGCTCTTGGGGCCCGTTGCGGCCTCCCCTTGTGTCTGGGGGTGGTGTTTGTGCACTGGGGGTACCCATGTTACCCCCTACATTTTACTGCACCAAGTGGCAGGCACTGTGTGGTGCCTGCCATACAGTGCAGTGAAATGCACAACATGCATTTTGAACATCGCAGCGGGTGCTGTAGTCAGCAGCACCTGCCGCAATGTTAAAGTGCAAAATGCAACCACCATGGTGGCGGTCGCATCCTAATTGGGTTTGCGGGACCGTCCCATGTATTGCCCCCTATTACTTGTCGAAATATTTTGTAAAGTGGAAGCTGGCCACAGAATACAGATCAAATATTTACCCTGTCATTCAAAGAATTAATTAATTGATTAATTAGTGACTGAAACAATCAACAAACCAATTAATTGGTCCCACAGTGAAAAAAATTGGCAATCGGGGTACAAACTGTAGTGTAGGCACTGTCAAGATGAACTTCAGAGAAAGTGCTAGCTATTTCATTTTCTTTCATGCATAAACATGCATGTAGAGCTATCAATGTGGTTGTTCCTGCACCCTGTCAAGAGTTACACTTCCGCCACACGGACCACTTGTGTCTATAATAATTGCCCCTGCGGCCTGGGCATAGAACAGTAAAGCCTGTCACAATGCCCAAGAATAATAATTTACTGCAGTTTCAAGAAAGTAATTAAAACTTTTGAACAAAATTGAAACCTACTTTAATAACTGAAGTATATTTATATAGCTAAACATAAAGCAGAAGTGACTTAAACATATGTTCTCTACTTTTTCATACCTCTACAACAGAAACCATAATAACAGATCCCCTCCCAAACACATCAAAGAAGAAAATAAACGAGAATCAAACCCGAAAACATCTACAACTAAAATGCAAAGGCAACTTTGGAGCATACATTATGAATTAAAACTGAAATTCTCTCCACACAATAGTATAATTTAAACATAGTAACATACATATATCACTAAAAGAAATTATTTTTACAAATTTCAAATCACAAATGGATCCTATCAAGGTCCCGATTAAAAGTTTGGCGCTGCGACGCCGGGCCCGCCCCGCCACTGCCATATGGTTAGGCTATCCACAAGATTTCAAGTGTAACTTGTGTCTGACAGGCGTTTTTGGATTTCCACGTGGTGTATTTAAAAACAGGCACTGCACTGGGAATGCCGAATACAGTTCTCACACGGCATGGACTGAAAAGTCCATGCCATGCAGGAACTAGTGTGCATGTATACAGGGGGCCCATGTTGTGCGCCCCTGTGTGTATCCACAGGGCTCAGAGGCACAGAGGGCCCTGAAGAGCCCCCTTTGTTTCCTCTCAAACAGGTTTTCATGAAGGAAGAACCACCATGAAAACCCTGGTGGAGAGGAAACTCATAATATGCTTGGCTCGACTGCAGCAGTCCACCAAGCGTACTGATGTCTCTACACCGCTGCAACACCACCAGGGACCAGCAGGACCTTGGCGGCCAGAGCAGGGCAGTGGCGTTCCACCACCAAACTCATAATACAGTGGTTGGGAAACAGCCGCGCCCAGTGAGTCTGGTGGTCCACGGACCGCCAGACTCATAACTGAGCGTGCTAACTGCCATGGTCAACCTATTAAGATAAGGTCAGTTGCTATGCATCTAGGGTACTTTTATAGCATGGCTATATGTGAAAACTTGAGCACACACGTGTGCACATATACAGGCTGAGCATGTGAGACTACCATCTGGCTCAGCCATGTATCTGCACACAAGAAGCCATTTTCTAAAAGGAACTCTTAAGGGATTGGTGCTAAACTGGTGTAGGCTTTATACTGTGAGTGGGCATAAATAGTGTACATCGGAAGTGATTGCTTGAAAGTCTGTGTGCTTCACTGATTTCTACATTTATACATTATGAGTAAAATCTGAGCCACAGGGCAGTGTAGCCTTGTGGAGGCCCAGAGATAGAGGAGAAGGTAAGTACCTTTTTGTGTATGCTATGATTTAGAGGAAGCAGCATGTTGTTTGATTAGCAAGTATTTTAATTAAAGTTGAATCCTCATTGCGACTTAAAGGCTCATAAAGCTACTAGGACATTGCAGTGGATGAATATCTAGGAGGCTAACACAACACAAACTTTATATATTCAGGCCAATTATTGTGTGGAGATGAGTTGATTTTTGTGAACCTCTTTTCTGTTCATGATATAAGGCTTAAGGGATATAGTATTGGTCTGAGATAAATAAAGAACAAACGGTTATCAAAATATTGTAATTTAGGGATATGGGGTACAAAACTCATCTTCCCCATGTAATTTGAGATTTGGCAGGATTTATGAGTTGGAGAAAGTCAAAAGTTTGGATTAAAAAGAAGTTAAAGCTTCTGCCAAAAGTGACTAGAACATCTATAAAAGATACCGCTGATAAAAAATCTTCATTGTATCACCCTTGGAAAAATCATTTCTGTTACCCAAACTCAAGCACATAAAAATCCTAATTGACATAAGAAAGATAACATGATTACTGATACTGTGGTGTGTGAGGATACAGGAGAATTGGTTTTGTTGAGATCTATTTGTCCCAAATATCATATTTACATAATGGTCCACAATTATCTTATTCACATTTTCTATTGCCACAGTTCTATTTAAGTACTGTTTTAGAGTCATAATCAGACAAAATCATGCCACCTAAATCTGCTAATACAGTTTCCATATGAATCTCACTACAGAATGACAGCTTAATGAATGAGCCAAGTGACACACTTCCATCTATGAAATTTTCCAGTATGAATTTGAAGCCATCACAATCTTTGCTAGACGGAATCAACAAATTCAAACAGAGGTATTAAAAACCATATTAGTAGAAATGTAAAAAGTTAATATTTGTCTCCCTACATCAGTATGACCTGTGTTGGATTTAAATGAAGATAAGCATATAAATTATGATATCGGTGAAAGTAATGAAGTTCAAAGGTGTGGTAAAGATCAGCAAGGAAGGTTTTCATTGATATCTAATTTTCAATGCAACACAACTGCAAATTAGTTTTCATCAGAATAGATTTCCTATCATCCAATGTTGGCTAAAACAAATGATATCCATGGTTGTTTAAAAGTCTCTGCTATTATTAACAATCTACTATATAGAGAAAACACAATAAAAAGAACACAGCTGTATTTCAAAATAAACAAATAGATACAAATTCATTTTAACAATAATTTTCAAAAGAGAATTGCTGCTAAAAGCAAAGGTAGAGTGTAAGAAATTGCTTTACTGGTTGAGGGGAGTGAAACCCTATTCAAGCAGCATCCACAGTTCTTACCAGGGTAAAACACAAGCAAACTGCAAATTATCCTTTGCTTAACCCTCTGGTAGCTTGACACAAGGCAGTCAGGCTTAACTTAAAGCAATATGCAAAGTATTTATGCAGTACGCCAAACAATAATAGAGTGAAACACAACACAAAAAATAAATCACCCAGGGCCAGATGTATCAAAGGTTTTTACCCATTCTGTGTCTATGGGAAAATGTGTTCGTACATATGGCCCACACTACTTAGAAAATGGGATTACAATTTAATAAATGATTTCAGAACAAAATGACAAACATCCAATTAGTAAAGCCTAAGATATGCAACTTTAAATGTTTTATGAAAAGCAAGCGATAAAAATCGCCAACTGGGGATATCTGGTTACGGTAGACCTGGTCCAAGTCACAAATTCAGGCTGACCAGGATGGAGCATGGGCCTGATACAGGCCTGAGTTCAGCCCGCTGAGAAAGTACCTTGAGGCCTGGGTGGCAAGTTGCAAAGTCCTTGTGCCGCGCAGGCCAGTGTTACGAAGCCATCGACGAGGAGCTGTGCTGCGTGGTTGGGTGTTGAGATGCATCATGCAGTGGCGGATTGTTGAGCCGTCATCTAGGAAATGCATTGCCCAGCAACTAGTCGAAGAGCCATCAAGGTAGAGATGAGATACACTCTTCAGCTCTGGCATTGTGGAAACTGCTGGGACTTGCAAGGACTCGAGATGAGATGCATCTGCATTGAGGATGAGCTGCATTGTGATGCAGATAGTTGCGTCGACATTGAAGAAGCATGTTATGTTCCTGTGGCTTAGGACAGGGGCCACCCAGCTAACCATTGAGGCTTTACTGGAGTTGTGGGTCTACAGAGGCAGGCTGGATTCAGCAGGGGTCCACAGCAGCAGAAGAGCCCTGCTGACCTGTTTGCTGACCAAGTACTGCTTTGCTGCCCAGGCCCTGCTGTTGCTGCAACAGGTCTCTTCTGCTGCTGTGGACGACCCTGTTGAATCCAACCTGACTCAGGAAGTTTCAATCTGTGTTGATCTTGCATAAACATGTACTTAAACCCACTCAATAATTGAGTTATAGATCAGGAAAGAGTTAAAGAATTTTAGTAAATAAAGACCACAATCAAATGGTACATAATAAATGCCATGAAGGTTCACAGTACAACGTTAATATGCAAAAAAGTTATATGGAGATGCGAATATAAAACCAATTCTCTGGGTTCACTTTGCAGATACTGGAATCATTAGATTCTTCTCAAGGGAAAACAATAAGAAATGTTGTATCAGCCCTTAAATTAAGTAGCGCAACTGCATTAGATAATATTCATGCAGTGACAATAAAAATCAATATAGATCAGTGGACTGGAAATGTGTCATCTAGTTTTAACAGATAGCTAATACTGTTCAAGTTCAAAACATTTTGTAGAGATGCAGTTATGAAGACAATATTAAGGAAAAGGAAATGGAAGTTTGCATAGTAATAATAGAATGATTACTGAATACAACATTTACTGTTTTTGCAAAGCTTTAGGAACATTTGAATCAGTGGATTAAAGATAGCAATCTTTGTCTAATTGAGCAAGGTGGGTTCTGGGAGGGTCACTCCATGATAGACTACTATTTAACTCCATGATCAATAATTCATAAACCAGAGTTATATCGTTATTTCGTAGACTTCTGAACACTATTTGATTATGTTGATCAAGGATGCCTCTTGAAAAAGCCTCTGAGAAAAGCCTATTAAATGGAAAACCCAGTTGGTGTGCTATCATTCATAAAGGAAATTTATATACTTATCTAACTGGGGAAAAGAGCAACTTGACCACATGGCAGCTTTCAAAAAGAATACAAATTAAAAATTAGCTACGCCAGGGATATATATTGACACCATCCCTTTTTGGCCTTTATGTAGCCGATCTATCCTCCTTCCAGATTAATTCACAATCTATTTTGCCAAAAATTGGAGGTGTCCCTGTTCCTTGCCTCCTTTACGCTCATGATCTAATTTTATTGGATTATTGACATTAGAAATGCAAATAAAGGTGGTTGTTTTAGCAAAATATTGCAGTTCAAATTTTGTAAATATTAATTTTGAAAAAACCCCAAAGTATTTTGGTAAGAAATAATCAAAGTTCAAACTGTATCTTGAGGATAAGTTATTTCAGGAGGTAAATGGCCATAGATGGATGGGCTTATTATTCAAAAAAATCTTATATTAGAAAAAACATCTTCATTCATTAAAGATCAGGGCTTTATTGACAGAGATTGTGTTACTAAAATATTTGGGGACATTCTTTAGCTCCTCTCTAAAAAGCCTATTTAAGCAAAACCCCACCAATGTTGTAAGATGGCCCTGAAGCATTGTTTTTAGATCCAAATGTTCCTTGGGTACACATAGAGAGTGCCTGTTTCAAATGTATATTAAATTTACAAAAATGATCTGTGTTACGTGGCATACAATGAGAATGTAATTTTAATTCTAGCATGGACTGTCTAGTCTAGGACCTGCTTATGAGTTTTTATGCTAAGATTTTTAAAATAAATACTTAGTAAGTGAATATCAGAACAAAATCTCATATCTTTGCTGGAAAGAAGCTGAAACTGGCTAGAGAAATTGGGCCAGTTTATTATTAAAGACCATTGATAAATCTAAGAACAACTTTATGTTATTAGAAATAATAACATCATGAGGACCTTTCCTTTCAAAATCAAGTGTAAAAACATCAACATTAACATTTTCTCTTGAATAATATATAGCATGGTTAATATCAAAAACCTCTTTATCTTTAATTGTAAAAAAACTTGTGTTAAGAAAATGTGTATCCATATGTTTTTGGTTTACCAGACCTTAAGTTGTACTTAGAGGTGTTAAAGTGCATGTTAGGATGTAATCCAATCTATTGTGTCCCTGAGCTTCGCATCATGGGCTTGTTCTATGTATATTTATTACCAAATGTACCATAATTCAGGTAATAATTGACAAGCTCCTATTTTTAAAAATTTTGTGGTAAATAAATATTTACCGTCGGAATTTCTATGCGGTAAAGTTCAATAAAATAACTCACTCGGAAATGAGAGGCAGAGTCCGTGGTATCTGAGTTATAAGGGTTTTATTCCATGAAATGGAATGGTTCGAACCATGGTATCATGTTCCTTTCACCGCTAAGGTTCAGGAAGGGATAGACAATACTTTATTAACAGAGTACAATATATATAGTCAATGCATATAGTGGTGATGGATACAGAAGGCGTAACAGCTGAGAGAAACGAGATAAGAACACATGTGCGTAACAGAAGGCGTGCACGAGGGCGTACACAGAGGTGTGTGCTAGAAACGTCACATGAAAAGTGTCACAAGTGGGTGTATACATAGAGGAATCTTGCAATGTCAGCAGAAATCTGTAGCAAGGATGCGCGCGCAGCGGCATGACGTGTGACTGACGTGAGGCTGGAGGGTGCAGGGGACTTGACATTTAGCACTAGAGGTAGAGACAGAAGTCTGGCATGTCAGATCGACTCGTTCCTAAATCATATCTGATATCTTGTGTTTGGGGAACTATATTATCTAGAAGTAAAGGTCTCTTGGGCAGAGGCTACTCTATACTGACTATTAATGCGTGCATATGTGACTACGTGTCTGCGTGTAATGCGAGGGGCCATGGGCCTACCATGGTAACGGGAGCAATGAATTACTTGCATGGAGATAGAAAGGCCGGGCCCTTTGCTCTGCAGCCGGGGAATTGTTTATCTATTCTGCTAGACTGGAATGTGTTTTCGAGGAGCTGAGCTCGGCTATACTGATAACTTGAAGGCAAAATACTGTCTTTGGCAGGCAGGCAGGCCGAGCCGGGCACCGCTCGCCACGCAGGGAGTAGGACAGAGGTCAGGGATGTATCCCACGTTGCAGCTTTCAGGAGGCAGAGAGCAGAAAGGGCTCGATGGCAGAAATCAAGGCCTAGCTCTGCAGGGCTAGGAAAACGTGAAAGTGCACCATGAAAAGACGGTGGCAAGGCATACTTAGGAACTGAATTATCAATCCATTCATGGTGGATCTGAAAGAGGACATGTTAACGTTGGACACAAATGTATTTGCGTCTTCATAGCGAGTCGAGGAGGGAAGTTACATGCACTTTAAGCACGTACATGGAGACTGTGGGGTACACGTTAGGGGACATTTCTTGACCATAAAAATTCAAATTACCTCATTCCCTCCTTGTCCCCTACGGACCCTTCATGATATATCGATCTTCATTAATCCATCTATCTGTTCATATAACATCATTTGCTCATCCTTTCTCAGGCGGGATGTAGAGCGTGAACTTGAACGGGGAATGCAGGCTGTGGCACACAAGCCACATATCGCTGGCCCACATTGAATGCAGAGACAACAACTGAATACTATGGCCAATATAATCCCTAGGAAAGAAAGTAGCTTCCATCCCCAGGCTGTTATCGTACTCCAGAACCAACCGGACCAAGTCCAGGTGCCTGGATTCTGATGAATCTGATTAGCGATCTTATGAAGACGGGATATGGCTCTATATACTGACGGTGCATTTTCTGGAATGAAAACACAGCAACTCGATCCGATGACTCTACAAGCCCCGCCCCTATCGGCCAGGATGACGTCAAGGACGAGACGATTCTGAAGAACAACAAGTCTTATAGCAGACTGTTCCTCCGTTAAGTTACCTAGGGCGGAAGTAGTTTCATTCACTACTGCTTCAAGGGTTCTGGTCAATTTTCGTATCAGTTTACTATTCGAGACAGGTCCTAAAAAGAAAAAGAATCCTCTATTGAAATCTGTATATTGTTCCCATGCTGTTTCAGTCTGATCGACAATTGGGAGTTCTCTCTTGTGTCTAGTATGTATAAGCTGAGGATTTCTATGGTAGTCAGGAGGAGCTAGAAAAACAGGGGGCAGTAGGAATGCAATGTAACAAGTACCATCCCAATCTAGGGGTAAACGTATGTATGCGGTATGACCACAAATGAAATAGGAATGACGGGTAGCTTTGAATGTGGACTTGCCCTTATCACTGAATTCGATCACAGTAGTACATTCACTATGACCTAAGTGTATTGAACCATTCTTTCTGACACATAATTCGCCTTTAACGGGTAACACTGACATAGAGGGCAAGTCTGGTTCGGTTTCAGACTGGACATTCAGAATCATGAGGTTAAGTGTTTAATTACCTAATCCATATACTTCGTTTTCTAGATCGGTCCCTGTCCTTTGTGGGAGACCCTCCTTGTCTGGGAAACATGCTTGATGCATGACTGTGTTCAGATTTCCCCATACCCAATTGCCTTGGTAAACTATGGAATCAGTGTCTACAGAATTAATTAAGCTGAACCAGGCACCACAGGAACCATTATGCGTAAACGGATACGGGAAGAGGGGCAGAGCTCCCTTGTATTTCTGATAGGGAGGGAGTCGGCCACATATCCAACAATTTGTAGCATTGCTGGTCTGATGGGAATGGTGTAACATACTGATGAATGTATTGTTGCGCAGCGCAAGTCTATAAGACAATTCATGTGGAGGCAGTTCACTGAACATGTGCTCTGCAGTGTTATTAAGAGTAGAGTGTGCAATAGGAAAGAACATATGCAATAATACACTTATGCCAATAACCATAAGACTCAGAAAAAACATAATCAATAACGTGATGATGAAATAGCTCCGGAGAGATTTACAATGTTTCTGTTTCTTGATCTGTTTCTGTCTATCTCTCTCTCTATTGGGGTCTAACTTGTACATGTCAGGAACCTGTCTAACCGCTTCACCTAGGGGAGGAGTTAAACTATTAAACTGTCTGACTTGCTAGACCTTAATTTCAGTTTATACTCCTGCTGAGGAGTTTTCTCTACCAGGGGGAGTTTAGTATCAGTCTCTGGAATGGGACAGGGCTGATAGTCAGTATTTGGCGGCAGTCCATAGTATTTCTTGATGTGGCTGGAGTGGAGCCAGCCTTTGCGGCCCTCCACCTTCACTGCTGTCCTTGTGGTCAGTAGAACAAGCTTCGGCTCCTGCCAGCGGGGCTCCAGCGGACTCCTCCTGTCAAAATTCCGAATAAAGACCAGATCTCCGGGGACGATCTCGTGTGGCTTCACCTCGGCGTTGTCGGGAAAGGCTGCAGCTACCTGTGAACGACATGATTGTAGTGCAGACATCAAGGAAGCAAGGTAATCTGTCAGCATATTACAGTCAACATCTGTGATCTTACGAGGCAAAGGCGTCCCCCACATATTCGGTGGCCTACCAAAGACCACCTCGTACGGGGATAGCCCTGTTCTGGAATGAGCTACCATTCTCATGTAAAAAAGTGCAACTGGTAATGCTACAATCCAATCAACGCCTTTCTCTTTACATACTTTTGCAAGGCGTGTTTTCAGTGTCTGATTGTGTCTCTCTACGAGACCTGCTGCCTCGGGATGTCGGACGCAGTGGAACTTTCACTGATATCCTAGCAGGAGTGATACCTGCTTCATTAGCTCGGACGAGAATGGCTGACCGTTATCTGAGTACACGACACGAGGCAAACCGTACCGTGGGAAGAATTCACGAACCAACTGTTTGGCAGTGGTCGGAGCAGTGTAATCTGGGACTGGATATGCTTCTGTCCACCGGGAAAGTGCACATACAACTACGAGGACATATTTGAATCCTCGACATCGTTCCATCTGGATATAATCAATCTGGAGGACTTCAAAAGGGTGATCGGGAGGATGAAATCCACCTTGCTCTACAGGAATGCTTTTGCCTGGGTTGAACTGACAACAGATCATGCAAGTACGCACTTTCTGTTTTGCTGCTGCTTGTAAATGTTTATTGTACCAGAGATTCTGTAAACTGTCTAACATGGCTTTTTCTCCTAAGTGTGCTGGACTGTGTGCGGTGTTAATTATAACTTGAACCATAGAGTCGGGGAGAAACCATGTGGCTTTTCCCTTCGTCATCCATCCCTGGTCTGTCTGGATCCCTCCTAGTTCAGTCCTTTTCTTTATTTCGTCTGGAGTAGCATGTGTCTGTATGTCAATTACATCTAGTGCGGGATCCTTAACTGTCATGCAATGTGTCGGCGTCGGAACTATTGTCTTTGTCATATCAGCTGCATGTGTGTGAGTCAGAGCTGTGTGTTTCGCGGTTCGATCGGCCAGGTCGCTACCCTGGGAAATAATATCTGTAACTTTAGTATGTGCTTTGCACTTCATGATACCTATGGCTGATGGCAAATGTATTGCTTCTAACAATGCTTGAATGAGGGGACCATGCTGGATCTTGGCTCCGTGAGAGGTCAAGAAACCTCTTTCTTGCCAGAGTACACCGAAGTCGTGTACGACTCCAAATGCATAACGTGAATCTGTGTATATGTTAACGTTCCTGTTCTTGGCTACTATACAGGCTCGAGTCAGAGCAATGAGCTCTGCAGCTTGAGCAGACAGTGTATCAATACGGTGTGTTTCTTTGACTTCAGTTTCAGTGGTCACTGCATATGCGGCCACTAATTCTCCTGTGCTTGTTCTCATACATGAACCATCCACGTAAAATGTCAGGTCTGGGTTAGTCAGTGCAACATCTGTCAAGTCTCGTCGGGGCTTTGTTACTGCATTAATGATCTCTATACAGTCATGTGGAGCTGGATCTGTTGTGTTCGAGGGTAACAATGTGGCAGGATTGAGTA
The DNA here is from genome assembly GCF_964263255.1 of Lissotriton vulgaris. Taxonomy (NCBI): domain Eukaryota; kingdom Metazoa; phylum Chordata; class Amphibia; order Caudata; family Salamandridae; genus Lissotriton; species Lissotriton vulgaris. The sequence continues at coordinate 164,659,485 of NC_141689.1, forward strand.
TATTGCAGCGTCTGATTTCTATGTGGGGCTGGAACAATGTCAATTCATAACCTGTCAGTCGTGCTATAGTCAAGTGTTGAGTCTGTGTTTTGTTTAAAAGAACTTCTACAGAGTGTGGAACTTGTACTGTCAATTGGTGTCCTAACACTATGGAATCACTTTGTCGGATTGCTAGGGCTGTCGCTGCAACTGATTTTAAGCACGCGGGCAGGGCCTGGGCTACTGGGTCTAATGTACTCGAAAAATAAGCACACGGCTTATGTGAACCTGCTTGGTCTTGTGTGAGGACAGATAATGCTGTGCCATCACGTTCTGTAACGAAAAGTGTAAAAGGTTTGCTGTAACATGGTGTTGCTAAAACCGGTGCTTGACATAATGCTTTCTTTAATTCATCAAAAGCCTGTGTGTGTTCCTGAGTCCAAGGGAGGACAGTCGAAGTCGCTGCCTCCTGTGTTGTCAACTGTATGAGTGGTTTGGCTAGAAATGCGTACTGGGGAATCCATTGTCTGCAGTAAGAGGTGAGGCCAATGAAGGCCCGCACTTCCTTTTGTGTCTTGGGTTGCGGTAAGTGTGCAATTAACTGAATGCGATCAGGTGTTAGCTGTCTCCCCCTCTTGGACAGCAAGTGCCCAAGGTACACCACTTGCTGAACACAGAATTGTAGCTTTGAAGGGGACACCTTGTGTCCCTTGTCAGCCAGAAAATACAAAACTGTCAGTGATGCTTGCACACATTCTGGTTCACTCCGGGCGGTGATCAACAGATCATCGACGTACTGGAGTAGGGCAGTGTTAACTGGCATGTGAATACTGTCAAGTTGTCTTTTCAAGGCTTGGCTGTAGATGCTGGGGCTTTCTGTGAATCCTTGAGGTGCGCGTGCAAATTTGAAGCTACGGCCATTTAAACAGAATCCGAAAAGATATTGGCTTTCCGGATCAATGGGGACACTGAAGAAGGCGTTTTTTAGATCAATTACAGTAAAGAACGTCGCCTCTGAATCAATAGCAGTCAATAATGATGAGATGTCTGGGACCACAGGATACTGTGGTACGATGCATTTATTTAACTCTCGTAAATCAATCACCAACCGATAAACTGGAGGTGCATTCGGGTCAGTACGTTTAAGAATCGGGATGATAGGAGAATTACAGATATTTGAGTCGGTTTCTACAACCACTCCTTGTGCAATGAGCTCTTCAATGATTTCCAGTAAAGCCACTACAGCATCGGGTGGTAACTTGTATTGTCGGATTCGGGATAATACAACTCCTGGCTTGAGTGTAACTCGGTATGGTGTAATGTGCATACAACCTACATCAGTTGGGCCTTGCGCCCACAAATGTTCTGGTACATTTTTCAATCTGACATCAAAATCTCGTAATACATAGTGACCCTTAAAGTCACGCAAAAACAGTCTAACTCCTTCCGGAGAACAACATATTACTGCTCCTAGAGCTTTTAGCGTCTTGATACCTAACAAGTTTTCTGGACATGATTTCGTGAGCAATAAGTCTGTAGTACGTGACAATGGACCAACTGCTAGGGGAACAGGTTTCGATACTTCATTAACAATAGGCTGTCCTGAAAATCCAAGGGAAACATTCTGTGAGCCTGAGAGGGGTGCCCCTGGAACCTCGTTGTGACTTATTGTTGTTCGACTTGCCCCTGTGTCAATCAAAAACTTTCTATCTTTTCCTAATACTTGACTATGTACATAAGGACCCTCTTGATCTACAGGAACTTCAATGAGAGGCAAGCCAACCTCCCTCTCTAGGCTATTTCATGAGTATCGCTGATAATCGGGGTAATCAGACTGTGCATACTGGTACATCTGCTGTGAAACTTGCTGTGTCGCGGCAATGGGCTGTGGATGTGGTACCGCTACTGTCTGTACTGTCTGTTGTGGAGCAGGCATAGGCTGTACGTTCTGTGGAATATGTTGCTGGACCTGATGTTGGACCTGATCCTGTCTAGGCTGACGTGGTCTCTCTTTAGTTTTACCTGTTGCTATATTGTGTTTCAGAACTGTACATTCATTCACATAGTGACCTGGCTGTTTACAATAGTTGCATGTCCCTTTAACGGGAGCCGCCGTATTATTATGTCATACCCCTTTTCTGACCGTCAGCTGGAACTGACTGAGCAACTAACATTTTCATTTTCGTATCTTTCATACGTCTCTGTTCGTGATCTTGTTCTTCCCTAATTCTATTCTATTCTATTCTGGTGGTACTGTAACATTTGTAACATTTGGGAAGGCGTATTTGTTTGCCATGTGCTTTCGACTTTCAAAACACGGTTCTTAAGTTGAGGCAGGGAATTCTCGACTAATTTTGATACAAAGAGGTGTGGGTATGACTCGCTACTTGTTTTCAGGCCACTGTTAATAATAAAACATTTCTCGAATCTAGAATAAAAATCACTAGTATCTTCATCGTGTTTCTGCTTACAGGCTGAGATTGCGTCCCAGTCTTCCTTTTTAGTCGCTAACAGTCTAGGCAAAACCTGTACTAATAAACCTGGTAATGTTTTAGCTTTATCCCCAAGGCCTAACCCTGGGGTACGACCTTTTTCTTCGACTTCTAATGCAGCCCAATCAATCTTTTTGTCGCCCACCTCCCATTCTTTCTCCTTTAGTTTCTCGTAAATTCCTGCAGGCAACAGTACTTTTAACATTTTCATAATATCCGAATACGTGTAATCGCCCATGAGTAACATATCTTCAATTTCTCGGTGAAAACCTGCAGGGTCTTTATCATGACTGGGCACTATTTTCTTCATTTCCAATAATTCCATTTTAGTGATAGGCGTGTATACATACACACGTGTAAGGGTATCATCAGCATTCCTGACTGGATGTACTTCTCGTAAGGGATTCTGTCTGTCGAAGTAAAACATTTTTCTTTCTGGGGTGGTGGAGCTGAAATAAACTGTGGTTTCAGGAAGGCACTATATTTGTGTCGATGTTCTAGAATTTCTTTAATTAAATCAGTACCTAGGCCTCTCCATCTATTCGAGAGCAGTTCTATTAATATAGCCGGCAAGGGACCTGGATCAGAATGTTGGCTTCTGAACAACGTAATGAGATGCTGAATCATGTATATACCAGCTAATTTCTGTTCATCAGGGGAGAGGTTCAAAAACGTCTGTGCTACTGCATCATCATTATACGTACTAGAATTGTCAGCCCATTGTACTGCGGACCGGGCTAGTTCTTGTTCATCCATGGAATTGAGTACATGGTACCCCATTCGGTCTTGAAGTATTTTATCGGCAGCCTGAAACATATGTTCAGGAGAACTCGGATTTGATATAGCAGAGAAAAAAAGTCTTTTGCTTTCTGGACGTATTGTTTTCTTAAGGTATCTTCCCTTACCTACATATGCTATCATGTCGCTAGTTGCTAATTGCGACGTTTCTGCGGTGGTCTCTGGTTGTTCTTCCTCCTCTGATGTTTTCCTGTCATCTGACTCTAGTTGCTCTTCAGGTTCTCTGCGGGCATGTATATCTATTATTTCTTTACGGATCTTTCTAACCATAGTATGTACACTGTTCTCCTTATCATGTTTACCTTCCGCCATATTCTGGCTCCATCTATTCAGTCTATTCATCTCACTTTGTGGAAAACCTGCCTGATCTTGTTCTCTTATTAAACAATTAACCAAAAATCGCATTATTAAACCTTTGTTCTCAACTTTCTGACGTGACATGGCTGCAGCAACACACTCCGGTCCTTCTCCTGTTCTAATAAAATAATACAATTTGTCTAGATGTTCTGGCATTCCTGGTAGTAACATCAAATAATCTGTAACGCGTCTCAAACGTAGGGACGCTAACAACATGGGTCCTGTCGTACCAGGCACTGGGTCATATCTGCAATCTGTAAGTTCTCTTCTAAGTTGTTCGGCCGGTGCACCTTTAGGTGTCCGAGCCTTTGCTAACTCTCTCATTGTCACTCGGTGTAACGGTGTAACGGTGGGGGTGTTTGATAACCTCCTGTAGCACCTCCTGAAGCGAAGGCTTGAGCATAACCTGGCTGTAGGGTCGGTACCTGCTGTAGCTGGGTTGGATCCTGGACCACGCCAGTCCCAAAAGGATTAGATGGATGCAGTTGTTGAATACCAAGGGGAACAACGGGAGCGGGAGCGGGTAGCGGACCTGGAGGGTAGATGATCATGGGGTAGGTGGACGTCAGCAGGTGCAGGTGGTACGGGTACATGGGCAGGTGCAGTAGTATATGTAGGAGCTACATCGTCTAAATAGGAAGAAAGGAAAATGTCTGCTGTGGTCTTGTGACGTAATTTAGTCGGAACCAATGGAGCGGGCAGATCTTTCGGTATTTCCGGAGTGGCCTTAGGTAAACCCTCGGCCAAAAGAGGATACATACCATTCACAAGAGTGTTTTGTTGTCGGTCTACTTGTTCTGCTTTAACTCGTATTCCTTCTTCAACTAGTTCGTTTTCTCGAGCTTTATCTGAATCTTCTCTACGTTTTTCTGTTTTTCTGAATTCTTTTTCTGTACGTCTATGCGATTCTTTACGCCACAATTCTATGGCGTCTTTCTGAGATTGTCTGGCTTTCTTTTTCCATAGCGCTTCTTCTACTCTCATGATGCAATCTGCATCCCATGTCCCTGTAACGGGCCATCTATATTTCTCGTCTAGGTTCTTAGTATAATCGACCCATAAATCTAGATATAACATGGCATCTAAGCCGTGTTTGTGATACATAAAATTTCTGGGAGTGTCCCTAGGTGGGACAGGAATCGCTTCCTCTAGTATCCCTTTCCTAGTTCCTAACTGTCTTAACTTTGAGAACAATGGCATCTTGATACTTTGGCACTTGACACTTACTCGAACTTGAACGCAATTTTTACACATAAACACAGTAAAGTAGATCAAACAGTCACTCATACCACGATATTAATCACATAGAAACATTTTGAACACATATTGACTATACATGAATTCTATAACGAAAACAAAATCGAACCGTTGAAGACACAAATTACTTGATATACTGCTAAACAGTACAGATACACTGCTAAAACAGTGCAGACCGGGTCTGTGTACCCAAACCCGTCTTGACCGGATACATAGTAATGCACCCGTCTAGATGCGTCCCCAGCAACGGTACTCACCGGGAAGCACGGAACGGAAGGCCTCGGAAACTCGTCTGGACTGGACCGGACTGGACTGGACTCGACTCGACTCGTGACGTCATACAGGTACGTCGGAACTGGTGGGCCTCTAGACACCTCGGACCTTGCTCTCTCGGCTGGGCTCTGGTCGGGATCCTCCGCACTCCTCACCGCCTCGTCTGGATGCTGATCGCAGTCTCCGTCACCTCCGTAGGCCTGAGGGAGATACAGGAAATCCTGCGGGTACGCGTAATTGTCCGTCACGGCTGTGGCAGGGGGCAAAGCCTGCGACGCACCTACCGGCGCGTGGGGTGGGGGAGGGGTCCCTATTCGGGCGCCAAATTAATGTGGTAAATAAATATTTACCGTCGGAATTTCTATGCGGTAAAGTTCAATAAAATAACTCACTCGGAAATGAGAGGCAGAGTCCGTGGTATCTGAGTTATAAGGGTTTTATTCCATGAAATGGAATGGTTCGAACCATGGTATCATGTTCCTTTCACCGCTAAGGTTCAGGAAGGGATAGACAATACTTTATTAACAGAGTACAATATATATAGTCAATGCATATAGTGGTGATGGATACAGAAGGCGTAACAGCTGAGAGAAACGAGATAAGAACACATGTGCGTAACAGAAGGCGTGCACGAGGGCGTACACAGAGGTGTGTGCTAGAAACGTCACATGAAAAGTGTCACAAGTGGGTGTATACATAGAGGAATCTTGCAATGTCAGCAGAAATCTGTAGCAAGGATGCACGCGCAGCGGCATGACGTGTGACTGACGTGAGGCTGGAGGGTGCAGGGGACTTGACATTTAGCACTAGAGGTAGAGACAGAAGTCTGGCATGTCAGATCGACTCGTTCCTAAATCATATCTGATATCTTGTGTTTGGGGAACTATATTATCTAGAAGTAAAGGTCTCTTGGGCAGAGGCTACTCTATACTGACTATTAATGCGTGCATATGTGACTACGTGTCTGCGTGTAATGCGAGGGGTCATGGGCCTACCATGGTAACGGGAGCAATGAATTACTTGCATGGAGACAGAAAGGCCGGGCCCTTTGCTTTGCAGCCGGGGAATTGTTTATCTATTCTGCTAGACTGGAATGTGTTTTCGAGGAGCTGAGCTCGGCTATACTGATAACTTGAAGGCAAAATACTGTCTTTGGCAGGAAGGCAGGCCGAGCCGGGCACCGCTCGCCACGCAGGGAGTAGGACAGAGGTCAGGGATGTATCCCACGTTGCAGCTTTCAGGAGGCAGAGAGCAGAAAGGGCTCGATGGCAGAAATCAGGGCCTAGCTCTGCAGGGCTAGGAAAACGTGAAAGTGCACCATGAAAAGACGGTGGCAAGGCATACTTAGGAAGTGAATTATCAATCCATTCATGGTGGATCTGAAAGAGGACATGTTAACGTTGGACGCAAATGTATTTGCGTCTTCATAGCGAGTCGAGGAGGGAAGTTACATGCACTTTAAGCACGTACATGGAGACGGTGGGGTACACGTTAGGGGACATTTCTTGACCATAAAAATTCAAATTACCTCAATTTGTAAACAATTCTTAAAACCAATATTGTTTAAATATTCTTAGTATTTGAGACACTATGCTTTAGATCTTGTAAAAAGCATTCGATATTTGGATGTAATAATAGGATTAACTATTTTATAAAGACAGCTAAATTATACTTGAAGTAGGGTTCAATTGTATATTACTGAAATGTTTTGATGTGTTGGTGTGCTATCATTTGCATTGGGATTTTTAAAGAATTGTAAACCATAATAAACTTGATAAAGTCAACAAAAAAAACCTACTTACAATTTTGTTGCAGTAGAGTATTTTCTAAAATCTACTACTGCCAATACTCTACAAAGATTAACCCAAAAAGCAACCTTAAAAGAAGTCTAGTCACTCCTTCAAATGAAATGACAATGCAGTTTCACTACCCACCCAAAGCACAAACATTTAAAAAAAACTTAAAACAAATGAAGAAATCATTTAAAAAAGATTATATTAAACATACATTGAAACATGTGCCTAGATTATCAAAGTCCTTATTAAACGCTAACAATTAAATGCTGCCACAAAGTCATCTAAATTCATTACAATTGCCTACTGCTAACTAAACAAATACTAAAACATCTTAATAATCTCTAAAGTTTCCACCCTTACCTCGGTGGTGATTATGATGGCGGTGGCGATCCACCTGCCATTACAACCTGATTATCCCCCGCCATATTACCATGGCAGCGAGTATCGCTGCAGATGCAAAGTGCGTCCGCCGCTTTTCCGCCAGTCAGCAATCATTACGATTGCCAACCATGTGGACTTGGGCACTAATATGGTGGGTGTTTTCAAAGGATGGGTGTTTTCAAAGGCCTTTCCAGGATGGCAATGCCGCCATAGAAAGGCTGACGGGGAATTGCTTTGGCGGCCCGTTGTGGGCCCCCAGGGGGGTGGGGTGCTGCACTTGGGGGTTACCTATGGTACCCCCCTACATGGCCATGCACAAGGTGGCAGGCACCGCGCTGTGCCTGCCATGATGTGCATGGCAATGCACAACATGCCATTTTGGCATTGCGGCGGGGGCTGCTTTAAGCAATGTCAAGGTTGCGGAATGCGACCGCCAGGGCATCCTAATCAGTGATGCGGGTCCGCCACACGTCTGGCAGCTGGTCCCGGCAGTGCTAGGGTGGCTGGCGGACAAAAGTCCACCCGCCATCCTAATGGGCTCCTAAGTATCAAAAAAGCAAGTTTAAAGTAAACTTATTTTTTTTATTGGGCTGCAATCTTGCATCTGTTCACCTCGTTGAGCGGCACACAATGACGGAAAAAAAGGAAAAATGTACTGCATTTATATAATGGTGATTTTGTTGAAATTAAAAAGAGAATTTGAATACATATTTAATTACTGTAAAATGTTGTTAAATGTTTAAAAATGTTTATGAAATGTACATTGGATACAGTGTTTATAAAGCAGTAATTTATTATAAAATACATAAAATATTTAAAATATTTCTAGTATTTTTCTACATCTTTCAGTCATTATTTTATTTCTTGAAATATCTTCTTTTATCTTACAAATATGTCACAGCTCAATGAACAAAATCCATATTGTTTTTAATATATACTTATTCCAAATCCCATATTTTGGCATGTGTCCCCAGGACTTAAAGCCTGAAGACCAATTACTATCAACTCTAAGGGCCCGATTCCAATCTTGCTCTAAAAGCTCTCCGACCGAGTCGGTTCCGGAATGTTTTCTGACCGAGCCGGACTCCTGCAGTCCGCCCGAGCAAGTACGATGTGACCGCATGCTGCCGGACTCGGTTCGGTCTGACTGACATTGAAGTCAATGGGAGCTGGTCGTACAACGCGTACATCGGCTCCCATTGACTGAATGGGTACATCTCGCACAAGGGCTCCCACTACAGTGGGTACGCGTCGGTGCCATCCGCACCGAATATGCCTGCATTGGGCGACCCTTGGGTCTCCCCCCGTGTCCGAGTAGTAAGGCTGTGGGTGACGGAGGGTCCAAAGCGGGCCCCAAAAGCAACGTCCCGAACGTTTTGCAAACCAGAAACTTCAGCTCGAACCGGCTGTCCGACACATGCATCGCACTGGCTCGGTCGGAAATCGCATCCGTTGCACGGTTGGTTTGCTTACTGACGAGACGTACGGAGCGGTTCAGACCCGCAAATGAATCGGTCGAAAAAAAATTTCGTTGCTCGCATCATACTTGCTCGCTTGTAAAGGTGTACGAGTCAGGTGGAAAACACTTGTACGGCTCGTACTTTTTCCGGCCGAATTGCATTTGGTGCCCTTCCGAGTGAGATCGGAATCGGGCCCTATCAAGTTGACAGTTGTGACTTATTTATTTATTTTTGGGTTTGTAACGTGCCGGAATCACACCCGAAGGTGTATCTCCGCACAATGCTGTAGGGGTGAGTGCGATGGGATGAGACGTTAGTATTGAAACAGCACTGTTTTTAAACTTTTCCTGAAAATTAAGTGGCTGGTACATTGCCTAAGGGAGAAAGGGAGGCTGTTCCACAGTAGAGGGCCCATGACAGAGAGGGCGCGTCCTCCTTGTCTGGCCTTTCTGACTCGAGGAACCTGTAGTAACAACTGGTTACTAGAGCGGAGGTTGCGTGTGGGGCGATGAGGGACAAATCTATCAGCCAGATAGAGCGGTCCCAGATTATGCAAGCTTTTATGCACCACACGCAGTTACAGAAAAAGTGGTCAGAGTCTATCGATTCGTGAAAACAATAAATGTTAAGCAAGTAATTAATCAAAAACATAAAACCAGACAATGTTATATCCAAAGTGTGCTTACACTATTTATTCCTAAATTCAGCATAGTATAAATCAAGTACCTGGTTCAATTCCATAGGTACCTAGACACAAGAAGTATCTTTACATACAGACACAGGAGATACATTAATCAATTAAGTCATTGAAACATCTGTACACCAGTAGGTGTTATTCTTATATTGAATACACCGTTCATAAACTTCAAATGGAAAAACCAAACATTTTGCGCCAATTATTTACATGAATGTCGCGCTCAAAGTGGTAGAAATAGGGGAATAGTTAAGTGGGATGGGTGTGATAGGAAAAAAGTGAGGACTAGGTAAAGGTGGTTGTGACTAGAAACAATCACAGTGGAATAAAATAAACCCTTTACAGTCTGTAGTTCGATCTGCAGTTCCAATATACACATATACATAGGATTCGTATTACTCTGTAGATTTAATCCTATGATTGGAGATTGGTTGTGATCAGGTCTACGTTTCGACCCCCAGGTTTACAGGGTAGGTTTGATCCTCATAGTGGGGTCTTCATCAGGACGGGGCAAAGCAGGAGCGCCTATGAATAATAATTCTGAATGAGTGTATCATATATTTAGAGAAACTGAAAGGCACACTGCGGAAACACATCAATAAATATGAAAGGCTTACTTTAACAGAGGCCCTTATGTGGCCGTAATGTTAGGACCACCAAGGGTTCCTTTCCTTTGGGGTGGTTACTCCGCCTTTATCTGAAAGGGGAGAGTAAAATTACTAGCCAAACTTATTTAAAGCGTAGCGTACGCATTAATTATCAAAAGGTCCTGAGGGGGTACTTACTGGGATAAAGAGCTTTTCGTCCAAAGGGTTGTTTCTCTTTCATGTAGGTTCACAGCTAATTCGCCGTATATGTGGTCATGTTTCTCGCACCACAGGCGATTCTGAAGAAAGAGGAAATCGCCGGTTGTTAAAGGCAGTTGCCTCGGTATGCGGGGCACATTTGTCAAATTGCCGGTATTTGATACTTAAAGGTCGGCGCTCGAATGCAGCGCTAGTTATGGGGCTAAAGTTACACAGTGATATTTTGCTAGCATCTAGCATTACATATGGGAGCTGGGAGGCGCCGTTTTGTATATCGAGCGATTCTGAAGCAAGAGGAAATCGCCGGTTGTTAAGGGCAGTTGCCTCGGTATACGGAGCACATTTATCAAAATGCCGATACTTTATACTTAGAGGTCGGCTCTCAAATGGAGCGCTAGTCATAGGGATAAAATTACACGGTAACATTTGGTGGCATCTAGCATTACATATGGGAGCTGGGAGGCGCTGCTGTGTGTATCGGGCACCAGGTCTCTCTCATTGCTGGGACCCGAGGCAGGAAAACGGCTCACCGTAAAGTCTTGACAGCAGTGGCTGTCTCTCAGATGCTTCTTCCTCGTATGCCGGCTGTGTCTAAGCCGCGAGGTGCAGCCGCCGGATACTTACTGGAGGCTCGACTGCTCATAGCCAATCAAAGCATATGGGCGTAGGGGAGCGCCTGCAAAGTCCTACTGGTTGATGAGCACGTTAGGGACTATACAGCAAAGTGAATAGATTCTAATGCATACACGCTGCGTGTAGAGTTAACATTTGCAGTAATGCATATATCTAAGGAGAGCACAGTCTTTCAGTCATTACATAAAAAGATGGGGACAAAGCAAGACTTATTACAGTATCTTCTATTACGAAATACATAAACAAGTGTCTTCTATTGCGAAATACATAAACAAAGTGTCACACTGTCTGCACAATTGCGTCACCTAATGGGCTTGGATGGTTATGAGCTTAATGCTGTCCCATGTTAACGATAAGAGCAGATTTTAAATAGTGCTGACCGCTAACACAGTATGGCTAGTCTTAAAGGAACATCCTCTGAGCATGGAAAAACAGGTATCATGACACACAGATAAGGTTCACATTTATACATGTCCTGTCGCTATTGACTGAGTAGTGCCATTTGAGAGAAGGTGGCATCCTGCTCGTTAAGGCCATTCTGCACAGAATTAAGTGACTGCATCCATTTACATTCACGTAGGTTTAGGATTGAGTCTATATCTCCACCCCGTGCACCAAGTGTAATTTTCTCAATGGCCACCCATTGGAGGGATTCAGGTGTATGGGCCATCGTAATGAAATGTTCAACTAGGGGTGCCCCTGTGGTTTGACACCTTATACTGCTACAGTGTTGCAGTATCCGGTTCTTTACCCTTTGTTTGGTCTGGCCAACGTAGATTAGCCCACATGGACAGAAAATGGCATAAATCACTCCCTGACTATTGCAGTTAGTTAGTGTTTTCAGATGAATTGTCAGATTGTTATGAGTGATTACCTTCGTTTCTATGCACATTGCGCAGGCCTTGCATTTGGTACATTTGTAATGACCCACTATGGTGGGTAGATTCCACATAGTTTGTATGGTGGGTGCTGGAGGGGTGTCGAGTAGTGAACGTACAACGTAATCTCTGACGCTTTTGGCTTTTTTGAATGCATGCATCGGAGGATTGGGTGTCTCTATTATCTCTGCCACGATGTGCCAGTGCTTGTTGATCGCTTTGCGGATCTCGTTGCTCTTGCTACAGTATGTAGTTACACAGATCATCTTATCTTCGGATGGTGTGCGTTCTTTGGGTACCAGTAACGATGCTCTGTCACTGAACCAAGCTCTCTTACGTGCTCTCTTAACCAATCTCTTGGGGTATCCTCTGTCAATTAACCGAAAGATAAGGTCATCAGATTCAGAAAAGTAATCATCCTTCATGGTACAGTTCCTCCGGATTCGGAGGAACTGGCCAAAGGGAAGGTTGTCCCTTAGGGCCCTGGTGTGGTGGCTTGAATATCTCAGTAATGTATTCCTTTCAGACTGCTTCCTATATAGTGTGGTATAAAGTAGTCCTTCATGTTCCTTGATGCTAATGTCCAAGAAATCAATGGAGTGGTTACTGCTGCTGCTGGTAAATTGAATGTCTTGTGATTGGGTGTTCAACCATCGGATAAATTCATCAAGCTCCTCCTCTTGTGCAGTCCAGATCATCAGGATATCGTCGATATACCTGCGGTATTCCTTGATTTTATTGGCAAATGGGTTATGGGGTGAAAGGATGTAGTTCTGCTCGAATTCGCTCATGTATATGATGGCTAGGTCCGGGGCGAATGCTGCCCCCATCGCCACTCCCTTACATTGCATGTAGTATTTGTCCTGGAATATAAAGAAATTCCTCGTCATCGCGATCTCCAAAAGGTCAATCAAGAATTCTGTAGGTACCTCTGCTGGTTGGGGCCTAGTGGACAGTGCTCTACGTATAGTACTCAAAGCTGGTAATTGAGGGATACTTGTGTACAGTGACACGATGTCCATTGTTACAAGGAGTTGTGTATCCTTGTCAAAGGATTGTTGGTCCATGAGGTTGATAACCTGCATTGTGTCCCTCAAGTAGGTCGGGGTTGCCTCTGCCAAGGGTTTCAAGAAAATATCAATGTACTTACAGAGTAGTTCCAGGAGGGATCCACACCCTGAAATGATCGGTCTGCCGGGTGGTTTACTAGGATTCTTGTGAACCTTTGGTAACACATAGATGGTGGGGGTGCGAGGTTGGTCCACATTTAGGAAGGCATTACTAAGGAAGAACGAGCCGCCTTGGAAGAACTTAAGGAAAACAGAACACTGGTCATCAAGCCAGCCGATAAAGGGGGAGCAGTGGTCATTATGGATGTCAATGACTACAGACAAGAGATTAACCACCAATTAAGTGACAGGACAAGCTACCGGCCGGTAGCTATGAATCCCACGATGGAGATTCGGCGTCAAATTCAATTGCTTACTGAAAAAGCCAAGGATGTTGGCTTTCTGACTGAAAAAGAATATGCCTTCCTAAATGTGGACCAACCTCGCACCCCCACCATCTATGTGTTACCAAAGGTTCACAAGAATCCTAGTAAACCACCCGGCAGACCGATCATTTCAGGGTGTGGATCCCTCCTGGAACCACTCTGTAAGTACATTGATATTTTCTTGAAACCCTTGGCAGAGGCAACCCCGACCTACTTGAGGGACACAATGCAGGTTATCAACCTCATGGACCAACAATCCTTTGACAAGGATACACAACTCCTTGTAACAATGGACATCGTGTCACTGTACACAAGTATCCCTCAATTACCAGCTTTGAGTACTATACGTAGAGCACTGTCCACTAGGCCCCAACCAGCAGAGGTACCTACAGAATTCTTGATTGACCTTTTGGAGATCGCGATGACGAGGAATTTCTTTATATTCCAGGACAAATACTACATGCAATGTAAGGGAGTGGCGATGGGGGCAGCATTCGCCCCGGACCTAGCCATCATATATATGAGCGAATTCGAGCAGAACTACATCCTTTCACCCCATAACCCATTTGCCAATAAAATCAAGGAATACCGCAGGTATATCGACGATATCCTGATGATCTGGACTGGACAAGAGGAGGAGCTTGATGAATTTATCCGATGGTTGAACACCCAATCACAAGACATTCAATTTACCAGCAGCAGCAGTAACCACTCCATTGATTTCTTGGACATTAGCATCAAGGAACATGAAGGACTACTTTATACCACACTATATAGGAAGCAGTCTGAAAGGAATACATTACTGAGATATTCAAGCCACCACACCAGGGCCCTAAGGGACAACCTTCCCTTTGGCCAGTTCCTCCGAATCCGGAGGAACTGTACCATGAAGGATGATTACTTTTCTGAATCTGATGACCTTATCTTTCGGTTAATTGACAGAGGATACCCCAAGAGATTGGTTAAGAGAGCACGTAAGAGTGCTTGGTTCAGTGACAGAGCATCGTTACTGGTACCCAAAGAACGCACACCATCCGAAGATAAGATGATCTGTGTAACTACATACTGTAGCAAGAGCAACGAGATCCGCAAAGCGATCAACAAGCACTGGCACATCGTGGCAGAGATAATAGAGACACCCAATCCTCCGATGCATGCATTCAAAAAAGCCAAAAGCGTCAGAGATTACGTTGTACGTTCACTACTCGACACCCCTCCAGCACCCACCATACAAACTATGTGGAATCTACCCACCATAGTGGGTCATTACAAATGTACCAAATGCAAGGCCTGCGCAATGTGCATAGAAACGAAGGTAATCACTCATAACAATCTGACAATTCATCTGAAAACACTAACTAACTGCAATAGTCAGGGAGTGATTTATGCCATTTTCTGTCCATGTGGGCTAATCTACGTAGGCCAGACCAAACAAAGGGTAAAGAACCGGATACTGCAACACTGTAGCAGGATAAGGTGTCAAACCACAGGGGCACCCCTAGTTGAACATTTCATTACGATGGCCCATACACCTGAATCCCTCCAATGGGTGGTCATTGAGAAAATTACACTTGGTGCACGGGGTGGAGATATAGACTCAATCCTAAACCTACGTGAATGTAAATGGATGCAGTCACTTAATTCTGTGCAGAATGGCCTTAACGAGCAGGATGCCACCTTCTCTCAAATGGCACTACTCAGTCAATAGCGACAGGACATGTATAAATGTGAACCTTATCTGTGTGTCATGATACCTGTTTTTCCATGCTCAGAGGATGTTCCTTTAAGACTAGCCATACTGTGTTAGCGGTCAGCACTATTTAAAATCTGCTCTTATCGTTAACATGGGACAGCATTAAGCTCATAACCATCCAAGCCCATTAGGTGACGCAATTGTGCAGACAGTGTGACACTTTGTTTATGTATTTCGCAATAGAAGACACTTGTTTATGTATTTCGTAATAGAAGATACTGTAATAAGTCTTGCTTTGTCCCCATCTTTTTATGTAATGACTGAAAGACTGTGCTCTCCTTAGATATATGCATTACTGCAAATGTTAACTCTACACGCAGCGTGTATGCATTAGAATCTATTCACTTTGCTGTATAGTCCCTAACGTGCTCATCAACCAGTAGGACTTTGCAGACGCTCCCCTACGCCCATATGCTTTGATTGGCTATGAGCAGTCGAGCCTCCAGTAAGTATCCGGCGGCTGCACCTCGCGGCTTAGACACAGCCGGCATACGAGGAAGAAGCATCTGAGAGACAGCCACTGCTGTCAAGACTTTACGGTGAGCCGTTTTCCTGCCTCGGGTCCCAGCAATGAGAGAGACCTGGTGCGCGATACACACAGCAGCGCCTCCCAGCTCCCATATGTAATGCTAGATGCCACCAAATGTTACCGTGTAATTTTATCCCTATGACTAGCGCTGCATTTGAGCGCCGACCTCTAAGTATAAAGTATCGGCATTTTGATAAATGTGCTCCGTATACCGAGGCAACTGCCCTTAACAACCGGCGATTTCCTCTTGCTTCAGAATCGCTCGATATACAAAACGGCGCCTCCCAGCTCCCATATGTAATGCTAGATGCTAGCAAAATATCACTGTGTAACTTTAGCCCCATAACTAGCGCTGCATTCGAGCGCCGACCTTTAAGTATCAAATACCGGCAATTTGACAAATGTGCCCCGCATACCGAGGCAACTGCCTTTAACAACCGGCGATTTCCTCTTTCTTCAGAATCGCCTGTGGTGCGAGAAACATGACCACATATACGGCGAATTAGCTGTGAACCTACATGAAAGAGAAACAACCCTTTGGACGAAAAGCTCTTTATCCCAGTAAGTACCCCCTCAGGACCTTTTGATAATTAATGCGTACGCTACGCTTTAAATAAGTTTGGCTAGTAATTTTACTCTCCCCTTTCAGATAAAGGCGGAGTAACCACCCCAAAGGAAAGGAACCCTTGGTGGTCCTAACATTACGGCCACATAAGGGCCTCTGTTAAAGTAAGCCTTTCATATTTATTGATGTGTTTCCGCAGTGTGCCTTTCAGTTTCTCTAAATATATGATACACTCATTCAGAATTATTATTCATAGGCGCTCCTGCTTTGCCCCGTCCTGATGAAGACCCCACTATGAGGATCAAACCTACCCTGTAAACCTGGGAGTCGAAACGTAGACCTGATCACAACCAATCTCCAATCATAGGATTAAATCTACAGAGTAATACGAATCCTATGTATATGTGTATATTGGAACTGCAGATCGAACTACAGACTGTAAAGGGTTTATTTTATTCCACTGTGATTGTTTCTAGTCACAACCACCTTTACCTAGTCCTCACTTTTTTCCTATCACACCCATCCCACTTAACTATTCCCCTATTTCTACCACTTTGAGCGCGACATTCATGTAAATAATTGGCGCAAAATGTTTGGTTTTTCCATTTGAAGTTTATGAACGGTGTATTCAATATAAGAATAACACCTACTGGTGTACAGATGTTTCAATGACTTAATTGATTAATGTATCTCCTGTGTCTGTATGTAAAGATACTTCTTGTGTCTAGGTACCTATGGAATTGAACCAGGTACTTGATTTATACTATGCTGAATTTAGGAATAAATAGTGTAAGCACACTTTGGATATAACATTGTCTGGTTTTATATTTTTGATTAATTACTTGCTTAACATTTATTGTTTTCACGAATCGATAGACTCTGACCACTTTTTCTGTAACTGCTTATACTGACCCAGGTCAGAGATTTCTTAGGGTGTACCCCATTGAAATTTACTACTTTATGCACCACACAGCAGGTCTTAAATTCGATACGTTTCCGAATTGGTAACCAGTGTAACTGGTCAAGAAGGGGCCGGGACGGAGTTCTGGGAGGAGCGTTTACCACCAGTCGTGCAGCAGTGTTCTGCACTACCTGAAGTTTGTTCAAAATGCCCTCATTAGCCGCCAATAAAAGACCATTACAATAGTCCAGGCGACTCAGCACGAGAGCCTGAACCAGAGTCTTCCTAGAGCTATCAGGTAGGAGGGGGAATACCTTCCGAAGAAGACTGATGGCGTGAAAACAGGACCCCACAGTGATGTTAGTATGATGTTGGAGTGTGAGGTCCTGGTCGAGACGGAACCCCAGATTTTTTACCACCTGTTTAGGAGAGGGGGCCGCTCCTAAGCTAGCAGGCCACCAGTCTGGAGTCCACAGAATTTTAGCTTCCCCGAACAACATGACTTCGGACTTTCCCACATTGCATTGGAGAAAGTTATTGGCCATCCAGCTGGAGACCGCCGTCATGCCGTTCGAGAAGGCTTGCCTTACCGCAGGAGTAAAGGTTTTAAAGGTGAACAACAGCTGGGTATCATCAGCGTAAGATATGGGTACAAACCCATAGGATCTCATGATTCCAGCCAAAGGGGCAACATAAACATTAAACAGCGTTGGGCTGAGACAGAAGCCCTGCGGAACTCCTTTAATGATTTTGGATGAGGCGGAACTAAATGCCCCCATGTTCACCCGCTGGGTACGATCCGTTAGGAAGCTAGCAAACCACGCCAGAGCAGATTTTTCTAGTCCAATCTCCTCCAGCCTCTTTAAAAGGATGGCATGGGATATGGTGTTGAATGCTGCTGACAAATCCAGCAGCACCAACACCACAGACAGACCTCTGTCTAAGGACATACGTATGTTATCGGTGACAGATAGTAGGGCGGTTTCGGTACTATATTTCGGCCTGAACCCAGATTGAGATTGGTCCAGGCACCCGACCCGCTCAATGAAACTCGAGAGATGGTAATTGACATGTTTTTCCATTAGTTTACTAAGATAAGGCAGGAGGGAGATAGGCCTCAAATTGGACATGTCAGACCAAGGGACTGATATGTTTTTCCTAATGGGTTTTACTAGGGCATTCTTCCACTCTGATGGACTGAACCTTCAGATAGAGAAAGATTGATCAGTGTCTGAATAGTCGGACTGAGTGTGTCTCCTATTAGATGCATCACTCGGGCAGGGACAAGATCCGCCGGACATCCTGATTTAACTGTGCTAATCAGATTATTGACATTATCCAATGTGATCTCTGGTATTGAGGACATTTTTATGGAACTGATGTCTTCAGTCCCCCGTAGTGAGCCCTGGGGAGGATCACTGGTGTCGGCTACAATTCTTGATTGAGCGATTTTTTCGTAGATGGACTCAATTTTATTCAGGAAGTATCTGGCAGTATCGTCACAGAGTTGTTGAGACACAATCTCAGGACTTTCACAAGCTATGGGTTTGGTAAACATTTGAAGAACCTGATATAATACTTTCAGGTCCTTACCTGCCTCAGCCAATTGAGAGATAATATGATTCTTCCGTGCTGCTCTAATATTTTTATGATAGAGTCTCAAGGCAGAGTGATGCGATTTGATTCCTCTGGAATTTAGCATTCTAATTTGTCTACTAGATGCCAACAAAATCGTTTTTGCCACAGACTTCAATCATAGCCTCTCAAAGAACCTGGGCTGATCTTCATTGAGGATCTCGTCTGGTGCTTTGGCTTTCTATCTGGAGTATTCCACATCCATCTTTTTACCAGCAGGTAATTACGGACTGCCTTAACTGTGACTGGGGATGAACATCCCCTGGCTCTCTTATGTCAAACTTTGTTTTTATCAACTAGGAAGGCCATTTCTCTTTACTGATCCTAACAGTATGATCATGTCTGGAAAA
Source organism: Lissotriton vulgaris (assembly GCF_964263255.1). Classification (NCBI taxonomy): domain Eukaryota; kingdom Metazoa; phylum Chordata; class Amphibia; order Caudata; family Salamandridae; genus Lissotriton; species Lissotriton vulgaris. The sequence continues at coordinate 164,678,517 of NC_141689.1, forward strand.
TCCTGACTGAAGCATGTTTTTTTAGAAGCCAGGAACTCAAAAAAGAGATGAATGGGAAATTGCCAAGACCACAACTGTATGAAATATATTCAATGTAATAAAATGTCCTATAAGTCTTTTACATGGTTTAATTATTTTTAAAAACTATAACAACTGGCAACTCTTGAGTAAATAAATTACTTTGCTTTCATTATGTTCTTGAAGTATTGAAATTATAAAATGACTCGATTTTTATGTTTAATATTAGGAACACAGTTTTAACTTTCAAAACTATATTTATATTTCGGAGTGTGTATACATTTACTGTTCTAACGCCAGATTTACTCACTGTGGGAAAAGTTCATATATTTGGGAGTTTGAAATAATTTGTATTCTAACTTCACTAACATTGGGGAAAGTGCATATATTTGGCTGAGGGGAGCGTATTTACTAGGTGTGGGTGTAATTTCTGTACTTTGCTGTAGTGTAATTACACAAATTTGCAGCAAGATTATGCAGAATTACGTGAGGACTGTAACCCAACAGTGAGTAATGTTGTCTTAGTGCAAAATGCACACTTAAATGGACTCAAGAATGCATTTTCCACTGAGAAAACAGTGCTGAATGCAACAGAACTCTAACAGCAGCCGCTAGCATTTGCTTGTTAAGATCATTGTTCCAGTGCTCCATTTCTAGAATTTTTCTGACAAATTATTCACAATTACAGGAACAGGTGCTGTTGTGTAATTGGTAATTTCATATCAAAGGAATATTATGACATTACAGAAATAATTCTGATTACTCAAGCATAAGCTAAATTTTGCCTAGGCCTCATATTTACTATTCTAAAACCATTCCAACCAGAAAGGGCAAACATGCTTTATAAAGGGAAAATGTTTACCATTCTAACATCAAGACCTATGAACACACCGGAGTAAGTGAATATATTTGGGGGGGTATTACATTTACTACTCAAACTTTTGTCCAATTAACATTCGGGAAATGTCACACTTTTTTGGGGATCATATTTACTATTCTAAGTGAAAATGCCAGTTTAGAGGAAAGTAATTGGGATTGAGCAGACATACTACTCTAACTTCCATCAAGCCAACATTGAGGTAGAGTGGTATATTTACTAACTACTATCTCCAGGGCTTACAAATATCGAGGTATGTGCATATATTTGGGGGTATCAAATTTACTATTCAAACTCCTGTTCCCCTAACATATGGGGAAAGGGTGTGTATTTGATAGAGGTTTGGTTCAGATTTACGAGCAAATAATTAGTGGAATTAATAATGGCTTAAATTTGTTTGCCAAACCTTTTATTTATATTTTGCAATTTCTATAGTACAAACATACACACAATTTGCCTTAAATACCAATATTACTCTATGTTCAGTATTAGCAATATATCTAGTATATCTATTTGTATAAATTATTGGTTATTTTAAATACAAATAATGATTTAATTACCAATTTAATATTAATAATAAGATTCAACATTTGTAGTTTAGTAATACATTTTATATTTATATGTAAACCCTATAAAAGTAGAGAAAATTTTTATTTATTTTTAAAACAATACTATTTAATTTATGGAAACTATAATATTTAAATATTCTAATATTTTTTCAATGTATTTCTGCTATAATAATACTACCCCCATAAAAATGAATGTAAGTAAATATATACATATTTGAAAACTAATACATAATAAAGATGATTAGTTCAAAACATCTAAAATGATTCAAAATAATATACATATTCCCATAAAACATTACCCATTCAATACCTATATGAAGCCAAACACATGAAATAAAAACGAAATAATACATATCTTCTATTTTATACTACTTTTAAAATCATACCTCTGAAAATTTAAATACTTTATGAAAATGATATTCAATAAAACATTATTGCAGTAATTGATAGTCAAATGTTTGGTATATTTGTTAAAAAAACAATGCACACTCTCCTGATATTTTGGTAATCATGATATTTTGACCTCGATATTAAGGCCCATCGATATTCTCAAGCGATATTCAGAATCTGCACATTTAAACACAAAGAACAGGCCATCTGCAGAAGGGGAACAACAGTCCTGAGGTTTGTAGTCATGATGAAAACTCAAACGTGGGTGGCTCAAGAGTAACACTGGGCAAAATGTATTTTTGCAAAAAGAAAAGAGAATGCATAAAAGAACCTTTGAGCATACCACAGAGGATAAATTCAGCCATGCGATGATTAAAGTATTAGAGCCGGAACTATGATGCTCCCATACTTATATTCCATAGTTCTGCAGTAAAGTAAAGCAAGTTAGCTTCGGATCCCTAGATGAACATAGTTGCAGCATGCAGCTCATGGGTCCGCAGTGTGCGTGATCACTATCTTCCTATGTGGATTTTCTATTTGAATAGTGAGATGAAGCATGATACAAGCCCAGATACAAATGAGAATGAATATTGCATGTAGTTATTTAAGACCACAGAGCAATGTCAATTTCACCTCCAATGGCATAACCGTGGTAACGCCCATTTCACTCCCGTCGCAACCTTTAAATTGCTCCAAAATGTAGACAACTTGCAGATTTTCTGCATCTCTCTGATACAATTCCATAGTCTTCTGTCATACATTTCCCTGAGCTTGCAATGAAAATAAATGAATTGTTTGTTTGGATTGCAGTGCAAATATAGATCATGGTACCAGAGACACTGCTCACCTGCGATCATGGCCCATTAGGAGTTCCTAAAAACGTCTAGAGTGGAGAGTGAGCTACCACTTTTACTGTTTAATAAAGCACCTTGTAATGCTTGAAATCAGGCGGTGGCGTATTTCTCTCTCTCTCTCATATATATATATATATATATATATATATATGTAATCAGTGATGTCATCAGTGATGTCATGAGTGATGTCACTGACCATTTCATGAGTGATATAATATGTGACGTCATCAGCAGTGCATTGCGGGCGCACGAGTTATAGTTAGCGGAACTAACTATAACGGGGGAATTGCAATGGTTTTGTATGAGTGAAATGTCCAGCTAACTATAACATGTGTGAAACCTATGTTTTTTTGTGAATATCTAAGGTTTTTTAAATGCTAATTCCTATCTATAACGTGGCTGAAATCTATGGGTTTTTTCAGTGAATTTCTAAGCTTTTTAAATGCTAATTCCTAACTATAACGTGGCGGAATCTTATGTTTTTTTCAGTGAGTTTCAAAGGTTTTGTAAATGATCATTTTTAAATGTATTAATTGTTATTTTTTTATACTAATTTACTGCATTGTTTTAAAGTATTTATTTTTAGATATTTTATTTTTTAAATGACATTGCATATTTTTAATATAAACTGAAATTGTAATATTTTTATTTTTATTTTATATATTTTTAATTTATATATATTTTATATAGCAGGCAATGATATCCTATGGTAAGAAATTCAAGTTACTGGTAAATTCGGTTAAATTTACTTTTTAGGAATAGCAGTGAGCTGAAAGATGCAGCACTGAGGTCTCTCAAGATAACAGGTGAGTAAATCAAAATTTGTAGTTCAGCTGATTTTTGAGGAATTTTTTTAAGTTCCAAAACTCCACACTTAGAAACATTTCCAAATGAAACCAGTCAATGTTAGCCTATAACAGGAAATTCAAGTTACTGTAACTTCAATTAGAATTACTTTTCAGGATCAGTAGTGGGCTAAAAAAGCAGCACTGAGGTCTCTACTGATAACAGGTGAGTAAATCGGAATTCGTAGTTCGGATGATTTTTGAGGAATTTTTTTAAGTTCCAAAACGCCACACTTAAAAAAAATTCCAAGTGAAACCAGTCAATGTTAGCCTATAGAAGGAAATTCAAGTTACTGTAAGTATGGTTAGAATTACTTTTCAGGATCAGTAGTGGGCTGAAAGATGCAGCACTAAGTCCCTCCTGATAACAGGTGAGTAAATCGGAATTCGTTGTTCGGCTCATTTTAGAGGAATATTTCGCTCAATAGTGAAGGAAGGGGGCGGCGCCTGAGGTGACATGTGTGTAAACACGCCCTGTGGCGCGTTTTAGTTTGGGGAATTAATTCCTCTTCAATCCTGAGGTGCCCTGTGAGCTAACTAGTCCACCATGTACCTCCAGTAAGCGCTAGGGAGCTGCATTGCAGAGAGGTGTTGAAAGGGCATGTCCCCTTTTTACAACACTCTGCAATGCAGCTCCATTGCACTTACTGGAGGAACCTGGCGGACTAGTTGGCCCCTAGGGGACCTCTGGATTGAAGAGGAATTAATTCCCCAACTTAAAGCGTGTCACAGGGCATGTTTACACACCTCAAGCCCCGCCCCCTACCTTCAGCATTGTGTAAACACGCCCCGCAGCGCGTTCTAAATTGAGTGATTAAGTCTCCTTGCATACTGAGGTCCATGTGGGCCAAGTAGCCCACCAGGAACCTCCAGTATGCGCCAGGGGGCTGCGTTGCAGAGAGGTGTAAAAAGGGGCGTGGCCTCATTACACCTCTCTGCAACGCAGCCCCCTATATGCGCCAGGGGACTGCATTGCGAGTAGGTGTAATGAGGCCATGCCCCTTTTAACACCTCTCTGCAACGCAGCCCCCTGGCACATTTGCAGGGGAGGAACTAACTCCCCTTGCATACTGGGGGTCCCTGGGGGCCAACTAGCCCACCAGGAACCTCCAGTATGCGCCAGGGTGCTGCGTTGCAGAGAGATGTAAAAAGGGGCGTGGCCTCATTACACCTCTCTGCAACACAGCCCCCTGGCGCGTTTGCAGAGGGGGAACTAATTCCCCTTGCATATTGGGGGTCCATGGGGGCCACCTAGCCCACCAGGAACCTCCAGTATGCACCAGGGGGCTGCGTTGCAGAGAGGTGTAATGAGGCCAGGCCCCATTTTACACCTCTCTGCAACGCAGCCCCCTGGCACATTTGCAGAGGAGGTACTAACTCCCTTGCATACTGGGGGTCCCTGCGGGCCAACTAGCCTACCAGGAACCTCCAGTATGTGCCAGGGGGCTGCGTTGCAGAGAGGTGTAATGAGTCCACGCCCCTTTTTAGACCTCTTTGCAACGCAGCCCCTTGGTGCGTTTGCAGAAGGGGAACTAATTCCCCTTGCATACTGAGGGTCCCTGGGGGCCAACTAGCCCACCAGGAACCTCCAGTATGCGGCAGGGGGCTGCGTTGCAGAGAGGTGTAATGAGGCCACGCCCCATTTTACACCTCTCTGCAATGCAGCCCCCTAGCACATTTGCAGAGGAGGAACTTCCTCCCCTTGCATACTGGGGGTCCCTGGGAGCCAACTAGCCCACTAGGAACCTCCAGTATGCGCCAGGGGGCTGCGTTGCAGAGATGTGCAATGAGGCCATGCCTGTCTCTGCAACACAGCCCCCTGGCGCGTTTGCAGAGGGGGAACTAATTCCCCTTGCATACTGGGGGTGCCTGGGGGCCAACTAGCCCACCAGGAACCTCCAGTGAGTGCCAGGGGGCTGCATTGCAGAGAGGTGTAAAAATGGGCGTGGCCTCATTACACCTCTCTGCAACACAGCCCCCTGGCGCATTTGCAGAGGGGGAAATAATTCCCCTTGCATACTGGAGGTCCCTGGGGGCCAACTAGCCCACCAGGAACCTCCAGTATGCGCCAGGGGGCTGCGTTGCAGAGAGGTGTAATGAGGCAATGCCCCTTTTTACACCTCTTTGCAACGCAGCCCCCTGGCACATTTGCAGAGGAGGAACTAACTCCCCTTGCATACTGGGAGTCCCTGGGGGCCAACTAGCCCACCAGGAACCTCCAGTATGCACCAGGGGGCTGCGTTGCAGAGAGGTGTAATGAGTCTACGCCCTTTTTACACCTCTCTGCAACGCAGCCCCCTGGCGCGTTTGCAGAGGGGGAACTAATTCCCCTTGCATACTGGAGGTCCCTGGGGGCCATCTAGCCCACCAGGAACCTCCAGTATGCGCTAGGTAAGGTACAGAGTACAGTACAGAGTAGCCCTGGATAAAGGTCCCTATGGAAAATTGCATGTGGAAAACAAGGTTTGGGACCCCCTTTTTTCTCAGCCCCCACTTCACGAATCACCCCCACACTTTCATGGAAGAAGCGGAGCGGAGCAGGCCATTTTCTTACAGAACTTAGTGTGTATTCGTTGACCGGGGCCAAAGTTATTCCAAATAAAATGTTGCAGATTTCCTATGGAAACTAGGTCCTAACTATAACTACCTACTGGCGACTGAAAATAGATTATATATATATATCTATATATATATATATATATATATATATATATATATATATATATATATATATATATATATATATATATATATATATATATATATATATATATATATATATATATATATATATCTATACACATATATATATATGTATATGTATATATATATATATATATATATATATATATATATATATATATATATATATATATATATATATATATATATATATATATAAAGCAATCTTCTCCTCCATTCCGGATTTGATACACTGCAGGGTTTCATAAGTTGATTTATTGGGAGGCTTGCATGACCGGTTTCGGCAAACTGCTTTTATCAAATGCTGCAGTCCAAAACTGTGTCCCACCCACTTGTCGATCTTTAAAGCAGGCTCCTCCGTCCCCTGTGGTGGTTGGCTCCCCTGCACCTGGTATATATATATACTGGAGAGCAAAGGACAGAATTATGACTATTTGGGCGCTGAGGAAGGCTCACTAATGCCGAAATGCATTCGCCTGTCATAATATGCGAATAAATGGCTTCCCTGGTTAACCCCTGCTGTGGCCTCTGCTTTCTTTTTCGAGAGGAAGGTTTCTGCATATATATATATATGCAGAAACCTTCCTCTCGAAAAAGAAAGCAGAGGCCACAGCAGGGGTTAACCAGGGAAGCCATTTATTCGCATATTATGACAGGCGAATGCATTTCGGCATTAGTGAGCCTTCCTCAGCGCCCAAATAGTCATAATTCTGTCCTTTGCTCTCCAGTATATATATATACCAGGTGCAGGGGAGCCAACCACCACAGGGGACGGAGGAGCCTGCTTTAAAGATCGACAAGTGGGTGGGACACAGTTTTGGACTGCAGCATTTGATAAAAGCAGTTTGCCGAAACCGGTCATATATACATATATATATATATATATATAGCAATTCACAATCCTGCAGGTACGAGGGCTCCCACGAACTCCGGTGCAAAAAACAGATACAGACCACGATTGAAGAGTGCTAAAGTCAGAATTTATTCAAAAATGGGCAGCAGCATGACGCGTTTCGTCCGGAAAAACCGGACTTGATCACATGATCTACCCAGAGACACAGGTGGTTTAAATAGTCCACAAAGCACACGTACCTCCACCTCTAGACTTTCATAAACAGTGAAAACATACTTATGTTGTCAATACACATCAGTTTGCTGAAGAGTTGTTTAAGTATATTAAAACATAATAACAACATAATAACAATGAAATAAGATTGTTGCAGTATTTTGCAACAATATTTGATTTTATAATGGATATACAGGGCAAGTGCCCATGATCGACACAATTCGAGTATGTACACCTAATAAAGTCTACAGTAAATTATGAAGGAGAGCTAGGTTAAACCACCAGCAAAAAAGTGAATAAGTGCTAAAGTGCTAAACATTATTTTCAAATATTGATGAGCAAAATTACTAACGATGTAAACAGTAATGGCAGCAGATACTTTAAAAAAAGGTGCTTTAAAGTGCAAAAGTGCTAAAGTGAATCGGTGGGAAGATATACTCAGCAGCTTTATCAGAGCAATTTTCAGGTCCTGGTCAAATAATTAGCATAACAACAATCATGACATTTCAAATTTTTACATGTATCCAAATCCAGTATTAATCTGATATAATATCCTCAGCGAATTCCCAAAATGTAGGTAAAACCATAAAAACAGTAAAACCTTAATTTCATAAATAGCACTAAAACAAGGTATTAAAAAGCCGAGATTTAAAAAGCTAATTAAACAACCGTTGTACATATGAGGAGAAGTTTTTAGGGATGGACTATTATATCAGTTTATGGAAAGAAATATCCCTTCCTGTGCTTGATATAAATTTACAAAAAATTATGAAGGTCCTCCCCCATATTAAGTCCATTCGGAATCTTACTATTAAGTAGCACTATATATTGGCTTTCCAACTGTCGAAGTCTTTTCTCCCTATCTCCACCTGTCTTAGATAAGGGGACTGCGTCTATGACAAAATACTTCAAATCATTTAAATTGGTATTGTGGACTAATTTGAAGTGACGCGCGACAGGATAGCTTGGATCAGAGTTAACTATTGCACGTAAGTGCTGCAAGATGCGGTTGAACACTTGTAATTTGGTACTCCCAATATATTGGAGACCGCAAGTACATTGTAGAACATAAACAGCATGGTCTGTTTTGCAGGCATACAGATTATTAATCTTGCTGATAGTATTAGAGAAAGCTGGTATAAACTCTGTTGTGTTAACTCCAAATTTGCATGCTCTACAAGAGCTGCATTTAAAAAAGCCAGTTCTATTGGACAACCAATTAGTTTTAATAGTGACTTCTGCCCCAGATTTAACTAGTACATCCCTCATTGAGGGAGCTCTACGAAAAGTTATGGATGGACATGTCTCCAATAAGGTAGCTATAGTAATGTCTGTCATGAGGATAGGCCAATTGGAATGAATGATTTGTTTAATTTTCCGTTCTTGGCAGTTATATGTAGTGATGAGTCTAATTTTAGATTTGTCTGAATCCCCTATCTCAGTTTCCTCAGAAGTTATGAGAGGAACTGATGTCACCAAAGGATCAGTAGAATTTTTGTTCATCACTAGTTTCAAAGACTTAGTGAGTTCTATTTTGTCATATCCTCTAACTAAAAATCTTTGAAAGGATTCCTCTAGACAGACAATTAAATCCTCCTCATTGTTACAGATTCTCTGGATTCTTAAAAACTCTCCATAGGGAATGCTTTTAATCAGATGCCGGGGATGATTACTTTGGGCATGTAATATGGAGTTACCTGCCGTAACCTTTCTATGCATTTTAGTCATGATTGTGTTATTTAAAATGTATACTTCAACATCAAGGAAATTCACTTTGAGGTTACTAATGGTGGCTGTGAATTCTAGGTTCAATTCATTGTTGTTAATGGTGTCCACAAATTCTTTCGCTGAATTTTCCCAGCACTGCCATATAATAAAGACATCATCTATGAAACGGCACATTTTAATTATGCCAGTAGCCGTTTGAGCCAGCTCCTCGGGTGGACGCCCAAGGACATGCTTCTCCCACCAGCCCACATGTAAACATGCGTAGCTGGGGGAGAAGCATGCCCCCATGGCAACCCCACAGAGTTGCTGGTATACCTCATTGTTAAACAAGAAGTAATTGTTATTCAAACAAAACTCTATCATTTTAACCAGCATCTTGCTATGTTCACAGAATTTGATGTCTTTCTCACTTAAAAAGTGTTCAATTGCTCTCAGGCCATCTACATGATTAATAGATGTATATAAAGATGAGATGTCCATAACCAAGAACCGATATTCCGGCTTCCAAACTACCTCTTTTGGTACAATTTTGTACGGTCTACAAGATCTTGATCGTTCCCTGAGGGGCCCCCAGATAGACAGCATTTGCGTAGTCCAATCGTAATAGGATTAGTGCCTGTACCAGAATCCGCCTGGCTTCAAACGGGAGGAGCTTGAGAATTTTTCTTAATAATCTTATTAGGGTGTAGCAGGTGGCTGCCACCTTCCGGGCTTGCACCATGAAGTTAAGGGTTGGGTCAAGCCAGAACCCCAGGCTCTTAATTTGCTTTTTAGGCAGAAGGGGCTGCCCAAGACTCTTAGGCCACCATGCATCCACTGAAGAAGGTGCATTATGCCCGAGCATTATGACCTCAGTTTTAGTACCATTGAGCTTCAGGGAAGACTCATCCATCCACTCAAGGACATCACTGAGACATGAGGAAAGAATATTACAGGCTGAGCCCTGCCCAGAGAGAGAAATTACCAACCGATGTATGTCGTTACAACGCATACTTTTACAACGCATACCTTTACAACGCGTTTTTTACACCGCAACATCCATTACAACGCATTTCATTACAACACATGCCATTAAAACGAATTCTTTGAAACTACCTTTACAACGCATTCCACTACAACGCATACTACATTTACAACGCATACCATTACAACGCATACCATTACATTGCATGTATGGTAAGTATTGGATAGTGTAGGGGTAAAAATTACTATTCTAATTCCAGGAGGTGCAACACTAGGGTAAGTGTTGGATAGTGTAGGGGTAAAAATTTGTATTCTAACTCCAGGGGGTGCAACAGTAGGGTAAGTATTGGATAGTGTAGGGGTAAAACTTACTATTCTAACTCCAGGGGGTGCAACAGTAGGGTAAGTGTTGGATAGTGTAGGTATGCGTTGTAATGGTATGCGTTGTAATGACTGCGTTGTAATGACATGCGTTGTAGTGGTAGGTGTTGTAGTGACATGCGTTGTAATGGTTGCGTTGTAATGGCATGCGTTGCAATGGATGTTGCGTTGTAAAAGTTTTGTTGTATAGGTAGTGCATTGTAAAAGTTGCGTCGTAAGTGTTGTTTCCCATTACCAACTGTGTGTCATCGGCATAGGTGACCAGCAGCACCCCCCAGGGTAACACCACCTCAGCCAATGGCCTCATGTAGATGTTAAACATGGTGGGACTGAGGGACGATCCCTGGGGGACGCCACACTGAAGGGACATCTGAGTGGAGACTACCTCATCCTCGTAGACAGAAAAAGTCCTGTCAGTGAGGAAGGAATGAAACCATTTCAATGCAGTACCCGAAACCCCTACATCACTAAGCCTTTGGTTTGGAGCCTGGGTGTTGTGCTGCTGTGGCAACGATCATTACAGACTTATTTCCCACCTAGGTCGGGATGATTAAAGATATTGCGGCCCGCACTGCCCTATTTCCTTCAAGCTGTCGCTTGGAGCCCTGGTATCGCACTGCCTTTTTGCAAGCGATCATTACATGCTAATAGGCACTGAGGCTCCCTGACGCGTCCAGGGCCTCCTTATTTCACAAGTTCCGTCGTGTAGCCCGATTGGGCTACTTTCTGGTAGAATTTGGGCTGTATATTCCACAGCGTCTAGTAAGTGTTCGTTGGGGTTTTAGCTTCGTGGCTTCACTTGTGGTTTATGTGGGCGCGATAGTGCTAGGTACTTTAATCCACACACAAAATAAAGACGCTTCCGCAGGAGGTGAGATGAAAACTGTCATTGCACATATTTGACCCTGATTCCAAAGGTTATGTATTCAAATTTGGTGTTTCCCTGATGTTTTTCAACAATGTTGTTTCATGGTGTAAACTTTTAGGCAATGTACTGAGGAAAAACTGCCGGTTACTACCGAATACCCAGGCTGTTGGCGGAAGGGCGCCTCTAATTTCCCAAAGCAAATAGTACCAAATAAAGAGAGAGGCGCTGGAACGCAAGAACAGGGTTTATTTCTCATGAGGGGAGCCTGTCATTTCGGACACGCGCACAGAATGTCTTCGGGAGGTGCTCTAACCACATCTCTGAGGCCTGGCCTCTTATACACAGGTTTATTGCTTTATTACACGTGACACATTCTTGTTAAGACTTTGATGTACAGAAAGACATCCTTGGAATCCCCACTTCAAGCTCGTTCCCACACATATCTACAGAAAGTGATAGCTATTCCACAGCAGGATACTCTGTCGATTCCCGGAACGGGTGTATCTGATCGGATCGCACGGGGTGGGAGGCCTTTGATTAGTCGGAGATCCTTTGAATCGGGGCAACTGCTTACAGGAAGGGGGCCAATAAATGGCAGCTGCAGGGCCAGGTGGTGGCTTGGGAGCAGGGCAGGGCAGAGGAAGGGGGTTCATCAAAGGCCGGGGAGGTGTTGGCCGGGGGGGGGGGGTTTCGCCTCAGAGGTCGGGTCGCGCTGGGGAGGGGTGTTAGGTCGATGCACGAGAGAGCGGGGGTGGTTTCAAAATGGCTGCTGCTTACTATAGCGTACGGGCCTGAGTGGGGACAAGGTGGCGCCGATTATGTTGACATCGCAAACAAGATTTTAACAGTCCTCCCTTTTCAACATATCTAGCCAGCTTGTCTAGCCGACACCCACCTTCATTAAATTCTTAACCTCGACATCGTAAATGATTTCAGGCGTTCTCTCTTCATAGTACAGAGTCTTAGGACAGACAGAAATAATCTGACAGAATTGTACATAATTACATGTAGTTGTTGTGATAGGCGAGGAGGTAGCGCAGACAAAATTACATCAGCTGCGTCATACGTCAGACCCGGAGATGGGAAGAGGGAAGCTCGCTTGAACACAAACATGATATCATAAAACGTTCTGGCAGAACAAGGGATATTACGTACATTACTTAAGGCCTAGACTTCGTGGGGGTCAAACTAGACAGCATATTCATGTGCACGGCTGATGTTATACAATCGTCATTATGTTGAGTTAATGTTTCTTAACTATCAATGTACAGTTGGAAGTGACCGATGTAATATCTCAAAAACTCGATTGGAAGATAGTCAATACGAAGGTGGCTGGGAGAGGAATTCAACTCAACATGAGTTACAGTCAGAGGGGGAGGGTAATGTTCAAAAAAAGGGAGTTCTTCTTTCCAGTGTCCTATTACAGTGAGCCATCACTGGTAGGCTCTCATTGTTCTTCTTCTTTCGTTGGCACTGTTGAGCACCGGTGGTGGAGCCAAGGTCCAGCCCAAATCCAAGTTTCCACGCTGCAGGGGGTGACCATTCTTTACTCTCGGATCACAGTCCTGTTTTGTCCTGTTCCTTAACTAATTTTATCATAGGTACCTTTTGACTGGGTACCCGCATTTTGTTCTTCTTTCGTTAAGTCAAGTTCAAAATCCCATATGAAAAAAAAAGGGGGGGTAGGGGCGTGCTTTGGGAGGCCGAGGGAAGAGGGGGTGGAGTGGGATCGGATCAAAAGTGGACCATGGAGAGCAGAGTCTTTTAGCAATGAGCCCATCAATCGGGCTCGACGGGCTGGGACTTCAGGCACGAGCTGATCAATGAGCAGGGGGTTTCTGAATAGCCCTTCTTTCTATCACTTCCCATGCTGAGAATGGTGCCTCGTTCCGCATCTCTTTGCTCCGTGGCTCCCCCTTGGACGAGGCCATAGATGTTCCAGGATCCGCAGCCAGGCTGTGCGTCACGTCCGACCCCTCTCCTCCGATGACCGCATGTTATCTTTGAATAAGTAAAAAACAAATCTTAGGGAACTGGTAGGGAAGACGTTTACATACTTCATTCTCTCTCCCAACCCCAAGTAGTTGGGGAAACGTTTATCGGTCACTCCATGGTGGATGTCTATTAACTCTTACATCGGTGTATGCTACTAACTCATAAATCATTGCTGTGATGCAGGTTTGCGAATGCTCCTGCAAATTTCCATCATCAGGTCTGCTAGGTGTTGATTCCTGTACTTTACAAACATGGCAGGAAGTCTGACATCTATCAACTACCTGGTCTGTCAAAATTCGAACCGGCTTCTCCGGTAGAGACTCGTCTTTCCAACACAAGCCTTGTTGATTCATATTTTTCTCCAGGGACTGCTAAGTTTATGAAAAAGTGCGAAGTGCTACTGTCATGGGCTCACAAGTATCTGTTCGGGGAGGAACACAAGCTAAACATTTTTCTTGCTGGAGACAATTGTTAACCTTTATCAGTTTTAAGCGATGCATCTTCAAAAAGAAGGTCATCAGCTATTTCTTAAAATGTCCAGGGACGGCTAGTACAGAACTGGGACTACTCTGGAGGAACGGGGGTGTTTAGACGTTCTACTTTTGGGCCATAGGCGGGGCGGTCTGAGCAATGGAGGTGGGGTTGTTAGAGCCCTAAAACAACAAAAACCACTGACGTATAGTTCCCGTTATAAGGGCCAGATTGGGGGACATCAGTCGTCTTACCTGTCCTTTCTTTCTCAGCCACTTAAGTTCCATCATTTTACATAAAGGAGAGGTAGTAGTGTGGCAAAATACGGTTGTTTTGCCTCTGTTAATTTGTTCGAACCCTGTCGAGTTTAAGCCAATTATACATATACCGAGGAGGTACAGTGGAAAAAGAGGGCAAGGGGGCCTTCAGCGAGGAAGAAAGAGAGAGAGAGAGAGAGAGAGAGAGGGAGACGTGTGCATCAAGTAGGCTATTTGGTACACGTACAACATAAAACGGGAGAGAGAGAGAGAGAGAGAGAGAGAGAGAGAGAGAGAGAGAGAAACGTGTACGAAAATAGGCTACTTGGTGCACACACAACATAGAGCAACACGGGTCAGGTTTACGTACAAGAACGCAAGCTAAGGGAAAACATAAATTTAACGTTCACGTACACACAAATACCGGATAGGGTGTGACAGTACATACATCAGACGCAGAAATTTAAGATGAAGACACAGAGCTATTTTGGGTAAGGGGACCTTTCTTTTCCTTTCCTTTTTCTATGTGTGCTGCATATTTTCAGTATTCTCCGTAATTCATTTTTTTTGGGGGGGAGGGGGTCGGACTTTTCACTCCCCTCCCTTTCTGGGCAATTCTGTTGGAGAGTTGGGAAAGGTCTATAGCCAAGTGACAAACAATGGTTAAATAATTTAATTTATAGTTTTCTGAAAATGAAAACCTAAAATGAATGGTATATTAAGTCCAACTGTATACAGAAACCAATAAGCATACATTATTTCTGATATAACTTTATTGTTACTATATATATATTTAAGTATTGTTAAACTTTTATTTTCTTTGTTTTCTACAGTTTTTTATATAGTTTTTTTGAGTGATTATTTGTTTTGGTTATATAATATTGAATTAAAAATACATAAGAAAAAATACAAAATAAATAAACATGAAACGTATATAAAGTGATGAAGGCAAAGCGGTAGACACCACTACGCGCGTTTCGGCTCTTGAGCCTTTTTCAGGTGACCGTCTATTGTTAGGATTTCAAAGAGTCAGGGACTCAAAATTGGTGTGGTGTGGATTAGATTGGTCAGTCGGTAAAAGCAGCTTCTCAAAATCTTAAGATGTAAAAGGATATAGTCCTATAAATTGTCATATGATATTATGACTCCAGAAAAGAAAATATAATGGGAGTAGCTCTAATTGAGATCGTTGCTCATATTGAAATCTCCACAAGGATGATTTCCTGCGAACAGATGACAAGGTGATGAAAGAGATAGGACAGGAAATGAGTGTTTTATCTCCACAAGTGGATAAAGTATCCGGGAGTGAAAAATAGTGGTATCTGATTGTCAAAACAAATATTTTTTATCCATCTAAAAGTAGAGTGGAAATGGTGTCCCAGGAGCAGGAAACTCTATGAAGGAGGATCTGGTCATAATGTTGTCCGTAGGCTTTGCTAAAGATGTTTATGCTCCTGGTATGAGAGGACTCACAACGGGCGCCGACCGCCAAAAAATGCACACCGGTACGCTGGATGCAAGCATTAAATTAAATTATTTAACCATTGTTTGTCACTTGGCTTTAGACCTTTCCCAACTCTGTTTCTTCCCTATGTATAGCAAGTGCAACTGTATTATATAGGGGTCCCCTTTTTCCAAACAATTCTGTTGGAGGCCTTATTTCAAAAAAATACTTACTCCTCTTTTTCCGGTCGGACATTAGTCCAGTCGTGCTTATACTCATGGTGGAGCCTTCCAACCTCTGGGCAGGCGGTGATCAAAAACCGGGGCAGAGGAGGGGTATCGGTCGGACGTTCAGTGGTACAACTCTTATTTTCTATGTGGTGAATCTAAAACATGCCAATATCCCTAACTCCTGGACTGAGGGAGAGTCGTTTCTTCAGACGATGAGTTACCATATTCGGGCTTATTTCCCCATCCCCTTGATCGGTAGACCAGCATTTCAGTCATACAAAGACGTATTCTCCAACGACCCTGAGCATATGCAATACATATACATTCATACCATACAATCAGGGCACGAACGCACAGTCACACCATACAATTTTTCACGTTCCCAGTGATGGTCTGCACTCCATGCAATATCTCACAGCGCTTGTCTATGTCTTTCCCTACATGGAGCGGTCCATGTCCACTCCATTCTTCAGTCGGAACTCCGATGTAACCTACAGAGGAGAAAAGAAAGAGGGGGGGTGCAGCATTCAGAGCACATCAGCGCGCGCAAACACGAAAAAGCTTCTACTTACCACGTACCAGACTAGCTGCAGGAACGTGTGATACAACAGATCTTGGCTATCCTTTTCGCATTATATTTCTGAGTAACATATCCTTCCCTTCTTATTATACCAAAAAATGCTTCATTTTGTTTGTCCCTAAATTCGAGTTCCCTCTTCGTGTATTTGTTTCTCAATTAGTCGTATTTTATGGGACAAAATACCACACCTTACATTCAGCAGATACCTTAAGCTACAAAGGGTCTGCATTATCTGTCTTCTATTGTTTGGGAATAACAACCATTAATCAAAAACCTTACCAACCTAGACGATTGTTATGACGCTGATTCCATAATTCCTTCGAAAACCCTTTATTGTAAAAGGTCAGTATACAAATACGGGCCTACAACCGTATAGGCCGGCCACGGTACAAGAGGCGTCGAGTATCATGAACAACGCTACTTTAACGCGACAATAGAAATAATCAATAATGAAAAGACCAGCATCAATAAGATTGTTCGCATGCCCAGTCAGTATCCCCCCCCGTCATGTGCAAAAAGACCGTACACATATCCCTTAACATCAGTGCCAAGTAACCAGAACGTCATAAGGAGTTGTGAGTCCCGCCTACATCGGCGCCATTAAGGGGTGAGGTCGGGCGGGTCCAGGGTACAGTCCAAATGTCTCCAATGACTAGTGGTGGACCAGAACCCCTTTCGGCAGTTTAAAAATGTCATTAATGCCAAGAGAAAAAACAGACAGCATGAACCGTGACTCAAAGGTGGGGAAAGCAAAGTCTTCCCTACCGGGTCACGTTGGTGTTCCGCCGGAACTGATCGAGTTGATAGTCTACAGCGTCTCCTGGTAATTCAAACGGAAGCTGGCGTCAGCATGAGAGCACCGCCATCTCGCAGCAACGCCGTGGTCCTTCCGGAGAGCGGGACAACAGGCGTGTCCCTCTGCCGACGCCCTGAATCAGCCTCTCTCGCGGCACCAAATGGGGACAAGGTGGCTGCCGCCCGGGGCAAAGACAAGTCGATGTGGAATGATCGAGCAATAGCGGCGGTTGCCCCCACCGGAAGTCCGCGGGAGTCAAGGGCCAATGACTCCCGTAGAATCTGCAAAGCTGAGAGGACGTCTTCCAGGGTGGGGCCCATGCCCGATCAGGCAAGCTTACGAGTTCCAAGGTATCCCAGGCCCATTTTAGTGGACTAGGCCCAAATCCGAAGAGCCGGCCGCCATTTTGAGAGTCCTGTGGCAGCAGCAGTTCTCCACCACAGCCATCGGAGTGGGTCCCCCGACCAACCAACTGCGGGGGCCCACTTGAGTGGGACGTAAATGGCAATCTTGGTGCAACCGTTCGGCAGGTGAGACGCTAATGGCTGTCCTGCTACAGCTGGTCGGCGAATGAAACGCTAAGGGTCGCACACTGCAGCTGGTCGGAGAGTGAAACGCTAAGGGGCGCCCTCTCAGCTGAGTTCTGGGGAGGCGGGGGAGGCCCGTTCGCGTCGCCTCCCCTCCAGGGCACCCCACGCCGTCTTTCGGCACAGCATTGTAGGATGGCCAGACCAGTGCAGCAACTTGCTGGACACCACCTTGGTGCCGTCCGGATCTCGGCGCGTTCTGCTGCCTCCGGCCTATTCGCACAACAGTCCACCACTGATGCCGCCTCCCAGGCCGATGGATTTTGTAGGCTTTTTATAGCCCAAAGCCGACTAAAAGACAGCCCAAAGCAGCCCAATGTTGCTACTCCGAGGAAGGAGAGACAGGGACAGTGTCAAGCGGACGGTGAATGCTTTGGGATGGATGTGGCAGCAGGCGGCCATGTAAATAGTTGTTTAAAAAATGTGTTTTAACGTGTTTACTTTGTTGGAGTGTTGTATATATCTATAAGTTATTAAAGCGTTTTAATCATACTACTTTGTTGGAGTGCTATATATTTGTAGTGTGGCAACGAGCACAAAGATGTTACTGTATAACCACAAAAAAAGACATAGTCCAATTGTGCGTGATCTAGCCCAATCTGGTGACGCCGATAGTGGGTATCAGCAGACTTTCATTTGTATAGGGTTTGTCGTTTATTGGGCGGGGTGGGTGGTAGGACAGACATGCTGATGCACTGGGCCAGGGACAGACTGATTTGCATATAGCCAGGTTCCAAGCTGGGATGGGGCAGTGAGATAAATAACGGTGATGGATCAAGCCCTGATCTTTGGACTGGGTAAGAGTGGTCTGTTTAACTCAGACACTCTGTTCATCACCACCCCCCTTTTTGTAAATCGTTTTTGGCCACTATAGGTGTGGCAGGGTATACTCAGACATGAGTCCCTTTCTCACTGCTCCATCAGGATTCAAGCAAGCCGGGCCGAAGAAGGCTGAAATGCCAGAAACCGGTCCCCGGTAGCTTGTCTCCTTTCTGGTGAAGAATTGGCTTGGTAGTTTAGTCTGCCCTGTTCCCATGATGCACTGGGCCAGGGACAGACTGATTTGCATATAGCCAGGTTCCAAGCTGGGATGGGGCAGTGAGATAAATAACGGTGATGGATCAAGCCCTGATCTTTGGACTGGGTAAGAGTGGTCTGTTTAACTCAGACACTCTGTTCATCACCACCCCCCTTTTTGTAAATCGTTTTTGGCCACTATAGGTGTGGCAGGGTATACTCAGACATGAGTCCCTTTCTCACTGCTCCATCAGGATTCAAGCAAGCCGGGCCGAAGAAGGCTGAAATTCCAGAAACCGGTCCCCGGTAGCTTGTCTCCTTTCTGGTGAAGAATTGGCTTGGTAGTTTAGTCTGCCCTGTTCCCATGATGCACTGGGCCAGGGACAGACTGATTTGCATATAGCCAGGTTCCAAGCTGGGATGGGGCAGTGAGATAAATAACGGTGATGGATCAAGCCCTGATCTTTGGACTGGGTAAGAGTGGTCTGTTTAACTCAGACACTCTGTTCATCACCACCCCCCTTTTTGTAAATCGTTTTTGGCCACTATAGGTGTGGCAGGGTATACTCAGACATGAGTCCCTTTCTCACTGCTCCATCAGGATTCAAGCAAGCCGGGCCGAAGAAGGCTGAAATGCCAGAAACCGGTCCCCGGTAGCTTGTCTCCTTTCTGGTGAAGAATTGGCTTGGTAGTTTAGTCTGCCCTGTTCTCATGATGCACTGGGCCAGGGACAGACTGATTTGCATATAGCCAGGTTCCAAGCTGGGATGGGGCAGTGAGATAAATAACGGTGATGGATCAAGCCCTGATCTTTGGACTGGGTAAGAGTGGTCTGTTTAACTCAGACACTCTGTTCATCACCACCCCCCTTTTTGTAAATCGAGGCAGCGAGGGCGGCAGAGCCGAGCTACCTCGTGGCCATCTCGACCGCAAGCTTGGCTCCTCCCCCTAGTTTCATACTTTTCGCGGAGGGCTATATCCTAGTGTTTCTTGTTTTAGCAGGGTCAAAAGGGTCCTATCAGTGGCCTACTGATTTTGTTCGATTCCTTTCGTTTTGCCATAATTTGCTAGGAAGGTACAGCGGCTAATCCGTATTTTATATATATGTCCTCTTTATTAGGGGTGCCCTCCGGTGGGGCCGGACGAGCTACCTCTAATAAATGGTCCGGGTAGAACCAATTACCAATCAGTGGGGAGAAGATAGGCATGACAGATTACAAAAGGGGGGACAAAGGTCCGCACTACCTATCTTTTCACTGCTTGCAAAGACTAGACAGAATATCTCTATTCCACGTTATTTGTAAGCAGAGAATACCTCCAAAGAACCAATATCAAACAACCAGTGTTCGGACAATCAAACAATCAAATGGTGAGAAAGAGATAGGCACGACGGGTTACAACGGGGGACAAAGGTCCGCGTTACCTACCCTTCACTACCTGCAAAGGAAGAGAGAATCTTTGTATTCCTCTCCGTTTGTAGACAGAGAATCTCCAAAGAGAACCAATGTATCAAGTAGCGACCAAGGCTAAACGAACCAATCAACGAATAATACTAGTATTTTCAAACAATTCCGATACAAACAATCGATCAAATAGTCAATCAGGTGGATAAAACCATCCTGCCAATCAGACGTATAAAAACGTCCTACTTAACCTTACCCGGACCACGTGGACAGTTCTTCGCCTTCCCCTTCCAGCGACTGATCGTCCTCTTATTCCAGTTTTACTGAAGCACTCCTGTGGGGTCCCAGTCAGGACAGCTGGTCACTCAAGAGAGGTCGGTTCAGAATCGGTGAAGTTCACTCGATCGGCAGCCAGACGAGGGTCCTCTCCAGGCAGGTATACTCCAATCGTTTAGACGTTCACCCCGTCGTCAGGACCTCTCTTACTGAACCCACATGTCGCTGATGGGCCCCGCGTTGGGACGCCAATTGAGGAAAAACTGCCGGTTACTACCGAATACCCAGGCTGTTGGCGCAAGAGCGCCTCTAATTTCCCAAGGCAGATAGTACCAAATAAAGAGACAGGCGCTGGCAGCTGGAACGCAAGAACAGGGTTTATTTCTCATGAGGAGAGCCTGTCATTTCGGACACGCGCACAGAATGTCTTCGGGAGGTGCTCTAACCACATCTCTGAGGCCTGGCCTCTTATACACAGGTTTATTGCTTTATTACACGTGACACATTCTTATTAAGACTTTGATGTACAGAAAGACATCCTTGGAATCCCCACTTCAAGCTCGTTCCCACACATATCTACAGAAAGTGATAGCTATTCCACAGCAGGATACTCTGTCGATTCCCGGAACGGGTGTATCTGATCGGATCGCACGGGGTGGGAGGCCTTTGATTAGTCGGAGATCCTTTGAATCGGGGCAACTGCTTACAGGAAGGGGGCCAATAAATGGCAGCTGCAGGGCCAGGTGGTGGCTTGGGAGCAGGGCAGGGCAGAGGAAGGGGGTTCATCAAAGGCCGGGGAGGTGTTGGCCGGGGGGGGGGGTTTCGCCTCCGAGGTCGGTCGCGCTGGGGAGGGGTGTTAGGTCGATGCACGAGAGAGCAGGGGTGGTCAGAGAGTGCGGGGGTGTTCGTAGCGCCAGGGAGACACGCTGGTGATCGGCGAGGGGCAGAGGGGCCATGGCACTTTCAAAATGGCTGCTGCTTACTAGAGCGTACAGGCCTGAGTGGGGACAAGTTGGCGCCGATTATGTTGACATCGCAAACCAGATTTTAACAGTACTATGATTCTTTGTGGCCTAAGGTTTGGGATCCCTAGCCCTCACTCCGAAGGTAGGAGTTTAGGTTTCTGGTAAGTGTCTGAAGATATTTTCTTTCTACTGCGCGGCTTCGCGCTCAACCGCCACCGGCTTTACCTAGTTGCCGAGTGCGGGACAGAGCCGATCACGCTCCAAAGTGCTTAACCCAATTGTAATATATATATATATATATATATATATATGGACGTTTGAGCTACGCTCATTTCATGCCCCCCCAGTTTGCTCCGAGGCTCATTATGTCTCGTACCTTACATGGACAGTTTTTTCCTGTTAGGCCTTCCAGGCTGCAACAATAGACTGGCCCTCGGAGTGTGCACACACTCCTGATACTTCTATATGGCTCTTACGCCTGTGTGGGCTGAAATAACTTTGACTACAGCTTTGCTGAGGAGCTAGATACATTCTTTTTCATATTGTTGTGGATAGGGTTGGCTCCCCCTTTACTCCTCTGTGATTCTGTGCTTTGAACTACATTATTGCGTGTGGACACCCTCAAGCATGGCATGGGTGAGATACAAGGAGGATGTGTCTTATACTGAGCGCTGAAAAACCCCTAGGAGTATTGGTTGACGCTCAGGATATCCACATCCTAGAGTTGGTCAACGGCGCCTCAAAAATGACAGTCTCTAGCACTATGTAGCAACCCTTTGTTACCGCCCATCAATATAATTGACTGAAACAAAACCCCTGGGCATGGATTTTTTTCCCCTTCTTTAATCCCAGTGGACTCGGTGTACATGCGCGTGTTCTACAAGGCTTCACCCTAAAGGGCGCATTGGAGGACTATTAGGGTTCCTTGGACAGATATTCCTATTACGGTGGCAAGTCACCTGACGTAGACACCACCCTCCTTCTTTTCACTTACTTGAAGTTCACAGAAAAGGTTTTTTTCACCGGATCTAGACAGACTCTTATTCAGGGCACAACCTTTAGCACCATGAGCGACGCTATCTGCGCCATCTTTTCCGAGACACGCAAATCCTTTCCAGAGTGGTTTTCACAATGCCATTCCTGATTCTTTTTAGGTTTTCTCACCCCCCTTCTCCAATTTTCTCACACTTCCAAGCATGCAAGCATTCAAAGGAGGTCCTCCAGTTTCACCACCTCTCCTTCCCTCCGTTGTTTTGTCCTCCCTGTTCAGATGGCGAAACAGCTAGTTGGGGTCTTTGGTTCTTCCCTTCTGGGTACACCTCCATTCTCTAGTGCTTCAACATCTGATCACACTCGGTGATTGCTCCCTTTAGATCACAGGGCAGCCTTCGGTTTGTGTTATCGGGATATACATATATTCACTTTAAATTCAGACATGGGTCTTACACTTCGCAAAAAATTACCGACTTCAGATCTCCTCTTCGGCTTTCCTTCTTTCAGATAGATAATATGTAATGGTCGGTTCAGACTGTCAAATCGGTATATTTGTCTTTTTGGGTCAAAATTATCAAAGATTATCTCATTCCTTTGTCCATCTCGGACGGTGGATTGCTGATTTGATTACACCTTGTCATAGCAATGGTGATATTGGCACCTCCTTTCAAACGGTCTTTCTGGACACTTCCGATTCCACATGCAATGCAACACTATAGCGTAGTGGATAACACTGCAGACTCCTAACAAAAGATCATATGTTCAATCCTGATTTTTCCCCTGATTTTCAATAGCAGGGCAGTGAGACACATCAACAAGTTAGATGGTATGAGGTCATCTTCCTAGTGGAGCTAGTGAAGAACTTCGGACATTCAGCCTCGGTCACCAGATTCAGGTCATTGCAAAATACATTCCACAACAATAGCATTCTGTGGCAGAATGATATCCCAGGTAGCTCCAAGATTACAGCAATTCGCAACCCAACCGATTAAAATTCACTGATAGTTGGTTTTTAAGGACCTTGTCCTACAGACCTTTTAGCATTAAGACTACTTCGTCATTTCAACTATTTTCGGTTGGAGATGGGATCCATTAGGAAACCGATGAACGTCCTGTACCACGATCTGTCGGTGGGACTGATCGATGTTTACATCTGGTCATTCCGAATTGTCGGCGAAATGGATATATATATATCACGTCAAGGAGCGGGGTCGATATTATCATATCCCTCAGGGAAATTCCCATTTTCGGTTTCTAGTACTCTTGGAGACTGTCTGCAACTTGCTCGAATGCTCCGTGCTTCACCACAATATTCCAGGTCCGTCATGCGCAGTGCCCGGTGGTCAATAAAGCAGTTATATTTATGGCGTAGTGATTTTTTCCGTCTTCAATGGAACTGGACGGGAGTCGTACGTGCTGCAGGCATTTATTTCCCAAACCTGTTTCTTCCAATTACGCCTACTATTAATTAAACATGGGACGGCTAGGTTTATTGGTAAGCATCCGACGCGTGGTTCACTGTGGGGGCTGAATCTCCCCACATTGTGAGTGATTTGTCAGCAATAATGCCATAGGACTTGGCGTATTGTTTGGTTCACAACAGCCGTTCTGCCGTTTCCTCTGCAAAGCATCCCCGGATGGTGGGCAAACCGATGGCCTTACACCTGTATTATGTTGGTATTTAAAGGTATTAGGGTTACGAAACCTCCCAAACCACAATATTCCCCTCTGTGGCATGTTTCTATAGTTCATTACATATTTGATATATGGCCATCTGTTAATAGGTTGACAGCTATTATCGTCCAACATACGTTTATGAACCTCTCTATCCGTCTGTGTTTCTATGACGATAAAGCCCTGGATTTTACAGGTACACTAGCTACTCCAGAAGGAGTTTTCTTTCTTCTTAATGTCAGTATTAATCTTTGTCAAGAATTGTTACAAATTATGGGGCATATTATCAAGGGATTTATCTCCGCTTTTTTGTCTTTAAAAGCCAAGAAAGCGGAGATAAAATTATCTCCCTATCAGCAACAGGGTGCTAACACGCAAATTTGCATGTTAGCACCCCTTTTCTCTACGCTTCCCCTTGCATCTCTAATGAGATGCAAAGGGGGCGTTCCAGAGAAAAATAATAGGAGAAATGTTGTTAAGCGACATTTCTCCTATTATCAAGGATTTCGCTAACCCTGATAGTGATAAAAAAAGAAGCGCGGTTAGCACTGCTTTTTTTACACCTGGTATTTTCCTGACTTAGCCATGATATCCTATGGAAGGTGGATATCATGGCTAAGTTTGTGAGCCCCGATCATCAAGCTAACGCCCAACTTCGAGAGATTATCGTTGGTTTTCCAGCGATAATCTCTCAATTGGCAGTTAACGCGGGGATTTTTAACACTACTGAGATAAACCTTGCTAATAGCAAGTTATCTCTGCAATAATTTCCGGCGATGCTTAGCGTTAAAAAATTCGTTGCTAAGCATCGTTAGCGGTAAATATCGTTAAACGTTGGTAATATGCCCCTATGTTTTTCCAGCTACTGCAAATGTTGTGGGGTTCATTGCCTTAAGGCTTAAGTGGGGGTTCACCCTCATTGGTGATCACATTACATACAGTTGTAAACCTGTATCTGTGGCTAATAGCAGGGGGATAAGTCCGTTGACAGAAGTCGGTATTCATACCCAAAAGTTGGGGCACCTTCTGTTCATGGTGCCATGGTATCTCAATGCTGTATGATGATTTTTACTGTTCCAGACATCTTGAGTTCTGTTGACTGGTTTTCTCAGTCTGCAACTAAACAGTTTATTGTAAACCGGTGGGTGATATAGCTGTAGTTGTGTTTTGATAAGTGTTAAACTAGCATAATACGAAGCCACCGGTCCTGTAGTAGAATAAAAAATTAGCTAGCATTCACGCCAAGAATTTTCAATTCTATTAAGGACACGGAGGCGAGGATTATCTCACCCTGTTATTACAATGTTGGTAATGATTACCCACCCATATGTACTTGATATTCTGTATAAGCAGAAGTTACGAGTTTTACCTGTCTCATTACTTTCAGGTTCTGAAAAAGAAGATGGAGCAGAAGAACTTCTGGTTTAGAGGACATAAACTTTCCAGTTTGGTCTTGGTTCTTCCATGTTGGAGGTTGATTATTGGGACTCATATTCTTTATTTTGGACTGGAATTGTTAAGGTTATTGACTGTAAAGGTTTGAGCAAAGAAAGAGGAGCAGAAACAGGATACGGTGGCTCTCATAGGGCTAAACAGGATGTGATGTATACACGAGCATCATGGGAAATGTAGTTTATCTGTATACAAAATGATTTTTATTGGCTGCTGTGAGTAGCACATAAAAGAAAGAGAAGCATAATCCTCGCCTCTGTGTCCTTAATAGAATTGAAAATTCTTGGCGCGAATGCTAGCTAATTTTTTACTCCTGCAGACCTCGGCGCAGTCGATTCAGACCAAAGCACCATACCGCGTCTGACCTTTGGAGGTTACCAGCCCCTGGCGTGGAAATGGCAATGCGAGCCAAGGCGGGAACGTCAGTCAATGCTGACCGAAAGCCGGTAACTTGAGCAGCCGGGAACATCACGTCCTTTCCTTCGTACTCTGAGAGCCTGCCGCCTCCTTTGTTCGCCGCTGCTCCTGTAAAACGCTGGTGGTACCTTCACCAGCTATCAATGACATGCTGCTGTTAGGGTGACTCACTGCTCATTTCTGAGTGCTTCACTCACTTTTCCTATCCTTGAAGCGATGTTGACATCCCCCTATCCTAGTCACAGAATTACCCGATTATATGCGGGAATGCAGGAAACTGCGCCAGTTTGCACTCCCAGAGGCCAAAGTGAGGGCAACTTAGATCCCCCTCTTACTGACGAACAATGGAGGTACTGCAGCACTCAATCACATGAGCTTTCCCTGAACGATCGATTAAGGGAAGTGCATTAAGTACCTACACAGGATATATTGCTCACCCATAACCTACTCAGAATGGGCCTTCTTGAGGATGTGTGCAGCATGCACCGCACAGTGCTGTGTGCCACTTTTCAACATCTGGCTTGGGAGTGTCACAAAGTACAGCAGCATTGGTGTGAGGCGCTTGTGGCACTTCACACAATTCTTGAACATGCGCATGTGGTTTGGGCTCTTGGTCTATGTAAAGGATGCAACAAGATTGGCACGCGCTCCTGTTTGCGGATCGCTGCTTTGCAATGTGTTGGGGATGGTGCAGGAAACCGCCATCGTAGACTGGCTCAATGATGCGGCATGTTGTCAAGAAAAATTTAACGCTTTCAGGGCCCTGCTGCAGGAACCTCGCCCCAAAGATATTTGCCACCTGTTTGAAAAGTACCTCTCTGCTCTGCAGGGTTGGCAGCAGTGGAGGAAATGGTGGCTAGCCCTGTGCCTGATGCGCTGGTGGTCTGAAAAGGACCCTTTGAGGTGATGCATGCATAAAATGTGTGCCTGCAAAATACATACAGCGGTACAAAAGGGGGTGGTGATGGACGGAGCATCTGAACGAATCAAACACTCACACCCAGTCAACAGATCTTGGTTTAATCCATCACGTTCTTTAGCCCACTCTGCCACCCCAGTTCAGACATGGCCATATGCAAATCAGTCTGACCCTGCACCTCATGGGAACAATCCAGCCTGAACTGCCAAGCCATGCCTTCCCTGGACCAGAAACAAGCTTCCCAGGACGGTTTCTGGCATTTCAGCCGTCTTCAGCCCGGCTTGATTGAATCCAGTGGCTAGGGGCCCGATGTAGGTGCCCTAATACCGGTCGGAAACGGCCGAACTCGGCCGTTTCCGACCGGTATTACTGTTTTCAGATGTAGGGCATGCATTTACAGAATCTGTAATTTACCGAATCTGTAAATGCAGATGTAGCTGGCACATGTCAGAGTGCCACAGGGCTTTAAGAATCGGTATTTTACCACCCAATCCAATTGGGTGGTAAAATACCGAATACAGGTGTGCATGCACATCTGTGCATGCACACCTGTGCAATGTGACACACAGGCATGCCCTTAGGGCATGTCTGTGTGCCACATGGCACACAAGTCCGGAATTGGGGTGCAAGAAGGAGTCAAAGTGACACCCCCTGCACCCTTGGAAACATCGGTATTTACCGAATCGGTAAATACCGATTCAGTAATGCCCATTGATTCCTATGGGCTGCAATGCCATAGGAATCAATGGGCTTTACCGATCCGGTATTTACAGAATCGGTAAATACCGAATCTGAACGATTCGGTATTTACTGAATCTGAAATACCTACATTTCTCCCCTTCTAATTTACCGCTTCTTAAATACCAAATCGGTATGATTTGGTATTTTGGAAGTGGTAAATTAGAATTACCTACATCGGGCCCAAAGTGAGCAAGGGACTTACGTCTGAGCATACCCTGCCAACTTATGGCGAACAAAGCGGTACAAAAGAGGGTGGTGATGGACGGAGCATCTGAACCAATCAAACACTCACAACCAGTCAACAGATCTGGGTTTAATCCATCACCGTTCTTTAGCCCACTCTGCCACCCCAGTTCAGACATGGCCATATGCAAATCAGTCTGACCCTGTGCCTCATGGGAACAGTCCAGCCCGAACTGCCAAGCCATGCCTTCCCTGGACCGGAAACAAGCTTCCGAGGACCGGTTTCCGGCATTTCAGCCGTCTTCAGCCCGGCTTGCTTGAATCCAGTGGCAAAGTGAGCAAGGGACTCAGGTCTGACCATACCCTGCCAACTTATGGCGAACAAAGAGGTACAAATGGGGGTGGTGATGGACGGAGCATCTGAACCAATCAAACACTCACACCCAGTCAACAGATCTGGGTTTAATCCATCACCGTTCTTTAGCCCAATCTGCCACCCCAGTTCAGACTTGGCCATATGCAAATCCGTCTGACCCTGTGCCTCATGGGCACAGTCCAGCCCGAACTGCCAGCCATGCTTTCCCTGGACCGGAACCAAGCTTCCGAGGACCGGTTTCTGGCATTTCAGCCGTCTTCAGCCCGGCTTGCTTGAATCCAGTGGCAAAGTGAGCAAGGGACTCAGGTCTGAGCATACCCTGCCAACTTATGGCGAACAAAGTGGTACAAAAGATGGTGGTGATGGACGGAGCATCTGAACCAATCAAACACTCACACCCAGTCAACAGATCTGGGTTTAATCCATCACCGTTCTTTAGCCCACTCTGCCACCCCAGTTCAGACATGGCCATATGCAAATCAGTCTAACCCGTGCCTCATGGGAACAGTCCAGCCCGAACTGCCAAGCCATGCCTTCCCTGGATCGGAAACAATCTTCCGAGGACCGGATTCTGGCATTTCAGCCGTCTTCAGCCCGGCTTGCTTGAATCCAGTGGCAAAGTGAGCAAGGGACTCATGTCTGAGCATACCCTGACAACTTATGGCGAACAAAGCGGTACAAAAGAGGGTGGTGATGGACGGAGCATCTGAACCAATCAAACACTCACACCCAGTCAACAGATCTGGGATTAATTCATCACCGTTCTTTAGCCCACTCTGCCACCCCAGTTCAGACATGCAAATCAGTCTGACCCTGTGCCTCCTGGGAACAGTCCAGTCCAAACTGCCAAGCCATGCCTTCCCTGGCCCGGAAACAAGCTTCCGAGGACCGGTTTCTGGCATTCCAGCCGTCTTCAGCCCGGCTTGCTTGAATCCAGTGGCAAAGTGAGCAAGGGACTCAGGTCTGAGCATACCCTGCCAACGTATGGCGAAAAAAAGCGGTACAAAAGGGAGTGGTGATGGACGGAGAATCTGAACCAATCAAACACTCACAACCAATCAGCAGATCTGGGTTTCATCCATCACTGTTCTTTAGCCCACTCTGCCACCCCAGTTCAGAAATGGCCATATGCAAATCAGTCTGACCCTGTGCCTCATGGGAAATGTCCAGCCCGAACTGCCAAGCCATGCCTTCCCTGGACCGGAAACAAGCTTCCAAAGACCGGATTCTGGCATTTCAGCCGTCTTCAGCCCGGCTTGCTTGAATCCAGTGGCAAAGTGAGCAAGGGACTCACGTCTGAGCATACCCTGCCAACTTATGGCGAACAAAGCGGTACAAAAGAGGGTGATGATGGACGGAGCATCTGAACCAATCAAACACTCACACCCAGTCAACAGATCTGGGTTCAATCCATCACCGTTCTTTAGCCCACTCTGCCACCCCAGTTCAGACATGGTTATATGCAAATCAGTCTGACCCTGTGCCTCATGGGAACAGTCCAGCCAGAACTGACAAGCCATGCCTTCCCTGGACTGGAAACAAGCTTCCGAGGACCGGTTTCTGGCATTCCAGCCGTCTTCAGCCCGGCTTGCTTGAATCCAGTTGCAAAGTGAGCAAGGGACTCACGTCTGAGCATACCCTGTCAACTCATGGCGAAGAAAAGCGGTACAAAAGGGGGTGGTGATGGACGGAGCATCAGAACCAATCAAACACTCACACCCAGTAATCAGATCTGGGTTTAATCCATCACCGTTCTTTTAGCCCCCTCTGCCACCCCAGTTCAGACATGGCCATGTGCAAATCAGTCTGACCCTGTGCCTCATGGGAACAGTCCAGCCCGAACTGCAAAGCCATGCCTTCCCTGGACCGGAAACAAGCTTCCAAAGACCGGTTTCTGGCATTTCAGCCGTCTTCAGCCCGGCTTGCTTGAATCCCATGGCAAAGTGAGCAAGGGACTCACGTCTGAGCATACCCTGCCAACTTACGGTAAACAAAGCGGTACAAAAGGGGGTGGTGATGGACGGAGCATCTGAACCAATCAAACACTCAGACCCAGTCAACAGATCTGGGTTTAATCCATCACTGTTCTTTAGCCCACTCTGCCACCCCAGTTCAGACATGGCCATATGCAAATCAGTCCGGCCCTGTGCCTCATGGGAACAGTCCAGCCCAAACAGCCAAGCCATGCCTTTACTGGACCGGAAACAAGCTTCCGAGGACCGGTTTCTGGCATTTTAGCCGTCTTCAGCCCCGCTTGCTTGAATCCAGTGGCAAAGTGAGCAAGGGACTCACGTCTGAGCATACCCTGCCAACTTATGGCGAACAAAGCGGTTCCAAAGGGGGTGGTGATGGACGGAGCATCTGAGCCAATCAAACACTCACACCCAGTCAGCAGATCTGGGTTTAATCCATCACCGTTCTTTAGCCCACTCTGCCACCCCAATTCTGACATGGCCATGTGCAAATCAGTCTGACCCTGTGCCTCATGGGAACAGTCCAGCCCGAACTGCCTAGCCATGCCTTCCCTGGACCGGTAAAACAAGCTTCCGAGGACCGGTTTCTGGCATTTCAGCCGTCTTAAACGAGGCTTGCTTGACTCCAGTTGCAAAGTGAGCAAGGTACTGACGTCTGAACGTACCCTGCCAACTTATGACGAACAAAGCGGTACAAAAGGGGGTGGTGATGGACGGAGCATCTGAACCAATCAAACACTCACACCCAGTCAACAGATCTGGGTTTAATCCATCACCGTTCTTTAGCCCACTCTGCCACCCCAATTCAGACATGGCCATATGCAAATCAGTCTGACCCTGTGCCTCATGGGAACAGTCCAGCCCGAACTGCCAAGCCATGCCTTCCCTGGACCGGAACCAAGCTTCCGAGGTCCGGTTTCTGGCATTTCAGCCGTCTTCAGCCCGGCTTGCTTGAATCCAGTGGCAAAGTGAGCAAGGGACTCAGGTCTGAGTATACCCTGCCAACTTATGGTAAATAAAGCTGTACAAAAGGGCGTGGTGATGGACGGAGCATCTGAACCAATCAAACACTCACGCCCAGTCAACAGATCTTGGTTTAATCCATCACTGTTCTTTAGCCCAGTCTGCCACCCCATTTCAGACATGGCCATATGCAAATCAGTCTGACCCTGTGCCTCATGGGAACAGTCCAGCCCGAACTGCCAAGCCATGCCTTCCCTGGACCGGAAACAAGCTTCCGAGAACCGGTTTCTGGCATTTCAGCCGTCTTCAGCCCGGCTTGCTTAAATCCAGTGGCAAAGTGAGCAAGGGACTCACGTCTGAGCATATGTAAATGTCAATGTAAATGTATTTGAGCTTATATAGCGCACACCTACCCGCAGTGGGTTTCCCGGCGCTTGCTTAGGGAACCCGCCCTGGTATTCCCCTGTGAGATAACCCCGGCAGGGTATCCACAAGGTGAAAGCCAGGCATCCCACTGCGAGGGGCAGTTGTGGAGATTAAGCAAGCTATTGCCCAGAGTCGCAGAGTGTGAACCCGTGAGTCGAGAAGGCACCGGAGCGAGAATTATCGAGTCTGTGAAATTTTTAGCCCAAGACCCGCCGAGGCTGGGAATTGAACCCTGGTCCAGGGCCGATCTCAGGTTCCGGGTCTGCTGCCTCTAACCCCTGGGCCACACTTCGCCAACTTATGGCGAACAAAGCGGTACAAAAGAGGGTGGTGATGGACGGAGCATCTGAACCAATCAAACACTCACACCCAGTCAACAGATCTGGGTTTAATCCATCACCGTTCTTTTAGCTCCCTCTGCCACCCCAGTTCAGACATGGCCATGTGCAAATCAGTCTGACCCTGTGCCTCATGGGAACAGTCCAGCCCGAACTGCCAAGCCATGCCTTCCCTGGACTGGAAACAAGCTTCCAAGAACCGGTTTCTGGCATTTCAGCCGTCTTCAGCCAGGCTTACTTGAATCCAGTGGCAAAGTGAGCAAGGGACTCACGTCTGAGCATACCCTGCCATCTTATGGTGAACAAAGCGGTACAAAAGGGGGTGGTGATGGACGGAGCATCTGAACCAATCAAAGACTCACACCCAGTCAACAGATCTGGGTTTAATCCATCACCGTTCTTTAGCCCACTCTGACACCCCAGTTCAGACATGGCCATATGCAAATCAGTCTGACACTGTGCCTCATGGGAACAGTCCAGCCCAAACTGCCAAGCCATGCCTTCCCTGGACCGGAAACAAGCTTCCGAGGACCGGTTTCTGGCATTTTAGTCGTCTTCAGCCCGGCTTGCTTGAATCCAGTGGCAAAGTGAGCAAGGGACTCACGTCTGAGCATACCCTGCCAACTTATGGTGAACAAAGTGGTACAAAAGGGGGTGGTGATGGACGGAGCATCTGAACCAATCAAGCACTCACACCCAGGCAACAGATCTGGGTTTAATCCATCACCGTTCTTTAGCCCACTCTGCCACCCCAGTTCAGACATGGCCATATGCAAATCAGTCTGACCCTGTGCCTCATGGGAACAGTCCAGCCCGAACTGCCCAGCCATGCCTTCCCTGGACCGGAAACAAGCTTCCGAGGACCGGTTTCTGGCATTTCAGCCAGCTTCAGCCCGGCTTGCTTGAATCCAGTGGCAAAGTGAGCAAGGGACTCACGTCTTAGCATACCCTGCCAACTTATGGCGAACAAAGTGGTACAAAAGGAGATGGTGATGGCCGGAGCATCTGAACCAATCAAACACTCACACCCAGTCAACAGATCCGGGTTTAATCCATCACCGTTCTTCAGCCGGGCTGAAGACGGCTGGAATTCCAGAAACCGGTCCTCTGAAGCTTGTTTCCGGTCCAGGGAAGGCATGGCTTGGGAGTTCGGGCTGGACTGTTCCCAAGAGGCACAGGGCCAGACTGATTTGCATATGGCCATGTCTGAACTGGGGTGGTGTGGAGTGCAAAAAAACTATATATTTAGGCCCAGATCTCTGTACTGGGGTGAATGTATGACATTGTTCTGTATTCTGTCAATCACCTGTGGTTTTTGCATTTGTCACCCCGAGTGGGATGGGTATGCTCAGACATGAGTCCCATGCACTCCACACCACTGGATTCAAGCAAGCCGGGCTGAAGACGGCTGGAATGCCAGAAACCGGTTCTCAGAGGGTTGTTTCCGGTCCAAGGAAGGCATGGCTTGGCAGTTCGGGCTGGACTGTTCCCATGAGGCAAAGGGTCATACTGATTTGCATATGGCCATGTCTGAACTGGGGTGGTGTGGAGTGCAAAGAAACTATGGATTTAGGCCCAGATCTCTGTACACGGGTGAATGTATGACATTCTTCTGCATTCTGTCCATCACCTGTGGTTTTTGCATTTGTCACCCCGAGTGGGATGGGTATGCTCAGACGAGAATCCCATGCACTCCACACCACTGGATTCAAGCAAGCCGGGCTGAAGACGGCTGGAATGCCAGAAACCGGTCCTCTGAAGCTTGTTTCCGGTCCAGGGAAGGCATGGCTTGGAAGTTCGGGCTGGACTGTTCCCATGAGGCACAGGGTCAGACTGATTTGCATATGGCCATGTCTGAACTGGGGTGGTGTGGAGTGCAAAAAAACGATGAATTTAGGCCCAGATATCTGTACTGGGGTGAATGTATGACATTGTTCTGCATTCTGTCCATCACCTGTGGTTTTTGCATTTGTCATCCCGAGTGGGATGGGTATGCTCAGACGTGATTCCCATGCACTCCACACCACTGGATTCAAGCAAGGCGGGCTGAAGACGGCTTGAATGCCAGAAACCGGTCCTCGGAAGCTTGTTTCCGGTCCAAGAAGGCATGGCTTGGCAGTTCGGGCTGGACTGTTCCCATGAGGCACAGGGTCGGACTGATTTGCCCATGGCAATGTCTGAACTGGGGTCATGTGGAGTGCAAAAAAAGATGGATTTAGGCCCAGATATCTGTACTGGGGTGAAATGATGACATTGTTTTGCATTCTGTCCATCACCTGTGGTTTTTGCATTTGTCACCCGAGTGGGATGGGTATGCTCAGACGTGAGTCCCATGCACTCCACACCTCAGGATTCAAGCAAGCCGGGCTGAAGACGGCTGGAATGCCAGAAACCGGTCCTCTGAAGCTTGTTTCCGGTCCAGGGAAGGCATGGCTTGGCAGTTCGGGCTGGACTGTTTTCATGAGGCACAGGGTCAGACTGATTTGCATATGGCCATGTCTTAACTGGGGTGGTGTGGAGTGCAAAAAAATGATGGATTTAGGCACAGATCTCTGTACTGGGGTGAATGTATGACATTGTTCTGTATTCTGTCCATCACCTGTGGTTTTTGCTTTTGTCACTTCGAGTGGAATGGGTATGTTCAGACGTGAATCCCATGCACTCCACACCACTGGATTCAAGCAAGCCGGGCTGAAGACGGCTGGAATGCCAGAAACCGGTCCTCGTAAGCTTGTTTCCGGTGCAGGGAAAGCATCGCTTGGCAGTTCGGGCTGGACTCTTCCCATGAGGCACAGGGTCACACTGATTTGCATATGGCCATGTCTGAACTGGGGTGGTGTGGAGTGCAACAAAACGATGAATTTAGGCCCAAATCTCTGTACTGGGGTGAATGTATGACATTGTTCTGCATTCTGTCCATCACCTGTGGTTTTTGCATTTGTCACCCCGAGTGGGATGGGTATGCTCAGACGTGAGTCCCATGCACTCCACACCACTAGATTCAATCATGCCGGACTGAAGACGGCTGGAATGCCAGAAACCGGTCCTCGGAAGCTTGTTTCTGGTCCAGGGATGGCATGGCTTGGCAGTGCGGGCTGGACTGTTCCCATGAGGCACAGGGTCAGACTGATTTGCATATGGCCATGTCTGAACTGGGGTGGTGTGGAGTGCAAAATACATACAGCATAGTGCGCCAGTGCACGAACAAATGGGCGCAAACACTTTTTGCCCTTGCACCTGAGCACTTGCGTAGGAAGCATAGCGCGAGCTACTCGTACTTGAAGCTTTGGCGCCAGCATATTGACAGAGGACCTTGGCCTCTTCTATTCTACAGCTATCTTAACCGGGCCGGTGACTGTTCAGCACTAATCCGGTGGTTTCCTTGGCAACTATGGATGCCAGCACTCTTCACCCCCCACCTTTATCAGATCAGGCATTCTCAAGACTTACTCGCTTCCTCAGAACTCATCTCCCAAATCTCTTGGTGCTCAATTATCTTATTGTCCTCATGTCCACCAGTTGACTCATGGAAGGTAAAAACATTGTCGACGATATTCTCTCTGAGAAAGATTTGTTTACATTAATTGAATGTTGTCAAATGGAATTATTGCCTGCTGTATACCCTGAAATTGTCTCCTGTGCTGGAAAATTATTACACATTGTTTTCAACGTTTTTTCCTTTTTCTTTGATCACACTCTGACCCGTTCACATAAGTAGTTTAAGCACTTCGTGTCAACTTACACATTGAGCACTTAACATTTTGCATAAATTGGGGTGATGCAATTGATTATATACGAAAGTGCAAGATTTATTTATGATTATCTTTGGCCATATCAATGCACAGTGACTTGTTAGACATAACACAATTTTCTAGGGGCTTCATTTATGAAAAGTGATGCATCGCTGCGTGAAAACAGTGATGCGTCACTTTTCACTGCGCTCTCCCTGCGACACAAGCGATGTGTCATATTTACAGTATGACTCATCATGTTGCAAGGAGTTACAGATATGTCAGTATTTCTGACGTATCTGTAGGCGCAAAAGTGACGCATTGCTGAAGAGTGTCACAAAGTGACGCAACTCCAGCAATGTGTACTTTCACATGGGCAAGTCTCATGTTGTTAGTGCCTGCGTCAGTCTTACGCCTGCCATGAGGCAGACATAAGATTTTGACCCATTAGCGGCCATGAAATGGCGCAGTGAATTCTTATAGATTTCACTGCGCCACTTCTATGACTCTTTCTTGCGTCCAAACACCCCCTTGCATACATTATACCTGGCGCAGGTATAATGTCGCGCAGGGGTTTACAAAAAGTGACGCACCAGCGACGTAAAAGTGACGCAAGGGCTCATAAATAAGCCCCTAGGTATTTACCATTTTTGATATTTGTATTGGAATGATACCTACGCTGTCACATTTACTTTTTGGGCAGATTTACTATTTTTTCACGTAGCGCACTGTGGTAGCAGCAAATGCTGCGCTGCGTGAAAGGGAGATAGAAGGAGAGCACCCTATTCACTGAAATAAGGCACCCTCCTCCCCTCTCACTAGCACCGGCTCTGAAATCAGTTGCTGTGCGCCACCAAGATACCTTTGTACCATGGTGCAAGGATCTCTTGGTGAGTCTAGCATAGGTTTTTTCTACTGGACTGAACCCTTCCAGTAGAAAATACTATGCACAGGCTGACTTTAATCATTTTCCCACTCTGTATGTGCGCAGTAAAGTTCCAGCAAAGTCAGAAAAGGAGGGATAAATTAAAGCATTTCTCCTTCCTTGCGCCTACTTCAAAAAGGGAACAGTTATCTTACGCTAAACCTAAAGGGCCTCATTTATGGTTTTTGCCATAGGGCAGCACAGCAGGCTTTGCTGTTGCTCTGCCCCACAGCAAAAGAAAAGGGCAGGAATGTGCTCTATCTCTTAGATGGGGCGCATTCCTGTGCTTTTTCCTTTTGAAAAATGGTCTTTTGTGTGCAAACACAGGCACCTTTGCACCATGGTGCGAGGGTGTCTGCGCTGCAGGATGATTATTATTGTGCAGGAAGGAAAATCTTCCTGCACAAAAACAATCACAAGAGGCTTTTTCCTCTTTCTATGTGTGCTGCATAATACCAGTGTAGTTTTATAAAGGAAGACATCCCTGATTGCGAAGTGCCCTCATTAAAATCTCTCTTAACCATAATTTCACGGCATTCGGTCGCCTTATCTTCCGTCCGCCAGGACCATCTAAAGTTTTTAGGGGAGAAGTTCTGAATAAGGTGACGTTCCATGCTAGTAAAACAGCAAACTTCACCATTTTAGGTGACCTCAATTTACATTTAGAAGATAACAGTAAGCCGGAGATTGCCCAGTTCTTAGCAGATTTAGAGGCCTGTCAACTGGTTCAAGGTGTTACGAACAGTCCACATATAGCAGGTCATCTATTGGATCCAACTTAGACTGGTTTAATGTGTTGCCCCCGATCCCTATGGCCTGGACTGACCACTTTCTTGTCTCCTTCTGCGTGCGTTGCAGAGGGAAGCAAGAATGAATCTCACCTTTGCCAGTATTAAAGCGTCCCTGGCACAAATTAGATTTAAAAAGTTTCAAGACTTCTTGTCTAGCCACCAACCTCAGCTTCCTTCTAATATAGATGCTGCTTATATGTTCTTCTATGAGTGGTTGTTGAAAGCCCTGGACAGCTGAATTCCCGCTAAATTGACTGTAAATAAACACGGGCAATCCAATCCGTGGTTTGACAAATCTTTGCAAAAGGAAAAAAAGAACTGCAAACAGCTCGAACGAGCTTGGAGGCGCACCTATGTTGCTGAAGCAAAAAACAATTATCGCTCCGCAATCAAGGTGTATCACAAGCTGGTTCGGAGAACCAGCGCAATTCATTGCAGGTAAAAGCTCAGAGAGTCACAATCCCTCTAAAACTATTTTTACCTTGCTTAAAACCATGAAGAGTCAGAGTTCGAAGTCTGACTATCCTATTACCTCAAATGATCAGTGTGATAAACTGGCCAGGTATTTTGTGGATAAGGTGGACAAGATTTATAATACTCTCCCTCTAGTAACTGCAGAAGTCAACTCTGACCTTGAAGCAGGACAGGAGGCTAGTGTATTCATTGGGGAAAGAATATTGTCCTAATTCCCTACACTGTCTGGCATTGGATATGAGTCGCTCTATCAGAAAATTAACTCAGGCTCTCCAGCTGATCCGCTGAACCCTGATCAATTTCGCCAGTTTCATACTCTTACGGCACCATTGGGCAGGGAACTAATCAACCTATCCCTGTCCTCAGCAGCCATACCCTCTGCCTGGAAACATGCGAAAGTAACACCTCTTCTGAAAAAGCCATCTTTGGAGCCATCT
The DNA here is from genome assembly GCF_964263255.1 of Lissotriton vulgaris. NCBI lineage: Eukaryota > Metazoa > Chordata > Amphibia > Caudata > Salamandridae > Lissotriton > Lissotriton vulgaris. The sequence goes on from NC_141689.1 coordinate 164,716,613, forward strand.
GAGCCGGGCAACTATCACCCCATCTCGAGGCTGCCTTTTCTGGCTAAAGCAGTGGAATCGTATGTTAACTCTGTCTTCTCAGAGTTTATTGAATATAAAAACATTTTAGATCTCTCTCAAAATGGCTTTAGAGCCCGTCACAGCACTGAGTCTGCTTTATTGGCAGTAACAGAGGAACTGCGCAGTAGTCTTGATGATGGAAACTCTGCGGCCTTAATTCTCCTTGATTTAAGTGCCGCTTTCGACACTGTTTCCCATGAGATACTGTTGAACCCGTTGCAGCAGATTGGGATTAGGGGGCTGGCTCTGGAATGGTTTAGAGCCTTTTTGTCAGATAGATCATTCCAGGTCCTGGTACCACCCTACCATTCCAGAGAGTATGCTCTGCAGCATGGGTTGCCAAAGGGCTCAATTTTAAGCCCTATGCTGTTTAATGTTTATGTACAACCTTTAGCAATCATAGCTAAAAGAAGAGGGCTGTCATTAGTGTTGTATGCTGACGACACCCAATTAGTGATCGCCTTCTCCAAGAATTGTAAAAACAATCTTATTCAAGGAGGACTTGTTGGTAATTGTGGACTGAATGGCCCGGAACTGCTTGTAATTAAACGCTAGTAAGTCAGAGATTCTAGTGTTAGGAAAGGACAGTGATCTGTGGTCAGAGCAGTGGTGGCCAGATAAGCTCAAACTGGCCCCGGTACCTAAGGAGGCAGTAAAGAACCTGGGAGTTTGGATTGATAGTCGACTATCATTTGACACTCAATCTACATCAGTCGGAGGACTGGTTTTGGACTCCTGCGAGGATTGAAACCTCTACTGGGCTTCTTTGACTCTAAAATCTGCCAGACCATTATCCAGGCCACAATCTTGTCCAGGCTGGATTACGGAAATAGCCTATTCCTGGGAGCTGGGAGGCAACAAATCCAGTGTTCAACGGCTTCGAAGAGTACAAAATGCAGCCGTCTGCACTCTGCTGGCGCTGCTAAAATTCTGTCCATTGTCTAAGTTACTGGTTGCCAGTAGAAGAAAGGATTCAGTTCAAAACGCTGTGCGTTGCCAACAAAATAATTACTCAACAAGCACCTCTGGTTCTGGCTGACCTGCTAACGGTATATACACCAAGGCGCATTCTGCACTCAATGGATCAAAAGCTTGTCTGTCAACCCCGCTTTCTAATATCTAGAGCGGGTGGGCGCTCGTTTAAAGTCTTGGCAGCTAGATTATGGAATTCGCTCCCAGTTTCCATCAGAGGAAATTAGAATCATCTAATGTTTCGCAAAGCCATTAAGACCTGGCTTTTCCCGGCATAATGCTCTCCTTTAATACGGCATCTAGTTATCAGTACTTATCTGCGCTGGAACGCCCCATTGCTGGGGCTGCCATGCGCAATATAAATTCTGTAATAATAATAATAATACGTGAAAAACAAGGAGAAATAAAGATGTTTCTCCTCGTTGTGCTTCCCTTAAGCCTCTCCTGGGGAGGCGTACTTTTTTGGTGCTGCCTCAGACTTACGATTTCTCGTAAATCTGGGGCAGTGTCAAAAAGTCATGGAAGTTGCTTGGAACACCCCCAGCAACACCCTGGAGCACCCCATTCACACACTTTTCTGAGTGAAAGGGACATACTTATAAGGCCTCGAAAACTCACGTAACGTGGCTTTACGTGTCCTTATAAATATGCCAGTGGCACATCGTGCCACCAGAACGTAAACAAAATGACATTCCGGCGGCACAAAAGTGCCGCTAGAGCCACATAAATGAGGCCCAATTTACATTATTTAGTAAATTAGGTTTAGCGTGAGAAACCTTGGGTGGTTGCATGGGAACTCCCATGCACCACCCTTGCTACGCAGCTACGGTGCAAAGTAATGCAGAACAGCGCCGGGACACCTCCGCCGGAGGTAGCTGTGCGCTCTACAAGCTTCTAAATAAATAAATAAATAAATAAACAGCGCTGGAAAGTAAATTGGAAAAAAATATTGCGCTGAATTGTGACGCTCAATCTTAGTAGATCTCCCCCTTTTGGTCTACAGATAAATCCTGTTGTATATGTTAATGCAAGATAACAAGCATGATTGGACTTATCACAAATGTTAATATCAGATGAGCGACAACTCTTTGTCTTACATGTGATGTGAACAGTTTGGGTTTTTTGTGCTCTGAGTTGAGATCCTAGGCTGGCGCATTAAGTGTTTTGCCCAAATGAGATTAAGCACAAATTGTTCCTGTTCCTCATCAATATGATATTACACTGATGAATTATGCAGAGCCCCACAATTTGAATGATCTGGTACGATTTCCTGCTGTTGCAAAGTGTTTGACCGCCTCACCTCGTGCATTAGATGTGGTTTATGAAGCAAGTCCATTAACAAGATGCGGATCTGGAAGTAAAATGCTTCAATTAATGAATCATGTCTGTGGCCGTCAGATGCAGGTGTAGTGGATGTGAGTCATACTGGAGTCAAGCCAGTAATACTGCAAACCTATCATCACTTTGCAATCAGAAAGTCTGGTAAAGTTGCTGAAAATTAAAACATTTGTCTCCAGGTTCCAAGCAGGTGCTAACCATTTTAAGTTTGCTTTACTTACTTCCTTTGCCACCATTTTCTTTATTCAATACTTGCTGGAGGTCTCTCGTATTTAGGTACAATGTAGTCAGCCTGTATTTTCTCCCTGACTCTTTCTTTGTCAACTTTTATCACTAAACAGACAACCCTTCAAGTTCGAGCTGACACAAACTGCTCATGTACCCATTGATCATCTTTTGGACATATGCAAATTTTCCACCACCCTATTTTTCTTCCTAGCAGTCGCCTATTTGTGGCAGTAATTTTTTTTATGTCCACCTTGAATGTGAGAATCAGATTGTGTACTGTCACAAAGTGATTTGGTCCGTACCATAGACACAGCTGCTGAACAATGCCTAGTGAAGAACATATCTTCTCGTCCCCTTTATCGAGGACGCAGACCCACGTATCAGAACTTGCACCCAAGGAAGTGTCAGAGAATAGAAGGTTTTTATTCATCATTGCCTTATAGGTTGCCATCACAAAACCCTTCTAATTAGAAAAGTCTTCATGTCACCTAGAAACCTTGTGTACGCAGTGTGACTCTGTGTCAGTTTGGTGAACCACCATGAATGACACCATGCTCTGCTCTCCCTGGGCTCCCCAGTTCCCTGTCTTTGTACCTATAAAATTCCTTCAATCTGATCAAGTCCCTCTTTCTACTTTAGACAAAGTCCATGTATCATGCATCTTCCTGCTGTTTTTGTCCCGTAAGCATGCCCCTAACTTGCCTCGATTGAATCACCACCAATTGGCATCTCTGTCCTTCATGGAAGCCACTTATACCTTAACACTACTTTGGGAGTTAGTAAGCCCACTATAGTCCCTATTGCCACCCATTCAGGAAATTCAACGCATGCTGCACCTATGCTAACCTCACCCATTCCCTCCTCCTCAAACATGCATGAAGCATTTTCCTTTGTGGCTTGATCTTCATCGCTTGTTGCTTCTCTTACACCAGCCTCTGCACTTCCCTCAATACGTATTATGTAGTAAACTTTATTTCGCTTTCCTCCCATCCACCGCCCACAGATGCAATGCTGTAAATACGCCTCTTCTTCCTGGAAAGTTTAATATCAATGCCCATAGGTTGCTCTATTGAGCTTCTTGTTGTATGGTGAGGACTGGCATCATGGTCTGAGGGATCCCACACCCACACAGATTGCTATAAGGTACACAACACTACTACTACTACTACTACTACTACTGACTAGTACTACCACCTCAACCCGATATATGACTAATCCCTCTGCAGTAGTGGCCATCCATGAAACAAGTCATGTAACACTGTAGCATCCTGTCCTGTGGCATGTCCAAAATTAGTAATTGTAAAGTATGAAATGGGGCGAGGTAGCAGGTATAGGCTGGCCCTTCTAAAGCCACCTTACATACGGCAGGCTCGCTCCTGGCATGTAGTGTCCGTCCAACAAGCCACTCCATCTGGCAATGCAAGGTCCGATCTCTAGTGCCATGAATAGTCGCCCATGTACTGTGGCGTAGCTAGGGGGTGGCGGGGCCGGGAGGGGGGGGGGGGTGTCGAGGGGAGGGGGGGGGGCGGTCCGCCCCAGGCGGCAGCATTTTTGAGGTGGCCGCGCCGCGGCCGCGCGGCACTGGAGGCCCGTTTACGGCCGCGGCGGCCGTTATAATTTATTTGGGAAGGACGGTGTTGACTTGCGCCGGAGTGTTTTTGCAGGATACAGAAGTGGAGGGCTCGCAGCAGCATTAGTTCACTTTCGCTATAAGCCTGATTTCGAGGCGCGCTCCAAGAGATCATTCGTGCTCACGGATGCGCTCCCGGTTGTCACTTCGCTCTCATTAGGAGGAGATGAGAGTAAATATGTCTCACTTCCGATTTTGGCACAGGCAGTTTCCACTGCGGCCTGTCAGGAGATAAGAGTACGTGAACAGCACCACTTTGCCAAAATGACTCAGAGATCTAATCTGAAACCGCAACAGTGACTCGTATAATTAAAGGGGCACACGTTTTTTGTACAGAACACACTGGCTGCCCCTCTTCTGCGTTCTCAATTCTTCACATTGACCTGATGTTTTGTTATTTTGTGCATGTGATGCGCTTTTTGTCTCCGTTCACTCAAAACAAAACTGACCTGTTTGGACTAGCTTGTTGTAAATGGACGATGTAAGGTGTGGCACTAACGAGGAGGCTGCATATTGTTGAGCCTTGTAGAAAAGGACATTGAGTAGTTTTCTAATGGTCCTATTAGGCAAAAGCATGGATGTGTTCGGCTTATTGTACCCGCCTTTGAAAGGTATACTGCCAAGACGCAGTATTTCAAGTTACAAATGTAGAACCTTGCTATACTTGAGCATATGCAAATTGCAGCATCCTACCTGTTAGAAAGTTGTGCATGAAAACATTAAAAGAATATGATGGCACATAAGCCCACTGACTTACAACATATTGAATTCAAGTTGACTTTCCACATTCGTGTTTCTTTGCTATAAAAACAGGGAATGGATCTGCATGCGGGAGAACCTCATTGGCCCCCGAATAATTGTTAAAAGCTAATACCTTTAGGTGTATTTGCTGTCTTGAAAATGCTTTCCAATGTAGATCAAAGCATGTAGCCTTATTGTGTAGCTGGTTATTCTGATAGGTCGTCTCGTTGAAAACATTTGTCTCAGTTTTGGAATAAATGCATTTTTTGCATTCGAATTCTGATACTCATGTAAAGCGCTCTGATACCTTCGGGTCTAGCCAGCGCTATATAAAACCTTTCAAATAAATAATTGTGTCTGCAAAACTGTGCAGTAGGGTTAGCACCAACACAAAATTCATGCTCGAAAAACATTTGAGCGCTTTATTCCCCATTGGTTGCTGCAGAACTAAAACACGGGTATAAATGCACATTCAAATAGTGTTTGCACCGCGGTGTATTTTTTGTGATCACATCACTTGGAATAAAGTCACAGGTAGCAGGATGTTTATCTATGATCGAGGTAACTATTAGCAGCAATACTACGTGTCTCTCGGACATCTTTCAAGTGCTCACCCTCCTTTTTCCCCTGCACCTCCCTGGTGCATAGTAATGCAACACAGCTATTTGCGATTTATGAAGCCACACAGGGATCCGCAAGGTGACCTTGTGTGGCTTCATTAATCACATTTTTCATTTGCTTCATTCTTGCACCACATTCCATGGTGCATGAGTGATGCAAAGAGGTTCATAAATATGCCCCGGAAAGTTCTGTTTTATTGGGATTAAGTTTCCGGTAGCTGCTATGGATCCAGGCATAGTGTGCGGATAACAGGCTTTAAAATGTTTCTGAGTAGATAATAGGTGCTAGAAGTTGGGCGGCGGGGGTGCTGAAACACCCCCAAAATAACCATGCTGTAGTTTAGTAGGTGAATGAGCAATACAGATGTTTTAAATTGTGTTTTATCTTGTCACATTTGCTGTGTGTTCAAAGACAGAATCCAAATTTCAGGCAAGCCTTCAAACAAACTCGTGCTTACTCTTATAACATGGAGATTGTTGTTTGCTTTTCGTTCTCTGAGTGAAAAGTGAGATGAATTTGTAAAGTGACCAATAGGACAATCTCACTGGGGTACAGCGTGTGTGAAATGAACGGCTGTAGGGTGTCATTTTTTTCTAATGCACAACACAATTTAAATACCAGTAAATGAACTGTACAGCTATTTCAAAATATAATAGCAGTTGGGAAAGCACAAATGTAGTACATTCTTATTGTAATTCTGAAGTGGGGTGGAAAACAAATATGTTTATAGCATAAAAACAAATCAACACACTTTAGTTGGTGATGCACAAATGATAAATATTAGACATGGGCGTGACTCAGGTAATTCCGTGTAGCGTAATCCCGTGGTGCTGGAAATTGAGTAACCGGTTAAGTATAACGTGGCTGCCGCGTGGTTTACCTTTCCTTGTAGCGGCAGGCGCGTGATTGTTATTGAAAACGCTCTTGCGCTTTGTTTCTTTTCAATAGATGTTCATGGGTAAGTCCCACTCATGTTCTGTGAGTGGCGGGCATGGATATTTCAAGCAGTTTATTAATTGAATATTTGGATTCCTGTGGACCACTCTGAGTGCGCTGTGGGCTCATTCTTTGGAATAAACTACCGTTCAAAGCTGCACTAGTGTCCAACCTTTACTAGAGGGGGGAGAAAACCTACACAAGCCACAGCCACAATTCCTGGCAGAGTGAAGTCATAAGCAATTTTAAATTAACTTGTGCTTAACCCTCTGATAGCCTGCAAATGTATTGCAGTTCAAACAATAATAAAGTGAAAACACAATGCAAGAAAATTCCCACTTCAATTCAGGAAATAGATTACAATTTAATAAATTCTTTGAGACTAAAACAACAAAAATCCAACCAGTAGAACTGTAGAAATGCAATTTCAAAGTTTTAGGCAAAAATAGTGCTCAGAAGTTCAAAGTGCCTTCTGTGGTTGTCTGGTCATGACAGACAAGGACAAAGTAAAAGTCCAGGCCAAACTCATTGAAGCAGGGGCCAAATGCAGGGACCAAGTTAGGCCTGCTGAACAAAGTACCTTAGGGATAGGATGCAGCCTTACAGCTAGAGCAGTCAACCTTGACGCGGGGGAACCGGATTCGAGCCTCTGCAACGACGCTCAACATCCTGTGATTCTGTGCAAATCCCTTAATCTCCCCGTGCCTAAAAAATGAATGTGTCCTCATGTAACGAAACTGGGTCTCATGTAAAGCGCTCTGATACCCGATATCTCGGATCTCGTTCACGCTATATAAAACATAACAAAAATAAATCCTGGTTGCGAAGCGTTGCGAGATCCAGCATCGTGCAGCGTTGGCTCCAAGGAGTTTTGAGGCTGCAATGCAGAGTCCTACATTGTCATCGAGGAACAGTCAATGAGGGGCTTGTGAGGAAAAGGCCTGCATTGCAGATGGGCAGAGGCAGTTCCGAGGAGACTGGGAGACTGTGAGCTCTGATGTGAGGTCCTGCACTGGGGATGCATCGTACATCAGCGTTTTCAAAGTAGACCTGTGATGCGATGCGTCATGCTGTGCCACTTCTAACAACAGGACCACAGCTGGCCTGCCACAGCACCTTCAGGCTCACTTCCAATGGTCCAGGACTGGGGTGACACCACTTTGGGGGCAAGACGCACATTGGAGTGAGCTCAGGTGTTGGGTTCAAGGAGGGTGGAACCATTTCTGTCCCTTAGGCTCTAATTAGGATGCCAGCTAACTAGCCCTTGGAGTCACTCTGGTGGTCCTGGAATATAGTTGCATATCTAGTCCTTTCACTCAGGCAGCATGGCAGCAAAGTAGCAGCCTTCTTGTAGCGGTTCAAAGTAGTTCTTCTGAGTCTTCAACAGGTACAGAGGTGACTGAAGAGTTGTATCTGAGGCACCTGGTTCCCACTTTGAAATAAGAGAAAGTTCAGGAGGTTTCCACCCAGAGGTGTTTGGAATTTCCTACCTCCCTGCCCTGGCTCGTCTTGTCTGGGGTCATAATACACTCGTGTTGAACCCTTTGTGAGTGTTCTCAGGGAGAGCCTTTGTGATGTGCAAGTGTGGCATTGACAGCTTTTTGCCCTCATCAAGTCAGAGAAGGTCCAACCTGCCAACACCTATGCTTCTGTGTCAGGGAGCAATATACAAAGACCAACTGCCAGGTACTTCTAGTCATGGGACCCAGGAAACATGCTGCAGAAACCAAATGGTTGGGACAATAAAATGCAAAATTTCTCAAAGTAGAATTTTCGGGATTGTGACTTGTAATACGAACATACCATTAAAGAGGGTTTTAAATTACAACTCAGTAGACACCAAACTTGACATTCCTTACCTTCTCCCAATTGAATATTATCACTTCATGAACGTAATAGGTTAACCCAATATTATCCTATGGGAGAGGCAAGCCTTGCAGTAGTGAAAAGAAAATCTAAGAGTTTTTCACTACTGTCCATTGGGTGTAAGCCAATTTTAACATGTTTAAAGGAGAGAGGACAAGCACTTTTGCTCTAGTTAAAACTGGTAAAATGAGCAGAATCCTAAAAGCCAACAAAAGCAGGTTGAGAAAGCAGGAGGGTGAAGGCAAAAAGTTTGCGATTGACCCTGCAGAGAGATCCAAGTCCAACACATTAAATTACCTAAGAATTTCATGATTACACTTGAATTACGTGAGAAAAGTTTTTCTGCAGTTTGAACTTTCTCTTAGCGTAAAATCTCCCCCAAAATGCATTTTACTCTATAGGAAATAACATCGTCAAGGAATTTACCAATCCCTCGGCCAACTCTAACGACATCACCCCCTCTCAAGCCCTCTGCGACTCCCTAGCCTCATTCTTCTGTGGAAAATCGTTACGGTTTGGTGAACATCGTCTGCGCCATCTTGCCTTTTTTCCCGATGCCACACTTTTTGTCATACGTTCCCACCATTTTAGCTGTTTTTGATCAGAACCGCTCTCTGCACGTCCCTGACCCCCAACCCGGTTCTTCACCCTCGCCAGCGCCCCCATGTACTAGTCACCCCCGCCCTCACATACCTTGCGCATAAGCGGCAGCCATTTTAAGCACCATGGCCTCCCTGTCCCTCGCTGATAGCCAGCGCGTCTCACTCTCTCTTAACCTCACAGGCATCCCCCGCACGCTGACAAACCCCCTCGCTCTCACATGCCTTGGGTCATAAACCCCTCTTCAGCGCAGATCTGCCTCAGAATCCCATCCTGTTCCCAGCGCAACACCTCCCTTCATTCCTTTCATATTCTCAGGCCCTTTGATGCAAACCCCCCTTTTCCTGTGTGCCCGTCTGTCTTCCTTGTTCCCAAGCCACCACCTGGCCCTGCGGATACTGTTTATTACCCCGTACAGTAGGAAACCTCCCCTCCCCATCAAAAGACCCTCGAGCCGATCAAAAGCCCCCCACTCTATGAGATCCGATCAAACTCCACACATTCCGTGAATCGGCGGAATATCCAGCTGCGCGATAATCATCACCTGTTGTGACCGGGGTGGGAATTCAACTGTAAATGTATGTGGGAACGGGCCTGAAGGGGAGATTCCGAGGATGTTCTTTCACATATCAAAGTGTTGCAAGAATGTGTTACGTGCAATAAAGATCATAAACCTGTGTATAAGAGGCCAGGCCTCAGAGATGCGGTTAGAGCACCTCGTGACGATACTTGCTGTCCGAATTGATGTGTTCTCCTCCGGAGAGAATAAACCCTCGTTTCCTGCCTTTCAGTCTCCAGCGCCTGCTTCTTCATTGATTAATATTGGTGGGTCATTGAGGCGACACCGCCGGGCAACACTAAAGGGTCTTTGGTCACTGGTTGTCTTTGCACCCTTTTACACTTCCACAACAAAATTGCAGACATCCACAACAGCTTCGACAACCAACCCGGAGACCAACCCACCCAACCACATGCTGGACCTTCATCCCCCCCCGAACATCCTTAACGACTGGAACCCAATCTCCACTGAGGACACCATCCGCCTGATGAACTCCATCCACTCAGGATCCCCCACAGACCCATGCCCTCACCACATCTTCAACAAAGCAGAGGCCATCATAGCACCGCACCTCCGAGACGCCATCAACTGCTCCCTCAACTCCGCCACCTTCCCGGAAAGCTGGAAACACGCTGAACTCAGCGCCCTTCTGAAAAAACCCACAGCGGACCCCACCGAACTCAAAAACTACCGTCCCATCTCGCTCCTTCCATTCCCGGCCAAAGTCATCGAGAAAGCTGTCAACTACCAGCTCGCCGCCTTCCTCGAAGCCAACAATTCCCTCGACTCCTCACAGTCCGGCTTCCGAGCAAAACACAGTACGGAGACCGCCCTCATCGCTGCAACAGACGACATTCGAACTCTACTGGACAATGGAGACACAGTCGCCGTCATCCTCCTCGACCTCTCCGCAGCCTTCGACACAGTCTGCCACAGCACCCTTCTACAGCGCCTCAGAAACATCGGAATCCAAGGAAAAGCACTAGAATGGATCACCTCGTTCCTCACCGGAAGAACCCAGAGAGTCCGCCTTCCACCATTCAAGTCAGAGGCCACTGAAGTCATCTGCGGCGTACCACAAGGATCTTCACTCAGCCCCACCCTTTTCAATGTATACATGAGCCCCCTCGCGGCCATCGCACGCCAACACAACCTATCACTCACCAATGACCCTAGCACCGCCAAAACTAACCTACACGAAGGAATGAAAGAAGTAGCCGAATGGATGAAACACAGCCGTCTGAAACTGAACTCAGATAAAACAGAAGTCCTCATCTTAGGTACCTCCCCCTCCGCATGGGACGACTCGTGGTGGCCAGAAGCCCTTGGAAAAGCACCCATCCCGACAGACCACGCACGGAACCTGGGCGTCATCCTGGATTCCTCACTTTCAATGAACAGACAAGTCAACGCCGTCTCTTCATCCTGCTTCAACATTCTTCGCATGCTCAAAAAAACATTTCGTTGGATCCCCACCGAAACTAGGAAAACGGTCACCCACGCTCTGGTCACAAGCCGACTGGACTATGGAAACACCCTCTACGCCGGTACTACCGCTAAACTCCAGAAAAAACTCCAACGAATCCAAAACGCCTCAGCCAGGCTCGTTTCCTGCCTTTCAGTCTCCAGCGCCTGCTTCTTCATTGATTAATATTGGTGGGTCATTGAGGCGACACCGCCGGGCAACACTAAAGGGTCTTTGGTCACTGGTTGTCTTTGCACCCTTTTACAATTGGCGTCCCAAGCGTGGGGCCCATCAGCGACTCGTGGATCCAGTGGGAGAGGTCCTGACGACAGAGTGAACGACTGCAACGATCGGAAGGTACCCTGTCCGATAGACCCTCGTCTGACAGCCGATCATCCGAACTTCACTGGTTCCGAACGGACCTCTCTCGAGTGATCTACGGTCCTGACTGGGAACCATCAGGAGTGCCACGAGGAGTACAAAGAGAAGAGGACGATCGGGCGCTGGATTCGGAAGACAAGAAACTGTCCATACGGTCCGGGTAAGGTCGTGTAAACACGACGAATTGCGGAATGATTGATGATTGATGGAAAAATACTAGTATTATTCTTTGTTAATTTATTTGGAGTTTCGCTGTCGGCAAACGGATAAACAACCGTCTCTCTCTTTGCAAGCCATGAAGGATAGGTAACGCACCCGTCGTGCCTATCTTTCTCCCCCACTGATCAATTGCCCCTCCCCATTGATTAACTGTTACGGATCATTTTTCTGGAGATTCTCTGTCTGCAAAAAGGAAAGAATAGGTCCCCTTCTTTGCAGATAGTGAAAGGGTAGGTGACGCAGACCTTTGCGGGCCTACTTATTCTCCCCATTGACCATTTTTTATTTTTTATTTATTGACCAAACACTGATTGCCCGATATTGGTTCTTGAGGTATTCACTGCCTGCAAACAACGTAGAATAGAAATATTCTGTCTAGTCTTTGCACGCAGTAATAAGATAGGTAGTGCTGACTATTATCCCCATTGTGATCCGTCATGCCTGTCTTCTCCCCACTGATGGATAGCTGGTTCAGCCCGGACCGTTTATTAGAGGTGGACCATCTAGCCCCGCTGGAAGGCACCCCTAATAAAGACATGTTCACAAAGTATGGATTAATTACCATAGCCTATAGTAAGCTATGACACAAGTATACCAAAGCAAACCAAGAGAAACAGTGGCCACTGATAGGATCCTTCGATTTAGACAAAATAGAAACGGTAGAAATAGCCCCTCGTAATAATAAGACAACGCCTATTATGCTCGATAGTCTCGGTATGTGGCGCAAAGAAGCTACGCAACGAAAGGAAAGAGACGAAGTCAGAGTAGGTAAAGAAACGCGGCAGACAACCCTCCAAACGTCTGGTAGGCAAAAGGAAGGGCCAGCGACGACACAGTTCCGAGGATTAGACACAAAAAGAGAACGGTGTAAAGGGATGTGCCGACAGGACAACCCCGAGACACAACGACCCAAAAGTAATCCCCCGACACTATGCACAGGACGAACAGATTTAAGGCAAAACCAATGTGCTTTTTGTAAATGTCTCGGGCACTGGAAAGCCCAATGCCCGACTCTACAGAACATAGGTAAGAGCGGAGGGTCGACAGAAATAACAGGCCGGCAGAAAGGGAAAGGGCGCGAGATAAAAACAAATCAGACTAACACGGACAGGACGGATAGAACCACCACGTTTGATTATGCTCGATGGCACAGATTTCGTCAGACCAATTTCAACGACATGTTTGAGTTCTGGGACTGATTGCTCCCTGTCGCCCCCCCCCCCCCACTCTGAAAAACAAAAGCAATTACAGGCCTGCGTAGACAACCCCCCGTTAGAAAAAGGACTCAAGGAAGCCAAGCATCTGTTATATAATTTAGGATTTAATTACGATAAAGATAACACACAACCAACGATAAATAGAAAAACTAGTAAAACATTCTTTAAAGTAAACTGTACTAATAGGAACAATACAAAACATATTACGCTCACTCCGGAAGTTCTCAAAATGTAACAAGTCAACGGTCCCGCCCATCTGGAAGGTGAAACACACAGCACGTGTGGGGCGGGGCCAGCCATCAGCCATAAACCAAAAGAAATCGCCGACGAGAAGGTACAGGAGGCTCCATGGGCCGACATGAAATGGTCTTCTCATACTCTCCTTCCTGGGGTGACGTCCCCCGGGCCACGAGTAGGGAGGGGGCGGATGCAGGTGACCCCCTCCCTCGTATCTCCTGGTCCGGCCATCACGAATTCCTCCATTGAACTGATGCAGGGTGGGCTGGGAGGGAGAGGCGACGCGGACGAGCCTCTCCCACCTCCACAGGTAGGAGGTCTCCCAGCCCTGGCCCGGCGCCGAAGTCCTCCAGCCGGGCGATGGACCCATATTTACGCAGCACAGAACATGCAATGTCCGGCGGGCATAGTTCCGCAGCACAGAACGTGCAGTGTCCAACGGGCATTTACTTGCGCAGCACCGAACATACAATGGTCCCCCAAGAGTCGGAGTCAGGGGTGTAGGGTGGTCATCATGTGCACCCCTGATTCGAAGGGACGGCGTGGGATGCGCTGGGAGAGGGAGGCGGCGCGAACGAGCCTCCCTCACCTCCCCAGGTGGAGGCTCCACAGCTGCACCCTGGCGCCCCGAACCAAATGTCCTGCTCCAACAGCATGGCGTTCTGTCTTTGTCACCACAAGAAGTTTTTTCCACTCCTGAAAGACACGACGAAGGGCGGCAGCTGCAGGGTCTCAAAATGGCGTCTGGGCCCTCTGGAAGGCGGGTCTAGGCCGCTGGAGTAACTTTGTCCGGAATTGCAACTCGGGCACTTGCCCACCTGGGCACAAGCCCCCACCTTCGACAACATCCCCACAGCTTTGAAGATTCTACCAAAGTCCTGGGAGCCCTCGGCCCCTACAGGTTTCCGGAGGGGAACAGCTGCATTAATCACTAATGAAATAACCACTACACAGCCACAAGATGGTGGTGCTCTCGTGACAGCGCCAGCTTCAGTCTGAACCACCCAGGAACATTATGGGCTAACGAACTCGAGTAAGTTCCGGCTGAACATCAACGTGACCCGGTAAGAAAGATTCTACCTCCCTCCCCCTTTTTGATTGACGGTCCACACCACCAGCCCCTCTGTTAGCACAGGTTTTTGAACTGCCGAAAGGGACTCTGGTCCAACCGCCAATCGTCGGAGACATTTTGCCCCTGATGCTACTTCCGGACTAAACCGGCCTCGCCCAAAATGGCGCCGGTATCAATAGGAACTAACTGACACCTCGTGGTGTTCTTTAGCTAATGAGACTTGATGTACTAAGATATATATGTGAACCTTTGCACACTTGACGAAAAAGGGAGGAGGGTTCACTTGGCGAACATTTGAAAGGGGTCCCGTCAAAATGTTGATTTCAATGAACGATTTATTTTGATATTTATTGTAACTGGTACATAACGTCGCTTATGATGCACACCCACGGTATACATCTAGGAAATGTGATTACAATGAGCTTGACTGTGTTTCCATTTATGAACTGAAATGCCCCTGATCCCTCATCACTTAATGAGACGTTTTTAGTTACTTGCAAATAATTAATTAGGCCTTTTTAACATGTTCTTATGCTGCAAAATAACCCCCCCTACTGTATGTGCTTCCACCGTCGCCATGTCCAGCCAAAATATGATTGCACTCTCACATTTTACGTACTGAACGATTATGCAAATAAAGGTTTTCCAAACTATGAATGGGTATCACATACTTTTGTAAATGTGGGAATTGGTGGGAGGACTTTTCTGTGCACAACCGTTTTGCTCTCTATTTAAGGTTATTAGAAAATGGTTGGTCGGCCCCGGATGGATGATTGAATCTAAGGTATGATACGCTGCCTCCAAATATGCGACTAGGCTCAGGAACTAACACAGGAAGAGGGACCACGACTTCTGAGAACGGGTAAAGTGAAGCGGTACGAATGACAGAATGTTATAAAGGTATGATACTCGAAGGTGCTAAGGAACAGGGTCGGCCGAAGAACTGATATGCCTTAAAACATCACAGCATTGAGGATGATTTAAGGGTCCCGATAGCTAGATACACCTCCAAAAACCAAATACCTTGCGCCAGGCGCCCCTGGTTTCTTCTTAGCGTTTCCCTACACACGATCTAAAATACCACGCTCGGACCGTCTCCCCCATGAACAACCTATCGTTCGCCACCCTTACCACACTGCCCACCCCTTTGACTTCGGAAACCGAGACCCCAGGGATTATATCCTGAGGGGATAAGACGAGTATGTGGTAAGTAAAGGACTTTCGTGCCCGTACATTTGATATGCTCGAATGTTGTACCCCCTCCCTTTCCCTCTTTTTCTCCCTCTGCAGGTTACAATGGAATCACGATTAGGGTATCGTAACAGATCTGGAGCCACGTCACGTCCGATACATGAAACGGACTAACGCTGCAAGATGACACCAAAAGGCGCCCAACTCAATGCACGTCCTTCTTGTACCTGACCTAATGCTCTTCCGTCCCAAAACTGCATGCTTTCTACATCCTAACACAGACCCGAAACGTCTCATATTGGGTAATGCACTGAATAGCCTAAATAGTACACAGTCACTCTCCAGGACACATGTGTATCATTTAGCCTATCGTTGCACATCTCTCTCTCTCTCTCTCTCTCTCTCTCTCTCTCTCTCTCTCTATCTCTCTATCTTTCTCTCTCTCACTCTCTCTCTGTCTCTCCCTAACGACTGGCACCTAATTGGCGAACCTGGTGTACCACCCAATTGGCTCCAAATACCACAAGTATTTGCAAAAAATTCGTTTTTAATAAAATTGCATTGATGCCATGTTAATACCTCTCCTTTTCTGCTAAATATTGATGAAAACTAGATTGGCCCAAAAGAAAGGGATAGGTAAGACGACTACGGTTCCCTAATCTGACCCGTAATGAGGGACTACTTGTCAGTGGCTTCTATGATAAAATGTCTCTGGTAACGCGACCCTCCCCGTCCCAAATTGTCTCAATGCCCCAATCAGTAAAAGCGATCGAGACATACCCGCCTTCCCAGGACACCATCAGTTTTGTATCGGCTGCCCCAGACGAGAATTTGAAAAATGTCCCTTGCTCCAATTCGCTGTGTTCCTAGTTGTTTTCCATAAGACCCCACTCACCCCAAAGATGAGTTTAATGGTTATCGCAAGCCCCCCGAGTTTTAAATGAAGTAGCCAGGTTGTAAGAAACGATGTAGAAATTAGAATGATGTTTACAAAGTTAAAATTAGATCGAAAAATGAAAGAACTTGTTGCAGTAAACCTTGTTGAAAATAAGATGTTTAGCTAAAAGATAGGACGCATTGATGTAATGGAGAATCGTTTAGCCTATGTTCATTCCTCAGAAGGATGCCTATCAGACTATGGTGAATAACACGTTGCACTTTTCCGTAAAATACAAAGCCCTGAAGACCGGTCTAGCCTTGCAAGACTCGTACTAGGGAAATGGGTCTCTACCAGGAGAACTGACATGACTGTAATAAACAAATGCAATGAATGGGTATCAGACCTCGTACCACGACAAATGAATGTAATAACCAACAAAACGCCAAAGAAATAGCCACAAAGGGATGTTGTTGGGAATCCAGCAAACCCATCATCAATTGTTTATACGTTGGCTGCAAACCTCAATGTAACGGATGTTTACCCCAGTTGCTTGGTGTTGGGAGAGAAATAGATTTACGTAATTACCTTCCTCTGCAAAATCTCTAAAGACTGTCTTTTCAAACTCATTTAAGGGTACCACTGTCGGAGGAGAAAGAGACCGGATGTGGGAGCACGCGGCCTGACTGCAGATCGTGGAACCTCTGCGATGGAGGCCAAGGCGAGACCACAACAGTAAGGAGTCGCAGGACGAGGCACTGTTTCCGACAAAACTAAAGGAAAGGGCTGACCTGAGGCCCCTGCTCTATGATCGACGTGTGCCGAAAAGTCCCCGCTCTCTGAACCTGGTTATGGACCCGCCTGTCAAAATTTTCCGTCCCCCTGATCTGTTCCCGACTTGGCCCTGCTCCATCCCCGCCTCCTCCGACCTACCATAAGGACTACTCACACACACCCCCCTTCCACCTGAACTTTCAAAATCCTCCAAATCCTACTGAACCATCCAGAGAAGGGTATTTCCTGCGACTAAAGGGAGGGAGCTCCGACTAAGTAGACCACGAACTAAGTTAATCTCAGAACGGTGACCTAAACTCCACCAAGGGTCGCTCCAAAGAGAAGATGAACGAAGTATGTGGTTCTACCCGCTGCTGAGCGCCTCGACGATGATGGAAGCAACAGGAAATACCCACCACAGAGACCCAAGAAACAAACAGACTCCACAACTCAAAGACAATTGCACTTTCCATCGCAATCCTTTTCTGCCTCCTAATAACTATGCTCTGAGTTAAGGAAGAAAATGTACGTGCTCCGAAACCATAACGCATTTCTCCCATGAGGTCTGGCGAAACAAAAATGTACTCCCGCCCGCAGACCTCCAACGACTCAATCCACATGAACATTCCTGTTGACAGAACGAATTGTAATACAGGTGCTTAACAGTGCCAACAGAAGAAGACAAAGAATGCTGAGAACTCACTAATGCTGGTCCATGACCATAAGACACTGAGAACTCTGATTATTATTTTTATTATATCTCATTTCTCTCCCAACCACCATTGAATTTGACTATGCTCCCACCGAGTACAAAAAGGGCTTACTTATATGATAACTTACCAGTCCCTATTCCGAATGACTATAAGCATCTATGATCTGTACCCAACGCCCTCGCTACATAATTCTAGTCTGATATTGCATTACTATGACTTTTTCTGCAACAAGCTTAACGATGAACCCGCCTACTAGATGACAAGATTTTCAAATGTGATGTTTATAATGTGATATTTATGTACAGTTCCTTTGCCTAGGTCTCCATCCCCTTACTTATGACCACCGCAGTAGAGATAGATAGGAAATAGGCCAGCAAGATGTCTTGGAAATGTTAAAGGGAGGACTGTGGAAAATCGTTACGGTTTGGTGAACATCGTCTGCGCCATCTTGCCTTTTTTCCCGATGCCACACTTTTTGTCATACGTTCCCACCATTTTAGCTGTTTTTGATCAGAACCGCTCTCTGCACGTCCCTGACCCCCAACCCGGTTCTTCACCCTCGCCAGCGCCCCCATGTACTAGTCACCCCCGCCCTCACATACCTTGCGCATAAGCGGCAGCCATTTTAAGCACCATGGCCTCCCTGTCCCTCGCTGATAGCCAGCGTGTCTCACTCTCTCTTAACCTCACAGGCATCCCCCGCACGCTGACAAACCCCCTCGCTCTCACATGCCTTGGGTCATAAACCCCTCTTCAGCGCAGATCTGCCTCAGAATCCCATCCTGTTCCCAGCGCGACACCTCCCTTCATTCCTTTCATAGTCTCAGGCCCTTTGATGCAAACCCCCCTTTTCCTGTGTGCCCGTCTGTCTTCCTTGTTCCCAAGCCACCACCTGGCCCTGCGGATACTGTTTATTACCCCGTACAGTAGGAAACCTCCCCTCCCCATCAAAAGACCCTCGAGCCGATCAAAAGCCCCCCACTCTATGAGATCCGATCAAACTCCACACATTCCGTGAATCGGAGGAATATCCAGCTGCGCGATAATCATCACCTGTTGTGACCGGGGTGGGGAATTCAACTGTAAATGTATGTGGGAACGGGCCTGAAGGGGAGATTCCGAGGATGTTCTTTCACATATCAAAGTGTTGCAAGAATGTGTTACGTGCAATAAAGATCATAAACCTGTGTATAAGAGGCCAGGCCTCAGAGATGCGGTTAGAGCACCTCGTGACGATACTTGCTGTCCGAATTGATGTGTTCTCCTCCGGAGAGAATAAACCCTCGTTTCCTGCCTTTCAGTCTCCAGCGCCTGCTTCTTCATTGATTAATATTGGTGGGTCATTGAGGCGACACCGCCGGGCAACACTAAAGGGTCTTTGGTCACTGGTTGTCTTTGCACCCTTTTACACTTCCACAACAAAATTGCAGACATCCACAACAGCTTCGACAACCAACCCGGAGACCAACCCACCCAACCACATGCTGGACCTTCATCCCCCCCCCGAACATCCTTAACGACTGGAACCCAATCTCCACTGAGGACACCATCCGCCTGATGAACTCCATCCACTCAGGATCCCCCACAGACCCATGCCCTCACCACATCTTCAACAAAGCAGAGGCCATCATAGCACCGCACCTCCGAGACGCCATCAACTGCTCCCTCAACTCCGCCACCTTCCCGGAAAGCTGGAAACACGCTGAACTCAGCGCCCTTCTGAAAAAACCCACAGCGGACCCCACCGAACTCAAAAACTACCGTCCCATCTCGCTCCTTCCATTCCCGGCCAAAGTCATCGAGAAAGCTGTCAACTACCAGCTCGCCGCCTTCCTCGAAGCCAACAATTCCCTCGACTCCTCACAGTCCGGCTTCCGAGCAAAACACAGTACGGAGACCGCCCTCATCGCTGCAACAGACGACATTCGAACTCTACTGGACAATGGAGACACAGTCGCCCTCATCCTCCTCGACCTCTCCACAGCCTTCGACACAGTCTGCCACAGCACCCTTCTACAGCGCCTCAGAAACATCGGAATCCAAGGAAAAGCACTAGAATGGATCACCTCGTTCCTCACCGTAAGAACCCAGAGAGTCCGCCTTCCACCATTCAAGTCAGAGGCCACTGAAGTCATCTGCGGCGTACCACAAGGATCTTCACTCAGCCCCACCCTTTTCAACGTATACATGAGCCCCCTCGTGGCCATCGCACGCCAACACAACCTATCACTCACCAATGACCCTAGCACCGCCAAAACTAACCTACACGAAGGAATGAAAGAAGTAGCCGAATGGATGAAACACAGCCGTCTGAAACTGAACTCAGATAAAACAGAAGTCCTCATCTTAGGTACCTCCCCCTCCGCATGGGACGACTCGTGGTGGCCAGAAGCCCTTGGAAAAGCACCCATCCCGACAGACCACGCACGGAACCTGGGCGTCATCCTGGATTCCTCACTTTCAATTAACAGACAAGTCAACGCCGTCTCTTCATCCTGCTTCAACATTCTTCGCATGCTCAAAAAAACATTTCGTTGGATCCCCACCGAAACTAGGAAAACGGTCACCCACGCTCTGGTCACGAGCCGACTGGACTATGGAAACACCCTATACGCCGGTACTACCGCTAAACTCCAGAAAAAACTCCAACGAATCCAAAACGCCTCAGCCAGGCTCATATTAGACATCCCACGTAAAGAACATATCTCTGGTCACCTGAAAAACCTCCACTGGCTCCCCGTCAATAAGAGGATCACTTTCCGGCTCCTAACCCACGCACACAAAGCACTCTACGAAATCGGACCAGAATGCCTCAACACACGACTGTCCTTCTACACCCCCTACCGCCAGCTACGATCATCCAACCAAGCCCTCGCCACGGTACCTCGCATCAACAAAACCACCATGGGAGGCAGATCCTTCTCCTACCTGGCAGCTAAAACCTGGAACTCACTTCCCACTCACCTTCGCCTCACCCAGAACCACCTAGCATTCAGAAAGCAACTTAAAACATGGATATTTGACAAGTAATTCCCCACCCCTCCTCAAGCGCCTTGAGAGTTTGAGACCCTCTGGGTATGTAGCGCGCTATATAAATTCTTTGACTTGACTTGACTTGATAGCGAGTGCAAGCAGTTATTCACAATTGCTAAATGTGCGCTTGGAGTAGGATTTTCCACCAATGTACTATTGGGTTGTATTACTAATTTCTTAAAGCAAAATGCACCATTGCATCCAAAATAGACGCTGGGATGCATTTTGTGCTACGAAACAGTGCTAAATGCAACAGAACACGAATAGCGAGCATGAGCGGCATCTCGTGCTCTCTTCATGTGCTCTCACAGTAGAATTTTATCCTCCAGATTATTCTTAATTATGCAAGCAGGCTTATCCTGTAAGTACCGAAATTACTCAGGCATAATTGAAGTTCTGCCCACGTCACTAAATATGCACCGAAACCTGTGGAGAAGTGTGGCTCAATGGTTAGAGCGCCAGACCCTAATGCAGAGGTCTGGCCCGGACCAGGGTTCAATTCCCGCCTCAGGCGGGTCTTGGGATAAATTTCCCCAGACCTGACAAGTCTCGCCTTGGTGCCTATTCTAATCATGGGTCCCACTCTGCAACTCTGGGCAATAGCTTGCTTAATCTCCACACGGCCCCAACAGTGCAAGGATGCCTGGCCTTACCTTGGGGGGCCCGGGAGTTGGCACTTCACATGGAAGGCCAGGAGGGGTTCCAGAGCGGTATGGGTACAATGCTGTGATACCCCTTGGGGCGATTGTGTGCTATATAAGCACTACAACATTTACAACTCAGGCATAATGGAAGTTCTGCCCACGTCACTAAATATTAACTGAAAGCTGATTTCCACAAACATTATTATTTGTACGAAACTGCATGTCTATGCATTTTAAGTGCAAATTCAATTAAATCAATCAGTCAATCAGGGGGTTTGAAGAGCGCGCTACTCACCCGTGAGGGTCTCAAGGTGCTGGAGGGGAGGGCTGGGGGGCAGGCAGCTCCGGCTCAGTCGAAGAGCAAGATCTTGAGATCCTTCCTGAAAACGTGCAGGTTCGGGGAGAGTCTGATGTTGACTGGGAGCTCGTTCCAGGTCTTTGCTGCGATGTAGGAGAAGGCCCTTCCTCCTGCTCTGCTTCTGCAGATGTGGGGGGTCTCTGCCAGGGCGAGGCCGGCGGATTGGAGGCTTCTTTTGGGTGCGTGGAAGAAGACTGTCTTGCTGATGTATTTGGATCCGATGTTGTGGAGGGACTTGTAGGTGTGTGTAAGAAGCTTGAAGGTTATTTTCTTCTCGACGGGGAGCAAGTGTAGGTTTCAAAGGTGTTGAGTCATGTGTTTGTGCTCTGGGGTCCCAAGAACGAGCCTGGCTGCAGCATTCTGGATGGTTTGTAGCTTGTTTAGAAGGGTCCTGGTGATGCCAACATTGAGGGCGTTTCCGTAGTCCGGTCTGCTGGTTATGAGTGCGTGGATGACAGTTTTTCTATGTTCGGAGGTATCCATTTGAAGGTCTTTCAGAGGATCAATCAATCAATCAATCAAGGTGTTTGTTAAGTGTGGCTACTCACCCGTAAGGGTCTCAAGGCGCTGGGGGGGTTTCAGGTTCCAGTACATCAAGGAAGGGGTCTGTCGAAGAGCCAGGTTTTGAGGTTTCTTGCAAAGATGGGGAGCAATGCTGTCTGTCTGAAGTGGGGCCGAAGGTCATTCCAGGCTCTGGCCATGAGGAAGAAGAAGGAGCGGGGGACTGCGGTGTAGGAGAGCTGGGCTGATAGTCGGGTCCTTTGGGGTTCGAGAAATCTGAGTCAACTGTTCAGGTATGCTGGTCCTGTGTCGTGGAGGGCTTTGTGAGCGTGGGTGAGCATCTTGAAGATGGGGAGCCAGTGGAGTGTGCGCAGGTGTTTGGAGATGTGGCAGTTTGAGGACCAGTCTTGCGGTGGCATTTTGGATGTTCTGTGGCTTGCAGCCAAAGTTTTTGTTTATTCCGTCATAGAGGATGCGAAGGCAGTTGAAACTGGTGGAGGCAACAGTGTTGATCTGGAGGGTCATGGTGAAGGAGGAGTCATGGATGATGCTGAGGTTCCATGCGTGGTCTGTCTGGGTGGGCGGACTCCCGAGGGCAGAGGGCCACCATGTGTCGTACCAGGCGGAGGTCGAGGGTCCTTGGATGAGGATCATACCTGAGAAGGAAAGGGTGTTTTGTGGCCAAAGTCTTAGCGAAGGTATGTCAACAAATCTTTAACCAAGGTCTGCTGAACATCTTGGGAAAAGGATGAGGAAAAATTGAGGAAGTGACTTAAACTGGAAAGGGATGACAGCCTGGTCTAACCAGGTGAGATAAAACCTGTGATTGAACGCCAATTAAGGCAATTTTGAGAAGATCGGGTCTAACATAGGCCTAGCGATATGAGTAGATCTGACATGGTGTCCACAAGGCAGAGGTCAGTATGTGAACTTAAGTCACCTTTACACCTGAAATTAGTAAACTCCAGAATTGAGGGTGCCAACTGGCAGCATGGTGGTGAAGCTAGTGGAACGTCCTAGGGATTGATAGATGCGAGAACTGGAGAAAGAGCATGCCTTGATTTTTGGAGATAGGATGCAAGCCTTAGAGTTGGGAATCTTACTCAGTTTTATGTGTGAGCAGGTGAAATTTGACCAGTAGAGGATGGTAAATCCACTGCCTGTGCATGTGGGACGGTTCTAAAAGAGAATAGAGTACACTGGGGTACGGCCAACACAATGTCAAATGAGATGGAATAAGAAAGCCAGGTTTCTGTTAGGAAAAGTACATCTGCTTTAAAATGCAAGATGAAATCCAGAGGTGGAGTCTGATCCAGAAACAACTATGATTGCGACTTTGTTCCATGGTGTCACTCTCTTGTGAGATTGATGGAGATAAAGATAGGTCAGCAAAGCAGTGCCTACGCGTGGAGCAAGAGACCGAGCCTTCCATAATGAATTATCGAGGTGGGGGATTGCAGGTACCTAGAGACCAATATGAATGTAACGCCAGTGCAGATTAGTTAAGTCAGTAATCAGGATCAGACCTCAAAAGGCCAAAGTTCCCGGTGTTGGGTGCAGCCGAGGCACAGACCAGCACACACAGGCTTGCCGTTGGCTCGCTGCTGACGCAGCCGCACAACTTTTCCTGCTCAGTAGGCCACAATGCAAGGAGATGTAGCATCATGGAAGACTAAAGGGTGGCATGCTCAATAAGCTAGAATACTGCTGAAGAGGGTGGTAACTGGGTGAGGCTGCTAGGGGGTAGCAAAGAGAAAGCTACAACTTTAGCCCAGCAGCTCCTTTGACCCACAGGAAGCTCCCTTTCATGGGAGTCTCTGTGAGTTTTTAAGTAATCAAATGCCAGTGTGTACACTTGTGATCCTCTCTCTCTTTTCACTCCTGTACTATTTCTTGCAGTGCAGGTTATTCTCTGCATAGAACTATGTCATATATTACTCGTCTCCTCAAGAGGGGAGCAATTCTCCTATTGGTAGAAATTATATAGAAATTATATTAGGTAGGGTGTGACTCTTCGCAGGCCCTTTATCTCTCTTGGCAGTAAATTCCCACTCTGTTTTTCCTTTGCCCAATGTATTGGGCCAATGGTCGTCCTTTTCCTGGTCCAGCACTTCTTTGATAGACAGGTGGCCAAGGCTTTAGGGTTATCTCATCTTCGCATATTATTGCAACTAGCCATGTCTCCATTCTCCCTCTTCGTCCACACTGACCATTCTGCCCTGTTGTGCAAATTTTCACCAGCCTCTGTTCCCTCAAAAAGATTACCCTATACCTTTTCTGTGTTTGCTAATGCGTATACCCCAAAATGTAAGCGTGACAAACCAATATTGTACCATGAAAGGTGCCAACTCACCTATACCAGTTTTAATTGCATCATAGTGCAGCGCAGAAGAAAGGGGTCATGTCATAAACACATTTTTGTCCAGTATTGAGCAACACAGTACACCTCACCACTCTTGTCAACTGTTAGCTTTCCCCAAATGTCTAGACCCAAGTATGGTAGTTTTGTTTGGCTCCAGAAGGTAAGTTGCTTTTATCTGAATAGCTTTCCACCGACAGTTGCGAGAGGACGCTTCATCCCCATCCTTGTCAATGACTACCACCGGCTAACTTCTCCATTCATCCATTATGTAGCTGCCTTGCTCAAGAGGACCACTCCTGACCCCATACACCTACTTAAGTGTCTGTTTCCATCAGTGTACCAATGCCCCCTGCAGGCCCTCTATTTACATAGATCCCCAAAATTCAGGCATTATGCGAGGCTTAGTCGTGCCCTCTACAAATATCATGAACCACTATAAAGTGAAGGTGCACTGAAGTTTCTTGTCCCTCCACCACTGGCAGAATCTTGTTTCAAGGAACGTAGCTCCCTGTCTCCACGGGTCAACCTTCATTTGTACCCCAATGTTGTCCTTGGGAGTCCACAGCCCCTGGGCAGTATGCTCTCCTATTTACTTACTTACAGAATGGATTCTTTAGTTTCCATCAGCTATTTTACCCAGCCATTAATGTTGCCATAGTAACCGTTCCTGCTGCGCTACGCCTCCACCTCATCAGCTGTTTTCCCTCACCCCTGGCGTTGATGCTCTCTTGGGATGTACCGCTGGCCCTTTTTTGCCTGCTGTTATCTGCCTTAACTATGAGGCTTACACTCTTCAGTCAGGCGACCAAAGTCCCTCACACAGTAACCTAGCAACCGGTTACAGCACTCTGGCCTGTGCGGAAATTCGTAGCTTATTTTTAGTGTGACAAAACCTGCTCCCTGCTTTGTTGTAACGTCTCTCCTACTGTAAAGTGATGCCAGGCACATAAAACGTATTATTTCAGATAAGAGGTGACTAGTTTCACCTAGGGCAAGTGTGGCTGAAGGAGTTAACTAGTTCACGCCCTCCGTGGTACAGCCCCACAGACGTCATAAGACCTTCTGCATATGGTATCATCTATACTCTATGGGGCAGATTTACAAGACCCTTGCACCACTTTTGCGTCAGTTTTAACATGGGAAAAGTGACGCAAAAGTGGCGCAAGGGGCTTGTAAATCTGCCCCTATGTTTTTCCCTGAGAAAATTCTACTCGCCTCCAACCAAATAGTTCCTTCACAGCTGTTGTTTCCGTTTTCTGCCTTCTCACTTCAGACTTCTCCTCCCAATCTGCAGCCTCTGAAACCTTATTTTCTGGAAGAATAGTTATCTTTCAGGCATAGGAACTCTGTACAAATGGTGCCATAGGAGGCAGAGACAGCCATGGTTCCATCCAATGGCCTCTACCCTCATTTTTTCCCACGTGTTGGGTTCATACAATGCACCCTGAAGTGCCAGAGTTGTGTGATGTGTGAAAGTCACTCGAGATGTCAGCCCGTGTCCATTTACACTGTGTTTACACAACAAACACGCACAACAGGAAGGACAATCTAATGTCCCAGAAGCCCTAAGTTGTGCTCCTCCCTCAGAAAGAGTGCACTCAGGGTGTCACTGTGACTCCCACTGACTGTGGCTGGTCCTCGACGTCCAAAGAGACCATTTCCCCACTATTAAGGCTTCTGCGCACACTATACACACTGCTTTGGCCCTGTCTGCCCCTATCCAGTCCTGACCCATGAACTTTGCCTCCAAAAAGTGCACTCATGCCCAGCTCTGTGCCTCACAAGCACCTGGATTCCTTCCACTGCATCTTGTGGTACCAGCCTACCCACTTATGCCAGGGCAGAACCGATTTAAATTGCCACTCGAGGCCTACGAAGTGCCCATAGCTCT
This sequence comes from Lissotriton vulgaris, assembly GCF_964263255.1. NCBI lineage: Eukaryota > Metazoa > Chordata > Amphibia > Caudata > Salamandridae > Lissotriton > Lissotriton vulgaris. The sequence continues at coordinate 164,743,099 of NC_141689.1, forward strand.
CGGTCACTGAGGGAGTGCTCGCACTACAGTCAGACCTGGTTGACACCTCTAGACTGATTGCTGAATATGAACTATGGGAGCAGAATCCCCAGGTCTCTGCCCTGTCCCTCAGACTCGGCAGCCAACGGGCCATGGACCACCAGGAAGGGGTCTGTTTACCACAGAAGCGCTGGGCTGGTCCAGACTTCTGAGATTCTGCAGCTCAGGTCTTCAGGTGGCAGCCCACCTTGTCCTGAAAAGAACGCTTAAAACATAGTTGATCACAAAAAGGATGCACAGACAACCACTGCTCACACTGTTGTGGGCTTACAGACTATCAATTCGAAACCTGGTACATGAATCTGTCGACAAAAGCGGGTGCGCTGCCATGGAAACACCAGGGAAGTCCTTCGCGGTTGCCATCTGGTCTCAGTGGATGTCTCCCTACCAGATCCTGAACCTCTGGCTCCTACCTCCATACAGGGCTAATTCTGGCTCCCACTCACCTCTGCATGCACTCTGATCCATCTGGGAGAAAGGAATCCCTGATCAAAAAACCTGTAGAATGGAGGCTCTAGTCCTTAACAGATGATTGTTGTTCACAAAAAGATGCCACAGTCCAACTACTCTGTGTAGGTGCAACCTAACCCCCCTCAGGACACTCCCCTCTGAACACACCCTCTTGCCTTCCTGGTCTCCCTGAGTGCCTCTGAGGGATGCTGGTCTCGGATGCAGGCTTCCATCTCACTTGTGAGTTTTGTTTCCATGATGCAATAAGACCAAAGTGTTGCCTCTGGAGTTTCCGTTTCGGTTCATGGTATTGAGTCCAAGGGAGGGCTGCTGACCATCACTGCTGCTCAGCCCCTGCTCACCCCACCACTGACTCACCCAGATACTAACCATATCGCAGGCTTCCGTGAGCTAAGAGGGAGAATTATACGCACTGTCATCGGCGTCCCAGGAGGTCAAATACTGGTGCACACATTGTGATATTCAAGTTACTACCGCTGGACACTGGGGGCCCGATTCACAGAACTAACTTAAGACAAAATCCTAAACTTACTACCATTTTGGTATTCACAGAAGGCACTTACTCGTTTTGGTATTCACAGAAGTTAGGACTCCTAACTTGAGGACTCCTAAATGCCTTCTGTGAATACCGAAAGTCTTAAAGTTAGGATTTTTCTCAGTTTAGTAGAAAAATACTGGGCCTCATTTATGAAAAGTGACGCATCGCTGCGTGAAAACAGCGATGCGTCACTTTTCACTGCGCACTCCTTGCGACACCAATGATGTGTCATATTTAATGTATGACGCATCATGTCGCAAGGACTTACAGATACATCAGTATTTCTGACGCATCTGTAAGCGCAAAAGTGACGCATTGCTGAAGTGTGTCACAAAAGTGACGCAACTCCAGCAATGCGTCCTTTCACATGGGCAAAGCCCCATGTGAAAGGGTTTGCTCAGTCTTACGCCTGCTGTGAGGCAGGCGCAAGATTTTGACGCAACAGCATCCTAAAAGTGACGCAGTGAAATCTCATAGATTTCACTGCGTCACTATTACAAGGCTTTTTGCGGGGGAACGCCCCCCCTGCATACATTATACCTGACGCAGGTATAATGTGGCGCAGGGGTTTAAAAAGTGACGCACATACCTAGATGCGTCACTTTTTAAATATGGCGCAACAAGGCGCATTTTGTACGCCGCTGGTGCGTCACAAAAAGTGACGCACCGGCGGCCCAAAACTGACGCAAGGCCTCATAAATAAGGGCCCCTATCTTTAAGACTTTCGGTACTCACAGAAGGCATTTAGGAGTCCTCAAGTTAGGAGTCCAAACTTCTGTGAATACCGAAACGAGTAAGTGCCTTCTGTGAATACCAAAATGGTAGTAAGTTTAGGATTTTGTCTTAAGTTAGTTCTGTGAATCGGTCCCTCAGTGCTGCAGAAGGAGTCCACTTAAGCAGTCAAAGCTCACTTTAAGTGGGAGCAGCTCAGAATCCCAGACATAATATGTGAGAGAGCGTAAACTGAGTAAAATGTATGAATATATCCGAATTACATGCAGTACGCACAAGTCATGAGGAGAAATGCCATGAGTGCGAATATTATATTCACCTATATCTGAACTGTGTAGCCAACGTAGAGAATATATATATATAGAAGTGGAATTAATGTAGAAACGAGTATGAAATGTATAATCTTATTAGACGTGATTAATCAAGGTTCATGATAAATGTAGCTGCTAATGGGAAAAGGTCGTGCTGCAAAGCACAGATGGGAACAGGCCACATGGCCATGCCTGAAAGAGTTAGAATGGTATACCTTTCATTTACATGGACGGCACAAATGTTATAATTAATGTTGTTTGTTCGTTAGATTTATATTCCATAGATGTGAGTTCTTTTTAGTAATTCAGAAATGATGCTAACATGTTATTTTAGTTAACTGTTGCAAGAAGGGTTGTAGGCCTAAAGGTTCTAATTTGCAGGTAAAGGCACAGGCCGACTTGTGTCTAGAAATTGTTGCAAACTTCTGTTAGAAGTCTATGGGAATGGGGATCCAGCTACGGATGTCTGTCTGCAAATGTGAGGGGGTCCAAATTAATAATGAGATGAATAGAGAACTGTTTAGGAGTTCAACGCAGACACGTAGGAGGGTTCGAGAATGTTGGGGTGTATCAGCGGGCCGGAGACGAGTCTGAGAAGCAAGGTCAACTCTAACGCACGAGGCTCAAACGAGGAAGATCATGGAAAAAGCCAGAAGAAAACATCACGTGAAGGGGCGTCTCTCGAGGGGCGTCTCAGAATGTTATTGTTTTGTATTAGGGACAGCATCCCTGGGTGGAGGCAGAGCAGATGCCTGAGGACCCTTCAGAGAGCGGATGGGTAGGCAGAGAGGGGTCATGACTGGCGAATATAGGTTTCCACTTAGAGATTAAGAGTGGGTGATCTTCTTAGGAAGTCATTCACAACTGACACCTTTTGGTAGGATGAGAACTTGTTAAGTAGGGATACCATCCAGATCAGGGTAGGGACAGCCTAACCTGTATTTTCCCTCCTGCTGTAAATGACTGAGAGATCTCAATACGTGTCCATGCTAGTAGCCCTATTATTTTTAGAATTGGTACTTGTAGTTTTCATTGCTCGTCTGAGGGCTTTCAGAGAGCACATGTATGTAGTTGGGCCTGTATACCTCGTGAATCTCATTTTGAGGTGCCTGTACTTGCAACTTATATTGACTTTATAATAAACCTTCGAAAGCTAGAAGTAGTCTGTGGTTCTTCCGAGTCAAATCCGTTATTGATTGAACTAACCTGGTATTAGATGCACCTTCTTCCTTAATGACAGGCAATAAAGATTCAGTCGACCAGAATCGGGTTTAGATCAGGAGTGATAAGATATTGATCAAATCTCGAGCCCAAGCAGTTGGTAGCTATAGAGGATGGTTGCCTTCTTGAGGACGGTGACCTAGGCCAGGTTAGCTTACCCCAAGGCCCCTAGAGATCGATGATCGGAAGAAACGCCCGCCGAAGAGGATCCGGATGACGTGAGAACAGAAAAGCAGCAGTATCGGTCGAGAGTGAGTATAAAGGGTCATGCGTGTTAGATTGCGGTGTTTCTGTATTGTATTTATGTTGTAATGTCTAGCGGAGTTGAATGCCTGTAGAGAGACTGTGAGACAGGTTGTGAGCGCGCGCAACTGGTGCAAATCTTAAGTTCAAGGAGAGCTTAAGTGGTTCGGGTGTATCGGACATCCAGAGTAATTGTCAACCAGAGTGAAGGGGGTCATGAGGTACCATTGATCGCCCGCAGGACCGAGATAGGGGGAACGTAAGAGTGAGTGCGTGAGTAACGGACGCTGGTCGGAAGTTACTGTGTGTAAGGAACCTATCGGAGAGACGGAAGAAGTTTCGTCAGTTGTGGTGACAATTACAGACAGACTGTGGACGTACAGTCAAAAGAAGTGACGGCTTGGTCGGAAGTAGTCATTTTTCAGTGTATGAATGGGACGCATGCATGACCGGGAGACGAGCTGAGAAAGGAGGGGTGCTGCTGCGAAGCGGAAACTAGTGACGTCAGAGAGTGCCGCGCTGGGATTGGCCGGTCGGGGCGAGACCGCGCTGTGATAGGCCAGCTAGAAAAGCCGCGCTAGGATTGGTGGATTGTCATCAGGAAGTAAACAGAATAGCGAGGTTGAAAATTGTATGTTTAATCATGAAATGTTTTAAATGGTTAAGAGCGGCATTTAAGAGAGAAAGGCGGAGATCTTATGAAGGGGAAGAAGCCCCGCCGGAGGGTACGCCGGCTTATTATATGGCGGTGAATGTGGGGCTACATACAATAATGTGGATCTCGGAGTGGAGTAAGATTACAGAAGGAAATGAGGAACTGACGTTTCCTAAGTACGGGACGTTTAGATTAGAGGTGCTACACCGATTAAAAGCAGTTATGACCTCAATGAGACCTATGCCTAGACCGACCCAGTTCGAAGCTCTCAATGCCTGGATTAGGGCGGCGCACGAGAGAAACCTGAATAGACGCCAAGAGAGGGTGAAACGATCGGTAAGAGCAGTGCAAGATGCTAAGTGGGATGCGGATGCTAAAAGATGGAGAGTGCATAACATTGAAGTAAACAAACTGTACCCAGTGTTAGAAGTGACCCCAAACAAGAATCCATGTGAGGAAGATGATGAGAGCGAGACAGAGGACAGCCTGATAAATAGGTTATTAACAGATAGGCCACCCAGGTACAACAAAGAGACAGGTAAAGAAGAGCAAAGCCGGGAAGGGGGGGCTAGCGTAGGGGAAAATGGACCGCTTTCCATAACAGATTGGGATCCCCCTGCTAAGAAAGAACTGTCCCAGCCTAATCCGGTGCAGCAGGTAGTCGGAAGGTTTGTGGTACAGAGGGCCCCAGAAACAGAGTGTGCCACTTCCTACGCACTGCCAGATGCTCTGCAAGTACCTGTTACTATAGGCCCTATTGTATCGATTTACGACCCAGAGAGAGCAGAGATGGTAAGGAGAACCGATACTATCACCTCCACAAGACAGATGCCCAGGCCGAGGGATTGGAGCACCCCAGTACACACAACAGTGGATCCAACAGGAGATCCAGAGGGACCTAGATGGCCGACGGATCTAAGGGGGTCAGGACGCAAATCCTTCCAGGAGCTAAACGAGTACATGAAAAAATGGGATGAGGCAGTAGAGGCTCACAAGAGCATCATAACCGCAGAAGCAGAAAGGGAAAGCCAGGATAGCAGAACCCGGACTCATTGCGGAGCGGATGAAAGTCGCCAAGAGTGGGGCGAGAAGGGACAAGATAGTAGCAGAGACCCTTGCCCTACCCGAAGCCCTGAGTGTGAGGGGGTGTCTTGCCGGATTCACAGCGAAGAGGATAGGAGAACACAGGAGTATAGAAACAGCTTTAAGTGCACTCACCATGCGTCTGGACAAGACGGACAGAATGGGGGTCGCGAGAGACCTTGCCATAACCACTGGGATCGCGGACAAGAACGTGGTCCGAGGGAAACAGGGAGCCGGGAAGGGTCTTACAAGATACTGAGTGACACCAGGCAGAGAGAGAATAGCGATAGGGTGGAGGACAGCAAAGAATCCTGTCGCGAAATAAGAGAGCCCAGGGAGAATGGACAAAGTGGGAATGAGGGAAACAGGCTCGTGTTCCATCATCCCCCGAGGCAAGATGGGCGAGCATGGGACCTAGAGAGATGGGAACAAGGGAGGACTCCCCTTAATTCCCCTGAGCCTAAGCGTAGAGCCCGGAGCTGGGACGGAAGAGAAACCAATGGGCCACCTAATAAGGACATACTGAGAGCAGAGATAAAAGCCAAGAGACTCGACGTTGCTACCTTAAAGTCTGATCTAGATGATATGGTGGACGGTACCTTGCCCTTAGAAAGAATGGACATGTATGAACAGGATGAGATACTGTTCATGTCGAAAGATGTCACACGGAAAGCAAGGGCAGCACATGAGAAGTTAGTCGAATTAGCAGAAAAATATACGGTAGACCTGTCGAGGACCAAAGCATTACAGGGTAACCATAGGCTACATTATACGGATCGAGATTTAGATGAGAGAAGAACAATAGGCTTAAAAACACACATAAGGGAGCTGATCGCAGGAATAAGGACGTGGAGGGCATTGGACAAATGGGAAGAGAGGTGGTCCAAGAAAGGGACCGTCAGGAGAAGCATGCTTGGTACGACACCTGGAGGATTGCAGAGAATCGAGGCATACCCTTTGCGTGAAGTTGCAAATGGGAACTACGTGCATGTGCCATGGAGTAGGGGAGATTTAGCTGCTTTTACCAACTCCTTCCCAAAATTGAGGGAGAACCCGGTCGAGTGGTACAAGCAAGTGGAGAGGTTTGTAAAAATCTCTAAAGTCCTATGGATAGATCTGAACACTCTGTTCGATATAGTGGTACCAGGAGACTTGTGGACAGCATGCAAAGTTAGTGCCGAGTGGCCCACATCGGAACCAGAGAGAGATACACGGACTAATGGACCGTCCGAGACAGTAATGGCCAAATATGAGAGAGTGATGACTTGGCTGAAAGATAAGGTGCCAATGCAGGACATAGATTGGGTCAAAATAGATCGAACTAGACAGGAACCCAAAGAGACAGTTCATGAATATTATGAGAGATTGCTGAAAGCATTCAAGCAGTACAGCGGGTTGGACGTAATGGATCCTAAAGACATAGGGCAGTTTGTGTCTAAATTTGTTTTGGGTCTAAGACCAGACATTAGTCTAATGATTCAGCAACACTTGATTTGTTGGCAAAACAAACCTTTGGATGAAATTCTGAGATATGCTAGGTACTGTTGTGATGAGATAGATTCTAAAGCAAAGAAGCTAAAGGAAAAATTGATGGTGGTACAGATGCAGTCAGCAAAAGGGGGGCAACAGCAACAAGGAACAGGAACTGGGGGTAAGAAACAGTATAGCCAGAACAAGGGCAATGAGGAGAACTCCACCTTTAAACCCAGAATAGACATAGCTGCTTTGAAGAAAACAACTAGGTGCCACCAGTGTAACGAGGTGGGGCATTGGAAACGCGAGTGTCCCTACAACGTAGAAATTGGTGAACAGGAGGTAGAGGAGGAAGAGGTCCAGAGTACGCCTGCGAGAGGAGTAACGCCATACCAGGGAAAGGTGCTCAAAGGGGGGACTCCACCTCCACGAGCCCAGTTCCCTCAGCCACCCAGAGTAGGGACTATGGGAAAGACATATAGACAGATGCCCCTGTTTGTAGGAGGAGAGGAATGTTACTACGTTGATCCACTGACTGGACAACGAGTAGAAAGGGAGGACTGTACCCTTGGGGCAGCCCTAGAAGTGGATCAAAGGGGACCCTATGTAGAGGCAGAAGTGGCGGGGTGCCCCACAACATTCCTGGTGGACACAGGAGCCACTAGATCCACGATCAGATCAGCTGCAGTCCCAGGCTTGCCCATGTCTGGAGAGATGATACAAGTGGTGGGGGTCGCAAACAGGAGAATAAACAGCCAATTGACAGAACCAGTACAGGTGAAAATAGGGAAATACAGTGATGAGCATCAGTTTGTGGTTTGCGATTCTAGTCTTGTATGTCTGCTGGGAAGAGACCTTCTGTGTAAGTTGAATTGTACAATATACTGCACACCTCAGGGAGTGGAGGTATTGACCAATGACGATGACGCAGATTTCAAAGTCGCAAACTCGAGAATATGTGTGGAACTGTATCCCACCTTGACAGTGGATGAGCTTCCATGGGACCTAAGGGAAACCGTGGCCCCGGAAGTGTGGGATTTCACTGGGGAAGAAATTGGGCTAGTCAAGGGAGTAGAACCAGTTAAGATAGTAGTAAAACCGCATGCTGAGTTTCCAAGGACACCCCAGTATAAATTGACTCCAGAAACGATTGCCGGTATAAAGCCCGTGATCGAGTCCATGATCAAGCAGGGAATATTGAAAGAAATCGTGGGTAGTCCATGTAACTCCCCGATTATGGGTTTGCAGAAACCGAATGGAAAGTTCAGAATAGTGCAGGACCTTCGAAAGATTAATAACATAGTCGTTTCATGTTGTCCAGTGGTACCGAATCCATCAGTGATACTGTTTCAGATACCGTTCCAAGCTGAGTGGTTTACGGTGATAGACCTGTGCCAGGCTTTCTTCTCGATCCCTTTGGACGAGGAGAGCCATTTTCTTTTCGCATTTAAGCTGGAAGATCGCGTATTAACATGGTGTCGTATCCCCCAGGGGTATACCGAAAGCCCATCGATCTTTAACCAGCTGTTGAAGAAAAATCTTGAAAGTCTAGTGCTGCCCCAGAAGTCAGTTCTGGTCCAGTACATAGACGACCTGCTTGTGGCGTCAGAGACAGAGGAAGCTTGCAGGGAAGACTCCATTGCTTTGTTAAATCACTTAGCTACAAACGGCCATAAGGTGTCCCCGGGGAAATTGCAGTATTGCCTGACAGAAGTGCAGTACTTGGGACACAGAATTGAGAAAGGCAAACGAAAAGTGTCACCAGACAGGATGGAGGCGATCATGAAAATGAATGCGCCTAAAACACAGAGAGAGGTCAGAATGTTCCTAGGGATGGTGGGGTATTGCCGACAGTGGATAGCCAACTTTTCACTGAAAGCAAAACCACTGCAAAAACTGACGCACAAGGAGGTGAGTGATCCAGTACCATGGGACAAGGACTGTTTGATGGCGTTCCTGCAGCTGAGAGAGGACCTGTGTCGTGCTCCTGCTCTGGGAATGCCTGATTACAATAAAACATTCTTGCTCTACTGTTGTGAGAGAGAGGGTTGTGCTTTGGCTGTGTTAGTCCAAATCCATGGGAATGCCCGTAGACCAGTTGCCTACTTCTCAGCTACTTTAGATCCAGTAGCCGCAGCGTTGCCCGGATGTCTCAAATCCGTTGCCGCAACAGGTGTCAGTATTGAAAGATGTGAGAATATTGTCATGGGGCACCCGTTAGAGGTATACGTGCCCCATTCTGTTGAGCTGTTGATGACCAGGACCAAAACACAGCATCTGACCAATAGCAGGCTCATGCGCTATGAGCAAGTCATTCTTGCTGCAGAGAACGTGACCTTCAAGAGATGCTCTGTTTTGAACCCTGCTACCTTGATGCCACTTCCAAGAGATATCGATGATGAGGATGAATGTACAGACCATGACTGCCTTGATGTGACTGAACTATGCACCAAACCGAGACCCGACATCGTTGATGAGCCACTGACTGACCCAGATGAAGTTTTCTTTGTCGATGGTTCATGTGTAAGAGATGATGTTGGGCAGTTGAGGGCAGCTTACGCTGTATGTACAATAATGGGAGTTGTGGAAGCCGGATGCCTGGAAGGAGTACACTCCGCTCAGGTAGCTGAAATTGTTGCATTAACGCGTGCCTGCCTGGCAAGCAAACAAATTCAAGTCACCATATACACCGATAGCCAATACGGTTACGGGGTAGTTCATGATTACGGGCAGTTGTGGTCTCAAAGAGGTTACATGACTTCTTCAGGCTCTCCTATTCGTAATGGAGAGTTTGTTCGATTGCTGTTGGAAGCTTTGCAATGTCCAGCATCCATCGCTGTTGTAAAATGTACCGCGCATACCAAAAATATGGACTTCGTGTCACAAGGCAATAGATATGCCGACGAAGTCGCAAGGTATTGCGCAGAACAAGGGTACTCTTTCACGGAGGTGGAAGTGGGTGGAATACATGTCAGAACTGAATTAGCTATGGTTTTGGAAACTGTTGACTCCTGGGACGATTTAAGGGGTATGCAAGAAAATGCACCAGACTTTGAAAGGCAAACATGGAAAACTGCAGGATGTGTGCTAGGCGAGGCCCACTTCTGGGTGTCAGCAGATGGAAGAGCAGTATTACCCAATGAGATGGTGAGCCCAATGGCCAGGCTGATTCATGGTCCAGCACACCTAGGAAGGGATGCTATGCTGAGAGTATTCAGGCAGACCTGGTATAACCCGAAATTTAGAGTAGCAGCAGAATCAGTGTGCCAGCGCTGTGTGACCTGTCAGCAGCTGAACATAGGGAAGAGAACACCAGTTGCTCTAAGCCACATAGGGAGGTCAGGAGGGCCATTCAATAGGATGCAAATAGATTTCATAGAAATGCCAAGATGTAACCGCCTTCGTTATGTCCTGGTGGTTGTTTGCATATTTTCCCGATGGGTCGAGGCATACCCTACACGCAGGTGCGACACCCTCACAGTAGCCAAACTATTGCTTAGAGAGCTCATTCCGAGGTTCGGGGTGCCGGCCTCTTTGGAATCAGATAGGGGAACACATTTTAACAGCGAGCTTGTAAAGATGATTTGTGCGGCTTTAAACATTGACCAGAAGTTGCACTGCAGCTATCGACCAGAGGCTTCAGGAATTGTGGAACAAATGAACTGTACTATAAAATCCAGGATTGCCAAGATGTGCTCATCAACGTCCCTGAGTTGGCCTGATGCTCTGCCATTAGTCCTTATGAGCATTCGTAGTACCCCAGACAGGAGAACAGGATTGTCACCGCATGAGGTGTTAATGGGGAGAGCAATGCGATTGCCGTCTGTGCCGACGGCTGCACTGTTAAACATCACAGATGATATGATCCTGGACTATTGTAAGGGGCTGTCTGACGCCATTCATTCTGTGTCCCTTCAGGTGCAGGCTGCCGAGGTTCCATCGTGCCAAGGCCCGTGTCATGACCTGTATCCTGGGGACTGGGTCCTGGTGAAAAAACACGTGAGAAGAAGCTGCCTAGATGTTCGTTGGAGAGGGCCCTATCAGGTCATCCTGATCACGAACACCGCAGTAAAAGTGGGAAGTCTGCCCAACTGGATCCACGCGTCGCATACGCGGAGGGTTCCAGCAACCCTGGAAGAAACAGCTCCTCTCTCGGATGAAAGTCTGGAAGCGGACAGAGAAGCCACAGAGGGGGCTAGCCAAGCTGTAGAGGTGCAAGAAGAAGCTGGAAGTGTGTCTGACCAGGCTGAGGACGGTCAGTACAACAGTGAAACGGACGACGCTACAGAAGGAGGAAGTAGCTGGGAGGATGAGTCGGACTCCGACCCAGCCGACAGAGAACGCGAGTCAAGCCGAAGGAGAAGGAGCAGAAGGGTAAGGCGGGGAGAAGCCAGTTGGCCGCCAAGAAGGAGTACAAGCCTGAGGTCAACGCCAGAGAGAACCCTTGCTCCAATATCGGAAGACTCAGATCAGGACGAAGGTGCTCAGGGCGCTGCAGCACCAGATCCAAGAAGATCAAGGAGAATACGTGTGCCAAACAGAAGATACGCCACCCCTGAGTGGACATATCTGGAGACAGATGTCTTGGGAACGAGCGACAGGGAGGATCAGGGCGGTGCTGGTGTCCTGCTCTGAACCTATCATCAAGGTGGAAGTAAAGCTGTTAGTGCCCGGAGTCGAAGCAGAAGGGACACTAACTTTCACACTCCCCAGCCCTCCCCGCTTAAGCAAGTTAAAGCACATGTTTTTCACTGAACTGCAATTCCCCGATTTTGGAAACAAGGTAACAGACCATGAGGAGAATATCCTTCGCTTGGAAATATTGAACTATGCTATTCAAGCCGCAGGCCCAGGCCTTATAGTGGATGCTTAAAAGACTTTTGTAAATAAGCGAGAGGAGAAAGAAGATTACCTAGCGCCCAGGAAGCAGAGAATTGTAGGGACTTCCCTATAAGTTGACGGAGAAGGGCTAGGGATGTCTGTGTAAAAAGCTTGAAAGACATTGCAAAAGAGGAGTGCCAGTTCCACAGGTGGTTCTAAAGACTGGAAGATCAAAAGAGACTGTAAAGGAGCAGAAAGAAAAGAACTTTATGTTACAGAAAAGAAAAGAATAGTACCATCTGAAGAAATGGAGACCGGCACCCCAAACAGAAAGGCCAAATGTATAATAGGCACACTAATAGTAGGAGTGATTTTCCTTATAGCTTTAGTTGTAACTGTATCTTATGTTATGGGACATGAGAGTGAAGCTAAGGTAACTGATGACAAGGCTGTAGTGACACCGAAACCCACTGTTGCTAGTAAGAAGGGAGAAAATGCACAGGAGAAAGCATTATTAGCAGCAGAAGCCCGTAGGTTACACATAGATGAGTCCCAAGGCGACTATAGGTCAAACACTTATGCTAAACTTCTGTATGAATGCGTGGATGCCATGGAGGTTAAGGACTGTTATGTCTGCATGCAGTTGCCGGCGTCTGTAGATGAAGGCATTAGATATCATCACCTCCCGCTGACATATGGCATTACATGTAGCCTATTGCTTAGTATATTTTATGGGAGAGATAGTTTTGAATACTATTTCTCCAATTACGATTCTGTGTTACCAGAAGTCCCAAATTATAAACAGATGAACAAATGGGACTACTGGAAGAGTGAAGACAGATTGGCCAAGTTCTTCATTCCTTGGATTACCTTAGATACTTCACATGCCCGTAGAAATAATCTGACATGCAAGGTGTCAGAAGTCGAGAAGAAGTTTATAGGGCAGGTGGATGATCGATATAGAAGGCAAAAGATCCTGAAGAAATCAGGACAGGGGAAAACAGATTGGACCGAAGAAGAGAAGACACACAAGAGAAAAGGTAGTAGCGGTCCAATAGCCTTAGATAAAACGCAAAGAGGGAAATTATGTCTTCACAGAGCCAAAACGTATTACGAAAATGTATACGTAGGAGAAGTCAGTTGTGAACATGCTTTTAATATAGAATACTATACAAAAGACTTCCTGAAAGGAATGCAAGTGATTCCAAATGTATACTTTGTGTGTGGGAGAAATGCCTACGTGAGATTGCCTGACAACTGGTACGGATCATGTTATCTGGCAATCATCTTCCCCAAAATATACCATGCCCAAGACTTAGAGATCATCGAGGGCAAAGCCTCAGTGAGAGGGAGAAGAGACCTAAGAGATGCAGAAATGGTCGGAGATGTATTCGGAGCTGTTTTTCCTCTTTTAGGACTGATTCTCAATGATGTCAAAATTAGACGACTGGCTACAGTCGTGGACAGGTTGTCTGCTAGCACTGCTAGGTCCTTAATGTTGGTGGAAGGAGAGATGCAATCGATAAGGGCCATGGTGCTTCAAAACCGTCTTGCATTAGACGTCCTGTTAGCAAAAGAGGGCGGAGTCTGTAAGGCTTTGAAGGTCCAGGAATGTTGCACTTACATTCCAGACAATTCAAAGCCTCTGGAAAAGGTCATTATGAATATAACTAATATTCACAAGGAGATCGAAGACCTATCAAAAGAAAATGTTTGGGAAAAAGTGGGTCATGGAATGGGTGAAGTTGGAGGTTGGTTCGCCAACATAGGAAGGAGCTTTGTTTGGTACATCCTAAAACCTATCATCATAATAGTGATCTGTGTGATCATGTTGTGGGGATTGGTGAGGTTGTATCAATGGTATAGATCAAATGAGTTGGAAAGATCCAGAAGAGAGCAGCTACAGAGATTGGCTGCTATACAAGACAATCAGTATAGGAGCTTGAGGGCTCTAGAAACGCAGAAACGAGGAGCACTAGCAATTACTTCAGTTTAAGTGTTGGTGATGACCCCGAGAGGTCATCAAAGGGGGGAACTGAGAGAGCGTAAACTGAGTAAAATGTATGAATATATCCGAATTACATGCAGTACGCACAAGTCATGAGGAGAAATGCCATGAGTGCGAATATTATATTCACCTATATCTGAACTGTGTAGCCAACGTAGAGAATATATATATAGAAGTGGAATTAATGTAGAAACGAGTATGAAATGTATAATCTTATTAGACGTGATTAATCAAGGTCCATGATAAATGTAGCTGCTAATGGGAAAAGGTCGTGCTGCAAAGCACAGATGGGAACAGGCCACATGGCCATGCCTGAAAGAGTTAGAATGGTATACCTTTCATTTACATGGACGGCACAAATGTTATAATTAATGTTGTTTGTTCGTTAGATTTATATTGCATAGATGTGAGTTCTTTTTAGTAATTCAGAAATGATGCTAACATGTTATTTTAGTTAACTGTTGCAAGAAGGGTTGTAGGCCTAAAGGTTCTAATTTGCACGTAAAGGCACAGGCCGACTTGTGTCTAGAAATTGTTGCAAACTTCTGTTAGAAGTCTATGGGAATGGGGATCCAGCTACGGATGTCTGTCTGCAAATGTGAGGGGGTCCAAATTAATAATGAGATGAATAGAGAACTGTTTAGGAGTTCAACGCAGACACGTAGGAGGGTTCGAGAATGTTGGGGTGTATCAGCGGGCCGGAGACGAGTCTGAGAAGCAAGGTCAACTCTAACGCACGAGGCTCAAACGAGGAAGATCATGGAAAAAGCCAGAAGAAAACATCACGTGAAGGGGCGTCTCTCGAGGGGCGTCTCAGAATGTTATTGTTTTGTATTAGGGACAGCACCCCTGGGTGGAGGCAGAGCAGATGCCTGAGGACCCTTCAGAGAGCGGATGGGTAGGCAGAGAGGGGTCATGACTGGCGAATATAGGTTTCCACTTAGAGATTAAGAGTGGGTGATCTTCTTAGGAAGTCATTCACAACTGACACCTTTTGGTAGGATGAGAACTTGTTAAGTAGGGATACCATCCAGATCAGGGTAGGGACAGCCTAACCTGTATTTTCCCTCCTGCTGTAAATGACTGAGAGATCTCAATACGTGTCCATGCTAGTAGCCCTATTATTTTTAGAATTGGTACTTGTAGTTTTCATTGCTCGTCTGAGGGCTTTCAGAGAGCACATGTATGTAGTTGGGCCTGTATACCTCGTGAATCTCATTTTGAGGTGCCTGTACTTGCAACTTATATTGACTTTATAATAAACCTTCGAAAGCTAGAAGTAGTCTGTGGTTCTTCCGAGTGAAGTCCGTTATTGATTGAACTAACCTGGTATTAGATGCACCTTCTTCCTTAATGACAGGCAATAAAGATTCAGTCGACCAGAATCGGGGTTAGATCAGGAGTGATAAGATATTGATCAAATCTCGAGCCCAAGCAGTTGAAACACTAAATAACACAAAAACGGAATGCTCAGTCAGTGCTATTACTTGAAAAAAAGTGTGTGTTTCTTTATATGTATGTAAAGTATGACAGGTGAAGTTATGATATTCATTAAAAAAAAGGGAAAGAGATACTATAGGAAACCGAGATACATCCCAAGCAATGTTGTATATAACACATGTCGCAAACTATGTGGAGGGCTCAGGACACTTCCACCACATGTGCTGGGTGGTCTTGCCCAGTTGTACAAGCATATTGGTCCGAAAATTGTGAGCCACATCAAAGCGATGATGGACGTCTCTCTCCCGCTCCAAGCATTAATCATCACCTAGGTGAGGTCGGCGGCAGCAACACATACCACCTAACGACACTACGCGCCTGATTACGAGTTCAGTGCTCCGAGGACCCCCCTCACCCCTCCCCGACTCGTGTTAGCGCAGTGGTTGTGGTCCAGCGGGGTCAGACCCAGGAGGGGGGTCAGACCCAGGAGGGGGGGCCAGCGTTGGTGTGCAAGGCCGGATTCAAAGCAATGAACAAGAAGGGGTCCCAGAGGGGGGCATGGAGCACCCACATATCTATTTATGACACTGTGTGCACGGTGATATTGGGCAACCCTATCACTCATTGCTGGATGCTGGATCTGGAGAAGAGTTGGCCTAACGGCCAGGGCGGTCGACCTTGAATCTGGGGAGCTGGGTTTGAGTCTCAGAAATAACGCTGAACATCGTAGGATTCTGGACCAATCACTTGATCTCCCCCGTGCTTCACAAAAAATGAATGTGTCTTCATGTAATGCAACTGGTGCCATGTAAGGCGCTCTGATACCCGATTCGGGTCAAGTTCGCGCTATGTAAAATAAAATAATAGAAATGTAACACTTTATACTGTGACCTTTAAATTGGTTTTTAAAACAAATCCGCGGCCAATAGTCTGTCCATCATTCTCCATAAAAGAGGCATTTAATAGCCCGATGTGTCTGTCAAATAATTATTTTATTAGACTCTTAGTGGAAGGTCTCAAGGCCAAAACAGAGACACAAAGGCATTCTGGGAGCACAGCTGTCTAAGAGCGGCTCAAAAAAACACGGACAGTCCGAGAAGCAATTGTAAGAAACAAAATAATTATTTGACAGACACATCGGGCTATTAAATGCCTCTTTTATGGATCACCTTTAATTTCGCTCATATAAATGAAACCATTGCTCATTGTCTTTGTAAAAAAAAATTAGTGAGTCATCTTTATTAAAATTGACAAAAGATGTAACAGGTAACAGTTTATTGCACTGAAAGTGTTAAAACCTCATGCTTCATGTCACTAGCTCTTCACTTTGATATGCAATTACTACCAAGTCTAATTAATATTTTCTGACAGATCCATTATCTTATCTAATTCTCTGACACATAGGTTGCCTCTTTAATTAGTATAGACATGAATAAAACTGTAAGCATTACATCCATCATACCATTACTGCACACACTCCCCAATAAATATTTTCACAACAGAATTGTTTATACCATGTTAATGTTATGTTAATAAAGCATTTGTAAGCGCACTATCACCGCTTGGTTTCTTGGCACTGAGGTCAACAGTAACATAAGCGAGGATGCTGGATAGTAAGTTTTAAAGGTAAGCTTGTCTGTAGAGCCAGGCCTTCAAAGCTCTCCGGAATGAGAGAAGGTCCTGGCAGATCCGGATCTCAAGAGGGAAGAAGTTCCACAAATAAGGTGCCAATGTTAATTGCTTCTTAGTTTTAGGCAACGGCAGCACAAGGCAATCCTCGACAGTATCCCATGCCACTGGAATTATGTGGCAGGGATTGACCAAATTATGCAGCAGGTTGATTATATTCTCCAGAAAGAAAAAGCACATTTTGCGACATAATGCTGCACATTTTGAGATAGTATTACCTAAATATGTCAGTATTTTTGATCATGTTAACACTGTTTTGGCAAACGTGTTACATAAATAGTATCAATAAAACTACTGAGAGTTGACCAGTCAACCTTTGTGAAGCGCCTTCCACTGTGCTGCAAAACGTGTTGCTGCATATTTAGAGACCTTTGATCCATTTGAACTAGAAACATATTTTTGTATATCTGCAGATTATGCAGAAGATGATGGATTATGTGGCAAATGTAGTACATCCATAATGATGTGGAAAATCCTGCGGTCCATAATTGCAGAATTCCAGGCGCCCTGGCAGTCGCCTAGAGCATAACCAGCAAGAGTACAAAATTGACTCTTGAAGCATCAAATATGAACTCACTGGCAAAGAGGTAGTGACAAGATGTCCCATTCTCAATGAGGTCACCTATTACATGTTATGACAGAGTATAGTTGCACCATCATGCTGTGCTCTGACGTTTTAAATCAGCACTACAAAAACAAACATGTTCACCTCACTGTTTCTTACAAGGTTTTGAAATCTTCAAGAAATTTGCAGTATATATTCCATCCTTCAAACACACGGGAATAAGTGCACCATGGGAATTTATAGTGGATGGGAAGCAGCAGCTCATGGACTTTTGTTTCTTGAGAGGAGGAGAAGGGTCAAAGCAGCACAGCTAGTGCTTGTTGCACCGGAGAACCACGTGCCGATGAGGACCACCTAAGCCTGCTGCTGGAGTCAAGCATGGCTATGCCTCCATCCGCATTGGATCTCAGCATCTCCTCTCCTCGGCTAGTCTCCAGTATAAGAATCTGAAGGACCTCCATTGCAGTGGCTGTTGACTTTGGCGTCCTAGGAACAACAAGACAAAGTGTTATTCCCAATATATCTGCAGTATAGGCAAAATAAATACAATTCACAAATGATATATTAATTGAACAAACTTTGTTTTTTTCCTTTTATCAGTCTTACAGATATCTTGAGTTATACTCATGTAAGTATTCAATATAGCATTTTCTCCTCTGATGTATAATACAGTTCCAAATACCACCTTTGGTGTGTATCTTGGTTGTATAACCGTATGGTCCAATACAGTTTGGTCACTGAAGAGCAATAAATCCTAATGTAGCCGACACGTGTTGCACCCCCTCCTTTGACATGCAAATCTAGGCTGTTTCTAGGCTTCAGTTTACCTTGATTTTGCAAATTGCAACAACCACTTAAATCTCACGTTCTATTGGGGTCATTGAAACCCTTTTAGGTGGATTCAGTTTATACCCCTGACTTTTTGGCTCTTGCATAGGCTTATTGCTGTTCGCTACGAATCGTTCACTGCAGTCCTCAAGTGTACCTGTGCATGCCTATACAAGAGACAAATGTCAGGTGTATAAACCATATCTGCACCAAAAAGTATTACAATGACCCCCAATAGAATGTGAGATACCTCTGTAGGGAGAGGGCTGTAGATGCTCCTTTCACTACAAAGTGGGAACTAAGTGTAAGTAGAGAATACTCAGACCCAACTCTTCAGTAAACTTCTGAACATGTAGAAGACTCAGAAGAAGCACTGCTGCACTACTCTGCTGCATGAAGGACTGGTACTCTAGTGCCCTGCTGCCTGAGTGAGAAGGACTGAGCTGCATCTTGAACACAAGACGACCACAGTGACTCCAAGGCTACTTGACTGGCCTTCTGATCTAAGTTTCAGGGATGGAAAAAGGTCCACTCTTCTTGGACTCTGTACCTGGACTCCCCAAGTCAGCCTTCAACTCCTCTTCAACCAGAAGCCCAAGACAGTCATTAGCTCTCTGGACATAGGACTTCTTTGTTGAATAGGACTCCCTGCAACATGATATTTCCACAATAGAAGGGTCAACATGGGAACCATGCAGACCATCTGTGACCAAAGCATCATATAGAGCACCAGAACCATAAAACATGCATCAGGGCAAATAGTATCATTATGTTCAAAAAGAAGCCGGTGCTCTCTGTGCTACCTATTTTTGCCCCTAACCCCAGAAGTTTGCTTTCACTTATGAACATGTATCATGTATATTTGAACATATCCCGTCTAGGGTATGACCTACTTGGTGGGTAGGGCCTTTATTAAGAATTTTAAGGCCAAGGGAGGTGGTAATTTCCCTGAAATTTTTGATGTTTGGGCAGTTCTCCAATTCTAGGTGTAGATTGAAATCACATAAAACTGTAAAATTGGCATAACGTGTCACCATGGGGCTCAGATAGTCGCTGAGGGAGTCTAAGAAGTTGCCTATGGGGCCAGGGGGCCTATACACCAATACTCCCGCGAAGGTGGTGTGATTGTTTATTTTAATTTTGAAGCAGAGGCTTTCTGCGTCTTTTAGTTCCAAGGTGTGCTACGTGGTACATTTTAGATGGTCTTTTATAAATGATCACAATCCCTCTCCCTATTTTTCCTGTTCTATCTAGTCTGGATATAGTATATCCCAGGGGGAGCGCCTGCGCTAACTCTGGGTTAGAGCAGTCGGATAGCCAAGTTTCCGAGATAAACAGGATGTCAAAGGAATTATCAACGAGCAGGTCATATACATGCGTCGCGTGTTTAGCAAGGGACCTGGCGTTTATAAGGCCACATACTTGGTGGCTTTGAAGGGACTTGGGTTTGAGTTGTTTTATGGGGTTTCCCCCATAGTCAGTGTCCGTGGCATCAGTCGTATTGCTCTTGTTACCCGTCTGGGAAAGTCCTTCTGCCTCTCCAAAAATCAAGAGAGGGAGGTTTTTGGTCTGAGGGTTAAGACTATGTAGCTCATCTCTGGAGTAGGTTATTTTTGGCAGTAAACCGGCAGCCTGTCTGGCCCCGGTCGCCGGTCCGGTGCGGACGGGCGCAGATGGGCTTGCCTTTGGCACGCTGCCGGCGCGCCCGCTGCGCGTCTGCGCCATGCTGTGGGTTTATAGTCAGTTTCCCTGCAACCACTAGAGCGCCAACCCTTTCCAAAATGGCCGCTCTAGTGTGTCAGTGCAGGAAGTGAGGGTGCAGTGGCCTCGAGAATACTCCCTCCACTCAAACAGCATGAACGGCTGCGGTGGAATGGGGAGAACGAGTGCACAAAGTGTGTGAGTGACGGCGAGTAATCCCACATCTTGCTTTTTCTGGAGAGCGACTGTGGGGTTTTTTCTTGGCCAGTGTTCTAAGATTATTCAAATATAGTCAGTGCAAATAGAAAGGACTATGCCCTCTCTTCACTTTTATAATAGTGAGTTTTACGCTTCAGGGATACTCCACACACTATATTAGATTATGTAATACTACTTACCGTACTCGTACACTCTTTTGTGAATTGTCCTTTTAGATTTTAACTGATGGGAACCAAATGATGATCAGACTAAGCAGAGGTCAGTCCTTGAATTTCAAGCCTGGCTCTCAGCCACCAGATGCTTGAAAATTGACTGAAACTGAATGCTTGTAAAATCAAGTGATTCTTTTGGCAACACCACCCCTCGTGTCATGGACCTTTCTCCATCCCAATTAAAATATCCTGTACTAAAGTGTTAGGTATTACACTAATTGTAACATGATGGTTAACCCTGGCAGCCAAACGATCACTTGAAGTACCCTTAACACATTAACTCACCATTCAAGTAAAAAATAACTTCTGTTCTAGACAGATGTGCGTCTATGTGATGCTGGTAAAACTGTGGAGTAATTTATATGGTTTAGTTTCTGAAGTCTGTAAAATGAGTACTAGCCAATTGGGTAATAGTAACACTTGTTGTAGACCTAGAACTAGCAAACATGCAGTATGAAGCACCATTTAAAAAGGGTATGTGTTGATGATAATTTACAGAAAGGCGTGGGCAATGTGCTGGTGCCTTGATTAGTAAATGAAATCACTCCCTGGGCTTCAGGAAGAGATGTGTTGTTACAGTTTATCTCGACTGTACACGTTGTACTGCATGTATCTTAATAATTATCATTTCCCCAGGTTTTCTAAAAAGGCAAAACGTAAAGCATATTGAATAACTATAATTATTTCGCTTGAAAAAATAAAAAACATATTAGTCTGTCAAGCAGACTGCTCCCATCAATTCAGTGCACTAGGTGTGACTATGAATATGTCATTATTAAGTTCCTGCTAATGAACATGAACATGAATACTAAATTGTCAGAGACTCTCCCAACGCACACACATATGGACACATGCACACACATCTCCCCCTCACACACACACCCCCAGGTACATCCTCACAGCTCCATCAACATTTGCCTGCACTGCCTTTCCTTAATCTCCTGATCTTTCAATAAACTATCCCTGCCACTCAGTTAGTGATGGCTGATGAACTTTAAAAGAGATGGGAAGTAAATTGGATGGAACAAATGAAAGAGGGGGAGCCTGGCTTGATCCAGAATCAGAGGAGCCTTTTACTACACAGATTCCACATACATTGCCTAAAATAATCCAGAGCCTCTGAAGGGGCGCTAATGAAATAATCCAATGAGTTCACTGTGTGCCAGGGGTAACCTTTGCCCCCCCCCCCGCCAACCCCTCCCCCACACACCTAGATTTGTTGGGATTTCACAAACCTCAACAAAATCTTGGGCAATTGGTTGCAAAACAATGCATTTACTGTCAGCTTTACCTTATAAATTGGCTATAAATGTATCACTAGTACATGCGGTTCCAACAACCCGGTTTTGCAATTTTACATACTCTATCATGTTTTGCTATGTAAATAGAGCCTTTCTGCACTTCTTCGTTTTATTTCCTTTCATTTACATCTCTGCCTAGTCCAAGAATATTCTCTGTATGGTATGACTGAGAATCTACTTGCAAGCTGGAAGCATACAAGTGATACAAACCCTATAATAGCAGAATTATACAAATATTGTAAGCTCAGACAGCAGTGATACCAATCAATGTAGAGACCATCCAGGTTCAGACAACCGACAGGTTACACCAGTCTTACATGCTCAGGCCTCAGATAGCAGTAGTGGCAATTAATAACATAAACAAAAACATACTAAGCAATATGAGGGATAAATGAAATCATAAAAGTCATGAGATTACTGCCATTTTATTAAGTGCCCTCTGGCATTTAGGAGCCAAGGCCAGCAACAAGTCTCCTGAAATCAGCATTTATTTTAACTTGAATATCAGTTATAAATAGATTTCAAAAGGCACGCATTTTGTCCCCAGACCTGACGTTGCCCGTTTCTTAAAATGTATTTATTGCTTTAAAAAATATTTTCACTCCCCCCAAACAAAGACTTGTTGTTTTGATGTAGAAAGGTTCTTTTAGTTCTGAAATACCAGATTTTCAATGAATAAATGGTTGGTCACCAAACACCATCCTGGCATATGTATTCTTGCCAGACATGGACAGAATTGTTCTCTTTTACCATTCCAGATGTCAGGCCTGAGCTTCTACCACGATTATGCCAAGGATAGAGAAAAGTCTATAAGTACAGCCCATAATAGGTCAAAAGTTGATATTACTATCCTACGGCCATTATTAGAATTATTCTTACCCCTCCAAATGTTACTGATTTGATCAACCACAGAAGGATGAAAGGCTGAGGCGACATATTGGTACTGAAACATGTGACCACAGAATAAACACAAGCCCCTTGAGTGCATGAACCAGACCTAAAAAAACAAGATATCAAAATGCAAAAGAACAGAGGGAACTTGGAGAAAGATGGAATTTCTCATTCACTTGGGAAAGCTAATTGAGCTTCATGAGACCAACCAGACGACACCACGTTTCTTACACGCCGAGTGATAGGGGTGAAGATGTATGATACATTTAGGATGATGTGAGAGTCAAAGTTTGCAAAATCAAGAAAGCACTGTGCGCAGGTTCATACTGCATTGTGGCAGAACAAAGACTAAGTTTTGGCTCAGTGTTGTGAAAAGAGGAGTCCTGGTAAGCTCTTTCCTAAGGTTTTGCTGCATGCAGGTCTCAGTCACCAGGCTTGGAGCTGGTCCTTGGACCAGAAATGGCACTCTCCTGGTACATCTCTCATGCTCCAAGCAGGACATTGAACCATGAAACAACAACAAAAAGAGTATAAGGCAATAATGACTGCACCTATCAATAATCTAGTCTACGTAATCATAGGGTCTTGGTGCTAAGGACCTAAAGCTCAATACCCCCTAAGCTTCCAAGGGAATATACCCACAATTTACAATGAAATGCAATGATCCAGCAGTTCCCACAAAAAAGTAAATAGCAAACAAGTATAACAAAAATTTAAATCCGTTCAGCAGGTCTTTTTTTTAAATGTTCTTTATTCTTATTCTTCAAGCGATCGTAGCCAACACGTTTCATCCATAAGGACTTCTTCAGGGCTACAAATGAGTATACAAAAATACACATTATATTTACAATCCTATTTAAATTTTAAAAAACATTCACTTATGTACAATGCTAATATATACAATGGGTATCTTCTATACAGTAGTACAGCCAATATTGATCTACCCTAACCATCTTTATCACATATGTGTAAAACATAATCAACCTAAATCACCTGCTGACATAATTCAATAACAAAGATTTATTCGTTGAAGAAATTTCTGAGTGAGGGTCATTTCTAAACAATGTCTTTTTTACTGGACGCCTTCTTATTCCTAATCTTTTCAGAAAGAAATGTTTATCCTTTGAAAAACATAACCCATGTTTAATTTAAGTGAAAGGGACAAACAGGGAAGGCTCTCTATCTTTAGGCCACCCATGTTCTGCTTACCGACAATGTGGTGATTCAATCTCTATTAGTAGTTCTCCAATCTTTTCCCATGATTTTATATTGTTCTTTTAGGGCAGCACCTTATAAGTAATACAGGCAGTTCAGGATTACACAATTAATATTCTAATCCTTATCTATAATACAATTTTACACAGTCAAGGTTTTTTTGTTCCTGCATACCTTATCCGTTTTCATATAGTATAGTATCCTTCCTGTATGGTTTGTCTACACTCGACAGTTACTCATAAGGATATTTTTTGTCCAATTCAGGACATTGAACCATGGTCTTCTCATCTTCATCTTGGCGTCTTTCCTGCCTACTGGGACAGGGGGATAAACTCAAAGTCCTAGCGCTGCTGCAGATTTCTCACGCCTGCTGCTGCAAAGATCCAGTTCAAAGTAAAGGTGAATGAGAAGTACTGGCTGTGGAGAGATAATACGTATTCATCATTTTTGGAAACTGACAGTTAGGCAAGGTCCACTGAGAAGATATACAAGCTTTACATTTCTTAACCAAAGCAGGATGCATCTTTGCACATTTTGTGGATATGCAAATTCTTCAAATTTTTTCTTGCAAAATGTTGTGAAATTCCATGAAAGGTTCATACAAGTATAGATTCATATTAAAAAGTATTTTGTTTGCCTCCTTCTCTCATCCTTTGTTTAGCTTTTGTCCTTCCTTCTGTCCACACTTCTGTCTTTTTCTATCTTGCTTTCGTTCACTCTTTCCATCCCTTATGTACTGTTTTCCATCAATGCATCTATCCATTTTTCTGCCTTTTCCATCCATCTACCCCATTGTCTTTTTTTATCTATGCTTTATTGTCTTTTTCCTTCCTCCATCATCCATCCTTCACTCCTTTCATCCCTTCATCATTCACTCCATGCATCCAGGTTACTGTCCTTGTTTTCTTCCATTCATTGCTCTTTCATTTCTCTGCATCCATCCATTTTTCTCTCACCCATCGTCATCCGTTCTTTCTCTCCTTCAATTCCTCCTCCTCTTCTCTGTCCCTCCATGTCTGCATCCATTCATCTCTCCATCCACCTTCTCTTCATCCTTTTCTCTCCTCACCCCTCCCTCTTCCTCCTCTCATCCATCCTCTCAGCTGCATTGTCCTAACCATCTCTTCTTCCCTCCAATCTTCTTCCCTATGTTCCTTCCTCCCACTGCAGAGGTTGAAATTCTGAGCTCCTTGTAGACCAGAGGCGATTTCAATTACACAGAACTGCCCAGTGACACCCACCCCCGCTGCTAATGTGGGGGCGTTAATGTCGCAGCAGGTTCTGATAAAAGTATAATTCTTATAGTCCGAATTTCCATAGTTGGGACTGGACCCATGGAAGATCGCCCTACATTTGAGTCCTGGTTACTCAGCTTTATGTTTGCTACTATGATTGCGGCTTTAGATGAGATTAGTTTTAACCTCTTGAGCGCTCATGACGAGGTCAGCTCGTCATGAGCCACTGCGCTCCGGTGCTCATGACGAGCTGAGCTCGTCATGACCACGCCCGCTAGATGGAACACTCGCACGCTGAGCTGGTTCCCCTGCTGTGCTGAACGTTCCATTGGAACGGGTGCAGTCATGACGAGCTCAGCTCATCATGAGTACCGGAGAGCCATGACTCATGACGAGCTGACCTCGTCATGAGCATGGAGGCGCTGTACGCGCCCCCCGCCCCCCAACACAGTGGGGGAATCCCGCCAGCGGCGAAGGCGTTAAGAAGTTGCCTTTAATTTTTAAGAAACTATATTACATCCAAGTCTGGCCTTTACATAGTCCATGAGCAATATCCTTGAGGTAAAAATCAACACGGAGTGAATAGAACTAAGAAGTAACAAAACAAAAACATATTACTCACATGACATTATAGTTTGTCAGTTGAGCAGTGACCCCTTTAAGAACCTGACAAAACAACATTTCCTTAGAGTCAAGCACCTTCTCCACTGCCCATGGGAACTTTTGTGTCAGCAAACTTTTTCCTCAAAGGCCTTTGTTAAAATGTAGAATGATGCGCAGGCATGTCTTGTAGGTAAAGGTAGTAGATTTATACGTCAAGTTACATCACAGGTTCTGAGATACAGGAAGATGTTCTGATCCATAAAAGTGCCCCACCAGGAGCAGCCTCCTCGCTGCTCAGCCCTTCCACACCAACTGATTCCTTCTTCCACTCAAATACTCTCAACATTCTGATGACATCACATAGACTGAGCAGCAAGGCAAAGGGCAACAATAGAGAGGATGCATTAACCACTTACTTGATTATAACAAATCTCCCCTCATCAGAATTGTAAAAATACAGGCATGCGAGATCATTGGACATACATGCAATATGACTAGTTATAAATAAAATGTGCGGAGGTGGACACACACGCATTCAAAAAGTCAACAAGCTTCAATAGTAACACAAAGCTTCAAG
Source organism: Lissotriton vulgaris (assembly GCF_964263255.1). Lineage (NCBI taxonomy): Eukaryota > Metazoa > Chordata > Amphibia > Caudata > Salamandridae > Lissotriton > Lissotriton vulgaris. The sequence continues at coordinate 164,769,170 of NC_141689.1, forward strand.
ACGTAACACTCTAAGGGTAATTTTACAACCCCTAACCACAGAGTGATATAAATACCACAACCAAACCAAGAGTACATCCAGAAAAGCTAAAGAGCATTTTCATCTTCCCAAAACAAGGGTAAATCCAGAGAAGGTAAAGAAAAAAAACATTATCTTCTTCCCAAACAAAGGGTAAATCCAGAGAAGCAATGAGCATTCTCACCTTCCCAAAACAAGGATAAATCCAAAGATGTTAAAAGGAATTAGTCTTCTCATGTGTGCACCCATAATGCACAGTCCAAACACCTCTCACAAGGCAACCACTCACAGGGTACATCCAATACAAGTAAGTCAGAGAAGCTACACAAAAAGTAGACCTCTCATGTGCGTACCCATAACGCACAGTCCAACATCTCACACGAGGTAACAATCAAACAGAGGGTAACCGAAACAGGTAAGTCAGAGAAGCTTCAGAAGAAAGAGTCTTCTCATGTGTGCACCCGTAACGCACAATTCAAACACAACTTAAACTCAAAAGCGTACACTAACAAGACCAGGGACACTCCCTCTATTCCATACAGATTCACAGATTCACAACCAAGACACAACACTCTCACACCTCCTCTCATCCTCAAATACAAATACAAAATCAGGTATAAAGAGTAATGGAGACAACACCACCACTCAAATAACAAAAACACAAACAGCAAAGAGGCATCACATTAATAAAATGAAGAAAAAGAAAGTCTCTTACTCCGGTGAGTGATCACTCACCCGAAATTTTCACCAGACATGCAGTTCTTGTTAATGGCACCCGATCTGCCAGCCAGCAATGCTACCAGTGAGCGAAGTCTCACTCGAGTCGACTCCATATGCAAATGAAAGTTGAGGACCTTAAAAGTTTGATCCCACAACGTTACTGAAGTAAGCTAAACCACATTACCCAACTGCAAGCTACAAATCTAATCCTTAGAGTCTATTCAGGCATCGAAATACCGCGTTGTCACAGGACTCCATGTTGCAGTGGCCACCCCAAGACATTGAGGTGCACAAAGTTCAAAAGACTCGAGAACACCAGCCAAACCGGAAGAATGCCATTGTCCCAGTCATGTGTAGTTGGCAACGCAAGTGACATCCAAGCTGGAAAGTGTAAGAGACAATTCCGCCAATCCTAAAATGGCGGCACGCTCCAATGACACTGTGCCGGACGGTTCACAGCATTGCCCAACAGTAGGACGTCCCTGAGCAGCCATGCGAAGAGTAAAGATGAGGGTGCTGCCTCACAAGGGATCCTTGAGGAGGAACGCAAAGACAGCAACAGGTAAGGTTGCTTGTGCTGGCAAGTTGAATTGAAAAGGTTTCGCATGCTTCCAACGGCCCGCACACCCGACCAGAGGCCATTAAAACTGGATCCAGTACCAATGTTCGTATAGCTAGGAGAGCGTATAAAACTGTCATCCAAAAATCTAAGCGCGCCTGGGATGTAAAAAAATGGGAGGAGCTTAAGGAGGCTAGCTCAATTAAGAATTCCAAACAATTTTGGGACTTGTTGAAATGGGGATCTGAAGGCAGCCCAGAAAAACCCCAAAATTGGGTAGCCCAGGATGATTGCATTGGACTCTATTACACCTGGAAGGGCACCCGAACTAGATGGTGTCCCGGCTGACATCTTCCTAAACAACAGAGAACTCTGGGGGAAGTATATATTATTACTGGCAAATATGATAGCCAGTGGATCCCCAATACCCGAATCCTGGAATGGGGCGGAAATAATTCCTGTTTTCAAAAAGGGCGATAAATCGCTTCCATGCAATTATCACCCCCGATCAGTCTAATTGATACCATCCAGAAGATCTATGGTAGACTGGTATTAAATAAAGTCCTCGAGTGGGAGTGTGAGATGAATATTCTGTCTCACCTTCAAGCGGGATTTAGAGCCTGTATAAGCACAGTAGATCAAGTCCTACACTTTGCCATGCTTTATTGGAAAGTTGTTCAATTGGGGGGGGGAGGGGTAGCCTGTATGCTGCCTTCATAGATCTGAGGGCAGCCTTTGATCTTGTCCCATGCGCAAATCTTTGGTTGTCCTGAACGATATGGGCATACCTCCTACCCTCCTTTCCTTGATTATCAAACTGCATGAGCATAACTATGCCCAGATAAGATGGGGCCCCCCTGGATGTGTCACAAACCAGTTTTCGGTAGAGAGAGGAGTGCATCAAGGGTGCGTGTTACCACCGACCCTCTTCTCTCTCTATATTAATAACGTGGCAAAGGTCTTGATAGGGGCAAATGTTGATGCTCCAATTTTGGCAGGCGCCAAAATACCTATCTTGATGTTTGCCGACGACTGTCTCATTATTTCCAAGACCCCAAGTGGCTTGCAAAAAGCACTTGGGATCTTCGAAACATTTTGCATTGACCACGGCCTGGAAATTAATGTTTTAAAATCTAAATTCATGTCTTTCAATCAACACAGGACAATTAGAGGGAAGGTGTTGATGAATAACCTACCCTTGGAACAAGTAAAATCATTCTCATATCTGGGTGTAACCATCCAGCACGATCTCCGATGGAATGAACAGATCGACCTGGCAACCCTAAAACATAGGCAAATTGCAGGTGCACTGACCCGTGAACATGCAAAGTCCCTGACAAAACCGATGGCCCCCGTAATCATGGTCTACAATGCGAAGGCTGTGAGCACAGCACTCTATGGGGTTGAGGTTTGGGGGCATGGGAACTTAAGTAAATTAACAGTTTCTGAAAATAGGTTTCTACGTAATCTTATCATGCTACCACATAGTACCCCCATAGGCCCGGTTCTTCAGGACCTTGGCATGAAACCAATCGAGATTATTGCAAACCTTCGCCTAGTATTATACTGGAGGCGAATATGGGTAAAACCAGAGCTGAAAATATTCGCCAAGGGACTTCTGGACATTATTAAAAGTGATGCTTTCATCAGATAAAATGGCTCTCTGGAATTAGAGCGGTTCTCAGAGAGCTGGGTCTGGCAGAGACTTGGGAAGACCCAACCAACGCTATATTCCCCTTGAAAATGGCAATTAAGGGATTGTATTGGGAGATGATATCCTCAAAACTGTTCAGGACCACTCCCCCACTCTCACTAACAGGGGTGTTTATGGAGTTCAAGGATGAGACTCATTTTGAGGCATTCTGGGATGACATAATGAAGCCACTGGATAGAAAGCTCTACTTCCAACTGAGACTCGGTAGTATCCCTGTCAGAGCATTCACATCCAGATGGTCTAATGGTGGAAGTGCCTCTTGTCCATCTTGCCTAGACCCCAAAGAAACAGTTGGTCATCTACTTTTTGTGTGCCCTGCATACTCTGCCCCGCGCAGAGTCTGGCTGCGGCCCATGGCTAAACTGCTGGGAACGGGAAGTGGAATTGTGGCTGCTAGAATCATCTGTACAAACCCAAGCCCTTTAATATATATAGCTGTGGCGAAATTTTTAGGATGGGCATGGACTATCAGAAATAAAAATGTAAAGGGATAGGCTATTGAAAAATCACTTTTCTCTTGAGTACTTGATGTATTTGCATATGGTGAAATTCTCCTTATTGTAATGATTTTTAAACTTTTTAAATGCTTGTCTAAATTTTAACTCTATTTTTATAAATATATTTTTATTTGTAATGCTTTTATGACTATGTCGAATAAAGCTTGTTTGACTGACTGACTGAATAAACTAATTGTAAAGCAGTAGTAGGAGGTCAAATACTTCAGAGAGTCCAAGATCTCCAGTAAGATGTAATCTGTTAAGGGTACAGTGCACGATAGGCTATAGGAAGATTCGAGGGTTGAAGAGCAGGCAGGAAGAGAGAAAATCCAACATGTACTGGCAGGCATCCACTCATCCAAGGATTTCGATTGGCTTTAAAATCAATGATGTAACTACTGCCAATACAGCAAACCAGTAAAACGTCATACAAAACAGCAGGGTGACACTAGGCTCCACAGAGGTAACAGTCGTAACTGGCAGGCCCAGACTAGGGCTGGCTGTTCACAGGTGGCGAGGAATGTCAGGAACTTCTGTTAGTCTAGTTATTTATAGGGGGAACACTCACCCAAGTTCAGCAAGTACTGGCACGTCCACAATGGGGCCGACCGGTCTTTTGGTCTCTGGTGGGGCTTTTGGACTGCCAGCTTGCTTCTTTTTAATGCGCTTCTTCAGTTTCTTAGGTACAAATCTATTCAAGGTAGCTCATGTAGGTTCTTTCAAATCGTCACCAATGTTAAAATGAAGAATGATGCAGAGGCATGTCTTGTAGGTAAAGGTAGTAGATGTATTCTTCAAGTTACATCACAGGTACATTTTCCCGAGCATGCATGTTATTTTTGTGAGTGTTTTCAATATTATCTTATTCGATGTTTTTAAACATAACATTTCTAGTTCACTTCATCTGCGGCTCAACTTTTATGACTCCTGACATTTATATTGCTGCTTGTTTACTACCAACCTACCAACGCCATGAACCTTGTACTTCCCAACTACCAGCGACAGTAAATACTTGCAGAACCGTCATTTCTATTCTAGACACTTAAAGCAAGCACATCTACCGTTCCCTCTCTGCCCTGGCTACCTGTGTCCAAGAAGATTAATTTTACAGCATTGTTCATTGGACCGTATTACCTCTCATCCCACCCCAGGCTCGCTGGTTCCTGCAGCTCTTAATGGAGAGACACAGTAGTGTCATGTCGGCGTCCTCAGATAGTGTAGGGACACCGAGTGGACTGCGGCCAAAGTGTATGCAGGTGCGCTGCGTCATATAAATACACTCGGAGCCAGGTTCAAGTTCAAGTTCAAGTTCAGAAATTTGTATAGCGCACTACTCACCCAGAGGGTCTCAAGGCGCTTGAGGGAGGGTGGGTGCATTACTTATCGAATAGCCAGGTTTTTAGCTGCTTTCTCAAGGAGAGGTGGTTCTGTGTGAGGCGGAGGTGAGTGGGAAGAGAATTCCAGGTCTTGGCCGCTAAGTAGGAGAAGTATCTTCCTCCCATGGTGGATCGATGGATGCGCGGAATTGCGGCGAGGGCTTGATTGGATGATCGTAGTTGGTGGGTGGGTGTGTAGAGGGACAGTCGTGTGTTGAGGCATTCGGGTCCTAGGTCGTAGAGGGCCTTGTGTGCGTGGGTGAGGAGACGGAACGTTATTCTCTTGTTGACGGAGAGCCAATGGAGGTCTTTCAGGTGACCCAAAATGTGAGCTTGACGGGGTATGTCCAGTATGAGTCTGGCTGAGGCGTTTTGGATGCGTAGGAGTTTTTTCTGTAGTTTGGCTGTGGTTCCGGCGTAAAGGGTATTTCCGTAGTCGAGTCGGCTAGTGACCAGTGCGTGGATGACTGTCTTTCTTGTTTCGGTGGGATCCAGCGGAAGATTTTTTAGAGTATGCGTAGGATGTTGAAGCATAAAGATGACACGGCGTTGACTTGTCTGGTCATTGAGAGGGAGGAGTCTAGGATGAAGCAGGTGGGTACCATCCAGCCGCGGCCCGTGAAGTCAGTGGGACGGTGGGGCCCGGTGAGGGGGAATTTCAACAGACTTTGACGAAGAAAAATGAGTACATTATTAATTTTCCCTCAACATCGTCGATTCAAATCCACCCACATCTGGCCCCACCACTCTTAGCTGCACAGGCTGCAGCTGGTACCGTCACTTGGTTCAGGCGCAGGTGGTCTCCTTGGCCGTGTCTGGCCATCACCAGTATTTATTATATCTAGCTGACATTATGTTTATGGGGGAAACATCATTTAGCCTGCTGTTTTTACCACGACTACCCTTTACAAAGAGGTTGGTACCCTGCATCTGACATTACCTCGTGTTACTTTAGCACGCAAGTAGTTACAACGACTTGCTGTAGCAGGCACGTTGTTGGATTGGTGTTGAATTTTGAAGTCCAACTCCTTCTCTACTGTTGCATAGACTGGAGTTGGAGTTGTAATTTATACTATTCCAAAGTTGAGCGGCCCCTAAAGTAAGTTGTTGTGATGACTTGCAAGCTAAAGTAACATGTGGTAACATTGCACATGGGCTATTGCATGGTATAGGCTTGTGGTTAAATGCCTGCAAGGTTCCATCATACAACTGTTTATGGACACCCCAGTGTTCAGGACGGCTGATGTCGTGTGAGTGCCCACATGTATTTGGCACTGAGAATAGACAACGTGGTGTCTGGGATGCAGCGCCGATGGTGAATATGGAATAGATGGTGTGCCTCTCACTGTCATTATCAACCATGTTGCTGTTGCGCTCTTGTACGTCCAGAACAGCATTGACTGCTGAGCAAGGGACCCGCCCTTTACTTGATCGATAGTCCTTCACAAAATGATTTACCAGTCCGCCCCCTGCAGGTTTTGTGCACTTCCTTGCCTCTAAGGTGAAGGATCATTGCTCTCTTCTGCTCATCCTCCACTTTAGATTCCTCAAAGAACAAGAACACTCTTTCAACCCAGTCCCTTCTTCTGTGTGCTTGCTCTGATGGAGTACCCTCAATGACAAAAGGTTCAATGGACTGAATGGCAACCATGGCAGGAGTATTGTGTGATGAAATGCAATATAGCACTGTTGTAGTACTAGTTCGTTTTATTGTGCACTGTGGATGAGTGTTCTTTTCCTCCCTTTGGGCTGAATGGGTGTGGCAGTCTGTGGGCAGCACACCGGAGCAATGTGGCAGCTGATTGTGAGGAGTGGAGCAGGCCTGCTGATACCATGGGCCTGTGTGCAGAGAGCAGTGCAATGGACTTGCCTGTCAGCAGCCTGCGGCATGTGCAGGTGAAGTATGTTGAACTAGAGGCATTTCCTTTATCAACAAGTGAAAGATGTCACTTGAACCACCTGGATGTGGCCAGCAGGGGGTGCGTGATGGGCTCTGAAGCACCCTTGTGGAGATGACTCCCTCGCTATAGTCGGGCTCCGACAGAAGTCGTCAGGCCGAATTATGGAGCGCTGGTGAGAGTCCCACACAGTGGCACCAGCAGCTTCCAATGCACAGCAGGATGGCACATGTGATCCAGAACATCAGGTCTACATGGGCTCGGACTGCAGAGCTGCAGGGGCAAAGCCAAGCCACACAACTCCTTGTGGCATGAGCACCGTGCACTCCAACGGAGTACATGGCTCCCGCACGATAGGGCATGCTGCGAGCACACCGGAGTGGACAACACAGGCACCCTATTGTCAGTGTAATATTGGTGCCCTCAAATGGTGGAGGGGCACTGAGTGGAGTGCGGCCACAGTGTATGAGGGTGCGCGGCCTTGTATAAAGACACTTGGAGCCAGAGGGGAACGATCACTTGGTTCAGGTGCAGGTGGTCTCCTTGGCCCCGCCTGGTCATCACCAGAATTTATTATATCTAGCCCACTTGGTTAGGGGGCTAAATCAATAAAAAATACATGGGTGAAGGCACACAAAAACCCCTTGTGTTAGGGGACTCACTAAATAGGTCTGTTAGTCCAGTTACGTCACTGGATCACTGTAACAGGTGAGTACCGGCTCCATCTCTGTGATCTGTTACTTCCAAACTCGAAGGCTACCTCATCCTATCACAGTTTTCACAGAGGACTAAGAACCCTTTTTGCTAATTAGTAACAGTGCAGAATTCAGGGGCAATTTCTCCATTAGGGCTGTGGCACTGCACCCCTTTGAAAATTCTTACACAGTTACATTAAAAAATATAAAATAGATCAATTTATTTAGAGATATGATCATATCTCTAAATACATTGATGTATTTAAGTCTGGGTTGTCTGTTTCGGGCAGCCTGCGCGCCTCGCTCTGAAGCAGGAGACGGAAGTCAGGCAGTAAATCAACTTTCTTAACCTGCTGCACGACGAGGAGCTTTCTGTTTTCAAGCCCTTTACTGCCATTGAAGTCTCTGGTTTTATGTACACTGTAGGCCATTGACGCTCATGGTTGGGGCGTTGGAGATTTCATCCCTGCATGATTTCAGATGTCCGTCATTCAAAGACGTAGAACCCACACTTTTCTCATACGTGAGAGTGAATTCAAGCACGTCTGATTCGGTGCCTTGTTCTCGGTAATGATAAATAATTGCAAGCTAATGCTGTGTTCTGTATATTGTGTCAAGACCCGTCATCACTCTAATTTCCCCCACTGTGGCACACCAGGCCCTCCTGCACATCACTCGCTACTTTAGAAGTGGAGCTGTGGCATTTGCTCCCTTGTGAAATGGATCCAAATAAGGAGCAGAGTTCACTTTTGTTCCCTCACAAAGTTGTTCCAAATAGCTGAGTCAGGCCCAGAGCCAGAGATATGTGCTTACTGGGTAACGAGTGCTTAAAGTAGCCAGTTCTCTGATGCATTGCATTAAAATTGGCCCTGTGTACATGCCCCAAAGTTAACACTGAGGCTAAAAACATGGATTGACTTGCAAACAATAAATGTTAAAAATGAAGTGGGAATGCATTTCAGCGATTTAGTTCCTCCCTTATTTTACATGCTTTACTTAATCTTGCATTCCCCTGTGTTAGCTATTTTATACTGTTGTTGATCTGTATTTCCTTCTGTGCATAATATGAGCTTGAGCCATGCCAGGTGATTACGAGGGGTTTTGATTGAGCGCTCAGGCGCTAAGGCTAAAGCCAAACAAAGGGCCCGATTCACAGAACTAACTAAAGACGAAATCCTAAACGTACTACTTTTGGTATTCACAGAATGCACTTACTACTTTTGGTATTCACAGAATGCACTTACTACTTTTGGTATTCACAGAATGGATTTACGACTACTAACTTTACGTCCGCACTCGGGCCGGAAATACTTGCCCGAAGGCGGAGCTTCCTGCTTGGAGGTGGAGCTTGTGGCCCGGAAGCGGAGCTTCCAGTCTGGAGGCAGAACTTTTGGCCCAGAGGTGGAGATTTCAGCCATGGCTAAATCCCCACCTCTGAGCCGGAAGCTCCGCCTCAGGGTCGGAAGCTCTGCATCCAGGCCGGAATGTCCGGCCCGAGTGCGGACGTAAAGTTAGTAGTCGTGAATCCGTTCTGTGAATAACAAAAGTAGTAAGTGCATTCTGTGAATACCAAAAGTAGTAAGTTTAGGATTGTGTCTTAAGCTAATTCTGTGAATCGGGCCCAAAGTGCCTGTGAGTGGTTTGGCCTCTTTGTAAAACAAACAGGACAATGTAACTTGCAACTTAAATTCTGTGGATATGTGTGTGAAGGGGGTACAATGATGTCAAAATATTTGCAAGGCAAAAGTTAGAGAAGTTCAAGTGCTTACATTTCAGTGAGTGCTGTGTATGTTGGGTCGGTGAAGTGACAGAGATGCGAGGAAGTGCATTTGTGGAAGAGTGAAAAGAGGATGCTGAAGAGGAAAGAGAGGGGGTTGAAGAGTTGAAGATGTGCAGATGGACAAGATTTGCAGAGAAAAAGAGGATACATATCTAACATAAACCATGCATAACTGAAGGCAAAAACTCCTTCCTCATTGCTATTTAATTCACAGACTCACTATTTCAGAATTTAAACATTTCCAATGTCAATTATTCATTAGAAATCATTGTTGTTACTCATTTATATTAAACAGCTAACACCCAGTGATAAAGTCAATCATACTGCCAGGCTTTAGGCGTATGTCAGTTGCTGTGCCATTTATCTGGATAAAATTAAATCTCAGAGAAAAACCAAATTGCTGGTCTGATGGCACACTATGAGAATCACTGAAATGTATGTGCCATGTTCCTTTATAGAGAGCACACACTTTTTCATCTCACCTAAAGACCTGTCTGCACATATTTCTATATGACTGGTTACAGTCAGCAGCTGTGGGTGCTTCCCGAAGTCTGGTTAGAGCATACTTTTCCAAAGTTAATGCTGCATGCAGTGCAAGACACTGGGCAAGCATACACTAGACAGGGCTAAGGATGTTATGCAGAACAATTTACACATTACACTAACTTTTGAACAAATTAATGCAAGAAGATATGGGGCAGTTTTTAATGTATTTAGTATTTCAAGACTATACGTTACCACAGCTTAATAAGCCTTGCTTTATTGCTACATTCATTTGCTTTAAAATTCTCCAATGGCAATCTTTTTTTAATTTGGTTCTCAGGAGGTGGACTCCCCTGGATCCCGATTTGTCCATAGATCTTGTTCACATTGCTTGCTATATAAAAATCGTGCCCAACGTTGACGCTTCACCACTTTCAAATGTCATCAGCAGCCACTGGTGCACATACTGCTTGTCTTTGCATCAGGGTCAAGAACTACATAAAATGTAATCCTGTGCTATATAAAACCGTTAAGATGATCATCAATTAAGGAACTTAATATAAAAATTAAATCAAAGTACTACTCAGTGGTGTTATTTTCAGAAGAACAAACACTTGTTTCTCTCTGCTGGATTCTAATATAGTTTGTTTTCCTCCTTTTTAGAAAGTACTTTTTTTTACTTTTCTTGTGGATGAATTACATATTATATGCATTTATGGCTTTTAAATGTTTTTTTCCTATTACGTTATTATTATTTTACTTGGATTATGAGTACAATGTATTCCTCCAGAGTCCATCCTTATAAGAATGTGTGGGACGTTTTGTCAGAATCATATTGTGCCGGGCTCCTCCTTGGATTTCAGTATGCCTGAGGCCTCTGTGCATTGGCTGTTAATGTCTGCCTATATTACATTCATATATCATATGAAGCAGTAAATAGTGTTATAATCTATTTAATAGACCAATAAGCGCGAGAAAGGCAAATCATGAGAGCCCTGCAGGTCATGATATGCGTTATCAATAACATTCCCATGGCAGATCTCAGGGCTCTGTGCTCATTGATTAGACATAAAAGAGCAGAAAGATAAGACCAGTGTTAGCTGAATCAACTCACTGATTTTTTCTTACTGTGCCTCTGATGCACAGTTTGTCGTTAAGGGGTGTGGTAGTGCTGGACAGGCTACAATCATGTGATGTGTGCAGCTGTAAGTGTCCTTTCAGCAAATGTTTTATACAGGTTCGGCGTAAGTGCAACAGCCCAAGGATGTCTCAAAGGCACCTTCTTTGGTGTGTGAGAGATGATTTGGTTGTTTTTGACATTGTGCTAATTAATGGAACCATCCGGTGTAGAGAAAATAAAATTCCTATTGCCCAAGACCTGCATCGCTTGCAAATTTATGAAAAAACGTGAGGCTTGTGTTATGCTCTTACTTGCAGTTTAATTGACAACAGATAGAAAGAAGGCACAAGCAAACTACAAGAATAGAACGTACAGTAAAAAATAATAAACTTCAACACACAACTCTCCCTGGTATTGTAGTACAACAACAAGTAATGTAGTGTCATGTGGTCAGGATAGACCTAGTAAGGAACACCACCATTTACATGCTCATGGTTCTCAAGTTACCTTCTCTTTTACACACAATGACCTTGACACATACATGTGTGTGTGTGACAATGCAGGATAACCTTCTCTGAATCTACATAGCTTACATTTCCACTTCATAGGCACACAATCACAACACCTTGAACATTCAGTACAAGGGATAAAATTCACTGAAAATATCATTGTCCTGTAGGCGACGGAGCTATCACACTAGGATAAAACATTGCAGACTGACTGGGGTTTCGGGACGGCCACATGAGTGCTGTTTATCATATATACAGGACCACTTCCATGTTTAAGGCAGAGGAGCATTCAGCTGACACTGCGAGGTGTGCCGGAATTCCAGCTCAGCTGATTCCTGTTTAGTAACATGAGGGATGTCCAACTCTACACCAAGATGGAAAGCCTGATGACACTTACCCGCATGTAAGAGGGAGTTTGACCTCCCAGCAGGGATTTGGCAGATCTCCCACCCTAGCCAAGACTAGGGTGCTCATTAGGATGGCGGACGGACCTGCGTCTGTCCGCCACCCCATAGTAGGAGGGACCTTCCGCAGGGGCAGTGGCGGTCCCTCCGTGCAGATTAGGATGTCACCGCCGCCCTGGCGGTCACATCCTCCATATTTTACATTGCGGCGGGTGCTGCTTGAAGCAGCACCCTCCGTAAGGTTAAATATGCATGCATCGCATTTGCATGCACAAAGCGGCAGGCACCGCGCGGTGCCTGCTGCTTCGTGCACGCAAATGCTATGTGCATCCCCTCACCGCCCCAGTCACCCTGGGGTCCCGCAACTGGCCCCCAAAGACATCTCCATATGCCTTTCCACGGCGGAGAAGCCTCCGCGGAAAGGCATCAGTTTCCCCCCTTCCTAATATGGCTGGCGGTGTCTGTTAGACACCGCCTCCATATTAGAGCTTTTCCGCCGCGGTCGTAAGGCGACCGCGGCGGAAAAGCGGCGGACGGTCTTCCAGACCCCCCAGCCATCATAATCTGGCGGGGGGTCTTTGAAGTGTCCGCAGCGGTTTTTCCGCATCCTCCGGGCCGGCGGACACTTCCGCCGGCCCGGAGGATGCGGAAAAACTACTATCCTAATGAGGGCCTAGGTTAGGGAGCGCTAGGTAGCAGTACCCTAAACACAGTATTTATGCTTTAGGAGAGTGGTGGAATTGTGAATTTTTTCACTATTCTCATAATGCTAACTATGCTCCTTTGTTTAATTGTACTGATAATTGCAGTATGCATATTTTATACAAGAATCACCATGCTTCAATACACATTGCAAAGCCTTGCTGACAATTTCTTGTGGTTTTCTTTAGGTATGTATGAGCAACCAAACAAAAGAGTTCTAGATCTATTACCATGATTTCCTTGAGGAATCAGGGTTGTCATATTCTAAGGTTGCACACACATTTGTAACCCGGTAATGTTAGGGGTGAAGATGCTGCACTGTAGGCAAGCAGGACTATAGGCCAACACATCCTGAGGGTGTACACGGAATCAGTCTGGCACAATACTGACCTTTTTGTTGTCCAGCAAATGCACAGTTTCACAAGAGAGGTACAAGCTGTATGAAAGTGACATCATAAAGACAGTTTAAATATAATCATCTACTGCTAGTAAATCCTCTCCCTGCTATTTCCGAAGATAAGACATTGGCACAACTTTTTTTAATGAAAGTTGGTGTAGGCTATAATCTGATCTCTTTAATTATAGTTATAGAGAGTTTTCCATCAAGCCCCTTTTTCTGGGCAGAATATGAAGCCATGGCCTCGTGTCTGTCCCGCTAGGGCTGCCTTGCCACACGGAGCATTTGCTCTTGCTGTCTTCATAGTAGTGTATCATTTATACTGACACCGTCTCACAGAGTCCATAAAATCCCATTACAATCCAGCTAGTGTGCTCACATTTGACCTTTTCCCTGTCATTGCGTAATCTTACAGATGCCATACTTTGATTGCACATCTTCTATGCCCTGTCCTCCAGTGAAAGCTAGGTGTGCTGTTGTCAGGCACTGTCTGACTAGTGTGGACCCTAACTAGCACTAAAACATGCATCTAGGCCCACCTCCTCAAATCCTAAAAAACAAAGCCTGTGTGTGGTGTTTTGATGTCATGTCTGGAATCAAGAAAACTGTGTGTTCGTGATTCCAGAGATGACAGTTTAGACCCAGGCCCTTTTATATAGACGTGTTTAACTTATCCTGTGAAATAAAATGGATTATTTCACTCACCGCTCGTGTGTCCCGTCATAATTATAATACTGGCGACGATTGGAAACGAACTACGGAGCCTGGAGTCCTGCTTGACGCAGATCAGATAGCTGTTCATGGAGGATTGATTCCATGTTTGTGTACAGTGTTCCGGATGAATTGTCGTGATTCACGACGGCTTTCCATGAAGACGGCGTCTTTCTGTGTCATTCGGTGAGTGATTAAAGCATTTTAGAAGCTTTTCCTGAAGTCGGAGTGTCTCCGGGCAGTTTGCGGATGCTCCGTTGATGTCACATGACATAGGAACGTCAAAACGTACAGCGGCCATATTTTGGTAACAAGATTGAGGCTTTTGTATACGTGTGACTTCAGGACGCTTCACGCAAGCGTTAAAACGTGCGGCGCCGATATTTTGGGACACAAAACATTGTGTTTACCATCAATGCAAGTCAATTTGTCGAAAAAACAATGCTTTAAACGTGGATATCATTTTGAAGGAGTTATTTACATTGGTTGGAGCTGTTATAATATGTTCAAGTGGGACAAGGCTTGGAATTTGAACGTAAACCACGTTTGTGGGAATAATAAGGCAAGTATAGTTGAATACATTTTTTTTTCTCCAATTGTTTTATTTTATTTGTTCTCTCAAAGCAATTTCAAGCCACATTGGACATTTATTATTATTATTTCTCAATACAGTTACAATCAAATTTTTTTCTGCTCCTGCACCTTTCTTAGCTTTACCTGGTGAACCTATTTTAGAATGGAAAAGATGGGGGGAGGAGCCTAGCCGGCAACAGCGATGGCCGCCTGAGCCTTCGCCTCTGCCGACCCGTCCGCTTCCCACCCGTACCGCTTCTTCTCCTGCTTCCTAAATCGTGTCTGCTGTGCGGTATCGGGTAGGGGAGGCGACGCTGAGTCCGATGATGTGCTCCCCGTCGTCCATCCTGCACCGGGAGTGACGAAAGGCCTTGAACTCCTGCCGTCGAATGCTGCATGGGTCCGGTCCTTTGTTCTCGGCTGCGTCTGGCTGGGGAACAACAACGCCGGCCATTACGGGAGATACTGAAACCGCCGAAGAGACGCGGCAGACTGCAGAGATTTCAGTGACGGCGCAACAGTTTCTTTTTGCGGTCTCTCTGTTCCGTGGCTTTACACCCGTCGGTGTAACAATTGTATCTCTCTCTTTGGAAGCTGCTGTGCATTTTCTCGCTTCTCAATGTAATGGAGGGGGCCATTTGGTCTGAGTGATTGTCGATCACACATGGCGCCTGGCTGGACCGTCACTGTGGTGTCCCCGTGCGAGGCGATGCAACGGAGTTTGCTGCCCTGATCCCTGTGCCCCTGCCCTGCCTGTCTGAAAGCTGCTCTTTACACTGCGCCTAACAATGGCTACCGAAGGCTGGTATCGAGGATTGCTACACGCCTGTTACTATCGTGGGCAAGGGACTGGCATTCCATCCTGCCTGGAAATGCCCTTGAGTATTGGCGACGTCCTGGAAGATTTGTCTGATCTACGAGCTGCTTGGTGCTACAGCGTCCGTGCCCTGGAGCGCCGCATGGACGCTGTTGCCACCCTACTCTCCTTTGCTGACCGGGCGGGCGGCTGTGAGCGTAGCATATCGCCGAGTCTGATGGTAGGCGGCCATTTGCAGCCCCTCCGGGTCTCAATGAGGGGTCACAGGTGATGGAGCTTAGCATCGCCGCTGAACTGCCTGCTGAAACTATGGAGGACGCCATGCATTCTGTACTTTTGCGGACACTCGAGGTTCACCGTCCAGTGCCAGATCTATCAACGCCAGCGGGAACTCCTGACGAGGTGGCTTCGTTTCCCTTGGGCATTTTACCTGCTAGTGCTTTGTCTACTCTTGGCGGACTGTTGCTGTATGCCTGCCCGGACTGTACCCTGGTGGATCACACTGTCCTGCTTTGGATGGCATTTCATGGACGTTGCCTTCTCTCGAGGCGGTCATGCCGGTTGCTTTTCCTGCACTATGGGACTGCGCCGCTACTACAATTTGCTGATTCAATGGACCATAGGGACCAGGGCTGAGTCCGCCCTTCTCTTGCCTTATCTACCGGTATTTACATTTTTGGGACTGTGATGGACTGGCGAGGTAGTCGGACGTTGGATATGGTCGATTACGGGGTCGGGGAGGTGGTGGCCGCTTACACTCCTGTTGGTTATTATGGTTGTTTGGGGATGGCCCTCCTCCGGGGTGGGGTTTCATGGGAGTTTTAGATTAGATTGCTCTTTTCTTGCTCCCTATATCTTAGGTGATATGGTATTTCTCTTTTTCTTTCTCTCACTTCTTATTCTATATTTCGGGTTTATTGGGCGACAGACACACTGCTAGGGGGGGGTAGGTTGTAGCCTTTGCATGCGTGCAGGGTGGGGGTTGGGGGATGGGATTTTATTTTCTTTTTCTGTTTCTATGGTGCCTTGTTTTTTCTTCTTTATTTTATTTCCTCCTTTCTTTCTATCTTGGGTCTGTGTAGGTGTTGCTGGTGGGCGGGTGGCGGTAGACTTTGTTAGGATCTTGGCTCTGATATCCCTGTTGCACACTTAATGGGCCGTCATGCCGCCTGGGGGGACCTGAAGATTGGGATGCTGGGCTGTGTGTGCCTCGGTCGCTATTGATATGTCATGCCTACCTGAACCCTGCTCTTTAGTTTGTAGTTTTTATTTTCAATTCAAACGAAACAGTCTGGACTTTAATGGCTGCTAGAACAAGGGAAAAAGATAAAAAATTTAAAATTAACCTTCATTGCTCCTTAGGCGCGATAGCATGTGATCTCCAGTGTAACTGCTGAATATTTGCTTATTGATATTGCTGTGTTATTGTGTCACCGTATTGCATGCACATGTGCCTAATCAGTTTTCGCGGCCGGCCTCAGGGTTGTGGGCCCGTATTTGTACTTCTTTGGATGCACTAATAAAGGTTTTCAAAAATATAAAAAAAAAAAAAAATAGAATGGAAAGGATGGAAAGAAGGTTTTCAAGCATATATTGAAGCAATAGGTGGTGAGGATTATACTGAAAACGTAAATTAGCGATTTTGAAACATTGTTTGGGAGCAGAAGGTAGACATGTTTTGAGTCACCTACCTCCAAGTGGAAATGCAGTATCCACAACTGAAGGAGATGTGGATGTTTATGAAGAAGCCATCAGTCAATTGGATAAACAATACATTAAGAAAGTTAATGAAGTGGTTCCTCGACACAATTATTTTAGTAGAGGTCAATTGCCTAATGAATCTATTGACTCTTTTATGAATGATTTAAGAACTTTAGTGTCGAAGTGCAACTATTCTACTTTTCAAGACCAGATGTTACGTGATCAAATGGTGCATAAGGTGGCTGATGTTAAACTTCAAGGGAAGCTACTGGATACAGAAGATTTAACTTTAGACAAAGCTTCGGACATTGCTCATCGCTTTGAGGATATGAAAATTGGTTTAAAAGAACTTGCTGAACAAAAAGTTTCTGAAGTAAATCTTGTCAAGAAAACCAACTATGATGACAACAAAGTGAAGAATATGGGTCAACAATATCAGGATAAAAAAGAATATGTATGTTTTAAATGTGGTATTTCTGGTTATTTGGCAAATGACAGGAAATGTCCGGCTATAGGCCAGGTATACAGGTACTGTAAACTAAAAGGACATTTTACAAAAATGTGCAGAAATAAGAA
This sequence comes from Lissotriton vulgaris, assembly GCF_964263255.1. Taxonomy (NCBI): domain Eukaryota; kingdom Metazoa; phylum Chordata; class Amphibia; order Caudata; family Salamandridae; genus Lissotriton; species Lissotriton vulgaris. Next base: position 164,786,420 of record NC_141689.1, read on the forward strand.
CAAATTTAAAAGTAAAAATTTTGATCGCAAAGGTCAAAATGAAGAAAATGTAAAAGAAGTAATGAGTGACATGGATGATGATGAATTTCTCTTGGCGGTGTATGAAATTAATACGTCTGTAAAAGACGCTCCTTATTGTACGGTTGTCATAGGGGGTAAAGATGTCAATATTATGGCTGATTCTGGTGCAAGACACACTCTTATTGGTGAGAAATGGATAAAAGAATTTCCTAATATTAGTTTATCTCCACCTGACATAAGATTAGTTGGGTATGGTAGGAAACCCATTGATGTTTTAGTATTTTTCGAAACTACCATACACTTTAAAGGTAAAACAATTTGTTCAAAGGTTTATGTAGCAAAAGATGGTTCATGTCTTTTGGGTTGGCCACAACAAAGAGATTTGATGATAACTTTCGATCCCAATCATCCAGAGCAGGTACTTGGGTATTCAGATTTAATTTCAAATGTAGAATCTGAACCAGGTTCGGAATGGGAAAGGAGATTTCCTAATGTCTTCTCTTCAGAGAAATTGGGTCTTTTGAAGAAATGTGTACATGAAATTATTCTTAAACAAAATGCCATGCCAAAAGTTCATAAAGTGAGAAATGTCCCGTTACATTTAAGACAAGCGGTTAAGAGTGAACTACAAAGGCTATGTAAATTGGATGTAATTGAAGAAATAGAATCTTCAGAGTGGTTATCTTCGGCAGTAGTCGCACATAAACCTAATGGTAAGGTGAGATTATGTGTTGATTTGAGGGACCTAAATCATAATGTATGGGTTGATAGACATCCATTGCCCAATATAAATGAAATGTTCACGAAATTGAAAGGGGCATCTATATTTTCTACTCTGGATTTGTCCAACGCTTACCACCAGGTAGCTTTACACGATGATAGTAAACATCTCACTTCTTTTACCACTTCCGAAGGAGCATTCAGATACAATCTGCTTCTTCTGTTTTTCAGAGGGTAATGCACAATTTGTTTAAGGACATTGAAAATGTGATATATTTTCAGGACTACATTTTGATTTTTGCGTCCAATTCCTCTGAACACACAGACATTTTACACAAGGTTTTATGCATTTTGCAAGATAATAGTCTTACACTCACAAAGGACAAATGTAGATTTGGTGTATCATCAGTTGATTATTTAGGTCACTCAATTAGTAAGCAAGGCATTTCTCCGAAACAAAATTTGATTAGGGCCATTGAATTAGCTCCTGATCCTGAGAATAAAGATCAACTCAGATCTTTCTTGGGGCTTGCCGAATATTATGTGAAGTTTGTTCCTTTATTTGGAGATAAGACGTTGAACATGAGATGCTTAATAAAAAAAAATGTATCATTTTTGTGTTATGAAAAGTGTAAGAAAGAATTTAAGGTGTTAAAAAAAATGTTGCTTCGGCGCCTGCTTTGGCAACCTTTGACAATGCATGGAGTTCTATTATTATTACTGATGCAAGTATTGCAGGAATTGGAGCAGTATTGATGCAAAATCATAAAGGTCAGTTAGTTATAATTTGATTTGCATCTAGACCATTAAGAGGTGCTGAGAGTAAGTATTCTACTTTAGAGAAAGAAACTCTTGCCTGTTGGTGGGGAATTGAGTATTTTCGTAAATATGTTTATGGTACTACTTTTTAAGTCAGGACTGATCATAGACCCTTAGTTGATTTATTCACCACAAAGGGTTGTAGAAAAGCGACTTCGAGAATTGCGAGATGGCAATACAAATTGCAGGATTTTCATTTCAAGGTGGAGTATAATCCAGGTGTAAGAAATGTAATAGCTGATTGCCTATCGAGGTTACCTGCACCTGATGACCATGTGGTAGAAGAAGATACTGACTTAGAAAATGTTGTTTCTATTTGTGAAGTATCTAAAGGTTGTGTTCAAGAGGATGAATGGAGATCAGCGTGTGATAAAGATACAACATTGAGAGATGTAAAAATGTATGTAAAATCATCATGGCCACGAAAAATGGATTTATCAGAAAAATTGATTCCTTTCTTTCTGATTGCTCATGAGTTATCTCTGAATGATGATATATTATTTATTGGTTTACAATTGGTTGTTCCTAATGAATTACAATAAAATATTTTAGATATGGCTAATGAGGGTCATCCAGGCATGACAAGCATGAAAAACAGAATTAGAAGCAGATTTTGGTGGCCAGAAATGGACAAACCCATTGAACATCAAGTTAGAGATTGCATGGAATGCTGTTTGAGTGACAAATCTCAAAAACATATCTCATATGAGCATTTACCAGTATCTAGGCCGAGTCGTGTTTGGGAATGTGTTTCATTGGATATTGCAGGACCTTTAACTTATAATAAAAATGTTGTATATGCTATTATTGTAATAGATCAATTCTCTCAATGGCCAGAGGTTAAAATTGTTTCAAATATTACCACAAGTGTAGTGATAAAATTCTTAAACTAAATATTTGAGAGACAAGTGTTCCTGATTCCATTGCCCCCGATAATGGTGTACAATTTATTTCTATTGAAATTAAAGATTTTATGAAATGTCATGGCATCAATCATAAAAGAGCTTCTGTGTATTATCCACAGAGTAATGGAATAGTTGAAAGGTGGATAAGAGTATATAAAGAAGGTCTACAATTAGCTTTACGAAATGGAAAGGATTGTAAGCAAGCAGTAAGTGAAATTTTGTGGTGTTATAGAAATACACCTAGGAATATGGGAGATTTATCTCCTTTTGAAAAAATGAGAGGAAGGAAGAGTAGTTCTAATATGTGTCAAACTTGGATGTCAAATTTGATTAGTAATAAGGACAAAACTAAAAACTGTTCGAAAAATGTTTCTTCCCAAATTGATGTTAAAGACTGGGTTCGAGTTAAAAAAGGCAGACTAATCAGATCAGTTCTGATCCATTGAAAGTCATACATGTTGGCAGACAGGTAGTTGAGTTATCTGATGGAAATGTGTGGAGTTTATCTAAAATTGTTAAAATTCCTCGTTGGTTGCAGCCAAACGGTAATGTCAATGATTCATGTGTACCTTCTTGTTCTAAATCTGCCAATGATGCGAAAAATTGGAAAAAGTTTACAGTTTCATTGGGTGATGTCTCATTTGATCAACATACACAAAGAAAACGTCAAAATCCTGTGTGGTATAAAGATTATACTTTCGACAAGTAGAGTGTTTAATATCTGATGTAATGTTTTTACCTCTGATTTGTGTAATAGTATTTTCTTTAATTTGTATATATCGTTTTAAGTATGAATTTTATATGAAGTATGTTTTCTTCTCTAATTCTGTCTGTGATTCACTTTTGGTTTTTCTATATTTTATTGTTAATTGATTGTTTATTGTGTTTTTATTCATTTATTTATTCTTTTAGGAAGGGAAATGTGTGGTGTTTTGATGCCATGTCTGGAATCAAGAACACTGCGTGTTCGTGATTCCAGAGATGACAGTTTAGACCCATATATAGAGGTGTTTAACTTATCCTGTGAAATAAAATGGATTATTTCACTCACCGCTCGTGTGTCCTGTCATAATTATAATACTGTGCTATTCAGTGATTTCAGGTCTGGATTGAAGAGTCTTTGAACCTTCAATCTTTATTTAAGTATTTTAAAATGAGTTACATCTTTAAGATTTCTCATACACCTTTGCTACATTTTCAGTGATTTCCTGTTGTCTGTCCAAGTCAGATGAGAATCCTCCACATGGAACATTATCATTCCCTGCTGGCCTGCCCAGATTTGGTGCTTCAATCTGCCGGAACTGAGCATAGATATTCCAATTATTTTTCCTAATCTACCCATCTACTAAGGAATCCTGTGGCTCAATGTCACAAACACATTATCACACACAAACTTTGCAAATTTCTTGGAAAGTTTCAGAAATGCTTGGTCTGTGCCAGGACTTTCACCAGAAGTGTGTATATATACGTTGACAAAACCTGGGCTCCAGGAATCTCAAGAGTCTATAAATCAGCTCGCAATCAATGGTCTCGCTGGTGTTTAGAATCATACAAAGATCCCTTATCAGCTGATGCTCCTTCCTTAGCCAACTTTTTAGGTCATCCTCGAGTAAATCCAATTGAATGGTCAATGTTCACAGGTCTTCTATCTCTTTACATCATCAATATATCAAAGGAAAGCTCATTGGAAAATATTTTTATTTGCAAATTACTTAGGTTAAGTATCTCTCCTGCTAACAAATATAAATATTTCTGGGATTATCAGTTTCTACTTTTAAAACATTTATCAAACACTTGTTTACAATAGGCTGTTATAGCTGTTAGTTGTTAATTTGCATTGAAATAGCATAATATGTGACTCAGGTCCTGTCATAAAATGAAGATTTTCCAAGAGACATAGGTCTGAAGTCCTCATTTTATTAAATACACAGAGACAAGTATTATCCCCCCACTGTTTGTCACATTACTTTGCAATTTTGCCAGATCCCTCCCTTGCTATTTCACAGATTTCTGATAAATGTTTCCCTTTTCAGTTGCACGTTATATATTAATACAACATCCCAATACATCCAGAGGCTACAAGGAGTTAATATTGTTTTTCCGTTTGATGACATCTGCATTTTCTTCGAAGTTTTCCATTGGTTTTCAAGGTTTTCTTTCTAATTGCTATTTAAATAAATGTCCAGAAAAAGGGCATGAAACTCTCCTTGCGTTTTTAATAAAATGAAGAATTTCCAGCAATAGATCTTGGAAAATCCACAGTACCAACACTAGGCATTCTGGAATGTGAATTTGTTTTATGATATCAGTGTGGTATCTTAGTAATATGGTATCTGGGTTACTGGTACAGATGTTCTATGTGACATCATCATATTCTAATATGGCAGTGTGTCAGTTGCCAGTTAGGATTCATTATATGTGGATGCATCCTGTGTACCTGCTTGTTAAATAAATATACTCCTGAAGATATTCTGCAGAGCAGTGCTTATTACAGTCAGCAGGAGTTTTGAGATTAAGACCAGGCAGCGTCTAGGCTTGCCACCTTTGTTTGCTGGACTCCATAGAAAAACATTGGCCAGGCTGGAAAAAAGGTGGCAAACTATGCACTTTCTGAGCACTTTAAAAGAGCAATTCAATTTGTAGGTCAGAACAGTATTACTGGGAAATTGAGACTAGTGAAACACCACATTGGGACATCAGGGTTTGTTATAATACTTACAAGATGTTGGTCAGTTATGCTGAAGATTTAGAACAGAAGAAAGAAAATGGGGAGAGGTACACAGAATCAGGCTCACACAGTGGAGTAATAAGGGTGCAACTGGCCCTAGTGCAAACAAGGAAATTGTACTCTCCCCCATACAGGTTGACTAGCAAAGTAATATACAGGGTACAGTGGGCCCCCCAAGACTCTGGGCTCCTAATCCACTGCTATTGCTGCAGCACTGAAAGCTACACTCCTTTTCTCAGTGCATGGGTGGCATATTTTCCCAGTGAGATAGATGTATCAGTGTGTAGAAGAGAGGTGGAGACACGTACAAGGTAATCTCGGTATTTCAAAAAGAGTGGGTGTGGGGAACGGGGTCAGGAGAATGAGAATCGCCACGAGTTTAAGTCTGTCTTTAACTATTTTTATTCGGTTTGACAAAACCGAGGTGGGTTCAAAGACTTTAGAGAACAATGTCCGGGGTAAACATAAACAATATGCGAGGATCCTCTCCGTTAGGAAAACTTCCGGGGTCTTCGGTTCCAGTCGTGAGGCAGCTGGAGGTGACCACAGGTCCGGAGGTATACTCGGGAGAAAGGAAAGAAAAACACCCACGTTAGGGGGCTGGGCTCGACTATGCTACAATTGAGAGGAGGGTAGGGTAGTGAGGGTTCACCAGGGTGCTACCACCAAACCTATCAGTCAGGGAGTGTAGACGGCCGACAAGATACGACGGTAGTGACCACCCTCAGACTACCCCGTCCCACCCCGTGATTTGAACAACCCTTGAAAACGCCCCCGTACCTTGTGGAGCCACACTTCTCCCCTGGAAGTGTGGCGGGGCGGCTCGTGGTATCGTTGGCCTCCTGGCTTGTCATCACTCGGCTCCAGGGGCCTCAACAGCGGTTCCACGATAGTTCCTCCGTCTTCTTCCGTGGCGTCCTCCTCATGCTCCGGCTGGCGTTCCGAAGGTTCCGCGCCGACAGTCCAAAACGGGGCTTCCTTAAACGCCCCCAGCACCTCTGACTGGTCAGTTGCCGGTGACGTCGCCTCACCTGATTGGGCGATCGCTGTAGAACATGCCCCCAGCGTCATGGAGGGTGGATACAGAGGTGTACGTCCCTGTGGTAGAGCCGGGGACATCCAGGACACGTCCAAGGGATCCTGCGGACGGGGTGGAAAGGAAGAAACATTAGCAAGGACACCCCGTCCGTCCGAATCAGGAAGCTCATCTAGGTCAGGGAGCTCAGCTTCGTGACACATCCCACCCCCAGGATTGACCCGATCGGGGGGAATCGGATAGCGGGACAGAAAGTCAACATTCCCCTGCAAAGAACCCTTTCGATGACGGACCTCGATCTGGAAGGGCTGCAAGGCCAAAAACCAACGCAGTACTCGATCATTGTTCCCCCTGTTCCGCTGAAGCCAAGTCAAAGAGGCATGGTCCGTGTACAACACAAACGGCCTCCCCTCAAGATAGTACTTCAGTTTTTCCAAACCCCAGCGGACAGCTAGGCACTCTTTCTCAATCGTCGAATACGCCTGCTCCCTAGGAAACAATTTGCGACTGATAAAGAGTATAGGTCTTTCAGCCCCATTCTCATCCTCCTGGGAAAGGACTGCTCCAATGCCAACTCCAGAAGCGTCCGTCTGGAGGATGAACGGTTTAAGGAAATCAGGGGAAAGGAGAACCAATGAGGAAGTCAAAGCGTCCTTCAAGGCTTGGAAAGCAGAAGACTGTGCTAGAGAGGGTGGGGGAAGTGCAGCTGACTTGATGTTCTTCCCAAGGAGATCTGTGAGAGGAGCAGCTAAACTAGCAAACTGAGCAATGAATCGGCGGTAATAACCCACCAATCCCAAGAAGGCCCTGAGTTCTTTCTTTGAAGAGGGGTAAGGTAACGCTTTGATAGCTTCCAGTTTCTCAGTCTGAGGCTTAATCTGTCCATCCCCCAAAAGATACCCCAGATATTTGACCTGCTGGAAAGCAAATCGGGATTTTTTCGCGTTGATGTGAAGATTGGCCTCCCTTAGACTGGTCAGTATGTTTTCAAGATGATGTAAATGGTCATCCCAGGTTTTGCTAAATACTACAATATCGTCCAGGTAGGCAGACGCATATTGTAGGTGAGGTGCCAGCAGCGTATCCATGACCCTCTGAAATGTAGCGGGCGCCCCATGAAAACCAAAGGGAAGTACTGTGAAATGGTAATGACCAGACGGGGTTGAGAATGCTGTTTTTTCCATGTCTTTTGAAGCAAGGGGAATCTGCCAATACCCCTTAGTGAGATCTATGGTGGTGATATACCGAGCCTCCCCAAGGCGTTCCAGTAGCTCATCAACTCTAGGTAGAGGGTATGCATCTTGTTTAGACACCCGGTTCACAGCCCTGAAGTCGATGCAAAATCGGATACTGCCATCAGGTTTTGGTATCAATACCACCGGCGAGCACCAGTTGCTGTGGGAAGGGACTATGATCCCGGACTTTAACATACTATCTACCTCTGCTTGGAATGCCGACCGCCTTGCCTCTGGAATTCGGTAGGGCTTCTGTTTTACCACTGTATTTGGGAGAGTGGGCATGCAGTGTTCTGCCAAGTGGGTACGGCCGGGTTGGTCTGAAAAAACTACTGAATGAGATAAGAGTAGTTTCCTAACTTCTTGTTGCTGGCTTAACGATAAATCAGGGTTCACAGGAGCATCACTGACTGTATGATCCGTTTTGAGTACAGGAGACACTACATTGACTGTCTGGGGGGGGTGGACCTAACCATTTTTTTAGGATGTTAATATGGTACATCTGGGTTTTGCCTCTTCCTAACTGCACCAGATACGTAGTACGCCCTATTTTCTTCAAGATTTTGAAGGGTCCCTGCCACTCTTTCCTCATTTTATGCGTAGAAGAAGGTAAGAGAATCAATACCCAGTCATCTACATCCAACACCCTCCACTTGGTTATACGGTCATACAAGGTTTTCTGTTTGGTTTGAGCTACCGCTAAATGCTCGTGGGCAAGTGTTCTGAGCTTATGCAGCCTGCTCTGGAGTTGTCTGGTATAATCCAGCAGGGCTTCAGCTTCTTGTGCTCCCTCAGTTTCCCAGCTATCTTTCGTGATCTCCAGGAGTGTTCTAGGAGGTCTCCCGAACAGCAATTCAAATGGGGAGGTCCCTAGACTGGACTGTTTCTGGCTACGAAGTACAAAGAGAGCCAAGGGTAATAACTGATCCCAATTCTTTCCATCACCCGACAACAATTTTTTTAGGGTCAACTTAAGGCAGCCGTTGTATCGCTCAACCAAACCATCTGTTTGTGGGTGATATACAGAGGTCTTGATGTGTTTGATGTTTAGCTGTTTGCATACCTGTTGCATCAAACGAGAAACAAAAGGGGTGCCCTGATCGGTAACGATCTCTTTTGGGAAACCCATGCGGGAGAACACTTCAACTAGCCTCTGGGCAATGGCTACTGAAGTGGCTGATTTGAGAGGAAAGGCCTCGGGATACCGCGTGGCGTAATCAACCAAAACCAATGCATATTGATGTCCTCTGGATGATTTCGGCAAAGGCCCGATTAGGTCCATACCAATACGGTCAAATGGGACCCCTATAATAGGCATAGGGACCAGAGGGGCAGGAGGTGGAGTGTAGGGATTCCGTTTCTGGCATATTCTACACTGCTGACAATATTTCTGTACTTGGGCGTAAATACCGGGCCAGAAAAAATGTCGCAATATAGATTGACTCGTTTTCTCCACCCCGGAATGGCCAGCTAGCAAATGGGCATGACCAAAGAACAATATCTGCTCACGAAAGTCATTCGGGACTAGCAGTTGGGGTTCAGCGTCAGCCTTGGCGAGTCTATAAAGCAAACCATTTTTTTCAAGAAAAGTGGGATAGGTCCTGGTTGTCGGATCCTGTCCGTTTCGTGCAACCTGCCATGCATTGGTGAGACATGCATCGTTCAATTGGGCAGTCCTAAAATGGGTATCCCTGGCCCAGGGTTCTGCGGCTAACAATGTATCATGGGGTAGGGATAGGTGTTGTAGGGTATCCAATAGCAAAGTACTAAATGAAGGGTTATCAGTCCCTATGATTATGGGTTCAGGTAAACCAGCCATAACTCCCACAACGACTTCCATACTCTTCCCTGAAGGTGTGTGAAGTGTGACTTTAGCTATGGGATACTCCTTAACGTCCCCATGGACACAACGGATACTGACCCGTTTCCCTGGAAGGAGAGAGTTGCGATCTATCAGCTCTTCCCTTATTACTGAATGTTTGCAACCGGAATCTAGCAGTGCTCTTATACTAGTACCGTTCAAAGAAACACGTACATAGAAAGTAGTTCCAGTTTCTTGTGCATATAGGATAGACCTTGGGGCATAGCTCACGTCCATAGGTTCGTCTTCTCTTTCTTTTTTTTTCTGACAAAACCGAGCAATATGCACCCATTCACCACAGTCATAGCATTGAGGGCCTGAATTGGGAAGTTCGGGCCGTTGGATCCGGACTTTCGGAGGTTCGGGAATGGGTTTTTGGAACCTTTTCTCATTTGTAACAGGTGGTAGGATTTTAGTGTTTTTTTCGGGTTCCTTCATGTACGGCTTACCCTGAGCCCGGCATAACAAGTAGCCATTTCTATAGCATGTTCCAAGGTTAACCCCGCATGTTGCTTCAGCCACCTCTGAGTACTATAGGGGAGGGCTTCAATAAACTGTTCGAGATACACTTTATTCATAATGGCGTCGATGTTTCCTTCATGGGGCTTTAACCATAAGTCAGCGGACTCCTTTAGTTTGAAAAACAAGGTTTTGGGTAAGTCCCCGGGTGACCCTTTCTCTTGCCGAAATCGTAGTCGATGGGTTTCCTCGTCGACTCCCAACCTATCGAGGATGTACTGTTTCACAACCGCATAGGCAGTTGTTCCGTCCCGGTTACCTGTTTGGTAAGCTGCCTGGGCCTCACCTGTTAGCAATGGCGCCAAATAGAAGGGCCACCTGTCGCCAGGCCAGGAACTAGCTCTTGCCGCTCTTTCAAAGTTCAAAAAGAAAGCAAGGGGGTCTTCACCTGGGCTAAATTTCTGTAACGGAACAACAGTGCCCGGATGTGGAGCTGTAGCCCTTCCCTGTCCTAATACAGTCATTAGTTGTGTTTGTCCCTCCGCCAATTTCAGAATGTTATCGGACTGTGTTTGAATGGCTTGGGAAAACGCAGTCCGGTCTGCTTCCATTTGGGTCAAGAGATTCTCCATTCTGTATCGGATGGCGTGGTTCACTGGAGGATCCGAGTCACGGCACCACTTTTGGGGAACGGGGTCAGGAGAATGAGAATCGCCACGAGTTTAAGTCTGTCTTTAACTATTTTTATTCGGTTTGACAACACCGAGGTGGGTTCAAAGACTTTAGAGAACAATGTCCGGGGTAAACATAAACAATATGCGAGGATCCTCTCCGTTAGGAAAACTTCCGGGGTCTTCGGTTCCAGTCGTGAGGCAGCTGGAGGTGACCACAGGTCCGGAGGTATACTCGGGAGAAAGGAAAGAAAAACACCCACGTTAGGGGGCTGGGCTCGACTATGCTACAATTGAGAGGAGGGTAGGGTAGTGAGGGTTCACCAGGGTGCTACCACCAAACCTATCAGTCAGGGAGTGTAGACGGCCGACAAGATACGACGGTAGTGACCACCCTCAGACTACCCCGTCCCACCCCGTGATTTGAACAACCCTTGAAAACGCCCCCGTACCTTGTGGAGCCACACTTCTCCCCTGGAAGTGTGGCGGGGCGGCTCGTGGTATCGTTGGCCTCCTGGCTTGTCGTCACTCAGCTCCAGGGGCCCCAACAGCGGTTCCACGATAGTTCCTCCGTCTTCTTCCGTGGCGTCCTCCTCGTGCTCCGGCTGGCGTTCCGAAGGTTCCGCGCCGACAGTCCAAAACGGAGCTTCCTTAAACGCCCCCAGCACCTCTGACTGGTCAGTTGCCGGTGACGTCACCTCACCTGATTGGGCGATCGCTGTAGAACATGCCCCCAGCGTCATAGAGGGTGGATACAGAGGTGTACGTCCCTGAGGTAGAGCCGGGGACATCCAGGACACGTCCAAGGGATCCTGCGGACGGGGTGGAAAGGAAGAAACATTAGCAAGGACACCCCGTCCGTCCGAATCAGGAAGCTCATCTAGGTCAGGGAGCTCAGCTTCGTGACAGTGGGATACAATACAAACTCAAGATTGGACTAGGTGCAGTAGAGGGCTGTTGGACTAGGCCCTTTTGGCAGGTCCAACCCTAAAGTTTTTGCCTTTCTCTCGCCCTAATTTATGACATGGTTGTGCGCCCTGTGAGCACTGAAATTCGGCTCCAGAAGGAGCACTGGAACTTCACAGTGCCGAGCTGCATGTTGCCCTGAGGGAATCCCCAGCGTTGGGATTCCCCCAAAATTGCTGGGATTGCTTATGATTATTTTAAAATGCGGGTGCCCACCCCGCGTATGCGGGGTGGGCGCCGCTTAAGCTTAAGCCTACCCTATATTGCCCGAGAGAAATCACCTCCACGGCACAAGAAGCAGCAAAACCGGAAGCCAGGCGTGTTTGCCTGGCCTGGGGCAGAGCCTATGGCCGGAAGCGAGTGGAAGCTCGGCTGCGGTCCTAGGGGAGGACGGGAGCTTAGCCTGCGTCCACAAGCTACGATGCGAAGGTCTCTTGTCCCATGAGGGGGCCCGGGTGAAGTGAGCCTTGCAGGTTCCATTTCCACCCCCCTCCTCGTCTTCGAGGCACGGAGGCGGGTTCGCTCATCCAGAGCCTAGCAGGCTCCACGTAGACGTCATGGTCCCAGAAGGGGGACCAGGCGAAGAGCAGCGCCGGAGGAGAGAGAGAGTCCCCAAAGAGTAGGGGGTTCTCCGGATGCACGCACACTGAGAGAAAACACCGGAGGAGTTCGGCCCACAGTCCCTTGAGTGGGAGGGGGGCTTCTCCATTAAGGTGGTGCTGTCGAGGCACATTACCGGTGCTGGTGGATTCTGAGCGGCCCCGCCTGGCAGCGGGCCGCTCCCACATGGGGGCCCAGAGGCACCGTGGTGCCGGGCCTCTTTGTGGATAGGGTCACAGCTGCCCCGCCCGACAGTGGGCAGCTGCAACGATGGGCATGTGTTTTGAAAGTCCCTGAGTGGGACCGAGGAGGCACAGTGGTGCCAGGCCTTCTTTGCATCACAGCTGCATGGTAATTAGTATCAGCTGCAATGTTTAGGCTAACAGTTCTTTGGGGGCATTTTTGTATGATATAGGAGTGAGATACACTCCTCTGCCACAGTGCAATTGCACATGTGAATTCTGCTGCATTGGCAACTGCCCTGACTTTATGGACATAGGGCATTTGAGCCCTCTGAGAAGGCCAGTTGGTTAAGGGGACGCTGTGAGGATAATAGGGCGCCAGGCCCTAATGTGATTTAAGGGTGCGCTGGGAATGTGAATCATTGACTGTGATTTATGCATTGTGATTTTTGCCTCTAGTATTTATGTTTAGGAGGATATCCCCTAATCTGAAATTTCTACTTATGAGGTTACTACATAATGTATTTATGCTTGTGAGGTTATGGTCTAATGCGTTTAGGCTGGTGAGGTTATTGCATAATGTGTTTCTGCTCATGAGGTTGGCGCAGAATGCATTTCACGCCTAATGTGATGCTGCTTGCGTAATATGATTTATTTTGCAGGAGAGGATGCAGAGTACAGTATTTTGTCAGTAGTTACTAATTGTGTTCTATCTTTATTATTTGTTCTACATTTACTATTTGTGCTTGTGATGGTTCTGACAGCGGCCCAATTGGCCCTTTCAGGTGTATATAATCTGTATTGCCTAGTGCCAGTTGACACAGTGTATATTGTGTGATTACTATTCTAATGTGTGTATGATAATAAAAAAGGCTATTTTTATATATAACCTTGTGTGGAGTTTCTTTTGTAGTGTGCCTAGTGTGTTGCTGCTGTGTGTGTGTGTGTTGCGCAAACACTTTACACATTGCCTCGGGGATAAGCCTGACTGCTCGTGCCAAGCTACCAAGGGGGTGAGCAAGGGTTATCTTTGGCGTGTAACTCCCTTGCCCTGACTAGAGTGGTGGTTTCTGCCTGGCTTTGGCGCAAGCCTTAGCCAACCAGAGATCCCGTTTCTAACAGTGTGGTTTTCAAGATGAAGGTGAAATGTGCAGAGGAAGAGTGCTCCATAACTTACGGGATTTTCGATATGTTCTTAAATATTTTTGAATGGGAGGTTAAGAACTAGATATGGCTGGCTTCTTAGAGATCTGTTAAAGTCTGATCTCACAAGTTTGTGCATGAGAAAGTGATCAGAGTTAAATGTAATGGCTTAATTGATGTAGTAGACAGTTTTATATAATTGCCAGGATTGTAGAGCATCGGTACTCACAGACATGTTCCCAGGGGCCAAAAAGTATGATCTGTGGAGTGACTGGGGGTGTCACATTGTTGCCTGGATGGTGGGGTGAGGGGTGAGTAAAGCTGTACATGGCCTGAGCAGTGAGTTGTGGAGATGTTTGGAGGATCTCAGTCCATCCAGATGACTCCTAATCTCTTGAAGAGTCATAGGTTTGACAATACTGTGCTATGCTGAATCTAAGTTGCTATTTCCACACCCAGGGGAAGGCTTTCTCCACTTGTGTGACTAACTTTGATGAGTCACATGTGCAAAGGAATTTACTTGACTATTGAACTGGAATTAAATAGATTCTTAGGCCTCACAATTGTAATGATCACCACAACAATCTCCCTATGTCTTATTCTCTTATCGCTAAACATTATGGTTGCTCAGAAACAGGATCTGTTAAAGAACCCCTTCCACCCAACAAGATGTACAATTCCCTGAGGTGGGCAGACACAAACACCCACCCTCCACCAATAGACATAGGACAATGGGAAGTTTTCGACATGGCTATGAAACTTGACATTTAATCCTGGCTTTACCACTTTGCTAAAATATGCTGGTTGTGAACTTTGTATTTAAAGTCTGGGCAGGTTTCACAGCACAGTGGCCTTTATCTGGTGAGAGTAGTCCCTGCGTCTTACCATCAGAACCATTCATATCCCTGTTTTTGTGTAGTAAGCAAGATGGAAATTATGGAACCAGAAGACATCTATACTACTATTATAAAGAGAGAACACAAAACTTTTGGCAAGGTAAACTCGGGAACCACAGCGCCGATCCACACACCCAATACATTGTTGTAATCCTCAGGGTGTGCAGATGGACATAGGCTGTAGAAATTTTTTAAAAAACGTAAATTTAAAATATAACTTTAAAAAAAAAGTAGTTCCCTGAAAGTAGCGCCGGCCGCGACGCTGATGGCCACGACGTAGCGCTGGCCGCAACGTACGTGATGACGAGGAGGAGCGGCGGTGAAGTGAGGAGCTCGGGGAGGAGCGGCAGCTCAGGTAAGGCTCTGGGACCCGGGACGGGAGGGAGCCAGTTCGGTAGGTTGGCCCGGAACAACTGCGGTAAGGCTCAGGGTCTGGGGGCAGCATTTCAGGCTTGCGTGCACTCCCGCCCCGGCCCCCGACCTCCACGACATAGTCCGGGACACAGACAATGTTGTGGCGGGTGGGGACCGGGGGGGGAGTGCACGCAAGCCTGAAATGCTGCCCCCAGCCCCCTTCTGCCCCGGGCAACGCTGGGGCGGGCTGCTAGTGTTTTTATAAAGCTCGGACTCTCCTTGTGACAAATTGTGCACTTTCAGGTAATCTCTTTCTGAAGATTTTTTTCGGCTTCAGTTCTGTTTTTTTAACAAAGATTGAGAAACCTTAAATAAAACTAAACACCGGCTGTGAGTATGCGATGAGAAAACAGGACTGGAGCACAACAACCATTTGGGAGAGAACATCCAGTCTCCTAGTCCACTCACTAAAATATGGTATAATGAGAAAGTTAAGAATCTTGTAAAAACGAGTCCTGCTCTGTGGTGTTTCAAATTGTTTGAAGATAGTTAAATATTATCCTTCCGATAACTTTGTGATAGAGGTTAAACATGTGATAGAGGTGGGTAAGCAAGTCAAGGTTCTAGCCAAACGTGAGCCAGATATCAAGCTTGGATCCTCCAGGCCAAAGTGTGCCGAGCCTTCTTTTCGCTTCTGTCTGCCACATGAAGGCTCTAATATCATGCAACAAGAATTAAAGATGTAAAACTAGATCTTGGTGTGAAACAAGAGAGAAAAAGATACCTATCTAGTGGGTGATTCATGAAACGAGAAAACCTGCAATCAATCCCTGCTTCCCCACTCGACCAAATTGTGTGATGCTAAGCAATTATTTTATTTATCTTTGCCTCCTTTTTCTTCAGTAGAGCATCTTGAAAAGCATGAGTTCATGGAGGGTGCTGTATACAACCTTCTACTGTGTTTGATTTAATAAACTATAATGATGTTGCATTTATAATAACAACCTAGGGCACCCAGAGGGTGCACATGACAAATGACGTGCTTCTCAGTTCACTAATATCTTTGTTGTCAAGGTGGGGAGAGGCATGAAAGTTTCAATGTTCATGTTTGAAAGCAATCACTTATAATACCTGCCTTTCAATGCAGTGATGTACTCTGATGCTCCAAGGTGAAACTCTTCTGCAGGGTAATGAAATACACTTCTCGGAATTTCAGAGAGACTGTATCATATTTTGACATGTTTGTTGCACAGTGTTTGTTAAAAATAAAGGTTTACCAAAGATAATACGTGCAGGACACCTTATGTTCTCATTTTTCTTCTACTTCAGTTAACTTGTAAATAAATGCTTGTATAACATCTTTCTGAATGTTAGTGCTCAGTCAAGTAAACAGCAGCCCAGCAGTGCTGTTCATTAGTGAGATGCATGCATAGGTCAGGAGAGTCCCAAGGGGCCCTATTTGTGTATCCTTGCTCTCGAGGAACCCAGTTGAGAGATTCAAAAGTAGGGGAGAATCTATCATTTTTTTATATTCGTGACCTGCCTGGCACCAGAACGAAGGATCACCTTGACATTGTCTGGGCGTGTTCTACGGAGTCCAGTCAGATCGGCATTCATTCTATATGAGCAATCACAAGACCTTGAAAGGCAGTTTTGAAATCTTGTGTGTAGAGATTAGATTTAATCATTCTCTTAGCTCCAATTGGTACCTGGCAGCTCGCCATGCATGTTGACATTAAGAAATGTGCAGGAGTGAAATCAGGTCATTTGGAAGAGGTCACGATGCATAATCAGTTCTCAAAGTCACGTGTCTAGTTGTATTGTTTACATTTAGGTGCCACATTGCTCATGCTCACTCATAGCGTTACCTGCGAGATATAACAGACCCTATTTGACATTATAAACTCTACCTGGGTGTAAGGTAAAATGGTATTTGCTGATCATGCTATGCTGATTTGTCTAGCTGTGTTTGTGGCGGGTGGGGAATAAACACAGGGCCAAATCAAAGCATATTTCTTCAAAAAGCAATGAATTTTTTCTTGCATAGTTCTCTTCCTTTCTATCCGATCAAGCACACCATGGTTCCTTGAAAAGGGTTGTATGTAAATGCCTGCCCAACACTGAACCAAACGAGGACAGCAAAAAAGCCCAACCTTCTCCTGGATGATGCAGAAGTTCATTTAAGTGAACAACATTGATAATTTGTGCCAAAAGGAGGATGCTACTGCACAATTGCGAGACACAGTGACTAAAATAGCACAACTCATGAAATATTTCTTTCATTACAATATGTATCAAGCATGCCTCCCTCTCACCAGTGGTGTTAGGGTTCACGTTTTAAAAATAGTATAAAACTATCACTTTTTATATAAATATCTGTTAAGTTGTTAGAAAAGTCTTGGGGATTACAGGTTGGAAGCCATTCCTGGGCGGTTGTATGATGGAACCCCGCATGCATTTACCCTGCACTCCTTTGCAATGCAGTCAGTACCCCACTTGTGACATTACCAATGAATAACTTTGGCACGCAAGTTGTTACAAGGACTTGCTTGAGAGGGCGCTGGACTTTGAAACAATATAAATTACTACTCCATCTCCAATCTAACCAACTGTTGAGAAGGTATTGGACTTAAAAATTACACCAGTCCAACAATGTGCCTCCTACAGCAAGTCGTTGTAACGACTTGCGTGGTTAAGTAACACGTGGTAATGGCGCATGAGGGTGAGTTTGTTGTAAAGGCTGGTTGATGTAAAGACTGCGGGGTAAAGGATGTTTCCCTTTCTGGGAATTAGTTCAACTTGGATTAGCACTGTTGAGCCATGGCTAGCATTATTCAAAGGAAGGGCAGTAGCATGCCGACTGCCCATAATGGTCACCATTGTTCCAATGATGGCCTCATATACCGGTGTGTCAAGATGCTATGGGTGGCCCTATAAGTCATGGAAACGTTTTCTTCTAAAGACGGACACTACCAGAACTCTCACAAACAAAAATGCATTGCACACACGTGTGTCTAAGCACTCACACACACATCCACACACACCACACTGCAACCCAATGCCTCTACAATTGTCACCCTAGTGTCCTGAGAAACACTGGTATGATGGCAGCGCCTAGACTAATAGTACTGAAGATTACAAAACAGCAATGGATGGAATGCTTGATTTAATGTCAGCCACTGGTAATTGCTCATAAGGCATCCTAGTCCATCGTTATTTAGCACAACATGCCAACTCAGGTGGAACCCTCCATATGCAAAATAGTATTGACCCAGCTCCAAAGGGACAGTACAGCTTGAACTACCAGGCCAGCTACACCCTGAACCGAACCACTATCAACCCTTTCCACCCTGAGTGGGGTGCATTAAATGCAGCCCGGCTCCAGTGCCATGGGGAGCACAGAACCCACATCTGGGCATACCCACCAGAACATAACATGTGTATTTGTAAAACACACGTCCACCCAGAGGCATCTTGGTGCTGAATAACAGATGTTTCTTGTTACCCAACTCTATGGTACTCATTTTATTATCGTCCTCAGATGGATGAAAAGATGAGTAGATCGGCTGGGATTTGAACCTGTGACCATGAGATTGAACACAGGTCCCTGCAATGGACGCATTAGTCCACTGAGCCACCAGACCTGGCATTTCTTTATCACACTGAAGTAAACAAAATAGTAATGGACAAAATACTTAAATTAATCTCACTAATCTCTGGTCTGGGAGTTTGGGAGGGTTTGTTGCCATTGAAGCAGGGTCAAGATCAGGCACGACTGGCACAGGTAACAGCAGTGGAGCGGGGCGGTGGGAGGGAAGTGGACAGACGACAGGATAGGGAAAGTAAAATAAAAAATAAAATAAAACCACTTTGCGGCGAGCGCAAGGTAAGGAGTTGTAATTATTATTTTTATTTTAGTTCCCTATCCCATCATCTGTCCACTTCCCTCCCTCGCCGTCCTGCCCCACCGCTGTTACCTATGCCGGACTCGCCTGGCCAAGACCAATTTGCATATGGCTGGGTCCAAACTGAGGTGGCATGGTGAGCAAAAAAACGATGGACTGGAGTGTGGCCCAAGTAATTAGGAGTGCCCAATTCAGGCGTTCTCTCCATCACTTTTCGGTATACTTCAGACAGACAGTGTGACACCTGCAGCATGTCTATTCGCCACCTCTGTTGCATTCTAAACCGAGATGAGGCCGCTGTGGTGTGTCTGCTGTAGGTGCATGGCGCATAACGGGGCATATTACCAACGTTTAGCGATATTTACCGCTAACGATGTTTATTAACACATTTTTTAACGCTAAGCATCGCCGAAAATTATCGCAGAGATAACTTGCTATTAGCAAGGTTTATCTCAGAAGTGATAAAAATCCTCCCGCTAACTGCCAATTGAGAGATTATCACTGGAAAACCAACGATAATCTCTCGAAGTTTGGCGTTAGCTTGATGATAGGGGCTCACAAACTTAGCCATGATATCCACCTTCCATAGGATATCATGGCTAAGTCAGGAAAATACCAGGTATAAAAAAAGCAGTGCTAACCGCGGTTAGCACTGCTTTTTTTATCACTAACAGGGTTAGCGATATCCCTGATAATAGGAGAAATGTCGCTTAACAACATTTCTCCTATTATTTTTCTCTGGAACGCCCCCTTTGCATCTCATTAGAGATGCAAGGGGAAGCATAGAGAAAAAGGGTGCTAACATGCGAATTTGCGTGTTAGCACCCCATTGCTGATAGGGAGATAATTTTATCTCCGCTTTCTTGGCTTTTAAAGCCAAAAAAGCGGAGATAAATCCCTTGATAATATGCCCCAACATTCCCTAGGCTGGGTTGGGTTTGCGCTTTAGTGGTTATGAGGCAGGCAGACAGTCTAAGTCCTCGTGTCATGCTGAGGCCAGAAGGCTGACTTCTAGGCACACGTTGCTTCTTCACGGCCGCCGCAGCTGTGATGAGAGCCAGGCTTGAAGACCCATAACCTACAATTCAGCATTTGTCTGTTTTGTCTGCATGTTCATTTTTTCAATTTGCAGTTCAACATTTATTTATTGATTTTCCATCAAAAAATAAAATGTAGACGTCAAGAAACAGAAAAGACTCTGCGTGCAGCCAGTTTCAAGGTGCAGTCAGGAATAATTGCTCTAAGACAAACTCCCGAGCTCTGCAAATGAGCAGCATTTCTGCTCACATCAGGGTGTGCCAAGAAAAATAGTGGGTTGATCGATTTCACATAATAAAGCGGGCCCTGCAAAGTTAAGACAGGGAGGAATCTTAGCCCACCACCAGGCGATCATCCGGCTGCGAGGGAAAGCCCGGTCTCCTGGGAGCTGATTCATAAAGCAATAGCACGAGCAGGCTTCAGAGGGAGGGAATTTAAAATGCAAATATATGCCAAGCCGCAAAGTGTACAGTTTGCAGGTCAAGCCTTAGATGAGCAGCAGGAATTGTTTAAGGAAGCCCTGGAGTGAGGCACAACAGAGAGTGTGACCTTGCACAGTGCCCTTAGACGTCACAGGGCATGATAATGCACATAAAGCCACAAGGATGTGAAGCTTTTCTGTTTCCTGATGGTTCCAGATGTAGATGCATGCCGGTGGGAGTGCAGTCTAGAAGCAGAGGAGGGTAATCCTAGGTATTTTCATGTGATAGTATTTAATCCTGCCAACAGCTTTTTATTCTTGCCCTTTTGCCCTAAGCCGGGGTCATCATTTAGTTTGTGACCACTGTTAGGTGCATTAAAGTCAGGAGATGGTTTCCCTCTAGTTTCAAAGCAGCATCATGGTCATGTTTCCCTGTTTCTAGGTTTTCCAAAAACAATGGAGTCACTTTGTGCAAATATTATGTGGTGATTATCCGCTGGTTAGGAAGATGGACACAGTTTTAAGGGTAAACTCTGTTGCTATTATTACTGTATTACTTAACGGTTTATAGTACATTCCCTGCAAGCAGCTAACCCTATCATCCCGCCACCGCTATTGTCATAGAATAAAGGGTTTTCCCTATCCTGAATTCACACCCCACACTAATGCGGGGAATGAGATTTTAATATCGTTTATGATCAATTTGATAACTTATCTAATTCGTCAATTTTGGATCGCTTGTTGTCTGTCATTAAGTAAAAGACAGCCCCTGCATAGGTTAGATAAACCCCATTAACTGACGCCACTCTGAAGAATCACTTACAACTGATAAAGTTTAAAAGGTTTAATATAAAATTAAGAAAAGTTGCATATACAATCCTCTCAGGATCAAATTCATCAAATATACAGGAACTAATAGGAACATGTATTCCCTAAAGAACCTCAGTCTACAAACGAATACAATTAAAGTCAGTTCCAAAATCAGCAAATTAAAAAGCATCGATATGAAGTGGTTCTTCTGCGTCATCTACAGAAAGAGAAAAATAATCAAGTTAAATCTGTCCCTACTCTATACTAGGTGACATCCCTACTTCGCAAGTTTCTAGTACCCTAAAAAGGTGTCAGCAGTTTGACTCCCTAAGAAGTTCAAACTCTCTTAGCCTCTAAAGGTAACTTAAGTTTAAGAAGCAGTACCCTCTCTGCCTACCCATCCGCTCTCTAAGGGTCCTCGGCCTACTGCTCCCTTGCGCTCTGATCTCTCTCAGCGCATCTGCTCAAGTCATCTGCTCTTTCTAACTTGCCTCTCGCTGTTCTCACTGAGCTCTTGCCTCGCCTTCGCTATCTTCTCCCCGGGGTGCTGTCCCTAAAATACACAATCACAGTGTGGGTGGAACGCCCCTTCGACGCCCACCACGGACTTTCCCCGTGAGGTCATCTTCTAGCTTCTTCCATGGCTTCGTCTCTTCGCCGTCCGTTAAGTTGACCTTTCTCCTTAGACGCCATCTTCGTCTTCTTGCTGGTGACTTCATTCAACTTTACCTTTGACACTTTCGGAGCATAACCTACCACCTTATCAGAACTTTATTCTTTACGGCTGTACTTTTAACCTCATTTGGTCCTGTGAATGGTCATTTCAAAACAAGACTCAAATTCCAATCGTCTCCTCTCATGTTTAGGCAATAAACTTCGTCCGACGTTTGTCACCTTAAATCTAACAAGAACTAGACTCTTTGGCTCGCACATTCAAGTGAAGGCTATTCACGATTCCTGTGAGCCCACTAAATTACCAACAGCGGACTACACTCCTGTGAACCCTTGGTCAGTCAGGTTATAATCACAAATGACCTAAACTCTTCTAACATTCCTACCAACTTCTTCTACACAGTATAACCTTTAACATACATTTATATATTATCGCATTTAGCAAATCCCTTGCTCATATGTGAATACATTTTACATAGAATACAAATTACGTAGAATATAAACCTTATATTCTCATTTGTTACATCGTTATATATATGCTCTCTGCACATTTCTCCATGTTACATTTCTCGCCGTTTCTGCATTTAAAGTTACACACGTACATGAATTCTACTTTGCACGTTCTTCTGTTCGTAAGCATTTCTACACATTAGCCCACTACGTATACGGGCCTTCTAAATCTAATACATTCTAAAGTGAATACAGTATACATTTCCTATATTACTTCGGTTACGTCTGTTAACTTTATGCTATAAGCGTCAACTTCACGTTCGATATACATTTCATTCCTACGTTTATACAATATACTTCTAAATATGACTCGGATATACGTTTTATTCAAATTGCACTCTCTCAGTTCCCCCCTTTGATGACTTTTAGGAGTCATCACTAAATGCAATTTGAATAGTACCTTTACACAGAACTAGTTACATCATTTCCTCTTTTCATCATTTCAAGTGCTCTCAAACTTTTATACTGTTGATCTTGTAAAGCAGCTAATCTCCTTTCTTGTTCTCTCATAGACCTTTGTAACCGGTTCGTCCTATACCATTTATATAGTTTCACAAATCCTAACAATGCGATTATACAAATTAATACTATTAATACAGGTTTTAATATATACCATACTATACTTTTACCTAGGTTAGCAAACCAACTCCCAACCTTTCCTACTCCATGACCTACTTTTTCCCAAACATTTATTTTTGTCATATCTTCAATTTCTTGATGAATCTGTGTAATGTTTCTTATGACCTTCTCAAGTGGTTTTGAATTATCAGGAATATAAGTACAACATTCCTGGACCTTCAAAGCCTTGCAAACTCCGCCTTCTTTTGCTAATAGCACATCAAGAGCAAGTCGATTCTGAAGAACCATTGCTCTAATCGATTGCATCTCACCTTCTATTAGCATTAATGACCTTGCAGTACTTGCAGATAATCTATCTACGACTGTAGCTAGTCTCCTGATCTTAACATCGTTAAGTATTAAACCTAACATAGGAAACATCGCTCCAAATACGTCTCCTACTACTTCTGCATCTCCTACTTCTCTTTTCGTTCTTGTCGAAGCCTTTCCTTCTATGATCGCTAAATCCTTTGCATGATATATTTTGGGGAAGACAATTGCCAAGTAACACGAACCATACCAATTGTCAGGCAGTTTTACATAGGCATTTCTTCCGCATACAAAATATACATTAGGAATCACCTGCATCTCCTTCATGAAATCTTTCGTATAGTATTCCAATCGAAAAGAATGTTCGCAATTTACTTCACCTACAAATACACTTTCATAATATGTCTTGCTTCGAGTTAAACATAACTTTCCTTTCTGCGTTCTATCCAAAGCTATTGGACCATTGCTCCCTTTCTTTTTATGTGCCTTCTCTTCTTCGGTCCAATCAGTTTTCCACTGTCCTGACATTTTTAAAATCTTCTGCCTTCTGTATCGGTCATCTACTTGTGCTATGAATTTTTTCTCAATCTCTGACACTTTGCAAGTCAAATTATTTCTGCGTGCATATGAAGTATCTAATGTATCCCAAGGAAGGAAGAATTTGGCTAGTCTATCCTCCTTTTTATAATAGTCCCACTTATTCATTTGCTTATAATTCGGAACTTCAGGCAGTACCGAATCATAATTTGAAAAGTAGTACTCAAATCCTTCTCTACCATAAAATATACTAAGCAGTAAACTACATGTTATCCCATAAGTCAGTGGGAGATGATGATATCTAATGCCCTCATCTACAGAAGCCGGCAATTGCATACAAACGTAGCAATCCTTGGCCTCCATGGCATCGATATATTCGTATAACAGTTTAGCATATGCATTTGACCTAAAGTTTCCCTGTGACTCGTCTACATGTAATCTACGAGCTTCATCTGCCAGTAACGCTTTTTCACGAATAACATTGCTCTCCTCTTTCTTCACATCAAGAGCAGGTTTCAAAGTCGTTACAGGCTTTACATCTGCTATTTCTTTATCAGTTTCGTGTCCTACTATGTATGATATTGTCACTACTGTAATTATGAGAAAAATTACTACTGCTATAAGTGTACCTATTATACATTTAGCTTTTCGGTTTGGGTTGCCGTTCTCCATGTTGTCAAAACAGCGTAACTCTTCCTTTTGCGAAAGAGTTTTCTTTTCCTTTCCAGTCTTTTGTTTGCTTTGTTTTCTTCTCAGTTTATAAAGTGCTCTTTATCAACAAAGTCTATTTATTTATTTATTTATTTATTTTCGCAACAATGTCTCTTTATTTTTAACAACAGACAACCCTAACCCTTCTCCGTCCTCTAAATGTAATCCCTAATTTTATTCTTCTTTCCACTCGGCGCTAGGTTATCTTCTTCTTTATAACGTATATACAATAGTCTTTATACATCAACAATTATTCTCGTACCTGCAGCTCTCGCAACAAGTTCCAATAATTCAAAACGAATGACTTTTTCTTCCTCTTCCGGAATTTGATGACCAAATGTTGGAAATTATAATCTGTTTAGCACTAAATCTTTAATCTGACTCAAGTATGGGGGTATGGGAAGTGTGAAAGTCAGTAATCCCTCAGTCTCGAGTCCAGGAGTCAACATCCATATCTCCACTGCCACAAATGGATCGAGATCGATTACCTTCACGTTCTTCACTCTCTCAGATTTCTGTCCCCAAGACATCTGCTAGATAAGTCCACTCTGGGGTGGCGTACCTTCTGCAGGGCACACGTACCCTTCTCGATCTTCTTGGACTCTCCGTGCCTGAGTCTGTAGTTTCCTCTTCTTGATCCGACTCTTCAGCGATCGGGACAAGAGTTTTCTCTTGTTGTGCCTTTAAGCTTGGCCTCCTTCTTCTCTCTGGCCAACTGGCTTCGTCGCTCCTTGTCCTCCTGCTCCTTGTTCTGGGACTTGTCTCTTGGTCACTCTCAGCTTGTTCAGTATCTGATTCAATTTCCCAGTTACTTTCTTCTCCTGAGGCGACTTCGGTCTCACTAGTGTCTTGACCTTCGTCGAGCTGTTCCGTCACAGTCTCCGCCTCTTCGATCACCTCTACAGCTTGGCTTTCCCCTCTGTGGCTTCTCCGCTTTCCGCTGGATTCTCATCCGAGAGAGGAGCTGTTTCTTCTAGAGGTGTTGGCACTCTTCGAGTGTGTGAAGCATGTATCCAATTTGGCAGGCCTCCACACTTCACTGCAGTGTTCGTGACAAGTATGACTTGAAATGGTCCTCGCCAACGCACGTCTAAGCAGTTCTTCCTGACATGCTTTTTCACCAAAACCCAGTCCCCCGGACTCAGGTCATGGCACAAGTCTAGTGCTGATGGAACCTCTGCAGCCTGGACCTGGAGGGACACAGAATTAATGGCATCAGATAGTCCCTTGCAGTAGTCCAAGATCAAGTCGTCTGTGATGTTCAATAACTCTGCAGTCGGAACCGATGGCAATCTCATAGCTCTCCCCATTAGCACTTCATGTGGAGAGAGACCTGTTTTTCTATCTGGTGTGCTACGTATGCTCATAAGAACCACTGGTAGTGCGTCTGGCCAACTCAGGGATGTTGATGAACAAACTTTGGCAAGTCTGGACTTAATTGTGCTGTTGATTTGCTCTACAATCCCTGAAGCTTCTGGTCGATAACTGCAATGGAGCTTCTGATCGATACTCAAGGCTGAGCACAACATCTACACTATTTCGCTATTGTAATGAATTCCTCTGTCCGATTCCAAAGAGGATGGCACCCCAAACCTCGGTATTAACTCTCTAAGTAACAGTTTTGCTACTGTAAGTGTATCGCACCTACGTGTAGGGTAAGCTTCAACCCATCTAGAAAATATACAGACAATCACTAAAACGTATCTGAGTCTATTGCATTTAGGCATTTCTATAAAATCAAGCTGCATCCTATTGAAAGGCCCCCCAGACCTCCCAATGTGACTCAATGTAACTGGTGTTCTCTTTCCCACGTTTAGTTGCTGACAGATCGCACATCGCTGACATACTGCTTCTGCCGCTACTCTAAACTTAGGGTTAAACCATGTTTGTCTGAATACTCTCACCATGGCATCTCTACCTATGTGTGCTGATCCATGCAATTTCCTTGCCATTGGACTAACAAGTTTGTTTGGTAAAACTGCTCTCCCGTCGGCAGAGATCCAAAAGTTCATCTCGCTTCTAGTACAACCAGCTGTTTCCCAGCCCTTTTTCTCATCATCTGGTGCATTCTCCTGAACACTCCTTAGCTCATCCCACGTATCTACAGTATCTAACAACATTGTCAATTCAGTTCTTTCTTGGATTCCCCCCACCTTCACATCAGTGTGAGAATATCCTTGTTCTGCGCAGTAACGCGCTACTTCATCCGCATAGCGGTTACCTTGTGACACAAAATCTACATTTTTTGTATGCGCAGCACATTTGACTACTGCAATAGCTGTCGGGCCTTGCAATGCCTCTAACAAGAGTCTCACGAATTCTCCATTCCTAATGGGAGAACCCGAGGAGGTCATATAACCTCTTTGAGACCATAACTGCCCGTAATCGTGAACTACCCCGAAACCATACTGGCTATCGGTGTATATGGTGACTCGAATTTTGTTACCTGCTAAACAGGCACGCATCAAAGCAATAATTTCAGCTACCTGAGCGGAGTGTAC
The DNA here is from genome assembly GCF_964263255.1 of Lissotriton vulgaris. Lineage (NCBI taxonomy): Eukaryota > Metazoa > Chordata > Amphibia > Caudata > Salamandridae > Lissotriton > Lissotriton vulgaris. The sequence goes on from NC_141689.1 coordinate 164,813,009, forward strand.
TCCTTCCAGGCAAGCGGCTTCTACAACTCTGGTAATTGTACAAACTGCATAAGCTGCTCTCAGCTGACCAATATCGTCTCTTTCGCATGAACCATCAACAAAGAAAATTTCATCGGGGTCAGTCAATGGCTCATCTACGATATCTGGTCTTGGTTTGGTGCATAGTTCAGTCACATCAAGGCAATCATGATCTGTACAAATTTCATCATCCACCTCATTTGGAAGTGGCATCAAGGTTGCAGGATTCAAGACGGAGCATCTTTTTAGGGTCACATTCTCGGCAGCCAGTATGACTTGCTCGTAGCGTGTGAGCCTGCTATTCGTCAGATGCTGAGTCTTAGTCCTGGTCATTAACAATTCCACAGAATGCGGTACGTACACCACTAACTGATGTCCCATTACCATGCTTTCAGATCTTTCAATGCTGACACCCGTTGCAGCTACGGATTTGAGACATCCGGGCAACGCTGCGGCTACTGGATCTAATGTAGCCGAAAAATACGCTACTGGCCTACGCGCATCTCCATGAATCTGGGCCAAAACTGCTAAAGCGCATCCCTCTCTTTCGCAGCAGTAAAGCAAAAATGGTTTTGTGTAATCAGGCATTCCTAAAGCCGGGGCGCGACATAAGTCCTCCCTCAGCTGCAAAAACGCCATCAAACAATCTTTGTCCCATGGTACCGGATCACTCACTCCTTTGTGCATCAGTTGTAATAAAGGTTTTGCCTTCAGTGAAAAGTTAGCTATCCACTGCCGACAATAACCGACCATGCCTAGAAACATCCTGACCTCTCTTTGTGTTGTAGGCGCGTTCATTTTCATAATCGCCTCTATTCTGTCTGGAGACACCTTCCGTTTCCCCTTTTCAATCCTGTGGCCCAAGTATTGCACTTCGGTAAGACAATATTGCAATTTACTTGGAGACACCTTATGCCCGTTCTCGGCCAAGTGATTTAACAAGGTAATGGTGTCTACTCTACAAGCTTCCTCAGTTTCTGACGCAACTAGGAGGTCGTCTATGTACTGGACCAGAACCGAGTTCTTGGGCAGCACTAGACTTTCAAGATTTCTCTTTAATAGCTGGTTAAAAATCGATGGGCTTTCTGTATACCCCTGAGGGATACGACACCATGTTAAAACGCGATCTTCCAGCTTAAAAGCGAAAAGATACTGGCTCTCTTCATCTAAAGGAATCGAAAAGAAAGCCTGGCACAAGTCTATCACGGTAAACCATTCAGCTTGGAACGGTATCTGAAATAATATCACTGATGGATTCGGTACCACTGGACAACATGAGACAACAATATTATTAATCTTTCGAAGATCCTGCACTATTCTGTATTTTCCACTAGGCTTCTGCAAACCCATAATCGGTGAGTTACATGGACTTCCCACGATTTCCTTCAGTATTCCCTGTTTAATCATGGATTCGATCACAGGCTTTATTCCTGCAATCGTCTCCGGTGTCAACTTATATTGTGGTGTTCTTGGATACTCGGCATTGGGTCTTACCATGATCTTTACTGGTTCTACCCCTTTAATCAGTCCTATTTCTTCTCCAGTAAAATCCCACACCTCAGCTGACACTTTCTCCCTCAAGTCTTGTGGAAGCTCCTCCACTGTTAAGGTAGGATATAGTTCCACGCATTCCTGCGAGTTTACAACTTTAAAATCGGCATCTTCCTCATTGGTCTGCACTTCTACTCCTTCAGGTGTGCAATGTATTGTGCAATTCAGTTTACACAACAGATCTCTTCCTAGCAAACACACCGGGCTAGAATCACAGATCACAAACTGATGTTCGTCACTGTAATTCCCTATCTTTACTGACACTGGTTCCGTCAGAGGATTCATCATCCTCTTGTTTGCGACTCCTACCACCTGAATCATCTCTCCTGATATCGGCAGACCTGGGACTACCGCTGATCTCAACGTGGATCTAGTGGCCCCCGTATCCACCAAAAAGGTCGTAGGACATCCAGCTACTTCGGCTTCTACGTATGGTCCTCTCTGATCTACTTCCAGGGCTGCTCCTAAACTACAGTCTTCGTCCCTATTCACTCGTTGCCCTGTAAGAGGATCAATGTAGTAGCATTCTTCTCCTCCTACGAACAATGGCATTTGTCTATAGGTTTTCCCTCCATTTGCAATGCGAGGCGGTTGAGGAAACGGGGCTCGAGGAGTCTGAGTCCCCCCTTTGATAAACTTTCCCTTCGGGACTGTTGCTCCCTTAACCACGTTGTTCTGTACCTCTTCCTCCTCCTGTTCTAATTCCCCTATTTCAACATTGTAAGGACACTCGCGTCTCCAATGTCCTACCTCGTTACACTGATGACACCTGGTTGTCCTTTTCAGTGTTGCGATATCCATTCTCGGTCTCTGTCTTTCTTCCTCATCTCTGCTCTGATTATTCTGTTTCTTTGCTTGCGTTCCTATTCCCTGTTGTCGCTGTCCACCCTTTCCAGCTGCTTGCATCTGTACCAACATCAGCTTTTCCTTGAGCTTCTTTGCCTTCGAATCTATCTCATCGCTACAGTACCTTGCATACCTCAGAATTTCGTCCAAAGGTTTGTTTTGCCAGCAAATTAAATGCTGTTGAATCATCAGGCTTATGTCTGGTCTCAATCCGAGAACAAACTTCGACACAAACTGTCCTATGTCTTTAGGATCCATTACGTCCAACCCACTGTACTGCTTGAATGCTTTCAGTAACCTCTCATAGAACTCGTGAACTGTCTCTTTAGGCTCCTGAGTTGTTCGATCTATCTTAACCCAGTCTATATCCTGCACCGGCACTTTCTCTTTTAGCCATGTTATTACCCTCTCGTATTTTTCCATGACTCTGTCTGATGGACCGTTTGTCTGGGTATCTCTCGGAGGCTCACAAGTGGGCCATTCAATACTAAGTTTGCATGCCGTCCACAAATCTCCGGGTACCACGATATCGAACAAAGTGTTCAAATCGATCCACAGTACCTTAGAGATCTTCACGAATCTCTCTACCTGCTTGTACCACTCTACGGGATTTTCTCTAAGCTTCGGGAAGGAATTAGTGAATGCCGCTAAATCCCCCCTACTCCATGGTACATGCACGTAGTTTCCGTTCGCGATTTCTCGCAAAGGGAAAGCTTCCATTCGCATTAAGTCTGTATCCTGAGACTTTACAAGTGTACTCCGTCTGACAGATCCCCTCTTGGACCATTTTTCCTCCCATCTATCCAGATCTCTCCATATCCTAATACACATGACCAATTCCCTTATGTGTACTCTTAGTCCAATCGTTCTGGTCTCATCTAGATCTTGATCCGTGCAATTCAGCCTATGGTTGGCCTGTAAAGCCTTAGTTCGTGATATGTCTATCATGTACTTTTCTGCCAATTCAGATAACTTCTCATGAGCTGCTCTCGCTTTTCGAGTAACGTCTTTAGATAAGAACAGTATCTCATCTGGTGCGTACAGCTCTAACCTCTCGAATGCCACTGTGCCGTCAATTATTTCGTCCAAGTCTGATTTTAAACTCATTACATCTATGCGTCTTGCTTTTATTTCAGCTCTCAGTACGTCAGTCCTAGGTTGTTCTCTTACATCCCTCTCACCTCCACTATGCGCCCTACGCCTAAGCACAGGTGAGTTATGAGGAATTTTCCTTCCATCTCTTTGTTCCCACCTCTCTAGATCCCAAGCCTTTCCATCTTCCCTTGGGGTGTGGTGGAACAATGCTCCATCCCTCAACCCTACATGCCGTCTTTTTGACTCGGTTTCTCCAGATACGAGATAAGATCCTCCGTGCTGTTCTAAACCACTGTAACTTGCTTGCTGTCTGGTGTCACTCAACAAACGATAAGGTCCTTCATGGCTCTCCATGCTCCCGCGATCTCGTTCGTGATCACCGGATGTATGGCGAGACGTTTGAGGAAATATAAATTTTATGGTCAAGATGTGTTCCCTAGCGCGTACCCCACCGTCTCCATGTACGAGTTCAAGTGCATGTAACTTCCCTCCTGTACCAGCTATGAAGACGCAAATACATTTGCGTCCACCGTTAACATGTCCTCTTTCAGACCCACCATGAATGGGTTGAATGGTCCGTTCCTAAGTATGCTATGCCAACGTCTTTTTGTAGTGTACTTCTACGTTTTTCAGCTCTGGCTGAGTAGGCCCTGAATTTCTGCCACCGAGCCTCTTCCTGGCTTCTGACTCCAAGGGCCTCTGCCCAGACTGCCTCTGTACCCGTGAACTCTGACTTACTTTCAGCGCGGCCCCTCGCGCTCAGCTCAGCCTGCTGCCTGCCAAGATCGCCTATAACCTTCGAGTTATCTGTTCCGCTCCCCGAAAATACATTCCTGCCTGCCAGTTTCAGTAAACATTCCTCAGCTGCAGAGCCAAAGGGCCTGCCTGTCTCTGTGCAAGTAATTCAAGTAATTCATAGCCCTCGTTGCCATGCTCCCAGGGAAGGCCCATGCCCCCACGCTTCTCATACAGACACTCAGGCGCTTATACACGCACTCACAGCAAGTATAGAATAGCTTCTGCCCTAGAGACTTTTCCGCCCAGATAGCCTAGTTCCTAAATATCAGATACCAGATATGATAGAAGCACAAGTTGATCTGACATGCCAGACTTCTGTCTCTTTCCGTTAGTGCAAATGTCAAGTCCCCTGCACCCTCCAGTTTCGCGTCAGTCACACGTCATGCAGCTGCGCGCGCATCCAAGCTTCCGATTTCTGCTGACATTGCAACATTTCTGTTCGTGCCACCCCTTTCGTGACACCTACCTGTGACGTTTCTAGCACACACCTCTAGTTCACGCCTCTTGATTACGCACTTGTACCACGTGTATACTGTTATCTTGTCTTCTCTCAGCTGTTACGCCTCTTGCACTTTTGCTTATGGCATGAATTAAGTATATAAGCTATGTACTGTTAATAAAATGTAGCGCTCTATCCCTTCTGACACCCCTGTGGTGGTCAGAACATGATATCCTGGCCATGACCATTCCTTTTTAAGGAATAAAACCCCTAAAGAACTCTAACACCACGGACTCTGTTTTCTTCTTCCGATTTGAGTTATTATTGATTAAGTACTTACCTTGCATAGAAATTAAGAGAGTAAATTAATTATTTACGTCATTTGGCACCCGAATAGGGACCCCTCCCCCACCTCACGCGCCGGTTGGCGCATTGCAAGCTCTGTCCCCTGCCATCAGTTAGATGGACCATACGCGTACCGGCAGGATTTCCTGCATCTCCCTCTGACCCACGGAGGTGACGAAGACTGCGATCAGTGCCCAGACGAGGCGGTGAGGAGTGCGGAGGATCCCGACCAGAGCCTAGTCGAAAGAAACAAGGTCCGAGGTGTCAAGAGGCCCACCAGGTTTCCGAAGTTTTCCGAAGTTTCCCGAAGTTTTCCGAAGTTTCGAGTCGAGTCCAGTCGAGTTTTCCGAGGCCTTCTGTTTTCCGTGCTTCCCGGTGAGTACCATTGCTGGGACGTATCTAGACGGGTTTGGGTACACAAGTCCGGTTTGCATTGTTTTTAGGCAGTGTATCTGTACTGTTTAGCAGTATATCTAGTATTCCGAATTTCTGAATTTCTGCACTGTTACAGCAGTGTATCTGTACTGTTTAGCAGTACATCCGGTATAGGGGGTAGTCATCTATGTCTCAAATGTCTCTTTATGTGATTAATGTTGTGGTATGAATGTGACCGTTTTATGTGTATTATTGTGTTTTCTTGTATAACTAGTTATATTCAGAATTAAGTATCAAGGATCGCACATTCAGTATCGAGTAGGCAAAATGCCGTTTTTCAACAAGTTAAAGCAGATAGGAACTAGGAAAGGGATACTAGAGGAAGAAATTCCTATCCCCCCTAGGGACACTCCAGGCAACTTTATGTACAATAAGCATGGCATAGATGCCATATTGTATCTAGAATTATGGACCGATTATACAAAACACCTAGACGAGAGACACAGATGGCCAGTTAATGGAACATGGGATGCCGAGTGCATCATGAAGGTAGAAGAGGCATTACGGAAAAAGAAAGCCAGACAATCTCAGAAAGACGCCATAGAATTCTGGCGTAAGGAATCACATAAACGTGCTGAAAGAGCACTCCGTAGAGAAGACAGACTTAAAGAATCAGATAGAGCTCAAGAAAACGAATTAGTTACTGAAGGAATCCGAGTAAAAACAGAACAAATAGATCGCATCCGAAATAGCCAAATGAACGGCATGTATCTTATGGCCGAGGGTACACCTGACGCCATTTCAGAAATACCGAAAAATCTGCCGCCACCACTAGTCCCAACTAAAGTAACTCATAGGACCACTAAAGATATATTCCTGAATTCCTATCTAGAAGATGTAGCTCCCGCTTACACCAATCTGCCTGTCCGCGCCCTGCCTACTGACAGGGACGAGGGTGGCACCCCGCCCCCAAATCATGCTCCGCCAGTACCACGACAGACCTCCCCCGTTCCGCCAGCTCCGCCACTTCCCGCATCCAAGATTAACCTACCGAAGCAAATCCAACCTGATCCTACTAAACGACAAATTCAAGTTCAGATCCAGACTCCCCAGGGAGATAATGCCCAAGCGTCCGCCTCAGGAGGTGCGACTGCGGGTCCTCGGACCCCGCCATTAACACGCAGATTCAATTTCAGGGACACACAGAGTCCTCTCACGTTTCAGTCCCCCCGTCTTGAGGCATTCAAGGAAAACATGTCCGTTTGCAGATATGATCCAGTACCCGGAAAAGACGACCTAATGATATTGGCATCACTACGGTTAAGATCTGCTACTGATATCTTGCTATGTTATGTAGGTATGAAGGAACGTCTAGATAGAATATACGAGTTTGTTCAGACAGGGTAAGACCCTGACAGCATCAAGGATGCCATGGAGAAACAGAAAGTTGACATTCAAGCACAGATATTACGATTTTTCATAAACTGTCTAATAAGAGAACGAGATAGGCCTGAGACAGATCAGGAGGAAATAGAAGCACTCCACAAGTGGGGTCAAAATATATCGGAAGGAAAACATGATAGACAGAATTGTATAGCTAGCATGTACAAGAAAATAAGAAAGACAGTAATAGAGATACACGAAAAAGAGAAAGACAAAGCTCCCTCCGAGGAGGAAGAAGAATCTGAAGAATCAGAAAAAGCTGCAGATACTATAGCATATGTAGGTAAGGGAAATTACCTTAGGAAGGGAATACGTCCAGAAAGCAAGAGAGTTTTCTTCTCTGCCTTGACAAATCCGAATTCTGCTGAGCATCAGTTCCAGGAAACTGATAAAAGGCTTCGAGATCGAGTTGGGTACCACGTACTCAATTCTATGGATGAACAAGAACTAGCCCGATCAGCTGTATCATGGGCCGAAAATGCAGACATATATAATGATGACACGGTAGCGCAGACATTTCTGAACCTCTCCCCCGACGAACAGAAATTAGCAGGTGTATACATGATTCAGCACCTCCTCATCAAATACCGAAAACATTATTCTAATCCAGGTCCCTTACACGAAACACTAGAAGCACTACTCATGGATAGATGGAGAGGTTTAAGCACCAAATTAATTCAAATAATTCTAGAACAACGACATAGATATAATACCTTTGTAAGCTCTGAATATGTTCCCGCCCCGCCCCCAGAAAGGAAAATGTATCACATCCAACGCCTGAGTGGCGTTGAAAGTCAGAACCCCTTACGAGAAGTGCACCCTGTTATGGGTGAGGATCATACCTTGAAACGTGTGTATGTACACACGCCTCTGACTAAGTTAGAACTGTTAGAAATGAAGAAACTAGTCCCGTGCCATGATAAAGACCCTGCAGGTTTTCACAGAGAGCTTAAAGACATGTTACTGATGGGGGATTACACGTATGATGATATCATGAAAATGTTGAAGGTATTATTGCCCACGGGTATCTTCGAGAAGTTGAAGGAAAAGGAATGGGAGGTGGGGGACGCAAAGATTGCATGGGCAGAAATAGAGGAAGAAGAAAGAAAACGGGTCCCAGGGGTAGGCCTTGGGGACAAAACTAAAGCATTACCAGGTTTGATAGTACAGGTCCTGCCCAGATTATTGACAACTAGAAAGGAAGATTGGGACGCGATCTCGTCCTGTAAACAGAAACATGATGAAGATACTAGTGACTTCTATTCAAGATTCGAGAAATGTTTCATTATTAATAGTGGCCTCAAACCAAGTAGCGAGTCATATCCGCATCTTTTTGTATCGAAGTTAGTCGAGAATTCCCTACCGTTAGTTAAAAACAGAGTATACAAAGTTGAGAGTACATGGCAAGCAAACACGCCATCCCAGATGTTACAAATGCTCCAATATCACCAGAACAGAATTAGAGAAGAGCAAGATCAGGAACAGAAACGTATGAAAGACACGAAGATGAAAATGTTAGTAGCTCAGACGGTCCCAGCTGAGGGTCACAGAAAAGGTGGGACCCAGACAAGTCACACTACAGCTCCCGTTAAAGGGACATGTAATTATTGCAAGCAGCCAGGTCACTACGTACATGAATGTCCAGTTCTGAAACATAACATAGCGACAGGTAAAACTAAAGAAAGACCGCATCCGCCTAGACAAGACCATAACCAGCATCAGTCTTCCCAGAATACACAGAATACACAGCCTATGCATGCTTCTTCAGCTCCAGCACAGACAGTAGCGGTACCACAGCCACAGCCCATTGCCGCGTCTCAACAAGTTTCACAACAAATGTATCAGTATGCCCAGTCCGCATATCCAGATTATCCCCGATATACATGAAACAGCCTAGAGAGGGAAGGTGATTTGCCTCTTTTTGAGATTCCTGTAGATCAAGAAGGTCCTTATGTACACAGTCACGTATTGGGAAAAGACAGAAAATTCTTAATTGACACAGGGGCAAGTCGCACCACAATCAGCCATGATGAAGTTCCAGGGGCACCCCTCTCAGGCTCACAGAATGTTTCCCTGGGTTTTTCAGGACAGCCCATTGTAAATGAGGTATCGCAACCAGTCCCCCTGGCTGTGGGTCCATTATCACGTGTTACAGACTTGTTACTTACAAAATCGTGTCCAGAAAATCTGTTAGGAATTAAAACATTGAAGGCTCTAGGAGCGATAATATGCTGTTCCCCAGAGGGAGTTAGACTCTTTCTACGGGATTTTAAGGGTCATTATGTTTTGCGAGAATTCGATGTCAGATTGAAAAATGTACCAGATTACTTGTGGGCAAAAGGCCCAACTGATGTAGGTTGTATGCACATTACACCATACTGTGTTACACTCAAGGCAGGTGTGGTTCTACCACGAATCAGACAATACAAGTTACCACCCGATGCTGTAGTGGCTTTACTGAAAATCATTGAAGAGCTCATTGCCCAAGGAGTGGTCGTAGAGACCGACTCCAATGTCTGTAATTCACCCATCATTCCGATTCTTAAACGTACGGATCCCAATGCACCGCCAGTATATCGGTTGGTGATTGATCTTCGAGAATTAAATAAATGCATTATACCACAGTTCCCTGTGGTCCCCGATATCTCTTCCTTATTGACTGCTATTGATTCAGAAGCAACGTTCTTTACTGTAATTGACCTCAAGAACGCCTTCTTCAGCGTGCCTATTGATCCAGAGAGCCAATATCTCTTCGGATTCAGTTTAAATGGACGCAGTTTCAAATTTTCGCGCGCACCTCAAGGATTCACAGAAAGCCCCAGCATCTATAGTCAAGCGCTGAAAAGACAACTAGATTGTATTCAAATGCCAGTTAACACCGCTTTACTGCAATACGTCGATGATCTACTGATCACCGCACGAAGTGAGCCCGAATGTGAACAAGCATCACTGACAGTTTTACACTTTCTGGCAGACAAGGGACACAAGGTGTCCCCTTCAAAGCTACAATTCTGTGTTCAGCAAGTTGTGTACTTGGGTCACTTGCTGTCCAAAGTGGGGAGACAGCTCACTCCCGATCGCATTCAGTTAATTGTAAATATGCCGCAACCCCAGACACAAAAGGAAGTGCGGGCCTTCATAGGCCTCACCTCGTACTGCAGACAATGGATTCCTCAATATGCATTTCTAGCTAAACCACTCATTCAGTTAACGACACAGGAGGCAGCGACTTCGACTGCCCTCCCTTGGACTCAAGAACACACACAAGCTTTTGAAGAATTAAAGAAAGCATTATGCCAAGCACCAGTTTTAGCGACACCATGTTACAGCAAACCGTTTACACTTTTTGTTACAGAACGTGATGGTACAGCGTTGTCTGTCCTCACCCAAGATCAAGCAGGTTCACATAAGCCTTGCGCTTATTTCTCAAGTACATTGGATTCAGTAGCCCAGGCACTCCCTGCGTGCTTAAAGTCAGTAGCAGCAACAGCGTTAGCAATCAGACAAAGCGACTCAATTGTTTTAGGTCATCAGTTAACAGTTCAAGTACCACACTCTGTAGAGGTTTTGTTAAACAGAACCCAGACTCAGCACTTGACTATAGCACGACTGACAGGTTATGAATTAACGTTATTCCAGCCACACATAGAAATCAGACGCTGCAGTATCCTGAACCCCGCAACACTGTTACCTACAATTATGACAGATCCAGCCCCGCATGATTGTATAGAAATCATTAATGCAGTAACAAAGCCACGACGAGACTTAACAGATGTACCACTGACAAATCAAGACCTGACACTTTATGTGGACGGTTCATGCATGAGAACAAATACAGGAGAGTTAGTGGCCGCATATGCAGTGACCACTGAAACCGAAGTTAAAGAAACACATCGTATTGACACACTGTCTGCTCAAGCAGCAGAGCTCATCGCTCTGACCCGAGCTTGTATTCTAGCCAAGAACAGAAATGTTAACATATATACAGATTCCCGTTATGCATTCGGAGTTGTACACGACTTCGGAGTCCTCTGGCAAGAACGAGGTTTCCTGACCTCTCATGGGGCCAAGATACAACATGGTCCCCTCATTCAAGCACTGCTAGAAGCAATACATTTGCCCTCGGGCATATCAGTCATGAAATGTAAAGCACATACTAAAGTTACAGATTCTGTTTCCCAGGGTAACGACCTGGCAGACCAGACAGCTAAACATACAGCACTGACTCACACCCAGATTACTGATGTGACAAAGACAATAGTACCGACAAAGTGCATGGCAGTCAAGGATCCCGCTCTAGATGTAATTGACATTCAGGCACATGCTACCCCAGATGAAATAAAGAAATGGACTGAACTAGGAGGGATCCAGACAGATCAAGGTTGGATGACGAAGGGAAAATGTACATGGTTTCTCCCTGACTCTATGGTTCAAGTTATGATTAATACAGCACATAGCCCGGCACATCTAGGAGAGAAAGCGATGTTAGACAGTTTACAAAATCTCTGGAGCAATAAACACTTACGAGCAGCGGCAAAACAGAAAGTGCGTACTTGCATGATCTGTTGTCAGTTCAATCCAGGTAAAAGCGTCCCTGTAGAGCAAGGTGGATTTCATCCTCCCGATCACCCTTTTGAAGTCCTCCAGATGGATTATATCCAGATGAACAGTTGTCGAGGATTCAAGTATGTCCTTGTAATTGTTTGTGCTCTGTCCCGTTGGACAGAAGCTTACCCAGTATCAGATTACACTGCTCCGACCACTGCCCGGCAGTTGGTTCGTGAATTCTTCCCACGGTACGGCTTGCCCCGTGTCGTGTATTCAGATAATGGACAGCCATTCTCGTCCGAGTTAATGAAGCAGGTTTCTTTATTGTTAGGTTACCAGTGGAAATTCCATTGTGTCCGACATCCTGAAGCAGCAGGCCTTGTAGAAAGGCATAACCAGACACTAAAAATACGCCTTGCAAAGATATGTCAGGAGAAAGGGGTCGACTGGATAGTCGCCCTGCCAGTGGCACTATTCTACATGAGGATGGTCACCCACTCGAGATCAGGGCTATCCCCGTACGAAGTGGTTTTTGGCAGACCACCGAATATGTGGGGGACGCCCATTCCGAAAAAAATCACTGATGTTGATTGTAATATGTTGACAGATTACCTTGCCTCCTTGATGTCTGCACTCCAATCATGTCGTTCACAGGTTGCCGCAGCCTTTCCTGACAACACTGATGTAAAGCCACACGAGGTCCGTCCAGGGGACATAGTTCTCGTCCGGAATTTCGACCGGAAAAGCCCGTTGGAGCCCCGCTGGAAAGCCCCGAAGATCGTCCTCCTTACGACCAGGACTGCCGTCAAATTGGAAGGAAGAAAGGGGTGGGTCCACACGAGTCATATTAAACTTTGCAATGAACTGAAAGATAAACTGAAACAGGACTCTGACTCGTCCACCCCCACCAAAGACTGTGTGGAGAAAAAAGACTTTACAGTATCCGAACGAGAAAAAACTCCCCAAGAAGAATATCGTATGAAACTCCGATCTAGCAAGTCAGACAGTTTAATTGTTTAAGTCCTCCCCTAGGTGAATCGGTTAAATAGTTTCTGACATGTATCCCCTAGATCGAGATAGAGAGAGAGAGAGACAAGTTAAAAAAGGTGCATATTGTAAATCACTCCGTAGTCACTGTATAGTGACCCTATTAATAATGTTTATTCTAAGTATTTTAGTTATTGTTGCCAGCTTTCTGCTACCTATCTACTGGCCTATCTTCAAGCGTGAACAATCTGTTTACAATGTCTCTGCTGAACACACTTTTAGTGAACTACCTGCACACGAACTCTCTTACAGACTTGCGCTGCGCAACAATACATTCATTAGTATGTTACACCACTCCCATCAGACGAACAATGCTACAGACTGCTGGATATGTGGCCGACTCCCTCCCTACCAGAATTACAAGGGAGCTCTGCCCCTCTTTCCGTACCCGTTCACTCATAATGGCTCCTGTGGGGCATGGTTTAAAATAATTAATTCCTTAGATCCTGACATTGCTGTTTTCGATGGAGGCTGGGTTTGGGGAAACTTGAACTTAGTCCTGCTCGACGTCTGTTACCCTGATAAGGAGGGACTCCCTACTCGAATAGGAACTGACCTAGAAAATGAAGTGTATGGATTAGGTAACTACACGATTAGTCTTATGATCCTTACTGTTGAATCCGAAGCTGCACCAGTTCTGCCCCATATGCTAGTATTACCAGTCACTGGTGAATTATGTGTCCGAAAGAAAGGTTCAGTACACTTAGGTCATAGTAAATGCACTACTGTGGTCGAATTCAGTGACCAAGGTAAATCGTCTTTTAAAGCTATCAGTCACTCCTATTTTGTTTGTGGTCATACCGCATACATCCGTTTGCCTCCAGATTGGGATGGTACCTGTTATATTGCATTCCTTCTGCCACCTGTTTTTCTAGCTCCCCCTGACTATCACAGAAATACAAATCTTGTAAAGAATAGACCCAGAAGAGATGTCCCACTTGTTGACTACACAGAAACGGCATGGGAACAGTACACTGATTTTAATAAAGGATTCTTTTTCTTTTTAGGACCTGTCCAAAACAGTAAATTAATACGTAGATTAACTAGAACACTTGAAGCTGTAGTACATGAAACTGCCTCCGCCTTAGGTAACTTAACAGAGGAGCAATCTGCTATACGGGTTGTTGTCCTTCAAAATCGTCTTGTTATTGACGTCATCTTGGCAGATAGAGGTGGAGCCTGTGAGGTCATCGGGTCAAGTTGCTGCGTTTTCATCCCACAAAATGCGCCATCTGTCTATCAAGCTATTACCCGTCTGCATAAAATTGCAAATCAGATACACCAGAATCCAGGCACCTGGACTTGGTCCGGTTGGTTCTGGACAACGTTAACTGCCTGGGGATGGAAGATCCTATCCTTCCTAGGTTTCGGCCTTGTCATAGTATTCAGCTGCTGCCTGTGCCTACAGTGTGGGCCGGCGATATGTGGACTGTGTGCCACATCATGTATTGAACATTCCAGTTTCCTCTCAAACCGTCAAAGAAATAAAGATGAGCAAATGATGTTGCAAGAACAAACTGATCAATTTATGATGATTAATATCTCATGAAGGGTCCGTAGGGAACAAGGAGGGAATGAGGAAATATAAATTTTATGGTCAAGATGTGTTCCCTAGCGCGTACCCCACCGTCTCCATGTACGAGTTCAAGTGCATGTAACTTCCCTCCTGTACCAGCTATGAAGACGCAAATACATTTGCGTCCACCGTTAACATGTCCTCTTTCAGACCCACCATGAATGGGTTGAATGGTCCGTTCCTAAGTATGCTATGCCAACGTCTTTTTGTAGTGTACTTCTACGTTTTTCAGCTCTGGCTGAGTAGGCCCTGAATTTCTGCCACCGAGCCTCTTCCTGGCTTCTGACTCCAAGGGCCTCTGCCCAGACTGCCTCTGTACCCGTGAACTCTGACTTACTTTCAGCGCGGCCCCTCGCGCTCAGCTCAGCCTGCTGCCTGCCAAGATCGCCTATAACCTTCGAGTTATCTGTTCCGCTCCCCGAAAATACATTCCTGCCTGCCAGTTTCAGTAAACATTCCTCAGCTGCAGAGCCAAAGGGCCGGCCTGTCTCTGTGCAAGTAATTCAAGTAATTCATAGCCCTCGTTGCCATGCTCCCAGGGAAGGCCCATGCCCCCACGCTTCTCATACAGACACTCAGGCGCTTATACACGCACTCACAGCAAGTATAGAATAGCTTCTGCCCTAGAGACTTTTCCGCCCAGATAGCCTAGTTCCTAAATATCAGATACCAGATATGATAGAAGCACAAGTTGATCTGACATGCCAGACTTCTGTCTCTTTCCGTTAGTGCAAATGTCAAGTCCCCTGCACCCTCCAGTTTCGCGTCAGTCACACGTCATGCAGCTGCGCGCGCATCCAATCTTCCGATTTCTGCTGACATTGCAACATTTCTGTTCGTGCCACCCCTTTCGTGACACCTACCTGTGACGTTTCTAGCACACACCTCTAGTTCACGCCTCTTGATTACGCACTTGTACCACGTGTATACTGTTATCTTGTCTTCTCTCAGCTGTTACGCCTCTTGCACTTTTGCTTATGGCATGAATTAAGTATATAAGCTATGTACTGTTAATAAAATATAGCGCTCTATCCCTTCTGACACCCCTGTGGTGGTCAGAACATGATATCCTGGCCATGACCATTCCTTTTTAAGGAATAAAACCCCTAAAGAACTCTAACACCACGGACTCTGTTTTCTTCTTCCGATTTGAGTTATTATTGATTAAGTACTTACCTTGCATAGAAATTAAGAGAGTAAATTAATTATTTACGTCACGTTTCGCGACCCCCTATATTCTCATGACTTCGTTCTTGATCACCGGACGCATGGCGAGACCCTTCGCGGCTCTCCATGTTCCCGTGATTCCGTCCGTAATCACCGGAGGCATGTCGAGACGTGTCACGACTCTCCATGTTCCCGTGATTCCAATGCTGCACATTTTCATCCGGAGTATGGTGTGTGCATCTGAAAGTGTTTCGGTACTCCTGCGTCCTTCGTTCTCCCTCACTAAAGGTGACGCGAGGCACTTCCCCACACCCTGCACTCCTGTCGTTACACATTTGCCGATTGCCACTAGTAGTAGGGCAAGTATCTCCCCTGCTTCCTTGACTCCCTCTCTCCCACTCCGGGCTGCTTTCGCCAGCTCCACAATGAGAGAGGATCTTGTTATCCTGGTCTCTCCACTCTGCTCCTGTTTCTAAACTTTTATTCCGAGCCTCTTCGGCAGTATCCCATTCTTTCAGATATTCCCTTAATTCCTTATAGGATTTCGGCTTTGGTCCCCTCAAATCCATTGATCCTCTTTTACCCCCTTGTTCTATCTAGGGACCCGTTGCGGAATCTAATGGGGTACTCCGACTCACAGGTGCTAGTATCTGCCTCTGAGGATTCATCGTGTTATTCCTATTCTCCATCTCTGCCCTTTCCCTGTCCCATCGTGCCTGTTCCTCCTGCTGGACCCCCTCTGGGTTGTAGATTGACACTATAGGGCCTATGGTGACAGGTACTTGTAGAGCGTCTGGCATTTGGTACGACCTTGCACATTGCGTCTCTGGCACCTTCTGGACCACGAATCTTCCCACTACTCTCTGTTCAGAACTAACTTGGGGTATTTCCTCACTCTTGTTGGAGTCCCACTCCGTCACTGGGATCGATTTATATTCCCCCCATCTAGCTCCGTCCCCTTGCTGTAGTATGGGACTTGCGGTTTCACTGTTGTACGGAGGTGGTCTATCTGTTAATAGCCTCTCTATCAGATCCTCCTCCGTCTCGCTTTCCTCATCTTCCTCCTCTAGAGGTTTCTTTTCTCCCGTGGCTTCTATCATGGTGAACAGTTTGTCTGCTTCTATCTTTTGCACTCTCCACTTCTTAGCTTCCTCATCCCATTTGGCATCCTGCACTGCCTTTACTGATCGTCTCACTCTTTCTTGGCGCCTCTTTACGCTCTTTTCGTGTGCCGCTCTAAACCATGCACTAAGTGCTTCGAACTGTGTTGGCCTCGGTAGAGGTCTTGTTGCAAGCATTACTGCTTTCAGTTGGTTCAACACTTCTAGCTTAAACGTTCCGAATCTTGGAAACGTCAGTTCCTTATTCCCTTCTGTTAGCCTATTCCACTCGGAGATCCACATTATCGAGTGTAAGCCTACATTTACTGCCATATGATAAGCTGGTGTGCCTTCTGGTGGAGCTTCTTCTCCAGCATATAAGTTTCTTCTATTTCTCCTAAAGATTGCCCTTAAACTCTTAAAACACTTCATTTTTATAATCTACGATTTTCTCTTATTAATTCTCTTCCTTATTTGCGTCCTGATGACAACCACCAATCCCTGTGCGACTCTCGTTAATCAGTCTATCCCAACGCTGTTCTATGCTAACCGACCAATCTCAGCGCGGCTCTACGCTGACGTCACTTGTCCCCTCTGCAGCAGTTCCCTTCGTTTCTCAACTCGTCTCGTGGTCTTACATGCGTTTCATTCATACACCGAAAAATGACTACTTCCGTCCAAGCGATCACTTTTCTCTGACTGTACGGCCACAGTCTAACTGTAATTGTCACCTCAACTAGCGAAACGTCTTCCTCTTACGGTCAGACGCTCACCTTAACTGATAGGTTACTTACACACAGTAAACGTACGACCAGCGTGCGTTACTCATACACTCACTCAAACGCTCCCCCTATCATCGGTCTGTCGGGCGATCAATGGTACCTCATGACCCCCTTCAAATGGTAGACAAATTACTCTGGGTGTTCGATACACCCGAACCACTTAAGCCCTCTCTGGACATAAGATTTTATCCGGTTGCGCGCGCTCACAACCTTCCCTCAATCACACTACAGGCATTCAACTCCGCTTGACATTACAACACAGGAACAACATAAAACACCGCAATCTTACAACGCATGACCCTTATACTCACTCTCGACCGACTCTGCTGCTTTTCTCTCGACGCACCGTCAGCACCGTCTTCGGCAGGGATTCTTCTTCTGGTCGTCGATGACTAGGGACCTTGGGGTAAACTAAACCTGACCTAGGTTGTCTTCCTCAAGAAGAAAACCATCTTTCTCTGCTACCAACTGCGGGGAATGAGATTTTAATATCGTTTATGATCAATTTGATAACTTATCTCATTCGTCAATTTTGGATCGCTTGTTGTCTGTCATTGAGTAAAAGACAGCCCCTGCATAGGTTAGATAAACCCCATTAACTGACGCCACTCTGAAGAATCACTTACAACTGATAAAGTTTAAAAGGTTTAATATAAAATTAAGAAAAGTTGCATATACAATCCTCTCAGGATCAAATTCATCAAATATACAGGAACTAATAGGAACATGTATTCCCTAAAGAACCTCAGTCTACAAACGAATACAGTTAAAGTCAGTTCCAAAATCAGCAAATTAAAAAGCATCGATATGAAGTGGTTCTTCTGCGTCATCTACAGAAAGAGAAAAATAATCAAGTTAAATCTGTCCCTACTCTATACTAGGACTCTCTTAGCCTCTAAAGGTAACTTAAGTTTAAGAAGCAGTACCCTCTCTGCCTACCCATCCGCTCTCTAAGGGTCCTCGGCCTACTGCTCCCTTGCGCTCTGATCTCTCTCAGCGCATCTGCTCAAGTCATCTGCTCTTTCTAACTTGCCTCTCGCTGTTCTCACTGAGCTCTTGCCTCGCCTTCGCTATCTTCTCCCCGGGGGGTGCTGTCCCTAAAATACACAATCACAGTGTGGGTGGAACGCCCCTTCGACGCCCACCACGGACTTTCCCCGTGAGGTCATCTTCTAGCTTCTTCCATGGCTTCGTCTCTTCGCCGTCCGTTAAGTTGACCTTTCTCCTTAGACGCCATCTTCGTCTTCTTGCTGGTGACTTCATTCAACTTTACCTTTGACACTTTCGGAGCAAAACCTACCACCTTATCAGAACTTTATTCTTTACGGCTGTACTTTTAACCTCATTTGGTCCTGTGAATGGTCATTTCAAAACAAGACTCAAATTCCAATCGTCTCCTCTCATGTTTAGGCAATAAACTTCGTCCGACGTTTGTCACCTTAAATCTAACAAGAACTAGACTCTTTGGCTCGCACATTCAAGTGAAGGCTATTCACGACTCCTGTGAGCCCACTAAATTACCAACAGCGGACTACACTCCTGTGAACCCTTGGTCAGTCAGGTTATAATCACAAATGACCTAAACTCTTCTAACATTCCTACCAACTTCTTCTACACAGTATAACCTTTAACATACATTTATATATTATCGCATTTAGCAAATCCCTTGCTCATATGTGAATACATTTTACATAGAATACAAATTACGTAGAATATAAACCTTATATTCTCATTTGTTACATCGTTATATATATGCTCTCTGCACATTTCTCCATGTTACATTTCTCGCCGTTTCTGCATTTAAAGTTACACACGTACATGAATTCTACTTTGCACGTTCTTCTGTTCGTAAGCATTTCTACACATTAGCCCACTACGTACACGGGCCTTCTAAATCTAATACATTCTAAAGTGAATACAGTATACATTTCCTATATTACTTCGGTTACGTCTGTTAACTTTATGCTATAAGCGTCAACTTCACGTTCGATATACATTTCATTCCTACGTTTATACAATATACTTCTAAATATGACTCGGATATACGTTTTATTCAAATTGCGCTCTCTCACTAAGGTGAAGTCAGTTGTCTAACACGTTGGTGGTTGCTGTCTGTCCTCGTGGTTGGCTGGTAGCTACATTTTAGTCAGTATTGGTGTCTGAGACTGCCAAAAATCGAAGGGCTGTTGGCATCTAGGAAGGGCTATTTTGGACATCGCAAAAACAAGGAGATGATGGACAGAGCGCTGAAACTTTTCAGACACTCACCCCAGTCACAGATTTTGGTTGATTCCATCATCATTCTTTAGCTCACATCACCACCCCAGTTCAGACATGGCCATATGCAAATCAGTCTTGACTCTGTGCCTCATGGGAACAGTCCAGCCCGAACTGCAAAGCCAGGTCTTCCCTGAACCGGAAACAAGCATCCTGGGACCGGTTTCTGGGTAACACCCTTCATCAGCCCGGCTAGGTCTGCACCCTGTCCAAGTTGGGATGCTCACTAAAGTCAGGGCTAGGGAGTCACAGAGCTAGGATAACCCTTGCTCACCCCCTTGGTAACTTGCCACAGAGCGGTCAGGCTTATCCTTGGTCCCCCAAACCAGGGTCTGTACCGTTAGGCTGGGTGTGTGCCAGGTATGCCAGGACTTCCAAAGGAGTACAACCACCCCAATGGAAACACACTCTTTATGTGTTGTGTGAGAGTCTGCCTGTTAATGAAGCCCTCCCAGTCCAAAAGTGGCATCACCAGGATCATTCCTCGGTTGCTCTGACCTCGGAGTTGGCAACCCCTGGCCCACCAGTTTTCCCACTGTGGACTGTCTCCCCCCCTCACCCCTCCACCCAGACTCCTGCACCTTCCTCTCTGGAGGGTACTGCCAGACTCCAGAACTGGTGGGAAGCTTGGACGACAGTGTCTGACTGCCCATCAAACTCAACCTACCCTCCTCTGGGGTGACTCCATACTCCCTTACCAGGGCTTCCTAAATGGGGAATACACCTCCCTGTCACTATCTTCTAGAGCCAGTAGAGCGTCTCTTCTATCCCCAGGAATATGACTCCCTATGCCAGTTCCCCAATCCTCCTCAGGGATCCTGCACAGCTCTGGAGCTACCTCATATGATTTAGCCCACTGGTGTATTCCACCCCCTCCTTGAAGATAGATACCAAGTCTCTGGGTATTTGGACTTTTTCTTCAGTACTGGACATGGTACTTACACTGCCACCATCAGTGCTGGACTCCGCCCTCCTGGCTTCCAAGTCCAGCTCTCTCAATTTCAGCTCATAAGTTAACATAATTTTTCATTCTTCCATAGCTAGTTTCTTATCCTCCATTTCCATCCTGAGCCTTTTAAGCTCCAATTTGTGCTTCCCAGCTTCCTCCCTGTCGTGCAGCTCTTCTGCCGACAGACCTTTGGATAAAACACTGCTGCTGCCCTGGAAGGTGCTCTCCCCCAGTCAGAGCCTAATGCACAAAGTCCCCATGCAGGCCCTGTTCCTCCATGTCCACATTATCATTCCCCTCCTGTGTGTGCTCACCAGCCTCCCCTGCTGCCAATCAGGCCCCCAGTGCCTTTTGCAGCTCCTCTTTCCTAGTGAGGCCTTTACAACAGCACTTGAAATCCTTGCAGAACATTTTGAGCTGAGGCTGAGTATAGGTTTCCAACCTCTCCTGCTCAGACACCGAATCTGCAGCTACAGCTGTTGACTCACTAGACTGAACGCCTGATTATGACTTTGGCGGTCTGGGAGTGGGCCGTCATGCCAGCTCCCTGCTCGAGACCACCAAAGTCGACCGCCGCCTGCCCGATTACGAGTTTCCTCGTTGTCTGGCGGCTGGTGCCGGGGGTCCATTGCGGTGCCTATTGAAAAGGCACCGTAATTGGTGCACCTCAGGCCGTTCCTGCCCAGCATGGACTGTGCAGACCATGCAGTGCAGGAAAGGGGTGCATGCAGACAGGGGGACACAACATGTGGCCCCCTGCATGTATCCTCATGCACAGGGACAACAGGCGGCCCCTTTTATTTCCCCACCAACAGCGTTTTCATGGCAAGCTCAGCACCATGAAAAGGCTAGCAGTGGGAAACTCGAAAAATGCTTGATGGTGCTGCAACGGCACCACCTATCATATTGCTCCTCCAGACCTCCTCAAGACTGCCAGCGAACGTGGATCCCTGGTGGTTGCATCAGTCCCAAAACGGTCTGACTGCCTTATTTGTAATACAGCAGTTGGATCAGCGGTACGGTGGTCCCCGACTGCCACCGCAACTCCGCCACTTGTTCGACGGTCCATCGAACTCATAATCAGGCCCTGAGACATGACAGTAGACAAAACTCAGATGTTGCAAAAAGATAAAAAAGGCAGTGAAAAAACAGTATTTGGTTGCATAGTGGTCTGCGATATGAAGTAATGTACACAAATCACTGTATGCAATGCACAAATCCTATCCTCACCACTGGGGTCTCTATTTGGCAGTGGTTTGCACCCTTTCCAAGTAGGGACACTCACTCTAGGCAGGGTAAGGGAGTCACACAGCTAAGATACACCCTGCTCACCCCCTTGGTAGCTTGGCGCAGAGTAGTAAGGCTTATCCCAGAGGCAATGTGTAAAATTTGCACATATACACACAGTAACTCAGTGAAAACACTGCAAAAGGAGTTCACGCCAGTTTACAGAAATAAGCAATATTTATCTGAATCAAACAAGACCAAAATGACAAATATCCAACATACACATGTCAAAGTATCACTTTTAAAAGGTTAAGCAAGTCCAATGGATTTCCTGGTGTAGGACAAAGTAGCTGAGATGCGCAAAAATAAAAGATGATGCAAGGCACATGGGAGGTAAAGTTTGTAAAAACAGGTGATGCGTAGGTTCCGTGCTGCTACAGCGAAGGTGAGGCTTCGGTTTCTAACTGCTAGGCAGGGGAGGTGATGCATTGGTTCCTTATTATTGCCCTGCCCTGGAATGTGCTTTGTAGGGGAGGTAATGCATCATTTGCAGGCACGTGAGGTGGTTCCTAACTGTTGTGTGGTGTTGATGAAGAAATCAAAGCCCAGGGATGATGTGTCGAAAATCCAGTCGCACAGCATAGGTTCCACAGTAATGAAGCAAGCTGTGTCAGAGTCTGAGTGGTGCATCACAGACTTCAGTGATGCAGTGCTCGAAGCCCATGCAGCAACGGTTCTTCTAAGGCGCTGCAACAAAAAGCTGGGGCCTGTGTTGTAAGCCGTGATTTTTGTGTTAAGTGGGGACCATGCTCCAGTGCTGGCAGCTACGATGCATGAAGTTTTGCTGCAATGTGTCGGTTTAGAATGATGCTGGGAGGCGATGCATGGATTTTCTTCTTGATATCACCAGAGTTCACTTCCAGGGGCCCAGACACTGGATTTGGCACCACTTGGCAAGTCAATAGAGCTCAAGTACTGGCAGGTGAAGTGTTTGATAGCCCTTACTGGAGGGACGCTCAACTCAAGCCTTTGGAGAACCTTGAAAGCAGGATGTAGAATGCAAAGTTCAGTCCTTTCACTTGCAGGACAGAAGCAGCAAGCAGCAGGTCAACACAGCAGATCAAACAGCAAAGTGGCAGTCCCTCCTGACAGCTTATCCAGTTCCTCTTCCTGACAGAATGTCTCAACCCAGAAGTGTTCTGAGGATATGTTGTCAGAGGTCCAGTACTTATACCCCTTTCAGCCTTTGAAGTATGCAAACTTCAAAGAAGAGTCTTTGTAGTGCACAAGACGCTGCCTTTCCCACCCTGGCTACAGACACACTACAGGGGGTGAAGTCGTCATTGTGTGGGGACAGGCACGGTCAAGTCCTATTCAGGTGTCAGTGATGATTTTTCCCACCACTCTAGCTCAGGAAGGCTCATCAGCCTGGTGATGGCCCATCAGGATATGCAAGGCACACCTCAGCTCCCTTTGTGTGACTGTCTAGAGTGAATGCGCAAGAGCCCACTGTCAGCCAACCCAGACGTGTATTTTACAGACAGGCAGAGGCACAGAAAGGTTAAGCAAGAAAATGCCCACGTTCTAAAAGTTATACCAAAGACAGGGTTGGGCTCAAATAGTCAGTTAAGCTAAGCCACCTGAAATTCACACAAACACACCAATGCTAAAACTGACTAAACCTTTGGAACTCAAATTAATCCATAGTTGCTGTATTCAATTAAAGCGATCACTATTTCATCTTTTTTGTAACATCATACAAAACGCTTTTGGTTTTTTTGTTATCTTTGTCACACATAGAACACCACGTTATAAAGACAGTGGTCCCTAACAAAGACAATGAGAGCAAGGTAAGGAATATAGACTTAGAATCAGATCTATCTTATACTGTCCAGCCGGACAGGACCCATTTTAATATTTCAAATGCGTGGTAACCAATAAAGTGGGAACCCAATCTTGCATCCGGCAAGATACAAACAAAACAAAACAAAAGGGCTCAGGCAAAGCTTAATGCTTAAGGGTGTCAAAGAGTTGACAATATGTTTGATCCCATGAAAAAGAATGTGGGATCATCATCAGGAAATTGGATTACATGTCTGAGTAAATGCCATCTGCAATTAAGGTAAACTGCAGTAGGATCGGGATACGGAAGGGCTAGCCAGCTTGTTGTTCTGATTAGTGGGTGGCAACTGCAGGGAGTTGCATGCGAAAATAATGGTGAAGAGAACAGATTGATTGGTGGCAACTACGGTGAACCGGAGGTAATACAGGGCATAGGAATATTGATGCCTTTATGTAGACCATGGCAACGTGTCCATGCGGGAGCCAGTTTGCTACTTATTTTTGTCACACGCAGAAGACCAAACACAAAATTAAATCATAAATATTCTTCCCTCCCACCAACAACAATAGATACACAACAATGGATACAAACAAAAATTGATCAGCACAAATACACACTGTTGAATGATACACAACACAAATAACATGAATATAATACACCAATGGATCAGTTCTTATTTTACAAAGTCCAGAGCACAAGCTAAAGGGAAATTAATTATATATACACCTATAAGACAATTTAATGAATTCAATTGCTCTCTTTTTTGTGGACAATGCACCTATGCCAACTCGTGACTTCTATAACCAGGTTAGTATATTTTACTATGAAAATTGTTCAATCCCTGGATTTTGATATCACTCTATATTAGGAATAAAACATTTTGTGACAGTAGGCATTTTTCCTTAGGAGACAGAACTGCTATCCACTCTACAAAAATAAACACAACATTGCATATTACTATCTACAACATACCACAGTGGGTCTACAATGACTCAAAAATATCACCATCATTACCTCAGATGGCTTGAAGCGCTGATAGAATTATTTTACCTGAAAGACATTTGGCCATATTTCGTGGTTAGAAGAGCTCTTATACTCCAATATAAATATATATATATCCTACACAACTATATCAATACCAAATAAAAAGATTAAACAGTGATTGCTTTTTAATTGAATATAGCGACTATGGATTAATTTGAGTTCCAAAGGTTTCGTCAGTTTTAGCATTGGTGTGTTTGTGTCACTTTTTAAAAGGGGCATTTTCAGACTTACAATTCAAAAACCAACTTCACCTATATATATGTATTTTTAAATTGTGAATCTGGAGACCCCAAACTCCAAATTGAAATCTGCTCCCAATAGGAAATTTCCCTTAAATGATGTTTCAAGGCAATCCACGTGTTACCCTATGGGGGAGATAGGTCTTGCAATAGTGAAAAACGAAATTAGCAGTATTTCACTTCTAGGACATGTAAAACACAACAGTACATGTGCTACTTGGGGGGTGCTTTACATCTAATAAAACAAAAGGTTTGGGCCTGGCTATTCGAAATGTCAGTTTAAAACTGCACTCACGGGCGTGGCCAAGATGGCGGAGTGAGGAGACGCTTTCGCCCGGAGCTCCCGACCCGATCCGGGCCCAGAGCCTTCTGTATAGCTTGTTCTCCCCCCCACCGGCATAAAACCGGTTGGGGACGGTGCTGGAACCGAACGGGCTGTGCTAGAACCGAAGTCCAGCTCTGGAGTGGCTGGGAGCCCGTAGTCCGGACCGCGACACTGAGCGACCCCGAGATCGGAGGCGAAGAAGGATGGCGGCCTAGCCTGGGTTGGGCAAAACTCTGTCCCCGAAGCACGTGGAACTCAGCGGTGGTACAGTGAAAGGAAGTAGGGGACAAGCCTGGGTACCACGATGGTGGTGGAAGGCCCGGAGAAGCACCTGCTGCCTGTAGAGATGACCCACCCCTGGTTGTCGGTCCCGACGCAAATTGAGGCCGGGGCTGCGGCCTAGCTGATCAGAAGCTATGCAGGCCAGAAGGGCGGTGTCGCTGGGTACATAGACGGAACGAGAGCTGCAGCGACAAGGAGCGGAGCCGGGACCCTCCAGGGACTGCTACGGAGGCGTCGGCTTCTGGGCGACTGGCGTTTGATCCCGGGGCCGAACGGAGAGATACCCGGAGGCGGCGCCATCACCGGAAAGGGTGCTACTACTTGCAGAGGCGTGAAGAGCCGCCATAGTTGCTTTCGGAGGTAGTGAAGAAAACCGGCGGACTGCGGTGGTGCGTGGTGCCCTTGAGAGCTACGCCGCGGATGGTCAGCCTGCTGTAGACAACAGCAGTGGTCGCTGAAGGATAAGCTAGGCGAGAGGAACCAGATTGCACAGGCCGCGGAAGGCTCCCTACGCTTGATCGCTGCGTGGCCGAGAGCAGATAGTGGTGCCCGGGCCACAGAAGTAGTTCCCAGACCCGGGGGGTCCGGGAGGAGCACCCCGCGGTAGAGGACCGAGTCTTCCTAGCAAGAAGAGGCAGGTGGGGCCGAAGCCCGGGTGTCTGGCTGGTGCGGTGCCCGTACTCGGCGGAGCGGCCTTGAAGACAAGATGGCGAGCCAGAAGGGCAATAAACGGAACGACCGCACGCTCCCCGAAATGCTTGGCAGGTCTCAGACCAGGGGAGACAGGAATCAACCGTCGCCGAACGCGGCGAGTGGCTCTCACACAGCAGGGGGCGGTGAACCCCCGGTCACTCGATCCTTCTTAGAGTCACTTTTTGGCACGCTGAGAGACGATTTTGAAACGCTGAAGCAGGAGGTGGCAGGGGAGGTCCGCGAGATCCGAAGAGAGGTGGACGGTCTGGGTGAGAGGGTGGCCACGGTGGAAAGCTCTACACAGAAACAGGACGAGGAAATCACGCAGTTACAACAGGAAGTGTTGCGTTTGAGGGACCAACAGATGGACCTCCAGGCCCATAACGAAGACCTGAAAAACCGCTCTCGGCGGAATAACATAAGGGTCCGGGGAGTGCCATCGACGGAAGAGGGGACAGATGTGGCGGAATACCTGAGAGAGCTCTTCAGGGACATATTGGGTGAAGCGACGGACTTTCAGGTGCGGATTGATAGAGCTCATCGAGTGGGCCCTCAGAGGCGCGCAACGGCCCCGCCTCCGGACATATTGGCCTTTCTTCCTGATTTTCCTCTAAAAGAACGGATCATGGCGGAGGCCCGGAAAAAACCCTCGATGACGTTTCGAGGACACCCCATGGCCTTGTATCAGGACCTGTCTGTAATCACCCTCCAAAAGCGGAAAGTGTTAAAAATCGCAACAGACTTCTTGAAGCAGCATGAAACGCCTTATTCCTGGGGTCATCCTTTTTGACTTATTTTCAGGTGGAACGGTGTGCTACATCAATTGAGTTCCCTACAGGACACATGCGAAGTACTGGGGATCACTGCGGAAGAGGAGGTCTCCGCTACGCCACGCAGGAGACGCGCCACAGAGGACGGGTGGCGCAGGGTCTCGAGGCACAGAACGTCAGCGGCATCCCAGCGTCCGAGCTCGCCTACCATCAGGGCTGATATGGCGAGCGCCATCCAAGAAGCCTCCAGAGACACCGTGATGCATGACGGTGTCGCACTAACAGCGTAAGACTGCTCCGGGGGGAGAACGACTTTGCATTACTGTTCTTGCTGGCTTAGGGCCATGAAGGGTTGGGGAGGGAGCAGAGGGAGGAAGGGTGTGGCTGGACGTCCACTACGATTCGTTACCACGGACTTGTCCGGACAGGACATGGCTGGGACAATTTCTTGGAGGGTGTTGGGGGTTTTGGGGGTTTGGGGGGGAAGGGGTGGAGGGGACTTGGGGCACCGAGAGGGGTGTGGGAGGAGGGGGAGTTGGGGAGTTGGGGGACAAGGGGGTTGGGAGTTGGGCAGGGAGGGGGTGGGTACAGTCCGTTCAGTGTTCTTGAGGTTTTCACGATGCCCCGACGGGGAGTTCCGGGCAGTTGAGGCCCACAGGCCCTCCCTCACTGCACAGGACCCAATGCATGCTTCATTCTGTTTTGACTCCCTATAGCGACCCTTAAGGTAGTGACCCTTAATGTTAAGGGGCTTAATAACCCTGTCAAGAGGAGGGCAGTCTTGTTCTTGTTAGAGAACACACAGGCTGACATTTGTCTTCTACAGGAGACTCACTTGCTTGCGCGGGACTGCCATAGATTACGATCCCTTACATTTCCCACACAGTTCTTTTCTTCGTCCAACACCAAGACGGCGGGGGTAGCGATATTAGTGTCAAACTCCTTCAGGGGGGAGGTACTACACAAGTTTGCAGAACAGAAGGGGAGACTCCTAGCGCATAGATTCAAATTCGGGGCCCCGACATTTACCATCGGGACGATTTACTGTCCGAATGAACATCGGGATAGCTTCTTTCAGTCAGCATTGGTGGACATAACAGCATCCCCGGACAGGCACATAATTTTGGGTGGAGATTTGAATATGGTGGCAGACTCGGCTGTGGATAGGTCGGCCCAGCATTCTCCACAGACAGGGGAAATGTCACAAGTAGTTAAATCCCAACTGATGAACCTGGATCTTCATGATCTTTGGCGCTACCTGCATCCCACAGATCGAGACTACTCCTTTTACTCTCACGCACACAAAAAACATATGCGATCACCTCATAGTTACCGGCCCAGTCCGAGAACTAGCTACGACATCAGAGGTGGGGGTCATCTCCCTTTCTGATCATGCGCCGGTCTCGGGGAGCTTCTCGCTGCCGGCTGATCGGGCCCCCCGTGGGGTCTGGTGCCTCAGAGACGCTCTTTTACACAAGAAAACAGTCATGCAACAGGTTACGGTGGCGATCAGGGACTTCCAAACGCATAACGATAACGCAGATACCTCGGTGGCGACGCAGTGGGCCGCACTTAAGGCGGTAGTCAGAGGGGAATTTATCGCGATCTCCTCGGCGGAAAACAGGGAACGGAGACAGAAACGGGACGAGCTCACACAAAAAGTCAGGGAATTGGAAGAGGTGCACCGCCGTACGGGGGCCCCCAGGATCTGGAAACAGCTGAAGGCAGCGAGAAAGCTCCTGTCATCCCTGGACATGGATAGGGCAGAATATGCAGCACTTCGACTGAAACACGCTTATTACACGGGGGGGACAGGTGCGGCCGCCTTCTGGCGAACAAACTCAGGGTGGCCCATGAGCGCCATCGGGGAAAGGAGATTGCGGCGGGAAATGGCGGGCTGGTTGCGGAGGATGTTCAGATAGCCGAGGCCTTCCGCCGCTTTTACGCGGACTTATACACTGGAGAGAGCCTGATGGCGCAAGAGTCGGAGGACTACCTGGACTCAGTCACACTTCCGTCCCTAGACACATCTCAAACGGAATATCTCGAAAGGGAGATACGGGTCGAGGAGGTGATTGCTGCCATCTCCAGGCTTAAACATGGTAAGGCCCCTGGCCCGGACGGATACACAGCGCTCTTCTACAGGACGTTCAGCGCCACGCTTGCCCCTATACTGACTAAATTGTTTAACTCCTTCTCCGAACCGGGGGCGATCCCACCGGATCTCCTACAGGCCACAGTATCGGTCATACCTAAACCAGGGAAGGACCGAACCCAATGCAGCTCGTATCGTCCGATTTCCCTTTTGAACGTGGATTTAAAACTTTATACAGGAATTCTGGCAGCGCGCCTAGCACTTCATTTGCCGGGTCTGGTGGAGTCGGACCAGGCTGGCTTTGTCCCAGGGAGACAGACGGTGGATAACACCAAGAGGGTGGTACATATTCTGGAGAAGGCTTTTCAGATCCCTGGAGAGAGAATGCTCCTATCAGTTGATGCTGAAAAGGCGTTCGACCGGGTACACTGGCCCTATTTGGAACAGGTTATGGCAAGGATGGGTATAGGTGAAAAGTTCCGCACCCTGGTTTTTAATTGCTACCGGTTCCCGTCCGCGGTGGTGCGGGTGAATGGCTGTAGCTCTCAAAGGTTTGGCATTGAACGAGGCACCAAACAGGGCTGCCCACTGTCCCCACTCCTTTTCGCTATATACATGGAGCCCTTTGCCCAGAGAATCTGGCAGAACCCGGATGCGGTTGGAGTGAAGATGGGGGGATATATTCACACGGTCAGCCTCTATGCGGACGATGTGATTCTGACCCTGGAGGAACCGAGACGTGCTCTGCCTGCGTGTATTGACGGATTGGAGGCTTTTTCACGGGTGGCTGGATTCAAAATGAACATGGGTAAATCAACAGCACTGGATATCTCCCTGACTCCTGCAACACGGCGGGAGTTGCAGGGCCTCTTCCTCATGCATTGGTCGGCCCACCAGGTCCAGTACTTGGGTATCCTGTTGGCACCTACATTGCAGGCCATGGTGACAGCCAATTATACGGCTTTGACTGGAAAGATTAGGGAGGAACTGGGGAGGTGGAGCAAGGGCTTCCGATGCTAAGCTCATCACGGATCTTTATAAAATGTTACAGCCTCCCCCCACACACTTTCATAACCCAGGTAGGGAACGCTGGAACAGAGAGCTGGGAGGAACACTGAGCCATAAAGAGTGGGACCAGATTTCATATCGCGCACGACACTCTGCATACCATATAGGACTAACTGAAACTTTTACTAAAGTATCTACATACTGGTATTACACTCCGGAGCGGTTGCATGAGATGGATTTATTGATATTAACTGTTGGCGAGAGTGTGGGCAACCTTGTACACTGACACATGTCCTGTGGGAGTGCCCGTTGTTGAGCCTCTATTGGAAGGAGGTGCTAGATGAGATCGACACCCGCTTTGAGATAGAGTTGCCCCGCTTCCCAGCATACGTCCTGTTGGGCTTGCCTAACGGGCTGATGTATCCACTAAAATCGCGCAGGGGTAGACAAATTGCTATAGCACTGGGCTCCGCCGTTCAGAACATTCTAATACACTAGCGGACCACCACTGTTCCATCCATCATGGGCTGGCTACATAGATTATGGCATGTCCTGGGCATGGAGAAGTTATCACTGATGATAGCCGGGGATGTAGATCAATTCGAGGAGTTGTGGCAGCCCTTTCATGCATTACTGGCCACCGAGTTTAGGGAACTAACCTGTCCGAGGTACCTGAGGCTCTTGCGACTGACACCACCGCTGGACTTCACCGCTTAATAACCACAGGCTGGATAGAGATAGGGGATAGTGGGGTGGGCTGAGCTCAGAAGGTTTAGCTAGATAGGACACTGGACGGGGGAACTCGGAGGGGGACAGGGGGGGTGGGAGCTGTTTCTTTAAAGGGAAAGGGTACAGAGACTCATTTCTACCTCAGGGTGTTAACTAATGTGATGTGGATGGTCACGGAGCCCACGCAGCCTCTATTGCATTTGCGGGACATGTAGCATTATCTTGAAGATGGGCTCCTGGGGTTACAGCACAACTGTCATTGCTTGAATGTTTTTCTTATCTGTGTACTCTTTCAATAAAATACTTTAAACATAAAACTGCACTCACAGACACTGCAGTGGCAGGCCTGAGACGTGTTTGTGGGGCTACTTGTGTGGGTGGCACAATTAGTGCTGCAGGCCCAATAGTAGCATTTGATGTACAGGCCCTTGGCACACATGGTGCACTCTACTAGGGACATACAAGTAAATCAAATATGCCAATCATGGACAAACCAATCACCTTACATTTTAAGGAGACAGCATGTGCACTTTAGCACTGGTCAGCAGTGGTATAGTACTCAGAGCCACATAGCCAAGTAAAAGAAAGTCAAACAAATACAAAGGAAATCAAAAAATGTGGAGAGAACCCTGCAAAAAGGGGTAGAAGTATTAAGCCATCCATTATAATGAGTCAACCAGCACGTGTTCTATGTGTATCGTTCATCATTTGTTAATAGGGTAGCAGCCATACCCATCTGTTATACGCACCTGATTCAGAGATTTCTGAGGTGTAAAATGCAAGGGGTTGGTCTCTGATCACCAGGAGGACCTGCACTGGCTCCTTCCTAGTAAAAGGTCTTGTTTGAAAGTAATTTGCTTTGCCTTTGGAGCTCTTGAAGGCTCTCAGACAGCACTTCGGCACTCCAACATCATGTCTTAGCTAAAAGTTTAATTTGATTATCCTTTAAGACACTACCATGGGTTTAAAGAGCGTCGAGTTAAAATAGCAGGTTGTTCCTTTTTAGGTCTGGCTAAAGAAAGCATGCTCATTTGAGCCCTAAACACAAGAACTCACTGCCTGAACCCTAGGTGAACAATAGACTCACTGACAACTACAAAGACTTAAACGTTTGCATGTTCTCTCATTAGGTCGAGCATTCAACACCTATTCTAATTTCTTATGTTGGGTTAAAGCCATCCCCCAGCTTTTAATTTGTTTATTTCAGTGTCCTTCAAAAATCCTTGCCTGCCAGTGGTCAGTCGGGCCTCTTTGTCCCACCTTTTTCTTTTCCGTTCCTCCCAGGCAGCAGGGACTAAGTACTGTCTCATTACCCGATGGTTCTATATATGTTCTTTGGAGGACAATAATTTTTTTTGGTTTCCTACTCTGTTACTCTTTGCCTGTGTTCTGCTTTGGAGCCATGGCTGTTTACATTTAACTCTAATTAAGCACTCCCACTTCCTTTCAAATGCCACAGTATTATTACTGCTGCCTCCTGTGTGGAGTATCCTGCCCTGTGCCTGTATTTGTTTTTAACCTTTTTGCACTTTTTCGATGTCCACCGTTAGCTGGGCTTGTTTTTGGTAGGATGTTCGTTTGAGTTGGGCTTCTTTTTAATGATAAATGATAGTAAACCGAAAAGGGTTAAAACTTTCCATTGTGAGGGTAATGTGCTTACCAGGGTCTCTACCTTTCCATATTTGATTATTATCTCTGACGATCAAGGTACATGGACCGTGCAAATATATGCCAAAAAGAAATTTTCTGGCCAGATCCACATTTGCTGTTTTGGGCTTTGCGCGTAGACTAGGGCCAGACCTAAGCAAGCCCTCCTAAAAATATATGGTGCGAAATGCATTTCCCTCGCAATGTATGGTGCAGACATCTTTGGTATTAGGAATACAAAGGAAATTCAAGTTGTTGAGAACAAGTTTTTTAAAAACCTTCTCTCTGTCCCGCAATCCACGTCTGGCTACATTGTCCATCAGGAGTTTGGAGCTGGCTTTCTGGAGG
Organism: Lissotriton vulgaris; assembly: GCF_964263255.1. Taxonomy (NCBI): domain Eukaryota; kingdom Metazoa; phylum Chordata; class Amphibia; order Caudata; family Salamandridae; genus Lissotriton; species Lissotriton vulgaris. The sequence goes on from NC_141689.1 coordinate 164,845,615, forward strand.
ATCTTATTGCTATTGCACCTCTCCTGAAGTGCATTTCTACTTGGTTAAACCCTGAATTAGATTTGAGTCGTGAAGTATTAAGAGACTGTCTCTTGATCAAGCGCATCGTATCTCCTGGCTGAGTTATGCCCATAGGCCTGACAGGCAAACTGGGTCGACCAGATTTATTTAACTCGCCTAATAAATTGGTAAAAGGGGACATGAAATGGGTGAAGGATTCATATTTGTTAATGGCTGCTATGGATAGAGAAGAAAGGGAGTTGGTAAAACCAACCGTAAGAGCTCACCAATTGTTAATAACATCTTGTGCAATTGAACCATACCTGACTACTGTTAAAAACCCTAACCACCGTTTTCTTCTGGTCAGTTTCAGGTTGAATCAGATTCATTTCCTCCCCGCTGATCCTCCGGGTTGGAAAAGGGTGGAGGACTTGGGGGCATGTTCCTGTGATGACTTTTCTATCTAGGATACAATGCACTTTATTTGTTTTTGTGAGCATTTTTTGCACATACGCAAGCGTTTTATTCAGCCAATTTTAAAAGATAAAGGCTTCTTGCAAGTTAAGCCAGCACTTCTCTATTTACAGCTGCTATCTGATGTGTGGGAGACCTTTAGTATAGCTAGCTTTCTTACTGCAGCAGTTAGATTGAGGAAGAATATCAAGAAAAAGGCAACTCATTCTCATGATGTAGTTTATATTAACTAAATTTAATCACGATTTTAATTGGTCCAGTGGTTCTTAAGAAATATCCTAAAGAATTAATTAGCAGTTTGATACGCTCTCCGTATCTGATTTTTTTTTTTATTGTGACTCATGGTTTTATTATCAAATTAACCAAATAAAGGGGCATATTATCAAGCCTGTGCGCTAAAATTATCGCCGCTTTATCGGCCGAAAACGGCCGATAAAGCGGCGATAATTTTAGCGCACAGGCTTGATAATATGCCCCTCAGTACTTTTGACTGACTGACTATTGGCCTTGTCTACGCCTGTTATTGTGTTGTCTCTTTGAAGAACGTGTAGACTCTTCCGAGCTGACTCCACGTCTGTTCTCTTCTGCGCCCTTTGCCGTGGCTGGTGTTGCACTGTTCGCGTCTCTCCCGACCGTGGTGACTTCCTTCCAGCTTGTGTTGCCTTCTTCTTCAGAGCTGAGTGTGATGACCAGGGTGTGCCTTCACTTTTGATTGCACTGCATTTCAGAACGCGGCAATAATCCTGGTTTTCCCTCTTGACATGCAAAGCTGCTATTATAAACAGATACAGTTTCCCAAAAGTTAATCATTTCCAAAGCACACTAATGAACAAGTGCTAGAAACGCACTGACAGCAGCAACAAGAGCAGCACACTCGCTGCCTCTGGAGATGGGCGCTCTGCTGTGCCTCGGCTCTCACAGCTGTGGCACGTGCCCCATTGTCATCTGCAGATCAATAAGTTTACAGAATACAATTAAGCAGCTGTCTTATGTACTCCCCCCTGGCTTGTGTATAGTGTGGATTCATTTTATAAATTATTCATTTTTTCTTACAATGCTTCCAATGACCACATTTCCCCTCGGCCACAGTGCAGACTCGGCCCTACCCGTCTCAAGGGATCTTCACCGCCTGCTGGAGGAAGGAAGGGTTGGGACCTTATCCTGTAGATTTCGCGCCTGAATGATCTTAAATAAGTACAACATTCTTAATCCCCAGCCTTACCCGGGGCCGGGTGGGCTAGACACTTAGGGGCAGATTTACAAGGCTGATGCGCCACTTTCGTGTCATTTTTAACATGGGAAAAGTGACGCAAAAGTGGAGCAAGGGGCTTGTAAATCTGCCCCTTAAAGTTCACTTTATGAGACACCGCTTTGGCCTTTTTCCAGGTCAGGCCCATAGGGTATCATGGAACCGGGTCACTGAAAGGCTAGCTGCAGATTGTGCAATTCTGGAGAAGAAAATATTATTCACATAACATGCTTGTGCCCTGCTCTACTGAAGAAATGAGGACACCGCAAAGAGATCATTTTAACCAATGAGGCATCGGTCCTGCAGGCTGGCTGTGATTGCATGTTTTAAAGCAAAGTCCTGATTCTGAATTGTTGCGTCACAATATTTGTAAAGCTTGCGACAAAAAAAGAAAACTGGAGACTTGTAAAGTTCTGTTGACTTAAAGTTTACTAACATTCTCTGGTGTTCCTCCGGACCAGAGTTCATCCAGACGTCCGTCAAGTTACCCTGTTTAAGCCAACCATCTCCTAAAGCCCAGGCTGGAGTGACCCTTAAGACTTTACAAGCAGGGGACCTTTTCGACGGCATGGTCAGTGACAGACCTGTACAGTGGACATTTAACATGCAAATTAAGACTAGATAAACCTATTTTGAACACTTGTTCTGCTTTAATAACTAAAGTTGGCAACTCTTTAATAGTGTCACGGTGCTTTTGTCCTTGACTGCACCCCCTACAATTAGTTGTTACATTTTAGGCTGTAAATGGGTTGTAAACTGTCTTCTGTAAACTTAAAATAAATTATTAACTCTTGTCAGCGTTCTTTACTCAACTTACCGCCCCTTTTAATCACACCTGTTGACTCTAACGTGGCAATCATTGTAAGGTGATTTTCAATTGAATTGGAACTTTTTAAATATGGTTCATACATTTTTAACGCTACAAAGGATGAGCTAACCGGCCGACATTAACAACCCAACCAATTTCTTAGCGCGCCATAAAAGAATGTCATTAAACTTTTTATGTCCCAGTTATGTGTTGCGTGTTGGGTGGAGCATCAGTGATAGCTGTTGGAGCAATCAAAAGTCATCTTTTTGTTGTCACATTATAAATGCCCTTTGTTGAAAGCCAGGTGACTGCGTCTGAAGAAACTTTGTGATATTCCTGAACTGCCTTTTGCACTTTTTCTCTGGCATTAATACAATTTTTATATATTCGGTCCTTTACCCCAAAAATATTAATATTATGCACATTTGGTATGGTTTTAATTAACTGTACTATAAAAATGACTTGACTTAATATTATGATCTACCAATTGGGGCCCAGAACAGATTTTTAAGGCTCCTAAGATTTTACAGAAGATCCTACACTAACAGTGTCCCTTCTTCTTTACCAGGGTCCCCTCTTCCTAACCAATGGGTTGGGCTTTGCCCAACCTTTAAGCTACCCAAGCTGGAGGTTCCGGTAACTACTGGGTTGAGAGAAACCAACCCATGAGAAGTTACACGAGAAATCAGTAATTCTAGGTCAAATTTTCTCATAAACCTGACTTTCTCCTCTACTTTTACATGGTGATTTAAGCTGTTTTTAGCACCTGAAATCTTCATTTGAAACTAACTTGATCCATGGTGTTCCATTGGATTTCCTAATTCTGATACAGACAGTAACATCTGTTATCGGCCCTATCGGAATTAAAAGTCCACTTGTAAAGAGGTACAAAACACACAAAAGAGCAGACCAGGTCTGAAGGCCGTGTGTAACTGCAATAGCAACCGCGAGGCACTGGTGGTGAGTGCATGAGACAAGGGGTTGCAAAAAAGTAAATAAAGACTAATAGTCACAGAAGGCTAGAGTAATTCCCATCAGACCACCCATGTGGTGGAGTTTACGTCACTTGGGAATTACTAATCTTACCATCCCAAGTTCGACCATATAGTGTCGATGCGGGAAAGGTTGTCAAGAACATGGTCTTGATGTGACACCCTGAAGTGATGTGAATAAAACAGTGCAGTGCTCAAAAAATGATAAATAAAATTGACTACCAGGACTCCGAAGAACGTTAAAATAGAAGTCCAAGTGTCAAAGATTAAAAGCACGCCAAGTAGCAAGGCTACTCTGTGGCGCTGTGCAGTTCGGTCGACATGTTTCAGCTTTAAGGGCATTTAGCCCAGCTTTCTTCAGGACCATTGACAAAAAATTAGCTACTGCAACTAAATATGACATGTTTAAGTGAAGAATAACAAGAATGTACTAATACAAAGTTACATATATACCAGGAACTTGAATACTTAAATGTCCACTGGAGAGAAAGAAAAATGTCTTCTTCCTATCAAGAGACAAAAAGCAAAAAGACATTATGTCAAACAACGCCAAGTCACTCACACCCACCTACGTACACACACAGAGACTTTGCAGACACACCTGCAGGAATAATTTACATTCTGCATTCTAGTTTCATGTTTAGGATCGCAAGATGTGCGATTTCCAGGTACCCTGTGGCAATCTTTGTGGTGGTCAGTATTGGGTGTGACAGTTTGTCGACTATCACACGTCTGTTGGGTTAAATGTGTAGAACCATTGGGTTGGGCATTGTAAAGTTGTGTGCTTACAGTGTCTTTCATTTCTACACTATAGAGCGGGGCCTCATACTCCCGAGCGGTCGCCGGGTGAGGTGAGGTCATCACCCACACAAAGCTGGGTGAGTATCACTGAGAGGAAATGCCTCAATGTGATCAAGCTATTATGCTTTTTAGAATGCAGAATGTAAATTATTCCTGAAGGTGTGTCTGCAAAGTCTCTGTGTGTGTACGTAGGTGGGTGTGAGTGACTTGGCGTTGTTTGACATAATGTCTTTTTGCTTTTTGTCTCTTGATAGGAAGAAGACATTTTTCTTTCCCTCCAGTGGACATTTAAGTATTCAAGTTCCTGGTATATATGTAACTTTGTATTAGTACATTCTTGTTATTCTTCACTTAAACATGTCATATTTAGTTGCAGTAGCTAATTTTTTGTCAATGGTCCTGAAGAAAGCTGGGCTAAATGCCCTTAAAGCTGAAACATGTTGACCGAACTGCACAGCGCCACAGAGTAGCCTTGCTACTTGGCGTGCTTTTAATCTTTGACACTTGGACTTCTATTTTAACGTTCTTCGGAGTCCTGGTAGTCAATTTTATTTATCATTTTTTGAGCACTGCACTGTTTTATTCACATCACTTCAGGGTGTCACATCAAGACCATGTTCTTGACAACCTTTCCCGCATCGACACTATATCGTCGAACTTGGGATAGTAAGATTAGTAATTCCCAAGTGACGTAAACTCCACCACATGGGTGGTCTGATGGGAATTACTCTAGCCTTCTGTGACTATTAGTCTTTATTTATTTTTTTGCAACCCCTTGTCTCATGCACTCACCACCAGTGCCTCGCGGTCGCTATTGCAGTTACACACCGCCTTCAGACCTGGTCTGCTCTTTTGTGTGTTTTGTACCTTGTTGTAGGGGAGCGAGCAGAAAGGTCAATAAATATCCCCCCCGACCCTCCACACACCTGTCTTGTTTTTTCACTTGTAAAGAGGACCTATGCTTTCAATTTACCAATCCAATAAAGCTATTCATTTACACCATACAGTAGGAGCACGTGCTACTTCACCAGCCGTTGCAAGCTTAGCGGACAAGGAAAGCGTGACAGACACCAAGCAACCAACCAGACAACACGGCCGGGATATAACAGACTGGTCCTGGGTCCCCACGTTCCTGTGTAAAAAGGGACCCTAACATAAAGAAACATTTCTCATCGTCTCCATGTAGGATGGAGGAAACGCAGAGTGCCAAAACAACCTCAACAAAGATCTCATTATGTGCATGGAGCGTACACGAATTCCAAGAAATGGAGCTGGACCATGATACACAATCCTTTTTTTCCAACCAAGATATAATCCTGATTCAGGAGTCATGGAAACTAGCACCAAGCGTATTACCAGGTTTTAAGACCCAACACATCCCGGCAGAAAGACATTCAAACTTTGGGCACCCCCGGGGCGGTCTATCAACTCACATAACTCAAAAATTTAACTGGTCATCTGAAGATTGGGTACAAGTCACCAGAATCACTGAATCCATGTCAGTTGGGCCCAAACAGTGGCAAATCATAACCCTCAATGTTTATATCCACCCGGACCGGAAGTTACAACAAGAAAAACAAATTAGCCTGACGTCGCTGATTAAAACGATGCAAAAAACTTATCTAGGATATCCACTATTAATCGCAGGGGACTTCAACTGCGACCTAATTGGTAAACATAGGGCAAAAGGAACTATGCGACAGCCCAAAGGAGGCCCCAGGTTAGCCCTCGATCTAAGAGACCTGGGTGTGACGATCTTGAACGGCAACACATCAGGTGATAGGCCGGCAGGTATCACGTACCTGAGTGGAAGGGTCCACTCAATTATAGATTACACAATAGTAAATGACGACTTAATTCCGGGCATTGAGACCTTTAAAATTGTCCAACGGCCAGAGAGTGACCACTTCCCCCAAATAACTTCCCTAAACTCTGCGCCCAACGTGGCACCGAAAATATCAAGTTTACTACACCAAGCCTCTAAATTCAATTTAAAGATACTAAAATGGCAAGGAGAAATGCTGGAAAACATCCAGTTTGCCGCAACAGCTCGGAAACTCGAGTTAAGGCTGCAAAAAAAGGAGGACCTGGTATAAAATTGGGAGCAATTGGTCCTGGACCTTCTTCACAAATTTCCAGCAACTTCAGGTGTTCCAAGTAAGTCTACCCTTAAAAAGGAGCCCTGGTTTTCCAACGAATTAAGAACAAAAAAAAGGAGGGTAGAGAAAGAGGTCCGACATTTAGCTCGGCAAAAAAAACTGGGGTTACAAACAAATAATGGGGACCTGATAGAAGCCAGAAACGCTTATAGGAAGTCACTAAACATCGCAAAATCTGCCTAAAAGGAGAAGCTTTGATATAAACTACTAAGTGCAGGAAAACACCCCAACAGTCGAGAATTTTGGGGTATCATTAATGACCTAAATAAAGGACCAAAACTCTACTAGGAAGCGGGAGTAGGAGCAGATTCTTGGACCCAACATGTGCAATCCCTTTACAGCATAACAACAGCAGGCCTCCCGAACAATACACGGGTAACATATCCAGTAGAGAATGGCCAGTTGGGAACTTACAACATAGGTACAGTAGGACTGGGGTTAAAGGACAGCTCAAAAGAGGAGACGACTATCCCAGAACTAATCACCAGAGGGGAACTCTGTAAAATCATCACAAGGCTAAAGGCTGAAGGAGCGCCAGGCCCTAACGGGCTGCCCAACGCCATCTTTAAACACGACCCGGAATTCTGGGCAGAAATTCTAACGCCACTTTTTAATCAAATCTATCAAGACACACAGGTACCTCCATCTTGGAAGGGCAACGTGATTCATCCAATATTCAAACATGGCGACCCAACAAATTACAGACTTATATCGCTGATAGACGTCGAAGCAAAGCTCTACGCCTCTTGTATTCACCTAAAGCTGCAAGACTGGATTGAAGAATCTCACAGAATCCCCTGGTTTCAGACAGACTTTAAGCGGAATATGGGGACAATTACCAACTTGACTTGCCTGTCACTATTAATGGACAGAACAGCAGCAAAGGGCGCACGATTGTATGCCTGTTTTGTAGATATTAAATCTGCCTTCGACAGAGTTAACCAAGAGCGTCTATGGGGTAAATTGCAGCATTGGGGGACGCCAACAAAACTATTAGAGGCAATAAAAGTTTTACATGAAGACACATGGGCAAAGGTTAAATTGGGAAATGGAGCCTATACAACGAGGAACATACCAACACACCAGGGCCTAAAACAAGGCTGTGTTTTAGCGCCCACCCTTTTTAACCTTTTTCTTTCCGACTTCGCAATAGTGCTGGACACAGATGAAGTGCCCCCACCTTCATTGGTAAACTCGCGAATTTCCTGCCTGCAACACGCAGATGACATAGTCCTGCTGAGCAAAACCCCAGTTGGTCTACAAAGAGCCTTAAACATACTATCAGCGTACTTAAAACAAGAAGGTCTGGATCTAAACAAAGAAAAAAACAAAGTGGTCCGTCTAGTAGACCCCAAAAAACTTAGATACACATGGACGTACAACGGGACGAAGGTGAACGAACAAGGTTCGTATAAATACCTTGGAGTTACAATTTCCCAGGGAGCAAAACAAACTGAGCATATAACTGCAGTACGCGCAAAAGCCCAAAGCCTAATTTTTGCTTATCGGTTGCTAAAAACAAAAATGGACTGTCCGAACCACAATCACCTCCTGAAGGTTATGTCGGCACAAATTTTACCATCCTTGTCTTATGGTCTCGTCACCTGGTGTGGCAAGGAAATAGACCTACTAAATGAGCTTCAAACCAAAATCTATAAAGCAGTTTTTAACCTTCCAAAGTGTGCTTCAGCCCCGCAAGTTAGGCTGGAATTTGGTCTGCAAAACCAGAAATATAGGAGCATGAGCGGCTTCGTAAAACTGTGTCACAAGTTAAGATCAGCAGATCCGGATTCAATGGATTGGTTAAACTGGGAAGCTATAAAAAATCAAGGAGTGAAGGGAACCCTGTGCCCTTGGGGAAAACATCTGAAATTCTGTGTAAAAGAGCTGGGGTTGGAAGGCACATGGGAGTCCGTGACGGACAAAGCAACCATAAGTAGATTAGTCAACAAGGCAGCAAGGATGAAATCTTTTCAAGATGACAAAGCGTCACTTCTCAAACGGCGACATGGTTGGACCATAATCAACTCCTTTAAAGCTGGACTACCACATGCATACTTATCCTCTCATTTCAATGTGCATTTAAAAAGAGCCTTTACAGACTATAGGATAGGGATGCACATTTCGAAGGATGTAGCACCATCCGGGAAAGGTAACTACCAGACGGAGAGTTGAAGACTATGTGGATACAAAACAGAATCACTGGCTCACTTTTTGTGTGTTTGTCCGGCTCTCCTGGCACAACGTCGTCGATTCTTAAAACAGATCTGCAACGAGTTAAAAATCCGCACCTGCAGGCAAATGGTAACTTGTTGGCTGGGAGGGAGTTCAGTTATTTTGGCTTGCCAGGGAATAAAATTCTTGGCAGAAGTGAAAAAATGCCTGAGTCTTGTGGAACAAGGACAGGGCTAATGAAGCGGGTCACCAACGCTGCCTCGATCCTATTGACTGGTAAATTCTGCACTACTCACGTAATAACATTTTGACCCTAAAGCCTGCGGGAGTATCCCCGAACGAAATTTTTCTAAACTGTGTTACATTATTTTAACAAAGGAGTAGTCTAATTTTTTAGCAAGCATTTTGTCTTTTGTATTATAAAATTATTATGTGGAAATTGTAATGATTTCAATTAATTATGCAATAAATCTTTTTGACACTGACTCATACACCATACAGTAGGAAAGAATGCTAAGAAGCTTAGCATAAGTTCCTTTATAAATGTAATAACATAACATGGCATAACATAACTGTGAGAAATTGGTTGCTACTCAAGCAGCAACCTTACTTTTTGTCAAGGTGAACCACTAATGTCACTAAATGAACCTGTGTTGAACCCTCTCTTAGCTTGGCACAAAGCAGTCAGTCTTAATTTAAAGTCAATGTTTAAAGTATTTAAGCAGCACAGAAACAGTAATAAAGTTAAAACAGAACACAAGAAAAGTTGAATCCCATTTAGAAAATAGAATACATTTGGGTACCATCCAGGACCCAGTGGCCTTAAAGAGGAAACTGAAAACACATCTATTTTCTTGAAGTTCACTTTCCCCACCCCGCTGGGACACTCATGAGTAGCTGTGCGGGTTACGAATTCATGCACCAAAACATAACATTTTATTAAATTATTTGACACCAGAACAACAAAAATCCAAACGGAAGAATCAGAGTTCTTAATTTTTAAGCTTAAAAGTAAATATTAGCCCATAAAAGATCAAAGCGCAAACCGCTGACATTTAGTCACCCCAGTCAAAATCGGAAAATATGGCCAACCACGATGGAGTGCGAGTCATATACAAAAAGTGGATTGTGCCTGGACGGTGCTTACCTGCAGACTTAGAAGAAATTCCCAAAATATGTTCTGAGAACGTAGAAGTTTAGCAGGCAAGGCTACAGGCCATGCTGAAGAAGGAGGCTTCAGCTTCGGGGAACCACTGGATGAAGTTGATGTGAAGATTTCAACGCTCAGGCTAAGTTTTTTTGGGGGAAGTTGAAAATCTCTAGTGGGATGAGGCTGGAGGCTCAAGCCCACAAGGGCTCCACGAGACCAGATACTGCTTCCACGAATGACTGCTGAACAGGATTTGCTACTGTGGAGAAGAACATAGCAGGAACTTCCGCAAAGCCTGGCCGACCATTGATACACCTTGGGTGGAAAGACAAGCAGGTTGGCTCCAGCCTCCTCGCGGTACTCAGAGCTGTTTTTAGCCAAAACTTTTTAAGTCCTACGTTTTGAATTTTGGATATCTGGGACCATTTATTACCACTCAGAACTGGTAAGGCACAACTTGGAGGGTTGGGACTCACTCAGGGTCGGTACAGGGGTTGGTTCAAGGTGGTTGGAGCCTTTTCTGTCCCTGAGACTCTGGTCAGGAGACCAGCCAACTAGCCGTGCAGTCACTCTGGTAGTCTGGGTTTAACACCTTGGCTGCTTTGACTTTTCCCCTCCTGTGCTGCAACTCATGATTTACCATTGTTCATGACGAGCTCAGCTCGTCATAAGCACAGCTCCACTGTGCCTCATGATGAGCTGAGCTCGTCATGAGCATGGATGATCAAGATGATCGTCTGACTGCGCCAGGAGATGACTTGCTCAAGGGGATGCACAATAAAAATTGAATATAAATGCGTGATGTACAATGTATAAACTGTCTGACTCACACATTATGAAGGCCAGAGTACACAATGTCTAAAAATGTTCTACTATTTTTACAGATTAAGTACAACTTTGTATCACATCCACCCTAGCGTGAAAGCCATGGCAGTGTCAGCCATTTTGAATGCTAAATTACTATGGGAGCATCCTCTATTTGGAAATAGCAAAGATTCTGTTCAGTAACCTCCGGGGTCGTATTACAGAAGGTGCCCTGAGGGAAAAGTGGCATTTGCGCTGCTTTGCGCGCCGCAGGGGCACTTTAGTATTATAGAAGGGGGCGCAGATGCTTGTGCATCACCTGCTATAACACCAATAGTGCTGGTGCACTGAAAGTGCCTGCGCAACCTTAAGAGGGTGTCCCCTCATTTAAATGGGGGTGTACCATATTCAAATGAAGGAATTCCATTGACTCTGCGCCCCGCCATATTACAGACACCAGCGCAGAGCCAAAGAAGCCCTCAGGAGGCGCACTGACCGTGTTCCATTTAAAAGGTGGTGCATTGTCAGTGCCCCCCCTAAGAGCAGCCCTCAGCATGGGGTAAAGGGGGTCCCATGGACCCCCCCGACATGCCTTTGCTGGCGAATGCAGTCAGTAACTGCACCTGCCTGCAAGGGGATCTCTAATCCCCTCTGAAAGTGCAGGCAGGAGCTGCCTGCACTGCGAAAACACGGAGCTGCTGCTCCGTGGTCTCATATGAATGCGCTGCCCTGGGTGAGGTAGCGGATGCCCTGGAGGCACCGCATACACCATAACGGGGTGCATTATAATTGTATGTGCCGGCCGCACCATTTGAATTCTACAGTAGTGCCAGGTTGAAGAAAGCAAGAGACCATTTATCCATATCCACTTGTAACCACCATTGACTTAAATTGGAGAGTTGATTTTTGATGAATTTTGCATAGGTTTGTTTTTGAGGAGAATTGCTATCGTCCCAGGAACAGAGAACCTTGGGATCTTCTAATAAACATTTCCAAGACTATTTACAATGTAGGTCAGTAACTTTTTACAAAAGGTGTTTACAGGTGGAACTTCTCTCTAAAAGAATTCAGATGTGATCCCAAAATTGTTTCACTTAATATAAAATGGAAAATCCTTTTTTTTGAATATCTTGAAAATTGGCATGGTTCCAAGAAAAATGTAGAGACCGATCTAGGATATAAACACAATATCATGCCATTAATCAATCCATCCACAAAGTGTTTTTTAATACATTTCCTCCTGCATCAAATATTGAAATAAATATGGTGAAAAAGATAAAAGAAGATCAATTTCGAGTTTTTTTCAAAAGAAAAACATCCAGAATATCATTAGTTGGTCAGCACAAATTTGGGTGGCAGCGTTCCTTTTTGGTCCGCTGTTAGGAAAACAAGAGAAATGGGTAAGAAGCTCACCCCAATTAGCTGCAACATAACCAGCAGTGTATGGGAGACCCACTTCTCCAAAATTTACGCTGCCCACCAGAGGAGCCGCCTACTCCAAACTTAGGACAATTGGCTGGCCTACAGATTGAAGCTCATGAAGTTGCAACAGCTATAAAAGAGAGCCTTGGAAACAAGGCGCCTGGTCCTGATGGTCTGCCCATAGATATTATTAAATATAATACTGATTTATGGGCCCCTATTCTCCTTAATGTTTTTAACAGTCTGCCAACAGCGGCTATGCCGGCCACATGGGCAACAAGTATTATCGTCCCAATTTTTAAAAAGAGAGATAGGACAGAAACAGGTAACTACCGCCAGATCTCCCTTTTGGATAACACCCTGAAAATTTTGGGACGTAAAATTTATAATAGAGTACTTGAATGGACTGAAGACACAGACTTACTGGATCCATGTCAGATGGGATTCCAGAGTGGGTTAGGAACAGTGAAGCAATGCCTGAATCTGAAATTAATAATTGATAAGTATAGCATTGCTCGATCATCTCCCACCTACCTCGCTTTTATGGATCTTTCATCTGCCTTTAATCTAGTGAACAGATCCAAACTCTGGACAATCCTATCAAACAATGGCCTAGACGATACTCTTTTCAGGTTCCTTGCCTATCTCCACACTGACCTGAAAGCACGGGACAGAATTGGGATGGGCGGCGAAGATTCAGGAGCCATTGACATAGGTAGGGGGGTGAGACAGGGGTGCGTTTTAGCACCCCGGTTGTTCATTATTTATATCAATGGCCTATCCAATTGCCTGAAAAAGTCACTACGGATGTTCCGACAATCTTAGGGAAACCCTTACCGGTGCTTTTATATGCAGATGATGTGGTGCTTATGGCCCGCACACCAAATGCTCTTCGTCTACTTGTCCATAGCTTTGTTCATTTTATGGAGGGTCTAGATTTGCGGGTTAATTTTAAAAAATCTTTTATTATGTCTTGTGGTCCCGGCAAAAGGAAGCTCAACACTATACAGATAGGCACATACAAACTTGAATCTGTTCCTATATTTCCCTATTTAGGATTGGTTTTCGCTGCGAACGGCTCGTGGAGTGGGCTTTTGGCCCACGCCACGAGCAAGTTCTCGAAAGCCACCATTTCTGTCTTGAGTCTTCCCCGCCCAAAGAAAATTGGTACCACTAAAGCTATTTTAAAAATTTTTTAGATTACAGTGCTTACCTGTTGCCTCATATGGAGCGGAGGTTTGGGGGTTGGGAAGTAACCATTGTATTCAACGGGAGGAAAGCCGTTTCTGTAGGAAAATATTGGGCGCTTCGATCTCATCCTCTGATTACATTTGTCATAGCGAATTAAATCTTCCATATATAAGTGACTTTATTAGAGCCAGACCAGCACTTTTCTGGATCAGAGTCTGGAGGAATAACGCTGCTGTCCTTACACAAAACATTATAAAAGACTGTTTAAACTGTGATTATGGGATGGCGATTCCATGGCTCTCAGAAGTTTTTAAAACACTGAGTGCAGTGGATAGAGGCAATTTATGTACTGACCCTACTACAATTGAATCTAAGGATAAGGTCGAGGTTAAAAATGCACTGTATGCACTTTATAATATTGAACGGATAGGAAGAGAATCCCAGAAATCAACTGTTGCAAAATATCTAGGGAATGAACTGTGCGGACAACCTCTCCCGCCCTATCTCGCCCTACCTATGACCAGCGGGAGAGATCACTTTTGTTTCGTTTAAGAGCGGGCACAGTGAAATTCTTGTTGTCTTTTCCATTGGGGCATCGACATAGTACTGACTTTAATCCGTGCCCCTGTGATGGTGTCAGCTCACAGGATGATTTGCACTTCCTATTCTTTTGTAAATGTTATCTTAGATATATTAAATGGTTTTTAACTTCTTATTTTAAGAAACATAGACCACTCTCACTTAATGAGTCCTATAGAATGTTAGTTTCCCTGGATTCTGATGAACTAATTTTCCGCACCAGCACTTTTCTGAGACTGATCACAAGAGTGCGCAAAATGATGGAAAATCCCTGAAATTAGAAATTAGTCTTACTGGAGCTGAATTGTATGGAATTCTTAACTATGATATTTTTAAATTATAAAATTTTCTGTATGTATGTATATTGTAATGATTTGCTTTTTTTAATTGCGGTACTTTTATGAATTTTATGAAATTCGAATAAAGGTCTTTTGAACTTGAACATTAGTTGGTGTTGAAATTTCCCATGTAAAACTTTTTTACAGCAAATTTGCCCCATAATTTCACAAAGTGCAAAATTTGTGCTATATGAGAAAATTGTAGTGCAATGCTACTTTAGCACAGTCTTAAATGATTAGCTATAACTTTTAAAAGATCACATAGAATGTTTTGGTGCCCCAGTTTCTGCTTTCACGTGACTGTTGAATCTCCATTATTGCCTAAGATCAAATCCTCCAAAATAAGGAAATAATAATCATAGGATCATAAATAAGCCAAAATCCAGATCCGTTTTTTAGAAAGTGCATTAAAGTGCTAATTGCCTGGCTGTTTTTTGTCTTGAAATAAGGGGTAAATATTTTCCAAAAATCAACACTATCTGGACTAAAGTCTTTTCTTCCTTAACCACTATATTTTAATATTTATGGTCAAGTCCTTGTACCAAGCAATCATCTGTAGAGGGCCTTCTGCTATCTGAGCACACATTATGTGCAGCCACATATGGATCCAGATGGGACCAGTTTTAACAAGTCAACTAGACTTTCCACCGGGGGGCTTACTCAAGAGGGGGCCAATTAATTTCCAAATCCTAGACTTGGTCAGGAAATTTTCATGTTGAAAAATTGAGCTTTATTTGTTTTAGGTTTGGCATTCCCTTTTAACCCCTCATACCTCTTGATCCACTGAATAAATTATTGCAATTCCATATATCAGATACCATAGCACATTCACTGGAAGCACATCCCCTACATGAAATTCCTTGAACCAGGGGATGGGGACCTATTGTCTGGAACCTCCTCTATTTTGATGAGGAGAAATAGCTGGAGAGAATAATGAAGGCTGTACCAGAGACATCACACATTTAGGTTCCAAATCTCACTCCACACTGCAGTTGTCTACCAGTGTCACCATCTTCCTTTTAAAAAAGAGCTTAAGCTGCAGACATGAGTGATGGATGAATGGTCCTAAAATTGTATTTTAAATGACATTTGTGGTTCCTGACACATGTATCAGTGAATCCTTCAAGTAACTCAAATGCTCTCTGGAGAGAAAGGAAAACCAGCGGCAATGGTTCTGATCCTTAAAAAGTGGGAAGCCCCTGCAGGGGAAACGTACGCCTACAATGTTCAGAGATTTCTGACTATTACAAAAATCCCCTGGAGTATCTGAAGGAAAAGTACCTATCTCACAGACCACTTTGTGTATGCCTGGTTGGCCAAACTCAGTGCTTAATTTGTGCCAGTGAATGTGGGTGATGGACCATGCCATTCGTTGCTGGGGACTTATTTATCATCATCAGACTTTAAGCTAGAGCCAAAGAGACGCAGGCAGAAAATAAAATTGCTAGAAAGGGAGAAAACAGGGATGCAAAGAGTGCACATGACTGAGATAAAGCAACAGTAATAAAGTTGCTGTAAAATGTCATTATTCTATTTTTCCTCGTAACCTTACGCACTTCGCAAAAGTGAGAGTGTTGCATGCACTTTCCAACACCTGACACACAACTAGTGTGTTTGTGTGTTTAGCTAGGCTTAATTGTAATGACACCCTTTCAGGATCATCTACCTCTACACAGTAAGGGCTCATTCACCACTACAACGAAATTGACACACCTCACAGTGATAAACCACATCTCTGCATGGAAAACGTACACGTCCTACCCTCCTGACTCAGAAGATTTACACATGGAAATGCAATTGATTCTAAAGATAAATCACAATTATATGCAGAAAAGGATTTGTGATCTGGGTCTGAGCTGCTTGGTTTTTCATTACCATTGGAGCATCAACACAAAAACAATTATTACGGTTATTTTCCTCGACAGCATGTGAGAAAGGCCCACTGACCCTTTATTGTATTTACAAATATGCAAAATAGAGTTATAATTCAAAAGGAGATTTGCATGATAAATGTTGTGCCGTAATCGCCCAGCAGAAACCATAGTGCCGCAAGGAAAAGATTGCTCATTCAAAGACAGGTGAAAGCTCCCTGTTGTCACACTTGAATCAATCTTGAACACTGCAGAGAAATGGCACCATGGTCTGTGTGTACACATCTTTTCTGCCCTTGACGGGCTGTGCACACATTGGCGGGCCGAGCATCTGAGATCACCATCTAGTTCAGGCCTACATAAGCACATAAAGCCTGTTACGAACAAACCCTTCATTGACAAGTGCTTACCTGTGCATCTCATATAATATAATATAATATAATATAATATAATATAATATAATATAATATAATATAATATAATATAATATAATAAAATATAATATAATATAATATAATATATTATAATATAATATAATATAATATAATATAATATAATACGTGATATGATATAATATAATATAACTGAATGTAATGTACTGTAATACAATACAATACAATGTAATATAATATAAGTGGGCCATAGCTGGGTAGGTCATTTGTAGCACTTCACTAAAATATGTAGAGTGGTTCACTGTATTGTACTCTAGGGGTGAAATCTGCACTAAAGGGCAGTTTCACACTAGTTTGACCCAGAGATAAGCATGATCTACCACTCGTATGGTAAATCAGGATATTGAATTCAAATATGCATTAAATTCCATAAATCTGCACTCTTTGTAGCACTTTAAAACGTAGCATTATATTCATACTCAGCTCCTAATTCGATTTGAGTCTTTGCATCACCCTACTGAGCCAAGTGTATTACTCTGCTGGTCCACTGAGGGATCAAAGGCTGCCCTACATGATAGGGTCATTTGCCAGTAATTATGCCTGCTCCTGGGAGAGGAGAGGGTGTGGACAGAATCTGCATGCGCTAATTATTTTTCATAGGCACTTGGTCTAAGAAGGCTCAACTCCACACAAACAAAAGAAGAAAGGCAGACATCTAAATCCAGTCACAGGGCTTCCCTTTAAGGTTTTGGAAGAAAGGGAACAGGGAGCATTAGCAGTTAGGGTAAGAACATGGACTTGTTTTTGAAAGTTTTGGATTTCAGCTGGCACTCAGGGGCTTTTTCTCAAAGGCAGTGGTGCTGCCACCCTATACTTCTGGGTGACAATAGTGGGATGGATTGGGGGGACCCTGGAGAGCTCCCTTGGATCTTTTTTGACTGGTCGGGCTGGAGTGTGGCCTTCTGAAGGAGGGGGCCCCTGACCTGCACTTTTTTTGTTTGTTTTTTGTGAGTTTTATATAGTGCGAACTATACCTGGAGGTATCAGAGCACTTTACACGAGCACCAGTTACGTTACAGACGGACACATTTATTATTATTTTTTTTCCACTGACCCATGTGCTTTGCAAGTGGCCAAAGGAGGCCATGGGACCTGGTGGGTGCAGCTGAGGAAACTTCCGGGCCTAGGAGTAGTGCTGTTTGCTTAGACAGTTGACAGGTCTTATGAGGGCAAGGAGAGCAAAAGAAATCAGTCCTTAGGGGCGGTCCTGCTGGTTTGTTAGCAGTGTGCACCCCATTAGTGAATGTTTATGCTCCTTGGAGCCGTGTGCTGACGAGCACGGGACCCCGCACCTGCGCGCCTTTGTGTGGTACTCTACCTGGTGA
Source organism: Lissotriton vulgaris (assembly GCF_964263255.1). Classification (NCBI taxonomy): domain Eukaryota; kingdom Metazoa; phylum Chordata; class Amphibia; order Caudata; family Salamandridae; genus Lissotriton; species Lissotriton vulgaris. Next base: position 164,863,405 of record NC_141689.1, read on the forward strand.
TATTTGGCAGCCACGCAGCAACCCCAGAAGATAGCCTAATCCCTGTAGATGAGGGGTAAATACCCCGAAACACGTGTACAGGGATGGCGAAGATTTTGAAGATACACGAGAATTCGAAAGAAGATGCATCGCAGAAAACGTAACTACAATTACCATGGTCCTTAGGGGCGATCCTGCTAGTGTGTTAGCAGTTTTTGACCACATTAGTGAAAGGAAAAGAAATCAGGTTCCCAAAGAATTGCATAATTTAGAGCACAGAAGGCCTGCTAAAGACAATGCTGGTGGCAAGGGCGTGCCGCCAGCACCAAAATGAAGCTTTTCTCACGCAGCAAATGATTACAGGTATTAATGCATGTTGTTATAAGATGGTACCCTCTTGGTGAATTTAATGGTGTTGAATTGGTTATCATGACACTTTTCTGCTTTTGGTAATATGATGACCCCCATGGAAAAGACAGTAAATCTACCTTATAATACAATTGTACTGTATTTAGTCTATGTGGGGATATTGTAGTTATAGGGTTCAGGACTTGCCAGGAGTGTGAAGTGTAATGTGTGGACAATAAAGTGCCTTTCCTGTTATAAGAAAAAACATTGAATGGTTAATGAAGGTTTGGGTGCTGTTTGTTGCTGGACTGTAGACTTGGGTACTAGCCCTCACACCCTCCCTTGAGTAGGCCTTGGACTGCTCTGCCTTGCTACCTTGAGTGAGTCTAGTGCTACAAAGAGGTACTTGACTCCCAATAGATGGAAGGTTGCAGGCTTATACTTTGTGAATGTCCAACATTCTTTCCAACTAAAACCACATTTTTATACTGAGCCCTCAGTTTTTTTAATGACAGTGGGGTTGTAGCCTGCTATTGGTATCTGAGTCCTGAGTTCTGAGACATTAGGCAGTTGTCAGCTACCATCAGTGCCTTGGTCCCCCATTTTAATGACAGTGGAATTGTGGCCCCTTCAGGCATCTTGGTCATCAGTTTCATTGACACAGGTTCTGTGACTTGCTGCTAATTTCCAGGCATCAGTTCTAGTAAAAGCAGTGTTGTGTTTTGCTATCAGTCTAGATTATCTGCTGAGGCGTGGATATGGACCATTAGAGGTAAGTACCGATAAAAATAAATAAAACGAATTTCGCCAAATGTGATGCAGCGTGGGCAACGAAATTCGTTTTATTTATTTTTATCGGTACTTACCTCTAATGGTCCATATCCCGCATTTTACAACCCTCCACCCTGACCCTCCCCTGCCTGATGTCATCGCCCCAGTATAACGCCCGGCAGGGGCTGTGCCTGTTTACAGGGTGGAAAGGGATCACACTGGATTTTGGGATTACCCACAAATGTGTATGTTTATGGGTGTTTCCAAAATTCCAAGACAAAGAAAGCACTGTAACACTGCATTCCCACTCTTTTTGTTAGATTTACAACTGCAGATTTCTAGCCTAGATTTCCTTGTGAACCCCTGGCAAGCAGAAGGTTTTTTTTTCAACCGTAACCCTACAATTGTGAATAGGCCCCATGTGGCTTAAACGTTATTCAAAATCTGAATTGTCAATGTAGCAAACCCATTTTGCGATCTGGAAAAAGTTTGTGAATTGCAAAAAGTACTTTTGCAACGCATGGCACATCACAATTAGGATGGGGCATGAAATGGGCTCTCCTGCCTAAATTGTGAATCAAAATTATGTATATCTGCCAGTTACATAGACCTATCTATCTCCCTCAAGACTAGACTGCAAGGGGCTCTGAACACGGCTTCCAGGAAGGCACACAACCTATGGAAATAGGATAGAGCCTGTGATGCCTTGGAGCCTGACTTTGATCCCTGATTGCAAAGTGTATCCAGGGCAAAGCTCTGTCTCTCTCATAAAGACTTCTACAGGACAGGGCCCATTTCCCTCTAGAATGGTTTCCTCTAGAAGGTTCTACCTGGATACTCTCCCTCCCTTTCTTTGGGACCCTGGTAACCATTTATTTTACTTTTGTGTGTTGTGCAACAGCCAGACTGGGAGGATGAGACTTTTCTCAAACTCTGGAATTCTCATTCCCTTCATCTCAGTCAGTTAAATAATCATTGCATGCTCAAGGAAGCCTCAGGACTCATCTTTTCTGTAGAGTCCCCCGTTGCCTTCGATCAGCCATGATGCCCTGGGGTGACTATATTGAGCTTCACCCATTATTCATTCATTCGTTCGTTCAGTCATTCCTTTATTGAGTCATTGATTCACTTAAGCAGATTGCTAAAGCAATGCCCCCATCAGGCAGCTTTCGCATAACCCAAGGTATGTGACCAAGACTCAGTTTTCATCGTATTTTTAACTTGTTCAATCAATCAAGTCGAATATGTAGAGCGCAGGTAATCACCCATGAGGGTGTCCAGGCACTGTGTTCTTTTGGGGGTCAGTCGAAAATTCAGGTCTTGGGTCCCTTTCCGAATCTGCAGGAGAGAGGGTGATGTTCGGAGGTGCAGGGGGAGGTCGTGCCAAGACTTGGTGGTAGGCAAAGGAGCATCCTCCACTGTTGCTTCAGCAGAATCCGGGTGCGCGTGAGGGGTGGAGGAGCGCAGCTGTCTAAAGGGTTGGTGGAAGTTCAGTGGGTGGTTACTATATGCTGGTCTTTGGTTGTGGATGGCCTTGGAGGTGGGTGTCGCCATCTTGAACTGGCATCTTTTCAGGATGGGGAGCCAGTGGAGGTTCCTGAGGTGGGGGGTGATGTGGGTCCGTTTGAGAAGGTTGAGGATGAGGCTGGCAGCTGAGTTCTGTATCGTCTGGAGCCAAACATGATTCCTAGTGGGGTTGATTCAGCCATTCATCCTTCAGAGGTTGAGAAAAAAGAACTTCGTTGAGCTGGGTAATAGTAACACCTTTTATTTACATTCCTGAAACCCCCCCAGAAAAAAAGTGCTCGTTCAAAGTCAAAAGTTATTTTAGTTATATGTCTAGTTGCTTTCTGTCTGGTTTTATAACAGTTCAAAATGTTTTATTGTAGCCTGAAAGGGAGCATGGTGTTGTTGACTAGAGAAGACGTCAATCTTATTTAAAGACGATGCATGGCCTAATCTTAGTGGAGCGTGAAACCCTTGAGGGCGCACGCATCCAATTAATGTCTGGAGCCTGGAGACTTGCAGCACAAAAGCCCATTCCTTATCCTACCTGCTCATAGACAGCCGACCCTGCATACAGATAGGATCATCGCAGAGGGCCACGGAGGAGACAAGCTCATTAAAAGCATCCCTGATGACAACTTGCCCTCCACAACCCCTCCTGCAGAGGAATTTATCTCAGAATCACATGCTGGGCGCCGAGAAAGCACATTTAATCGAGCAGCCGACACCTTCCTCGCGAGCCATTTAGATCAGAGATTCTGAGACCCCTGGTAGGGACCTCTTTAAATCTGCAAAGCACATTTTCCTGTGAAAAACGCATCATTTTTAAGCCTCCGCACATCTTTGGTCATTATCCAAATATTATGTACATTTTGGGAATTTTTCACACTATAAATAGATTTTCTATCTCTGCCTGAATTCCCCGCCCTTAGAAAAACTACAAAGACATCAGAAAAGAAGAGGAGGTGACTGCAGCCAACGAGGCGGAAATACAGTGGCAGATATTAAGAAGCCAGCAGCACTCCTGACATTTACCGGGGTGCTTCTCGGTTTAAACAGCGGCACAGAAGAAGTCTAGTCTGTGGTTAGTGTGTCTGCCTGAATAGTGGCTCTCTGTTGGGAAGCTCTGCACTTGCCCCTATGTGCTGTTTCAATTAGCGCATCTTCTAAACATCCGGGAATCTTGAAAACAAATACAGCGAATGCAATTTGATGTACCCGTCTCACTATTTGTACCATTGGTCTAACAAAGCACTAATGTGATATTTCAGCATACTCGAATGCATTTTTCACAGATTTGAAGTGCTTCTACCTGGGGACAGAGACCCTACAGTGGCGACGGCAGGTTATGATGTGTCACCTGGTGAAGAAAGACCACCTCTTTGATACTGTTTCAAAGAAGGGTTTGGGGATTTAATACATTAGAACTTTGGTTTTAAATAGAAAATTAGATGACACAGGTGTAATGATTGAAAAACCAGATAGTAATGGCAATTCCACTCTTATCCAAAGGGTAGAGTTTGCATGTTCCGCAGTGAGTTGATGGATGGCGGCCATCCCAAGACGGTCGTCATGATATGCCAGTTGTCCGGAGCAGGAAAATGGCTTGGTGGATCAGGTTCTGCTAGAGAGAGGAGCTCCCATCTGGCGCTGGAGATTGGCCATTTGCAGGGATTCCCATGCGGATCAGAGTGCCCCTGCGTGCTGCAGCAGCTCCAGACACTCTTGCCAGTCCTATTCACCAATGGACCTCTAAAAGCGGGTGTTGGACTTGGCCCATTTTGCAGGGTCATCCCTAAACTGTTTGACCTCCTCCTAGCCTTTTTGCTGACATGGTGTTGTTGGTTTTAGGACTCTGGGCACTTTACCACTGGGTAGCAGTGCAGAGTGTGTGTGCTCTCTGCCCTCCATAGGGTAACATTGGGAACTTCCCCCTTATGGGTTAAATCCTAAATAAAACTAAATAAGTATGACATGTTTGGTATGTGTGGAATAGAAGTGATAAATGCTGCGCAATGGTGTGCGCAGATTTACATTTACTATTTTAAGAAAGCCAGTTTTAGAAGTTGGCATTTCTGGGTGCTGTGTGCCTGCCTGCATGTATGTTTCTAGAAGTGACTAGGGCTGGTGAGGAGTGGGTGGCTCCAGGGAGGTAGGGTCAGGCTGAGTGGGTGGTCTGCAACTGGAGTAGTGGGCGGAGGAATTCCCTGTCCCTGACTAAGTCAGTGCCTGCCCAGTGCCAGGCTAGCTCCGCCCGCCACTAACATCCCTCCCAGTGCCAGTTGGGACTGGAACTTCCAAGTCCCTTCCAGAAACCCCTACCCCCAGACCCTACCATAAGATTCTACTCCCTTCCAGACGCACGGCAGGGAGGTGTACAAATACAGGGGCTATGAGCCCATGGTGTTGTGCCTGTGCTGACGTAGAGGGGACACTCTGCCAGGAGGAACCGCCGCAGGACGATGCGTGCTGGCCTCTGTGCACAACTTTGCCATTTTGCCTTCTGCAGGACCCAGGAAGAGACCCTGCTGGAGTAAAGGCTGCTGTGCTGGGAGGATCGCCACCTTACTAAGTTAGACTGTTCTTAGGAACTGCTACTTCGTTGTGCTGAGCTGCCCTACTGACTGCTGACCTTTGCCCAGCCTGTGCCTATTTCCTAGCATCTTGTGGGGGCAACAATTGGACTCCTGCCCCAGAGGACTATGGTCTCTGCCTGTAGTTTTAAATAAGAGGAGTAGGTGACCTGCAGCGCTGTGCTGCCAACCTGGTGAGAGGGAATTCCGGCTTGGTGGATTCCCCCCCTTTTGCTCCTGAAACTAGCTGGAGCCCACCCCGCATGTGGATACCTTTTTAGTCACAAGCGGGAGCCTACCCCGCAACTTTGTGTTTGTTAAACCTCGCGGGTGCCTTCCCCGAGTTCTGCCTGCTTTTTTTAAAGCCAGGAGCGGGTGACCACCTCGCTTTCTGAAATCCCCGGGAAGAATCACCACCACGACCCGAGGTTCCACTGAGGGCGGCGGTGCTGCCTGAGGCAACCGGGAGTGGGAAGGAGCAACCCGGAAGCCAGGCGGACAAGAGGAAAGAAGGCGGGGCTCCTGTGGTGCCGAGGGAGCCCCGTGACTGTCAAGAAGCCCTGGCAGGAGCCTACCCCGCGTTGGCACATCGCCAAGAGGACACTGGAGACTTTGCTCCATAGGTGGGGGCTCCCAGTGAGCAGAGGGGAGCCGCTTGCGTCTGCCAAATTCCCCTGCCACTGGAGAGAGGAGCAGTGCAGCGGTGGGAGTCAGGCGAGTTTGGGCCTGTTCGTCGGCGGGGCTCCCGTGATTGGAGAGAGCCCCGCATGCTGTCTGCCTGGACCCTGCAGCACCAGCGAGTCCGGCTGTGACCTCACCAACCCAACCCCCAAGGAGTGGTGAGTGGGGCTGGGCTCTGGCAGTTGGGAGGTGGGGGCTGCCTTCCATGTGTTGCGGGCCAGTGTTTGGGAAACTGCACAGTGATGCCGCAGTTGCAGGCCGCTGCACTGTGTTGTGATCATTTTAATTTAGAGCCCCAGGAAGGGGGGCTCCAACGAGCCAGTGTCTGTGTGGCTCCAGCTGCCCATGGAAAAGGAGGCAGCTGCACCGATGGGGCCATATTGTTGTTAAATACTAGAGTGGGACTCTCCCGGCCCGCAGCGGTGAAGGGCCATGGTACTAACTTTGGCCATTTTTAATTTCAGAGTCCAGAGAGGGACTCCCATGTTGGCCGTGACCTGTGGGCCTCATCTTGCACAGCTGCGCCATGCAGGAGCGGGCATCTGCAACGTTGTTGGTGACAATTCTTTCAGAGTGCCAAAGTGGGGCTCCAACTTGCACTGTTAGCGCCACATTCTTTTGAGTCCCAGAGGTGGGGGGGCTCACCTAGGTCACAGCTGTACCACAGGAGCGGGCAGTTGCAACGGTGTGGGCACTTTGGTACTTTCAAGCCCCAGAGTAGGGGTTCCCCAGGCGCAGGAGCGCTACAGTCTAATCTACACCGTGGATGGCAATTAAACTGTGAGCAGTCTTCCCCTCAGGTTTTGCATTGCTAATATTATGCCTAATTTGTGTATGATTCAGAAAAGGGGGTGGATCAAGCCCTGATCTTTGGACTGGGTAAGAGTGGTCTGCTTAATTCAGACACTCTGTTCATCACCACCCCCTTTTCTGAATCATTTTTGTCCACCATAAGCGTGGAAGGGTATACTCAGATGTGAGTCCCTAGCTCATTGCACCATCAGGATTCAAGCAAGCCGGGCCGAAGACGGCTGAAATGCCAGAAACCGGTCCCCAGTAGCTTGTTTCCTTCCCAGTATAAGAATTGGCTTGGTAGTTTGGTCTGCCCTGTTCCCATGATGCACTGGGCCAGGGTCAGACTAATTTGCATATAGCCAAGTTCTGAGCTGGGATGGTGCAGTGAGCTGAAAAACGGTGATGGATCAAGCCCTGATCTTTGGACTGGGTAAGAGTGGTCTGCTTAATTCAGACACTCTGTTCATCACCACCCCCTTTTCTGAATCATTTTTGTCCACCATAAGCGTGGAAGGGTATACTCAGATGTGAGTCCATAGCTCATTGCAACATCAGGATTCAAGCAAGCCGGGCCGAAGACGGCTGAAATGCCAGAAACCGGTCCCCGGTAGCTTGTTTCCTTCCCAGTATAAGAATTGGCTTGGTAGTTTGGTCTGCCCTGTTCCCATGATGCACTTGGCCAGGGTAAGACTAATTTGCATATAGCCAAGTTCTGAGCTGGGATGGTGCAGTGAGCTGAAAAACGGTGATGGATCAAGCCCTGATCTTTGGACTGGGTAAGAGTGGTCTGCTTAATTCAGACACTCTGTTCATCACCACCCCCTTTTCTGAATCATTTTTGTCCACCATAAGCGTGGAAGGGTATACTCAGATGTGAGTCCCTAGCTCATTGCACCATCAGGATTCAAGCATGCCGGGGCGAAGACGGCTGAAATGCCAGAAACCGGTCCCCGGTAGCTTGTTTCCTTCCCAGTATAAGAATTGGCTTGGTAGTTTGGTCTGCCCTGTTCCCATGATGCACTGGGCCAGGGTCAGACTAATTTGCATATAGCCAAGTTCTGAGCTGGGATGGTGCAGTGAGCTGAAAAACGGTGATGGATCAAGCCCTGATCTTTGGACTGGGTAAGAGTGGTCTGCTTAATTCAGACACTCTGTTCATCACCACCCCCTTTTCTGAATCATTTTTGTCCACCATAAGCGTGGAAGGGTATACTCAGATGTGAGTCCCTAGCTCATTGCACCATCAGGATTCAAGCAAGCCGGGCCGAAGACGGCTGAAATGCCAGAAACCGGTCCCCGGTAGCTTGTTTCCTTCCCAGTATAAGAATTGGCTTGGTAGTTTGGTCTGCCCTGTTCCCATGATGCACTGGGCCAGGGTCAGACTAATTTGCATATAGCCAAGTTCTGAGCTGGGATGGTGCAGTGAGCTGAAAAACGGTGATGGATCAAGCCCTGATCTTTGGACTGGGTAAGAGTGGTCTGCTTAATTCAGACACTCTGTTAATCACCACCCCCTTTTCTGAATCATTTTTGTCCACCATAAGCGTGGAAGGGTATACTCAGATGTGAGTCCATAGCTCATTGCAACATCAGGATTCAAGCAAGCCGGGCCAAAGACGGCTGAAATGCAGGAAACCGGTCCCCAGTAGCTTGTTTCCTTCCCAGTATAAGAATTGGCTTGGTAGTTTGGTCTGCCCTGTTCCCATGATGCACTGGTCCTAGGTCAGACTAATTTGCATATAGCCAAGTTCTGAGCTGGGATGGTGCAGTGAGCTGAAAAACGGTGATGGATCAAGCCCTGATCTTTGGACTGGGTAAGAGTGGTCTGCTTAATTCAGACACTCTGTTCATCACCACCCCCTTTTCTGAATCATTTTTGTCCACCATAAGCGTGGAAGGGTATACTCAGATGTGAGTCCCTAGCTCATTGCACCATCAGGATTCAAGCAAGCCGGGCCGAAGACGGCTGAAATGCCAGAAACCGGTCCCCGGTAGCTTGTTTCCTTCCCAGTATAAGAATTGGCTTGGTAGTTTGGTCTGCCCTGTTCCCATGATGCACTGGGCCAGGGTCAGACTAATTTGCATATAGCCAAGTTCTGAGCTGGGATGGTGCAGTGAGCTGAAAAACGGTGATGGATCAAGCCCTGATCTTTGGACTGGGTAAGAGTGGTCTGCTTAATTCAGACACTCTGTTCATCACCACCCCCTTTTCTGAATCATTTTTGTCCACCATAAGCGTGGAAGGGTATACTCAGATGTGAGTCCCTAGCTCATTGCACCATCAGGATTCAAGCAAGCCGGGCCGAAGACGGCTGAAATGCCAGAAACCGGTCCCCGGTAGCTTGTTTCCTTCCCAGTATAAGAATTGGCTTGGTAGTTTGGTCTGCCCTGTTCCCATGATGCACTGGGCCAGGGTCAGACTAATTTGCATATAGCCAAGTTCTGAGCTGGGATGGTGCAGTGAGCTGAAAAACGGTGATGGATCAAGCCCTGATCTTTGGACTGGGTAAGAGTGGTCTGCTTAATTCAGACACTCTGTTCATCACTACCCCCTTTTCTGAATCATTTTTGTCCACCATAAGCGTGGATGGGTATACTCAGATGTGAGTCCCTAGCTCATTGCACCATCAGGATTCAAGCAAGCCGGGCCGAAGACGGCTGAAATGCCAGAAACCGGTCCCCGGTAGCTTGTTTCCTTCCCAGTATAAGAATTGGCTTGGTAGTTTGGTCTGCCCTGTTCCCATGATGCACTGGGCCAGGGTCAGACTAATTTGCATATAGTCAAGTTCTGAGCTGGGATGGTGCAGTGAGCTGAAAAACGGTGATGGATCAAGCCCTGATCTTTGGACTGGGTAAGAGTGGTCTGCTTAATTCAGACACTCTGTTCATCACCACCCCCTTTTCTGAATCATTTTTGTCCACCATAAGCGTGGAAGGGTATACTCAGATGTGAGTCCCTAGCTCATTGCACCATCAGGATTCAAGCAAGCCGGGCCGAAGACGGCTGAAATGCCAGAAACCGGTCCCCGGTAGCTTGTTTCCTTCCCAGTATAAGAATTGGCTTGGTAGTTTGGTCTGCCCTGTTCCCATGATGCACTGGGCCAGGGTCAGACTAATTTGCATATAGCCAAGTTCTGAGCTGGGATGGTGCAGTGAGCTGAAAAACGGTGATGGATCAAGCCCTGATCTTTGGACTGGGTAAGAGTGGTCTGCTTAATTCAGACACTCTGTTCATCACCACCCCCTTTTCTGAATCATTTTTGTCCACCATAAGCGTGGAAGGGTATACTCAGATGTGAGTCCATAGCTCATTGCACCATCAGGATTCAAGCAAGCCGGGCCGAAGACGTCTGAAATGCCAGAAACCGGTCCCCAGTAGCTTGTTTCCTTCCCAGTATAAGAATTGGCTTGGTAGTTTGGTCTGCCCTGTTCCCATGATGCACTGGGCCAGGGTCAGACTAATTTGCATATAGCCAAGTTCTGAGCTGGGATGGTGCAGTGAGCTGAAAAACGGTGATGGATCAAGCCCTGATCTTTGGACTGGGTAAGAGTGGTCTGCTTAATTCAGACACTCTGTTCATCACCACCCCCTTTTCTGAATCATTTTTGTCCACCATAAGCGTGGAAGGGTATACTCAGATGTGAGTCCCTAGCTCATTGCACCATCAGGATTCAAGCAAGCCGGGCCGAAGACGGCTGAAATGCCAGAAACCGGTCCCCGGTAGCTTGTTTCCTTCCCAGTATAAGAATTGGCTTGGTAGTTTGGTCTGCCCTGTTCCCATGATGCACTGGGCCAGGGTCAGACTAATTTGCATATAGCCAAGTTCTGAGCTGGGATGGTGCAGTGAGCTGAAAAACGGTGATGGATCAAGCCCTGATCTTTGGACTGGGTAAGAGTGGTCTGCTTAATTCAGACACTCTGTTCATCACCACCCCCTTTTCTGAATCATTTTTGTCCACCATAAGCGTGGAAGGGTATACTCAGATGTGAGTCCCTAGCTCATTGCACCATCAGGATTCAAGCAAGCCGGGCCGAAGACGGCTGAAATGCCAGAAACCGGTCCCCGGTAGCTTGTTTCCTTCCCAGTATAAGAATTGGCTTGGTAGTTTGGTCTGCCCTGTTCCCATGATGCACTGGGCCAGGGTCTGACTAATTTGCATATAGCCAAGTTCTGAGCTGGGATGGTGCAGTGAGCTGAAAAACGGTGATGGATCAAGCCCTGATCTTTGGACTGGGTAAGAGTGGTCTGCTTAATTCAGACACTCTGTTCATCACCACCCCCTTTTCTGAATCATTTTTGTCCACCATAAGTGTGGAAGGGTATACTCAGATGTAAGTCCCTAGCTCATTGCACCATCAGGATTCAAGCAAGCCGGGCCGAAGACGGCTGAAATGCCAGAAACCGGTCCCCGGTAGCTTGTTTCCTTTCCAGTATAAGAATTGGCTTGGTAGTTTGGTCTGCCCTGTTCCCATGATGCACTGGGCCAGGGTCAGACTAATTTGCATATAGCCAAGTTCTGAGCTGGGATGGTGCAGTGAGCTGAAAAACGGTGATGGATTAAGCCCTGATCTTTGGACTGGGTAAGAGTGGTCTGCTTAATTCAGACACTCTGTTCATCACCGCCCCCTTTTCTGAATCATTTTTGTCCACCATAAGCGTGGAAGGGTATACTCAGATGTAAGTCCCTAGCTCATTGCACCATCAGGATTCAAGCAAGCCGGGCCGAAGACGGCTGAAATGCCAGAAACCGGTCCCCGGTAGCTTGTTTCCTTCCCAGTATTAGAATTGGCTTGGTAGTTTGGTCTGCCCTGTTCCCATGATGCACTGGGCCAGGGTCAGACTAATTTGCATATAGTCAAGTTCTGAGCTGGGATGGTGCAGTGACCTGAAAAACGGTGATGGATCAAGCCCTGATCATTGGACTGGGTAAGAGTGGTCTGCTTAATTCAGACACTCTGTTCATCACCACCCCCTTTTCTGAATCATTTTTGTCCACCATAAGCGTGGAAGGGTATACTCAGATGTGAGTCCCTAGCTCATTGCACCATCAGGATTCAAGCAAGCCGGGCCGAAGACGGCTGAAATGCCAGAAACCGGTCCCCGGTAGCTTGTTTCCTTCCCAGTATAAGAATTGGCTTGGTAGTTTGGTCTGCCCTGTTCCCATGATGCACTGGGCCAGGGTCAGACTAATTTGCATATAGCCAAGTTCTGAGCTGGGATGGTGCAGTGAGCTGAAAAACGGTGATGGATCAAGCCCTGATCTTTGGACTGGGTAAGAGTGGTCTGCTTAATTCAGACACTCTGTTCATCACCACCCCCTTTTCTGAATCATTTTTGTCCACCATAAGCGTGGAAGGGTATACTCAGATGTGAGTCCCTAGCTCATTGCACCATCAGGATTCAAGCAAGCCGGGCCGAAGACGGCTGAAATGCCAGAAACCGGTCCCCGGTAGCTTGTTTCCTTCCCAGTATAAGAATTGGCTTGGTAGTTTGGTCTGCCCTGTTCCCATGATGCACTGGGCCAGGGTCAGACTAATTTGCATATAGCCAAGTTCTGAGCTGGGATGGTGCAGTGAGCTGAAAAACGGTGATGGATCAAGCCCTGATCTTTGGACTGGGTAAGAGTGGTCTGCTTAATTCAGACACTCTGTTCATCACCACCCCCTTTTCTGAATCATTTTTGTCCACCATAAGCGTGGAAGGGTATACTCAGATGGGAGTCCATAGCTCATTGCACCATCAGGATTCAAGCAAGCCGGGCCGAAGACGGCTGAAATGCCAGAAACCGGTCCCCAGTAGCTTGTTTCCTTCCCAGTATAAGAATTGGCTTGGTAGTTTGGTCTGCCCTGTTCCCATGATGCACTGGGCCAGGGTCAGACTAATTTGCATATAGCCAAGTTCTGAGCTGGGATGGTGCAGTGAGCTGAAAAACGGTGATGGATCAAGCCCTGATCTTTGGACTGGGTAAGAGTGGTCTGCTTAATTCAGACACTCTGTTCATCACTACCCCCTTTTCTGAATCATTTTTGTCCACCATAAGCGTGGATGGGTATACTCAGATGTGAGTCCCTAGCTCATTGCACCATCAGGATTCAAGCAAGCCGGGCCGAAGACGGCTGAAATGCCAGAAACCAGTCCCCGGTAGCTTGTTTCCTTCCCAGTATAAGAATTGGCTTGGTAGTTTGGTCTGCCCTGTTCCCATGATGCACTGGGCCAGGGTCAGACTAATTTGCATATAGTCAAGTTCTGAGCTGGGATGGTGCAGTGAGCTGAAAAACGGTGATGGATCAAGCCCTGATCTTTGGACTGGGTAAGAGTGGTCTGCTTAATTCAGACACTCTGTTCATCACCACCCCCTTTTCTGAATCATTTTTGTCCACCATAAGCGTGGAAGGGTATACTCAGATGTGAGTCCCTAGCTCATTGCACCATCAGGATTCAAGCAAGCCGGGCCGAAGACGGCTGAAATGCCAGAAACCGGTCCCCGGTAGCTTGTTTCCTTCCCAGTATAAGAATTGGCTTGGTAGTTTGGTCTGCCCTGTTCCCATGATGCACTGGGCCAGGGTCAGACTAATTTGCATATAGCCAAGTTCTGAGCTGGGATGGTGCAGTGAGCTGAAAAACGGTGATGGATCAAGCCCTGATCTTTGGACTGGGTAAGAGTGGTCTGCTTAATTCAGACACTCTGTTCATCACCACCCCCTTTTCTGAATCATTTTTGTCCACCATAAGCGTGGAAGGGTATACTCAGATGTGAGTCCATAGCTCATTGCACCATCAGGATTCAAGCAAGCCGGGCCGAAGACGGCTGAAATGCCAGAAACCGGTCCCCAGTAGCTTGTTTCCTTCCCAGTATAAGAATTGGCTTGGTAGTTTGGTCTGCCCTGTTCCCATGATGCACTGGGCCAGGGTCAGACTAATTTGCATATAGCCAAGTTCTGAGCTGGGATGGTGCAGTGAGCTGAAAAACGGTGATGGATCAAGCCCTGATCTTTGGACTGGGTAAGAGTGGTCTGCTTAATTCAGACACTCTGTTCATCACCACCCCCTTTTCTGAATCATTTTTGTCCACCATAAGCGTGGAAGGGTATACTCAGATGTGAGTCCCTAGCTCATTGCACCATCAGGATTCAAGCAAGCCGGGCCGAAGACGGCTGAAATGCCAGAAACCGGTCCCCGGTAGCTTGTTTCCTTCCCAGTATAAGAATTGGCTTGGTAGTTTGGTCTGCCCTGTTCCCATGATGCACTGGGCCAGGGTCAGACTAATTTGCATATAGCCAAGTTCTGAGCTGGGATGGTGCAGTGAGCTGAAAAACGGTGATGGATCAAGCCCTGATCTTTGGACTGGGTAAGAGTGGTCTGCTTAATTCAGACACTCTGTTCATCACCACCCCCTTTTCTGAATCATTTTTGTCCACCATAAGCGTGGAAGGGTATACTCAGATGTGAGTCCCTAGCTCATTGCACCATCAGGATTCAAGCAAGCCGGGCCGAAGACGGCTGAAATGCCAGAAACCGGTCCCCGGTAGCTTGTTTCCTTCCCAGTATAAGAATTGGCTTGGTAGTTTGGTCTGCCCTGTTCCCATGATGCACTGGGCCAGGGTCAGACTAATTTGCATATAGCCAAGTTCTGAGCTGGGATGGTGCAGTGAGCTGAAAAACGGTGATGGATCAAGCCCTGATCTTTGGACTGGGTAAGAGTGGTCTGCTTAATTCAGACACTCTGTTCATCACCACCCCCTTTTCTGAATCATTTTTGTCCACCATAAGCGTGGAAGGGTATACTCAGATGTGAGTCCATAGCTCATTGCACCATCAGGATTCAAGCAAGCCGGGCCGAAGACGGCTGAAATGCCAGAAACCGGTCCCCAGTAGCTTGTTTCCTTCCCAGTATAAGAATTGGCTTGGTAGTTTGGTCTGCCCTGTTCCCATGATGCACTGGGCCAGGGTCAGACTAATTTGCATATAGCCAAGTTCTGAGCTGGGATGGTGCAGTGAGCTGAAAAACGGTGATGGATCAAGCCCTGATCTTTGGACTGGGTAAGAGTGGTCTGCTTAATTCAGACACTCTGTTCATCACCACCCCCTTTTCTGAATCATTTTTGTCCACCATAAGCGTGGAAGGGTATACTCAGATGTGAGTCCCTAGCTCATTGCACCATCAGGATTCAAGCAAGCCGGGCCGAAGACGGCTGAAATGCCAGAAACCGGTCCCCGGTAGCTTGTTTCCTTCCCAGTATAAGAATTGGCTTGGTAGTTTGGTCTGCCCTGTTCCCATGATGCACTGGGCCAGGGTCAGACTAATTTGCATATAGCCAAGTTCTGAGCTGGGATGGTGCAGTGAGCTGAAAAACGGTGATGGATCAAGCCCTGATCTTTGGACTGGGTAAGAGTGGTCTGCTTAATTCAGACACTCTGTTCATCACCACCCCCTTTTCTGAATCATTTTTGTCCACCATAAGCGTGGAAGGGTATACTCAGATGTGAGTCCCTAGCTCATTGCACCATCAGGATTCAAGCAAGCCGGGCCGAAGACGGCTGAAATGCCAGAAACCGGTCCCCGGTAGCTTGTTTCCTTCCCAGTATAAGAATTGGCTTGGTAGTTTGGTCTGCCCTGTTCCCATGATGCACTGGGCCAGGGTCAGACTAATTTGCATATAGCCAAGTTCTGAGCTGGGATGGTGCAGTGAGCTGAAAAACGGTGATGGATCAAGCCCTGATCTTTGGACTGGGTAAGAGTGGTCTGCTTAATTCAGACACTCTGTTCATCACCACCCCCTTTTCTGAATCATTTTTGTCCACCATAAGTGTGGAAGGGTATACTCAGATGTAAGTCCCTAGCTCATTGCACCATCAGGATTCAAGCAAGCCGGGCCGAAGACGGCTGAAATGCCAGAAACCGGTCCCCGGTAGCTTGTTTCCTTCCCAGTATAAGAATTGGCTTGGTAGTTTGGTCTGCCCTGTTCCCATGATGCACTGGGCCAGGGTCAGACTAATTTGCATATAGCCAAGTTCTGAGCTGGGATGGTGCAGTGAGCTGAAAAACGGTGATGGATCAAGCCCTGATCTTTGGACTGGGTAAGAGTGGTCTGCTTAATTCAGACACTCTGTTCATCACCGCCCCCTTTTCTGAATCATTTTTGTCCACCATAAGCGTGGAAGGGTATACTCAGATGTGAGTCCCTAGCTCATTGCACCATCAGGATTCAAGCAAGCCGGGCCGAAGACGGCTGAAATGCCAGAAACCGGTCCCCGGTAGCTTGTTTCCTTCCCAGTATAAGAATTGGCTTGGTAGTTTGGTCTGCCCTGTTCCCATGATGCACTGGGCCAGGGTCAGACTAATTTGCATATAGTCAAGTTCTGAGCTGGGATGGTGCAGTGACCTGAAAAACGGTGATGGATCAAGCCCTGATCTTTGGACTGGGTAAGAGTGGTCTGCTTAATTCAGACACTGTTCATCACCACCCCCTTTTCTGAATCATTTTTGTCCACCATAAGCGTGGAAGGGTATACTCAGATGTGAGTCCCTAGCTCATTGCACCATCAGGATTCAAGCAAGCCGGGCCGAAGACGGCTGAAATGCCAGAAACCGGTCCCCGGTAGCTTGTTTCCTTCCCAGTATAAGAATTGGCTTGGTAGTTTGGTCTGCCCTGTTCCCATGATGCACTGGGCCAGGGTCAGACTAATTTGCATATAGCCAAGTTCTGAGCTGGGATGGTGCAGTGAGCTGAAAAACGGTGATGGATCAAGCCCTGATCTTTGGACTGGGTAAGAGTGGTCTGCTTAATTCAGACACTCTGTTCATCACCACCCCCTTTTCTGAATCATTTTTGTCTACCATAAGCGTGGAAGGGTATACTCAGATGTGAGTCCCTAGCTCATTGCACCATCAGGATTCAAGCAAGCCGGGCCGAAGACGGCTGAAATGCCAGAAACCGGTCCCCGGTAGCTTGTTTCCTTCCCAGTATAAGAATTGGCTTGGTAGTTTGGTCTGCCCTGTTCCCATGATGCACTGGGCCAGGGTCAGACTAATTTGCATATAGCCAAGTTCTGAGCTGGGATGGTGCAGTGAGCTGAAAAACGGTGATGGATCAAGCCCTGATCTTTGGACTGGGTAAGAGTGGTCTGCTTAATTCAGACACTCTGTTCATCACCACCCCCTTTTCTGAATCATTTTTGTCCACCATAAGCGTGGAAGGGTATACTCAGATGTGAGTCCATAGCTCATTGCACCATCAGGATTCAAGCAAGCCGGGCCGAAGACGGCAGAAATGCCAGAAACCGGTCCCCAGTAGCTTGTTTCCTTCCCAGTATAAGAATTGGCTTGGTAGTTTGGTCTGCCCTGTTCCCATGATGCACTGGGCCAGGGTCAGACTAATTTGCATATAGCCAAGTTCTGAGCTGGGATGGTGCAGTGAGCTGAAAAACGGTGATGGATCAAGCCCTGATCTTTGGACTGGGTAAGAGTGGTCTGCTTAATTCAGACACTCTGTTCATCACCACCCCCTTTTCTGAATCATTTTTGTCCACCATAAGCGTGGAAGGGTATACTCAGATGTGAGTCCCTAGCTCATTGCACCATCAGGATTCAAGCAAGCCGGGCCGAAGACGGCTGAAATGCCAGAAACCGGTCCCCGGTAGCTTGTTTCCTTCCCAGTATAAGAATTGGCTTGGTAGTTTGGTCTGCCCTGTTCCCATGATGCACTGGGCCAGGGTCAGACTAATTTGCATATAGCCAAGTTCTGAGCTGGGATGGTGCAGTGAGCTGAAAAACGGTGATGGATCAAGCCCTGATCTTTGGACTGGGTAAGAGTGGTCTGCTTAATTCAGACACTCTGTTCATCACCACCCCCTTTTCTGAATCATTTTTGTCCACCATAAGCGTGGAAGGGTATACTCAGATGGGAGTCCATAGCTCATTGCACCATCAGGATTCAAGCAAGCCGGGCCGAAGACGGCTGAAATGCCAGAAACCGGTCCCCAGTAGCTTGTTTCCTTCCCAGTATAAGAATTGGCTTGGTAGTTTGGTCTGCCCTGTTCCCATGATGCACTGGGCCAGGGTCAGACTAATTTGCATATAGCCAAGTTCTGAGCTGGGATGGTGCAGTGAGCTGAAAAACGGTGATGGATCAAGCCCTGATCTTTGGACTGGGTAAGAGTGGTCTGCTTAATTCAGACACTCTGTTCATCACTACCCCCTTTTCTGAATCATTTTTGTCCACCATAAGCGTGGATGGGTATACTCAGATGTGAGTCCCTAGCTCATTGCACCATCAGGATTCAAGCAAGCCGGGCCGAAGACGGCTGAAATGCCAGAAACCGGTCCCCAGTAGCTTGTTTCCTTCCCAGTATAAGAATTGGCTTGGTAGTTTGGTCTGCCCTGTTCCCATGATGCACTGGGCCAGGGTCAGACTAATTTGCATATAGCCAAGTTCTGAGCTGGGATGGTGCAGTGAGCTGAAAAACGGTGATGGATCAAGCCATGATCTTTGGACTGGGTAAGAGTGGTCTGCTTAATTCAGACACTCTGTTCATCACTACCCCCTTTTCTGAATCATTTTTGTCCACCATAAGCGTGGATGGGTATACTCAGATGTGAGTCCCTAGCTCATTGCACCATCAGGATTCAAGCAAGCCGGGCCGAAGACGGCTGAAATGCCAGAAACCAGTCCCCGGTAGCTTGTTTCCTTCCCAGTATAAGAATTGGCTTGGTAGTTTGGTCTGCCCTGTTCCCATGATGCACTGGGCCAGGGTCAGACTAATTTGCATATAGTCAAGTTCTGAGCTGGGATGGTGCAGTGAGCTGAAAAACGGTGATGGATCAAGCCCTGATCTTTGGACTGGGTAAGAGTGGTCTGCTTAATTCAGACACTCTGTTCATCACCACCCCCTTTTCTGAATCATTTTTGTCCACCATAAGCGTGGAAGGGTATACTCAGATTTGAGTCCCTAGCTCATTGCACCATCAGGATTCAAGCAAGCCGGGCCGAAGACGGCTGAAATGCCAGAAACCGGTCCCCGGTAGCTTGTTTCCTTCCCAGTATAAGAATTGGCTTGGTAGTTTGGTCTGCCCTGTTCCCATGATGCACTGGGCAAGGGTCAGACTAATTTGCATATAGCCAAGTTCTGAGCTGGGATGGTGCAGTGAGCTGAAAAACGGTGATGGATCAAGCCCTGATCTTTGGACTGGGTAAGAGTGGTCTGCTTAATTCAGACACTCTGTTCATCACCACCCCCTTTTCTGAATCATTTTTGTCCACCATAAGCGTGGAAGGGTATACTCAGATGTGAGTCCATAGCTCATTGCACCATCAGGATTCAAGCAAGCCGGGCCGAAGACGGCTGAAATGCCAGAAACCGGTCCCCAGTAGCTTGTTTCCTTCCCAGTATAAGAATTGGCTTGGTAGTTTGGTCTGCCCTGTTCCCATGATGCACTGGGCCAGGGTCAGACTAATTTGCATATAGCCAAGTTCTGAGCTGGGATGGTGCAGTGAGCTGAAAAACGGTGATGGATCAAGCCCTGATCTTTGGACTGGGTAAGAGTGGTCTGCTTAATTCAGACACTCTGTTCATCACCACCCCCTTTTCTGAATCATTTTTGTCCACCATAAGCGTGGAAGGGTATACTCAGATGTGAGTCCCTAGCTCATTGCACCATCAGGATTCAAGCAAGCCGGGCCGAAGACGGCTGAAATGCCAGAAACCGGTCCCCGGTAGCTTGTTTCCTTCCCAGTATAAGAATTGGCTTGGTAGTTTGGTCTGCCCTGTTCCCATGATGCACTGGGCCAGGGTCAGACTAATTTGCATATAGCCAAGTTCTGAGCTGGGATGGTGCAGTGAGCTGAAAAACGGTGATGGATCAAGCCCTGATCTTTGGACTGGGTAAGAGTGGTCTGCTTAATTCAGACACTCTGTTCATCACCACCCCCTTTTCTGAATCATTTTTGTCCACCATAAGCGTGGAAGGGTATACTCAGATGTGAGTCCCTAGCTCATTGCACCATCAGGATTCAAGCAAGCCGGGCCGAAGACGGCTGAAATGCCAGAAACCGGTCCCCGGTAGCTTGTTTCCTTCCCAGTATAAGAATTGGCTTGGTAGTTTGGTCTGCCCTGTTCCCATGATGCACTGGGCCAGGGTCTGACTAATTTGCATATAGCCAAGTTCTGAGCTGGGATGGTGCAGTGAGCTGAAAAACGGTGATGGATCAAGCCCTGATCTTTGGACTGGGTAAGAGTGGTCTGCTTAATTCAGACACTCTGTTCATCACCACCCCCTTTTCTGAATCATTTTTGTCCACCATAAGTGTGGAAGGGTATACTCAGATGTAAGTCCCTAGCTCATTGCACCATCAGGATTCAAGCAAGCCGGGCCGAAGACGGCTGAAATGCCAGAAACCGGTCCCCGGTAGCTTGTTTCCTTCCCAGTATAAGAATTGGCTTGGTAGTTTGGTCTGCCCTGTTCCCATGATGCACTGGGCCAGGGTCAGACTAATTTGCATATAGCCAAGTTCTGAGCTGGGATGGTGCAGTGAGCTGAAAAACGGTGATGGATCAAGCCCTGATCTTTGGACTGGGTAAGAGTGGTCTGCTTAATTCAGACACTCTGTTCATCACCGCCCCCTTTTCTGAATCATTTTTGTCCACCATAAGCGTGGAAGGGTATACTCAGATGTGAGTCCCTAGCTCATTGCACCATCAGGATTCAAGCAAGCCGGGCCGAAGACGGCTGAAATGCCAGAAACCGGTCCCCGGTAGCTTGTTTCCTTCCCAGTATAAGAATTGGCTTGGTAGTTTGGTCTGCCCTGTTCCCATGATGCACTGGGCCAGGGTCAGACTAATTTGCATATAGTCAAGTTCTGAGCTGGGATGGTGCAGTGACCTGAAAAACGGTGATGGATCAAGCCCTGATCTTTGGACTGGGTAAGAGTGGTCTGCTTAATTCAGACACTGTTCATCACCACCCCCTTTTCTGAATCATTTTTGTCCACCATAAGCGTGGAAGGGTATACTCAGATGTGAGTCCCTAGCTCATTGCACCATCAGGATTCAAGCAAGCCGGGCCGAAGACGGCTGAAATGCCAGAAACCGGTCCCCGGTAGCTTGTTTCCTTCCCAGTATAAGAATTGGCTTGGTAGTTTGGTCTGCCCTGTTCCCATGATGCACTGGGCCAGGGTCAGACTAATTTGCATATAGCCAAGTTCTGAGCTGGGATGGTGCAGTGAGCTGAAAAACGGTGATGGATCAAGCCCTGATCTTTGGACTGGGTAAGAGTGGTCTGCTTAATTCAGACACTCTGTTCATCACCACCCCCTTTTCTGAATCATTTTTGTCCACCATAAGCGTGGAAGGGTATACTCAGATGTGAGTCCCTAGCTCATTGCACCATCAGGATTCAAGCAAGCCGGGCCGAAGACGGCTGAAATGCCAGAAACCGGTCCCCGGTAGCTTGTTTCCTTCCCAGTATAAGAATTGGCTTGGTAGTTTGGTCTGCCCTGTTCCCATGATGCACTGGGCCAGGGTCAGACTAATTTGCATATAGCCAAGTTCTGAGCTGGGATGGTGCAGTGAGCTGAAAAACGGTGATGGATCAAGCCCTGATCTTTGGACTGGGTAAGAGTGGTCTGCTTAATTCAGACACTCTGTTCATCACCACCCCCTTTTCTGAATCATTTTTGTCCACCATAAGCGTGGAAGGGTATACTCAGATGTGAGTCCATAGCTCATTGCACCATCAGGATTCAAGCAAGCCGGGCCGAAGACGGCTGAAATGCCAGAAACCGGTCCCCAGTAGCTTGTTTCCTTCCCAGTATAAGAATTGGCTTGGTAGTTTGGTCTGCCCTGTTCCCATGATGCACTGGGCCAGGGTCAGACTAATTTGCATATAGCCAAGTTCTGAGCTGGGATGGTGCAGTGAGCTGAAAAACGGTGATGGATCAAGCCCTGATCTTTGGACTGGGTAAGAGTGGTCTGCTTAATTCAGACACTCTGTTCATCACCACCCCCTTTTCTGAATCATTTTTGTCCACCATAAGCGTGGAAGGGTATACTCAGATGTGAGTCCCTAGCTCATTGCACCATCAGGATTCAAGCAAGCCGGGCCGAAGACGGCTGAAATGCCAGAAACCGGTCCCCGGTAGCTTGTTTCCTTCCCAGTATAAGAATTGGCTTGGTAGTTTGGTCTGCCCTGTTCCCATGATGCACTGGGCCAGGGTCAGACTAATTTGCATATAGCCAAGTTCTGAGCTGGGATGGTGCAGTGAGCTGAAAAACGGTGATGGATCAAGCCCTGATCTTTGGACTGGGTAAGAGTGGTCTGCTTAATTCAGACACTCTGTTCATCACCACCCCCTTTTCTGAATCATTTTTGTCCACCATAAGCGTGGAAGGGTATACTCAGATGTGAGTCCCTAGCTCATTGCACCATCAGGATTCAAGCATGCCGGGGCGAAGACGGCTGAAATGCCAGAAACCGGTCCCCGGTAGCTTGTTTCCTTCCCAGTATAAGAATTGGCTTGGTAGTTTGGTCTGCCCTGTTCCCATGATGCACTGGGCCAGGGTCAGACTAATTTGCATATAGCCAAGTTCTGAGCTGGGATGGTGCAGTGAGCTGAAAAACGGTGATGGATCAAGCCCTGATCTTTGGACTGGGTAAGAGTGGTCTGCTTAATTCAGACACTCTGTTCATCACCACCCCCTTTTCTGAATCATTTTTGTCCACCATAAGCGTGGAAGGGTATACTCAGATGTGAGTCCCTAGCTCATTGCACCATCAGGATTCAAGCAAGCCGGGCCGAAGACGGCTGAAATGCCAGAAACCGGTCCCCGGTAGCTTGTTTCCTTCCCAGTATAAGAATTGGCTTGGTAGTTTGGTCTGCCCTGTTCCCATGATGCACTGGGCCAGGGTCAGACTAATTTGCATATAGCCAAGTTCTGAGCTGGGATGGTGCAGTGAGCTGAAAAACGGTGATGGATCAAGCCCTGATCTTTGGACTGGGTAAGAGTGGTCTGCTTAATTCAGACACTCTGTTAATCACCACCCCCTTTTCTGAATCATTTTTGTCCACCGAAAGCGTGGAAGGGTATACTCAGATGTGAGTCCATAGCTCATTGCAACATCAGGATTCAAGCAAGCCGGGCCAAAGACGGCTGAAATGCAGGAAACCGGTTCCCAGTAGCTTGTTTCCTTCCCAGTATAAGAATTGGCTTGGTAGTTTGGTCTGCCCTGTTCCCATGATGCACTGGGCCTAGGTCAGACTAATTTGCATATAGCCAAGTTCTGAGCTGGGATGGTGCAGTGAGCTGAAAAACGGTGATGGATCAAGCCCTGATCTTTGGACTGGGTAAGAGTGGTCTGCTTAATTCAGACACTCTGTTCATCACCACCCCCTTTTCTGAATCATTTTTGTCCACCATAAGCGTGGAAGGGTATACTCAGATGTGAGTCCCTAGCTCATTGCACCATCAGGATTCAAGCAAGCCGGGCCGAAGACGGCTGAAATGCCAGAAACCGGTCCCCGGTAGCTTGTTTCCTTCCCAGTATAAGAATTGGCTTGGTAGTTTGGTCTGCCCTGTTCCCATGATGCACTGGGCCAGGGTCAGACTAATTTGCATATAGCCAAGTTCTGAGCTGGGATGGTGCAGTGAGCTGAAAAACGGTGATGGATCAAGCCCTGATCTTTGGACTGGGTAAGAGTGGTCTGCTTAATTCAGACACTCTGTTCATCACCACCCCCTTTTCTGAATCATTTTTGTCCACCATAAGCGTGGAAGGGTATACTCAGATGTGAGTCCCTAGCTCATTGCACCATCAGGATTCAAGCAAGCCGGGCCGAAGACGGCTGAAATGCCAGAAACCGGTCCCCGGTAGCTTGTTTCCTTCCCAGTATAAGAATTGGCTTGGTAGTTTGGTCTGCCCTGTTCCCATGATGCACTGGGCCAGGGTCAGACTAATTTGCATATAGCCAAGTTCTGAGCTGGGATGGTGCAGTGAGCTGAAAAACGGTGATGGATCAAGCCCTGATCTTTGGACTGGGTAAGAGTGGTCTGCTTAATTCAGACACTCTGTTCATCACTACCCCCTTTTCTGAATCATTTTTGTCCACCATAAGCGTGGATGGGTATACTCAGATGTGAGTCCCTAGCTCATTGCACCATCAGGATTCAAGCAAGCCGGGCCGAAGACGGCTGAAATGCCAGAAACCGGTCCCCGGTAGCTTGTTTCCTCCCCAGTATAAGAATTGGCTTGGTAGTTTGGTCTGCCCTGTTCCCATGATGCACTGGGCCAGGGTCAGACTAATTTGCATATAGTCAAGTTCTGAGCTGGGATGGTGCAGTGAGCTGAAAAACGGTGATGGATCAAGCCCTGATCTTTGGACTGGGTAAGAGTGGTCTGCTTAATTCAGACACTCTGTTCATCACCACCCCCTTTTCTGAATCATTTTTGTCCACCATAAGCGTGGAAGGGTATACTCAGATGTGAGTCCCTAGCTCATTGCACCATCAGGATTCAAGCAAGCCGGGCCGAAGACGGCTGAAATGCCAGAAACCGGTCCCCGGTAGCTTGTTTCCTTCCCAGTATAAGAATTGGCTTGGTAGTTTGGTCTGCCCTGTTCCCATGATGCACTGGGCCAGGGTCAGACTAATTTGCATATAGCCAAGTTCTGAGCTGGGATGGTGCAGTGAGCTGAAAAACGGTGATGGATCAAGCCCTGATCTTTGGACTGGGTAAGAGTGGTCTGCTTAATTCAGACACTCTGTTCATCACCACCCCCTTTTCTGAATCATTTTTGTCCACCATAAGCGTGGAAGGGTATACTCAGATGTGAGTCCATAGCTCATTGCACCATCAGGATTCAAGCAAGCCGGGCCGAAGACGGCTGAAATGCCAGAAACCGGTCCCCAGTAGCTTGTTTCCTTCCCAGTATAAGAATTGGCTTGGTAGTTTGGTCTGCCCTGTTCCCATGATGCACTGGGCCAGGGTCAGACTAATTTGCATATAGCCAAGTTCTGAGCTGGGATGGTGCAGTGAGCTGAAAAACGGTGATGGATCAAGCCCTGATCTTTGGACTGGGTAAGAGTGGTCTGCTTAATTCAGACACTCTGTTCATCACCACCCCCTTTTCTGAATCATTTTTGTCCACCATAAGCGTGGAAGGGTATACTCAGATGTGAGTCCCTAGCTCATTGCACCATCAGGATTCAAGCAAGCCGGGCCGAAGACGGCTGAAATGCCAGAAACCGGTCCCCGGTAGCTTGTTTCCTTCCCAGTATAAGAATTGGCTTGGTAGTTTGGTCTGCCCTGTTCCCATGATGCACTGGGCCAGGGTCAGACTAATTTGCATATAGCCAAGTTCTGAGCTGGGATGGTGCAGTGAGCTGAAAAACGGTGATGGATCAAGCCCTGATCTTTGGACTGGGTAAGAGTGGTCTGCTTAATTCAGACACTCTGTTCATCACCACCCCCTTTTCTGAATCATTTTTGTCCACCATAAGCGTGGAAGGGTATACTCAGATGTGAGTCCCTAGCTCATTGCACCATCAGGATTCAAGCAAGCCGGGCCGAAGACGGCTGAAATGCCAGAAACCGGTCCCCGGTAGCTTGTTTCCTTCCCAGTATAAGAATTGGCTTGGTAGTTTGGTCTGCCCTGTTCCCATGATGCACTGGGCCAGGGTCTGACTAATTTGCATATAGCCAAGTTCTGAGCTGGGATGGTGCAGTGAGCTGAAAAACGGTGATGGATCAAGCCCTGACCTTTGGACTGGGTAAGAGTGGTCTGCTTAATTCAGACACTCTGTTCATCACCACCCCCTTTTCTGAATCATTTTTGTCCACCATAAGTGTGGAAGGGTATACTCAGATGTAAGTCCCTAGCTCATTGCACCATCAGGATTCAAGCAAGCCGGGCCGAAGACGGCTGAAATGCCAGAAACCGGTCCCCGGTAGCTTGTTTCCTTTCCAGTATAAGAATTGGCTTGGTAGTTTGGTCTGCCCTGTTCCCATGATGCACTGGGCCAGGGTCAGACTAATTTGCATATAGCCAAGTTCTGAGCTGGGATGGTGCAGTGAGCTGAAAAACGGTGATGGATCAAGCCCTGATCTTTGGACTGGGTAAGAGTGGTCTGCTTAATTCAGACACTCTGTTCATCACCGCCCCCTTTTCTGAATCATTTTTGTCCACCATAAGCGTGGAAGGGTATACTCAGATGTGAGTCCCTAGCTCATTGCACCATCAGGATTCAAGCAAGCCGGGCCGAAGACGGCTGAAATGCCAGAAACCGGTCCCCGGTAGCTTGTTTCCTTCCCAGTATAAGAATTGGCTTGGTAGTTTGGTCTGCCCTGTTCCCATGATGCACTGGGCCAGGGTCAGACTAATTTGCATATAGTCAAGTTCTGAGCTGGGATGGTGCAGTGACCTGAAAAACGGTGATGGATCAAGCCCTGATCATTGGACTGGGTAAGAGTGGTCTGCTTAATTCAGACACTCTGTTCATCACCACCCCCTTTTCTGAATCATTTTTGTCCACCATAAGCGTGGAAGGGTATACTCAGATGTGAGTCCCTAGCTCATTGCACCATCAGGATTCAAGCAAGCCGGGCCGAAGACGGCTGAAATGCCAGAAACCGGTCCCCGGTAGCTTGTTTCCTTCCCAGTATAAGAATTGGCTTGGTAGTTTGGTCTGCCCTGTTCCCATGATGCACTGGGCCAGGGTCAGACTAATTTGCATATAGCCAAGTTCTGAGCTGGGATGGTGCAGTGAGCTGAAAAACGGTGATGGATCAAGCCCTGATCTTTGGACTGGGTAAGAGTGGTCTGCTTAATTCAGACACTCTGTTCATCACCACCCCCTTTTCTGAATCATTTTTGTCCACCATAAGCGTGGAAGGGTATACTCAGATGTGAGTCCCTAGCTCATTGCACCATCAGGATTCAAGCAAGCCGGGCCGAAGACGGCTGAAATGCCAGAAACCGGTCCCCGGTAGCTTGTTTCCTTCCCAGTATAAGAATTGGCTTGGTAGTTTGGTCTGCCCTGTTCCCATGATGCACTGGGCCAGGGTCAGACTAATTTGCATATAGCCAAGTTCTGAGCTGGGATGGTGCAGTGAGCTGAAAAACGGTGATGGATCAAGCCCTGATCTTTGGACTGGGTAAGAGTGGTCTGCTTAATTCAGACACTCTGTTCATCACCACCCCCTTTTCTGAATCATTTTTGTCCACCATAAGCGTGGAAGGGTATACTCAGATGGGAGTCCATAGCTCATTGCACCATCAGGATTCAAGCAAGCCGGGCCGAAGACGGCTGAAATGCCAGAAACCGGTCCCCAGTAGCTTGTTTCCTTCCCAGTATAAGAATTGGCTTGGTAGTTTGGTCTGCCCTGTTCCCATGATGCACTGGGCCAGGGTCAGACTAATTTGCATATAGCCAAGTTCTGAGCTGGGATGGTGCAGTGAGCTGAAAAACGGTGATGGATCAAGCCCTGATCTTTGGACTGGGTAAGAGTGGTCTGCTTAATTCAGACACTCTGTTCATCACTACCCCCTTTTCTGAATCATTTTTGTCCACCATAAGCGTGGATGGGTATACTCAGATGTGAGTCCCTAGCTCATTGCACCATCAGGATTCAAGCAAGCCGGGCCGAAGACGGCTGAAATGCCAGAAACCAGTCCCCGGTAGCTTGTTTCCTTCCCAGTATAAGAATTGGCTTGGTAGTTTGGTCTGCCCTGTTCCCATGATGCACTGGGCCAGGGTCAGACTAATTTGCATATAGTCAAGTTCTGAGCTGGGATGGTGCAGTGAGCTGAAAAACGGTGATGGATCAAGCCCTGATCTTTGGACTGGGTAAGAGTGGTCTGCTTAATTCAGACACTCTGTTCATCACCACCCCCTTTTCTGAATCATTTTTGTCCACCATAAGCGTGGAAGGGTATACTCAGATGTGAGTCCCTAGCTCATTGCACCATCAGGATTCAAGCAAGCCGGGCCGAAGACGGCTGAAATGCCAGAAACCGGTCCCCGGTAGCTTGTTTCCTTCCCAGTATAAGAATTGGCTTGGTAGTTTGGTCTGCCCTGTTCCCATGATGCACTGGGCCAGGGTCAGACTAATTTGCATATAGCCAAGTTCTGAGCTGGGATGGTGCAGTGAGCTGAAAAACGGTGATGGATCAAGCCCTGATCTTTGGACTGGGTAAGAGTGGTCTGCTTAATTCAGACACTCTGTTCATCACCACCCCCTTTTCTGAATCATTTTTGTCCACCATAAGCGTGGAAGGGTATACTCAGATGTGAGTCCCTAGCTCATTGCACCATCAGGATTCAAGCAAGCCGGGCCGAAGACGGCTGAAATGCCAGAAACCGGTCCCCGGTAGCTTGTTTCCTTCCCAGTATAAGAATTGGCTTGGTAGTTTGGTCTGCCCTGTTCCCATGATGCACTGGGCCAGGGTCAGACTAATTTGCATATAGCCAAGTTCTGAGCTGGGATGGTGCAGTGAGCTGAAAAACGGTGATGGATCAAGCCCTGATCTTTGGACTGGGTAAGAGTGGTCTGCTTAATTCAGACACTCTGTTCATCACCACCCCCTTTTCTGAATCATTTTTGTCCACCATAAGCGTGGAAGGGTATACTCAGATGTGAGTCCCTAGCTCATTGCACCATCAGGATTCAAGCAAGCCGGGCCGAAGACGGCTGAAATGCCAGAAACCGGTCCCCGGTAGCTTGTTTCCTTCCCAGTATAAGAATTGGCTTGGTAGTTTGGTCTGCCCTGTTCCCATGATGCACTGGGCCAGGGTCTGACTAATTTGCATATAGCCAAGTTCTGAGCTGGGATGGTGCAGTGAGCTGAAAAACGGTGATGGATCAAGCCCTGATCTTTGGACTGGGTAAGAGTGGTCTGCTTAATTCAGACACTCTGTTCATCACCACCCCCTTTTCTGAATCATTTTTGTCCACCATAAGTGTGGAAGGGTATACTCAGATGTAAGTCCCTAGCTCATTGCACCATCAGGATTCAAGCAAGCCGGGCCGAAGACGGCTGAAATGCCAGAAACCGGTCCCCGGTAGCTTGTTTCCTTCCCAGTATAAGAATTGGCTTGGTAGTTTGGTCTGCCCTGTTCCCATGATGCACTGGGCCAGGGTCAGACTAATTTGCATATAGCCAAGTTCTGAGCTGGGATGGTGCAGTGAGCTGAAAAACGGTGATGGATCAAGCCCTGATCTTTGGACTGGGTAAGAGTGGTCTGCTTAATTCAGACACTCTGTTCATCACCGCCCCCTTTTCTGAATCATTTTTGTCCACCATAAGCGTGGAAGGGTATACTCAGATGTGAGTCCCTAGCTCATTGCACCATCAGGATTCAAGCAAGCCGGGCCGAAGACGGCTGAAATGCCAGAAACCGGTCCCCGGTAGCTTGTTTCCTTCCCAGTATAAGAATTGGCTTGGTAGTTTGGTCTGCCCTGTTCCCATGATGCACTGGGCCAGGGTCAGACTAATTTGCATATAGTCAAGTTCTGAGCTGGGATGGTGCAGTGACCTGAAAAACGGTGATGGATCAAGCCCTGATCTTTGGACTGGGTAAGAGTGGTCTGCTTAATTCAGACACTCTGTTCATCACCACCCCCTTTTCTGAATCATTTTTGTCCACCATAAGCGTGGAAGGGTATACTCAGATGTGAGTCCCTAGCTCATTGCACCATCAGGATTCAAGCAAGCCGGGCCGAAGACGGCTGAAATGCCAGAAACCGGTCCCCGGTAGCTTGTTTCCTTCCCAGTATAAGAATTGGCTTGGTAGTTTGGTCTGCCCTGTTCCCATGATGCACTGGGCCAGGGTCAGACTAATTTGCATATAGCCAAGTTCTGAGCTGGGATGGTGCAGTGAGCTGAAAAACGGTGATGGATCAAGCCCTGATCTTTGGACTGGGTAAGAGTGGTCTGCTTAATTCAGACACTCTGTTCATCACCACCCCCTTTTCTGAATCATTTTTGTCCACCATAAGCGTGGAAGGGTATACTCAGATGTGAGTCCCTAGCTCATTGCACCATCAGGATTCAAGCAAGCCGGGCCGAAGACGGCTGAAATGCCGGAAACCGGTCCCCGGTAGCTTGTTTCCTTCCCAGTATAAGAATTGGCTTGGTAGTTTGGTCTGCCCTGTTCCCATGATGCACTGGGCCAGGGTCAGACTAATTTGCATATAGCCAAGTTCTGAGCTGGGATGGTGCAGTGAGCTGAAAAACGGTGATGGATCAAGCCCTGATCTTTGGACTGGGTAAGAGTGGTCTGCTTAATTCAGACACTCTGTTCATCACCACCCCCTTTTCTGAATCATTTTTGTCCACCATAAGCGTGGAAGGGTATACTCAGATGTGAGTCCATAGCTCATTGCACCATCAGGATTCAAGCAAGCCGGGCCGAAGACGGCTGAAATGCCAGAAACCGGTCCCCAGTAGCTTGTTTCCTTCCCAGTATAAGAATTGGCTTGGTAGTTTGGTCTGCCCTGTTCCCATGATGCACTGGGCCAGGGTCAGACTAATTTGCATATAGCCAAGTTCTGAGCTGGGATGGTGCAGTGAGCTGAAAAACGGTGATGGATCAAGCCCTGATCTTTGGACTGGGTAAGAGTGGTCTGCTTAATTCAGACACTCTGTTCATCACCACCCCCTTTTCTGAATCATTTTTGTCCACCATAAGCGTGGAAGGGTATACTCAGATGTGAGTCCCTAGCTCATTGCACCATCAGGATTCAAGCAAGCCGGGCCGAAGACGGCTGAAATGCCAGAAACCGGTCCCCGGTAGCTTGTTTCCTTCCCAGTATAAGAATTGGCTTGGTAGTTTGGTCTGCCCTGTTCCCATGATGCACTGGGCCAGGGTCAGACTAATTTGCATATAGCCAAGTTCTGAGCTGGGATGGTGCAGTGAGCTGAAAAACGGTGATGGATCAAGCCCTGATCTTTGGACTGGGTAAGAGTGGTCTGCTTAATTCAGACACTCTGTTCATCACGACCCCCTTTTCTGAATCATTTTTGTCCACCATAAGCGTGGATGGGTATACTCAGATGTGAGTCCCTAGCTCATTGCACCATCAGGATTCAAGCAAGCCGGGCCGAAGACGGCTGAAATGCCAGAAACCGGTCCCCGGTAGCTTGTTTCCTTCCCAGTATAAGAATTGGCTTGGTAGTTTGGTCTGCCCTGTTCCCATGATGCACTGGGCCAGGGTCAGACTAATTTGCATATAGTCAAGTTCTGAGCTGGGATGGTGCAGTGAGCTGAAAAACGGTGATGGATCAAGCCCTGATCTTTGGACTGGGTAAGAGTGGTCTGCTTAATTCAGACACTCTGTTCATCACCACCCCCTTTTCTGAATCATTTTTGTCCACCATAAGCGTGGAAGGGTATACTCAGATGTGAGTCCATAGCTCATTGCACCATCAGGATTCAAGCAAGCCGGGCCGAAGACGGCTGAAATGCCAGAAACCGGTCCCCAGTAGCTTGTTTCCTTCCCAGTATAAGAATTGGCTTGGTAGTTTGGTCTGCCCTGTTCCCATGATGCACTGGGCCAGGGTCAGACTAATTTGCATATAGCCAAGTTCTGAGCTGGGATGGTGCAGTGAGCTGAAAAACGGTGATGGATCAAGCCCTGATCTTTGGACTGGGTAAGAGTGGTCTGCTTAATTCAGACACTCTGTTCATCACCACCCCCTTTTCTGAATCATTTTTGTCCACCATAAGCGTGGAAGGGTATACTCAGATGTGAGTCCCTAGCTCATTGCACCATCAGGATTCAAGCAAGCCGGGCCGAAGACGGCTGAAATGCCGGAAACCGGTCCCCGGTAGCTTGTTTCCTTCCCAGTATAAGAATTGGCTTGGTAGTTTGGTCTGCCCTGTTCCCATGATGCACTGGGCCAGGGTCAGACTAATTTGCATATAGCCAAGTTCTGAGCTGGGATGGTGCAGTGAGCTGAAAAACGGTGATGGATCAAGCCCTGATCTTTGGACTGGGTAAGAGTGGTCTGCTTAATTCAGACACTCTGTTCATCACCACCCCCTTTTCTGAATCATTTTTGTCCACCATAAGCGTGGAAGGGTATACTCAGATGTGAGTCCATAGCTCATTGCACCATCAGGATTCAAGCAAGCCGGGCCGAAGACGGCTGAAATGCCAGAAACCGGTCCCCAGTAGCTTGTTTCCTTCCCAGTATAAGAATTGGCTTGGTAGTTTGGTCTGCCCTGTTCCCATGATGCACTGGGCCAGGGTCAGACTAATTTGCATATAGCCAAGTTCTGAGCTGGGATGGTGCAGTGAGCTGAAAAACGGTGATGGATCAAGCCCTGATCTTTGGACTGGGTAAGAGTGGTCTGCTTAATTCAGACACTCTGTTCATCACCACCCCCTTTTCTGAATCATTTTTGTCCACCATAAGCGTGGAAGGGTATACTCAGATGTGAGTCCCTAGCTCATTGCACCATCAGGATTCAAGCAAGCCGGGCCGAAGACGGCTGAAATGCCAGAAACCGGTCCCCGGTAGCTTGTTTCCTTCCCAGTATAAGAATTGGCTTGGTAGTTTGGTCTGCCCTGTTCCCATGATGCACTGGGCCAGGGTCAGACTAATTTGCATATAGCCAAGTTCTGAGCTGGGATGGTGCAGTGAGCTGAAAAACGGTGATGGATCAAGCCCTGATCTTTGGACTGGGTAAGAGTGGTCTGCTTAATTCAGACACTCTGTTCATCACCACCCCCTTTTCTGAATCATTTTTGTCCACCATAAGCGTGGAAGGGTATACTCAGATGTGAGTCCCTAGCTCATTGCACCATCAGGATTCAAGCAAGCCGGGCCGAAGACGGCTGAAATGCCAGAAACCGGTCCCCGGTAGCTTGTTTCCTTCCCAGTATAAGAATTGGCTTGGTAGTTTGGTCTGCCCTGTTCCCATGATGCACTGGGCCAGGGTCAGACTAATTTGCATATAGCCAAGTTCTGAGCTGGGATGGTGCAGTGAGCTGAAAAACGGTGATGGATCAAGCCCTGATCTTTGGACTGGGTAAGAGTGGTCTGCTTAATTCAGACACTCTGTTCATCACCACCCCCTTTTCTGAATCATTTTTGTCCACCATAAGTGTGGAAGGGTATACTCAGATGTAAGTCCCTAGCTCATTGCACCATCAGGATTCAAGCAAGCCGGGCCGAAGACGACTGAAATGCCAGAAACCGGTCCCCGGTAGCTTGTTTCCTTCCCAGTATAAGAATTGGCTTGGTAGTTTGGTCTGCCCTGTTCCATGATGCACTGGGCCAGGGTCAGACTAATTTGCATATAGCCAAGTTTTGAGCTGGGATGGTGCAGTGAGCTGAAAAACGGTGATGGATCAAGCCCTGATCTTTGGACTGGGTAAGAGTGGTCTGCTTAATTCAGACACTCTGTTCATCACCACCCCCTTTTCTGAATCATTTTTGTCCACCATAAGCGTGGAAGGGTATACTCAGATGTGAGTCCCTAGCTCATTGCACCATCAGGATTCAAGCAAGCCGGGCCGAAGACGGCTGAAATGCCAGAAACCGGTCCCCGGTAGCTTGTTTCCTTCCCAGTATAAGAATTGGCTTGGTAGTTTGGTCTGCCCTGTTCCCATGATGCACTGGGCCAGGGTCAGACTAATTTGCATATAGCCAAGTTCTGAGCTGGGATGGTGCAGTGAGCTGAAAAACGGTGATGGATCAAGCCCTGATCTTTGGACTGGGTAAGAGTGGTCTGCTTAATTCAGACACTCTGTTCATCACCACCCCCTTTTCTGAATCATTTTTGTCCACCATAAGCGTGGAAGGGTATACTCAGATGTGAGTCCCTAGCTCATTGCACCATCAGGATTCAAGCTAGCCGGGCCGAAGACGGCTGAAATGCCAGAAACCGGTCCCCGGTAGCTTGTTTCCTTCCCAGTATAAGAATTGCCTTGGTAGTTTGGTCTACCCTGTTCCCATGATGCACTGGGCCAGGGTCAGACTAATTTGCATATAGCCAAGTTCTGAGCTGGGATGGTGCAGTGAGCTGAAAAACGGTGATGGATCAAGCCCTGATCTTTGGACTGGGTAAGAGGGGTCTGCTTAATTCAGACACTGTTCATCACCACCCCCTTTTCTGAATCATAATTTGTGTATGAGGCCTAATAAGAATACATGATATGTTTTTATGCTCAATGCTTTTATGATAATAATGAGTTGCCTCTCATGATTTATGCCCATATGATTAAGCCTCCTGTTTTTAAGATGATGGTGATGCCTAATGAGATATCCCATACTATGCCTAATATTTTTATGCCTAAAGAATGGCCTCATGTGATCATGCCCAATGCTAATATGGCTATACCCAATGTAATGCATGATGTGGTTTAGGCCTATTTGGGGTATGCCTTGTGCTAACATGATTTATGCCTAATGTGGTTTACACGGTTCGCAATGTTGCTACCTTCATGATTTTACCAGTAGGGACTGGGAGTTTTACATTTACGGTTCATGCTTGGTGATGGTTCTGGCAGAGACCTGATTGGCGCTGCCCTGTACATAATCCCCTGTAAATAATGTTGTGGTGCCGGTAGGGACAGTGTATATGTCTGTGATTCGAATGTGTTTTTATTATACAAAGGCTATTTTTACAAAACCTTGTGTGGAGTCTCTTTTGTAGTGTGCCTAGTGTGTCGCAGCTGTGTGTGTGTTTTGCGCAAATGCTTTACACATTGCCTCTGGTATAGGCCTAACTGCTCGTGCCAAGCTACTAACTGCTCGTGCTAAGCTGGGGTTATCCTCAGGGTGTACTTCCCTTACCATGACTGGACCGGAGGTTTCTGCCCGGCTCTGGCGCGTGCCCTAGCCTACCGGGAATCCCTGTTTCTAACAATGGGCATTAAGTCCTCAATAATGACTGCGCTTGAATGCAAATAAGCTCTTCACTTTTAGTTGTATTTCTGTCCCCTTGAGAACACTCCATCACACCACTGAGGCAATGAGGCCATGGGCACTGCAGGACATATGGTTCTCATCCCCAACTCCGTGAATAGGGTGAATATAAGATAAGATGGATAAATGTTATGTTTTGTGTATTTGTGGAACACACTATCCTCAAAAGGGTATCCTGGCACTGAGTACGTTTGTGTGCCTCGCTATTTCTATTGACGGTTGGTTAATTAAAAAGCAGGTCTTCAGCTTCTTTCAGAATTCAAGAAGCAAGGAAGAGGCTCTGATTTGGAGAGAGGGGTCATTCCATGCTTTAGGAGCGATGTAAGGAAACCCTCATCTTCCTGATCTGGTTTTGTGTATGTGTGAGAATGTTGAGCCCTGAGGAGGTGTCTAGATGGTAGAAGGAAATGGGACTGTTCAGGTAGGTGGGGCATGAGTTGTGTCATGCCTTGAATGTGTGTGTGAGAAGTCTGAATTGAGCACATTTGTGTTTTGGATGCCAGTGTAGTTCCCCAAGGTGTGGTGTAATGTGAGTTCTGTGTGAGAGGTTGAGGATGATTTTTGTTTTCAGGTGTAGATGATTTGTAGTTTTCTAGTGAGTTGCTTGGTGATCCTCGCATAGAGGGTGTTTCCATAGTCCATTTTGCTGGTTACTATGTCATAAGCGACAGTTTTTCTGCTGTTGCTTGGGAGTTATCTAAAGATCTTCCTAAGCATCTTCAGGATGGGGAAGCAGGATGTAGTGATGGCATTGACTTGTGCACTTATGCCCAGGTTGCTGTCAATTATTCTTCTAAGGCTCCTGGCATGGGTTCTGGGGGTGTGTCCAAGTTTGGCCGGCCACCAGTTGGAGTCCCATTGTGAGGTGTTCTTGCCAAAGATCACTACTTCTATCCTGTCCGTGTTAAACATAAGACACTTGGCTTTCATCCAGTTAGTGACTTCAGTCATGCAGGTTGTCAACTTGTTGCCTCTGTTGGGGATCTTGTCCAAGAGGGAATGCATGAACTGCATGCAGTCTGCATAGGAGAAGATGTTGATGCCATTCGCATGGATGACATTGCCCAGAGGGATCATGTATGCATTAAAGAGGGCTGAACCTTGAAGGACTCCACGGATGAGTTTTTGGGCTTCTGAGGAGCAAGGTGCCAGGCTGACAGCTTGAGTTTATCCATTAACAAGGAGCAGATCCAGCGGAGATTAGGTCCTTGGATGCAAATGTCGTGCATGCGCCTGATGAGGATGGGATGTTACACTATGACAAATGCTGCAGAGTGGTTCTGGAAAATGGGGGATGTTGTGCTCCTCTGTCAATTAGCATGGCGATGTCATCTGTGGTGGCAATGAGTTCTGTTTCTGTACTGTGGCTGGGTCTGAATCAAGACTACATGGCATTGAAGAGCTGGTGATTGCTGAGGTGGTCTTTGAGGCATCCGTTGATTAGTTTCTTTCAGACCTTTGCTGGGTATGGTAGGAAGGAGATGGGTCTGTTGTTGGAAAGCATGGCTGGGTCAGTGATGGTTTCTTGAGTAAAGGCATGATGATGATATATTTCCAGGTGTTCAGTAATATAAGTGAGTTGATGGAGGCATTAAGAATGGATGTTACTACTTCACTGATTGCTAGGAGTCCTTTCATGAAGGTTTGGTAGGGACAAGCATCAGATTGAGCCCCCGAGTGAATGCTCTTCATGGCATCAGCGATCTTGACAGTGGAGAGGGCAGGCCATGACGTAAGGGTTTGTTCTTCAACTCTGACAGTAAATTGACTTGCAACTGTAACGAGATATGGTTGAGGATTGAAGATGCTGTAAATGAAGGTGATTTTCTTACAGCAGAATTCTTAGAGATAGTTGCAAAAGTTTTGTGATGTTGTGATATTGCTGGAAGCAGCAGGGGGTGTAGTGAAATCTTTAATGATGGGGAAGATATCCTTGCTTCTGTAAGTGCTGGCTTTGATGCACTCTGCAAGAGCTGTATGCTTGGTGTTCCATATCTGCTTGTAGAAGGATGTTATAGCTAATTTGACAATGTCTTTATCTGACTTGTTCTCCATTTGCATACTACTTGATTATAATGGCATTTTCTGAGCCTGAGTTTCTCTGTGTACCAGCTGACCTGTGGCCTTTGGGTAGCAGTTCAGAGGAGCCAATTAGTTGGTGCATGCAGTGACTCATCTGTTGAGGTTGTTGGCTTTCAGCAAGTCGCTGGTGGGCTCGGTTTGATGTTCGAAGAGATTGGAAGCCCACTCCTCAGAATAACTGAGAAAAGAGGTGCTGCAAGAAGAGAAGTGGAGGAGAAGGTATAGACAGATCCCAGGGCCCTCATATCCCTCCTGTCTGCCTTCTCTCTCACTGATGACCCTCATCTGCCTCTGTCTTCACGACGTACTCTTTTCTGACCCCTCCAAGACTGCCTGAGGCACTCCCACTTCCATCCATCACTTAAGCACCAACCTCTGCTCCTCTTTTCCCATGGCACTTCAGTTTGCCTCCTCGCCAGGCTGGCCAAGGTACCCCCACTTGCCTTCTGACCCAAAGCTCTCTTGTCTCACCTTCCACTAAGTCACTATTGACCCCAAATACACTCACACCAGAACTCTCTACAAATCACCCATGAGATTCAATTCCCCCTACCTCTTCCCAGGATTTAGCATCATGGAGCATCAGTGTGAGGGATAGAGATAAGCATCTCATAGTGCCAACTGCAGTCATGACTATAGCAGAAGGTAAGTATGAATAAATGTCTTGATGTTGTTTGCTAGTGTGTGCACACATGCATGTCTGTGTGTGTTGGGGTGGGTGTGTATGTTCGTGTGTGTGTGTCTTCATGAGTGGTGAATATGTTTGGGTTTCTTTGCCACAGCTCAACCTTTTAAAATGCTGTTCCTGGAACAATAGTGGAAGTACTTAGCAGATTGTGGGCACCCATGGCATGATGCCCACTATAGATAAAATGCTGGCCCTAGCGTAATATTGGTCATTGGTGGTGTACAGAGTCCATCCATATCACTGTGGTGGCCTCAATGGAATAATGGTGGTTCAGGCAATATTGTGGTAATAACTTGCATGTTGTGGACATTCAGGGTATGGTTGCATTTCAATTGGACTTACTAGGAGATGTAGGGTTTGCTTCTAAAATAGTGTGGTTTTAGTTCAGAAAATTGGTGGACATTCACCTCTTAAAAATGGATAAACACTCTGTACTGTTTGGCAAATAGGCTGAGAAAATTCTAAATATTAACGGGGTGCCACCTATGGACTTGCAAGAGTATATCCTTGATAGAAGTAATAGCTTAGCCAGAAGTGACATGCTCTGAACACCAGTCAAGCCTACATGATCTAGAATTGGAATGTGGGATCTGGACTTACTGTAACTTGTCCTTCTGGAAAATGTAAGCAGACTTGTACACTCACCTGCAAAGCACCCTCCAGTGAGTCTGGAGGTCAATCTGGCATTGTTGATGGTGTCAAGGACTGCCTTGATATCTAATGAGATTGATGCCAACTTTGAGTTGGTCCGCAAAGTTTTAAATCAATAATCACTAACAGTACTGCCAAATCTGTATTTCTGTTCGATGGAAAAACCAGATTGAAGCCCA
The DNA here is from genome assembly GCF_964263255.1 of Lissotriton vulgaris. Lineage (NCBI taxonomy): Eukaryota > Metazoa > Chordata > Amphibia > Caudata > Salamandridae > Lissotriton > Lissotriton vulgaris. The sequence goes on from NC_141689.1 coordinate 164,901,589, forward strand.
TCTAGGATATTTTTGTTCTCTGAAGTTATGTGAACACCACATTCTCCAACAGCTTGCTGAACTATGACAATAGAAAAGAGTATACCAATTGCTTGAATCCTCAAGGCTTTTTTGCTGAGCCTTTATGACAGCTGTTTTCCATGTTGGTGGCATGGTCCCTATGGCTAATGAATTGTTGAACAGAATCAAAGATAGTGGTGCCAAAAAGGGTGTAATTTCTGCAGGATTGTGGCAGGGCATTTGTTTTTAGCTTGTAGGGTTAAAATTGGCCAATAAACAGAGATGTTCTCCTTTTACATGATTTATGGAAGCAGATTTCTCTAAGGTTGTTTCTGAGGTTGGAAATTGTTTCCTTGATAGACATTCACTGGTAGGAGTGGCGGGTACATCCACGGCGACCATAAGAGATAGCAACTCAACAATAATCCTTTATAACATCTTAGAAATGGAGGGCTTGATTGACAGAACTAACTTAAGAGAAAATCCTAAACTTACTACTTTTTGGTATTCACAGAAGTTAGGATTTTGTCTTAAGTTTGTCTTAAGACAGACTTAAGACAGGCTTAAGACAAAATCCTAACTTAAGTCTGTCTTAAGTCTGTCTTAAGACAAACTTAAGACAAAATCCTAACTTCTGTGAATACCAAAAGTAGTAAGTTTAGAATTTTGTCTTAAGTTAGTTCTGTGAATCGGGCCCGTGGATTGCATTACACATCCTAAAGTGTAAACCATCATTTTAGACATCTGAAGCAGTTTTTTTGGACTGGCTAGCCTTAGCTTGGTGATAGAGCTTATTTGTGCTCACCATACAGCCTACTGAGATGGGTCTGGTTTAGCAAACCTCACCCAATAACTTCTTTAGGTTCAAGCCTTTCAGGTACTAGCTCAACATCACATGCATTGAGTTTTGAACCAGCTTCAAATGTTGCAATTGACTATGGTTTTTCCCATATACATTTTACATTGAGGAATAGGGTTAAAGCAGCCTATTGGAAACATGTGCCTGGTGAGCAGGTCCTGGTTGTCCCAGTTCCCAAGAATACTGGGGAATTGCAGGGAAGCATGTTGAGGATAGCTTCAGCTGCAGCCATCTATTGCAACTACCATGGCGATGCAACCTCTCAGTCAAAAGGATTAATCGCAGTATTCCATGCAATGGCTTTTCCAATATTGGTAATGAAAATAATCCAACTGTAAGATGGCAACCATCTTGGGTTTTCAAACGCTGAGTTTGATGGTCTAACCCTCTAATATCTCTTTAATGATTATGTCCTTTCATATGTTACTATCATTCCGAGTTGTGCGCTCTTGTTTATCTCATGATGCATATACAATGGAGACGAACAGGGACAATTATGACACCAACCCTGATCATACCAAGTACGAAAAGGTACTTGATAATATTTTAGGTGGGTCATAGAAGGGATTGCATGCATCAACATAGCCCGATGCCTATCCTGCACTTGCAACCAGTGCTTTATTTATGAAATAATCAGTGCTGGTGCCCAGAGGTTTTTTTATCCTTGCTTTCTCTCTTTGTCACTATTTGTCCGTCTTTCTCTTCCTCCTTCTTTTCCCCTTTTCTGTTTTTCTCTCTCTTACTTTGGGTCCAAATTTGATGAGGAAAAATAAGTGCGGATCCCTAAAAATGAGTGCCGGTGGTCCCCACCTGCAACCATCGGCTCAAATTAAGCACTGCCTGGAATTCCCTCGGGGTAGTATGCAAAGTTCCCCTCGGCATTGCAGAAATCTGCCATGCCCACTTGATGCACTCCAAACCCACTGAAATCCTTCTGCTCTGGTTGCAGGGTGTAAAGCAAGGTTGAAGAGAGTCCTAGGGGGCTGCACACAGTTGTTATCCTTCGTAAACTGAGCCAGCTTGTTATTTCCAACTCCAGACTGAAAAGCTTGTGTGAGCTCATTTTGACTTTTCTGATACTGTATGCTGGTTTATACTACATTTAATTAAAGAACCCTGTTGTTTAATCGTTACAATTTTGTACGCCCTTGTTATATTTAATCCTGAACTACCTTCTCATATTTGAAGTACTGATCCTCCTTTCGACATTGTCACTTAGGGGTGAGGGTTAACACATGGATTGCTCAGTGTTTGAGAAGTGTAAGTTCTCTCTATCTTTTCATGGTCTTCCCCAGTCTTCTCATGGGAAAGGCTGGCACGTGGCGAGAGTCCAATAGTCAGGGTTCCACTTTCTGTCATGTGTCTCTTCCATTGCTATTTATGGAGCAAGAATGAAGGGTTAGCTTGCATTGCTTATTATCTCATTAGATTGGCAGGCAAAGTGCTGTATCAAAGACTGCTCATTTTTATATTTTTTCTAATTAAACATGTTTTAGACTAGATCAATAAACGTATTTTTACAGTAAGAATTATAAAAGGATTGTGGATTTGCAGACTTCCCACCAAGGCCTTATCAGCATGGACTTCATCTAGTGGTCACCAGGGGTCACTGATACGAACTCTGGCATGCCCCTTGTGACGTCTAGCACGGCTGTGCGACCCCTAATGTCAGCAGTTGCACAATCAGTGGCAGGGACAGAAACGGCTTGTCCTTTTGGACTTCGGTAGGACCTTCACTGCCCCTGTTTTCTGTCCAGTTTTTTTATTAGACTAACAGTGAATAATATTACATTATTCACTATTAGTTTAATACAGTACTTTTACAGTACTTTTACACTAATTTAGTACCCTCATTGGAAGCGCCAGCATTCTTCAAATGAAAAGGTCCTATACTGCTGTTTGCGGAATTTACAAATGGCTAATAAAGTTGCCTGTGAACTCAAGATGCCAACTTATGTCAGCGCTCTAGTTTCTCCCAGCGCGTGAAAGTCAAGAGTCTAATGCGCTGGTTCCAATAAGGGAACAGCGCACTTCAATTGTGATGCAAGGTGCGTAGCTTCTCTCCTCGGAGTCGGCGTTTGAAGTAATTTGTTTTGGCTTCTCTGAAGTAGCGTCTGACTGAAATCTTTGGAGAAGTGTTTCCGCTCGACAAGACTTCTTGCGTGTACACTTGCTAACGTATGCGCAACATAATTATCCTGTGACAAGAGAGCTATGAAGCAAGAACTCTGTCAGCTCTCTTCTTGAATAAGTAGGACTTTCCTTTTGAACCTTCAAGCCGGTAACAAACTCCTCTTCATGAAAGTGCACTTCTGGTAAGCCTGTCTTCTTCTATACTGCAGCACAAGAATATAGTACCATAGAACTCCTTCTTATGGCTGCGCAAGGATAGGTACCATTTCTTCAGCTCGCACATTCTGAGGATTGCTTTGAGACTAGTTTCTGTTCAGAAAATATTTTGACAAGAGTATTTTAGTTGTCTACAACGGAGTTGGATTTGCATATTTTAATATTGACTGACCATTTATTCTTTGGATAAGAAGATTTCAGGAAACACTCAAAACAAAAAGAAAAAGTTTAAATGATAAAAGAGAGTAGCAATAGTCTTGGACATTGGGGTATGAAGGTTTTATGAGAAAGTATAACATCATTTATATTTTAAGTTAAATAGTGAATGTTTGAAGTGTGATATGTTCTTTCCTAATACACACACAGAGTATCCAGTCCCACGCTGAGTACTAAGATGTAGGAGTACCCAGAAGTTCAATCCAAAGCAGTCTCTCTTCTTTTCCACGTCAACTTTCCCCCCTGCTATTGCCCTCACCAAGATGTAATCTATTGGTGGGTGTACTGGTGGTGGAGCAGTGGCACCTTCATAGGCTCCTGTGGTTTTGGTTTGGACTTCTGACAGGAGGCGATTGTATCCCAGGTCCACTTTACTCTCCATAAAACCCATAAACAGTTTCATAGTACAATAACACAGATACATCTTGTAGATGCTGGGAGATTATGTAAACCAGACCAAACAGAATTTTCTTTTTTCTCCCCTCCACATGTTTCCCTATCTTGACCTGATTACATCTTCCTTTCCAAGCCTTTAACTCAAACTCTTATTTCATCTTTGATCTAACCTATTTTAATTTTAGATCATTCTGCGGTGATTGCTGATTTTGATCTGCTCTGTGCGCCGCACAAATCTTCTAGATGGAGATTTAACACAGGATCTAGCTTTTTCCTTTTCCTTTCCTTCCTTTGCGGGACAATTATTTGCTGTGAATGAAGTTCCATCTATATCCCCTGCTTTGGTGTGGGATACCTTTAAAGCCACTGCCCGAGGATTCATCATTGATTTTGCAGCCAGGAAAAAAAGCATACCCTCACTCAATATAAGATTTTATTAACCAATATCAAGTGCTTAGAACATCAATTTTACACTTCTTCATCAGAGTCCACTTTGCAGAAGCTTATCCATGCTAAGCTAGAGTTTAACAAGATTTGTACTGACCACGCTTCATCTATTCTACTTCGTAGTAGTGCCCGATGTTATGGAGGCCGCATTAAAGCCGGATCACTCTTAGCTAATTATCTCAAGTCTAGAAAAGAGAGAACACTGATAGACTCTATTCATTTAGCAGATGGGAGACATCTTTTCAAAGATCAAGAAATCCTCGATGAATTTACAACATTTTATAATAATTTTATATATTCCAGAAATGCCCGTATCTAATTCTCTTATTGATTATTATCCAAGCAACATTCCCCCTCCCTCATCCACTGATCTTGATTTTGATTCCCTAGATTCAGATATTTCACTCCAAGAGAGTTCTCTTAACTCACTAAAGAAAAATAAATCCTCTGGTAGGGATGGTTTCTCAGTAGAATTTTACTTATATTTTTCAAATTTCCGACTTCCCAAACTCTTTAATCTCTTTCAGCACTCCTGCACTATTGGCAAGGTGAGCGGTACCTTCTTAGAAGCCTCTATATGTCTCATTCACAAAGAAGGTAACGATCCTAAAGTCTGCAGAAATTATCGCCCTGTATCCTTGATAAATGTGGACTACAAATCTTTGCTAAATTATTGGCATTACGTCTTGAATCACTATTACCCCATCTGATTGGTCAAGAATAATGTGGTTTTGTTAAGGGCAGATTAACCTCTGATAACTCTCAGTTATTTTTTAATGTTTTGAATGGGGCACCTACTCTACCTTATTCTCTGGCTACGATATCAATGGATGCAGAAAAAACTGTTGATGGAGTTGAATAGTCTTTTTTCTTTAAGTCACTCAGTTGGCATGATTTTCGTCCTAAATTCAGCTCCCTGGTTTCTGTACTTTATATGGTACCTACTACTTCCTCTAAAGTTAATGGTCTTGTTTCAAATCGTTTTTCAGTTCATTGAGGTGTCCGGTAGGGTTGCCCTTTATCTCCTCTTCTTTTTATTCTTTTCCTTGAACCCTTTCCGGCTCACATCCATTATAACACTTCTAATTCTAGATTTTTATATGGAGATCAACACTTGAAGCTCTTTGCTTACACGGATGATATTTTACTCTTTACATCTAACCTAGAAATGTCTATCCCCTCGTTATTACATGAATTTTCAGACTTTTCGGTGGTATCAATATAAAATCAACTCTGATAAAACAGAGATTCTTCCCATAACCAAATTTTGTTCTTAACATCATTTTTACCAGACTGGGTCCATTGGAATAGTTTTAAAATTAAATACATGGGGTTATGGTTCACCAATTCTATTTCGGATTCGATTAAAACCAATATGAAAGAAATTTTTGATCAGATCTCCGAACTACTCTCCTCCTGGAATCCTCTTTTTCTCTCCTATTGGGGACGCTTGATTCTCTCAAGATGATGATCACTTTTATTATGTTACATATTCTCTCAATGATTCTAGTCCACATCAAAAACTTGACTCCCTACTTTCCAAGTTTCTGTGGAACAGTAAAAAATCCAGAATTTCTTTATCCCATCTTAGAAAACTAAAATCCACTGGAGGGGTGAATTTTCCAAATTATAAAGTATATCACAAAGCCTTTTGTCTTAAACAAGCCTCTTACGGGCTCAATGTGGACATTTCCTCTTTCACCCCTTATACCCAATATGGGGTGAAAGAGGAAATGTTAACATTGAGCCAGTAAGAGGCCCTTTCTCTTTCCTGGAAATTCTTGCTTTCACAGCCAAAACTAATCTCACATCTCTTCCATTATATAAACACACTTGTTCATTGTTAAGACCTCATTGTCAACCAAAGATAATGTATGGAAGCACGTTCTTGCATTCTCCTCTTTGTCGTAATCGTCTTTTCCTCATTAATGATAGACCTTTGTTTTGGAGATCTTGGAGATCAAGGTATCATCTGGGTTCAGGACATATTTGATGGCACTGCTCCTTGTTCTTTTCCCTAGTTCCAAGCCAATTATTTGCAGAAGTTCACACTACTTATGGAGGCAATGTTGGAAGTCTTTTATTCCCTTCCTTCAGAAGATTCTTTGTCCACTCAGGATTCGCTTCCCAGAATTTTGTCAGTATCCTCAAGGGCCTCTCTTATTTATACATTTCACAACTCCACTGTCTCGGAGCGATCCAAGACCAAGATAGAGCTCGCCTGGGAGATGGATTTTGGTTGTGAATGGAGAACTGAATTTTGGAGCAAGATATGGGCCAGATCGTTGAAAATATCTAGATTTGCATCCACTACTCAATCTATGTTTTTTCGATATCACAGACCTTATTTCACCCCCATTTCCATTGCCAATTGTACACACTCTAATAATAAAACTTGGTGGTCTTGTGACCACCCCTTGGCTGATCTCTATCACCTCCTCTTTCCATCCCTCCCGTTGCTTCTTTTTGGTTACAAATTTGGCCTCGGATCTTGAATATTTTTAAACTATATTCCCTTATCAAATGCCCTTCTTTTTATGGGAAATTTATCAGAGTCACTTGGGAAATTGTCTCACGAACTTGGGTTGTTTGACCTTATGCCAGTTTTAGCTCTTCAACAAATTACACTCATCTGGAAATGCCCAAACAAGCTCACGGTCAATTCTTGGTGGAATACTGTATGCCATTATCATAGGTTGAACACTTTTTTTGTTTTGCCTCCTGTTGTAATCCAAAGATAAATAGAGATCTATTTTGGTTACCCCTAACTGTTTATTTAAATAAGCTCTCTATTTCTCAGATTTCCAGTAACCTGTCAGAAAACTTTCAACCTCCATGAGTTTTTTTTTCATTTCTCTGCCTTCTTTCTTCTGTTTAATACCATGCATATTGTATGGAAAATATGTTTAGTGTAACCTCTTTTATTCTAATTAGCATTTATTGCTAGTTTATCTTCAGCTGCAGAGCATATTTTATCTTCCCCCTATTCTTTCCCTCCTTTGAAAATTTAAAACAGCTTTGCGGGGAATGAGATTTTAATATCTTTTATGACCAATTTGATAACTTACCTCATTCGTCAATTTTGGACCGCTTGATTTCTGTCATTGAGTAAAAGACAGCCCCTGCATAGGTTAGATAAACCCCATTAACTGACGCCACTCTGAAGAACCACTTACAACTGATAAAGTTTAAAAGGTTTAATATAAAATTTAGAAAAATTGCATATACAATCCTCTCAGGATCAAATTCATCTACAAACGAATACAATTAAAGTCAATTCCAAAATCAGCAAATTAAAAGCATCGATGTGAAGTGGTTCTTCTGCGTCATCTACAGAAAGAGAAAATTAATCAAGTTAAATCTGTCCCTACTCTATACTAGGTGACATCCCTACTTCGCAAGTTTCTAGAACCCTAAAAAGGTGTCAGCAGTTTGACTCCCTAAGAAGTTCAAACTCTCTTAGCCTCTAAAGGTGACTTAAGTTTAAGAAGCAGTACCCTCTCTCTGCCTACCCATCCGCTCTTCTAAGGGTCCTCGGCCTACTGCTCCCTTGCGCTCTGATCTTTCTCAGCGCATCTGCTCAAGTCATCTGCTCTTTCTAACTTGCCTCTCTCTGTGAGCAATTCGCTATCTTCTCCCCGGGGTGCTGTCCCTAAAATGCACAATCACAGTGTGGGTGGAACGCCCCTTCGACGCCCACCACGGACTTTCCCCGTGAGGTCATCTTCTAGCTCTTTCCATGGCTTCGTCTCTTCGCCGTCCGTTAAGTTGACCTTTCTCCTTAGACGCCATCTTCGTCTTCTTGCTGGTGACTTCATTCAACTTTATCTTTGACACTTTCGAAAACAAAATCTATCACCTTATCAGAACTTTTCTTTACGGCTGTACTTTTAACCTCATTTAGTCCTGTGAATGGTCATTTCAAAACAAGACTCAAATTCCAATCGTCTCCTCTCATGTTTAGGCGATAAACTTCGTCCGACATTTGTCACCTTAAATCTAACAAGAACTAGACTCTTTGGCTCGCACGTTCAAGTGAAGCTATTCACGACTCCTGTGAGCCCACTAAATTACCAACAGCGGACTACACTCCTGCGAACCCTTGGTCAGTCAGGTTATAATCACAAATGACCTAAACTCTTCTAACATTCCTACAAACTTCTTCTACATAGTATAACCTTTAACATACATTTATATATGATCGCATTCAGCAAATCCTTTTGCCTATATGTGAATATATTTTACATAGAATACAAATTACATAGAATATAAACCTTAATACATAGAATATAAAATACATAGAATATAATTTACATAGAATATAATTACGTAGAATATGAACCTTAATACATAGAATATAACTTTATATTCTTCTTCATTATATTATGCTATATATGCTCTTGCACATTTCTCCATGTTACGTTGTCTCGCCGTTTCTGCATTTAAAGTTATACACGTACATGAATTCTGCTTTGCACGTTCTTCTGTTCGTAAGCATTTCTACATTAGCCCACTACGTATACGGGCCTTCTAAATCTAATACATTCTAAAGTGAATACAGTTATGTATTTCCTATATTACTTTGGTCACATCTGTTAACTTTTATGCCATAAGCGTCAACTTCACGTTCGATATACATTTCATTCCTACGTTTATACGATATACCTCTAAATATAACTCGGATATACATTTTATTCAAATTGCGCTCTCTCAGTTCCCCCCTTTGATGACTTTTAGGAGTCATCACTAAATGCAATTTGAATAACACCTTTACACAGAACTAGTTACATCATTTCCTCTTTTCATCATTTCAAGTGCTCTCAAGCTTTTATACTGTTGATCTTGTAAAGCAGCTAATCTCTTTTCTTGTTCTCTCATAGATCTTTGTAACCGGTTCGTCTTATACCATTTATATAGTTTTACTAATCCTAACAATGTGACTATACAAATTAATACTATTAATACAGGTTTTAATATGTACCACACTATACTTTTGCCAAGGTTGGCAAACCAACTTCCAACCTTTCCTACTCCGTTACCTACTTTTTCCCAAACATTTATTTTTGTCAAATCTTCAATTTCTTGATGAATCTGTGTAATGTTTCTTATGACCTTCTCAAGTGGTTTTGAATTATCAGGAATATAAGTACAACATTCCTGAACCTTCAAAGCCTTACAAACTCCGCCTTCTTTTGCTAATAGCACATCAAGAGCAAGTCGATTCTGAAGAACCATTGCTCTAATCGATTGCATCTCACCTTCTATTAGCATTAATGACCTTGCAGTACTTGCAGATAATCTATCTACGACTGTAGCTAGTCTCCTGATCTTAACATCGTTAAGTATTAAACCTAACATAGGAAACATCGCTCCAAATACGTCTCCTACTACTTCTGCATCTCCTACTTCTCTTTTCGTTCTTGTCGAAACCTTTCCTTCTATGATCGCTAAATCCTTTGCATGATATATTTTGGGGAAGACAATTGCCAAGTAACACGAACCATACCAATTGTCAGGCAGTTTTACATAGGCATTTCTCCCACATACAAAATATACATTAGGAATCACTTGCATCTCCTTCATGAAATCTTTCGTATAGTACTCTAATCGAAAAGCATGTTCGCAATTTACTTCACCTACAAATACACTCTCATAATATGTCTTGCTTCGAGTTAAACATAACTTTCCTTTCTGCGTTCTATCCAATGCTATTGGACCATTGCTACCTTTCTTTTTATGTGCCTTCTCTTCTTCGGTCCAATCAGTTTTCCACTGTCCTGACATTTTTAGAGTCTTCTGCCTTCTGTATCGGTCATCTACTTGTCCTATAAACTTTTTCTCTATTTCTGACACTTTGCAAGTCAGATTATTTCTGCGTGCGTATGATGTATCTAATGTATCCCAAGGAAGGAAGAACTTGGCTAGTCTATCCTCCTTTTTGTAATAGTCCCACTTATTCATTTGTTTATAATTCGGAACTTCAGGCAGTACCGAATCATAATTTGAAAAGTAGTACTCAAACCCTTCTCTACCATAAAATATACTAAGCAGTAAACTACATGTTATCCCATAAGTCAATGGGAGATGATGATATCTAATGCCTTCATCTACAGAAGCCGGCAATTGCATACAAACGTAGCAATCTTTGGCCTCCATGGCATCGATATATTCGTATAACAGTTTAGCATATGCGTTTGACCTAAAGTTTCCCTGTGACTCGTCTACATGTAATCTACGAGCTTCATCTACCAATAATGCTTTTTCACGTATAACATTGCTCTCCTCCTTCTTTCCCACCAGAGCAGGTTTCAAAGTCATTACAAGTTTTACATCTGCTATTTCCTTATCGGTTTCATGTCCTATTATGTATGATATTGTCACTACTGTAATTATGAGAAATATTACTACTGCTATAAGTGTACCTATTATGCATTTGGCTTTTCTGTTTGGGTTGCCGTTCTCCATGTTGTCAAAACAGCGTAACTCTTTCCCTCGCGAAAAGTTTCTTTTCAGTTCAGTCTTTAGTTCGCTTTGTTTTCTTCTCAGTTTGTAAAGTGCTCTTTATCAACAAAGTTTCTTTTTCGCAACAATGTCTCTTTATTTTTAACAACAGACAACCCTAACCCTTCTCCGTCCTCTAAATGTAATCCCTAATTTTTTTTTTTTTCTTCCTTCCACTCGGCGCTAGGTTATCTTCTTCTTTATAACTCATATACAAAAGTCTTTATATATCAACAATTATTCTCGCACCTGCAGCTCTTGCAACAAGTTCCAATAATTCAAAACGAATGACTTTTTCTTCTTCTTCCGGAATTTGATGACCAAATGTTGGAAATTGTAATCTGTTTAACACTAAATCTTTGATCTGACTCAAGTATGGGGGTATGGGAAGTGTGAAAGTCAGTAATCCCTCAGTCTCTAATCCAGGAGTCAACATCCATATCTCCACTGCCACAAATGGATCGAGATCGATTACTTTCACGTTCTTCACTCTCCCAGATTTCTGTCCCCAAGACATCTGCTAGATAAGTCCACTCTGGGGTGGCGTACCTTCTGCAGGGCACACGTACCCTTCTCGATCTTCTTGGACTCTCAGTTCCTGAGTCTGTAGTTTCCTCTTCTTGGTCTGATTCTTCCGAGATTGGGACAAGAGTTTTCTCCGGTTGTGTCTTTAAGCTTGGCCTCCTTCTTCTCTCTGGCCAGCTGGCTACGTCACTCCTTGTCCTCCTGCTCCTTGTTCTGGGACTTGTCTCTTGGTCACTCTCAGCTTGTTCAGTATCCGATTCACTTTCCCAGTTACTTTCTTCTCCTGAGGCGACTTCGGTCTCACTAGTGTCCTGACCCTCGTCGACCTGTTCTGACACAGTCTCAGCCTCTTCGATCACCTCCACAGCTTGGCTTTCCCCCTCTATGGCTTCTCCATTTTCCGCTGGATTCTCATCCGAGAGAGGAGCTGTTTCTTCTAGAGGTGTTGGCACTCTTCGAGTGTGTGAAGCGTGTATCCAATTTGGCAGGCCTCCACACTTCACTGCAGTGTTCGTGACAAGTATGACTTGAAATGGTCCTCGCCAACGCACGTCTAAGCAGTTCTTCCTGACATGCTTTTTCACCAAGACCCAGTCCCCCGGACTCAGGTCATGGCACAAATCTTGTGCTGATGGAACCTCTGCAGCCTGGACCTGGAGGGACACAGAATTAATGGCATCAGATAGTCCCTTGCAGTAGTCCAAGATCAAGTCGTCTGTGATGTTCAATAACGCTGCAGTCGGAACCGATGGCAATCTCATAGCTCTCCCCATTAGCACTTCATGTGGAGAGAGACCTGTTTTCCTATCTGGTGTGCTACGTATGCTCATAAGAACCACTGGAAGTGCGTCTGGCCAACTCAGGGATGTTGATGAACAAACTTTGGCAAGTCTAGACTTAATTGTGCTGTTGATTTGCTCCACTATCCCTGAAGCTTCTGGTCGATAACTGCAATGGAGCTTCTGATCGATACTCAAAGCTGAGCACAACATCTTCACTATATCGCTGTTGAAATGAGTTCCTCTGTCCGATTCCAAAGAGGATGGCACCCCAAACCTCGGTATCAACTCTCTAAGTAACAGTTTTGCTACTGTAAGTGTATCGCATCTACGTGTAGGGTAAGCTTCAACCCATCTAGAAAATATACAGACAATCACTAGAACGTATCTGAGTCTGTTACATGGAGGCATTTCTATAAAATCAAGCTGCATTCTATTGAAAGGCCCCCCAGACCTCCCAATGTGACTCAATGTAACTGGTGTTCTTTTTCCTACGTTTAGTTGCTGACAGATCGCACATCGCTGACATACTGCTTCTGCCGCTACTCTAAATTTAGGGTTAAACCACGTTTGTCTGAATACTCTCACCATTGCATCTCTACCTATGTGTGCTGATCCATGCAATTTCCTTGCCATTGGACTAACAAGTTCATTGGGTAAAACTGCTCTCCCATCGGCAGAGACCCAAAAATTCATTTCGCTCTTTATACACCCAGCTGTTTCCCAGCCCTTTTTCTCATCATCTGGTGCATTCTCCTGAACACTCCTTAGCTCATCCCACGTATCTACTGTATCTAACAACATTGTCAATTCAGTTCTTTCTTGGATTCCCCCCACTTTCACATCCGTGTGAGAATATCCTTGTTCTGCGCAGTAACGCGCTACTTCATCCGCATAGCGGTTACCTTGTGACACAAAATCTACGCCTTTTGTATGCGCAGCACATTTGACAACTGCAATAGCTGTCGGGCCTTGCAATGCCTCTAACAAGAGTCTCACGAATTCTCCATTCCTAATGGGAGAACCCGAGGAGGTCATATAACCTCTTTGAGACCATAACTGCCTGTAATCGTGAACTACCCCGAAACCATACTGGCTATCGGTGTATATGGTGACTCGAATTTTGTTACCCGCTAAACAGGCACGTGTCAAAGCAATAATTTCAGCTACCTGAGCGGAATGTACTCCTTCCAGGCAAGCGGCTTCTACAACTCTGGTAATCGTGCAAACTGCATAAGCTGCTCTCAGCTGACCAATATCGTCTCTTACGCATGAACCATCGACAAAGAAAATGTCATCGGGGTCAGTCAATGGCTCATCTACGATATCGGGTCTCGGTTTGGTGCATGGTTCAGTCACATCAAGGCAATCATGATCTGTACAAATTTCATCATCCACCTCATTTGGAAGTGGCATCAACGTAGCAGGATTCAAGACGGAGCATCTTTTTAGGGTCACATTCTCGGCAGCCAGTATGACTTGCTCGTAGCGTGTGAGCCTGCTATTCGTCAGATGCTGAGTCTTAGTCCTGGTCATTAACAATTCCACAGAATGCGGTACGTACACCACTAACTGATGTCCCATTACCACACTTTCAGAACGTTCAATGCTGACACCCGTTGCAGCAACGGATTTGAGACATCCGGGCAACGCTGCGGCTACTGGATCTAATGTAGCCGAAAAATACGCTACTGGCCTACGCGCATCTCCGTGAATCTGGGCCAAAACTGCTAAAGCGCATCCCTCTCTTTCGCAGCAGTAAAGCAAAAATGGTTTTGTGTAATCCGGCATTCCTAAAGCCGGGGCGCGACATAAGTCCTCCCTCAGCTGTAAAAACGCCATCAAACAATCTTTGTCCCATGGTACCGGATCACTCACTCCTTTGTGCGTCAGTTGTAATAACGGCTTTGCCTTCAGTGAGAAGTTGGCTATCCACTGTCGACAATAACCGACCATGCCTAGAAACATCCTGACCTCTCTTTGTGTTGTAGGCGCGTTCATTTTCATAATCGCCTCTATTCTGTCTGGAGACACCTTCCGTTTTCCCTTTTCAATCCTGTGGCCCAAGTATTGGACTTCGGTAAGACAATATTGCAATTTACTTGGAGACACCTTATGCCCGTTCTCGGCCAAGTGATTTAACAAGGTGATGGTGTCTACTCTGCAAGCTTCTTCTGTTTCTGACGCAACTAGGAGGTCGTCTATGTACTGGACCAGAACTGAGTTCTTGGGCAGCACTAGACTTTTAAGATTTCTCTTTAAAAGCTGGTTAAAAATGGATGGGCTTTCTGTGTACCCCTGAGGGATACGACACCATGTTAAAACGCGATCTTCCAGCTTAAAAGCGAAAAGATACTGGCTCTCTTCATCTAAAGGAATCGAAAAGAAAGCCTGGCACAAATCTATCACGGTAAACCATTCAGCTTGGAACGGTATCTGAAATAATATCACTGATGGATTCGGTACCACTGGACAACATGAGGCAACAATATTATTAATCTTTCGAAGATCCTGCACTATTCTGTATTTTCCACTAGGCTTCTGCAAACCCATAATCGGTGAGTTACATGGGCTACCCACGATTTCCTTCAGTATTCCCTGTTTGATCATGGATTCGATCACAGGTTTTATTCCTGCAATCGTCTCCGGTGTCAACTTGTATTGTGGTGTTCTTGGGTACTCGGCATTGGGTCTTACCATGATCTTTACTGGTTCTACCCCTTTAATCAGTCCTATTTCCTCTCCAGTAAAATCCCACACCTCAGCTGACACTTTCTCCCTCAAATCCTGTGGAAGTTCCTCCACTGTTAAGGTAGGATATAGTTCCACGCATTCTTGCGAATTTACAACTTTAAAATCGGCATCTTCATCGTTGGTCTGCACTTCTACTCCTTCAGGTGTGCAATGTATTGTGCAATTCAGTTTACACAACAGATCTCTTCCTAGCAAACACACCGGGCTAGAATCACAGATCACAAACTGATGTTCGTCACTGTAATTCCCTATCTTTACTGACACTGGTTCTGTCAGAGGATTCGTCATCCTCTTGTTTGCTACTCCTACCACCTGAATCATTTCTCCTGATATTGGCAGACCTGGGACTACCGCTGATCTCAACGTGGATCTAGTGGCTCCCGTATCCACCAAAAAGGTCGTAGGACATCCAGCTACTTCGGCTTCTACGTATGGTCCTCTCTGATCTACTTCCAGGGCTGCTCCTAAAGTACAGTCTTCTTCCCTATTCACCCGTTGCCCTGTAAGAGGATCAACGTATTAGCATTCTTCTCCTCCTACGAACAATGGCATTTGTCTATAGGGTTTCCCTCCATTTGCAATGCGAGGCGGTTGAGGAAACGGGGCTCGAGGAGTCTGAGTCCCCCCTTTGATAAACTTTCCCTTTGGGACTGTCGCTCCCTTAACCACGTTGTTCTGTACCTCTTCCTCCTCCTGTTCTAATTCCCCTGTCTCAATATTATAAGGACACTCGCGTCTCCAATGTCCTACCTCGTTACACTGATGACACCTTGTCGTCTTTTTCAGTGTTGCGATATCCATTCTCGGTCTCGGTCTTTCTTCCTCATCTCTGCTCTGATTATTCTGTTTCTTTGCTTGCGTTCCTGTTCCCTGCTGCCGCTGTCCACTCTTTCCAGTTGCTTGCATCTGTACTAACATCAGCTTTTCCTTAAGCTTCTTCGCCTTGGTATCTATCTCGTCGCTACAGTACCTTGCATACCTCAGAATCTCGTCTAAAGGTTTGTTCTGCCAGCAAATTAAATGCTGTTGAATCATCAGGCTTATGTCTGGTCTCAATCCGAGAACAAACTTTGACACAAACTGTCCTATGTCTTTAGGATCCATTACGTCTAGTCCACTGTACTGCTTAAATGCTTTCAGTAACCTCTCATAGAACTCGTGAACTGTCTCTTTAGGCTCCTGAGTTGTTCGATCTATCTTAACCCAGTCTATGTCTTGCACCGGCACTTTCTCTTTTAGCCATGTTATTACTCTCTCGTATTTTTCCATGACTCTGTCTGATGGACCGCCTGTCTGTGCATTCCTCGGAGGCTCACAAGCGGGCCATTCAATACTAAGTTTGCATGTCGTCCACAAATCTCCGGGTACCACGATATCGAACAAAGTGTTCAAATCGATCCACAGCACCTTAGAGATCTTCACGAATCTCTCTACCTGCTTGTACCACTCCACGGGATTTTCTCTAAGTTTCGGGAAAGAGTTAGTGAATGCCGCTAAATCCCCCCTACTCCATGGTACATGCACGTAGTTTCCGTTCGCGATTTCTCGCAAAGGGAAAGCTTCCATTCGCATTAGGTCTGTATCCTGAGACTTCACAAGTGTACTCCGTCTGACAGATCCCTTCTTGGACCATCTTTCCTCCCATCTATCCAGATCTCTCCATATTCTAATACACATGACCAATTCCCTTATGTGTACTCTTAGCCCAATCGTTCTGCGCTCATCTAGATCTTGATCCGTACAATTCAGCCTATGGTTGGCCTGTAAAGCCTTAGTTCGTGATATGTCTATCATGTACTTTTCTGCCAATTCAGATAACTTTTCATGAGCTGCTCTCGCTTTCCGAGTAACGTCTTTAGATAAAAACAGTATCTCATCTGGTGCGTACAGCTCTAACCTCTCAATTGCCACTGTGCCGTCAATTATTTCATCCAAGTCTGATTTTAAACTCATTACATCTATGCGTCTTGCTTTTATTTCAGCTCTCAGTACGTCAGTCCTAGGTTGTTCTCTTGCATCCCTCTCACCTCCACTATGCGCCCTACGCCTGAGCACAGGTGAGTTATGAGGAATTTTTCTTCCATCTCTTTGTTCCCACCTCTCTAGATCCCAAGCCTTTCCATCTTCCCTTGGGGTGTGGTGGAACAATGCTCCATCCCTCAACCCTACATTCCGTCTTTTTGACTCGGTTTCCCCAGATACGAGATAAGATCCTCCGTGCTGTTCTAAACCACTGTAACTTGCTTGCTGTCTGGTATCACTTAACAAACGATAAGGACCTTCATGGCTCTCCATGCTCCCGTGATCTCGTTCGTGATCACCGGATGTATGGCGAGACGTTTCGCGACTCCCTATTTTCTCATGACTTCGTTCTTGATCACCGGACGCATGGCGAGACCCTTCGCGACTCTCCATGTACCCGTGATTCCGTCCGTAATCACCGGAGGCATGTCGAGACGTTTCACGACTCTCCATGTTCCCGTGATTCCAATGTTGCACATTTTCATCCGGAGTATGGTGTGTGCATCTGAAAGTGTTTCGGTACTCCTGCGTCCTTCGTTCTCCCTCACTAAAGGTGACGCGAGGCACTTCCCCACACCCTGCACTCCTGTCGTTACACATTTGCCGATTGCCACTAGTAGTAGGGCAAGTATCACCCCTGCTTCCTTGACTCCCTCTCTCCCACTCCGGGCTGCTTTCGCCAGCTCCACAATGAGAGAGGATCTTGTTATCCTGGTCTCTCCACTCTGCTCCTGTTTCTAAACTTTTATTCCGAGCCTCTTCAGCAGTATCCCATTCTTTCAGATATTCCCTTAATTCCTTATAGGATTTCGGTTTTGGTCCCCTCAAATCCATTGATCCTCTTTGACCCCCTTGTTCTATCCCGGGACCCGTTGGGGAATCTAATGGGGTACTCCGACTCACTGGTGCTAGTATCTGCCTCTGAGGATTCATTGTGTTATTCCTATTCTCCATCTCTGCCCTTTCCCTGTCCCATCGTGCCTGTTCCTCCTGCTGGACCCCCTCTGGGTTGTAGATTGACACTATAGGGCCTATGGTAACAGGTACTTGTAGAGCGCCTGGCATTTGGTACGACCTTGCACATTGCGTCTCTGGTACCTTCTGGACCACGAATCTTCCCACTACTCTCTGTTCAGAACTAGCTTGGGGTATTTCCTCACTCTTGTTGGAGTCCCACTCCGTCACTGGGATCGATTTATATTCACCCCATCTAGCTCCGTCCCCTTGCTGTAGTATGGGACTTGCAGATTCACCGCTATATGGAGGTGGTCTATCTGTTAACAGCCTATCTATCAGATCCTCCTCCGTCTCGCTTTCCTCATCTTCCTCCTCTAGAGGTTTCTTTTCTCCCGTAGCTTCTATCATGGTGAACAGTTTGTCCGCTTCTATCTTTTGCACTCTCCACTTCTTAGCTTCCTCATCCCATTTCGCATCCTGCACTGCCTTTACTGATCGTCTCACTCTTTCTTGGCGTCTCTTTAAACTCTTCTCGTGTGCTGCTCTAAACCATGCACTAAGTGCTTCGAACTGTGTTGGCCTCGGTAGAGGTCTCGTTGCAAGCATTACCGCTTTTAGTTGGTTCAACACGTCTAGCTTAAATGTTCCGAATCTCGGAAACATCAGTTCCTTTTCCCCTTCAGTTAGCCTATTCCACTCGGAGATCCACATTATCGAGTGTAAGCCTACATTTACTGCCATATGATAAGCTGGTGTGCCTTCTGGTGGAGCTTCTTCTCCAGCATATAAGTTTCTTCTATTCCTCCTAAAGATTTTCCTTAAACCCTTAAAGCACTTCATTTTTGATAATCTACGATTTTCTCTTATTAACTCTCTTCCTTGCTTACGTCCCGATGACAAACCACCAATCCCTGTGCGACTCCCGCTAATCAAGCTATCCCAATGCTGTTCTACGCTAACCGACCAATCTCAGCGCGACTCTACGCTGACGTCACTCGTTCCCTCTGCAGCAGTTTCCTTCGTTTCTCAACTCGTCTCGCGGTCTCACATGCGTTTCATTCATACGCCGAAAAATGACTACTTCCGTCCAAGCGATCACTTTTCTTCTGACTGTACGGCCACAGTCTAACTGTAATTGTCACCTCAACTGGCGAGACGTCTTTCCTCTTACGGTCGGACGCTTGCCTCAACTGATAGGTTACTTACACACAGTAAACGTACGACCAGCATGCGTTTACTCATACATCCACTCAAACGCTCCCCCTATCATCGGTCCGCGGGCGATCAATGGTACCTCATGACCCCCTTTAAATGGTAGACAAATTACTCTGGGTGTTCGATACACCCGAACCACTTAAGCCCTCTCTCTGGACATAAGATTTTATCCGGTTGCGCGCGCTCACAACCTTCCCTCAATCACACTACAGGCATTCAACTCCGCTTGACATTACAACACAGGAACAACATAAAACACCGCAATCTTACAACGCATGACCCTTATACTCACTCTCGACCGACTCTGCTGCTTTTCTCTCGACGCACCGTCAGCACCGTCTTCGGCAGGGATTCTTCTTCTGGTCGTCGATGACTAGGGACCTTGGGGTAATCTAAACCTGACCTAGGTTGTCTTCCTCAAGAAGAAAACCATCTTTCTCTGCTACCAACTGCGGGGAATGAGATTTTAATATCTTTTATGATCAATTTGATAACTTATCTCATTCGTCAATTTTGGACCGCTTGATTTCTGTCATTGAGTAAAAGACAGCCCCTGCATAGGTTAGATAAACCCCATTAACTGACGCCACTCTGAAGAACCACTTACAACTGATAAAGTTTAAAAGGTTTAATATAAAATTTAGAAAAATTGCATATACAATCCTCTCAGGATCAAATTCATCTACAAACGAATACAATTAAAGTCAATTCCAAAATCAGCAAATTAAAAGCATCGATGTGAAGTGGTTCTTCTGCGTCATCTACAGAAAGAGAAAATTAATCAAGTTAAATCTGTCCCTCTACTCTATACTAGGTGACATCCCTACTTCGCAAGTTTCTAGAACCCTAAAAAGGTGTCAGCAGTTTGACTCCCTAAGAAGTTCAAACTCTCTTAGCCTCTAAAGGTGACTTAAGTTTAAGAAGCAGTACCCTCTCTCTGCCTACCCATCCGCTCTTCTAAGGGTCCTCGGCCTACTGCTCCCTTGCGCTCTGATCTTTCTCAGCGCATCTGCTCAAGTCATCTGCTCTTTCTAACTTGCCTCTCTCTGTGAGCAATTCGCTATCTTCTCCCCGGGGTGCTGTCCCTAAAATACACAATCACAGTGTGGGTGGAACGCCCCTTCGACGCCCACCACGGACTTTCCCCGTGAGGTCATCTTCTAGCTCTTTCCATGGCTTCGTCTCTTCGCCGTCCGTTAAGTTGACCTTTCTCCTTAGACGCCATCTTCGTCTTCTTGCTGGTGACTTCATTCAACTTTATCTTTGACACTTTCGAAAACAAAATCTATCACCTTATCAGAACTTTTCTTTACGGCTGTACTTTTAACCTCATTTAGTCCTGTGAATGGTCATTTCAAAACAAGACTCAAATTCCAATCGTCTCCTCGCATGTTTAGGCGATAAACTTCGTCCGACATTTGTCACCTTAAATCTAACAAGAACTAGACTCTTTGGCTCGCACGTTCAAGTGAAGCTATTCACGACTCCTGTGAGCCCACTAAATTACCAACAGCGGACTACACTCCTGCGAACCCTTGGTCAGTCAGGTTATAATCACAAATGACCTAAACTCTTCTAACATTCCTACAAACTTCTTCTACATAGTATAACCTTTAACATACATTTATATATGATCGCATTCAGCAAATCCTTTTGCCTATATGTGAATATATTTTACATAGAATACAAATTACATAGAATATAAACCTTAATACATAGAATATAAAATACATAGAATATAATTTACATAGAATATAATTACGTAGAATATGAACCTTAATACATAGAATATAACTTTATATTCTTCTTCATTATATTATGCTATATATGCTCTTGCACATTTCTCCATGTTACGTTGTCTCGCCGTTTCTGCATTTAAAGTTATACACGTACATGAATTCTGCTTTGCACGTTCTTCTGTTCGTAAGCATTTCTACATTAGCCCACTACGTATACGGGCCTTCTAAATCTAATACATTCTAAAGTGAATACAGTTATGTATTTCCTATATTACTTTGGTCACATCTGTTAACTTTTATGCCATAAGCGTCAACTTCACGTTCGATATACATTTCATTCCTACGTTTATACGGTATACCTCTAAATATAACTCGGATATACATTTTATTCAAATTGCGCTCTCTCAGTTTTCTGATATGTTTTATGGCATGTTTTTCATCACATATGTTTGTTATTCTCAAATAATGTTACATCTTGCCCTATGTTGTGAGATGAACATTACATTATTGAAGCTCCTTAAACTTAAAAAAAAAAAATTCAATACCGGCGCTTGAGCACCACTTAGATACACATTAATTTTTGGAAGGCACAGGGAGATAAGGTGATTGGCCCAGAATCACAGGATGTTGAGCCAAGACTCGAGTTCCCCAGCTCCGAAGTCAGCAGCTCTCGTCATTAAGTCACACCCCCCTACCCACTTGCAGGGTTTGTTAGTTCTGTGTTAGGCATCACTAAGAGAAGAACTGGGCTGGTCAAAGCTGCCTCCTTTGGAAATCCACAACACTTAATTTTTTTCCCCAATTGACCTCTGGCTACCCATAGTGTTTTGGTGAATTGACATCCATGCTTATCCTAGTTTTTTTGCCTTCACCAATTCACCAGGGTAGCAGCTTCCAGCATTGCTATAGTTCAACATTTGAAGCATGTTTAAAATAATTATGGAACCCAAAATATTCCAGCACTGGAGTTAGAGCTCAACACTTCCTACTTCCTGCATTAGCTTCACAAATACCTGCTCCTATATGTCACTGTATTAAATAAGAATTCTACTCAAAGAACTAACATGAACAGCTATTTTCTGAATGCAGACACAAAATGATAACATGTGGCAAACAAGCAATGTGAAAGCCAAAAGATCTGGTGTCATCCTTCAGCCTTTTGGCAATTGTTTATTGTTTTGTCATGGATTTTGCAAACCTTGTTTGGAAAGCTGCCAGGCATCTGTCAATGTAAAAAATAACATTGACTAAAGACAAAAATGTTTTTGGTGTCAAAAAAGCACAAATTACCATAGTAGTCCCTGGCACTGAAGGGAACTACTTTGAGCGTGGATGTGCCCATTGTGAAAGGGAAGCATGCTGTGACTCATAGTGAAGTCAGCAATTGGCTGAAGTGAGGAAATATGTTGCCCCTTGTTACCTGCTCAAATGGGTTTGGGAAAAATATGAATGACATAAACACAGACAAATGGGTGCATTGTGGCGGAAAACCCCCCTTAGGTAACTAAGTCATGAACATAATTTAAGTAAATTCAAAAGGTCTTTGTCAGTAAACTCAAAAGATCTTGTGTAACAGAGACCTAAAAAATCCTATTGTTGTGCCAGAAGGAAGGAAAGAAAGAAGGAACGATAGCAGGAAAGGAGATAAGAAAGAAAAAGAGAGGAAGGAAAAAAGGAAGGAACGAGGGAAGGGAAGAAAAAAGGAAAGAAGGCAAGAAAGAAGTTATGTTATTTTGTTATGTTATTTTGTGTCTTTTATAGCGCTCGGCTACTCAAAAGAGTGTCCCGGCGCTTTATTGACAACCTGAAAAAGACAAACACAACACACAGATTAAAAGAAACAGGGTCAGCAGAATACGGAGTAAGGCAAGAAAAAGGAATGGAAGGCAACGAAGAAGAAAAGAAAGATGGCACGAAAGAAAAAAGGAAAGAAAGAAAGCAAAATAGAAGGAAAGAATGAAAGAAAGCAAGGAAGAAGCCAGGAATGAATGAAAGCAAGTAAGAAGGAATGAAGACAGGAAAGAAAGAAAGAAAGAGAGAAAGAAAGAAAGAAAGAAAGAAAGAAAGAAAGAAAGAAAGAAAGAAAGAAAGAAAGAAAGAAAGAAAGAAAGAAAGAAAGAAAGAAAAAAAGAATGAAGGAAAAAAGAATGAAGGAAAAGAGGAATGGAAGCAAGAAAGACATGAAATCAAGAAAGAGGTGAAGAAGCATAAATGCAGGAAAGAAGGGATGAATGAAAAAGGAAAGCAAGAAAGAAGAAAAGAAGGAATGAAAGAAAAAGTAAACCAAGAACAAAAGAATAAATGAAAGAAAAATGGAAAGATAGAAGGAATAAAAGAATGAATAAAGGAACCCAGGTAAGAAGGAATTAAAGTAAAAAAGGAAAGAAAAACTAGGGGAAAAGGTCAGAAAGAAGGATGGAATGTAAAAAGAAAGAAAGAAGGAATGAAAGTTTGAAAGACAAAAGGAAAGAAGGAAGGAAAGAAGGAAAGAGAACGAAATAAATAAATTATAAAAAGATGGATGGAAAGAAAGAAAAAATAGGAAACCAAAAAAGTTCTGCAAATTAAACACGATAAATGCTGGTTTTCTTCCGGGGGAAAGAACCATTGGTAAACATTGTGGGACAGATTTACGACTTCTGGCGCATCTCTGCTAATCAGCAGAGATGCGCTAGAAGAGTTGCGACGCATCTGCCCACCCGTGCGCCACCACTGATGCGCTGCATTTACAATGCGGAGCACCGTGGCGCTCGGATGGGCAGATGCGTGACGCATCCCTGGCGGAAATGCGGCGCATTGCTGGAGTTGCGTCGCTAGCGCGACACAGCTTCAGCAAGGCTCGGGGGTGCCCTATCTCTCACATGCTGCATCAGTCTTAACGCCTGCTTCAAGCAGGTGCAGAGTTTTGACGAAGCATGGTCCTAAAAGTGACTAAGTAAAATTTTGTAGATTTCACTCAGCCACTTTTGGGAGGCGTTCCTGCACAGGAACACTCCCCTGTGCAGGAACGCCTTCTTGTGGAGCAGAGCTTTACAACGTGACGCATCTCCCAGATGCATCATGTTGTAAGTACCCCGCACCATGGAGCTGGATTTGCGCCGCCGCTGCATCTCAAAAGGGACGCAACGGCGACGTAAATGAGGCGCAAGGGACTTGTAAATCTGCCCGTGAGTCCTGAATAACCGTGCTTTGAAGAATTGTCTGCTTCTGAATTCACAATAAAATACTTAAGCTTCGCTAATTTGATACAGAACAGTTTCAAATAAACATAACCAGTTATGCTGTAAAATACTAGCAGTAAAGGCTGAAGAAGGTTTGGTTAATGGTGCTATGAGTGGAGTTGTTGATGTTGTTCATTTTCCAAATAGGAATGAGGTGGAATCCATTGTGATTTCATTTGATCACATTGAGAATGCTAAGCACATTGGACACTGAACTGCATATATTTGCTTGTGAAAGATTTGTATGTTCGAGGGAAGCAGTTCCTAGTTTGTCTAGCATATGCTGTTACTGTTCATAAATCACAAAGTTTACGTTTAGATGCAGCATTTTTTAATAAAGGCAGTACAGTGTTTAAGGAAGGTATGTCATCAGTAGCTTTGTTAAGGCATTGTCTGGTTTGTGTCTACTTGCATTTCATGAGAGCAGAGTAAAAGCAGACTCAAGTTAAAGTATACAACCAGTTAAGAGTCTAGGGGCCAGATGTAGGTGGCCCAATACCGGTCGGTAACGGCCGAAATTACCGAATTTCAGCCTTTACCGACCGGTATTGGGCATTTGGGATGTAGGGGACCCAAAAGCAGCCGAATCGGAAAATTTACCGAATCAGTAAATTTACCGATTCTGTAAAGTTTCCGAATCGGAAACTTTACAGAACTGGTAAAGTTACCGATTCTGAAAATATACCTAATCGGTAATTAAGAAATGGAAAAAATGAATTTCGAGATGTAGGTACCCTTTTAAATACCGAATTTGCATGAAATTCGGTATTTAAGAGTCGATATTTACCATGGATTGAAATCAGGTGGTAACCAGGTGCAGGCTATAAAAAAGGCCCCAAAATGCACCACTTTCACCAGAATGGCGGCATTCTATGTCATTGCGAGGCGGCTACGGCTCCAGGCAGAAGGAGAGAGGGTCTGGAGGAGGGAGGAGCAGGTGTACAGGCAGAGGATCACTCTATTCCAGCTTACTGAGCCTGAGATCCTACAGAGGTACAGGCTGGCCCCCCCGAACTATCCTGGACCTTATCAGGGATCTCCACCCACTGTTGGACCATCCAGCCACAAGGGCGCACGCCATCCCTCCCCATGTGCAGGTGCTGTGCAGGTGCTGTGCAGCCTACACCTGCTTGCATCTGGGAGTTACCAGAGTGTGGTTGCTGCCGTGGGTGGGGTATCCCAGAGCTGTCTGTCCCGTTTCTTTAAAACATTCCTTGACGCCATGTTGCAGAGAATGCATTACTACATCTGCTTCCCTGCAACGCATGCAGAACTGCTCAGGACAAAGACAGACTTTTATCAGATGGTGCATTTCCCAAACGTCATTGGCTGCATTGATGGTACCCACATACCAATATGCCCACCTGCTGCCACTGAGTACATTTATCGGAACAGGAAGTCCACCCACACCAAAAATGTACAGGTGATCTGTGATTCCAAGTACCTGATCACTGACATAGTAGCCAAATTTCCCAGGAGTACCCACAACTCTTACATCTTCCAAAACAGTGGGATCTACGCACGCCTGACAGCGGTGGAATTTGGCGAAGGATACTTGCTAGGTAACACACTGTGTGAAACCCCCCTGATAGGTATAGCAGATGTATGTGTGTGTGTGCATGTGAGTAATGTTTTTTCTTCCTGCAATTAGGGGACAGCGCATATGCCCTCCGGTTCTTCATCCTCACACCCTACCTCAACCCTACAACACCAAGCCAGAGGAGATACAACAGGGCACACAAAACAACCCGAAACATTGTGGAGCGCACCTTTGGAATGTGGAAGAACAAATTTCGCTGCCTGCATAAGAGTGGAGGTGCCCGCCAGTACTCACCGATCACCTGCTGCAAGATGATTGCAGCCTGTGCAATGCTGCACAACCTTGCAGTTAAGAAGGGCACCAAAGTGGATATCTCAGATTATGAGGACCATGATGATGACCGAGCACTGCATGAACCACACACATCTGGAGTTGCAACACCAACTGATGGCAGACACAGATGGGAAGCGGTCACACGCAACTTCTTTTAAGTAAGTAAAGAGACACAGACAGGTGGAGTATGCACCTATTGTAGCTTAATTGTGTCATGACGTAGGTTACTAAAGCACAAATGTGCAACAAACATGCTTTAACTTAAATGATGACATTCCTGGTTAACTTCACCATGAACTGTCATAGTCATTTTCGCCCTCGCTTCCCAGGGCCACTTGTATGGTGCTCACTGTGCTCACTTTCTTGCTGGCCTGTGGCCTCAGCGTGGCGCCTGCTGCTCCTCCTTGTCTCTGTGGCATGGGAGCTTGCCATGCTGCTCCTGCTTGTGCTCTCCTCACTCACAGGCACATCCAGAGCGACTGTTTGCACTGTTTGGGCATTTACCAGCGCCTCAAGAGCACTGGTCATCCTGCCCATGCCCCTAGTGACCTCATTGCTATTTTGGGTCATTGCCTCCTGTATGTTACTGCTTCTCCTGCATAGCAGAGATGTGGCAGTGGCCAGGCGGTTGATAGCTTTATTTTGTCCATGAGCACGCTGCCTTTCCTTGCGCCTTGACTGAAAATCAGTGTCTGTTTTTGTGCATAGCAACTGCACCGATTGGCTCATTTCGCGCATCCCTGCTGCCATCTCTTTGTTCACTTCTACAAGCTCCCTGATGCCATTTCCTATGTCTCCTATGTTATTGTTCAGGGACCTCATTTGGCATTGGCATGACTGGATGGCTCTTCCCTGCATCCTTTGGATTCTCACCATGGACCCCTCCAGGCCACGGAACACACTTTGACCCTCCACAGGTGTATCTGCACGCCTTTCAAGGACTCTGTGGCGTCTTCCACCACTATGGCCCACCTCTGCACTAGAGTGCAGTGTGCCAGGGCTATCATCCGCAGGCAAGTTGTGGGTTTCTTCCCCCGCCATGTCAGCTGCTGCTGACTCCATTTCTTCAAGTGGGGCCACAACATGCCTCTTGCTTGGTTGTGATGCAGGTGTGTCATGGTGTGATTCTGACATTTCTGGGGATGACAGCAGCAGAAGGGATTGAGATCTTACAGGGGACGCCATGCAACTCTGGAGCCATTTCGTCTTGAGCAGGAGGATGGCTGCTTGGTACACCTGTGTCCTGTGGTACGTTCTGGGTAGTTGGACCTGGCTCCTGACCCTTCTCCCTCTCTGGTGGTGTGGCTTCAGTCTCCTGTGAACGCCTGTGAGACGTTTCACCTGTGGACATATGAGCGTACATTAGCTAAACGCTACTGTCTCACAGTCACTACAATTAAATATTTCACACTTTAGCTTTATTCTCTGTGCAGTCATTTCCCTAACTTGGTGCTTGCTGTGCTGTATGATATGTTCTTACATCTCCTGACTACATGTACCATGATGCATTGCTCCTGCATAGTGCTAGCAGTACTGGACTGGGGTTCACTTGGCCACAAAGGGTGCAGGTAAGGATGATGATAGGGGGGAATGCTGTGCATGTGTCTTACCTTTTCTGCTTGCAGCTCTGGAAGAGCTGTCTACTTCTCCCAGTCTGCAGACGCTGTCTGGTTCAATGGTTGAGGCCACCATCTCCTCCAGGTCAGTAAGGGGGTAGGGGGGGTGCTGGGTTCTTGCCTCCGCCAGTTTTTGTTGCCTGCTTGTGGTGTTCAGCCAATTTTTTCTTAGTTTGGCTCCTGAGGTTGTAAAATCACTTTTTGAGGTCCTCTACATCTCTGGTAGTCACCCCAACTGCATTGACTTTGTCCAGTTTCTTTTTGGCAGATTCAGCCACAGTTAGGGACTGCCTGCCAAACTGTTTTTGGTGCACCTTCCCCACCTCCTCAACAAGGACCTGCAGCTCCATGCTGCTGAATTTGAGTTTCCTCCTCCTCTCTGTCTGCTCTTTTTCTTTGCTACTTGCCATTTTGCAGTTTTAAAAGTGCTCAAAAATTTTTCTGCTGCTCAGTGACTCAGTTCAGCTCCAACTGCCTTTCCAGAAGCTTCTAATGCCTGTGTAGCCACTTCCTGGTAGAGAGGGGGAGGGTGGTAGCACCTGATTGGCTGCCTACTTAAGTTTCACTTTTGTTTGCTTTCCGATTCGGAAATTACCGAATCTGTATTATTCGGTAAATACCGATTCGGTAAATACCGATACAGTAATTTCCGAATGTCTGATTCCGAATTTTACCGATTCAGTATTTTTTACCGAATTTTTATCTACATCCCATTTACCGATTCTAGAATACCGATTCGGTAAAATTCGGTATTTTAGAATCGGTAAAATCGGATTACCTACATCTGGCCCTTTATCCAGTTTATGAGAAATGTTCCATCTGTCCAACGCGAAAGTATCAAAGTAGTGTAGTGATGCTGTTGCAAGGAAGGAAATGAAAGAGAAAGAGGAAGTTGCTAAATAAGAAAAAGAATTTAATGAGGGAGAAATTGTTGATTACCAGTTGTCCAACCCCTCTGGTGTCAACTGCTATGCTAATGTTGTGCTAAACGTATTGTTTCATTACCTTGTGGTGTAGATGCAGTTCTGCACTGTGTGTTTTATTGTAATGTCTGTGTAGTGGTAGAACAAAAACACATTGTGCCAATGTACAGTTTACTCCAAACACTGAAGAGGATGCACAGGAGTTTTTAATGGAGATGTTTGCTGTTTTAGAAGAGGAGATACCTGTTAAACAGTTATTTGTACTTAGGGTTTAATTATAAGTTTGACATTACGCCACACCAGCACCCGGTTTCAAGATCGCCAAACCTGTAGTCTGGCCATCCACCGTATTCTGATTAGAATGCAGGCCCAAGAAAGCACCTTTTGAAGGCTCCTGCATGAGCCTTAGAGAATCAATGCGGTGGGACCCCGCTGCATGTTCCAACATGGCATGGACTGTGAAGTTCATGCTGTGCTGGCACAAAAAGTCCATACAGACAGGGGGGCATACAATGTGCCCCCAGCATGCATCCCCTGGCCCAGAGACAACAGGGGGCCCTATGGACTCCCCCTTAGTTTCTTCACCACCACACTTTTCATGGTGGGCTCACTCGTAATATGCACTGCCAGCATATTGTGGGTCTTACACCGGTGCAAGACCGCCAACGATCACGGATCCCTGGTGGTAGCAGCAGTCCTATGGCAGCCCGACTGCCAAACTCGTAATTGGGCAGTCGGACCACCAGTGGAGGGGTAGGCTCCCCGCCACCGTGAGTTTGGTGGTCCGTCATACCGCCAAACTCGTAATGAACCCCTTAGTTACTCGTTGGACCATGAAGGTGAAAATTGCTAATACAGGTGAACTACAGAAATAGAATTGGAGCATTTTATTTATTTATTTAACATTACAAGATTGAATAAGTGTTACTTATGAGAGATTAGTGAGAAAAGCTACACCAAGTAATGTATGCCCGAGTTGCCAAACAGATGTCTGGTGACTTTAGGTGTGGCAAGAACTGGCAAATAAGTCATTTTAATGCTACATCGAAGCAGAGCAGATGGCCCTAAATTAGATACTGAGAATACTAACTTTAAAGCAGGACAAATATCTATTTGTGGTAAAACATACACTACTATGGCTATCATTTTTCATGAAGGAGTTGGTATTAGATCAAGTCATTAAATTGGCTGTCTAAAAAGTAGAAGTGGATGGACCGAATTTAATGATAGTAATCTTAAATTCAGGCAAAGATTGTTTTGGAAGTTACCAAATTCTGATCTTTCATTTACGGAACCAAAGTTCTAAGGAGGGTGAAAGTTGTAAAACTGGGACAGTTTAGTTATTGTGTATGCATTATCAGGATTTATGACATCATGCAGCCTGTCAAGGGGGATGTCTTTATAAGACTTTGCTTTTTCTTTTATATTTAGTCGTCTTACTGCATCACTTCCAATGTCAAAGTTGTTATTTCAGCACATGTTTGTTGGGATTACCATTGCAAGTATGGTTAAAATGATCATTTAAAACATTACAGTGTATGTAATGTGCTGTTTTGCTTATTTGCTGTGACAAATTGTGCAGGTCTGTTTTTTATACAGTCTATATGATTGCTGTTTCCCCAATGATCAAGGATGATTCTTTATGCAGTACATCATTGATGTTATATATGTGTTAGAAATGGGTTTTCTGGTTGGCTAGGGTATGCACCTGAGCCAGGCAGAATTCACCATTATAGTCAGGAAAAGGAGATTACGGGTCTAAAATAACCCCTGCTCCAGTACTGTACTGGCCATAGCGGACACCAGGCATTTTTCTGGTGGTCCGGGAGTGTGGGGGCCAGTTTTTGAACTATGGATGCAGTTTTCTTACTGGGGCCCCTGTTTTGCACCATTGCTGCAATATCGGCCACTGTAACAAAAACTGCAACAGTGTTCCCACCAAGACCCCCCGGCCCCTTTGGAGGCCAGTCCGATGTAATTGTCAGTTCTGGTTTGCATTCCCAGTATGGCCGTACCTTGATCATCCCTTGGCATGACCATTCAGGCTTGCCTCAGAGGCAACGTGTAAAGCATTCGCACATAATAAACAGTAATACAGTAAAAACACTACAAAAGGACACAACTACAGTTTTAGAAAAATATACAATATTTATCCATATAAAGCAAGACCAAAAGATAAAAATCCAACATACAGTTATTCAAGAATGTAAATAATTAATAATAGACTTTATTCAAAGTTCCTTGAAGGTTCCCGGCTGATTGTGTTGGTGTAGGCCTGCTGCGGTGTTGGAAGACCATCAACATAGTACCTTTTTATTCCAGAATGCCACGGTGGTGCGGGCCTGCTGTGGCAGGCGCCGCTGCTGCGGTGTGAAATGGAAGGGTGCAGTGAGTGTGCGGTGCCCTCAGGTCGCTGTGCAGGCAGCGGCTTGGTGGCGGTCATCCAGCAGTGTCGGTGAGACCTGTGCTCCGGTGTGAAGTGTGGCGGTGCTCTTTGTGGTGCTGACAGGTCATGGTGCAAGCCACAGCGCTGGTTGAGGATCTGGGATTATTGTGACTTGTGTCGGTGGGCTAAGACTGCAGAGATTGGACGGGGTAGTGAGTCGTGTAACTTACAAGCTGTCCCTGAACCATGGTGCAGGTAGTGGCGGTAATGTCAGCATCGTTGTCGGTGAGACCAGGGCAGAGGCGTGAAGTGAGGCGGTGGGAGTGCAGTGCCTTTAGGTCGTGATGCAAGCAGCGGTGGACGGCAGCAGCGGTGAGAACAGGGTTGTGGTGCGAAGTGCGGCAGTGCCCTCTGCATTGCCTTCAGGCCACGGAACGGCTGGCAGTCTTGGTGACGGCAACGGACTGTGGTTTCCCTCTGTGGCAACTGAAACACACGGACCCTGGGGCGGTATTCAGAAGAAGACGAAGTCTTTGCTGTTCCTGAGACTTCTTGAATAGAAGGCAAGCCCTACAACAAGCCCTTGGAGATACTTAGGGGCATATTTACAAGTCCCTATCACCACCACAATGTCACTTTCCATGACATTGTGGTGGCGATAGGGGATTTGCCTTATTTACAAGGCAGCATTAATCCACTTGTAGTGGCTCAATGCAGCCTTGTAAATAAGGCGCCCTTTCACACTGTACTTAGTATGAAAGGGAGGGCAATGGGTGTTGTGGTGGACGTTCTACCGCAACACCCATTGATTTCGATGCTGCTCCATATATACTCCTCCTGGCAGCTCTTCTTCATGGCATATTCTTTACTCCAGTAGTAATCTAAAGTTCTGGGGTCAGGGCCCCAATATTTATACCACATTTCCTTTGAAGTTGGTACCAACAAAGTTTCTATGGCTCTTATAAACCAGTTTAGCCTGGTTCAGGTCAGGTGGGGACAGCTTTGTGGTAGGCAGTCACAGTCCATTCAGGTGCAAGCAACAACTTCTCCCATTAATTTAAATGCTGCCAGGTCTATTCAGCCTGGCTATGAGTCACCCAGGAAAGGTAGGACACCCCTCAACCCCCCCTTGCGTCTCTTTAGTGTGAATAAACACCCCTAGCTCTTCTTACTCCAACCAAACCCAGACGGTGAATACACAAATGGCTGTGGCGCACAGGATGGAGCAAGCAAGAAAATGCTCACTTTCTAAAAGTAGCATTTTCAAACACGCAATATAAAAATCATCTTCACTAAAAGATGTATAGCTAGATTCATCAAAGAGCCGTTTTGCGAGTCATTAATAGCGATTATTAAGGAATCGCTATTAAGGACTTGCAAAACGGGATTCATGTAGGAATCGCTAAATAAATTGATATTCCTACACATTCCTTATTTGCGATTAGCAAATTGCTAATCGCAAATAAGGAATAACTCCCATTCATTCCTATGGGCCTAAATTCGCTATTTGTGTAATCGCATATTTGCGAGGAATTGCATTTAAGGAATCTCTATTAGAGATTCCTTAAATGCAATTCATTAACCAATTTTAAATTGCGAATTCGCAATATTTGGCCGCTATTTACCATGAAGTCTGACTTCGTGGTAAATAGCGAAAAAATAGAAAAATGCACTTTAGTGCATTTTTCTCTGTTGCATGTTACACACACACATGTCCTTTTGACATGTGTGTGCGCAACACCTGTGTAAATTTGCATTTCAGGGGTGCTACAGGGTGTCCTTTGGACACCCCTGGCACCCTTGAAATCGCTATCTTATTTGCAATTAGCAAATTGCTAATCGCAAATAAGGAATAACTCCCCATTCATTCCTATGGGCCTAATAACTCCCCATTCATTCCTACGGGCCTAAAGGCCCATAGGAATGAATGGGTAGTATTCCTTATTTGCGATTAGCAATTTGCTAATCGCAAATAAGATAGCGATTTCAAGGGTGCCAGGGGTGTCCAAATGACACCCTGTAGCACCCCTGAAATGCAAATTTACACAGGTGTTGCGCACACACATGTCCAAAGGACATGTGTGTGTGTAACATGCAACAGAGAAAAATGCACTAAAGTGCATTTTTCAATTTTTTTGCTATTTACCACGAAGTCAGACTTCGTGGTAAATAGCGGCAAAATATTGCGAATTCGCAATTTAAAATTGGTTAATGAATTGCATTTAAGGAATCTCTAATAGAGATTCCTTAAATGCAATTCCTCGCAAATATGCGATTTCGCAAATAGCGATTTTTGCATTTGGGATGATGAATCCCAAATGCAAAAATTGAGCTCGCAAAGGGCCAGATTCTCAGAATCTGGACCTTTGCGAGCGCAATTTCCTTTCATGAATCTAGCTGGTAGTTTTTTAATTCTGAGTTCAGGAAGCCTAAACTCCATTTCTCTAACTTGTCCCAATGGAAAGTTATGCTTTTAAGATGTTACAAGGCAGCTCCCATTAAAACCTATGGGCCAGACAGCCTTTCATTAGTGAAAAACAAAATACACAGGGGTATATTATCAAGCACATGCGATAATTATCGCAAATCGCGCATAGTGCGATTTTCATTATCGCAGTCTATAGCGCGATTTCAGCGCCGGGTTAGAAAACTTATTAATAACACTTTTCACCCAGGCGATGTGAAATCCAGCGATAGAGGGTGATAACATGCCCCGAGATCCACCTCCCATATTACAGATGGTTCAGTCGGATTAATACCAGGAGTTAAAATCCTGCGATAAAGGGGCCTTAGCGCGACTTTGATCATCGATTCGCGGGTCTGGGGCATCCTTGTTAATATCGCAATGCAGTTTTAGCGATGTTTACCCATGTTGTTCTGTGATAATAATCGCTGATATGCAAAGTGGAGAAAAGACGGCTGCTAACTCAGAAAACACGTATTAGCGTGTCCTTGATAATAGAGCGATATTGAAATTGCTGCTTTTCGGCTGAACACAGCCGCTAAAGCGGCGAAATTGGGCTTAATATGCCCCTCAATGGGTCATTATCAGGACATGTAAAACACACCAGAACATGCCCTACCTTTCACATACACTGCACCCTGCCGATGGGGGTACCTTTGGCCTACATGAGGGGGTCTTTACTTGTAAGACAAGGGAATGTTTGGGCCTGGCAAGTAGTTGCACTTGTCATGTCGACATGGCAGTAAACACTCTGTGCAGACACTGCACTTGTGTGGTGGCACAACCGGTGCTGCAAGTCCACAAGTAGCATTTGATTTATAGGCCCTGGAAACACAGAGTTCACGGTACTAGGGACTTACTAGTAAATCAAATATCCCAATCATGGAAACTAAATATTACACAATTTACATAGAGAAAATATGCACTTTAGCACTGAATAGCAGTTGTGAAGTGCCCAGAGTCCTAAAACCAACAAATATGATGTCAAAAACAGGAGGCCGAAACGCAAAATGTCTGGGGGTATACCTGCTAAAAAAAGCCAAGTCTAACAATAATTATAAAATCTGAGAACAAAAAAAGAGAAATTCAAATGTTGATTTTTATTATAACAGCATTAGAGCATGGGAAATGTGTAGTCATTTATTGCTTGATAAAGTTATGAATTGCTCAAATTTCTAAGTTTAATTTACAGTTTTATATATTGCTATACAAATTCATATTTCTTTTTATACAGATGGATGACAGCATCTATCGTAGTACTGTGCTTTATAAATTAGTTCTTCCAGTGTTGTTCCATTAGATTACTAATTAACTATATAGAACAAACTATATAATTAAACAAACACACCCACTTACACAATCAGACACCCACATACAGCCACTAATACACCCACTCACACACCGATATAGGCACACACTTTTCACATATCCACAGTCATTTAAAGACTCACTTGCACACCAATAAAGAAACTCACAAAGCTACTCAAAAACCCACATGCTCACACACCCACTAACACACTTATTTACATACTCACACACCAATTCACACACACAGCCATTCACACACACACACACACACTCACACACCCATACATACACTCTCACACCTACATAGATATATACAGACTGACTCACACAATCATAGACCAACTTACACACTCATGGAGACATTTACATCCCCACTAATACAGCCAGAGTCACCTACACAGCTACTACACATCCTCACATACCCACACAACCACTCAGACACCCACTGATACATCTTATTCACACACCCACTCAGACACTCATTCGTACACTGACATACCCACTCACAGTCCCATTCATAGACACATATACACACTCACAAAATTACTACTTGAGCTTCCTCAGAGACTCCCACAGCCACTCATACATCCACGCCCATACCCATTCACACACTCACATATCCACTCACACACCAATTCACATACTTAGACATCTACTCACACATTCACAAAACCACTACAAGACCCACTAACATGCTACACAGCCACTCACACAGCCACTAATATACCAATTTACAGAGTCAGACACCTACTCACACACCCATTCACACACTCACACGCCTACTCCCACACCCATTTACACACGCAGATACCCAATCATACACCCATTCACACACTCACACCCCCAGCAAACCACTATTACACTTTCTCACAACCACTCACACATTGGCTCATACACGGTTGCACCCACTAACAACCAATCACACATTGACTCATACACGGTTGCACCCACTAACACACCTATTCATACACTACCCCACCCATTCACACACTGATAGACCTACTTAAACTCACACTTCCAATCACACATAGACACACAGTCACAAACTCATTCCATTCACACATTCACACATCCACTCAAACACAGATGAAACCACTACTGCACCTCCTGAAAGACTCATCAGCCACTTACACATCCAGTCATGCACCTATTTACACACTTACACATCCATTACTAGGTCCACACAGCCACTTAGACAACCCCTTTTACACCCATACAAACACTAACACACACAGTCCTTGTGACATATATGTAGACATGTAACAGCAGTTATTCAGACATTGACAAACAAGCATATAAAACATAGTTTTTCTTTCTTTAAACCTGAATAGGCAGTTCTAAAAAGAATTATTTTTTTGTATTTTTGGAACTTTTTTGTGGTTTTTGTTTCAACTGTAATTAAAAAAAATATAGTTCAGAAATGTGTAGAACTTGTGCTACAGTTTTCGTAAAAAAATAATATTTAGTGTTACACTTTGTACAAATGCTGGCTTAGACGGCTCACCAATTGAAATACTTTTATTGCATACCATGCAATATGATCAATCCTTCCACATCTGGGAAAACAACTGCAGGCATACTGGCTGACACAGCAGCAGGAACCAGGTCCCCAGGAGTAACATGCACCACAGCAGATTATGTAGATGCCTGTGGTGCATCCCTCTCTATTTCTGCTCTTGCCAGTTGATGAGGGTGTATGGTTCGAAGGTGCTTCAGCATGCTGCTATTGCTGTGGGAATATTTTTCATTCGTCCCCTTGGACAGTTCTTTTCTGCAAAGGTTGCATTTGATCACCTTTGCAACTACTTATTTCTCTTCAGAAGGAACGAAGATACTATTTCAAGCAATGGATAAAAAGAAGAAAAAAATAGGAAGGGACCTCCTGTTGAAGAGGTTGGCAGTTATTTCATCCAATCAAATCCATTTGTTGCTATGTCACATGGGATTCGCTGACCTGTCACAGCGGCACCGCGACATCACCACGAATCCGGAAACATGTATTAAAACTACATTGTAAGCTAGAATTACTTATTGGAATATACACTTCTATGCTATTTTACTAAATCACTTATACAAAACATTAATTTTAAAGTATCTATTTATCTTTTAAGTGTTGTTCACGCAGTTCCACAGCGGGGCCCAAATGAGGAATTATGCACCAGGAGGGCTTGCAGCGGATCCGCCAATCACAAAAAAAAATCAATAAAAAAAACATAAGATTTTGTTTTTAAATGAATAACACTTATATAATTTAATATTGTTTACATACTTTTTTTGCCCAAAATATTTACAGATTAAAAACACATAAAAAAAATTAAGTGATGTTAAAGTTAGATGTGTTTTATTAATATATGTATTTTTTTGGGGGGGAGTACACATTCAGTTAATAGGTCAAAGATTACAGGCACAATATAGTTACAAAATGCTGTTAAATGTAGTAATTCACAAAAAACAAAGGTTACACGGACGTTATGCTCAAGAAATACCATTAACAAACCATAGAAATTCACTACAACACCCAAACCCTATGTGGGTTGCCAAAACATCTGCCTGGCCAGTTAGCCGTACTAGACTGCATGTTTGTAAGGATGGTGTATTATGCCTGAGACTGTGGGAAGCATTTTGGTGACATGCCTTAGTGGACAGAGTGCTGCTCTTATCTTTTTTGGGAGTGCAGCGCTTAACAGTGTGGTGGATGAAAACAGTTTGAGATAGCCCTGCAGGCTTATCGTAGGCTGGTGGCTAAGAATATCTCTGCAGATTCCTGGTTATATGTGATTTCTTACTTTCAAAAGTTTTGAGTGGTTCACAGCAGGGGGATTATGTTAGTGTTCCAATTCACCTGCTGTGTATAGTAGATCTCTTCACCTATGGGTGTCTGCTCATCTTGCAACATTGACTTAGTTCGAGTAACTCCTAATTCGTTAAAGTGTCACAACAGTCACGTCATACAAGGTGTGGGCTATGATCCAGTTATATTTAGCTTGATAGTATGTCTTACAGAGAGTGGCATAGATTGAGTTTGCTGTGGGGAAGTTATTTATATGCAGTCCAGTAAAATTCTACTTCTTTATAGTATACTTTTGTGTGGGTAAACCAGAGGAAACTCAAGGGAGCATAGTTATTTCTTAGGTTTAGCTGGAAAATACTTTAGTAATGCGTTAGTGCTTTAAAATGGTGTCCATAAGCCTGAGAGAGGGTTATTTTTCAGTGCCGCTATTGCAGTAGTGTGGATCTCTGAATGAGTCAGGCATTTAGTTCCTTTCTGAAGTCCAGTCTTCTTGTATATTCCGTATTTTGTCTGTCAGCGAGTTACAGAGCTTTGCAAACTGGACTGAATATGCAAATATGCCATAGATTTCTTTTTGTAGCAGGGTTTAATAATTCTTGGAGATAGTCTAGAGTGTAGTGTACTGTTTTGTGAATATCATTTGAACATTAGTTGGAGATGCATTGGAACTTTTCCTTGAGTGGCTTTGTGAATGGTGCTGAGAGGTTTGATCTTCAACCGGATTGTCGATTCCCTTACGACCCTTCAGACACCGGATCCTGTGGTTGCTTCTCAGGACCTGTGCAATAAGATAGCTGCCTTCTTTCAGTCTAAAATCGCTGACATTTATGCTGCTTTGGAGGTCCAAAAATCCCTGACCGCCGTCCCCCTGCTGCCTGCTCTCCCTGAGCCCAGTGTTGCGGAACCCTCTCAACATCAGGAATTGATTTCCTTTCCTCCCCTTTCCTGTCAGGATCTTGAAATCCTGCTTGATAAAACCAAATCTGGTTCTCCGCTGGATGTCTGCCCCCTCAAGATCCTCAAGCAGTGCAGAGAATCTCTCCTTCCTCCTCTGGTTGACATCATGAACAGAGCGATGAAGGAAGGCATTTTTCCCCAACAGTGGAAAAATGCTGTTGTAAAACCCTTGCTTAAAAAGCCTTCTCTGGACCCTGGGGTGTTAAAGAACTTTCGCCCCATTTCACTGCTCCCGGCTCCCGCAAAGATGCTTGAAGCCTATCTAAATAAACATCTGGCTGCATTTGTGGAGAGCTCGGGTTGTTTGGATCTTTCCCAGCATGGGTTCAGGAGGGAACATAGCACCGAGTCTGCCCTCACCATAGTGCTGGATACTATCCGCACCAGAGTTGATGAGGGTCAGACCTCCCTCCTGATCCTTCTAGACCTTACAGCGGCCTTCGATACCCTTTCTCCTGTGGTGTTAACATCCCGCCTGAGGGAGATTGGGGTCCGCGGGTCTGCTCTGGAACTCCTTTCTTCTTTTCTCGACCATAGAGAAGAAAGGATAATGCTGGGTTCATTTCTATCTCCATCCCTGTCTGTGCAATGTGGGGTCCCCCAAGGGTCAGCGCTTAGTCCTACCCTTTTTAATATCTATGTGACCCCTCTTGCCAGACTTATTAGATCTTTTGGGATGGAGGTAGTTTCCTACGCGGATGACACCCAGATCCTAGTCTCTCTCTCCCAGCCAGCTACGTCAACTGCCGCCAATTTTAGATCGTGCATGGAGGCAGTTGGCCAGTGGATGATCCACAATTCACTAAAGCTGAATGGGGAGAAGACGGAGGTGATGGTTTTTGGAGGAAAGGAATCGATCTGGTCGGCGGAGTGGTGGCCGAATTCGCTGGGCGCATGTCCAGAGCCCACCTTGTCAGCAAAAAATTTGGGAGTTATGATCGACCCCAACCTCAGTATGTGCCAACAGGTTAACAGGACTGTTTCGACCTGCTGGGGGATTATCCACACACTGAGGAAAATCAGGCACTTCCTATCACCCCAGGCAAGAAAGCAACTTGCTGTCGCTCTTCTGGGCTCGCGACTGGACTACTGCAATGCGCTTTATGTAGGGCTGAACAAGAGTCACCTACAGCGCTTGCAGGTGGTCCAGAACGCGGCAGCGAGATTTGCTCTTGACCTACCAAAACGTGCCTCTGCCACTGAAGCCCGAAAACAACTGCACTGGCTCCCCGTTGAATACCGGATCCTTTTCAAATCCATGTGTCTGGTGTATAAAGCTCTTGCTAAACCCAGCCCTACAAGCATGGGATCCATTCTTTCTCGGCATAACCCTAGTAGGAATCTTCGCTCCAGCCACAAACTCCTCCTCTCTGTACCCCGTGTCAGAAAAGCAAGATGGGGAGGTAAGGCCTTTTCCTCTCTGGCACCCAAGTGGTGGAATACCCTCCCTCTGGAAGTAAGATCTAGCCCCTCTTTACAAACTTTTAGATCCGCGCTTAAAACTCATCTATTCAAACTTGCATACCCGTAGTGGTATTCTGTATTTTCTGTTTATTGACTTTGGTAGGCGCCTTGATACCTTCGGGTTTAGTCTGCGCAATACAAGTTGCTTAATAAATAAATAAATAAATAAACCGTTTCTCAATAGATATCCAGTGGAAAACATGAAAGAATTGCATCATGAACTCCTTTGGAAGTAGGCAAAATATTAATTGTGCAGCAGTGCTCTAAATATGTTGTAGGTTTCATATTAGGAAGCAAGGGGCACCAAGGTACAGGCTATATCAGGGATACTCAAAGTACAGCCCGGGGGCTGCTTGCGACCCCCCTGACCTATCCCCCAAAACAAACCTTTGTAAACTCTTCCCTCTGACTCCTCCCCTCCAAAACTCCTTTTTACTCATCCAAAAGCCTCCTCCTAATGCAAAGACCTAAAAACAAAACCAAAAAAAATCCTTCACTCTTTTATCCCTCCACAATCCTTTTCAATCAAAGTTAACAGACTAACATGTTCACTTCTCAAATTCCATATTCAACTATACTAATTCACCACTAATCCTTTATGGGTTCCGGAGCTGTGTGCTTCAACACCCCATCAGGGGTAAAAAGTGCTATATGAATGCAATCCTTTCTTCCCCTTTTATCCCTCTGCTGTCCTTCTCACTCCAAATAACGGACTAATATCCACCACTGAGATTACATTCATATTTCACTATACAAATTCACCACTAATCCTTCATGGGCTTCCTGAATAGCGTGCTTCAACACCCCATCAGGGGTAACAAGCGCTATATAAATACAAACCTTTTTTCCTCCTCTATCCTTCTGCTATCATTCCAAATCCAAATACCTGACTAACCTATCCACCACTTCAAATGTACTTGTATGTTTCACTATACTAATTCAACAGTAATCCTTTATGGGTCCCGGAGTAGTGTGCTACTCGCCAAAAAAGCGCTTTGACGCCTCGTCAGGGGTAGTAAGCGCTATATAAATGCAATTACAATACAATACAATACAATACAATACAAAACATATTACACCACTCATGACATGATCAGTGACATCACTCATTAACTGATCAGTGACTACATACCGGTATATTTTAAGAGTCAAAGTAAATTTGTTAACATTAATTCTTATGCGATGTTATTTTGAGTCCCTGCCTGCATTATTTTCTATGGGATTGTCCTGCTAACTGTGAGTGGCCATGTGGGGGCTAAAATATAATCACTACTTTTTTGGGACCTTTCTAGCTGTAGTAACTTTAGAGGTTCAATCGGTGAATAACAATGGGCTTACTCTTTAGTGTGTTTGTGTTTTATATCTGCATGTCCCTTCCTATACTCCTTCTTATCCCTGCTACATTTCTCCAACTTGAGTGTATTTACTATTTTCCAGCTACTCACTCCTCCCTCTCCCACATTTACTACCAAACCGTAGACCAATTTGCGCAGAGTTCTCTGCACAGGTGGTGGAGACCTCTGGCCCAGAAGGATGGTTTTGGCAGAGGCAGACGCATGTAAATAGTGAATAGAGCTATGGAGTATGTGTAAAAATGTATGTTTTTTTTAAACAGCTAAATATTATTTGTTTATATTAGAAACTAGTTAATTATAATTTATTTTTAAATGTAATCTTACTTTTTATCATTAAGAACAATATTATATATATTTAATTTAAAAGTTAAAATAAATGAATTTTTTGAATATTATTTTCTATTGTACGTTGTATTAGCCCCCTGCCCCTATTATGCTCTAAGGAAATGACCATGTGTGGTGCTAGTCCTTGCAATACATTTACTACAGTTCTTTTTTCCATGTTGGTCTGTACTAACTTTATAAGTGTAGTTCCTGGATAACAAT
This sequence comes from Lissotriton vulgaris, assembly GCF_964263255.1. Taxonomy (NCBI): domain Eukaryota; kingdom Metazoa; phylum Chordata; class Amphibia; order Caudata; family Salamandridae; genus Lissotriton; species Lissotriton vulgaris. Next base: position 164,943,252 of record NC_141689.1, read on the forward strand.
AGTCTTAATGTTATGAGTGTGAGAGTATTAGAATGCCCCTCTCGAAACCCCTCCTTACTACTCCCTCAACTCCTCCTTACTCCGTGCTAACCTCCTCCCATTTAAAAGTAAGTATTCTCCTTTTTGCCAACCGTTCCCGCTTGTCTCTTAAATATTTACACCTAAATCGTGCACTTACAAGTGGTGATCGCTGCCACTTTAGCAGAGATCTCCACATGATTAATATGGTAGGAGAAGAGGTGGATTCTAAACCTGTAGGTTTTTGAATAATGTGTTTTGGTACATGAGCAGCACTACTGTAGTCATAATTTATGCATGATAAAATGCAGTTTAACAGGCCCATTATTATTTTGTGGGTGTGTGTTTGTGTTAGCATGAACCTCCCTGAATCCTTCATTACATTTCCATAATACCTTTCCATTTAACGAATAAATATTGCCCACTTTCTTACCACCCCACGTGGCCCCTTCAACATTTACCACTTACTAAATTGTAGGCGTATATGCGTGGAGCTCTCTGCTGCATTGATGGAGGTCCTTGTATGGAAAAGATAGGACTGATGGAGGCCTAAATCTGCAGGTTAGTGAATAGCAGTTTGTAATAAGTATGTACTGCTACAGGTAGTGCTATTTCCCATACTACTCAGTGCATTTTGTTTTTTAGCCAAAAGTGCCACAGGGAGGACTCCCTTCCTAGACAAAAACTGCACTTTAAAGTAATTTCCTCTTAGTATGTGTGTTGCAAATTGAGGAGAAAAGAAGGAGAAATGAAAACCTCCTTGTTACACCTGCCCCAGCATTATGGTGCAAATATCTGTCCACAATTCTTGGCAGGTAGAGATTTATTCATAATCTATGAGTGGTTGCACTACCCATAGAACCCCCCCCCCCCCCATTGATGCACAGTAATGCAAGGTAGAGCATTGCACTTTGGGTTACAAACCAAAGCAAGTCGTGATTGTGTTGGGTTGTAAATGCAGAAGACTTTGTATGAGGTTGCATTAAAAAAATAATGCTAACCCGATGCAAACTCTTTGAAAAGCTGGGCCATGATTTGAAGAAAATGGCGCACTTGGCAGCACTGGTACAGTCGGGTCCCCCATAATTAAAGAAAACTAACACAAATTAATGCATTGAACATAGTCTCAGTGAAGCAAAATATCTAATAATGTTCCTGAGCATCTACCATCAAGTCACAACATCACAACGTGGAGTACTCGATAGGAAGAAGAAGTTGAAGATACTGGGATTGGAAGAACACCTGCATTTGGCCAATGGGAAGAGGGTAAATGTCATTTTTACCCAAGGTTCAGTTTCAATGATTCCATTTCAAATATAGGGCATTTGAACTGGTCTGAGCCCAGGATGCATATGATTGTAAATGCATTACACAGGTGGGACTGAATTTGTGCACTGAAAATCATGTCACCTCACTGAAGATGTCCTTGGTGTCACACATGACAAGATCTACTTGGCCGCTTGAGTGTTCCTTGAAAATATCATGTTTTATCTTTCACTCTGTATTAGAATTATTACATTTAAATTAACTTACAAAGCACGGGGCAGATTGAGTGCATGTACCGTGACATAACCAGCCCATTCATTCTGAACCTATTATAGTTCTTGTCTGAACAGGATGTACAGAGAAATACAGTGTGTTCAACTCCTCTCATTCACATTCTAAACTCTTTTCCATTGAGTGAGGATTTTAAGCGGTTTGTTGAAGTATCCTCCTGACCTATGCCCCAGCCACTGATCTGGAAAGTGTTTGCAGAAATTAAATTGTTGTACCTATTTTTCTAAAAACATCTAAACATTGCCATGCTTACACTGAAGATTGTTTGAGCCAGAGAAGAAAGTCAATGGAGTACAGTCATGCTGGGGGTGATATAGTCATATTTGTTCAGGCCCTTGAGGTGTGTTGTTTCATATTAGGATGTCCTTACAGAGTGTCAATGTGGAGTATGGGAGGCTGTGGAGCAGAGTGATGCAACAATCCACAAACAAGAGTACAAAGGCTGAAACATTAGTTATTTAGTCACTTTCTGGGAGAGCTATTATAGGTCACCTTTGGTTTTTTCACTCCTTGAATGAGGATGGTGCCCTGGGTGTATCTCAGTGACTTGGCTTGGTTGAAAGTTAGGGTTTGACTCCATTAAAGTTGACTTTATTGAGCAAGGCTAAGACTAATTGTTGCTTGTTCTCTGTGAATAATCAAAATTCTATCTTGGTGGGGTTCAACCACAGTTAGGCACTAGACTTCGTGTTATGAATGAGGGGTAAGCACTGTTTGAAGCATTGAATATCAGGAGTGTGGGGCACTTCCAAACAGAGTTGTGTGCCAGTAGAGGACTGATTAATAATACTGGGGATTAGAGTCCCAACGAGGTTCCATGTAGAGACTTAAGATGATGGGGATCAAATTGTAAACCCCCTGGAGACTTTCTGGAAGCTTGAGGTACCCTTATGAACAAACTGCCTTTGATTGGGTTGGTCAGAGTTGAAACAATAGAGGGCATTGCTTGGGAATCCCATTCGAAATTCAGGGTTTGAACGCGCCTCGAGGGCTGGAGTCTCTTAAGAAGTTGGGTTATGATTCCTGTATAGTTTGCATGGCCGTAGTCCAGCCGGCTCGTGATAAGGGCTTGAGTGAAGGTGCTGATGGGGAGCCATATGAAGATCTTGCTGAGCATGCAGAGGGTCTGGAAGCAGTCAGAGGAGAACGTGTTGATCTGACATTTCATGGTGAGTTTATTGTCCAGGATGATGCCAAGGTTGTGAATGTGGACTGTCAGTGTGGGTCAGAGATTTGAGGGCCATTAGGTGGCATTCCATGGAGAGGTGTTGTTCCCAAAAATCACCACTTCCGTTTGTCTGTGTTGAACTTCTGGCAGTTGGTCGTCATCCAGTCGGAGAAACTCGTCATGCAGTTAGTGGAAGTTGGTCTTACTGGTGGAGGGGTCTTCTGATGGTGAGAGGATGAGATGGGTTTTGTCTGCTTAGGATATGATTTTGAGGCAATGAGTTCTGACGATGTTGGCAGGGCGTCATGTAAGTGTTGAACAGGATAGAGTAAGAGATGAACCTTCAGGGACTCTGCTGGTGGTGCTCTTAGGTTTCGAAGTGAAGGGTGGAAGGAAGATTCTCTGGGTTCATCCTCTGAGGAAGAATGCGATCCACTTGAGGGACTCTCCCCTAATACTGATGTGGTGGAGTCTCTGAATGATTGTGTGGTGGGATACGGTGTTGAAAGCTGTTGAGAAGCTGAGGAGGACCAGCAACAAAAAGTACTTAAAAGTAAAACAAATCAATTCCCGAACCAATGTATTAACCGCATCGCTGCTGCTGTGATTTTTGCGCTGTGCTGCAAATTGCAATTTTGCTGGCACTATGACGAGCTCAGCTCGTCATCAGCACACGACACCCGTGGGTGATGACGAGCTGAGCTCGTCATCAGCAGCGAAAGGGTTAAGGAGGAGAGAAATCCAATGTGTAAATAATAAATATCACACAAAGGGAATTCAAAGTTAGGAATTTATGTAAGTCCATGGGCCCTGCATACTAAGTCACTGGAGATCGGTCACAGTACCTGCCTTGGACGAGGTGGCTTTGGAGCTCTTCTATCTTCAGATCATGAAAGAATCATATATAGACAACTACGACTGCAAGTTTTGCTTGACTGTATATGGGGACCCTTTATAAAAGGAAATGGACACCCCAGATGGGATAGATGGATATTGTACCTGCACATGTACATACCTCCATATCCCCCAACCCCCCTCATCACCTCCCAAACCCGTATTACATGACCTCACATCACCCTTTTACACCCATCCTCATTTTCCCCTTGGGCCCCACTCTATCTTCTGGCCACACACTATGACTGCTGCAGCTGGCCAAGCAATTGGGAGGGTAATTGCTATATGTTTTCTTCAATGTAAAACAATATCTCAAGCATACTCAACTGTATATGCTACTGAGGTATTATGGGTAGTAGCGATGAGTCCATGATTAATCCATGTGCTAACATGTGAATCTGCCTGAATTTACTACACAGACTACTCCATTGCATTTTGCCTCTGTATTTAAACAGAACCTGAATTTGTTCATGGAGCTTCAGGGGCATGGCCCAATGCAAATGAGGGAATCCCTTCACCTCTGCACCCGCGGCCGCAAATTACTAATGTGGGTGCACTTTCAGTGCCCCTTCTAAATGCAACCCCAGTTACTCACTGCACCTGCCTGAAAGGAGATCTCTAATCCCTTTTAAAAGTGCAGGTGGGTTGCCCCCTGCACAGACAAATACGGAGAACACAGAACAGCTTTTAAACCGCTGCTCCATATTTCTCTTGAATGCACTGCCAGGGCAGCTCAAGTTTGTAGCTTCCCCAAGTGCAGCACATTCTTCCTGATAGGGAGCACTTTTCCATGTCTGCACCCGGTGCACCTGCTTTAAGGGTGCCATGGTACAAACATAGAAAGTGTCCCCTATCTGTAATACACGCCTAGGGGTCCAACAATTCTGACAGAGACCTAGTTCTGAATACAGATGCTTGTGCCCTCATTTGGGGGATTTTGGTGTTGGGCAGCCCAGAAAGACACCTTGCTACACTGCCATATACCAAAGTAAAAGGATAGGAAAGCACCATATTTATGATATATAATGCATTTCTGTCCTTTCCCCCTGCGCTGCAGCTGTTTTGTAAGCCTAGCTCCAACGTAGGCACCTATGCACCATGGTGCAGGGGTGCCCCTGTTGCATGCAGGATTGTTTTTGTGCACGAAAACTATCTCAACAGGCGTTTTCCTCTTTGCAGCACACATGGAAAGAGGAAAAATGAGAAGAGATAAACATATTTCTCCTTGTTAAACCTCACCTTGGGAAGCAAACAGATTTGGTGCTTCCCAAGGTTTTTATCACTTTGTAATTCTGGGGCCGCATTATATTCCACGGGTGCTGCGTGGGAAAACCCACCGCAGAGTAAGTGGAACAGCTCCTGGACACAGAGTAAGGCGATTCAGCAATTTATGCTGCATCCCCTTACTGATGATCTATAAGGTCACTCAAAGCCACGCAGGGTGGCTTTGCGTGGCTTCATAAATCAACATGAGAGCCCTGCATCACTCATGTTCCACTTTATGTGGTACAAAAGTGACGTAGGACTTTAAGCTCCTTGATGGATATGCCTTCTTAGGCTCAAATCTCCGCTGTTGAATCCATTTATGTTGTATTTTAGGAAAACATGTAGTCTTCTTTCTTTCATAAGTTTATCAAGATATCAATATCACTGTATTAACAGAATCTTGCAAATTAATACCACTCAGAATCTCATGGTTCATGGAAACCATTTTGGTAGATAGCGCTCTATAAATAAAAGAGGTAACATACAATAACATACCATACTACTCTGCCTTATCTTTCATTCTTTCTCATTTTCTATTAAATACTGAAGTTTTAATATTGTTACAAATTCATGGTGTCATCATTGTAACCACAAGCTTTAGAGGTAGTCTAGAGCTACTCTTTTTTCTATTTCTGTTGCTTGGATTATCTGTGCTAGGTATGGTTATTTGTCAATAAAACTAATGCATTCCCAACTATCTGTTAATACATAAGGTGGCAACTGAGTGGTGGGTCCCTGGGTGTCTAAGGACATCACCTCTAAAGCACTCTCTGCCCAAATCAGAAATCTAAACCAAATCAGATGCAAGCAGCTCAGGAAATCTTTAAAAACTGAACCATTTAGCCTTGCCTTTATCTAAAGTATACAAAAGATGGTTGCAACCTGAGAACCTGAGAACAGAGAACAGAGTTTGACTTAGAACCCATGTAAACTGACTCCAACCTTTCCTTTTCCCTCCTCACATTTTCCGGCTATTGCATTTACAGCTCTGTGAAGTGACCAAGCAGCTACCTACAACACATACAAAAAGAAAATATAAATGAACTATGATTGGACATTCAGTGTATTGAATGTAATCACTTATGTCATACAGTGTCCTGTGTCAATTCCCTCTAATATCTCCTGGATTAAGCCTTGACTGCTCACTACCATTTCAGATTCTGGTATATAAAGTCATTAAATCCAGCAAGGACCTAGGCAAAGCAGTTGGTGTAAAATACATGTCAAACTTCATTCTCCTAGTATGTAAAGAGGACGTTCCTATAACATGTCATTCTTAACCAGCTATCCAAAATTGCTCTATTAGTTTGTATTAATTTTTACTTTTAGAAAAATGCTGTCGTTTTATTTCCCCGGGCACTATGTTTAATAAATTTTTATGAGTCCCTTAAATTGTATTTACTCTCAATGCGGGCCAGGATTTGTTTCCTCCTGACCAACACCAGGTACTGAGTTTGATATCAATTAATGCATAACCTGATCATGGATTTGCATTGTACCTGAAGCTTCAGTTGAGGACACAATGTCAATCTGGTTTAGATGCAAGCCCCCTCTTGATGTTGCAGTGGCCCTTAAGTCATGTTTTGTCTAGTGGACTACAAGATTGATTTGGCAGCTGGTTGACTTCTCTGGAGCGACCTACACACAGGCTTTATTCCTCTGGCTTCTTATTGGTTCTCCTTCTAAAAGGCCTGCATCTCTTCATCTTGGACTATCCAGGTTACCACTAGGGCTGTGCAAAGTTACAGAATCTTTTCCCACGACCATCGCTTATTTTGGTCAAGAACTGTGACAACTACTTAAATATTGCCAAGTTATAAGCATTTGCTTTTTCACTAAAAACAGCATTTAAAAAAATGTTTGGATGAGGTGTGGCGCAGTAGACAGAGCGGCTGACTGTGGAGCGCGGCAACATGTGACTCTGGACAACAGCTCATTGAATCTTCCCGACGGCTCCCAGCGCCTTGAAACCTTAAGGGGTGATATATTCAAGCTTTACTAATATGGATTAAATTACTTTACTAATTCTGCCTAATCTGTAATTTTTGCATTTTCTATGCAGATGCACTGTGACATACCATTCATTTGCATCTTGAGTCACCAGTGCTGAGAAATGCACTGAACATATGCACTAGCACAGTAGTTCTTGACCTTTTGACTTCTGTGGATTTTCACTTAATCATTGCTGAAACCCACTGACCCCAACTGAAACATAATTGGAATCTGGGTACCTCACCAATTCACTACTGGAAGCTGGGGACCCCCACCTAAGCAATTGGGATCATTTGAACGCAAAGAAAATACATAATAGAGAAAAAACATTCATCAGACAAATACACAAGGCCAAATATTTCATTTACTTCACAAAGGAATTAAAAAAAACATACAAACCAATTTTACTTTTAATGGGAAGGTTGGGGCTTTTCCAACTTCATTTGATGCCTCTCACTGGCCATACAATATTACGGTTTATGCACTTGCACAAATCAATCTGAGCACACCAATTTAGTTTTAAACCTCCAATTTCAAATTACTTCACATTCACAGAACGTTTTAAAATTTTAAATTTCCCATTTTCCTTCTTATATAAACTCTATTATTCTGTTTATATTTTAAGAACAGTTAAAGAGAGAGGTTTAGGACATGATTTATAGCATGTATGAATTTAAATGCTGTGAAAAATCTTTGCTTTTGCAAAACATGAAGAAACTGGAAGATTTTACAAGTAAGTGTTTCACTGAAAACGCCAGAAAGAAGAGTACAGATCCCTTCTGTGCCGGCCCAGCACAGAAAAGTGCATCATGACCGGGCCCCAGAAGGTCAATATTCGAGAACTATGGTGAACATCCTTTACAACGCATGTGTTACAACGCATGCCATTACCATGCATTCTTTACGCTGCAAAATCTTTTACAGCCAGGGCTATACACCTCAAACCATTATAACGCATACTCCCAAGTAACGCCCTGGTGGAGTTAGAATAGTAAATTGGAGTTGTAATGGGGAATGTGTTGTAATGGGTTGCGTTGTAAAGCCCTGCGTTGTAAAAGATTTTACGGAGTAAAAAATGCAGGGCAATGGCAGGCGTTGTAAAAGCGTGTGGGGTAAAGTGTCCTTTTCAGAAAAAACGTACACTTACACTGGTACGGAAACAAGCGTTTGCTCGCAGAGGCGGGCCGCCGTAGGTGGCTGAGGAGCCGTCGCCATAACCCGGCGGTGAGCCCCCGGGGCAGGTCGGTGGGGGAAGGAGACGGCACTGGAGACGCCGATTTGGCGCAAAAACGGGGTCGCCCCAACAAGCAGGGGAAACCCCAGAAGGTGTGCCCGGCTCAAACCCCCTCCTCATCCCTTTTTTTCCAACGCGGCCAATGGGGGGGGGGGGGGAGGGGGCGGTCGACATTCAAACCCCCCCAATGAGGAGAAGCTTCGTGGCCCGAATATAAGCGCCACTCCCCAAGGTAGGCTCCTATCTATCTACAGGAGCGGGGGGAGCAGCACGGTGCACGAAGAAGCTTGTCCCACCCACCCACACCTAAGGAACAGCGATGTCGCAGGGCTGAGATAGGGAAAACGCGTGGCGAAGGGCTACGCTGAGAACGGTTGGTACGGAGGCACACCGGAGTGCGGTGCGCCAGAATAGGTCCACTCACCTTCAGATGCCGCACGGCTGGGTGAGGTGGCCTAAGAATAGCAGCTCTGGGATGCCTCACGGCTGGGTGACATGGCTACCAAGGGAAGGGGGAATATGCAGAGACGGCGCTCGCAGCCCAGGCCCCGCCGGATGGCAGGGCACAACAAAGTCGGGAAAGGTAGCGAGGCGGCCTAACTCTGGGACAAAGGATATCCCTTTCCCGTGCAGAGGAAGCACAAGCAAATCCAACTTGCACAAGAACCGCCCCAGAAGGGCCAAGAAGACAATGGCAAGGAAATATATGATGACATAACATGCAAATGCAAGATATACCTGTTGTTTCATTGTAACCCTAATAAACTGCGGCCAACAAATGACCACCACAAAGACACAATGTGTAGTGGCTTTCTTGGCGGGAAGGGAAGAACAAGGGAAAGGAATTGGGAATCACTGTGGGAGTGGGCGAGTGCGGGGGTTATGTGCAATAGGTCTCGCCTTTGTGAGAGGTTAAGGTATTGGCATTGTAAACGACACTGCATTTTATTTATGTGTTTGTTTTTAAAACAGATAAAATAAAAAGCATTTTCATTTAAAATGTCAATAGGTTAAACTCTCGCAAATGCGAAACCTATTGCATTGCTTCCTGTTGCAGCGGAAGAGAGGGAGCTAACGGGGAGGAGGAATTGCCTGCATCAAATATACTTGAAATACTAGTGGTGGCATTGCTTTGAAAGCCACCCACTGGCCAATGCTACAACCATACCATCCACACCAACTCCTTCTAACATTCTGGTGAGATAAGAGAAAGAAGGCTGAGTGGTGCTGACATCAAGGGGTGTCTGCATATTCTCACGGGGAGTCTGTGAACTGCAGGATAAATGAATCTCACCCATATGTTTAGCATCTCAGTTTGGAGGGAGCCTGTCCTTGAACTCCAAGCTTGAGCTAAGACCTGAGTTTAAATTAATGTGAGAACAGTGAACTTCTAACATGCTTTTTAGTCTTTTATAAAATATAATGCCTCTTTCCTTACAACAGTTATTAGAGAAACCACCATGCTTCTAAGCACGGCTATTCTGGATGGTACAGTTATCTATTTGTATCGACTTCAGATGGATAAATGTCCGAATCATCGCTTCTTCTGTGTTTTGATCTGCAGGCTGAAAGCAGATCTCTGCAGGATACTTTAAACTATTTTCTGTTTATTTAATCGTGTAGAAATATCTTCTAAAAGGACGTTAAGGATTACTGTACTTTGAAACTGAAGTTTATTTAAGCCATTATTTCAGTTCTATAAAAAACACAAAACTCTGTTTTAAATAACGCCCAGTCTTTAACTTCGTTATGAAACCTAGCCACCTGAAGTGTAAAAACTGCTGGAAAATATATTAAGGTGGTTACGAAACAAAAAACAGAAGTGAATTTAAAGCAGAGTTGTGCACAAAAGCATGAACACATCACTCTGCTGCCCAACAAACCCCCTTGTGAATCTGTATCCTTCTTAGACTTCATATTCTCTGAGGCAGCACTTCTACCGATCAGGGTGGCTTCATTTCGGAGGGCCATTAATTGGGTTGCCTGTCGTTCAAGATGGGTGTGAGTACCTATTCAACTGACAGCATTTGCAACTTTTGCTTAACTGTCAAAAGAGTAACAAGCATTTGCAATTAGGGCCGGAATGGGAACCAAACCGGCCCTGGCATAGTGCTCGGCCGAACCCCTCTCCCCCCCCCCACCGCCCGGGGGTTTGGGGTAAGTGTGGGCGGCCAGCTACGCTCCGTGCACGGAGTGTGCGTAGTGCCGCCTACTCCGCATTTTGCGGAGCGGGCGTAGCCAGGCGGCACTACGCACGCTCCGCAGACGGAGCGTAGCTGGCCGCCACCCGCCTCCCTCCCGCCCTCCCTAAATACTTTCAATTAAAGGAGTCAAATAATTAAAATGCACTTACCTTGCCCGCCGCTGCCCGCCGCGTCCCCGGGGCTCGCTATCTTCCGTCTTCCGTCTTCTTTACTAATGCGCATGCGCGGGCGGCCGCGCATGTTATGTTATGTTATGTTAAATGATTCTTATTAAGCGCACTAACACCCAGAGGTTTCATGGCGCTGGCTGAAGGGACATGTAAATGAGCAGAAAAAAAAGTTTATTCAGAAAGGGTAAATAAAAAAGTCTTGAGAAGTTTCCTGAACTGAAGGAGGGATTTACTGGATTTGATAATCAGAGGGAGGGAATTCCAAAATTTGGGGGCAAGGAGAGCAAAGCGACGGCTGCCAAATTTGTGGAGTTTAAACTTGGGGGTAACAACCAAGTGATGGGAGGCTGAGCGAAGAGAGCGGGCAGGTTGATACAGAGTAATCAGAGATTTCAAAAAAGCAGGGCAGGAACAATGAAGGGATTTGAATACCAAGCAGCCCATCTTAAAGGCTGCTCTCTCCTTCACTGGTAGCCAATGAAGCCTGCGGAGCAGAGGCCTCGCCGATTGCCACTTAGGGATCTTAAATATGAGGCGGGCTGCCTGGTTTTGTACAACCTGGAGGCGGTGTGAAAGAAATCGCGGGAGTGCATGATAGAGGGAATTAGAAAAATCAAGGCGCGAGATGACAAGGGACATGACGACCTGACACAAGGCCGCATGTGGAAGTAGGTGCCTGATCTTCCGGATTTTTCGGAGTTGGAACATACACGAAGAAATCGTGGCACCCACTTGGGCCTTGAGTGACAATTCAGCGTCGATCGTCACCCCCAGGCTCCTGACGGCCTTGAGTGGTGTCGGAGGGGAGCCCAGGTCGGGAGGCCAAAACTGCGGACCCCAAAAAGCGACACTGGAACCAGGAAGAAGTAGCTCAGTCTTTCCAGGGTTGAGTTTTAATTGATTCTGATTCATCCATTGATGGATATGGGTCATAACGGCGTGAAAGTTGTAAGTCGCCTGAGGAGAATCAAGTGGAAAGACGAGCTGCAAATCGTCAGCATAATTGAAGACGCTGACGTCCCAGTTGCGAAGGAAAAGAATTAGAGGGCGCAGGTAAAGATTAAATAATAACTGGGAAAGTGAAGAACCCTGGGGAACACCACAAGTGATAGGGGATTTAGATGCGGTGAAGGGGCCAAGACGCACGGCTTGTGATCTTCCCGTCAGGAACGACTCCACCCACTTGAGGGCTGTGCCCCGGATGCCGGCTTATTCGACACAGTGGAGAAGGATGTCGTGATCCACCGTGTCGAACGCGGCAGACAAATCCAAAAGAACCAGAGCCTGTGGTCTCTTGGCGTCTGCGTTCTTTCTCAGGGTATCCATGACTGCCAAGATTACTGCTTCCGTGGAGTGGGCCGGCCTAAAGCCGGCCTGGTTGGACTCAAGGAAGCACGAGCTCTCGATGAAATTAGAGAGGCACCAGGTGACATGGGCTTCAAGGAGTTTTGACAAATAAGGCAGCAAGGATATTGGGCGATAGTTGGAAAGTTCAGCCGCATCAGCCCCTGGTTTCTTCAGGAGGGGCAAGAGAATGGCCTCCTTGAAGGTTCCAGGGACTGTGCCAGAGGTGAGGGAAGCATTCAGAAAGGGAAGTATACACTCCGGTAGTTTAAGACAGACCTCCCGCAATACCGCGGGAGGGCAAGGGTCCTCCGGCGAGCCCGATTTTACACGATTGGCTAATTTCGCCAGAGAAGGAGGATCCAGAATGGGAAATAGAGTAAAAGAAGATAGATTGCCAGAAAGAGTGTCCAGAGATGGTGATGGCTGAGGAGTAGAGGTGATAGAATTTTTTATTTTAATAATTTTTTCCCTAAAAAAGAGATTAAGAGCCTCGCAGGTCTCTTTGGACGGAGTTTGAGCTGGGAGAGTCCTGTCGTCCGTGGTCAGTTCATTCATAATCCTGAACACCTCGCGAGATTTGTTAGTGGCAGAGAGGATTCTATCAGAGAAGTGCTCCGATTTGGCTGATAGAATAGCCAATTTGTATTCCCTCCGAGCGGTAACAAATTTCTGTCTGGATGTCAGGGAGTAGTCCCGCCTCCAGATACGTTCCAATTGACGTACCTTAAGTTTTATTTGCTTGAGGTTGTCAGAGAACCACCGGTTGGCATTGGGGTGTCTGGTACAAGGGAACTTAACTACTGGGGCTAATTGGTCACTAGCCCCTTTCAGCCAGCTGCAGATGTTAGTGTCGATCCTATTAACATCCTAATAAGGAAGGGTGTTCGGACAGGTAGAAGCCAGGGTGGCTATAAAACCCTTGGGATCATATTTCTTCCAATTGCGTGCAGAGCCACCTGCCATTAGTGGGGGCTTAGTTTGCCCACTAAGTGTGATGGTCGTGTCGACTATGAAATGGTCTGACCATACGCATGGAAGAGTAGAAGGGGTTAAGAGGGTTATATTCGAGGTCCAAACCTGATCTAATATGTGGCCTTTTGCATGGGTCGGTGAGGTGACTTGCTGACTCAAAATCAGACTTGTCAACATCTCAGATAATGCTGAGGCATGCGCCCCCACGTTGGTGTCATCAAACCAATAATTAAAATCCCCAAATAGGGCGAAACTAGGTAATGAAGGCAAGAGGGCAGTCAGCTGTTCGCAGAGTTTCTCCGCAAAGTCTGGCATGGGGCGGGGCGGACGATATAGAAGGGCAAAAGAAAAGGCCCCAGCTAGCGTCCCCAGGTTAACGACTAAATTCTCTGTTTGTGGAAGTGCCAGGGAAGAAGAGGAAATGAGGTGAAAACGTTTAGAGATAGAAATGCGCATGCGCGGCCGCCCGCGCATGCGCATTATTTATTTTATTTTATTTATTTATTTATTTTTGAGATTTTTATTGCGCGAACAAATACCCTGGGGTGTCTCGGCGCATGTGTGAACTAGCAGGACCACGGTAATAGGGTTCACTGGTCGAACAGCCATGTCTTTACGAGCCTGCGGAAGCTCATCAGGTTGGGTGCATTTTTGATATTTAGTGGAAGAAGGTTCCAAAGTTTTGGTGCAGCCACTAAAAAGCGACGGTCTCCCCAAGTTGCCGTTCTGGTACGAGGTACAGGTAGAAGGCGAGTGTTAGCAGATCTCAACAGTCTTTTGGGGGTGTAGACCTGGAGTGCCTCAGTCAAGAATTTAGGTCCTATGCCATGCACTGCCTTGTAGGCAATGCAGAGGGCCTTAGTAAAGAAGACGGAAGATAGCGAGCCCCGGGGACGCGGCGGGCAGCGGCGGGCAAGGTAAGTGCGTTTTAATTATTTGACTCCTTTAATTGAAAGTATTTAGGGAGGGCGGGAGGGAGGCGGGTGGCGGGGCTGGCGGCCAGTGGTGTTTGCGGAGTGGGGCTACGCGGAGTGCGGAGGTGGGCGTAGTTTCTCGCCCACTTCGCGTAGCTCCGCGTAGCTCCGTGAAGCCCCACTCCGCCCACTCCGCCCAGGGTTAGTTTGGGGGTGCCGCTGAGCTCTTTGCCGGGGCCGGTTTTCAGCCGATTTTGTTATAGGGCCCTGTAACAAAATTGGCCCCTTGGGGCCCAAACCCGGCCCCCACCCGTGTGGCGCACCGGGGGATTGCCCGGTGCAAGCTGCGGCCAGTCCGGCCCTGTTTGCTATGCAATAGGTCTCGCATTTGGGAGAGTTTAAGCTACTGACACTGTAAATGAAGATGCCTTTTTTTATCTCTTTTGCTAATTAACACATAAATAAAAGGCATTTTCTTTTGCAATGCCAAACTCTTGTGAAGGCGAGACCTATTCAAGGAAGCAGCCGCCATTGTCCCGGCTGCTCAGAAAGTTAAAGCACATTGCAGGAAAGCATGGCGTGCCTGCAGTAGGAGAAACTCATTAAAGACAAGTGAATAACTTATGTGTTACCACTAACCTTTAATCTTACCTTGTCATGTTTTTGAATTGCTTTTGGCCCAGGGTAAAGGAGCAATATAAACTGTTACATAAACCAGCCTACTGATTTTGATTATTCCTTGCTCAATGAGGCCCCCTAATTATGAATATGTCAAATCCAGGTTGCAATTTCATATGTATAAATGCCATAGGCATGCCCCAGGTGAAGGCTTTACGACCTCCCACCATTTACCAAGCACTGCACGCGTGAGCCAACACCTAAGGGGGAGAATCAGCGCTTTAGGAAGAAGAAAGTTAAAATAACGTTTTGGTTGAACGAAAACCATCTTTTTTTCCCCATAGAGGTGTTTAAGTATGGTGATGTGCGCGTTTGCAAGCCACTGAGTCGACTTGTGGAGCCATGCTCACCTTCAGGAAGAACTTACTAGGTGCACCTTCCGTTGTCAGGCAGCGTGCGTTACCCACCGGAAGGACAAGTGCCAGAGCAGGGTTATTACAGTGCATAACACAGTGCATGCCACTGGAGTGTCAACAGCACCTGAGAGCTTGCAAATAGAAAATAAGCAGCTGAACCATGAAACATGCACTGGGCTCAACTGGTGCTCCGATAGTGAGTGCGTAATGAGTTGATTACCTGAGACCTGCAAAAAAAACAGGAGGTAATCCAAACCGGACTGTAGGTGAAACTGACGGCATATCAGTGCGTAGTAGCTGTGTCATCGGGTAAACCGACATCATGAGGAGTGTATACATGCAGTGAGGAGACGAACTCCCTTTGGCCGCCGCGAGTATTATTTATTTAAATTTTTTTATGTAAGAAGCTTTATATAGCGCTGGCTAGACCCGGAGGTATCAGAGCGCTTTACATACGGTAAGCATTTTTACATAGTTAAATCAGTTAGATTTTTACATAGTTACGTCAGTTACAAGAACGAATCATGGCATAGAGAAAAGCTGAGTTACATTTATTACTGGAGCCGTAAATATGTTAGAAAACAAGTCCAATGGTGCGTAGAGTGGGGAAAGAGGGGAGTTGGAAAATAGAAGAGAACTAGGCAAATGGTCATGGAGGATCGAACTTCAGGGTAACACAACACAGTTAGGGTAAGGAAGTCGAAAACAAAACGGAAAGTGCCAAATAGAACAGCAACATCCAGAGCCGGACCCCTTGCTGCATCGGGTAGGAATAGAAATGGGAAGGGACGGGTAGGGATGGGGAGAAAGGGAGCATAATGGTGACCATTCGAGTAAAGCGTGGTGCAGGAGTTCTAGTGGAGAGATCGATTGACACAATGGTCAGACTAGAACACACAAGGCGCTGACCGGATGAAGGAGTAAATTTGAGAAATGGAAGAGATTGAAAGATGGAGGATCCAGGAATGAACCCCATTCCTTTTACGACAAAATGGCGGTAGAACAAAAATCCTGTTAACAAGTTCTTAAGGAAATCTACTCCTGGAGCAGGGCTGAAGGGGAAGGCAGTCACCAGATGTGGTGGGGGAAGGCTGTAGTACGTCGATCGTTCAAAGGTCGTCGAAGTCAGGGGGAAATCAGCGTGGGTGACTAGGCAGTGGCCCCAGGAGAGAAAGGAAGCTGCGGGTCAGAAGAGCACCCTGATTGGGAGGATGAAGAAGGGGAAAAAAGGCTCACTGGTACAGGGCAGCAGCGGTTGCGCCATTCTTGTTGTTGCTGTGAGAGTGGGGGACTAGAAAATCCAGCTGCAGTCCCAGTGAGGTAAAGCAGGACACCATGCAGCCCTGACTCAGGCTCTGGAGGCAGGGGAACAGCCGGAGAGGAGTTCCCCCATCAACTCACCAGCAACCACCAGGGCAGCTCAACCAGGCATCATCAGCAACGAAAGAGGATCCGCCATCGTTATACCTGTGCTTGAAAATACGTGCACGCGTAAAAGTGCTGCCTGGAAATAAAGCTAGAAACTGTTCATTTGTGATTTAAAGAAACAGTGTAAACCACAGTGAAAGCATTGCCAAAGTCAGCAAGTCAATCGGGCGCCTACTAAAATATTAAGCAAGGCACCCGTGTTGTTGTTAATGCTAAATGCGGACCCAGGAGCTGATGGCACTGAGGAGCATGTTGACCTGCTGACAAACAACCATGCCATTGTCCAGATAAAAAAAAAACGTGAGTGGTGCGTGAGAGTGAGTACCAGGACAACTGTTTACAATTATCGCGCCCGTGAATGGGCACGATATTTGAAAACAGATGGCAAATGCCCAAGCTTGGAAGAGCAGGCTTCACTTTTCAAGCACTGCACTGGTGCTTGTGGCACGCCGCTGCTTGCTCCCGCAAGGTGGATGCCACCACAAGCACGAATGCAGTGCTTGAAAAGTGAAGACTGATGGCTAAAGGCCCTCCTAGGCAGCGCATGTACGCTGCCTAGGCGAGACCTAAAAAGGATATGCTGCGTGCCAGCTCGCGTTGGAGAAGGCTTATCTTTAAATCACAGAACTTCCTCTGAGATAGTAGGTTTGTGTGATTGACTGAGCGATTGTATAGTATGAGGGAGACCGCGTGTTTCTATATTAAAAAAAAACCTGGTGGGATTTCATCCTCTCACAGGAAGTCTCTATTGCAGCTCTATAAAACGCCTCTTGCATGCATTCAAAGGCCAGAAGCTCTCAATCTGCGCTCTGCAGTGATTTTCCACAGTTAAGTGGTGACCTACCGCCCTCAGGAAGTCAGCACTCCATCAGTGGCAGCGGCGACGGGGGGTGGGCGATACAAAATATTTGCTCTGTGGCCACAGCACCAACACGCACTGAGCAGGCACTGCGAAAACAAAAGAGGAATGGATGTCTGGATCAACAAGCATTTCAAATGCAATAGGTGTCCCATTTACAAGAGTTTGAAATGAAATGAAATTAAAAAGTTTCTTAATAAAGCGCACTGTGACCAAGCGGCTTCCTGGCGCTAGAGGTAGGAGCTGAGGGAGATGGGAGAAGCCAAAAAACTATTTAGCAGGAATATGCAATAGAAAACAAGTGGGTTTTTAGGGCCTTACGGAATTGGGAGTAAATGGTGATTGATCTGATCGACAGAGGGAGACTGTTCCAGAAAGAGGGACCCAAAACAGAAAATCTGGTGCCTCCAGTTTTGGATCTACGAAACCGAGGTACATTGGAAAGGAACTGATTAGAGGAACGGAGGGAACGATTGGGGGTATAGGGAGTGATGAGAGAGTTAATAAAGGCTGGGCCAATGCGGGCCCTAGCCATAAAGACCAGACAGCCCATCTTAAAGAGGGATCTCTGAGAGATGGGGAGCCAGTGAAGTGCTTTCAGAATGGGGGTAATGTGGGAAGACTTTGGGAGGTGGAGGATAAGGCGGGCGGCCTGGTTCTGAACAGCCTGTAGGCGGCGAAGTTCGTACGCTTGAATGCCCACATACAGGCTGTTCCCGTAATCGAGACGGGAAAGAATCATTGCCAGGATAATAAGCTTAAGGGCGTCAGAAGAAAATAAACGGGACACTTTTCGGATGATTCGGAGAGAAAGAAAACAGGAGGAAACAACCGAGCTGATCTGGGCATGCATAGAGAGGTCCCGGCTGACTTTAATGCCCAGGGTCTTTGCTGAGGTCGCTGGCAAAGGAGGGGGGCCAGAGATGGAAGGCCAAAAGGCGGTCGACCAAGGGGAAGAGGAAGGGCCAGTCAGGACCAGCTCCGTCTTATCCAGATTGAGCTTCAGTTGATTCCGATTCATCCAGTCTGAAATAAAGACCAAAGTGGAGTGGAATTTGGGTAGGGAGTGCAAGGGAGAAGAAAGATCAAAAACAAGCTGGAGGTCATCCGCGTAGTTATACACGGAGACCCCCATGTCGAGAAGGGAAAGAATAAGGGGACGGATATAAAGGTTGAAAAGGAGAGGGGACAGGGAGGAGCCTTGGGGAACTCCACAGGGGACCAAGCGGGTGGGAGCGGAGTAACAAGAAAGATGTACCGCCTGAGTCCGGTCTTTGAGAAAGGAGGCTAGCCAAGAGAGGGCAGTGCCCCGAACGCCCGCTGCGCAGACACGGTCGAGAAGGATGGAATGGTCGACCGTGTCGAACGCAGCGGACAGATCGAGAAGCACCAAGGCTTGGGGCAAGTTAGAATCTGCCTTACTCTTTAGCTCATCTAAGACGGACAGAACAACTGACTCGGTGGAGTGAGCCGGTCGAAAGCCCGCTTGGTGGGAGGCCAGGAGGTGGTTGTCCTCGATGTAAGAGGAGAGACAAGAAGTGATATAGCTCTCCAGGATCTTTCCGAGGTAGGGGAGAAGGGAAATAGGCCTAAAGTTAGAGGGGAGGGAGGGGTCTAGGCCAGGTTTTTTTAAAATAGGACGAACTGTAGCGGATTTGAAATAATTGGGGACTGAACCAGAGGAGATAGAGGTATTAAGAAGAGAGAGAGGAAGATCAGGGCAATGGGTGAAGAGTACTTTCAGAATGCGAGCTGGCGCACAGTCGGCTGGGGAACCGGACTTCACTTTCTGGAGTGGAGCCAAGAAAACGTCCAGGGAGATGGGGGGAAACTGATTAAGAGAAAGAGATGACAAAGAGGGGGCAGGAGAAGGGGGAAACGGAGAGACTGAAGGAATATTAGATTTGATCTTGGCAATCTTCTCCAGGAAGAAGTCATTAAGAGAAAGGCAGAGGTCTTGGGAAGGAATAATGTTTGAGTTGGCTCTGTCAGATGCAACTAGGCTGCGAACTATAGAGAAAATCTCCTTAGGCTTATTAGCTGAGAGGGATATTCTCTCCGAGAAGTAGATGGTTTTGGCTCGCAGAATGGCTTTTTTATAGCTCGCCAAAAGCATTTTGTATTTAGCTCGCAAAACTGGACAGTATTTGCGCCTCCAATGGTGTTCAGAACGTCTAAGGTCCAATTTGAGGATTTTTAGCTCGTCCGAAAACCATCTTTGGGCGTCATGGGGGCGGCAGGTCTTAACTTTCCTAAGGGGAGCGACTAAATCGCAGGAAGAAGACTTTGAGTTTGAGTTTGAGCTATTGGCATTGTGAATGCCAATAGGTAAAATTTCTGTAAATGTGAGACCTCTACTCTGTCATCCAGGAATTCACCAACCCTCACAACGAAGCCACAGACATAACCCCATCCCAAGACCTTTGCGACAAGTTTGGAACATACTTCCACCTCAAGATCAAAAACCTCTACGACAACTTCATCGATCCTCCACCTGACACCACAGCCGGCCTGCCCCCCACATGTACCGGCCAGCCCACCATCTCCACCTGGATGCAATCACAGCCGAAGACACCACTGCAACCATGAAAGGCATCCACTCAGGGGCCCCCACCGACCCCTGCCTCCCACACATCTACCACAGAGCCATCACCAGCATCGCATCCGAACTATAAAGCACCATCAACACCACCCTCAAAACAGGCACCTTCCCAGATGACTGGAAATGCACAGAAGTCAGGCCCCTGCTCAAGAAGCCGACAGCTGACCCCACTAACCTCAAAAACTACTGGCCCATCTTGATCCTTCCATACGCGGCCTAAGTGGCAGAGAAAACAGTTAACAAGGAACTGAAACGATTCATCAAAGACAATGCCATCCTCTACCCATCCCAATCCGGCTTCTGTAGCAACCTCAGCACAGAGACCGCCCTACTTGCCACCACAGATGGCATACGCACCCTCCTGGACCAAGGCCACCCCACAGCCTTCATCCAGACTAGACAACGCTGGCATACAAGGAACAGCCCTAGACTGGATCCAATTTTTCCTCACCGGAAGAAGTCAAAGAATTAGACTGCCCCCCCCCCCCTCTCAGATCCCTCAAAAATTACCTGCGAAGTCCCACAGGGATCGCTGAGCCTAACCTTCTTTAACCACTACATGGCCCCCCTCACTGCCATTGTCTGACAACACGGCCTCTACATCATCTCTGACGCTGACGACACCCAGCTCCTCCTCTCCCTCACCAAAGACCCCGCCAGTGGCAGACTCAACTTCCAGAAAGGAATGCAGGAGGTTACTATATGGATGACCAACAACTACCTCAAACTCAACACCAAGAAGACAGAAGTCCTCATACCCGGAACCACCCCTTAAGCATGGTACAACAGCTGGTGGCCGACACCCCTCGGAAGCCCACCTAACCCCTCGGACCACAACAAAACCTCTGTATAGTACTCGACTCATCCCTTACCATGACCCAACAGGTCAGTAGCCTCCAGCTGCATCAACACCCTCCGCATCCTCCAAAATATTTTCAAAAAGATCCCCTGGGAGTCAAGGAAGAGAGTCACCCACGCACTCATCACCAGCAGACTGGACTATGGAAATGCTCTATACGCTGTCATGAACAAGTCCCTACTCCGAAAACTCCAGGTGATACAGAACACCGCCGACCTGACTCGTCCTCAGCATCCCCCGATATGAACACATCAGCCAACACTTTTGAACGCTCCACTGGCTCCCCGTGGAGAAAAGAGTCACCTTCAAGATCCTCACCCACGTCTACAAATGCCTGCACAACACTGGACCCAAATACCTCACCACACAGAATCAACTTCCACGTACCCAAAAGGAACCTCTGATCTTCCAACCTTGCACTGGCCGAAACCCCGTGCATTCGCAGAGCCAGAGCAGGTGGAAGATCCTTCTCTCACATTGCGGGCAAAACCTGGAACGAGCTCTCGGCAGACATCAGGCTCGCCCCCTCCCTGGACACCTACAGGAAGGCCCTCATGACCTGGCTCTTCGGCTAATGGAGTTGCGAACCTCTCCCCTTCAGCGCCTTGAGACAGTCACAGGTGAGTAGCGCGTTCAACAAATCCCTGAATGATTGACCAATCGCATTTCAATGAAACGGCTGCCATTGCCTAGCTGCTTGGAAAGTGAAAGCGAGCTTGGCGCGCTGAATGTAAGGAAAGCTTGTTGTGCCTGCAGTAGGGCAAGACCCATTAAAAAAAAATTGTGCTTACAGACTAAATAAAACATCCCGTATCTCAATAGAAGTGAAAGGGCCAGTCCCCATGGGAGGTTTCAAATGAAGACGCCAGGGATGCGTACTGGCCCCCAAGCTTTTCTCCCTTTACGTAAACGATATTGCAGCCTATATGGAAAACTGTGACAATGACTCGCCCCGATTGGGGGGGGGGAACGTGTTGCGTCCCTCCTCTTCACGGACGACACAGTTTTAATTTCGCAAACGCCACGCCGCCTACAGACCCTACTAGACAGGTTCCAACAATATTGTAACTCAAAAGGACTAGAAATCAATATAAAAAAAAACAAAATATATGGCACTAAACCCGCACAAAACTTTTAAAAGGAACCTAATGTTAAACGGTCAAAAACTAGATTATGAACATAGTTTTACTTACCTGGGGGTCCTGCTAGACTCGTTAATGGGATGGGGCCCACAGCTAGAGAAATCAAAACTGGTGTTTAAACAAAACTGTTTTCCAATACTACAGAGACACAATAAAAGTGTGAATAAGGCAGTTACCCCAGTACTAGAGCTCTTTAGATACAAGGTTCAATCTGCCGCCCTGTACGGGGCGGAAATCTGGGGGCCAGTATGTAAGAAAACCTTTGAAACACTGGAGAACAAGTTTGTCAGGGGACTTTTAAAAGTTCCCACCAACACCCCATTGATACCCTTATTTCTTGATTTAAACATCAAACATACTGACCATCATGCAATATTAAGACCAGTATTGTTGTGGGTTAGACTATGGACAACTTTTGAACTATCCGATTACAAAAATGGCCTGAAAGAAGTCCTTGACCTTGATAGTGGCAGAATTTTTTTTTGGTTCAAACACGTAAAAACCTGGTTAATTAAGCTCGGATTAACACATTTTTGGAATGAGCCGGAATCCCTAAATTCAGCCTCCAAGAAAATAGTCAAACTGTATTTTTGGTCATATGTGAGCCACGATTCTGTGTATATAAGAACGCACGGTCCTCTTACCGAAAAATTTCTTATGGTAAAAAATGAGGCATCCTTTGAACAATTTCTCGATGAAATCCAGCCACCATTGGCCAAATCATTGTATTTAAAATTCAGATATGGAACCCTGAGGACAAAGGCAACTGAGAAAAGATGGGGGAAGACAGATAATGATTATTGCACTTTGTGCACCAACAATCAAAGGGAGGATGTTTTTCACATATTGTTTTTCTGCCCTTGCTATGGTAAGGCAAGGAAAAAATGGATAGTTCCCTTGTGCCACAATATTGGCTCTACCTCCCATAGGGAAGCTGGCAGGATCTTAAGTACGGACACCAGTCAAGTAATTGTGTTCGGAATTAGCAAATTTTTATTGGCCGTAAATTTTATTAGACGGAAAGTAACTCTTTCTTTTTTTTTAAAAAAAAATGCTTATCCTGGACTTGTTCAACCATGAATCATGTTTAGCTAGTGTGTCATCTAAAATTCCTGGCTGTTATAAACCAATTTAATGTTTTTTTAATTCGATTTTTTAAATATTTTACATATTTATTCAACTTCTGTGATAAATTCCAACCATAAATATTGTGTCCAAATATGATGAAATGTAGATTTTTATAATAGGGTGCTCAATTATAATGAATTGTAGTTTTGATTATTGCTTTGAGTATTATCTTGTTTTGTATTTTATTGTTATCTTTTATGTTGCAACGCAACGAAATAAAGATTGAACTTGAACTTGAAATGAAGACAAGGCAATACTAAGGAGGTACTAACAAGCCTATCAATGAATCTGAAGCCAGCATTTACGATGGACAATGACACAAGCCAGTGAAAAATATGGGCTGAGAGTGGGCTGAGCTTCAAATTCCTAACTCAATACAGCATGCTTCGCAGAGCAGCACATGCGCTGCCCAGGCTTAACCTAAAAACTGTACTCTGCTAGTCAAAGCAGCCAGCAATGCCCAGAGTCCCAAGCTTTATTCTAGCTTTGAGGGAAACATCAAACCAGAGACCAGTCCCTTGAATAGCTCCCTTCCTAAAACAGAGCTTCTTCTTTAAGTCAAGATGAAGAATGAGTTGTGACGTAACAAACACAATGTAACCTGGGCTCCATTGAAGAAGAACCATGCCAATGGAATGCCTCTCAGGGGACTTCTGAAAGACATTGTAAATGTCCCAAAATCAGAAGGTTGAACCTTATCAAAACGTTTGGAGCAATCGCTTGCTGCTCTCACCCAGCACGGGACAGTATAGAGCACCTTGAAGCAGAGATATTTTAAGGCATGGGAAACGTGGGCTGTGGTGCAAGGCCCACCTTTCAGGGCCCCCCTGATAGACTGATCTCTGTTTGGCAGAGAGTGTTAATAATTCTTAAGTAGATGTTCTAAAAACGGTTTCCTTTAATTTATTTTGAATGGGGATGATATGTGAGAGTCTACTACAGACATTTTGGAATTAAATGTTGTGTTTATGCTTCAAGCAACATCCATAAAGATAAGTGCCTTTCACATCCAAACAGGACCTCACATATGAACAATGGGAAGTCATGACACAGATTATTTGCAGTAATGTTAGTGAGCTTCTGTTATGGTGCAGTATTGAAATCAAACACCATTATCCTTGAATACTAGACATGAACACATTTGGAATGTTGATGAGTGTGCCTGTGCACTGTCACTGACCTGGCCAAAGAGGACATGAAAGAGATGAAATTGGATCATGAATTGAAAGTTGTTCTGAACAGGTACCCCTAAAATGCCTTTGGACCATTGACCCACAATCCTTAAAATGGTCCCGCATTGAAGGCATTCTTAGTGCTCCTCAATTTCCCAAGATAAATGTTATGGGACTCTACAGAAGAAGGTATTGCAGATGCCATAGTCCAGAGGAAAATATATGTACTATCAGATAATAAAAGAGGTACTAGAACCTGCTTGTGGTGTCAGAATGCTACCCACCGTTGGCGCACTCCACAGGTTATGGGCTTATTAGTGCTTCTTTTATTGAAGGACATCTTGGGCCTGAATCAAAAACTGAACTTTGTTGTACATAAAGTAGTATTACTTATTTGCTACAAAAAGCAGTTCCCAAACCTACTAGTGAAAATATGTACTCCAACCTTTTCTTACTTTTTAATGGGGAGAGTCTCACACATGTAAGTTTAGTAATTAGGGGCCAATTTTGATGTAGGACAGACCTGAGTCCGTCTGACATCGATTGGGTTCTCGGACCGACCGACCGACCTCCTGTCGGGGGTCTCAACCCAGCAATTAGGATGCGACCGAACACTGTGTCGCAGTCCTATTCTTTACAATTGGAGCCTGCCACTGGGTGTCGAGATCAACAGGGGCCGCCATACAGAGGCCTTGCACCCATGGGGGCCCTGCTGGGGGCCCCAAAAATCGACTTCCAACAGCCTTTCTGTGTCGGAAAGGCCGGCATGGAAAGGCTGTCGGAATCCTACATTGTAATCCCTCAGGTGGAAAGAGCCGCCCTTGAGATTACAGGAAGCTTTCTGAATGGCAGAGACTGTCGGAAGCCATTCGGAAATCCAGTTTAGATTCGTTTCCGACCGTCTCCATCCAAATTGGTCAGTCGGAAATGAATCCAAACCGCGGATTACAATGCATTAGGAACGGCTCTGACCGAGGGTTTGAGCCAATGCCATAGGAACGGCTCTGACCGAGGGTTGGAGCCATTTCATGCGGCTTTGTAATCAGCCCCTTAGTAGTAAATATGGGAGCGGATGAGAGAGTTCCTGGTAAAACAGGAATACTTATTACTGAATGAGAGGCTTGTTGGGAGGAGTAATGAAGGATTTAAGGAGGGCTAGGTAACAAACACCCCTCAAAAAAGGGTAAGACCATTGGTATTTACAAACTCCACTTCTAAGGTATCTACAGCAAAAACAGTAGTAATGTTCTCCAGCTCAGAACTAGAATAAGTGCAGCACGGCACATGGACAACCACTGGTACTGGAAGACCCTCCCATAGAAGTAATGGAGCCAGGGACCTAAAATAAAACCTATTGGAAATAGTGTTTTTCAAAAAGTGTTTATTTTGACTTTTAAAAAATATGTATGTATATTTAGATTAATGTTAAAAAAATATACTGGTAAAAAATACACACAAAATCAATTGTAATTTAAAAATGAATAGCTCTTTATTGTACATTTTTTTTAATTCATTCAAATTCATGTATACATAACGTTTTTACATTTTCAATACATAATAAACATCTATAAATATTTTACTTTTTTTTTTTAAACTTAAAGCACTGGATCTTTTTTTAAATGTTGTTCTCCATTAAAGCGAAATATGCTAAATTAATTTACATTACTAAATATTTTTACTAATGATTTAAAATCTGAATACAATTTTTACATTCACCTGATACTTGACCATAGGGCGCTCCCCCGTGCATGTGTTAAACTAATACATTTGTCCCCCCCCCATGTTTTATAATGTGGAGATATGTAAGTCCACACTTTGTAGTAATTCTTAGCTCAGAAATGGTGAGTAACTAAAAGTAATGCATTTAAATTACGTGTATGAATTCCTAAAATATCTGGAAAAAGTAAAAAAAAAATCCGCAGGGATTCCATCTGGGTTTCCCATTTGGAAGATTCGTAATGACCTCTATCACTGTCCGGCTAAGTCGAACGTTTTTTGTTAGCCCTGGGTGAGTTCTTCAAAAACCTTTCATAACTCTGTTGTACCTTTAGTTCTAAAATCTGCTGTTGTTTTTTGGCTTTAAGGCTATTCTCTGCATCCATGCTTCTTATCCTCCCTCCAATAAATACCCTCATGGCTCCCCCAAACAATACCCTCTGGTGCGTTCTTATCATTTATTGTCAAAAATTCCCTGATCTCTTCTTTGAGAATTTGTACCCACCCTTCCTTCTGCAGATGTTGTTTATTTAACACCCTTCGTCTAGGGCCCAGAAGAAATTTAATCACTTCAAACTCAAGACTAATCATCGCATGACCGGAGAACCCATTAGGCCTAATGGTTTGAGTTTTATAATTAAGGGCTCTGGAATTGTTTTTAAAAATCTATGAATGAGGAGGTACGAAACCTCCCCAAAAAGCAGGTATATGCAAGTTCTGTAGGGCATGCTGCCTCCCAGGGGTCAATTAAAGCAAGAATATTCTAGAAGGTCCTAATGATTATCAAGGCGTTTGGTTTTGCCTGTTTTTTGCATTGACCAAGGAATCCACTCTTGGGTCCTGCAACTGATTAAAATCCCCACCAATAATCAATCCCCCGTGTTTTGCATAAGTGACTGAAACAAATTCCCATACAGAATAATGTTGTCTTTCACAGGGGCAAAAAAACTAGCAAATGTTAAAAGCTTTGACCCTACCAAGGAGCTAACCCAACAGCAGTGGCCCTCTAAATCGCTGGTGCTGTTGAGCACTTCTCCACATGCCCATTTTGGCAAAGAAATAGCTGTGCCACGAGGAGAGGCTTGGGAAGATTAGAACCCTCTATATGCTGTGCAGGTTTTGAACATCGAGAATCCTGACAGTTTGCAAGCCTGGGTAGGAGTCTCCTGGACCAAAATCACTGCAGGGTTCTCGGCTAAAATCCAGCTTTCTATTGCCCGCAGTTTCTTAACATTATTGAGCCCATTTGCATTAAAGTACAGTATCTTCATGGAGTTACTCACACTGATGTGCTATTAAAAAAAAGACTTGGAAAAAAAATATTGCCTATGTTAGCTTCCCTCCCGCTAGTCTGAGCTGCTTCAGTGAGATAGCGACCTTTCACACAAAGAGAGAATACACATCCCCCATTTTTGCCCCACCTTTATCTTGCAACTAGCAGCCCGTCCCGGCGTTGTCCGGGAGCAATTAGGCCTCAGGGCCCCGCCCGCCCCGACGTTGTCCTTGGGTCCCCCGGAGACTTCCTCCATATAATGCAGTATTATACCTCTATGTTTACTTTGTACGCTTTTGTAACCTGCACACATAACTTTTCCTCCTGTAATGCACCGTTTGGCTCACTTTTTTAATGCTCTGTTTGCTTCCTCTATCTACCTGCACACGTCACTTTTTCCTCCTATACCTCTATGTTTTCTTTCTACGCTTTTGTAACCTGCACACGTAACTTTTTCCTCCTGTAATGCACCGTTTGGCTCACTTTTGTAATGCTCCGTTTGCTTCCTCTTGCTCACGATGTACGCTTTTGTAACCTGCACACGTAACTTTTTCCTCGTTTAATGCACCGTTTGGCTCACTTTTGTAATGCTCCGTTTGCTTCCTCTTGCTCACGATTTTCATTTTTGCTTCATTTTTCCACCGCTCACCGCACCTAAATATATAAATAAATAACCTACCTCATCCGCCGCTCACCGCTCCTCCCCGCCTGTCTGCCGCTCCTCACCGCCTGTCCGCCGCTCCTCACTGCCTGTCCGCCGCTCCTCACCACTCCTCCCCGCGCCATGTCCGCCGGTCCTCCTCGCGGTCCTGGACGCCGCTCCTCCCCGCGCTCCTCACGTCGGGCACGCACGTCACGGCTGGCGCTTCTTCCAAGGGACTACTTTTTTTCGGTACATTTTTTGAATAACGTATATTTATTACGTTCATATAGCCTATGTCCATCTGCACACCCTGACGATCACAACGATGTATCGGGTGTGTGGATTGGCGCTGTGGTTCCCGAGTTTACCTGCCTCAAAGGTTCAAAGTTCTTCCTTTATAATTGTAGTATAGATAAACTAATAAAGAGGAGAAACTTCCGCAGCTGATTGGGCCTCCCCTCGGGCAAGGCTAACATTCTGTTCTACCTTCCTTACTGTTTAAATTATGCAACTGCAAACCTGGATCCATATTTATCATTCTTTCCACCCCTACCCTCCACCTAACACATGCACCCCGATATTCCCTCCCTCACCCCTAAGACGTGGTGAGAGGTGCACCATCCCACTCACACCTGACATGCGTCCCTCCCCCATGAATCTGGCACTCTGGTCTTGTGCCCAAATCGATAGGCCTACCCAACACCCCCCCCGCTATGCCAGATGATAATAAAAGGGAAATCCCCTTTAAGACATAGACACACTCTTACTCTAAGGTTGATGAACCTCCCCGCTCCAATCAAAAATTATCTGGGTGAGACGCATCAACCTTTTCATAAATCTTGCAAGATAATACAGTACTAAGCCGTGAAAGTCAACCTTCAATCCCTAGAGAGAGGGAGAATCACCTATTATAATCATGGCTCTCAGATTTAGATTGCCACATTCTCCCATAGTCTGTTTACTGGTCACAAACTCTTTACTTATGGCTTATATGATATTTCACAGAATGGAACTGTCCCTTAACTAGCACCTTCACTTTTGACTGCTGTACAGACTGCTGCTCCTTGTGCCCTAAAAATCAGAAGCATCTTAACGAATCCTTTCCTCCTCCTAGCTGCTGCGGGGGACATATCAGAGAATATATGACAGAGAGGGATTTCAGGAGAACTGAACTGTTTCTCTTTGATGTCTTTGATAGCACTAACTCCTTCACCTTGTAGTCTCTGAAATTCACAGAGATTGTACACAGATATTTTGAATTTTGATTTCGGAGGCAGATACGCAGGTACACGGTGGGCTCTTGGATATGTGAGATCACCGGAGTGTTCTGGGAGGACATATTTTTTGATGAAAGTGTTTGCCCATTTCAGCATTTGCTGTCCCTCCTGTCGTTCCGAGATACCCAACAAAGTGCAGATTAGCGTGTCTTTAATGAGTTTCCAACCCCTCCAACTTATAGTCAAGCAACGATATCTGGGGCATATTATCAAGGGCATTATCGCCGCTTTAGCAGGACTTTTTCCTGCGAGAGCGGCAATACTTTGATCGCCCTATTAGCAAGTTGTCGCTAACAACAATTAGCGAAAGCTTGTAGGTGACAGCGACCGGTTTGGGGCCCGCTTTGCATGTCAGCGATATTTATCGCTAATGACATGCAAATTGGGCGTACCCAAACTGTTAGCGACTGAAAGCAGTTGCTAACATCGCTATCGCCTATTACCAACACAGGTGTAGCATTGGAAATATTTGCGCTAAGCGCGAATATCTCCAAAAACTAACGCCTGCTCAGACCAGTTCTTAGCCATGTTATCCAATGGGAGGTGGATAACATGGCTAAGAGCATTTCGTCGCTAATGCGTGAATATCGCTGTATTCGCAGCTATATTCATGCATTTCCTCACTATCGCCAGAAAATGTATTGCTTTGGAGATAAACGTTGCTAATAGCACGTTATCTCAGCGATAAATTCCGGTGATGCTAAGCGATAAAAAGATCGTCGCTAAGCCTATTTAGTGATAAATATCTCTACTTGTTGGTAATATGCCCCATTGTCCCCAGAGTTTCCCCAATTTCCTAACTTCCCCGGTACGTATTACATATAACTGTTCACTGGTTCTAACTCGTCTCATTTTTTGTAGCCAGTCGCTCATTGAGGGGATTATCTGTGTTCGCCAATTTTGAAGTAAAAAAGACTGAGTTACAGCTGTTGCAATATATACTATTTTTACACACTTGTTGGACAATCCCAATACTGGGTCATATCCCAAGACTCTCAGACAAATAGATGGAACCAGATTGACCCTCCACACACCTACATGATACTGAAATATTCTCCAATGATCTGCATACAGTGGCCCCATCGGTGATATTGTAGGTTAATTCTAGCCCCACGCAGCCTTCTTCGAGACAATCAGTCTTCAGTTTCAGCCATCCTATGTTCTACGCCCAGCAGGTTTATTGTTGACTCAGATACAAGCGCCCTGACGCACCTTGGTTAATTAGCCGTGACCACGTCCGCCCGAGCACCATTGGAATTACCGTGTCCAATTCACCATCTTGATGCTTTTATCAGGCAAACAATGGTAGTCCTGATGATGATCCGTTATCCATGAAAGGATCGAAACGCCGTCGACATGATATGTGGGCTTAACACTGGTTCACTATTATGTGCATAATTTGTTTTGTTCCCCACATATGTGAAGCAAGTATATTACAGAGTCCCTTTCTTGCTCCATTTTTCGTTTACATGCCTGATGTATTGGTATATGTCTGTATTGTCCCTGAGTCTGTGTAAGCTTTGAGGATACAGGACTGTGTCCCACTGTTTTATTGTTCCTTTTCAACTGGTTATATGAATTATTGAATAAATTTTGCAAGTCCGGCTGGACTTTGTTTGCTATTATAGTGCACATTGTGGCCTATAATTATTATATCCTTCTATCTTTGTGTCAAGGGCCTTTGTTTTTCGTAAAAAAAAAAAAAAACATAAGTTGCGAGAGCAGCCTGAAAGGTGGCAACTGCTTGAGTGAAAAGGGGAAATAGTTTCCTGTTATTTGAGTTGCAGTGTCAAGCCAGACCTAAAAATCCATGTGGGGTTAACAGCGGCCCTCCTACCATCTGTGCTGCGACCACAGAAAAACATCATAAATGATCTAGCTGTCTGAGCCTCTTTAATAGCCTAACAGTGTCATGTGTGTGCCCATGAAAGTTCAAGCTTAGGCAGCTCAATCCATGAACAAAATCATCACTGCTTTATGGAGGGCAAGATCTTTTTTGAGGGAACTCACAAACTCTGCCCAATCAAAACATGTAGTCCTGGCCCCCAAAAAGTCAACTTCTCTCTCCAGGTGATCACACATATTTGTCTGGCAGCAGCTATCTTGTCAAGCCAGACCATAAATATGAACATATTAAAAACTATTAGTGAAAGAGACTGACAAAAACAGGCACAGACATAGCACACACGGTTCGGGCCCCCAAACCCAACTACCAAGCCCAAAGCGCATGTATTTGGGGGTGTAACACCCCAGACACCCCCTTAAGCAAAGGTCCATGTGTTGTGGGTAAATGTTTAAATTTTCAATCAATAAATACCAACAATAAGTACCAGGGCCCGGAGTTTTTCTCACAAGCCTGCGGCCAGCACAACCATATGTTGGGGTTACTAAATACAGAGATCGTCTAGTTTTTTCTCACCCTATCTCTTTCATCCACCATCATACACTCCCTTCCTATTTATCTCACTATTGCAGCTTCCTGCTCTTTCCTTTTGTTACTTTTTTTTTCCATCTACTTTTCCCCATTTTACCTTTATTTATCTTGGTGGGGGTCAACTTCCAATGATGAAGAATAAGTTCTAGTCCCCAAAACTTTAGTGGTTGCAGGCCCCTCCTGCAACCACCAGCTCAAGTTAAGCACTGGATGTGGTCCATCTGAGCAACCTAAAACAAGTGAGATTTCAGGAGCTTTTAAGGACATCAAGGAGGCCCTGTGTTTTACTCGAACTCCAGGGGTCCCACAGAAGCAGACCTTGGAATGCAAAAACGCCCCTTCTCTGACATTTAAGTTAGTCACTGACAAAGGACAGCTTCACCTTTGCCTGTGATCTGATTGAATTCAGTGTATAAGGGTGTGCTAGCAGTTAACGTTGGCTTGGCTTGTTATGCTGTCCCTGCCGCTAACAATTACCCCTAATCCTACCTTCACAATCACTTCCTTTCATGGGAGACACCAAGAGTTGTTCTACAGGCATCTGAAATGGTCTTGTTCAGAACTGAAAAGATCACTAAGACTTGTGGATTTTATGACAATCTGTGTGTTTTCTAAACTATGTTTTTTTTTATCTTGTACCCTCTGAAATTGTTTGTAAACCATCTGAATCTTAGTACTAGGCTTCTGAGCATGCGCACTTGGCTGTCCAAGTGCGGGCACAGTTTTAGTTTTACTAGTTATTGCGCAATGCACACTTGGGCGCATCAGTGCATGGAGGAGAGGCTCCTCCGTTTGAGTGGAGGAGCATCGCCACACTTACCAAAATGCCCCCAAAAAAGCCCCAGAGATGAAAAATAAAATGGTAATAAAGTTAATTAATTACCATTTTATTTTTCATCCTCTCTGTTCAGAACCTAATGTCAGGATGGGGCGGGGCTTGTTGAGTGGTAGCAGCAGGGAGGAACGTGGGCTGCCTTGGAACTTTTCAAAGTGTGCATGTCCCTTTGGCCGGCTGTCTTGCGACGGCGAGCCACACATGTGCACTTCGAAAGCTCTAATCCAGCTGTCTTCAGACACCTGGGTGTAAGGATGGGCAAGGAGAGACCGACACAGGAGAATATAGTTGAGCGAGTTTTATTCTTGTATATTATTTTTTTGTATACTACACCAGTCTAGGGTGTTGGAGAAATGTCCTTGTTACTTCTTTCTCCCATCTGTTTCTCTTCACTTCTGGGGTCGTTTTCTCTTTACGGCTGGATTTTATTGCGATTTTTTACGGTTCCCACAACAAACCCCGTGGCTGGGCCCGTGAAAAAGTGGTAGCCATCTCTATGGCCTGAACAGTAGTTAGGTGTGAATGTTGCCTCAACCATCTTTGTGTGTTATAAGGGATGGCTTACAAGTACTGCTCTAAATAAATGTTTTCCATGATCTCTTCTTTACTGCTATTGTGGGGTCTGAGCCATTTATCTGCAGCAGCCTTTAAGCGAAAGAAGAGGGTTTTTAGGTTCTCATTGGGGTGTCCTTTTTACTTTCGGAATCAGACTCTAAAGGATTCTGCATCGAGTCCCAAGTGGTCTAGGATTATGGCTTTTATCTCATCATATAGGGTGTTTCCATCATTGTTTACCACCTGATAGGCCGCTTGGGCCTCCCCTGTAAGCAAAGGGGCCAAAAAGAAAGGCCATGTTTCTACTGGCCATGCACAGGCCCTAGCCGCCCTCTCAAAGTTAAGGAAGGTGTCCGGGTCTTCCCCCGGTACGTACTTCTGCTGAGCCACCCCCGAGGGGCGAGATGTGACAGGAGACCTAACCTGCTTCGCTCAGAACGAGGAATGTTCGGCTGCCAATTTTTGTACCTCCTCCAACTGAGCGGCAATGTTCTCCTTAAACAGGTCTCTATTGGCCTGAGCCGACTTTTATTGCCGCTCCATAGCCCATCCCAGTTTCTCCTGTCCGGTTAGCAGGTGTTGGAAAAGGTTCTCCATTATTCCTGTTTCAATGGAGATTTGCCCACATTCTCCACCACTTGTAAGGATGGGCAAGGAGAGACCGACACAGGAGAATATAGTTGAGTGGGTTTTCTTCTTTTATATTCTTTTTTTGTATACCACACCAGTCTAGGGTGTTATTGAAACGTCCTTGTTACTTCTTTCTCTATTTCAAATTTAGTTCTGGAATGACCCAGTTCGGATAGTAACCCTATGATGTCTTCTTGGGTCCGGTGTGCTTGTGGTCTCCTGTCTGTTACTCTTCTCTTCTGGGGTCATTTTCTCTTTACGGCTCGCCTGGGTGGAGAGAAGAGATAAGGAGACCGTCAGTTTACTCGTGTAACGTTTAAGTGATTAGGAAAGGGAGTGGGTGACACAGTGCTCAATCAACACCAAGAGGTGAGTGTAAAGTGAAGGGTTCACGAGACCCATGCAAGGCGGGGAGAGCTCCTTTACAATACGGGCTTTCGTCCCACCCACCCCAAGACCTGGTCCAGGACCTTGCTAAGCCACACTCCTCTGGGATCGTGGCTGGGTGTAGCACCGTCTCGGAGTCCTCCTGGCTCCCTGCTTGGTACTACGTTCGGGGATTTTAACAATGGGCTCTCTTCAGTCGGCTCCTGCGGGTCTGTCTGCGTCTCCAACTCCTCGCTTCTCCAAATGCTTCTTTTACTTCCGGCTTCTCCCTAACTGGACTTCCGCGCCTCCTCTAATGGCCAGCTGCATAGATGGTATTGTGACGTTCCGCAATTCCCAGCCCTGTGTTCCGATTAAAGGAGCTAATCCTTGTACGGGTGTCCTCTGAGATGTTACCGTATTCTTCAGGCTGAGGAAAGAGAAGAGGACGGGTGGGATAAGAGTTGCCTTTCAATTCCTGTTCCTGACTCTGGAGGTCCCTACGAGAGGTGAAACCGTGGCATTCCTCCACCCCAGGATCCTCCCGTTCGGGGAAAGGTATGATTTGGGACAAAAAGTCTATGTTTCACCTCAAAAGCATAAGGTAGGAGGGATAAAAACCACCGTAATATGCGATGATTGTGTCCTTTGTTGAGGCACATCCACTGTAGAGGGGCATGATCAGTGTAAAGAGTAAAAGGGCGACCATACAGGTAATACTTCAATTTCTCGATTGCCCATTTTATCCCCAGGCACTCCTTTTCTACGGTCAGGCATTTCTCTTCTCGGGGAAACAGCCTTCTACTGATAAAGAGCAGGGGGTGCTCTATCCCTGTAGGAGAAAGCTGTGAGAGTAAGTCTGAAGCATCAGTATGTAGGAGAAATGGTTTATTGAAATCAGGGAAGGTTGAGTACTGGACTAGTGGTGATAGCTTCTTTCAGAAGAGAAAAGGCCTTTTTCATCTCTAAGGAGGGTTGTGCTAAAGCTTGGGATCTCACGTTCTTTCAAAGTGCATCCGTAAGGGGTAATGGCCAGCTGCAGTAGACGTCACCGTGACGTTCCGCAATTTCCAGCCCTGTGTTCCAATTAAAGGGGGCGCTCCTCGTACGGGTGTCCTCTGAGATTTTGCCGCATTCTTCAGGCTGAGGAAAAAGAAGAGGACGGGTGGGATAAGAGTTGCCTCTCAATTCCTGTTCCTGCCTCTAGGGGTCCCTACGAGAGGTGAAACCGTGACACTGGGTTAGAACTAATTCAGGGCTCCAATGTCCTCTGGAGCCACAAGAGAGGCTGCTCCCTCCAATCATGACACTGCTCTCATGCAGCATGAAAGCAGCGCAAGGATTGGTTAGGCAGGTGCGGCTCCTCCTGTGGGCGGAGAAGCTTCGCCAGTGGCACAATAAAACTTGAGGAGGCCCCTCTGCAAATTGCATGTAGGGAGCCCCCCATGCTCCGGTGCTAGTCAGGAGCTCCCAGGCCAAGGGGCCTCTGCCCATGCACAGTGCCGGGAAGCCTCCTGGAGCTGGGGGCAACCCCACACCGTGAGGCTGCAGGGGCTATTTTCACACAACTGATGTACCTACATACAGCATGGTTGCCTTCATAACCAATGCAGATCTAATAATGAATATGAAGAAAACAGTCTCTAATATGTATTTCCTTCCAAAAAGCCAAGATATTCAGCTTGTCACCAAGTAAATTTAAGTAAAATTCAATACTATAAAACTCACTAGTGGGTACTGCAGGGAGTCTGCCCCAATACGTCCCTCTGCACTAGAGAACAAGATCACTCTTGAATCTCCCCAGACACCCACCGACCTCACAGTACTTCTACCAGCTGGTTGTCACCTACAAACAAGGTCTCATCATGGTCTTCACATCCAAACAAGGCTCCTCCCCAAACTACCTCACTGTAACCCTGAGTCGGTAGATGCCTATTCGCAACCAACCCTCAAACATAATCTTCCGAGCTACAACCAAACCTGCTGGTGAAGCATCCGGGTCCCATCCCTTTCAGTTACTGGGGCCATTTAGATGAACTCTGTTCAAGCTAAAACTTGCTCAATCACTCTGCTTGCGGCAGTTAAAACTGCTTTCAAAAAGCACCTACCTTGCAAGTATTGTCTTAAATATCACATCTTCACTCCAGCTTTTCACTGGAATTGTGTATGCATAGAGCAGCAGCGGGTCATTTTTAATAAATATTTGCTTTGTACTCCTTTCCTTTTCATGTGCAACACACCTTAGCAATGCAGCATTGCGCTTAAAAATGAAAAATCTGCTCCAAGGCCCTTTTGGTGCTGGAAACATTTTTGCAGCTGCAAATTGTGCAATCACAGACAAGCAACAGCATAATGCTCGCCAGTTGGTAGGTAAGCAAACTCTGCCCAATAACACAGGAATAGAGAATAAAACAAATAACAAATTGTTAGTCCTCATTCCTGCATATTTTTTATTTATTTATTTTTATTTAATGCGATTTTATATAGAGCAAACTTTACCCGAAGGTGTCAGAGTGCTTTACATAAGAACCAGTTGCAAAACATAAGGACTAAAGATTACATGCGTTACATAAAAGATACAAACAGAAAAAATTGCAAATTTACAAGATGTAAAGTCAAACAAAGAAGAGATTAGTGATTAGAGTTATCTCTAAATACATAGGGAAGGGATACGATTGGATATACTCTAAGAGTCACATAGGAATGGTAGAGAGTACAAAGGTCTACTGCATATACTAGTGATTAGAGTTATCTCTATATACATAGGGAAGGGATACAAATGTATATACTGTAAGAGTCACATAGGAATGGTAGAGAGTACAAAGGTCTACTGCATATACTAGTGATTAGAGTTATCTCTATATACATAGGGAAGGGATACGAATGGATACACTCTAAGAGTCACATTGGAATGGTAGAGAGTACAAAGGTCTACTGCACATACTAGTGATTAGAGTTATCTCTATATACATAGGGAAGGGATACGAATGGATATACTATAAGAGTCACATTGGAATGATAGATAGAGTACAAAGGTCTACTGCACATACTAGTGAATAGAGTTATCTATATATACATAGGGAAGGGATATGAATGGATATACTGTAAGAGTCACATTGGAATGATAGATAGAGTACAAAGGTCTACTGCACATACTAGTGAATAGAGTTATCTATATATACATAGGGAAGGGATATGAATGGATATACTGTAAGAGTCACATAGGAATGGTAGAGAGTACAAAGGTCTACTGCATATACTAGTGATTAGAGTTATCTCTATATACATAGGGAAGGGATACAAATGTATATACTGTAAGAGTCACATAGGAATGGTAGAGAGTACAAAGGTCTACTGCATATACTAGTGATTAGAGTTATCTCTATATACATAGGGAAGGGATACGAATGGATACACTCTAAGAGTCACATTGGAATGGTAGAGAGTACAAAGGTCTACTGCACATACTAGTGATTAGAGTT
Source organism: Lissotriton vulgaris (assembly GCF_964263255.1). Lineage (NCBI taxonomy): Eukaryota > Metazoa > Chordata > Amphibia > Caudata > Salamandridae > Lissotriton > Lissotriton vulgaris. The sequence continues at coordinate 164,980,423 of NC_141689.1, forward strand.
ATCTCTATATACATAGGGAAGGGATACGAATGGATATACTATAAGAGTCACATTGGAATGATAGATAGAGTACAAAGGTCTACTGCACATACTAGTGAATAGAGTTATCTATATATACATAGGGAAGGGATATGAATGGATATACTGTAAGAGTCACATAGGAATGGTAGAGAGTACAAAGGTCTACCGCACATACTAGTGATTAGAGTTCAAAGGTCACATGTGCACAATTTGCTCCTGCTATTTACATCAGTTTTTTTTCTGCCACAAATTGTGGGTTCAAACTCCCATAAACTGAGGACAGACAGTAATTCTATTTTATGCACAAACGTGTTTGCACACAAAATAGAATTTAGTGACTCATAGTCATTGCGCATAACCACAAAATGTTCTAAAATAATGCCAAAGAAACAAGTTGCCATATATAGGGACTTTAAAAGACAAAGCACATTGGCCAGAGCTCCCAACACAACAATCGCGAAAACCTCTAGCTAAAAACAAAGTTTGTAATGGTAGATAATACATCATCCTAGCTCGAATCACTCAATCAATGTATGCATTTTATGTTTCAAAATTTGAAATATTTGTAACGAATTAGGATTAGAATTAAGCTATGACTGTTCCAAGGTGTAACATGTCATCTCAGTTTGTTGTACTCGGATTAAGCACCCTGTACACAACATTTACTTGATGTTTTCTTTTTTCTTTTTTTACCTCAAAACATTATTAGTAATGACGCATTTGGGATCGTCTCGTTCCTGCTGGTTCCACTTCTGTACATTAAAATATGTAAATCCGGTCTCTTAGCATGCTGTGATTGCCTTTCCTTCAGGATTCTGCTGCGATCATGCCGTTTAATGTATTTCTCTGTGCAGTTCACCGAGTGCTCCTGTATTTCCTCGTATGTCTCACCGACGTCAGTAAACTGTTCTATCCCTCCACTGACGTCGGTGGGCTGGCCTTTACCCCTCACTGGCGTCAGCAAGCTGCCTACCTCTCTTTCACTGACGCCACTAAAGAGAATTATCCGTGCACGGGGAGAACACAGTCGTCAGGGACACTTGTTCAGAAAGAAGGTGTTCAGACACGGATGCCAAACAAAGCCACATTGTGGTGTGTCTGCAGGTGTGTGTGTGTGAGAGAGCAATACTGAATGTGTGTGTATGTGAGAGAAACCTCGAATGTGTGTGTGTATTCGTGTGTGTGAGAGAAACCTCGAATGTGTTTGTGTGCTTGTGTGTGTGTGTGTAACTTGGAACGTTTGTATATTGATTCTCATCACCTTATTCTCAGGGCTTTAAGTGGGATGAAAAAACTGGGGGGTCTCTCAAAGGGGCGTGGCCAATATAATTAGGAACGTGGCTTAAAACACATAAGCTAAAAGTCTGTGTTTAGCATAGTGTGCCGACCGAGTTGTCTTTTTCTGTTTCTGTCACTGCATCCAGATATACAATAAAATAAGTAACATCATACCTACAACAAGTCAGGACTATTGGCTTTGTCAATGGCTGTTAGTTGCATAAGATAAATAAGCATGAACTATGGCTTTTATATAATATTGAAAAAGCTTCCACTTGAAGCCCTGGTGACACCACCACAATGTTGCTGTAACGCATGTAATCATTAGTCCTTATGTTTCAAAAAGTGACACCCATCTTGCAACACGTCATGCTGTGAGCAGTGTGAGCAGCGCACATCGATGTGCCTGCTGTCACTGCAGTCCGGACAAAAGGCGCCGCCAAAAGGTGGCAAGCTTCGTCATCGGGCTGGGCTTCTGTCGGGCTAGCGCTGCTGCTCCAAACAAGCTCCTCAAGGGGCCAGCAAAAAGGACCAGAACGGTGAGCAGCTGTATTCCTTGCATTACAGTGGATATGGCCCAAAGGCCGAAAACCAGCGCTACTGACGCGTCCCAAGCGGCCTGACTACTTTGTAATGTGGGTCACACTCGTTTTCATGTTTTAAAGACCTTACATCAAAATCAGGGACACTTTAGATTAGTTTGAAGTAAATCCACCTAAGTAGGGCAGGAGTAGGAGGAGACAGGAGTAGATTAAGCATCTTATTAAAGTCCTGATGAATTTCTGTTTATCTATTGATATGGACGAAGAAGACAAGAAAGATGTTGACCAGATTTCTGTGAATTCAAGGAACATTACTATCCTCAGAATTCCCACTGATATTAACCTTTAACAAAGGCCCTGGTAATATAAAGGTGCTTTGGGGAAACTTTAGCTCATTTTAGTCTATGACTTTAAAATCCAATCTACCCTTTACACATTCTCCCTCCTCACACTTAGGGCACCGATCTGGTGACTCCAGCAAACAGCTCCCTTGAGGAGCCTGGTGGGCATTGCAGGGACAGCCCGCAGAGGAGCACAACCCATTGTTGAAGCATGCCACCTTTTGGTGGGATAGGGTTAGTACTTCCTTAAAAGGATGCATGTGATGACTTGTTACCCTATTTCCAAAATAGGGTATAAAGGATTGTTACTATGGAACCGCATGCTCTATTTATGACTACTGTCTATGCTTGTGCATCAAAAAGGGGAGGCAAAAGAGTTTAAAGGTGACCTATTCAACTTCCAAAGGGTTAGCTACACAGCAAAAAAGATGACCTTATAAGTCACAACCTGGGCCAGCTGGATTGCTGACCCTGTGGAGGCCCGTCCAGTATGCTTTGCGACTGGGAAGCCCTGACCACAGTCCCGCTCGAACAAAAGAAAGATATACCCTGAGCTTATTTCACCATCAGTTAAAGTCCTTAACAAATCAAAGTCAAGAAGGTCTTCTTATTCTTCTTTTATATTATAAAGCGTCTCCAAACACAGTCCTAGCCGCCAACACGTGTTTCGCCTTTGTGGTGTAAGCCACAGACTTCCTCAGGGCTATTACTATAAAATTCTCCAATTAGACCAGCAAGGTATACATAAAGCAGCTATTTTGATTCACCAAGTCCGAGTGTTTATCAACAGTCCTGTACCATGATGCAAGATACGTAGCCTCTCCAAATAATCTTCTATACGCGATAAATCACCAAAAACCCTGATTTTTAAATGCTGCTCCCTAACAGAGTCCCTCGCGGGCCTCCCATCGGCGGCATCTCCACAAAGCGGAAGTCTCGATTGAGCCCAGAAGAGTTTATTATCTTGCAAACCAGGGAAGCCATCTCCAGGCCTGTAAAAGCCCAGGGCACTCTGAGACGCAGCAGTTCAGGGCACGGCCTGCAGGTTCCGGGGTCTTCATCCGGGGCACACCAAAGCTCTGACCTTAGGACTTGACCAGATCTTTTCAGCCCGGCAAAGCGTGGAAGCTATCTACAGGCACTCTGTTTCATGGCATTCCATCATATGCACCCCATATGGTCCCCATGGAAGCTCTGGCATGGGGCCCTGACAGAGCTTTCCACAACACAGAGAGCAGAGACTGGCAATCTGGTCGCTTTTATGGGGCTGCGAGGTCCCTTGCACCATCCAGCAAGGGCAACCAGATGGAACGCAGGTCAACCACACCCTTGCCTTTTAATACAGAGAAAGCCCACTACCCATTTTTGTAATCTGTGCACACTGAGTGACAGAAGGGAACATTTAAGCTCCTGGAGCCCTGAGGCGGCTTGAAGCTTACAATGGACCTGCATTGGGACAGGACAGCACAGAGTTCTGAACACTGAGTCACATCCGGTTGGGGCACATTTTGTTTATTTACTTTAATCACAAAACAACACAAGTAAAATTGACATGGCACATTTTGCACCACAATCATATGGGCATGGTAAAGGTCTCACACGCATAGTTTTACACACCTATAATTATAATTTACCACTCCCTAGCGATCACGTAAGAAGACTGTCTGTTATTCAGTTGATAAGATAGTGGAGCAGCGTAATTTAGGCTCCACCCTATTTACGTTGTGTATATACATTTCTGCACTCATATACAACATTTATATTCGAAGTGTGGTTTAACTTCAATAACATGTGTGACACATTTCAATGAATTAATAGTATGTAACCACGGTAACCATTAGGAGTTTACACAGAAGTGTTTTAGGCTGGTCAATAGAATGATGTAATCATGTTCTTGCATATTAATATTTCATCATGATTGCTAGCTTTAATTGATTAGCAATGCTGTAATGTGCATCCATTTTGATTCTTGAGATAACTTAGGCTGACATTAGGCCTTAGTTGAAATTGTTTGCTTTCATATTGCCTGTATGTTTCGTTTCTCCCCTTGTATGTTATTAGGTTTCTTGTCAGCTAGTGAACAGCTTATTGTACGCATTAGACTGCTGATAGTGAGGCCTGAGGGGAGAAAGCTGGGAATGAGAGCGGAGTGATGATAGTGAGAGAAGGCCTCCTGTTCACTGTGTAACAGGAGGATGCAGCACCCAGGGCTAACAGATGCATTTCTCACGGTGTGGAGATGGGAACTTGGGTAGTATGTTGACTCCCTTCACATGTGGTTACCTGGTTGGCTCCCAATGGTGGGAATGAGATGTAGATGTCCTAGAAACTGTTGAATGTATTTTTAATTGGTTTTTCATAGTTGGTGTGACAGACTTCATCCTAAATTGGAGAGGGAACAGATCTCTCTTTCTCTCTGCTGGACTTCCCTGAGTACAAAGGTTCATGCTAAACACTCTCTATTTCCCAGAACTTCGGCTGAAGTTCTGGCTTATGCTGATACCTTCTATGCTCCCCTTTAAAAATGATCTTTAGGAATTGGTTTAGCCCATGTTTAGATTACAAATGTAAAGTTTCTTTATGGCACACCTGATCTCATCAAACTGTTTCCTTTGCCGCCGGCACTGTTTTGTATCTCATACTATTTCACCTTCATTTACTGGCACTTGGCCTCCACACCGTATTGTTGAACCTTTTGAATATATTTCTGCTTTGCATATATACCGGTTAGATTATTTTTTTGAAATAAACCTTTCCCAGTTGAATTTGATATTCACTGTGTAGTCACATTGACTTCACAAAGAAGAAAGGTTAGTTGCTCACATTGTATTTCATTTGCTGTAGTAGCTGAGAAGCAACTTCACTTTTCATCTTGTTTATTGCATTGGACTTTTATAATGGGTCACTTTATTTTCTGATTAACTTTCTGATCCGCAACCTGCGCAGTTGCCCACCTTATTTCAGAAAACCCTGCCTATATCTGACCAATTCAAAAATCTTGGTTTCCACGTTAATAAAGAGATGATGATTAGGAAAGTCTTGCTGGTCCTGTCTGAGAAGCATAAAGCAATTCTAGTAAGAGTGGATACACACTTATTGTTAGAAATTAGGTTTCTGGCTGGCGGATATGCACCCTATCCAAGTAGGAATCACAATCCTAGTCAGGCTAAGTCAGATACACACCATAAATAAACCTATGCTCACCCTCTGGTAACTCGGCACAGAGCAGGCAGGCTTAACTTAAGAGGCAACATGTAAAGCATTTGTGCAACACTTCAAACAGTAACACAATGAAAACACCACAAAAAGACTTCACACCAGTTTAGAAAAATAGATTATGGTTTTATAAATAAATAAAGACCAATATGACAAAAATCCAACATGTAGAAGTCAAGATATGAATTTATAAAGATTAAAAGTAAAAAATAGCACTTAGAAGCAATAAGCACCTATGGGGTTATCTGGTCATCCTTGACCGGAGCAAAGTCAAGAGTTCTGGCCAACTGGGATGGAACATGGACAGGATAGAGGAGCCATGCAAGGCCCATCAAACAAAAGTACCTTCATCCTGGTCTCAACAGCGAGATGAATTTGAGCGTTGCGTCTGTATTGATCCTGCAGTCGAGGTGATGGGTCGATTTTCTCCATGCAACAATGGAGTTGCGCCGCTTCCGAAGGTAAAGCCCCAGGTCTGAGATGCATTGGCTCCAGGTGTGATACACCAGCCTTCTCCAAGCACTCAAGGGGATGCATAGATCGTCTCCCTGCCGTGGCGGCAATGAGGTGGCTCGGATGCATCAGTGCAAATGGCGATGCTGTTGTTTCAAGTACGATGCACCAGTTCTGTTCCCGCAACAGCAGCGATGGGCTGATTCTGCTCACGTGTGTGTTTTAAAACAACAAGGGAACCCCAAGCAAGTCAGCACAGGACCTCAGGGAGCAATTGTTTGGAAACAACAACGGTCCCATGCAACAAAGAATAAAGCATACAAATGAATACAGACACAGTCGATTCTGTATTAAGTGACTTGTCCAGCCGGACAGTGGTCTAGATATGTTTACTTTTAGCAAAAATACAGGGAGAAAATCCTTCAACAGTCTCACGTTGTGGGGCACAAGCCTGTACCTCAATTAAACACAAACACTTAAGTACACTCAAAGTGAACAGGAAAGGGCTTATAGGCAAAAACCTTATAGTGTTCTCTAAATCATAGTATGAACAGAAATTACAGGATGCGCCTTTACATCAACAAAGTACATAATATAGACAATGTATAAGGCACATAAACTGGTCGACTGCGTTTCGATCCCACTTATAATTCAAAGGGATCATCATCAGGACATTTGGTAAGTGCCTAATTAATTGCAAGCCTCTAAAACCTAAAAAAGAAATGTGGGGAAAAGAAGAAATACAGGGAGATATAAACTCGACATCTATAGATTAGAACTCACAGCGTGATGGTTGGTGCTAGAGTGGTGTCAATTAAAAACAGCTTCAAGGTAGGGCTGAAGACATTACCGCCGTGTGCACGAGTGGAGTGCGGCTGGGGCAACGGAAGAGCCGAGATGTACTTGGCTGAGGGGTATAGAAAGTTGCCCTTAAACTTCAGTGACTATCAGTAGTTCCTGTGGGTGGGAATCTGCTATCGTGATTGAGATGGGTTGCGTGTGGTAAAATCAGAAAATGCCAGTCCCATGTGGGCGAGGAACTGCAGTGAACGTAACCTTAGTGAAGTCGGGGAGCCGCCCGTAGTGGTGTAAGTTACGGGGGCAATAGCAGGAAATGCTCGTGGTGATCATGCCGGGTGAGGCCAATGAAGACAAAATTGACTTAAACAGACGCCGGATTAAAAGAGAGGTGAGCGAGTGATGTGACTCGATAAAATACGGCGCAGTGAAACAACGGGCTTACCACGTTTAATCCATGGCTATGGGTTGTAAAAGATTGAGAATGTGTGGTCACCTAAAGAGAATAACGGGGAGGGCAGTTAGAATGAGGAGAAGGATTTAATCGGTGCCGCACGGGCACAAGGGTGGACATGGAGCTTACCAATATCGGGATCCACCAGGAAGGGGCGGAAATCCGATCGCTTACAAGTTGCTGGGAGTACCTGGGAGGGAGTAGGGGAAAGGGGTTAGGGGGTTGTTCCTGGGTTAAGGTCATGGAAGGGAGATAAACTCGGTGGTGGGAGGGAGCTTACAGGTTCAGTCGGTATCTGGTCCCGCTCGGCAATGCGATCTACAACTGCAGGTACTGGAGCCTCCTAAAGAGGACACTCTAATTGGTCCAGAGGGACGCAATGGAAATAGAAGAGGGCTCGGGTATAGAGTGGGAAGGTAGGAGACATGGCGGCCATATTGGAACGGGAGGAAAACCTGAAACGGTTAGGTAAAGGGCCACAAGGTGTCAGTTACGAAAGAGGGTAACAGTGGTGCCTGTGACGTGAAGTGTGAGGAGATGGAAAGTAAAGATTAAAAATTTGTTCCGAAGGGGACGGTCAGCATATAGGAACACAGTAACTGAAACAAGAGAGTAATCCAAGCATTTTCATACATTTGGTACAGTGAAGTGCCGAATTATCTGAAAGAAATTCAGCAATTCAATGGAAGACACTATTTAGACCAGATTTGTCCAGTCTTCCTGAAGATTAAGTCCGGAGTTTAGACTGTCCGTTTTCAGGATCCATTTTAGTTCCTCTTTATTTAGTAGTCTGGTGAGGTCACCTCCTCTCGGCAGGAGGGTAACTTGGTTAATCACTGTCCAGCGGACACATTTTCATTATGCCCCTTATCAGTAAAATGTTCAACAAGGCGCATCCTGTAATTTCTGTTCATACTATGATTTAGAGAACACTTTAAGCTTTTTGCCTATAAGCCCTTTCCTGTTCACTTTGAGTGTACTAAAGTGTTTGTGTTTAATTGAGGTACAGGCTTGTGCCCCACAACGTGAGACTGTTGAAGGATATTCTCCCTGTATTTTTGCTAAAAGTAAACATATCTAGACCACTGTCCGGCTGGACAAGTCACTTAATACAGAATCGACTGTGTCTGTATTCATTTGTATGCTTTATTCTTTGTTGCATGGGACCGTTGTTGTTTCCAAAAAATTGCTCCCTGAGGTCCTGTGCTGACTTGCTTGGGGTTCCCTTGTTGTTTTAAAACCTACTTTGCGCAATCGCATGATTGCAAGGGCAATTACTTGGCCTTCCACTTTCACTAGTGGTCCACTTCCGTTCCCCCTTTTTTCCACTTTCACTTTGTGTACATTTCTCCCCACACTCCTTTTTTACCTACACGAACACAGTCCAACTGATATGTCCGACCAAGCTCCACTATACTCAATCGAGTACATAAAAAAGATCTGTGAAGGTCCCTCATTATTTACGGACCTGGATGCTAATACCCCAGCAACAGGCTCTAATCTTTCAGAGGATTTAGAGAAACAGAGAAAGAAATATGTCCGACTGGAGCTAATGATATTGATGCTCACTGATTACTTAAGATCCAACACCATACCCCTGGGCCTGCAAGCGAGGAATATTCCAGGAGTATTCACAGATAACCCCAAATATATCACCGGGTTTAGCCATATAGGAACTACGTGTTCCCGTCATTGGTTAGTCCTTGGTATTGAAACAGCAAATGAGGAACTAAAGAAATTAGGGGAACTTATTAAGGACATTGAGAAACAAATTAATGATAACAATACCGTTCCTGATGCAAAAAAACTTTTAGACAAAGTTGAGAAAACAGTGCTTGAATTCCACCGCATTGAACAGAACAAAAAATCAAATAAAGTAAAAAAAGAAATCAAATCGTTCACAGTTGAGCGTGCATATCCATATCTCCAGAAAGACTTTCACACAAACCGAAACTTTAACCAAATTCCACAAAACCCTAGACCTTGGGGTCACTTTAACAGAAGAAACTCCATTGTTGGTTTCACAGACTCTTCTGTAGACTCTTCCGATAGCTCGGACCCTGGAGAGGGTGCCAGCTCTTCAACACATAATCAGAACCCTCATTTTTTTGGAAGAGGCAACTCAGAACCAGGGAAAAAGGGCAGGGTAAAACGCCAACCAAGGTGGCACAATCCTCCAGGCGAGAGGCAAACCCGCCAGAAGTTCTACCAGTGGTAACAAACCCTGCAGACATGACCATTCCTCTTTTTAACCTATCGGATTACATCCTCTCCAGCTCAGAGATTTCGATTCTCAGTAAAGGGTTATCTTTCGTCCCTTCCACCTACCCGAACTTTCTGGATCTTCAATCAGAACTTTTGGGTTTCTTTAGAAAGATTAGACTCCGTGCTTTCTTTGACCTAAAACCTCCTCAACCTAGAGTAGCTGCCATTCCCTTCAGACCCCCATCTACTTTCTCTCCATCCTCTAATATGGTCCCCAAAGAGATACTCACATTTGAAAAAGTGATCCTCAAGGAAACCACTGAGTTAGCTAAATCCCATTTATTCATCCCTTACAATATCTCACTGGATGAAAAAATGGCCATCGTGACCCTTCGTGACAATAACCACCTTGTCATAAAACCAGCATACAAGTGGGGAGGGATTGTCTTGCAAGGCATTGATGACTATAAAACAGAAGTTCTACGCCAGCTCTCCAATATAGATCATTATTGTAGATTACCAACAAATCCCACCAAAGAACTCCAAAAACTGATTAGACAAATCACCCAGGAGGCTTATGACACCGGTTTTCTAAGCAAACATGAACTTAATTTCCTCAACGTAACAAACCCCAGAACGCCAGTAATCTATACCCTGCCTAAGATTCATAAAAGACTTGATTCTCCACCTGGGCGACCGATTGTATCCGGCTGTGGGTCGGTATTGGAGCCACTAGGCCATTATGTCAACTTTTTTCTTAAAGATTTCGTGCCCGATACATGTTGTTTCATTCAAGACAGTATGTTTATGATTAACTTAATTGAAAATCATCCTTTTGACCCTAGTAAAGAGACTCTATGCACATTGGACGTAGAGTCTCTTTACACTAACATTCCCCAGAGAGAGTCACTCTTGGTCATGGAAAGCATATTGAACAACAGGACTCGTCCACATACAGTGCCCACTCTATTTATCATTCAACTACTTGAAATCTGTTTGACACAAAACTTCTTCATATTTGACACCCAATACTATCAGCAAGTGAGGGGTACTTCAATGGGGGCCATTTTTGCCCCAACTTTGGCTATCCTCTATATGGATTGGCTGGAGTGCAACACCATACTCCCCCCCCAGCAATCCCTTCCACCAAGGAATCTCAAAGTGGAAACGCTATATAGACGACATCTTCCTCATTTGGGAAGGTCCTGTGGAAAATCTCAACCCCTTTCTACATTGGCTCAATAACAACTGCAGCGGCCTTACCTTTACTCTTACCTACAGTAAAATCAGTATACCTTTCCTTGACCCATGTATCCAACATAAAGATGGTCTCTTATTCACCTCCCTCTTTCGCAAACCTACCGAAAGAAATACTTTACTCAGTTACCAAAGTTGCCACCCCCAGGGCACTCAGAGACAGTCTACTCCCAATTTCTTAGACTAAGAAGGAATTGTTTCCAAAAAACTGACTACTTTGATGAAGCTAACACCTTATCAGCTAAACTGCAGCAAAGAGGCTATCCCCGCCGCTTGGTGAAAAATGCAATGAAGAGGGCTTGGTACTGCCCTCACGAAACATTGCTAGAACCTAAACCCAAAAAATCTACTGAAAAACTTGTGTGTGTCACCACATTTTCCACAATTTCTAACAAAGTGCGTAAATCCATTAAAAAGAATTGGCACATCCTTAACTCAGGCCTACTAGATCTAGAGGCACCAATGTTTGCGTTCAAGAAAAACAAAAGTTTGAAGGATCAACTTGTTAGGGCAGCCCTGCCCATAACCACAACCGTAAACACCACTTTGAATGACCATTGGTCTCTACCGCCAGTCAGGGGTCACCATAAATGTGGTCCATGTGTTGTATTGATGAAAAAAGGTAGGGCTGATGCTGATCGAGACCCTTTTTCGGTGTTGCCCGGCGCTAACCGCCTCTCATACCACTCGAATCTTTCAAACAAAGAGGCAGGCGCTGGAGACGGGAAGGCAGGAAACAGAAGTTTTTATTCCGACGGAGCAGAACACGTCAACTCAGACAACAGGGTATCTTCTCGAGGTGCTCTAGCCGCATCTCTGAGGCCTGGCCTCTTATACACAGGTTTACGATCTTTATTACAGTTTATTACATGTGGCACATTCCTGAAAATACTTTGAAGTACGGGAAGACATCCTCAGAATCCCCGCTTCATGCCTGTTCCCACACACATTTACAGTAGAAGTCCCCGCCCCGGTCACAATAGGTGATGATTGTCACGCAGCTGGGTATTCCGCCGATTCCCGGAATGATCGGATCTCAGGGGGTAGGGGGCTTTGATCAGTTGTGGATCCTTTGATGGGGGAAGCCTCCTACTGTGTGGGGGGGGCAGTAAACAGCATCCGCAGGGCCAGGTGGCAGCCTGGGGACGAGTAGGACAATCGGGCACAGAGGAAAAGAGGGTTTATCAAAGGATACGGGACCACAAAAGGAATAGAGGGAGGTGTTGAGATGGGAACAGGATGGGGCTCCGAGGCAGGGTTGCGCTGAAGAGGGGTTTATGGCCTGGGCATGTGAGAGCGGGGGCTGTCAGCGTGTGGGGGATGTTTGCGAGGTTAGGAGAGAGAGAGAGAGAGACGCGCTGGCTATCGGCAGTGGGCAGAGAGGCCTTGGCATACAAAATGGCTGCCACTTACGCGCAAGAATGGGCCAAAAGGGGGCAAGATGGCGCCGATAATGTTGATGTCGCAAACTAGATTTTAACAGTCCTCCCTTTTCAACATATCTAGCCAGCTTGTCTAATCAATGTCAATCTTCATCAAGTTCCTAACCTCGACGTCGTACAATGCTCTCATGCGTTCCTTTTCGAAGTCCAAAGTCTTAGGGCAGATACAGTTTGCACATAGTGAACACAGAGGCGACAGGCATTGGATCCCTAGGCAGAACCCACATATCACAACAACAGGAATCAGTATAATCATAAATAACCTCCACCCCCAGTTCTTTACAGTATTCCAGAACCACCCACCAAGCGACCATTCTTCTTGTTCTTGGTGAACTTCCGAGGAAAGTCTGTGGAGGTGTTCAATGGCCTTATATACTGAGGGTGAATTGTCCGGTATATATGTGCAGCAGCTGGACCCAATGATGTGGCACGCCCCTCCGCGATCCGCTAGAACTACATCTAGAACGAGGCGGTTCTGGAGAGCCACCAGGCGGACCGCTTGGAGCTCGGCTGTATTGTTAGTGAGGATCCCAGCTGTAATGTTCATCGTGGTTTCAACTGCCTGGGTCAAATGTCGGATGGCATGGCTGTTTGCCATCGGGCCCCAGAGTGGAACAAGTCCCTTCATTGCGTCGAGGAACTGTGCTCCGGTGGAGTCGGCTTGTTCAATGTCTTTCGCTCGTTTTTGTCTGTGGTGACTTGCCGGAGCTACATAGGTCGGAGGAAGGATGAAGGCAATGTAACAGGTGCCCCCCCCCACCCTTTGGGGAGCCAGGTGTAAGCCTTTGTACCACAAACAAAGTACATGCTCGGAGAGGAGACAAAAGAGGGCGGATCAGTGGAATCCAGAGTTCTGGTGATGCGGCAAGCGCTGTGGCCTACCAGCTGTGTCCCGAGCCCTTCGATGCACATAAGGCCGGTGACGTTGATGACGGATAGGGCCACAGTCAGGGTGGCAGCTGTTCGTTTCCGGAGGTAGGAGAAAGTGGGTCTGGTCGGATTGTTAAACACCTGCATCTCAATCCGTTCCTTGATGGGGATGTCCATGTGGATAGAATCGTTGGAGGTCTGCGGGCAGAAGTGTGTTTTGTTCTGCCAAACCTCATGAAAGAAATGTGTCATAGTTCTGCTGGAGGTGGCATTATCCCTATAGCTTTCTTGCAGGAGGATCAGCCAAGCAAGGCAGGAGCCGTGAACTGAGATGGGTGAAGGGATGAAGGGTATGGAATGTCCAGTGGCGTGGGGTAGCAACCCACAGATCCAGCAGTTGGTGGCATTGGTAGCAAGATTGTGCTGGTGCAGCAGTTGCACAAAAGAGTTGTTCCAAAACTCCTTACGCCTCTCTCGGAGTTGTGGTGAAAGAGAGATCAGGTAGTGTTCTTTCATTGTGGTAGGCTGGGCAGTGGTCAGAAATATTTCACGAGCTGGTGTGCTCTCCTCCACAATCCAGAGGGTGGTCATGAGGAGGAGGCAAAAGAGAAGGGCGATGAAAAGTGCAATAGTCTTTGAACTGTGGATTTTGTCAGTCTTTGGGTTTCCGTAGTGGGTCTTCGGTTGTCCGGTTGCTTCTATCATCTTCGTGTCGGGGGCTTCCATCATCTTCTTGTCGGGCGCTTCCATCACCTTCAAGGGGCTCGGTAGTGGGCAGAACCACAAACTTCGTCTGGCTTCTCTCCTGGCAGCCTTAGTAGTGTCAGGCTACCGCTCTGAGAATTATGACTCAGTCAGTGGTCTGCTTAGCCGAAGCTCCCTCCTTTCGTCGCAGCTTATACCCTTCTCTGGATGGCACAGTGGGATCGGGAAATTCAGTCAGTTCGATAGTCTCTTTATCAGGGTAACAGTTCAGGGATGGTCGGTCTTTGTTCAGGAGCTCTTCTTGGGTGGCCACGTCTTCGGTCGTCGTCAGAGTCGAGGAGATCTTCTTACAATGGTGTGCATGCACCCAGTTGCGCTTCCCTTCCACTCGAAGAGCTGTTCGGGTGGTGATCAAGACTTGCCAGGGGCCCGTCCACCGGGGTTCCAGACTCTTCGCACGCTGAAAGTTCCGGATCAGCACGAAGTCCCCGGGTTGGATGGTGTGCCCGGGACCCCTGGAAGCATCGGGAATGGCATGCAGCACATGTTGGTGGATAACAGACAGTGTCTTAGTTAATTAGTACAGGTAATCTGACATTAGGACGTCCGGAACGTCATGAATGGAAGTTGGTTTCGGTGCAGACCAGACGTTCATGGGCCGGCCGAAAACGACCTCGTAAGGTGTCAGGTGATGTTTGGTGGGGGTGGAACGCATTGATAGCAAAGCCAGTGGGAGAGCGTCTGGCCATTTTAGTCCTGTGGTAGCTACTATCTTAGCCAACTTGAGTTTCAAGGTGGCGTTATGTCGTTCGACGAGCCCAGCAGATTGGGGGTGGAAGACTGCGTGGAACTTTTGTTTTACACCCAACCCCTTCAAGATGAGTTGGATAACTTCGGCTACGAAGTGGGGGCCATTGTCGCTCCACAAAATTCGGCAAAGGCCGTAGCGAGGGAAGAATTCCTTTAGCAGCACCTTTGCAGTGGCCATGGCAGTGTTGTCACGGGTTGGATAGGCTTCCACCCACTTGCTAAATGCACACACTACAACAAGTACATACTTCAGGCCTTGGCATCTTTCCAGCTGGATGTAGTCCATCTGCAGGACTTCGAACGGATGATTGGGAACCCCAAACCCTCCCTGGGGTACTACAGTTCCTTTCCCAGGGTTGTGTTGCAAGCATATCAGGCATTGTTGGACCAGACGTCGGGCAGAGTCTGCGATCTTGTCATTGTGCCAAACTTTGGAGACAAGCTCGATCATGGGGGCTGATCCTATGTGTGCAGGGGAGTGTGCCATGGTTAGTATGGGGATCAGGTAGGAATCGGGTAACAGCCATTTGTTCGTGTCTTTTGTCCGCCAGCAGCCTTCATCGTCCTTCAGTCCCACCCGTGCCATTCAGTCAATTCATGTTGTGAGCTGGCCATTTGGATGCCCCTAATAGTTTCCCTGGCGTCTGTCCATTTCTCTGCTTGTGACCTGGTCACGTACATGCGTGCTGTTGTCCTATTCTCAGCTGTGGTTCGGGCAGCGGTGTCGGCCAGTGCATTCCCCTGTCCAATGATGTCTGTCACCTTCTTGTGTGCTTGGCATTTTATTACTGCTAGTCGTTTGGGAAGAAGGAATGCTTCAATTAAGGCGGAGACTAGATCTCCGTGTAAGATGAGGGTCCCGTGTGAGGTCAGGAATCCCCTTTCCTTCCAAAGGAACCCAAAATGGTGAACCACCCCGAAGGCGTACTGGCTGTCGGTGTAAATGTTTGCTGTGGTTCCTGCTGCCAGGATACATGCTCGTGTGAGGGCAATCAGTTCTGCTGCCTGTGCAGATCGTTGCGTGATGCGGGCTGTCTCTACTACAGTTCGGGCTGTGGTGACTGCATAAGCAGCTGAGGTGATGCCATCGGGGAGTTTGATGCAAGAACCGTCCACCCACAGCTCTCCGTCAGGGTCAGGGAAAGCTGTCTCTGAGGTCGATCCTACTTCTAGTCTGCTCGTCCGTGAGGGTCACGCAGTCATGTACAGGGGACACATTGGGGTCGTTCTCTGGAAGGGGTAACAAAGTCGCTGGGTTCAGTGTTCTGCATCTCTTCAGGGTGATGTGGGGTGCAAGCAGAATCAATTCGTATCCAGTCAGTCGTGCACTCGTCAGGTGTTGTGTCTTAGTCTGGTTCAGGAGGGTGTCAACCGCATGGGGTACTAACACCGTGAGGGAGTTCGAGAGCACGATCCCCTCACTTTGTCGGATGGAGATAGCGGCGGCAGCTACAGCTCGAAGGCAGGCAGGCAAAGCTCTGGCTACGGGGTCAAGAGTGGCAGAGAAGTAAGCGCATGGTCGTTGCTTTGGGCCAATGGACTGGGTCAAGACAGACAAGACACATCCCTCCCTTTCGTGAGTGTAGAGGGAGAAGGGCTTTGTGTAGTCGGGTGTTCCTAGGACAGGGGCTGAGCAGAGGGCATTTCTCAATTCTATGAAGGAGGATTGGCATTCGGTGGTCCAAGGGAGTGGGAAGGGGACATCTTTAGCCAGTGGAGAAAGCAATGGTTTCACAATGAGGCTGAAATTTGGCAGCCATTGTCGGCAGAAGGAAGTGAGGCCTAAGAGGGAACGGACTTGTTTCTGGGTTTTAGGGATAGGGGTCTCTAGAATGGTTTGGATTCGATCGGGAGTACGTTTTCTTCCGTCTTTGGACAGAAGGTGGCCTAGGTAAGTGACCTGGGGTTGGCAGAATTGCAGCTTCTTTTTGGAGACCTTGTGGCCATTTTCTGCGAGGAAGTGCAGGAGTTGGATGGTGCCTGTGACCGCAAGTGGAGTGGTGTCGGCCGCCAAAAGGATGCTGTCAACATATTGTATCAGTACCACTCCATCTGGTAACTGGACTGCGTCCAGTTGTCTCTTTAGGGCCTGACTGTAGATGCTGGGGCTTTCAGTGTAGCCTTGGGGTGCTCGACAGAATCTATATGAGCGGGCTTTTAGGGTGAAGCCGAAGAGGTATCGGCTATCTGGGTGGATGGGGATAGAGAAGAAGGCGTTTTTCAGATCAACGACAGTGAAGGTGGTGGCCGTGGAAGGAATCAGAGTCAGGATAGTGGTGATGTCTGAGACTACGGGATACTGAGGTACAACCACTTTGTTGACCTCTCGTAGGTCGATGATGAAGCGGTACGCTTTCTCATCTCCCTCTCCTTGTTTCTTTATGATGGGTAGGATAGGGCTGTTACAAACATTGCTAACTACTTCCTCTACCACTCCTGCATCTATCAGGGACTGAATAATCTTCACCAATGCCTTCTCGCCCTCGGGCGATATCCGATATTGTGGAAGTTTTGGGAGTATTGCGTCCTGTCGAACAGTTATGTGCACTGGGTCGATCATCATGCGTCCTACGTCTGAGTCAGTCTTGGCCCACAGATACAGGGGCAGAGTGTCAAGCAGGGACGAGTCAGCGTCAGTGATGGAAAGCATGCGTCGGGAAGGACAAAGTCTGAGCAGAGCCGGGTTGTCGTACAGGAAGACCCGAACTCCATCTTGTGAACACCTAATAGTGGCCCAGAAATGTTTCAATAAGTCAAGTCCCATAATGGCGTTAGGGGTATTTGAGGAAAGCAAAAATGTTGTGTCAGTGATGTTATTTTCTAAGTCAAAGGAGATCGGTGTGGACAAGGGGTTAGTGGAGGGCGTCCCATCGAAACCTATCGACGTTACAAGTGAGCCAGACAAGGGTGCCCTTGGAATCAGTCGTTTAGATAACGCACTACGTGTCGCGCCAGTGTCTACCAGAAATGGAGACTTCGTACCCAGGACCTTAGCGGTGACATAAGGACCTTGCTGGTCAACATAGAGCTCGACTGGATCCCTCCCTTGTCCTTGGCAGTCCTATGCGAAGTCGTGGGTGTCGTCGCAGTCAGACTGCTGGTACTGGTTCTGTCGGGGACGGTCAAATGTATTCGGTCTGCCTGATCTGTCGTTTTCATATCGTTCGTGGGCCCTCGTCCCTGTCCTCTATTTCTCGGTCCGCTCGCTGCGTCTTTGGGGTCCCTATTCTTATTCATCTCCAACAGGACCGGACACTGGGATTTCCAATGGCCGAATCCTTTGCAGAATGCACACTGGTCCTCGCTAATGTCTCTACGTCCAACATAGGGTGCCGGAGTACGGTCTTTAGGGGGTGGGTTCCTAGGGGCATTTGTCTGGTAATTTCCCTTGCACTGCTCTCATCCTATAGTCACCCCTTGCAACTGTGCAATCATTACCCTCTCCTTCAAGTCCTTTTTCTTTTTCTCGGTCACTCTATCATTCTCATTTTTCTGATGCTCATAATACTGGGCCATCTGGAGGATAGCCGCGGGTTTGGAGGCCGCCCAACTACTCTCGCTGGCCTGCAGTTTCTGAGAGACCTCCTGCGACAAACCTTTGACATAATTCTGGACGAACAGGTGGTGTCCGGTTGCAGTGGTCATGTCCTGGCCACTGTAATCGGAGAACACAGTTTCAAACCGGGAGAAGTATTCTGATACGTCTTCCTGGGGTTTCTGACGACAGGCCGTTACTATCGACCAGTCTACTTTCTTTTCTGGGATCAGGGTTTTCAGTTTCTGCACGATTTTGTCTGGGAGTTCTAAAATGGATTTCAAAGGCTTCTGCCCAGGCTCCCGTTGTCTGTCTATGTCATCGAGTTGTGACCAGGAATGTCCGAACAGCTCAAGGTGGTCGACTTTCCGGATTTGCTTCCACACATCAGCTGGTAGACATAACCCGAAGAACAAATCGATGTCAGCTAGGGTCATAATCGTCGATCCTAGGGCTGTGCCTAGTTCAGTATAGAAGGCAGTGGGGTTTTTACGTAAATCGGGCAGAGATTTCCGGAATGTCAGAATATCCTGCCGATCCCATGGTTGGTAGACCCAGTTATACACTACCCTCCCTCTTGCATCTTGATGGTTAACATCATCGTGTGTTCCCTGACCTCATGGGGGAACCCAGTAGGGGGCAGCCTCTCTTATTGGCATCATGGTGCTAGCTTGTTCTGTTCGGGGTTCGGTTGCTACCGGTGTTGTAGGTTTAGTTTCCAATTCTTGTTCAGTGAGGTGGCGGAAAACCTCAAGCGTACGCGCGAGGAGGTCCGTCACGTCACACTCGCCCTCATCCCCGATATCGACCTTTCTATACAGAGTCGTTAGGCTCTCGGGACCTTTGTCCCGATATCGGTCCTCATAAGCATTTAGGGTATGATAACACAATCGTACGACAAAGTGTCGTCTGTGGCTTCCCGCATATGAATTGAACATATCCATGATGTGCCCTTCACTCTCCTTTCATTCCATTAGTGTCCTGACTACCTTGTCGATCCCTGCTCGCTCATCTTTGCTCAACCTGTTCGTTCTCGTGGGATCTGTCTTTCGGGCCTCAGGGTCATCTAACATTGTCGCTTGTGCTGTATCTAGTACAAGGGGTTCGGACGGCGCGGAGGCGATGGGGACCGAGGCCCTGGTACTATCCTCGCCTGTGCTTGGGGGCGGTGGGTGTTGCGCTGAAGGTTGGGAAGGGGCATATGGAGGGGGCATGTAGATGATCGGGGGACCTAATAAGAGATCATCGTTGGCTCGTTGTTTCGAGGGTAATTCAGGGTAGAGCGTAGAGGGTGTTCTAACAGGACACTGACTCGATGTTTCGGTTTCTTGTTTCCGCTTCGCTTCCTCTCTCTCCTTTATCTCTTCTTCTAATTTTCTAGCAGCTAGGTGAGCTGCCTTTCGTAGCTCCTTCTCTAATCTAATTTCGTTTCTCTTTTTACGTTGTTCCGTTTCTTTGCGCCACATGCCGAGACTATCGAGCATTGTGGGCGTTGTCTTATTGTTGCGGAGGGCTGTTTCTAGCACGCTTATTTTATCTTCATCGAAGGATCCTATCAGTGGCCACTGACTTTTCTGATCCTTTTTGGTATATAATGCCACAGCTTGCTATATGCTATGGCGATTAATCCATGCTTCATGAACATGTCCTTATTAGGGGTGCCTTCCAGTGGAGCTGGATGGTTCATCTCTAATAAGTGGTCCGGGCTGAACCAACTACTAACCAGTGGGGAGAAGATAGGCATGACGGGTTACAACGGGGACAAAAGTCTGCACTACCTATCTTTTCACTGCTTGCAAAGACTAGACAGAATATCTCTATTCCACGTTATTTGTAAGCAGAGAATACCTCCAAAGAACCAATATCGAACAGTCAATGTTCGGACAATCAATCAATCAGTGGGGAGATAAAAATAGGCGCGACGGATTACAACGGGGACAAACGTCTGCGCTACCTACCCCTCACTATCTGCAAAGGAAGAGAACCTTTCTATTCTTCCTCGTTTGTAGACAGAGAGAATCTCAAGAGAACAATCCTCGAACAAACAATGTTCGGGCAAACAATCAATCAGTGGGGGAAAAAAGTAGGCACGACAGGTTACAACGGGGACAA
Source organism: Lissotriton vulgaris (assembly GCF_964263255.1). Lineage (NCBI taxonomy): Eukaryota > Metazoa > Chordata > Amphibia > Caudata > Salamandridae > Lissotriton > Lissotriton vulgaris. The sequence goes on from NC_141689.1 coordinate 165,000,462, forward strand.
AAGTCTGCGACAAAAGTCTGCGTTACCTACCCTTCGCTACCTGCAAAGGAAGGGAGAACCTTTTCTGTTCTTCTCCGTTTGCAGACAGAGAATCTCCAAAGAGAACCAACAATTCGAAGAGTAATACCAGTATTTTCCAAACAATCAATTTGCAATTTTGTCGTGTCACACGACCTTACCCGGACCGCATGGACAGTTTCTTGTCTTCCGAATCCAGCGCCCGATCGTCCTCTATTCTCCGTGACTGTCGCGGCACTCCTGATGGTTCCCAGTCAGGACCGTAGATCACTCGAGAGAGGTCTGTTCGGAACCAGTGAAGTTCGGATGATCGGCTGTCAGACGAGGGTCTATCGGACAGGAGCTCTCCCGATCGTTGCAGTCGTTCACTCTGTCGTCAGGACCTCTCCCACTGGATCTACGTGTCGCTGATGGGCCCCACGTTGGGCGCCAATTGATGAAAAAAGGTAGAGCTGATGCCGATCGAGACCCTTTTTCGGTGATGCCCGGCGCTAACCGCCTCTCATACCACTCGAATCTTTCAAACAAAGAGGCAGGCGCTGGAGACTGGAAGGCAGGAAACAGAAGTTTTTATTCCGATGAAGCAGAACACGTCAACTCAGACAACAGGGTATCTTCTCGAGGTGCTCTAGCCACATCTCTGAGGCCTGGCCTCTTATTTATTTATTTATTTTTATTTATTTTTCGGTTTTTATAGAGCGCATCAATCATCCCGAAGGATATCACAGCGCTAAGAGCCAGAGAAGCTACTGGGGTGACAGCTGGGATTTATGGTTTAGTATAGAGATACGTTTTAAGATTCCTTCTGAACTGAAGATAATTGGAGGTGTGTCTTAGCTTGGGGGGAAGCTCGTTCCATCTCTTAGCTGCTAGGTGGGAATAGGAACGTCCACCTGTTCTGACCTTATGGATGCGTTTAGGCTTTGCCAATGCAGATTGGCAAGATCGCAGAGTTCTGTTAGGTTTGTAAAATTCGATCCTTCCTTGCAGTATCGAAGGGCCAGTTCCATGTAGGGTCTTGTGAGCATGACTAAGTAACTTGAAGGCAGCCCTTTGACGCATTGGGAGCCAGTGGAGTTTATTTAGGCACTCTGATGCTGAGTCGCGCTTACTTTTGTTAAGAATGAGTTTAGCCGCCTGGTTTTGCACAATCTGCAGACGTGAGAATAGATGTTCGTTCATCCCATTAAAAAGTGCATTACCATAGTCCAGGCGACTGACCAGTAGTGCCTGCGTGACGGACCGTCTGCAGTCCAAGGGTAACCAGGGGAATATTTTGGCAAGGAGTTTGAGTATGGCAAAACTTTTCCCGCAGAGTGATCTGACATGATCTTTCATGGAAAGAGTATCGTCCATGATAATTCCCAGGTTCCTGGCGTGTTGACTGGGAGAGGGGGCCGTTCCCAGTGAAGGGGGCCACCATGTGGCATCCCATACATGTTTTGCTCCCCCAAATAGTAGGATCTCTGATTTCCCGGCATTTAGCTTCAGGGAATGCTTGTGCATCCAGTGGGCCATTTCTCCTAGACAGTTGTGTAGTTTGGATTTGATGACCTCAGGGCCTTCATCCAAAGTCACCACCAGCTGTGTGTCGTCAGCGTATGAGCAGACTCCAATGCCCCACTTCCTCCCAATGTCGGCTAAAGATGAAACATAGACATTGAAGAGGGTGGGGCTCAGAGAGGCACCCTGTGGTACCCCACAGCCGATGGTGCTTGGTTTGGAGTGATACTGTCCCATGTGTACAGCTTGGGTACGGTTGGATAAGAAGGAGTGGAGCCAGCCCAAAGCTTTAGACTGTACTCCCTTGCTTCGAAGTATATGAAGCAGGTGTTCATGGGAGACCGTATCAAACGCCGCTGACAGGTCGAGCAATATCAGCGCCACCGCCCCACCCTGGTCGGCGGTGGATCTGATACTGTCCGACACTGCCAGCAACGTTGCTTCAGTACTGTTATTGGCTCTAAACCCTGTTTGGGACGGATCTAGGAGGGAGTTGGTCTCTAGGTATTTGGTCAGCTGTATGTTGACCAGTTTCTCCAGGGCTTTTGAGAGAAAAGGGAGCTGTGATATTGGTCTGTAGTTTTCGGGATTTAAGATATCAGTTCCAGCTTTCTTTAGTAAGGGAGTGACAGAGGCATGCTTCCAGGCTTGTGGGAAGGTGGCTGTGGTTAATGATTTATTGAACAGTTGGGTGATGAGGGGACAAAGCACGGATATAATTTTTGAAAACACAAAGTGGGGGCAGGGATCTGAAGGGGATCCAGATTTAATTGTGTTCAGTACTGCCAGGACCTCTTCGGTTGAAAATAATTCAAAGCTGGTGAGATGGGGCCCGGTGTCTAGGTCTGAGGAGTTTAGGGAGTCTATACGGGATTCTGATGGGGGGACATTTGTGGAAGAAAAGTCGGACAAATTAATGTTTTGAGGGATGAAGGAGGAGTAAATCTTTTTGATTTTATCCGAAAAGAATGTGCTAATACGTTCACAGGCCTCTGTAGAGGGGGTTAGAGTTTGTGACGTACTGGGGGGTTTGCCTAGTTCTTTGACTATTTTGAATAACTCTTTTGTTGAGTTGCAGTTATCCTGTATTCGTTGTGTAAAGTAGTCCTTTTTTGCTTGTTTTATGGCAAGGATGTATTGTTTCCGAGCATTGACGTAGTTTAATCTGGCTTCACTATCTTTGGACTTTCTCCACAGATGTTCCTTTATTTGGCAGGTTTTTTTTAGGCTTTTTAGGTTGGGAGTGTACCATTTCTCAGATATGGTTTTGGTTCTGGCTGTTCTTAGTGGGGCTAATACATTCAGTGTTTGCAGTATGCCCTCCTCGAGTAGAGCGGCGTTCAGGCAGATAGAAGAGTCCTCCGGAAATATGACCTTGTCTTTAGGGAAATTAGAATCGAAATTTGTTTCATTAATCAACCTCCAAGCTCGTTTGGATATCTGTTGAACGGATTTGGTTTTAGGGGGTCGCCCAGGAAGGGAGAGAGAAAAATCTATAAGAGAGTGGTCTGACCAGAGTAGTGGGTTGATTTCTTTAATACTGGTAGAAGTAATGTTGGTGAATAGGAGGTCTAGTGTGTGGCCCGCAGAGTGCGTGGGGCCCACGATGCACTGTTTAAGTTGAAGAATTTCCATGTCTGATTTGAGTTCAGTAGATCCTGGGGCATCTGTTTTTTCAAAATGGATGTTAAAATCACCGACTATCATGTAGTTTCTGTGTTTTAAACATATTGGCAGGAGTTGCTTTAATAGGTTTGCCCCGATATTTATCTGATGTCCTGGGGGGTTGTAAACAGGTTTATGATCTTTATTACAGTTTATTACATGTGGCACATTCCTGAAAATACTTTGAAGTACGGGAAGACATCCTCGGAATCCTCGCTTCATGCCTGTTCCCACACACATTTACAGTAGAAGTCCCCGCCCCGGTCACAATAGGTGATGATTGTCACGCAGCTGGGTATTCAGCCGATTCCCGGAATGATCGGATCTCAGGGGGTAAGGGGCTTTGATCAGTTGTGGATCCTTTGATGGGGGAAGCCTCCTACTGTGTGGGGGGGGCAGTAAACAGCATCCGCAGGGCCAGGTGGCAGCCTGGGGACGAGTAGGGCAATCGGGCACAGAGGAAAAGGGGGTTTATCAAAGGATACAGGACCACAAAAGGAATAGAGGGAGGTGTTGAGATGGGAACAGGATGGGGCTCCGAGGCAGGGTTGCGCTGAAGAGGGGTTTATGGCCCGGGCATGTGAGAGCGGGGGCTGTCAGCGTGTGGGAGATGTTTGCGAGGTTAGGAGAGAGAGAGATAGACGTGTTGGCTATCGGCAGTGGGCAGAGAGGCCTTGGCATACAAAACGGCTGCCACTTACGCGCAAGAATGGGCCAAAAGGGGGCAAGATGGCGCCGATAATGTTGATGTCGCAAACTAGATTTTAACAGTATGTGAATTTTGTATTGAAGGGAAAGAATTCATCTTTTTAGAATGTAAAAAATGAGCGCAAAACCTTCACGAACTGTAATAGCTGTAATGTCATCTATGCTATTTTTTGTCCATGTAATAAGATCTATGTGGGACAGACAACACAGAAGATAAAACTACGGATTGCGCAGCATCGGAGCAGGATCCGATGTAAAACAGCAAATGCTCCTCTTGTTGAACATTTTACTGATAAGGGGCATAATGAAAATGATGTTCGCTGGACAGTGATTAACCAAGTTACCCTCCCGCCGAGAGGAGGTGACCTCACTAGACTACTAAATAAAGAGGAACTAAAATGGATCCTGAAAACGGACAGTCTAAACTCCGGACTTAATCTTCAAGAAGACTGGACAAATCTGGTCTAAATAGTGTCTTCCATTGAATTGCTGTATTTTTTTCAGATAATTCGGCACTTCACTGTACCAAATGTATGAAAATGCTTGGATTACTCTCTTGTTTCAGTTACTGTGTTCCTATATGCTGACCGTCCCCTTCGGAACAAATTTTTAATCTTTACTTTCCATCTCCTCACACTTCACGTCACGGGCACCACTGTTACCCTCTTTCGTAACTGACACCTTGTGGCCCTTTACCTAACCGTTTCAGGTTTTCCTCCCGTTCCAATATGGGCGCCATGTCTCCTACCTTCCCACTCTATACCTGATCCCTCTTCTATTTCCATTGCGTCCCCCTGGACCAATTAGAGTGTCCTCTTTAGGAGGCTCCAGTACCTGCAGTTGTAGATCGCATTGCCGAGCGGGACCAGATACCGACTGAACCGGTAAGCTCCCTCCCACCACTGAGTTTATCTCCCTTCCGTGACCTTAACCCAGGAACAACCCCCTAACCCCTTTCCCCTACTCCCTCCCAAGTACTCCCAGCAACTTGTAAGCGATCGGATTTCCGACCCTTCCTGGTGGATCCCGATATTGGTAAGCTCCATGTCCACCCTTGTGCCCGTGCGGCACCGATTGAATCCTTCTCCTCATTCTAACTGCCCTCCCCGTTATTCTCTTTAGGTGACCACAAATTTTCAATCTTTTACAACCCATAGCCGTGGAATAAACGTGGTAAGCCCGTTGTTTCACTGCGCCGTATTTTATCGAGTCACGTCACTCGCTCACCTCTCTTTTAATCCGGCGTCTGTTTAAGTCAATTTTGTCTTCATTGGCCTCACCCGGCATGATCACCACAAGCATTTCCCGCTATTGCCCCCGTAACTTACACCACTACGGGCGGCTCCCCGACTTCGCTAAGGTTACTTTCACTGCAGTTCCTCGCCCACGTGGGACTGGCATTTTCGGATTTTACCACACGCAACCCATCTCAATCACGATAGCAGATTCCCACCCACGGGAACTACTGATAGTCACTGAAGTTTAAGGGCAACTCTCTATACCCCTCAGCCAAGTACATCTCGGCTCTTCCGCTGCCCCTGCCGCACTCCACTCGTGCACACAGCGGTAATGTCTTCAGCCCTACCTTGAAGCTGTTTTTAATTGACACCACTCTAGCACCAACCATCACGCTGTGAGTTCTAATCTATAGATGTCGAGTTTATATCTCCCTGTATTTCTTCTTTTCCCCACATTTCTTTTTTAGGTTTTAGAGGCTTGCAATTAATTAGGCACTTACCAAATGTCCTGATGATGATCCCTTTGAATTATAAGTGGTATCGAAACACCGTCGACCAGTTTATGTGCCTTATACATTGTCTATATTATGTACTTTGTTGATGTAAAGGCGCATCCTGTAATTTCTGTTCATACTATGATTTAGAGAACACTTTAAGCTTTTTGCCTAAAAGCCCTTTCCTGTTCACTTTGAGTGTACTGAAGTGTTTGTGTTTAATTGAGGTACAGGCTTGTGCCCCACAACGTGAGACTGTTGAAGGATATTCTCCCTGTATTTTTGCTAAAAGTAAACATATCTAGACCATTGTCCGGCTGGACAAGTCACTTAATACAGAATCGACTGTGTCTGTATTCATTTGTATGCTTTATTCTTTGTTGCATGGGACCGTTGTTGTTTCCAAAAAAAAAAGATTCTGCTCACGCAGCAGAGGATGTGTCGGGTCCACGGAAGCAAGCACCTGGAACTACTTCCAAAAGACCAGTAGCAGGGGGTAAGACTTTAGTGTCCTTGACTCTTAAAACAGGAGGCAAGCCAGCATGTCCTTGGAGATCACTCTGGGATCAATTAGGGTAGTCCAGTTCTTCCTCAGCAGGGCAGAGGGTAGCAGGCTGTAGGGCAGCACAGCTGAAAGGCAATTCTTCCACAGCAACAGTTCAGCAGGGGGCAGACCATGTAGCAGCACAGAAGTCCTTCTTCTTGACAGAGTTATTCACTGGACCAGTAGTGTCTAATCTGGTGGGGTCAGAGACCTACTCCTTATACCCAGTTGTGCCTTTAAAGTGGAGGTGACTTCAAAGAGGGGCTTTGAAATGCACAGAGGTCCCCCCTCCTAGCCCTGGCTCCAGATTCACTACACTGCTGCCCTTTGTTTGGCTGCCCTTCTATTAGGGTGCAAGTTTCAGCTTCTTCCTACCATCCTGCCCAGAATGACCCATCGGGATGTGCAGAGTCGGATTGGTAATGCGGGCACAAGGGCAATGGCCGAGGGGCCGGTATCGAAGTTCCAGCTGTGGCCTGCTTTTTTGGCATCTTGGGGGGCCGATTTGGGCAGTTTATGCTTTGTTTTAGGATCCCGCTAACGGCCCAGTGGGTGCATGAGTGGTCTTTCCGGAGGCAGATGGGTGCCAGTACCTCCCTTTTATTAACTGTCAGAGGTGTGTGCCCTTCCTCTCGCTGGGCCCATTCATTTAAACATATTGAGCAGGGGCAGGGGGCCTTAGCAAAAGTGGCCTCGCCTGTTTTCAGTTGTATTTCACCAGTGTAAACTAATACATGTATTTCGGAAAGACAATATGCAAATGTGGGCCACTTTTTTCAGTGTGCCCGGGTCGATTTATAAGCCCAATCCAACCCTGAGTATGTGGATAGCCACTCAGTCACACCTAACCTTCCTTTGTGTGTGGCTGTGTAGAGGGAATTCACAAAGTCCTGCTGCCACTTAGCCCAGATGTGTATTGGATACAGGTTGCAGGCACACAGAGATAAGAGCAGAGAAATGCAATTTTTCTAATAGTGGCATTTCTGAAATATTAATGATAAATTCAACGTTGCCAGGAAATAGGATTTATCAGTACAATTCCATTGATATGAAATATGACAGAGCTACTCCTTCTTAATGTGTAATTACTGCTTATAAGTGTAAGAAGGAATTCCCAATGTTAACCAATGAGAGGGGTAGCCCTCACAGTAGTAGAAAATGAATCTTGGTGTTTTTCACTACCAGGACCTGCAAAACCTAACTACACATGCTCTACCTTTTAGTTACACAGCAACTTGCCCTATGGGCTACCTTGAGCTACCTTAGGGGTGACTTATATTATATGTAATAAACGGGGAGCTTAAGGCTTGGCAAGGGTTTTAAAAAAATTGCAAGTTGACATTGCAGTGTAAAATGCACATCGAGTCTCTAGTGTGGCAGGCCTGAGACTTGTTCTACTTAATTTACAGGCCCTGGGTACACGTATTAGGGCCTTGTAGATAAAATAAAAATGCCAATTGTGGATGAGTAAATCAATCATGTTTAGGGGAGAAGCACATACTCAGTAGCCCTGGCCGGAAGTGGCAAAGTGCTAAGAGTCCTTAGGCCAATAAAAAGAATATAGCAAAATTGAAGGCAATCAGGCAAAAAGTTTAGGGGAAGACCACACTAAGGCTGTCAGGTCTAACACTTATGATATGCATAGAAAAATATTTCTAGGCACAGTTATCCTAGATGGATTCGCATTGAATCTAGCTTGTACAAATAACAGGAATTTGACTGGTTTGTAGATGTGCAAATGATTTTCACTGGATGAAGCCTGCAAGCACATCTTTCAGTGTGAGACACAATCAATCTCAAAGTGGTTTACATGGATTTCAGATGACAAAATTCGAGTACCATGTGCTATTTTGGTAAGGAAATTTCCCATTGTGCACGCAGAAGTTAGGATAAAGCAATATAAGCATTTGTGAAATGTAAACTTCGCTAAGGGAAGCAGATGTTTGTCAATCCAAATACTCAAACTTTCAATTCCCTATTGCCCTATATTCAAAGATAGCCTGAAAACTTTTTTCCTATGGATTTAGGATCCCTTACTTCACCAATACCAAGAGCCCTGTCATGCTGATATGTCCAGTGCCTAATTTGAGGTGGTGGTTGCAGGTGGAGGCTAGCAGTACTCGTTTCTGAGAGGCAGGACTTATGTTTCATCATCAGTCCTTGGCCCAGAGCTACAGAGAGAATAGCAGGAAATGAGAAAAAAGAAGTAAGAAAAGAAAGGACAGCTGTGATCAATAGATAAAGGATAAAAACCCACAAAAGTAAAATAAATAGTCACAAAGAGCCGGGTGGCACATAAAAAAGGTAGGTGATAGAATCAGTGTAGGTAGCCTTGGTATTCCACAAGTCTGGAACTGGCAGCTGGCTCTTAATAACATTTTTGGGTTGCTACATTTCGTTTATTTTTCAAAGTAAGCACCGCAGCCCTCATCAGGAATGGTAGAGTTTTAACCAGAATGGTAACTCCATGTGAAGTTTATCACCGGACGATTATTAGTGGCCTGTTGTTCTTGGGGCCAGAATTACAAGTATTCATATACCAGAACTGGTACACCTGGGCTTGCAACCTCCAGATGCAATAATTCTGGGACTGGAAACACCAGGCCTGGATTTACCAGGTACCAAAGCACATCCAGTGACATCTCTGCAGAGGTGGCGTTAGGGCCTGAGCACAGGAGCACTTCCCAGTTCCTGTATGACCCCTGTAGCACTACTAAGGAAGTTCCTTCTCTGGCCTGCCCTGACCTCCCAAACAAATCCCCTACAGGTCTTTCTCCCAACATTTCCCATTTGCCCTGAAAATGCCTTATGACATCTCACATAAACTGGGGGACAATACTCGGAAAAGAACCCAGTATTCCTCAGTCTGGCTGGTATTCGTCGGTCTGGGATCAAAACTTGCAATTGCCAGATTTTAGTGTGAATCTATCGGCCTAAATCAGAGATGGGGGTGCTTTGGTGTTCCTGCATAATAATTCGCAATGGTTGTTATGTTGTCTTGAGTATGTACTATAAGTATATAGGAAATGGAAGTGTGAAATAACTGTATGAAAACATTTTATTACAGTCTAGTTCTGACAGAACTAAATTGTAATGAGAAATTACATAATGTTTCTACTGTAATAAGTTATCACAGTTGAGTGGTGATTCAACAGTGCCTCCTGCAAAGCTGGAAGCTTGTAGAAACATAGACTGCAAAGATATTGTTTGCAAACAGACTCCAACACCTGGTAGTAAAGGTTTCACTATCAATCTTCTCCTCTCAAGCATGCCACGGCTTGGGTTTGAATTGTAAATCAACCCAGTCCAAATTTGTGGAGGGTGGGTTAACTGTGTTTTTTGTGATATATTTATGTGATGTGGCAGACTCGTTTCATTTGAGGCACTCTTTGTCTGGGAGTCAATGTTTTTGGAAAATATGTTTTTTAATTCTTTGCTTTCACAGGACTCCCCAGGAGCAGAACAGCAATTACTGTTCACACAATGAAAAGAATATCTAGATTGTCAACTCTATATCCGAACGATTCTCCCTTGGAAATATACAGTCATCAGCGGATGAAGGACATTTATGGGATTACATTTAATTTATTGCACTGCAGGAGTTGCTGCACAAAATCAGAAATCTAACAGCTTGATACTACATATTTCAGGCTGCAGACACGTTTGAGAGGAATATTAATCTTCTTAAAATGTACTTTGCTGCCAGCGACAAGCTGTAGATTGCCACAGTGCTGATTCCATGTTTCATGTTCACAGTGCTGCCGAAGGATTTCTTTGACACTAAGGAGCCAGAGGTGTTGTGTTATGTTATATGTATTTGTAAAGTGCACTGTTACCGCTGAGTGTATCCTGATGCCGAGCAGGTGTGTGTGCCGAGCCCTGCCTACCCTAGGTTGGTGAATTGAAAAGCCAGGTCTTCAGCTCCTTGTGGAATTAAAGCGGAGAGGAGGAGGCTCTGATGTGGAGTGGGTTGCCGTTCCACACTTTAGGCTCAATGTAAGAGAACACTCGCCATTCTGATTAGGTTCTATATTTGCATGGGATGTGTGCGAGTAGGAGTTATGGTGAGCAGATGTGTCTGGGTGGTTGGTGGAAGGAGGTGTGACTGGGTTGGTGGGACCTGAGTCGTGTAATGCCTTGAAGGTGTGTGTGTGTGAGGATTTTCAATTGAGCGCATTCGTGTACTGGAAGCCAGTGTACTTCCCTGAGGTGTGTTGTCATGTAGGTAATTATGGTGTGATGTGGAGGATTTAAAACAGGTTTGTGGAATTCTATCAGCAAGGGTATACTTTATTACTCATGCGGCCCGCCACTGTCTATAACTGAGCATTGCAATCCATGAATAACTGCAGGTGCAGAGAATGGGCATGGTTCATCCTGTGCCTTCATTTAGCTTTACTGCCAGTTTTCCAAAGTGCAACACTATGCCCCGGAAAGAACCATTTGAATAAAGTATTCAAATGAATAATTCAATAAACAGATGAAAAGTAACTGTGAAGCACATCCTACCCTACAAGTCCTTGGCACAACTGTCCTTCTAGAATTCTCCATGGGGTCATCCTGTATGCCCAAAGCATGTCATCTCCAGTTGATCTCAAGTTCAATTTTTGGGTCATTGCTAGTTGCAAATGGTCCTTCAGTGTACTTCGAAGTATTTCACTAGTGCATTGCTCCTAGGATGCTATAGCAATGTCTTCATGTGCTTAAGCCCTGTGAACTCAAGAACACCTTAATTTCATTAGACAACAATTGTGTGCCATTGTCTGTCATAAGCTCTGCAGGGTAGACCTCTCTCATAACTACACAGTGTAAAAATTGAACAAGTGCACTAGAGGTGACACTATTTACAAACACTACCTCAGGTCATTTTGACATATTATCAATGTGGATGATGTCAAATTTGAAATTTCCACCTAAAGTTAAAGAGTACCAGCTATATTCAAAACCACTTTTGCCCATGGAATTAAAGGATAACTCACAGGGTCAATAGGGTTAGGTTGGGTTCCCTGAGATTTATCACTAAGGACACAAGTTCCACAGTCATGCACAAAACTTTCCACCATTGTGTTGACCACAGGCCACAAGAAATCTTCACATACCCTGCATTTCATCGCTCTCATACCACTATGGCATTCACGTGCAAATTACAATTTATTTTGCATATGGCTTGGTCTAAACTGGGGTGGCATGGTGAGGAAAAGCACAATTGAATGAACCTAGATTTCTGGACATGAGGTGAATGTTTTAATTTGGTCTGCATTCCGTCCATCATTTGTGTGTCTTTTGCTGTGATAGTTAGAATGACATCCTCATCGCTCTCAAGAATAGTTTCATCATCCACATGAGATACCACAGGTTTGCGTCTGTTTCTGTAAACCCTTGCAAAATGGCCCTTATGATTGCATGTAAAACATGTGACAGATAATTCCGGGCAGCTTTTAGCCAAAGCCCACCATTGTGATTCCCACATCTAAAACACACTATAATGTAATTTTAGTTCTGTTTGCCATCCAAAGTGGTGTACTTCTGTCCATCTTATTCCAATGGAGTGTGCTTCTTCCCGTCTCTATGTCCTTCTTTAGACTGCACTGCATTTACCACCTTGGGTATGCTAGCACCCCCATGGCCAGACAATTCCTTGAACTATGCATCAGAATTTTCTACAACCCTGGCAATGGTGATTGCCACCTCTAGACGAGGATCATCCGTCGACAGCAATCTTTCCTGGATCTTCTTGTGATGACTATTTTTTTTGCCCTCATTTCACCTCAGGTTATACTTCTATGATCATACACTGTTTGTGCCCTTGTTTTACTGGATCCACAGCACCCAAAGCATAATTTGCTTTTTCTTCTTTATACCATAAGATCCAAAAGGTAATGAAATATAAAAGAAGTGATGGGTGGAATCATAGGACAGGTCTATAACTTCCATCTTTTGTACAAATGACACCAATTACCTCTCTCGTTCTAACCACCTCACCAATGGTGCCCAGAAATAAAGCCTTCTACCTTTTAGGTCTGCAGAATCCATTATTAAATAATATTCAATTGACCTTAGCCCATCAACATAAGTCAGTGGAAGATTACTTAGCCACTTCCTACATATCTTTGCTTCCTTCGCGCCAAGAGGATTGTATAGAATAGCAAATTCGCTCCATCTTCATTCATTTTGACTTCCTTTTCCAGAGTACCAAAACTAACAAGAGATTAGCTTTCCTGAACTTTCATGTCAAGAATGTCAGTTAGAGCCTTACTCAGGTCATTCCAGAAATGTTAGATTCCCAGGCATTCCAGAATCTGCTTTCTCTAGCCTACATTTCATGCAGCTCACCGTTCTACCTTTCCTCAACATCAATAACCTGTAGGGGGTCCAATATGCCCTATGGAGGGAGAAAAGATGGTTCCTCCTTAAATAGACAGGGTTAACAGTGCTATATAGAAGATCCATAGATAATTGCCATAAATTATCTAACTCGAACTCCTGCAAGTGCTTTCTCCTCAACTCCTCCAGCAATCTGAAATCTCTGTCTGCCATGTCAATCATCAATTAATACTTTCATGTAGTTCCCACTAATCCATAGAATCTGTGCATTTGTGGACAACATAAACTTTGGGTGAGGTGCCTCGACTGATTCCATGCACCCCAGTAGTATATATTGGCCTAGAGACCAGCTAGCTCACAGTGCCACCAAATCAAATCAAACCAAGCTTTATTCGATTACTTGCAAACAAGAATCATAAAAGCATATAAAATTTACAATCACATTTATTTAAAAACATCATTCATTTCGCAAGCCTACTTGTACGATCATATTTAAAGTCCAGATAAATTGATTTTGTCCGGCATCATAATCACATTACTCAATAAAAATATTGTTCATATCAAAATAGGGCCTCCACAGGCCCCTTAACTTAAACTTGGAGCAAATGGTTTCTGCCAACCACTGAACCTGACAACCCTGACCCCTCAGGCATCGTGGAAACAGATCCAGAACCCTTTGCCCAGTCACTCGTGTACTCTTGTTCTCAGAAAAATGTACATAGAATACACAATGGGACGTTCTTCATTATATTTATTGAACCAACGTTATTATTTTATAGAATTTATGTCCTGCAATAATCAGTAAACAGAAGCATATGAAAGTGATTACAAGCACCAAAATAGTAAATTGCAGCTATATTTTGACCATAGGGCTAAGAACAATGGGGCAGATTTATGAAGGCCTTGCGCCGCCGGTGCGTCACTTTTTCCCATGTTAAAAGTGACGCACCGGCGGCGCAAGGCCTTCATAAATCTGCCCCAATGTATATATGAATGGCATATAAAACAAGGTGGAAATCAGGCATACTGCTACACTGCAATCCCTACTCTATGTGCGTCAAGACTATGTTTGTGAGTGTATCGTCAAGATGCCCCCTACAGGATCATCCAAACCCATTACCTAGTGGTACAGAATGTAGGACTCTGTCTTCGTCACAAACTGGATGTTAGGCAGCTGCTTGGCGAAGCATCAGCATGCAGGGCCCTCTCGATGTCAGCAGTAGTGTCTCCTCCGGTTAACCCTCAGAAATGCTTATTTATTTATACCTCATTTATTTATAATAAAAAGCATCCTTGCGAAGTATATACAGATTAGCACTGTTATGGATTTGCAGATAGCCTTGTCACCCTGTGAACGAAGATAGAATCACATTGTACAGCAGGCAAGGCCTTGCACTCGGTGTTCCAGGTGTCATGATAATGTTCTGCGAAGCGAAATGTGTAGGCAATTCAGTTTCAGAGAAACAAATCCAACATTGTCACACATGCAAACATGTGCAAAAGGTTACAGTAAAATGTTACTGTGCAGAAAAAGGAAAATGTGCAGCGCCGTGATGCCCCAGGTGAATTGTGCGCTACAAAAGAGAATTTAACATAACATTAACATAACATACGTGAGCCTAACTCAGTCACAAAACAATACCATCTTCAGACTTCCTTGTTCTTTGGTGTCCTTCTTAACTTGATACCATAATTCAACTATGCCTTGTTAAACCCTGAGTCCCACTTTCTAATAGTACTTAGGATCCTCAAACTTGTATGCAAGGCAAGAGTCTCCGCCCACGAGTCTCTTAACATACCCTTGAACTTAGTACCTATATAAGATCTCTCTAAACTACCTAAAACATCATTCTATTCTTTGACATGAATGCCCAGGCATAACGGTATGCACCTGTTACAACGCATTCGTTACTCCGCACTACCATTACAACGCGACTTTTATAACGCATACCATTACAACGCATTGCGCTGGGGGGCGCTATAGGATAGGGAATAAGTATAATTTACTATCCAACACCTTCCCTAGGGTCCACAGGGACTGGAGTTAGAATAGTAAATTATACTTACCACTATCCAGCACCCCAAAGCGCTATGCGTTGTAATGGTATGCGTTGTAATGGTCGCGTTGTAATGGTAGGTAGTTGTAACGGTATGAGGAGTAACGTCATACATCCAGGCATAACATCTCAAATCCGGGAGAGACAAGGCCCCTTTATCTGTTTTTTTTCGCAATTTCTTCCAGGCTATCCACACCCCGTTTGAAGCCCAGATATAGCTGTTGATGCTTCCTTGGGACGCTTTCGGGCAGCCATGCGCTTAATAAATCAAATTTCATTTCATTTCCTTGCGTCCTTTCTAGCCATTTGTTCATGAAAGGTAGGGGATTGCAGTCAAAAGAAATTTAAATTTGGGAAAAAAAGACATCTTAACCAGACTTATTCTGCCTGTTATGAGTCTTCTCTTTCAACTGACCCTGAATGATTTCATCTTTGAATTCTCTATAATTGCAAGTAATTGCCAATTGATGCAGCGGTGACACGTAATCATCAACAGATTCGCCCTGATGCTGAGCTCGATGTAGAAATGTAGGTCTTCCTAGTACGACATTCTTAGATGGAGAAAATCTTCTATTGAGGCTTTAATTACAGAATCACACGCATCTAGTACATCAAGCGCTACCATCTACCCAGATGCCCCTCCCTGCTGTACCTGTATTTTTACTTCTTGTAAAGGTAACATTTTAAAAATAGATCTGCCTTCTGGGCCCAAATTGTGAATGAGTAATGTTTTTTTTAATTTGTGAAGGAATCACCATCAAAGGCATCCAAGTACTCCTCGAAAGCCTCTTTCCTTTGAATCCACACATGGGAGGTTGTACCTGGCATAGACAAAAATGCTGGTGGTGCGATAACACTTTCCATATTGGACAACAGTTTTATGTAAAATGCAGAAGTACAACCGAATTCCAACAATTCGAAGTAGACCACCTCCATCCTTCGCCATTAATTCCAGACCAGTAATAATGGTACAGGTAGACAATTCCAGTTGGTGTAATGGGTGTAATGCTTAAGATGTGCATGTACCAACAGGTGGAGAGTCAATTCAATTAAATGTGCAGTACGTTTTCTGGTATTGCTATGATTGATACATTTGCAAGGATGCCCAATTTTAATGCTAAGTTAAGTGAAACCATAAAAAGAGTCACATAGTCACAAACCAAAACTAGTCATGTATTATAAGAATGCAGAATAGAATTGTTGCAAAAAGTATTCCCCAACACTAATGCAGCAAATGTTAATACCTCCAATATGGCGGTTGCACTGCCAGCTGGGTTTCTGCAATAATCTTTAAACTCTTAAGGCCGAGAAAAGTACTGTGTAGAAAATGCCCACAGCAAAGATGGTGGCACTGTGCTAGTGTGCTAGAGGGTTAAAGACTAGACACCCACAACAAAGATGGCGGCCGGAGCGCTTCATCAAATGGCAGCCACTGGCTTATCTGGCGGTCGGACACACCCCAAACTGCGCAGCCAAATCCAAACGTAGTGCTGGGATCCACACTCCGCATCCAGCTCCACTTACCAAACCAGATACTTCGAGCTACCCAGATGTACTGAAACGGCAAATGTCGGTCCTCGTGGCTGATGTGGAAAACTGGTGGTGGACAGAACTCCTGCTTGTCGTCACTGAAAAGAAGAGAGTCTTTACATCAAATCTGTTGTGATATTTATTTTACCAGCATCTCCGTAAATGCCGCCAGCACATCACATCGATATCTCTACCAGGTGTCACACATCAAGCATTAGACTAACACATATTAAGGTGTATTTCCGCATCACCGAAGGCACCGTGATTTATCACGCAACTCAGATGAGCTCAGAGCAGCATCTAACATAGCGTGCTTTTAAATGTCACTCTCCAGAATCCGTTGTGCAGATGAGGAGCGTGTTCCCCGCCTCTTATGTTGTCTGCACCAATCAAGAGGAGCCTGTGAGTAAGCCTGGGAGGAGATTGTGGAGTTCCACAAAGTGGAACTCCGCAAAGTGCAAAAAAACTCTGCTGTGCTACGCGGAGCACCACAAGTGGCAGAGCATGTTAGATAAATGTCGTACGCTGTGATTTTCAGTGCCAGATGCTTGTCTGCATTGTGCAATCATAGCGAACGGCACCATGCACATCACAAGCGGGCGCTGCTTCCTTTCTGGACCTCGAGTAGATTTGTACTCAAGCAGCAGCTTTCTCAGCGCAAACGAACAGTTTCTCAATGCGAGCGGTCGGGAACATACGCAACCACTCACAATGAGAAATCTGACTGTCCGAGTTGAGAAATCTCACCGGGAGGTGATTTTCCACGCTTGCAATCGCCAACTTGATGTTGACCATCGCAAACAAGGAAAAATCTCCCCGGTAGGTGGATTTTCCTTACTCGCCAACTTGGCATTGATGAACGTGAACGAGGAAATAATCTCCAGTACTCGGAGCGGAGTTTTTGGGAACTCCAAGAGCTCCGCGTACTGCGGAGTGCAGAAAACTCTTCAAACTCTGCAAGCGGAGCGGAGTTCACCACCCAGACTTACCTGTGAGCTGTTACTTGACTGGATATTAGGAGCTGACTTCTGCCCCCGCACCTTTGCCAGTACTGGGGAATATGGCCGCATCATGAACTGCTGGCAGTTGATTAATGGATCTGTAGGAAGGTGGATATCTGACTATGGTTACCCCCAAACTTTTTGCCTGGTGTTTAGCTGGTTTTTGACATAGTTGGCCTGGGATCCTGCTATTCAGGGCCCAAGGCTAATTGCTCTCTCCTTAAAATGGACTCCATGTACCTTAGGTGCATACACCATTGGAACTGGTTCACCTTATCGGCCCCTGTAACAGTGTACCCTAGGTACCCAGGGCATAGGTGTTTCCAAGGCCTACCAGGGGCTGCAGCATGTATTGTGCCACCCCTGGCCTGGCCTCCATATTTGACACAACTGGCTGATCACTCAGCCGGGGTAAGTTGGTGTAATCACCTCTTACTTAGATATAGTATCCCTATATCTAACCTTAAACTGGACACATATGTTCCTATCAGCCACTCCTATGGAAGGCCTCATCAATCCTGGAGGCAGAGTGCTTGTAAATATGTGAGATGGTGCTCTAGCATGAGCTGAGCCCGTCTGCAGCTGTCAGGAACCACTCCCTAAGCTGTTCCGGGATATTGCCATACCATATACTCTTAAGTGCATTATAATCCTCGCGGTTAAATGCTATCTTTGGTTTGGCTTTATCAAAACATGTCGAGTAAGGTGTCATACGAATTGGAATACTATCCCCTCAACAGTTCTGTCAACGGGGATAGCATTCCACCCTTCTAGAGGGACACGACATGTGTGTAGCCTTAACCCCGGTTAAAGTTAACCAGAGCCTCAGCATCACAAAATGGATGCTGCCACCACAGACACGAGTCTGGCCTCCTGCTGCTGACCGAAACTCGGCAGACGGTGGCCTGGACAAAGGGTTTCCTGCCTTGGGAGGTGCGAGCACCACCCCAGACAGGGTTTTGTGTATTGGGTAGGACAGGGCTGAATAGAATCAGACATGCCCGGGGCACACAAGGTGTCCCCGTGCATAGGCCAGTCCAAACCGGTCCTGGGACTTTCCAGACCCAGGCCTGGCGGGAGCTGGACAAAGGAAAGGGGGTGTAACCGCCCCCCTTCCTGGTTCCTCCCAGAGGAGGGACCTAGTAGGTGATCCACCCCTCGGATTGGGAATAAGAGTGGGAGCAGTGCCATTGCACAGCAGATCATCCTGAAATCAACTTTAAACAAGAAGAAGACTGGACTTCGACATTCTGCTGCACAGAAGACTGAAGAGAATCTCCCTTGTGGCCTAGGAGTGGCCACCCTGTGAATACAGGCACCAACCAGCAACTCGACATCTGCTTTGCCGCCGCCTCCCGCCGGAGCCCGAGCCCAGAGCCCAACAAGAACCAAACTCCCAGACCTCTCAGAGCCCGATCCACAGTCCCTGCAAAGAAGGGACCCGTGGAGGCACCGAGTGACGTGGGACCGGCCCTCTTGGAAGACACTTGAAAAGCTGACTGCGCAGCATCTGAGGCATCCTCGACGTTGTGCTTTGGGGACTGAAAACCCCCACCACCGAGCAGCCCTTGCACCGAAGATCAGCCCCCCAGCATCTCCACGATCTGCGTGGGGCCCTTTTGCATTGTGCCACTCGACCCGCCATCCCGGCCACTAGCCACGTGGTCAACGGCCATCTTGGCGACGAAACCGACAAACTACATAGCGGGTCTGGTTGCTCCAGACTCACCCAAGCTCCTGTGAAAAGGAGCACTCGCACTGACCTTGCTGGTCCGAGTGTTAAGCATCTTTCGATTCATGCGTGGCTTGCATTAGCCAAGGCCTGTTTGCTCCGATCAGGTCGCCGACACCGCCAACAGCGAGAAGCCTGCGTGGGACAGTTCGTGACCGACTTCTGGACGTCCTCGACCCCCGGTGTCCACGTGGATGCAGAGAGAAGCTACACGACAACGCCTGTTTGCACCCGACATCGCCTGGTTCCAATCTGGTTCCACGGTAGTCACTGCCTAGTGACTTTGAACATTGTCCCCTCTGCTTTCAGGTCTTCACAACTTCAGATCCACCCTTGGATCCACCGGAACTCTTCACATCGAGCCGCCTGCAGCATCTTCAGCTCCAAGCACCATCGACCAGCGTTACGAAACCCGACACTACTTCGACCCTGTGCACCGCTTCCTGTGGGTGAGGTAACTCAGCTCCGCTGGTGTTCCTACACTGGTACACATCTCAAGGGCCTGTGTCTTAAGTTTCAGCATTCTAGGTCACTCGGAAGGTTCCTAACTATCTAACTTTGTACTTTTTACGCACCATAGACTTTACATTGGAAAGTGCGTGCACTTTTAACACTGCACCCGAGTCCCGCGGGCCTTTCCCGACTTAGTCACTGCTAGTCTCGAATAGCTCCAGCGATTCCCAAGGCCCTAGGCCTGTTCCCTTTCTGATTGGTATCTCTTATACCACTTTCTTAGTATATGGTTTAGGTGGCCCCTCGGGCTCATCCATATTGCGCAACTTTTGTGTATTTTAAACTGTCTTGTGATTTAACGCTTGTGCTTCTGTGCTCATAAAGAGTCCAGGGGATTTTATAGTTAATAAATCAATATATATTTTCAATATATATCTGTGTGGTGTCCTTTCATTTGGTATTCAAGGGGGTTGTGTATGGTAATACAGCTAGCTTCACATGCCTTTCAGAGTTTAGCCTAAGACTGCTTTGTCCACGTTACCACTAGGATAACTGGTCTACAAGGTTGAATTACAACCAATCATCATAAGGGTTGCTTGGCATGGTACAAAGTGATCACTAAGAATTAGTGAGCATTATATACCAGGCCAACTTCTCACATTGGTGAGCAGCGGATTGGGATCTGAGCTTGCTGTTGTTTTACCATTACAATCTTTGAGATTATCATTTGAAGGATAATACAGGTACCTGCTAGGTACATATAAAACAAGACTAGTATACTTAAGTTCTACTGAACTTAGTTGTTGTAGAGCAAAGGGAGTAGCACACCCTGACTACAACTACTAGATAGGTTTAGTAGGTAAACACCAGTGTAGGTAGATTGCAACACATCCACCCACACTAGAGCAATGTCTGGAGCAGAGGGTTCCCCTGGGAATGTCCCTGTTGAGAGTGACCCTCCAAGGGCACCATCCAAATTTGCTATTTTCTCCTTTAAGGAACTAAGACAGCTTTGTGTCTTAAGGGGTCAGAAGACAGGGCCTTCCCCTACTACAGACCACCTAAGAGAGCTCTTGGATCAGTCTGAGACTCTAAAGACCTCTAAAGCAAACCCCACAGGGGATGCTGAAGGAGGCCATCCTTCAGAGGATGACACTGTAGACACCCCTGCCCCTATCATCCTGGTAGATGAGGAAGCCCCCATCACTGGAGCTCCTCAGGTAGATGAGGAGGAAGAGGAAGAGGAAGAAGAGACAGAAGGGGGAGCAGTGAGTCAGATGATGACAGAAATAGTCAGGTGCTGGTCAGTAGACTGAACCAGGCTAACTTAAGCCTATTTGGGACTGAATCTGGTAACAACCCAATCAGACCCCCAGGTGGACTTAACCAGAAGCCTAGGAGGAGAAGGACTCACTCAGGTGACTCCAACAACTCCCATGCTTCTAGAGGCTCTCATGGTCACTCCAGAAGGGAGATGACTAGCCCTCAGAGAAGGGAACATGAGGCCAAAATGAGAGAGGCTGAATTGAGGATCCAGAGACAAGAGTTAGAGGTTGCCCTGGCCCAAGAGAAACTTGCTAGAGCAAGACAGCCTAGAGAGAGTGGGGTAATATAACCCACTGGTGGCAGCACTATCCAGAAGGATAAAGACTGGTCCTTTGATACAAGAAACCTGAGTAAGATTGTGCCCCCCTACAAAGCTGGGGATGATATCCACAAATGGATAACTGCAATGGAGAGAGCCTGCAGAGTACAGCAGATCCCTCAGGAGCAGTGGGCAGCAATCTTGTGGCTCTCCTTTGAAGGTAGAGGCAGAGACAGACTCCTCACAGTTAGTGATGGGGATTCTAGAAACTACCTAGTCCTGAAGAGTGCTCTGATTGATGGGTTGGGCTTAACCACTGAACAGTACAGGTTAATGTTCAGAGACACCCAGAAGACACAGACTCAGGACTGGTCTGAATTTGTTGAATGTGCCACTAAGGCTCTGGAGGGCTGGTTGCTGGGAAGTAAGGTTACTTACTATACAGGATTGTATAATTTAATTATGAGAGAGCAAATCTTAAGTAATTGTCAAAATCAGCTTCTACATCAGCACCTGGTTGACTCCGATCTGACCTCCCCACAAGAATTGGGTAGGAGGGCAGACAAATGGGTCAGAACCAGGATCAGGCCTAAGAACCAGGGTGGTGACCAAAAGAAAGAGACTACCAAGCCTCAAGAGAAGGGTGGGGATAAAAGTAAGGAAAAGACTTCCCCAGGGCCCCAAAACTCCAAGAATGGGGGTGGGTCCCAAGACACTTCTACAACCCAGAAAAAGCCATATTGTCATACCTGTAAACAGGTGGGGCATTACAAAACAGATAGCTGTTGTCCCAAGAATGGCAATAAAGAGAATATACCTCCAGGTAAGGCTCCAACACCTCCTGTCACTGTTAGCAGTGGTCCCCCAGGTGGTGGGAGCACCCCCAATAATTTGGGTGGGTTTACTTTTGGAGGACAGGTGGACTCTGGCCTATCCAGGTCCCCTAACTCAGATACTCTTGTCTATGAGACTGGCATGGGGTTTGGCAATTTCACTGCTTGCCCAAACACTTTGAGCAAGTATAGACAGGAGCCCCTCATCAATGGTTTGAAAGTTGAGGCCTTCAGAGACACAGGGGCTAGCATCACCATGGTGGCTGAATGTCTAGTCCCCTCAAGGCAACTTTTACCTGATGCCAAATATCAGGTGACAAACATTGATGGCATAGAAACCAATCATCCCATGGCAGTAGTCAATCTTAGCTCGGGAGGTGTCACTGGCCCAAAGAGAGTGGCAGTGTCAGCAAACTTGCCTGTAGATTGCCTACTGGGTAATGATTTGGAAATCTCAGCCTAGGCTGAGGTTGAACAGCAAACCCATTCTAGAATGGTAAATCTCCATGGAAAGGTTAGTGGGGCTGTGATGGCTACAGCCCCAATCTAAGATGTCCTTCCTGAAAAGGTTGGGAGGGCTGAGCAAACCTCAACCCCATCTTTAGCTAACTTCCCTCCTGAAAAGAGTAGCAGGGCTGTACTAGTAACAGCCCATACCCAAACTGAGTCTCCTCCTGAAAAGGTTGGAGGGGCTGTGATGGCCACAGCCCAAACTCAAACTGATACATGGGTAGTGAAGCCTGAAATGATGGATCACTCCACCCAAACAGAGAGCATTGAGGAGGAAGAGAAATCTCCCTCCCACCAGACTTTAGGAAAGGATCAGCCTCCTCAGGGAACTGATCTTGCCCCTGATGAAGGAACTGTCCCAGAGGTTGTTCGGCCTGGCCTAACAGAGCCTCTGATGGCAGTGGACCCTTCTCAGGTGGGACCCAGTCTGGAGCAGGTAACCTGCCCCTCTCTACCTTGCCTTACTCAGCCCAGGGCTGTAGAGGACAAGAAGGACAGTGAGACCCAAAGGGCCCCCTGTCAAATAAAGCACCCCCATCAACAGATTAGGGGCACCAAAACTAGTAGCCCTAGTGAGGTGCAAACTTAAAAAACTCCTGAGGGATCCCCCTTAAAAGTAGTTAGGGACCTCCCCCTGATGGATATTGTTGGGCACAGCCAAACCTTGGACCCTAAGGGCCCAAACCTGAACTGTCCCTCCAGTAAGCCAAACAGAGGGACTCAGCCTCCAGCTTTAGGTAGCCAGAGGTTGACCCTGAGAGTACAGTGCAACTCAGTCAGAGAAAGAAAGGCACACATGGTGGAGAATGATTGGAGGAAGCTGAGCCCTACAGAGGAAACACACTTCAGTACTCCATCTCAACACCAGCCTTTGACTTTGCAAAGACACACCACAGGTAGGGATTCCCTATGGTGGAGACCCTCAGATGCCCTTAGGGTGAGGGATTGCTTAGTGGACCATGAGACAGGGGGTTACCAAGCCAGAGCTGGTACTTCCTTATATGGCCACTTAGGCAATATAGGCTTACCTGGTCAAGGATAGCCTTATCTCCTTTCGTTTGGGGGGGGTTATGTAGGAAGGTGGATATCTGACTATGGTTACCCCCAAACTTTTTGCCTGGTGTTTATCTGGTTTTTGACATAGTTGGCCTGGGATCCTGCTATTCAGGGCCCCAGGCTAATTGCTCTCTCCTTAAAATGGACTCCATGTACCTTAGGTGCATACACCATTGGAACTGGTTCACCTTATTGGCCCTTGTAACAGTGTACCCTAGCTACCCAGGGCATAGGTGTTTCCAAGGCCTACCAGGGGCTGCAGCATATATTGTGCCACCCCTGGCCTGGCCTCCACATTTGACACAACTGGCTGATCACTCAGCTGGGGTAAGTTGGTGTAATCACCTCTTACTTAGATATAGTATCCCTATATCTAACCTTAAACTGGACACATATGTTCCTATCAGCCACTCCTATGGAAGGCCTCATCAATCCAGGAGGCAGAGTGCTTGTAAATATGTGAGATGGTGCTCTAGCATGAGCTGAGCCCGTCTGCAGCTGTCGGGAACCACTCCCTAAGCTGTTCCGGGATATTGCCATACCATATACTCTTAAGTGCATTATAATCCTCACGGTTAAATGCTATCTTTGGTTTGGCTTTATCAAAACATGTCGAGTAAGGTGTCATACGAATTGGAATACTATCCCCTCGACAGTTCTGTCGACGGGGATAGCATTCCACCCTTCTAGAGGGACACGACATGTGTGTAGCCTTAACCCCGGTTAAAGTTAACCAGAGCCTCAGCATCACAAAATGGATGCTGCCGCCACAGACACGAGTCTGGCCTCCTGCTGCTGACCGAAACTCGGCAGACGGTGGCCTGGACAAAGGGTTTCCTGCCTTGAGAGGTGCGAGCACCACCCCAGACAGGGTTTTGTGTATTGGGTAGGACAGGGCTGAATAGAATCAGACATGCCCGGGGCACACAAGGTGTCCCCGTGCATAGGCCAGTCCAAACCGGTCTGGGGACTTTCCAGACCCAGGCCTGGCGAGGAGCTGGACAAAGGAAAGGGGGTGTAACCGCCCCCCTTCCTGGTTCCTCCCAGAGGAGGGACCTAGTAGGTGATCCACCCCTCAGATTGGGAATAAGAGTGGGAGCAGTGCCATTGCACAGCAGATCATCCTGAAATCAACTTTAAACAAGAAGAAGACTGGACTTCGACATTCTGCTGCACAGAAGACTGAAGAGAATCTCCCTTGTGGCCTAGGAGTGGCCACCCTGTGAATACAGGCACCAACCAGCAACTCGACGTCTGCTTTGCCGCCGCCTCCCGCCGGAGCCCGAGCCCAGAGCCCAACAAGAACCAGACTCCCAGACCTCTCAGAGCCCGATCCACAGTCCCTGCAAAGAAGGGACCCGTGGAGGCACCGAGTGACGTGGGACCGGACCTCTTGGAAGACACTCGAAAAGCTGACTGCGCAGCATCTGAGGCATCCTCAACGTTGTGCTTTGGGGACTGAGAACCCCCACTACCGAGCAGCCCTTGCACCGAAGATCAGCCCCCCAGCATCTCCACGATCTGCGTGGGGCCCTTTTGCATTGTGCCACTCGACGCGCCATCCCGGCCACTAGCCCCGTGGTCAGCGGCCATCTTGGCGACGAAACCGACAAACTACACAGCGGGTCTGGTTGCTCCAGACTCACCCAAGCTCCTGTGAAAAGGAGCACTCGTTCTGACCTTGCTGGTCCGAATGTTAAGCATCTTTCGATTCCTGCGTGGATTGCATTAGCCAAGGCCTGTTTGCTCCGATCAGGTCGCCAACACCGCCAACAGCGAGAAGCATGCGTGGGACAGCTCGTGACCGACTCCTGGACGTCCTCGACCCCCGGTGCCCACGTGGCTGCAGAGAGAAGCTACACGACAACGCCTGTTTGCACCCGACATCGCCTGGTTCCAATCTGGTTCCACGGTAGTCACTGGCTAGTGACTTTGAACATTGTCCCCTCTGCTTTCAGGTCTTCACAACTTCAGATCCACCCTTGGATCCACCGGAACTCTTCACATCGAGCCGCCTGCAGCATCTTCAGCTCCAAGCACCATCGACCAGCGTGACGAAACCCGACACTACTTCGACCCTGTGCACCCGATTCCTGTGGGTGAGGTAACTCAGCTCCGCCGGTGTTCCTACACTGGTACACATCTCAAGCGCCTGTGTCTTAAGTTTCAGCGTTCTAGGTCACTCGGAAGGTTCCTAACTATCTAACTTTGTACTTTTTACGCACCATAGACTTTACATTGGAAAGTGCGTGCACTTTGAACACTGCACCCGAGTCCCGCGGGCCTTTCCTGACTTAGTCACTGCTAGTCTCGAATAGCTCCAGCGATTCCCAAGGCCCTAGGCCGGTTCCCTTTCTGATTGGTATCTCTTATACCACTTTCTTAGTATATGGTTTAGGTGGCCCCTCGGGCTCATCCATATTGTGCAACTTTTGTGTATTTTAAACTGTCTTGTGATTTAACGCTTGTGCTTCTGTGCTCATAAAGAGTCCAGGGGATTTTATAGTTAATAAATCAATATATATTTTTAATATATTTCTGTGTGGTGTCCTTTCATTTGGTATTCAAGGGGGTTGTGTATGGTAATACAGCTAGCTTCACATGCCTTTCAGAGTTTAGCCTAAGACTGCTTTGTCCACGTTACCACTAGGATAACTGGTCTACAAGGTTGAATTACAACCAATCATCATAAGGGTTGCTTGGCATGGTACAAAGTGATCACTAAGAATTAGTGAGCATTATATACCAGGCCAACTTCTCACAGGATCCAGCTGCCACCTACTATATTCCCCTGAATGGTTCAGGTGCTTTTGCTGCTTTCCAGCCATTTTCACTTTTATTGGGATCCCCATAGCACGAGGGAAGGAAGGAAAATACAGATACCTGTGACTGTCGAAAAAAAGGAGGAGCCTATTGGAAAGGAGGAAAAAAATAGAAGTAAAGGGAGAGACGGGAAATGATGGCAGATGTCACCCATGAAAGGTAGAGGAAAAACCAGGTGAGGAGGAGGATGTTGCTTTAGAGGGGAGAGAGTCTGGTCTTTAATAGTTTACACAGTCTTGCATTTCTCAATTGTGAGATGCAATTGGCTTGAGCTCGTACTGGGCCATTATCATGCACACCTGAACATTGGTTTCTTAGCGTAATAAATATGTCAGCAAGGAACTAATGGAGTGCAGACATGTACTGAGATAATTGTGCCTGAAGTATCCGCCACTCTGCACATAAACCTAATATACAATTTCACAACATTGATTTTACTGCATTTAAATTTTGAGTAGGTACTTGTCCAAGAGCAAGATACTGTTGGAGAGTGGTTAGTGAGAGAAACAAGATGATGGCAAGTGAGGATGTTCGAGAGAGGGCAGAAGCTAGAGATGAGGACATATGCAATGTGTCAGAAGGATGTAGGGAGAGAGAGGAGAGTGAATTAAAAGAAAAGAGGGATGCTCGAGCAAAAGGACTGAGAGGAAAAGGGGAACACGGAAATGTGAGAGGGAAGGGAGGAAAAAGAGGGTGGAAAGGAAACTAAGTAGGCATGAGTGGAATTAAGTGCAGGAGGAAGGAATGGGCGAAAGTGAATGTTAATGAGGCAGGCAATTGCAGGTTCATTAGAGTTGACCTCAAAACCTTCTTCAGGCATAGAAGCACTACAGTGGTCATGATGAGACTGACATCTCTGTTGTTTTAGAGAGTTACTGATAATCCTGCGCTAGTTAATACACCTAAGGCGCATCGCAGGCTGGGGCTCACTTCAATCAATTTGAGCTGACCTCTAAGTGTCTCATCAGCATGTGGTCTTGCAGCGCAATATGACTGGTCAGGGTGAT
Organism: Lissotriton vulgaris; assembly: GCF_964263255.1. Lineage (NCBI taxonomy): Eukaryota > Metazoa > Chordata > Amphibia > Caudata > Salamandridae > Lissotriton > Lissotriton vulgaris. The sequence goes on from NC_141689.1 coordinate 165,027,543, forward strand.
ATAAAAATTAAACACACTCACTGCAGTTTTTGATTGGTCTATTGGCTGCCTCAAACAGTCACTGAGGCGGTGGGTGGCAACTTTGTATTTCTCTGCCGGGTCTGCCACTGACATAGCAGACAAGGGGCACCGACCTCGATCAATGCCCAACTCCTCAGTGCTGCTCGACATGTTGAGCTGGTCATGCTCTAAAACAGCAGCAGATCCATGTCTAACAGCGGCTGTCCAGTTGTAGTGTAGTTCCTATATTTACAATAGGCTCTGCGCATTGGAATAACATAAACAATAGTTTAGCCGTAGGACTGAAGTCGACTAGGTCTCTATTGAATATGTTAGACTTAATTTGTGAATGCCAGCTAGCTCAGCGGTCACTAGAAACTTTCTCGAATACACAAGAAGGGATTCGTTTCTGACAACTATATAACATGACAACTTTGTTCCCCAAGAATAAGGAATGTATCTCCAGAGTCGCGGAAACAATAGATGGCTATTTCACTCAGTCAATCGTGCATGCTTAGTTTCACCAGAAGTGCAGAGAAATAGAGAGATGGGCGTTTTCAATAAAAAGGTTATTTATTGAGCAGTCTTCTTTCTCATGCAAGAGAAGTGAATTGCACAATCGCAATACTTGTCATAAAGTAAAGTGTGTACAGTAAAAAGAGTATTATGAAATAATACTGTGAAAGCATTTATATGGTTTCTAAGCCATAAGATACTTAAAATGGATAAAATATATACAATGATAAAAGATGACTAAACGTACTCAACTGGTGCTTCTAAGATACGCCTACCCCGGTGTACCTAACCTAAGCCTAGTACATGGGAAGGAGTAAGTGAGATGTAGTTTGAGTTAAATAGTTTCTGCCAAGAATCTATCCAAGAATTCTCTAAGGGTCTAATCAGCTCCGTACCTTGTTTATAGAATGTAGAAGGTCTTGTATCTCTCTCTCAGGACTTGACCTCCCAGTAACCCGCAAGGGTAGCCGGGAAACACCGGAGCTGGATTTCTCTGCAAGAGAAAAGACAGCGTCTCTCTCAGTGCGTCAGCTGGAGGGTCGGCTTCCTTCAGCCCTCACTACAGCAGGGCATCCGGCAAGTAGTTAGTCGATATGCTCCAAACCACCGTGTGTTTTGCTAGGGCAGATGCTAGTATATTTATACCTGGAAGGTGCAGAGTTTGACGTAAGGTTGGACATAATATGTCACTAAGAACTTGCAATTCTTTTAGGACTCCAGGAGTTCTAGCACAAATCAATTCAGAAGCAGGGGAAAGTCCCGGACTGCTGGAGGTTTGGTCTCCCCAAGAACTCGTTGTGATTTCTAGGAATCTGTGGAAGTAGCCATGCCGTATTTGGACTAAATTGGCTGTGCCTAAATATGGTTATGATTCTGATCCCTATATAAGGATATGATGAGGTATACCTATATAAGGGCATGAATCAGGAAAATTACACTAGAGTCCTAGATTCATCTACAACACCCACTCCACGTAGAATGTCCATCTTTACTAAGTACTTACGCAAGTATAACATATCTAAGCATGTTTTTACAATCCCACTCAAAAATACATAAAATACATTTGAAATGGTTTGTACGCGAAAAATGTGTATTGTACTCTACTGTACGTTTTCTAAGCAGTTGTATCATTCAAACAATGCATATAGTTTACATTTGAAATGCTGACTGAATGAATCACGAAAAGTTACATTCATGAAATGGCTCTTAATACAGAAGAGAAGGTCGAGACCATTTCATCACATATTTATACAAGACTGTACATGTGCTAGAGGCTGAGTTCAAATATTCGGCTAGATTCATGAAGCATTTTTGTGGGCGCAAACGGTGCGAATCGCAGAATTCGGCCGTTTGCACCCACAAAAATGGCATTTGAAATTCATCATTGGGTCATGTACTCGCAATTTGAGAAATCAGAAAAAAGTGTGATTTCTCAAATTGCGATCGCATTTAAGGAATCTCAATTTGAGATTCCTTAAATGCTATTCATGACCCAATAAAAAATAGCGAATTCGCTATTTTTTCCCGCTATTTACCGCAAAGTCAGACTTCGTGGTAAATAGCGAAAACTGAGAAAAATGCACTTTTGTGCATTTTTCTCAGTTGTATGTTACACACACACATGTCCTTTGGACATGTGTGTGTGCAACATTAGTCTAATTTACATTTCAGGGGGGCTACAGGGTGTCCTGTGGACACCCCTAGCACCCTTGAAATCACATCCTTATTTGCGATTAGCAAATTGCTAATCACAAATAAGGAATAACTCCCCATTCATTCCTATGGGCCTTTAGGCCCATAAGATTGAATGGGGAGTTATTCCTTATTTGCGATTAGCAATTTGCTAATCGCAAATAAGGAATGTGTAGAAATCGCAATTTATTTTGCGATTCCTACATGAATCCTCTTGTGCGAGTCTGTAATAGCGATTCCTTATTATTCGCTATTACAGACTCGCAAAACATGCCGATGATGAATCGGGCTGATTGTCTCTAGATTTTTTCCTTAAAAATAGAAATCTTGTTCTCTAAGAATAGTTCTACTTTAAGCAGATTACGCTGTGCCAAAAAAAAAAAATATTTTGGGAATGAGAAAAAATAATTTTGTTTGAGCAAAAAATAGTTCCAAAGTTTTAGAAGTTCTGTTTATCAAAACTGAAGGCCGAATTCAAAGTTCAGGGAATGCTGTATGCTCGTGTTTTCAAAAGTTATTCTCGTTGTTAGGAGAGAACATTAACTCAGATAGGCTGGCAAAGAATTTGTCTACAACAGTAGGTGAAAGTTGGACCATGTCCGAAAAAGTAGAAATAGTGCATATGTGAGATGCATTGCCGTCTTCGTTGTCTAGATCAGCAATGGTCACGGAATGTTGTACCTGTGTGCCGCATTCATCTCGTACCTCACTGCCAGCATGTTGCCGTGAGGTCTCAATGAATGCCGTCATCAGAATTGGTAGCCGCTGGGGACAACACGTTGCATGAGCCGTTACCGAACCAACCAAAGTATCGACATCCATTGGTACTGCTGATGGGAGTGTGAGACAGACGTCTAACATGCATTCTTCTCCGCAGAGCAGGCATCGTAGAACAGGTAGGATGCAATCTTGCCAGATTGGTCTGAATGAAAGAAACCATGTGGCATTCAGATCTCCTAGCCGAGCCAAGCCGAGGACCTTGGTAATCCTATCTCTGTACTACATTGCCAGGATCGTTTGTTCCATGGTAACCTGGGTATTTCTGGTGACTGGACTTGCCATATCAGAGCAGAAGGAACAAAAATAAAATTCCTGCTACGAGTCCCAAGATGAGAGGCAGGCCGCCGAACACAAAGTGCATGAAATTCGGGAAGGTGCTCAGGACTGCTTCAAAGGGGATAATAGTCCCGAAAAAATTGTCTTAAATACATGTGCAATGCCGCTGGTATCAGACATGTTTAAGATTTGACTTAACATTTCTACGAAATGCACTGGGCAATTTGTTGATAATAATGCATGTATCTCTACTGATGTCCTTGTGACTTGCAGATCATACGTCTTTCTGGACGAGGTCAAAGGCACAGTTTTTTTGTAAAAGAATGACTTTCATTCTGCTTAAAGTATCAATTCGAATAGAAGAGATATTCAATGAAGGCCATATTGTTGCCTCCTTGTCTGGTTTGCTGTTAGGATACAATACTTGCATACAGCAAGTAACCCTGGCTGGTACACTAACGAGATAGGCCGTTCCTGGCAACATGCCACAACAGCTGTGGTCACGTAACATAACGTAACTGCCGTTGGAAAGTTGTTTAAAAAAAGGCTCTTTTTGTGTGGCTGGGGTACTGTGCAGGTGGCAAGAAAGGTCATTTGATGAACCCTCGCAGGCTCCATGCAAGTTAATTCCTTGACACAGAAGTGTACCACTTAGTGAGTTTTTATAATTGTTACCACTAAGAAATACCTCTTTTTTCCCCCACTCCATCTATGTGTGTAAGGTAAATTCCAGGTTGACTTAATGTGCCCTTTACCATACAGGCCCGCTGATATGTGCTTTAGGCAATATTGAAACTGAAATGTCGTTATTGGTATTGTAATGGTGCCATGTATTATCCATTCAGTGACAGGCTTTTCGGAAACTGTCAATGGTAATCTTTGGCTCAGCACCGTATAGTCTGCACCTCTTTGTGCCAAAGAGATTTGTTTATCTGTAAGGTTAAAGATAGAAAATAATGAGGTTGTGTTGATTAGACGCCAGGGCACGTAGCCTGAATGGAGATTTTGTAACGTCCAGCCTAACTGTACCAGAGAACGTAATTGGGACTGGCCATGTTTTAACATTAGCATATCCTGTTCTATTATATCAATAGCAGATGATACAATGCTGTCCAAAGAATAAATTCTGGAGGACAGAGTCGTTAACCCATTGTCCACTACAGACAGTGTTTTTTCCAAATGAATACAATCAATTTCTCGTATTTTTTCAGCAGTTTCAATTTGCGTTACTTTCCAAGCTTCGTTGTAAGCAGCATATATACCGGCGTATATGAAACGTTTTTAATGCTGTTTGCGAGGTCCCAATAAGAAATCTCGCAAGTCAATGCCTTCTTTAAGTAAGGCCAAGTGTTGCTTAATTTCAGGTAGTGTGGATTTCTGTAGCCATTCGAGGCATAGTTTTCCTACACAATATGTTGTTATTATCCCTGGATGTTGTCTCTGGGAATATCTTGGGTCTGGCCTGTTCTGTGTGAACCCCTGTGTTTTGTTCAGGAATCTATCTTGACAGTTATTAGTGTCTGTAGGACAGATCAACCATTTTCTCCAATCAGGATTAGTTCTGTTTTGGTGTAAAATATGGGATACGTCTATCTCCTCATCTGTAGTGCTATTACTATCAGGTATGGGCTTTGGTATAGACAGCTTGTTTAAATCCTTTATCTTGGCTAGGCCAAGACAGGTTGTTTGTTGAATGGTGTCATTCAGGAACATTATTTGTTCTGGGATCATGCAGGCTCTGAATAATGATTCTAAACCTTGTATCTGCCGGTCTTTTGTACCCCAGACCGTTTTTGTCTCAATGTTGTCTTTCCAAAATTCAAAACCAAATGTAGGCAACTGTGCATAAAATTTTGCAGAATAAATTAGTTTAGTATTTGTCAACATGTTTTTCATTCCTGTCTTATTCATAATTTTTAAATAAATCGTTTCTGGATCTGTGTTATTAAACCCTGAGAAGTATGGGAATTTCTCATTAAATGTTTTCGAGCTGCCTTTTGGCGCTGTTAGACAATGTTCCCATTGATTATAAGTAAAAACATTTCTAGGATTCGCAGTTTTATGCAAATAGTGGTGTCCATAATGATTAAAGCAATACATTTCTTCATAATCTGATGAACCTTTTAAATAATCATGTTCTGTAAATTTTGCTGACATTTCTAAATCTGACATCATGTTATTAATAGTTTCAAAGTCCCAATCATCAGAGAAAGTGCTCGGTGAGACAAAGTCACTTAAAGAAATCTTGAACTGGTGTGGATACTTCAAGAGTTTAACCGGGCCATAGATGTCGTAATCACTAGCGTCCCATGCTACACCACCAGGTATAGGAATGGCTGTGATGTTTACTGATGATAGTTCTCTTTTTTCAATTTGAGAAGATTTGTGAGGAACCAAGTTGATTTTCTGACTTGCTGTGTCCATTGTACAGTATATTCCATCAATCATTCTTCCCAAGCTTAAAACCAAAATGAGCCACAGCAGTAGGAAAAGTAAACCTAACACAATCCACAATTCAATCCATGGTGAAATCGGATATGTTTCTCCAAGTTGATGAAAGAGTTCTGTTATTTTTTCTTTGAAAGTTTTATTTGCTGGATTTTCCTATGTTCACTAGGATCTTCAGAAAAGTCATCGAAATTGATAAAATAGCCAGAGGCAGTTCTATCAATTGTTGGAATTGCATCATGATTGTTATTAATCTTTGTAGTTGCTTCTTCCTTTGTCATATTAGTTTTGTCAGAGGCTACATCATTGTAGACAGGTGTTTCTTGACAAACTGTTGCAATTTGGGTTTCAAGAGGCACTAGTTCCATGGCTTTGTTGCTTAGTCCCTCTTTATTCACTGCAGGTTTATCAAATGTGATTAGTCTCTCAGTTTGAACCTCTTGAATTGTAGCAAGGTTTGGTCTCCTGCTACATCTTGGGAGTCCATTGGGCCTACTACTTATTATTGGCCACATGGTTGTGGTTTTACCAGGTCGATTGATTCAACTCTGTTCTCCTTTTTTCCAGCAAGGGGCGGTAGTACTACTGATCTTGTTCCGTGGATTGCTAAAACAGGTACTGTTTTTCTGTAAGAAGGCCCAAATTCCTTCTTCACCGCGATCTTTTCTCTGACCAGATCCCCAATCTTTGGAATCCAGACAGGTCTTGCTGGGACAGGTGGTTTCTCTTCAGTGGCCTTTGGCTTTTGCTTTGAGTTACGTAGACTTCTTCTTGTTTCATTTAAGTCCTGTAAAACAGCCAAACGATCTTTGATATCAAAGGTTTTTTGTTCCACCACTGAAGTCTGACGATTGAGGTCTTCGATCAACATTCTAGTACCAAACAAAAGTTCATACAGAGTGATTCCACCCAGAGAATGTCTTGGCAGATTATTAAGACTACGTTGGACACTTATTAGATCTTTGACCCACCCATCACCCGAAACTAATACCATCGCTGTTATAGATTGCTTTATGTCACGTTTTTTTCTCTCCACTACCGCATTACCCTCAGGATGGATGGGACTAGAATACCGCAATGCAACGCCCAAGCTGGCCGTGGCCTCTTTGTAAGCTCAAGAGCTAAACGCAGGACCCTGGTCAGAATGTAGCCTGCCAATTGCGTATGTGCAGATAAAGACTCACAGATCTTTAATAACAGTTTTGGCATCAGTCGAGCGCTGGGGCCACATCCAAATGAATCTCGTCCAAGTAGTTGTGGGACCGCATTTGTCTGTAGGGACGCCTGCGGGTAGATAGCCTAATACTGTCTAACATAGGTGTCTGTATATGGCTGGCTACTCTGTAGTCAGGTGTCTGGGGCGGTTCATTACTGCGATCTCTGTTGCAATCTGGGCAGTTACTTGCAAATTCATAGCTGTCCAAGCTCATTCCTGGCCACCAGTACATTTTGTCTAATTCCCGTATGGAATCTATGATCTTTTGATGTCTTAGACCCTCTCCCATGTGTGATTCTTGAATCAAGAAAACTCTCTGCTTCCTGTTTGGAATTACTCTGTCCCACACTCCAGGGATTCGAGCAAAAGGAACGGAGTTTGCATCAATTATGTATGTATTCGTGAGTGGATAGTGTAGAGGTAACGCCGCATAGTTGCCTTTCATTGTGGCTTTTACTGCTAACATTGTTTCACCGTCTATTCTTTTCCTAGCACGCTTTATTGTAGCTACGGAATGCCGTGTGTACAGCTGCCTTTGCGACTTCATCAGCCAATTAAATTCCCTGCAACGTGAACGCCATCACGCTGATGACTCAGTGTATGTTTCACGTGAGTCTTTTGTAGTTCTTTCTGCAAAAGAACTACTTGTTCCCAAAGCTTTTTATGCTTAATTGTGCCACCTTTCACATCTTTGAAACCGGTTTGAACCCAGTTCTGCAAGTATTCATTGTAAGACTGGACGCAGTAATACGAATCGCACACTATTAGTGTGGGGAATTCGCGATCGGTATTCTCAAGCGCCATCTTGAAAGCCTGTAGTTCAGCTCGCTGAGCTGTACAGTCTCCGAGTGATTGAGTTTTAGTGACCATAGGTCTGAATTTACCTTCGTGCCAGCGACCTTTACAATCGCGCATGCAGCACTATAAGCTTGTTTACCCCCAACTGCGGGCTGTGCTGGTCCGTCTGTATATATTATAAGGCCGTAATGTTCGAGAGGCAGAATTTCGGTCGGCAGAGGACATTCATACCTGTATTGGAGAAATTCTTGTCTTTTCAAGTTAGGATCAAATTCGTAAATTACGTCTGATGCAGCAAGAGAATTAACCCATTGTATCCATCTCGGAAGTAAAGCTTTAGCATTTGGAATGCTTGCTCTTGTCACTGCTTCTAGGGCAGGTACAGGTGTAACGATTAATATACGTTTACCCTGTGCGAGGGTTCTTTCTTTTGCTACAGCAGTTTGAACCGCTGTCAGAATTTTCTCAGTAGAAGTGAATTTTATTTCAGCTTGTGTGTACAAGTGTGATTTGTGAGCTATTGGTACCGTTTCCCCTTCATTATAGGTCATGTACGTGAATCCGCATCTTCCTGGGATGACTCGGATTACAATGTTTTGTACGTTTATGCGTGTTTGCAGCTTTGTTTTAGCCAACATGTCTGTTTGTATTGAACGTAAAATTTCTATGTGTTTCTGTGTCCAATTAGTTGATTTGAAATCAAGTTTAATTAATTCTTAGAGAGGTTTAACCCTCTCTGCGTAATTCAGAACGTACGTTCTTCCAAAATTCAAGAAACCTAGAATGATTGTAGGTTTTTCAGCGTTTTTGGAGCTTGGAGCAGCGCACATTTCTCTAAGAAGTTGGCTGCCAGGATTTGGCCTTCACTTGATAACTCATATCCTAGAAATAGGACAGTGAGATGGGCAATCCGCAAGTTGAATTTGTACCCTTCTGATGCGAACCCAAGTACAATGGTGTTCACTCTTTCCAAGTGCCTGTCCAAATCATCGTCTGTTAGATAGATGTCATCGACATAAGATAATGCCCCATCATCATACATTTGTAGTAACTCGGTTACTCTTGCTGAAAATAACCCTGGGCTATTCTTGAATCCCTGGGGGAGACGGCAAAATTGCCTCTGGGCCCCCATACTGGAGAAAGCGGTCCAATACCTGCTTTCTGGTGCAATGTTTTGACAGAAGAAACCATTTGAAATATCTAAAGTCATTTTATATTTTTTGCGCACAATGTTATTCATTAGTGCTGCACTGTGTGAATTTTGTACTGCAAATATTTTGCAACAAGTGTTTAAGTGTCTGTAGTCCAGACGATTTGAATTGTCTGGTTTGGAGACAGGAAACAAAGGATTGTTCATTTGTGAGGTGCATGTTTCAATCACCCCCTGGTATTCAAGTTGATCTAAGATCTCCCTGACTTGTATTTTAGCTTCTTGCTTAACAGGATACTGCCTTTGTGGAGTAGGTTGATTTTTTTAACTGGATTTTATGGTGAAGGGATTCCTCATCCCATCCTACATGATTTTAATATAATGCAGGTGCTTGGGCCACTGCCCATTTTCTAGCATATGTGTATTTTTAGGTCTCGGAGAGAGACCTATTGCCGTCAAACCAGAAAGCTAACCCAAGGCTCTCAAAAGGCTCTCCTCAAGCGGCGGATATTCAACAGTTCACGAGAATCCACAAGCTCCTCGTGCACGAGCTCTCATCAAAGGCAGCCCAGCCTACCTCACACAAGCTTCTCCCAGCAGGCAGCCCACCCCCCTCCCTCTCCATATGGTCGCTCGAGTTGCAGGCAGCCCACCCGCTCCATCTAATCTGACATCTGCCCAGAGCCTTCTGCCTATCAGCCTCCCTCCCACCTCCCCCCTAATTGCTTTAATTTTCACGGCCTCAAGGCCGTGAACTACTTCAAAGAGATCCGCTCCGCAGCTAATCAGCCTGCCCACCCCCTCCCTGTCTGTGCCTTTATCTCCGTGCCCCTGCACCAGGCCGCACTGTACCATGCTAGACAGCATGTATATAGGATGTTAGATTATGGATTTGCCACGTTGCCACATAAACCACCACCTGAGGTAACATGCAGATTATAACAAGAACAATTTTGTTTCTAGCTCAAACAAATCAAAAGTTACTAAAAACGTGGTGATGGGGTTGGGCGTAGCTAAAGCCCTTCACAAAGGGAAACTGGTCATCTTTCAGTAGCTTATTTCTGTATTTGGCTGTTAAATTGCTACTAATAAGGTGCAATCTTTGCTAGTATTTCTTAGTACTGCCATATGAAAAAAATGACTACATTGTTTGGGCAAACAATGTGCCCGCATAATACAGTACTGCATCATTTGCCTTTTCTTGCCACACACATTACACTTTTAACCTTGAAAAACGTTTGATAATGCTGCATTCACAACTAAATTTCGTGTCTATTTCTGATACATTTACTCTTCAAATAACGCAATCTTCATTTAAAAAAAAGTTTGTCGATGAACACAAATGTAATTACATTAAACTAAAAGTTTGCTGGTCGTGCTACTGAGGGTTTGTCAATGTTAAACTCCTTTGTGTAATTTCAGTACAAATAAATGTGCTGTTTTACTACGGATCGGATTAAAAAGTAATATCAAGCAACAGCTCTCTCCAGTGGCCCTTAACTGCAGTAGCATTACAGACAAAAACCAGTTTGTTGAGGTCTGCCGATGCTCGCAGCAGGCAGACCTCAACAAACTATTCAGAACTACTTACGCGCGTGTGCAATTCATGTATTAGCAGTTCCTGTTTCCTTATCCCTAAAGGAACACAGCACTGGGGAAGTATTGCGGCTGAATAGTTCCATTAAAGTTACAGGAAAGGACCACTTTTTTCCTGCCCAGTTTAAGTGTACACCTTTTACTTATACCGGTCAATTCTAACTACCGGCTGCCATACAGTTGCCATTAAGAATACAAGAGTGGGATACAATTATTTATTTATTTTAATAGTTGTATTCCAACTTCAAGTGATATTTAGAGACACTCAGGACGTTTAAAAAACCATACATGGGACAGGACTTTATTTTCTGATTAACACTTTAGACAATCGTATTAAAGGCACTGAATGCAGAAAATAAGTGTAAAGGAACGGTTTAAAAGACCGGGACAGAGGCGCAGGCACGAAATCGAAGTAAAAGTTGCATATTTTACAGCTGGATCAAGTCACCCTTCTCCTTCTGGACTCCTAGTTGTCTTTCATCAGAACTCCAAAGCAACACGAAACTAGCACTTCCATCAGAACAGAATTTTGACTTTACTTTTCAAAAAGAGTATGTACAGTTTATTTCACATTTCGGCTAAAATGCAAATAAGCCAGCAAGAATGTGTACAAAATATTTCCGCTGAGTTTTTCTTTTTTAAATTTTACAACACGGTCAGAGAATGGTTCATCAACGGATGAACTGTCTTCGGTCTGATGTGTTCTTATTGATGTGTTTGAAGATCTTTGATTTGTGAAAACTGTTAGATTTCTGGTAGCCAAATCCTCCACCACCGCCTCGTTTTTGCATTTTCTTCCCTTTGCTGCTATTTACGTCTGGAAAGTTCATTAAGGAAAGCTAATTGGATGAAGAAACTGACATCACATACATCCCGAGTGATTCTATAGCAATTTCATACCTGTATACATTTTTTTTAAAAACAAAACATTTCTGGTGTGTGCTGTTTATTCATTTTCGAAGGCTGTAGAATTTCTTTATGAAAATATCAAGTCCGATTATCTGGTGTATGTTAGCAACCTGAGTAGTACGCCAATTGCCTCCAAACTGTTCTCACAGCCAGCAACAAAGCCTTTCCCGCTCCCAATGTCCCCATTGTTTCGACTTATTGCAGCATGGAGTCAAGGGAGTAGGCAGCAATTTTGCTGGGCGTTGTATTTTAACTGTTGAATGCCACATTTTGTTGCATGAAAGACGCTAGTACCAGGTTAATATGGAAAAGCACATGCAGCCTCCAGCCTGCACAACTTTCTGAGGCGAGCTGGACTGATGCCTTTACAAACGAAGACAGTGCAAAACCAGACTGGAGTTTAGAAGCCATGTAGGAGGAGTTCAAGGTTCAAGTCTTTCTCTCTATGCTTGGTCAATAACCTTAATATCCCTGACTTTTTATTGCCTTTCTTTGTAATACGATCCGAACACATTATGCTTCGTTTAATTTGCAACATACACTGGCGAGCCATGGTCATGCTGCACCTCCCGATTTATGTGACTGCTGCTTTCAAGCTTGTGAACAAAAGATGCCGGTTGCAAGTTAAATGATAATTCAAACCCCCACACACACAACCCCACGCACAACCCCACACACACAACCCCACACACACAACTCCACACACACAACCCCACACCCACTGACACACCCCACACACCCACACCCCACACACACCCACACCCCCCCCACACACACCCCACATCCCACATCCCCCCACACCCCCACACCCCCAGACCCCCACATACACAACCCCACACACACATACAATCCCACACAGACATACAACCCCATACACACAAATTCACACACAACTCCCCACACACAACTCCCCACACACAGCTCCCCACACACACACAACCCAAAACCAACACACCACAAACAAACCCCCTACACACACACCACAAACACACCCCACACACACACACACCCCACATCCCCACCCCCACACACCACCCCCCACACACAAACCCCCCACACACAACCCCACACACACAACCCCACACACACACAAACCCCCCCCACACACACAACCCCCCCCCACACACAACCCCACCGGGCTCTTGTGAGTCTTCCACGCAGATGTTCTGCTAGAGCCACTATTAGAGCTTTACACTGGCTGCCGATTCAAGCTAGAATCCAGTTTAAGACACTTTGTTTGGCGTTTAAAATTTTGAATGGTACCAGCTCTGAGCTACTCCGCCCTCTTTGAACTCCGTATACTCCTCAGCGTAACTTGCGCTCCTTGGGTCAACATTTGGTAAATGTACCCAAGATCAGACTTTGCCGTGTAGGAGGTCGTTCCTTTCGACTGCTTGCGGCCAAACTGTGGAATTCCTTGCCTGTATCTATTCGTTGTATTGATGAACTACTCCCATTTCAGAAAGCCATTAAGACCTATCTTTTCCCTCTGATCTAAGGTATCTTTCTTCTCAGTCTTACCATTTCCTGTACAATTAAACGGTCAGCGCCGGGATGCCCCTTAGCTGGGGCAGCTGCGCGCTCTAACAAAACTTTAACATAACACATAACATAACAACCCCCCCCACACACAACCCCCCAACACACAACCCCCCACACACAACCGCCCACACACACACAACCGCACTCAACCACACTCATTTACACTCAACCACACAGACAACCACACCCATAACCCCAAACACAACACAACCCCACACACAACCACACACACACAACCACACACACACCCACACACACACAACCACACACACAACCACACATACACAACCACACACACACAACCATCTATCAATCAATCGCACTCACCCTATTATTGCCCTCACTCTATCTATCGCCCTCACTCTATCACCCTCACTCTATCTCTCTATCTATCTCCGTCCCTCTAGCTCTCTATCTATCACCCTCCCTCTATCTATCGCCCTCCCTCTATCTATCTATCACCCTCCCTCTATCTATCGCCCTCCCTCTATCTATCGCCCTCCCTCTATCTATCTATTGCCCTCCCTCTATCTATCCTCCTCACTCTATCGTCCTCACTCTATCTATCTATCGCCCTCACTCTATCAATATATCGCCCTCACTCTATCTGTCTATCGACCACTCTTATCTATCTATTGCCCTCACTCTATCTATCTATCGCCCTCACTCTATCGATCTATCTAAATATCGCCCTCACTCTATCGCCCTCACTCTATCTATCGCCCTCACTCTATCTATCGCCCTCACTTTATCTATCTATCACCCTCACTCTATCTATCTGTCACCCTCACTCTATCTATCTATCGCCCTCAATTTAGCTATCTTTCGCCCTCACTCTATCTATCGTCCTCACACTATCTGTTCCCCTCACTCTATCTATCTATCTATCTATCTATCTATCTATCTATCTATCTATCTATCTATCTATCTATCTATCTATCTATCTATCTATCTATCTATCTATCTATCTCCCTCACTCTATCTATCGCCCTCACTCTATCGCCCTGTTATGGCAGAGTTTTTGGCTTTACTTAGAAGTGATATAGATCATTAATCCTGCTCGCATCTAGTATAGGTATTCTTAGCCTGTGTTGGCCCTTTTAAGCCCTTTTTCTAGACCTAGAAGAGGATAGCTGCTTAATATGCCTTTATTCTTGACTTTAACCTGTCTATTGCCTATTGGCTTTGACATATTAGACATATTGGTATGGTTCATGTAGGTATTCTGACAGAGCTAAGGAGCATTTCACCCCTTTCAGGCCTAAAGCTAGAGAGACTCCATCTTGATGGAAGCAGAGAGGCTTTCTAGGGCAAAAGTAATGTTTATAGTTAAGGCTGTTGTTCGCTTGGAGAGAACCGGTTCAGGCTGGCCCTTATCGAAAGAATGTATTTTTCCCCACTCCGAAGACACAACTTCAGGCTGGCCAGCTGGGAACGTGTCCTTGGTACGGGGAGGTACAAGAATTTGGTGGGCGGCAGGTTACTGGCCGTAGCTTTCCATGAAAGGACAAGCATCCATATTAGCGAGCTACAGGAGAGGAGGAGTGTTCATTCCAGCTTGTGTGCAAGTCAGTTCAGTTCTGGAAGTCAGTGCAGCGTGGTGTGCAGTTCAGCGTGGTGCTCAGACCAGCTTGGAGCACAGGACTGCAGGGAGCCCAGAACAACTTGGAGCTCCAAATAGCTTGCAGAGAGAGAGAGGATGTCCGCTGGGAGCTGCAGAATAGAGTGCAGTTCTTGAATGGAGAAAGAAGGCAGACGATTACTGAAGATGAGGAGAGAGGAAGCAGTGAAGGCTGTCAGCTGGAGCAACTGAACCAGAGGCGTGGTGATGTGGTGAAGGAGGGAGAGACAGAGAGAGCCCTAATCCCACCAGAGGCAGAGAGAGAAATCTTCCTTCTAATAGGTGAGGTAGTCTGAATTAGTTACACTTACACTTTCTAATCTTTTCCTTTTCAGTGGAGTGTTCCTGTTATGTTTAATCCTTCTCTTTCAAGTGGTGTGTTCTACCTATAGTCTTTGTCAGTTACATATCTGTATATGTGTTTCTTATTAGTGTAATAATAAACATCCCCATAACTACAGTGCTTGAGTTCTTTTATGATAAAGTTATCCTGGCTTCAAGCCAGTTGCTGTTGAGCCACTGATGGATCAAAAAAGGGGGGTAGGAGCGCTTAAATCAGAGAACAACTCTAGCACATAGTGTGTATATCTTTGTCCTCATATTGTAAGAATAATCTTTCCTGGTAAGTATTGCTGTTTGAACAGATGCTACCCCTGATCAGGTAAGTAATAGTGAGGGAGAGAGGAGACTTGCAACCAAGGGACTAAGTTAGTACACCATCCTATAATAAATGTCCCCAGTTTATAACTAACTGGTGTGTAATCCCTATTCTTGTTCACTAAGGGTAAACATAGCTCCTAGGTAATTGCTGCATGAATGGATGAGTAATCCCAATCAGGTGAGTGGTGATCACATAAATAGGGAGTGAGTGAACCTTTGATGCCAAGAGCAGAGAGTACATTAAATAATCTGGACCCACATCTAAAGTTATTATTGTAGTTTCATCCCGAGTAGACAGCTGAGATAATATCCCAATATATATATATATGTATAGGTGTTCATAGGAATGTGGTCGTCGTTTGACACGCGGCGTTAATGAGAGCACTGGGGAGGATTACCAGTGTGTAAAGCCACCGGATTGTGGTAAAAGATTAAATGAGAGCGGTAAGAGGGAGATTACCGTGTATGTTTCGCAGGATCGCGAACGCTGGAAAAGGGAGAGCACTGGGGCTGCAGACCCACGTGTGTAGACGCACCAGATTGTGTGTCAGATCTGCCCTAGGGTAGAACGGTCTGGGTCGAGGCGACCGCGAGGCCAACTGATGTGAATAAGTGTAGTGTATGGATATCCCTAGTAATATTCTTAGTATCCCTATAGATTTAGTGGTGTTCTTAATAATATGAGCTTGTATATTGCGAGTTCCCTATCCTCAGGTAGGTACCAGGTGCCTGGATAGGTGGTCCTGAGGACGGAAGGTGAGTACGTTTTGGCTGGGTCATAGGGGCCCCTGGGGGCTGATCCCATCTAAACAGAAAATCCAGCCATTACATTTTGGCGTAGTCGGCATGTTACGAACTCTGTGTGACCCCATGTGTTGTGAGTAAACGCCAATTACATTTTGGCGTAGTCGGCATCTTACGAACTCTGTGTGCCTGGCCATGTGCTTAGATTGTTTCCCATGTGTTGTGTGGGAGTGCCCTGAGTGCCATGTACGCCAATTACATTTTGGCGTAGTCGGACAGTTTACGAACTCTGTGTGCCTGGCCATGTGCTTAGAGAGTTGCCCATGTGTTCTGAGGGAATGCCCTGAACGCTAGTTCCATCTGGCGTAATGTTGCAGTTTATGTAGCCTGTTAGACCTATTGGCTTGAACAGTTGCAGCGTGAGGAGATTGTATTACATCATGGCATTTGGTTTATTCAGGGTGGAAGGAATGGTTTTCATCTTGGTGTTTAAACTGTCAGAGTTGAAGGATGGCATTACATGAGGAAGCCAGTTACATCTTTGTGATGGTCCAATTGTATAAATGTGTGTAAAAAGTGCTTTTAAATTGCCCATTAAATTGCTTGCTGCATCTGCTTATGCTGTGCAATGTGAAATGTGTTCATTTTAATATGATCTGTGGAGTTCTGTGAATATAGCTCCTTGTAAATATGGCTTTAGAATAGCGCCATTTTAATGTGCCTTGTGAGGTGCATGTTCTCATGTTGATCTGCTGTGTTGCTTGTGAATGGTGCTTTGAATATATTACAAGCGTGTCATTTTTTGAGTTTGTTTATTGTCTTGTAAATATGGCTTTGGAATAGCGCCATTTTAATGTGGCTTGTGAGGTGCAGGTTCTCATGTTGATCTGTTGTGTTGCCTGTGAATGGTGCTTTGGATATATTCTTTGTGAAAAGCGTGTTGTTTTTTGAGTTTGTTTACTGTCTTGTAAATATGGCTTTAGAATAGCGCCATATTAATGTGGTTTGTGAGGTGCATGTTCTTATGTTAATCAGTTGTGTTCCTTGTGCATTGCGCCTTGGAAATGTTGTTTGTGAAAGGCTTGTCTTGTAAATATGGCTTGTAAATAGCGCCATGTGGTCATGGCTTGGACAGGGCATGTTCTCATTACGTTTGGCAGGAGAGAGCTGGTTCTTTCTCGGGTGCTTGGGGATAACGTTTTTGAAAATATGTGTACGTGTCATTTGTAAACGTGAAGAAATGTGCTAATGATTTTCCCATGTATAAATGGACGTTGGGAAATGTTTCCATTTGAGCTGCCAAAGGGTTAATATCTTGAGTTGAGGTGGCAGCCTTTATTTTTTACATGCTGTCAACATGCATGGTTATCTGACCTGACTATAAAAGTCAGTGAATTATTTTAAGGATTTTTGATGGTTTGATTTTGACTTTTTTTTTTTTTTTGGTTCCTTGGTCAGCCTATGTGCTTTGTCAGTTTCTTGACGGAAAGGTAACATCTTGTGTTTTGAGAAGAGTTCTGTTCATTTCACATTCCTTTTGAAATGCGTCTACGTATTTGTGTGGGTTCACTTTGGAACTGAAGTGTTTATAAATCAACCAGTGAATTACGGAGAAAGCTGTTCTTTTAAAATGAGAGAAATGTTGATAAAATATAGCCCGTTAGAGTGCACGCTGCGAGCTGTTTTCATTAATTATTTCTGTGAGGGGTTTCCATCTAGACAGGAATGTGATGGTTGCAATAATAATAGGTTTAGAATAATAAATCTTGCCCGACAGTGCGTGGTAACATGTGCTTTTAATTAGTGTGAGGCAACCATATGCTTTTGAATAAAAAAGTTAAAATGTAACATTATTATTTTCCCAAATGTGAATTAAAATGTATGCTTTTATAAATGTGTCATCAAAAAATGTGAACTTAAATATAATGTTGAAATGAATATGCATTTTATGCTGTTTTACAAATTATTTCTTTTTGACAAATGGGCCATGTTAATTCGTTTCTCAAATGCAGAATGTATATAATTTGGTGTGCAAAAGATAGTTGCCCCTTTTAAATAAGTGCTCATATTTTTAAATGTTTTGTGGACAAACGTCTTTTTAAAAAAATGTGGATCTTTTTTAATTGGCAATACACTGTAACAGAATTGTTTTTTATTAATATTAGCCTCCGTTAGTTTGAGAATCAGGCCATGAGAACAGGCAAAAGGAATTTGTTTTTTGACCTTGGCAGCCCAGCTGGTCTGCGCAGACGAACTTTTTTTCATTCTGCAAGTTTCGATCACGTCGCAGTGTGTTATGATGGGCTACAATCCAATTTTCTTCCGCGCACGGCTTGTTTATTTAAGGGCGGGGTGGCCTGGGCTTCTCTGACCATGGAAATTGGGAGGCTTGCAGTGCCCTGCTGATGCTGTCATCATTTGGCAGTGTTACAATTTTTTTTTCACACTGTAGCATGACTCTTGCCCAGAAGGGTGGGACTGGCTTAGTTAGGATTAGGGTATGTTAGGCCCCACTCAATGTTACTAAAAGTTAAATTTTGAATGTTTTTAATTAATTAGGATATTTTCTTTTCAATAATGAAAGGCACCCGGGGTGCTTTTTAAATGGAAAATTTTATTTTACAAGAATAATGATACTTTTTCTCTGGTTTCTAGGATTGCTGCAGTTGGGGTGCGTGCGTGCATCTGCCCACTCCCTTTATTTGTTTTAGCTTTTTATTTTCATGTTATTATTTTAGTTTATTGTTTTGGATGATGGAACCAGACCAGACCAGACCAGACCAGACCGGGTGATGGATGGCCACATTGGAGGAAGTATCCAGGATGCAGGGTGGTGGCCTACACTGAAGAATTTGGACATTAAATAATCCCTTGGACAATCAGGCCCCACTTTTAAAGCAAAAAAACGTGTCACCTATTGTGACTAAGTTATTTAATTCCTTGGCCTGCAATACTACAAGCAGGCCCCACTTTTGAAAAAAAATGAAACCCAAACATGTTTTATTTGTTACAGGATTGTAAAAGGACTTGATTCATAATCCCTTGTACAAGCAGGCCCCACTTTAAAAAAAAATATGTCACCTATTATAGTTTTTCCGAATGAAGGACTTTTTTCAATGATGGCGCACACATGTGCTCCACTGTGTGATTTAAGCTTGATGTTACACTAGTAATCTTGTAGACTGGGGTTGTAGTTTTTTACTGTTCTTGCATTTTCACCTTAATTGATCAAAGGGTGGTTACCTTACAATTTAGATGGTTCTGGGTGGTGTGTCTTTTAGTATGATTATGTGTTAATGTTTATCCAGACCTTGCAACAGTTTGTCATGTTCATTTCTCAGATTTCACCTTAAATTGACTAATGTCAGCAGGTAGGCCTCATTTAGGCCTATTGTTATTTTCATCTCACATATTAGCACCTACACCAATAGTTTCATGAGTCATCATTAGCTTAAGTTGCCTATAGTACGTAAGGCTCATTTAGGCCCTTTCTTGTTCTCTCATTAGAAGTTGAAACACATTTAGTTTTTAAGTTCACAACTGTAGGTAGGCCTCATTTAGCCTTAAGTTGTCCGAAGTAGGCCCATTTAGGCCCCTTGCTGTTTTCATTCAACACATAAGTCCCTACATCATTAGATTTCACCAGTTATCATTAGAAGTTGAGGCACATTTAGTTTGAGGATGCTTTGGTTAGTTTCTTTCGTTATCAGATCCAATCTCAGATATGTTTCAGCATTCAAGTCAAGGGTGCTTTGATTTGTTTTTAGGTTTCTATTCCCTACAATTGAGTTTCAGGTGGAATTTCCTTGAGTTGTCATTGTTTTTAGGGAGTTTTTTAGGTTTTGATTTGTTGATAGATTGTGTTGATGTTTGTTTATTTAGATGTTATTGTTTGTCAGATGTTCGCAAGATAAGGATCTAAGGGTGGATGGCAGGGATATTTAGCAGTGATATAGATCTTAATCTTGCTCACATCTAGGATAGGTATTTTTAGCCTATGTTGATAGATTGTGTTGATGTTTGTTTGTTTGGATGTTATTGTTTATATAGATGCTCGCATGATAAGGATCTAAGGGTGGAATGTTATGGCAGAGTTTTTGGCTTTACTTAGAAGTGATATAGATCATTAATCCTGCTCGCATCTAGTATAGGTATTCTTAGCCTGTGTTGGCCCTTTTAAGCCCTTTTTCTAGACCTAGAAGAGGATAGCTGCTTAATATGCCTTTATTCTTGACTTTAACCTGTCTATTGCCTATTGGCTTTGACATATTAGACATATTGGTATGGTTCATGTAGGTATTCTGACAGAGCTAAGGAGCATTTCACCCCTTTCAGGCCTAAAGCTAGAGAGACTCCATCTTGATGGAAGCAGAGAGGCTTTCTAGGGCAAAAGTAATGTTTATAGTTAAGGCTGTTGTTCGCTTGGAGAGAACCGGTTCAGGCTGGCCCTTATCGAAAGAATGTATTTTTCCCCACTCCGAAGACACAACTTCAGGCTGGCCAGCTGGGAACGTGTCCTTGGTACGGGGAGGTACAAGAATTTGGTGGGCGGCAGGTTACTGGCCGTAGCTTTCCATGAAAGGACAAGCATCCATATTAGCGAGCTACAGGAGAGGAGGAGTGTTCATTCCAGCTTGTGTGCAAGTCAGTTCAGTTCTGGAAGTCAGTGCAGCGTGGTGTGCAGTTCAGCGTGGTGCTCAGACCAGCTTGGAGCACAGGACTGCAGGGAGCCCAGAACAACTTGGAGCTCCAAATAGCTTGCAGAGAGAGAGAGGATGTCCGCTGGGAGCTGCAGAATAGAGTGCAGTTCTTGAATGGAGAAAGAAGGCAGACGATTACTGAAGATGAGGAGAGAGGAAGCAGTGAAGGCTGTCAGCTGGAGCAACTGAACCAGAGGCGTGGTGATGTGGTGAAGGAGGGAGAGACAGAGAGAGCCCTAATCCCACCAGAGGCAGAGAGAGAAATCTTCCTTCTAATAGGTGAGGTAGTCTGAATTAGTTACACTTACACTTTCTAATCTTTTCCTTTTCAGTGGAGTGTTCCTGTTATGTTTAATCCTTCTCTTTCAAGTGGTGTGTTCTACCTATAGTCTTTGTCAGTTACATATCTGTATATGTGTTTCTTATTAGTGTAATAATAAACATCCCCATAACTACAGTGCTTGAGTTCTTTTATGATAAAGTTATCCTGGCTTCAAGCCAGTTGCTGTTGAGCCACTGATGGATCAAAAAAGGGGGGTAGGAGCGCTTAAATCAGAGAACAACTCTAGCACATAGTGTGTATATCTTTGTCCTCATATTGTAAGAATAATCTTTCCTGGTAAGTATTGCTGTTTGAACAGATGCTACCCCTGATCAGGTAAGTAATAGTGAGGGAGAGAGGAGACTTGCAACCAAGGGACTAAGTTAGTACACCATCCTATAATAAATGTCCCCAGTTTATAACTAACTGGTGTGTAATCCCTATTCTTGTTCACTAAGGGTAAACATAGCTCCTAGGTAATTGCTGCATGAATGGATGAGTAATCCCAATCAGGTGAGTGGTGATCACATAAATAGGGAGTGAGTGAACCTTTGATGCCAAGAGCAGAGAGTACATTAAATAATCTGGACCCACATCTAAAGTTATTATTGTAGTTTCATCCCGAGTAGACAGCTGAGATAATATCCCAATATATATATATATGTATAGGTGTTCATAGGAATGTGGTCGTCGTTTGACACGCGGCGTTAATGAGAGCACTGGGGAGGATTACCAGTGTGTAAAGCCACCGGATTGTGGTAAAAGATTAAATGAGAGCGGTAAGAGGGAGATTACCGTGTATGTTTCGCAGGATCGCGAACGCTGGAAAAGGGAGAGCACTGGGGCTGCAGACCCACGTGTGTAGACGCACCAGATTGTGTGTCAGATCTGCCCTAGGGTAGAACGGTCTGGGTCGAGGCGACCGCGAGGCCAACTGATGTGAATAAGTGTAGTGTATGGATATCCCTAGTAATATTCTTAGTATCCCTATAGATTTAGTGGTGTTCTTAATAATATGAGCTTGTATATTGCGAGTTCCCTATCCTCAGGTAGGTACCAGGTGCCTGGATAGGTGGTCCTGAGGACGGAAGGTGAGTACGTTTTGGCTGGGTCATAGGGGCCCCTGGGGGCTGATCCCATCTAAACAGAAAATCCAGCCATTACACGCCCTCATATCGCCCTCACTCTATCGCTCTCTCTCCGTCTATCTATCTATCTATCTATCTATCTATCTATCTATCTATCTATCTATCTATCTATCTATCTATCTATCTATCTATCTATCTATCTATCGCCCTCACTCTATCGCCCTCACCCTGTCTATCTATCGCCCTCACTCTGTCTATCTATCGCGCTCACTCTATCTATCTATCTATTGCCATCACTCTATCTATCTGTCTATCGCCCTCACTCACTCTATCGCCCTCACTCTATCTATCGCCCTCACACTATCTATCGCCCTCACTCTATCTATCTATCGCCCTCACTCTATCGCTCTCACTCTATCTATATATCCCCCTCACTCTATCTATCGCCCTCACTCTATCTATCTATCTATCTATCTATCTATCTATCTATCTATCTATCTATCTATCTATCTATCTATCTATCTATCTATCTATCTATCTATCTATCTATCTATCTATCTATCTATCTATCTATCTATCTATCCTATCTATCTATCTATCTATCTATCTATCTATCTATCTATCTATCTATCTATCTATCTATCTATCTATCGCCCTCACTCTATCTGTCGCCCTCCCTCTATCTATCTATCGCCCTCACTCTATTTATCTATCGCCCTCACTCTATCTATCGCCCTCACTCTATCTATCGCCCTCACTCTATCTATTGCCCTCACTCTGTCTATCGCCCTCACTCTATCTATCTATGTTATGTTATGTTATGTTATGTTATGTTATGTTAAAATTTGGTAGAGCGCAAACAGCTGCCCCAGCAAAGGGGCGTCCCGGCGCTGGAGAACCACATAAACTCCATAGGGGACAGAAGCAAGAGGCAGGGGACCTAAAGGGGAGGAAATAGGTGGGTTTTAATGGCTCTCCGGAAGGCAGACAGATTTTCCAGGGATTTTCCTGGGGTCAGTTATGACCATTATCCCACTTTCACGCTTTTAGGCGACTTGAATCTCTATTTGGAATCCTGTACGGACCCTCACAACATTAGCTTTCAACAGTCGCTAAGTATCTTTGGTCTCTCCCAGCTCATTACTACCTCGACACACCAGGCTGGCCACTCGTTAGACGGTATTTGCTCTAACCTGACAACCTTAATTACGTCCCCCCCGATCCCTCAAATTTGGACCGACCACTGTTTTATCCCTTTTGCTATAAAGGAAAAACCTTCTATGTCTTCTAGCGCCAAACATTCCCCCCCTTCTTTCTCCACCAATTGGAAGAAAGTGGCTGAACGTATCAAGTCAGAGCCCCAGCCCCTGGCCCCGGCCCCCATACTAGTCGGAGATGTAACGTCAGACTCTCGCAATTTCCACATCTGGATTGACCAAATTGTCTCCGACAATTCTGGTCCAAACGCCCATCATCCAGCCCGCCGTCAAAGAAAGCCCAATGCTCCCTGGTACACCCAGTCCCTCACTGAAATCCACCTCCTTTGTAGAATCCAAGAAAGGAAATGGAGAAAAACCTATGATGAAGCCTCAAGACTACTTTACATACAGCAGAGGAAATTATACCTCTCTAGCATCAAGGCCGCCAAAAAGGAATACTTCATCAAAGCCATAGATGATGCCCAACAAAAACAGCAAACTGTCTTTTCCATAGTTAAGTCCTTTACCCATCCTAAAGCCCTCGTACCCGAAATTCCCCCATCCCAAATCTTATGCAATCAAATTGCTGCCTATTTCATAGATAAAATTGCTAACATTCAGAAGGATTTCCCCCAACCCATAATCACTACCCATGAAGCTGTTACTAATTCATTCACCCTGGGCAGTTTTCCACAAATCTCCCTTCAACAAACTCAGAAGGCAATCCTTGCCTGTAAATCAGGAGCTCCTACGGACTCATGCCCCCCTAGCATTCTTCACCATCTCATCGAAGCTGTTAATCCTACAATTAATGCCATCATTAACGAATCCCTTGGTTCAGGTACTGTACCCGATGATTGGAAAAAGGCCATTGTAAAGCCCCCAATGAAGAAGCAGAACAAATCCCCCACTGATCTCACTAATATGCGCCCGATCTCGTTATTACCCGCCTTAGGTAAAATCACCGAGCAATTAGTGTATGGGGAGTTAAAAACCTTTGTAGAGAACAACCATATTCAGCACCCACAACAATCAGGTTTCCGCCCCGGCCACTCCACCGAGACTGCCCTGATAGAATTATCGGACTCCATTAAGTTCTTGCAGGATGAGGGGAGACAGGTTGTACTCATCCTGCTTGACCTAACAGCTGCATTCAACACCATCTTGCACGCCATTCTTATTAACAGAATGCGCGAGATTGGTGTGGCAGACACTGTGTTGGCATGGATAGTTTCGTTCTTATCCAACAGATCTCAAACGATATCACTAGGCCCCTACCTATCCAGTGAAAGATCTATCACATCAGGAGTCCCCCAGGGGTCCGTGCTTAGTCCCCTCTTTTTTAACATTTATATGGCCCCCCTTCTTGCAGTGATTGAATCTCACGGAATCCTCGTTACATCGTACGCTGACGACACTCAGCTGGTCGTCACTATTGATAAAAAATGTATTGATGCAGAACTTAGATTCCAGAATTGTCTCTCTGAGGTCTTTCTATGGCTGAACAAAAATCATCTTAGATGCAACAGTGCTAAGACTGAAATAATACCTCTTGGAAAAGACCTATCCTTCCGCCCAAAAGACTAGTAGCCTAAAAATTCAGAAGCCCCCCCGAGCGCTGTTTCCTCGGCACGTAACCTTGGCATTCAATTTGACACATCCCTCTCCTTCGATGATCATGTCCGTATCACTGCCGGGTGTTGTTTTAGTCTCATCAGACAACTGAAGAAATTCTTTGACTTCCTCCCCATTGCAGCCAGAAAATCAGTCGCGGTCGCTTTAATCCTTTCCCGACTTGATTATTGCAATGGACTAATGGCAGGAGTGAAGAAGTCTACCCTTAGGAAACTCCAAAGCGTTCAACACGCCGCGGCCAGACTTGTGCTCAAACTCCCCAGAAGGTCCTCTGCCTCTGCAGCCCTCAACGCCCTATATTGGCTACCACTCCACAAAAGAATTTTGTTTAAACTTCTGCTTACTGTATTCAAAGCCACTAGGAAATCAGGCCCCCTCTACTTCTCCAAGCGTTTCACTTACTACACCCCTACACGCTGTCTAAGATCCTCAGGAACCAATCTTGTCATAATTCCAAGGTTCAAGCTAAAAACTAAGGGGGGAAAACCCTTTTCCTTCCTAGCGACCAGAGCCTGGAACAGCCTTCCTGTTAATCTCAGGCTAGTTGAAACTGAGTCCCACTTCAGAAAACTTCTGAAAACCTGGGTATTCCAATAGTCTGACGCCTCGGTCCTAGCAGCTATATAATCCATCTTATCACCACGTTTTTATCCTCTGTACGCTCAGCGCCAAGATGCTCCTTCCGGAGCGATAGTCGCGCTCTATAAATTTCCATAAATATCAAATATCAAATAGGCAGGTTGTTCCAAAGTTTGGCTCCTAGCACTCTAAAGGAGCGTCTGCCAGTGCGAGCCAACTTTGTGAGAGGAACCGTCAGTAGTTGTTGGCCTAGTGAGCGCAGATTGCGCTGTGGTACATAAGGAATAAGGAGTGGCCGGAGAAGTTCTGGGCATCCAGTCTTAAGAATTTTAAAGGTCATGACGAGAGCTTTAAACTGGATTCGAGACTCGATAGGTAGCCAATGCAGTTTTCGTATTGTGGCTTTGGCCGAGCACCTGCGGGGAAGTCCGACCAAGGTTCTTGCAGCGGTGTTCTGCACGCGTTGCAGACGCGCTATCTCTGCTTTGTTGGCGCCCAAGAGTAAGACGTTAGCATAGTCTAGACGGGACAGAATTGTGGCTTGAATGATCGTTTGACGCACCTTGGGATCCAAGAAGCCAATTATGGGATTGAGACTCCTCATCAGGCCCACACAGGTGGCCGCTACTCTTTTTGTGTGGGTCTGGAAGTTGAGTGATGAGTCCATCCAAACGCCCAGATTCTTGACCACGGATTTGGGGATTGGTGTTCTTTCCAAGGAGCAGCACCTCCGTCTTGCCTGCATTAAGCTGCAGGCAGTTATCTGTCATCCATTAGGCTACAGCAGCCAGCCCATCCCTGAACCTTGCTGCAGAGATAGAGGTACCCTCGGTAAGAGTGATAGGCAGCTGTGTGTCAGCAGCGTATGACACCAGCGAGAGGTCCGATTCTCTGGCTACAGCCACGAGCGGTTGTACATATAGGTTAAAGAGGGATGGGCTGAGTACAGAGCCCTGAGGGACTACCTGTCCTCCAGAAAGGAACGGAACCATTCCAAAGCACGGTCCGCGATACCTGCAGTAGCCAGACGATTCAGCAGAATGTTATGGGATACCGTGTCAAAGGCCGCGCTGAGATCCAATAGGATCAGCGCAGCACTTTGGCCGGCATCAAGTATCGCCCGGAGATGTTCTGACGTGGCTAGGAGGGCAGACTCAGTGCTGTGGCCTGGCCTAAAACCGTTTTGAGATGGATCTAAGGTGTTGTTTAGATCCATGTGTTTGGACAGGGTGATGTTTACGTGGGCCTCTGCGAGTTTGGATATCCATGGGAGCAATGAAATGGGTCTGAAGTTCTCCGGTTTGGAGGGATCGAGAGACGGTTTTTTAATGATGGGAGAGACCCAAGCTTGCTTCCAGGCAGTCGGAACCGTGGCCGAGGAAAGGATAGGTTCATTATATATGCTAGGGAGGGAAGTAAAAAATCCAGAGATTCCATGAAGTGGGCCGGTCTCATAGGGTCTGCAGGGCAACCAGACTTGACTTTCCTGCAAAGTACAGTCAGGTCTTCGTGAGAGATTTCAGGTATTTGCACCAGCTTGGTGCCTTCATTGATGGATAGGGGAGAGTTGAAAGATGTAGCAGAGTGGTGTGGGAAGGATTTGTAGATGTTTTGTACTTTGTCAACAAAAAAAGAAGCACGATCTTCACATTGCTGTGCTGACATGGAATGTGAGGCAGAAGATCTGCTACTCTGCAGCTCTTCTACAAGTTTGAACACAACTATAGAGGGGTTTGGACTAGAATTAATTTATTCAGCATAGAAGGCGGCCCTAGCGGAGCAAATAGCTTTGTGATAAAGCTTTTGTTTGAGACGATAGACAGATTTGTCTTTGTTACTGTATTCTCGTCTCCATGCCCTTTCGGCTATCTTGCAGTCCCTTTGCATGTCTTTCAGAGTGTTATTATACCAAGGGTTGGAGGGGGAGCCGCGTCCCTTGGTCCATTTGAGAGGTATAGGGATGTCTAATCCTTGAGTGATCCAGTTATGAAAAGCAACATATGTGGTGTTTATGTTTGTATGTGCTTCTTGATGGAATTCTCCTTAAGTGGCATGTAGGTCACTAATAGAGAGTTTGTGCCATGCTCTTTTGAGGTGACGGGAAGGTTCAACCCTGTTGAACGCCTCCTTAATCAATATAGTGAATTTGATTAAGTGATGGTCCGTCCAATCCATGGGTTTGGGCACCTCTGTTATAGTCTCCGGGAGGTTAGTAAAAACAGGGTCTAGGATATGACCAGCCGAGTGGGTGGCATCCTAAATCAGGGGGCAGAGTTGTAGGGCTGACAGGTCGGCCAGAAGATTTTTAATAGTGGGATCTTGAATCCGGTCGAAATGAAGGTTTAGGTCTCCTAGTATAGTGAAGTTAGCCGAGCTCACTACCAGGGAGTTTGCTACTTCAAGGAGAGCTTCTGTGAACTTAGATGAAGGACCGGGGGGCCGATAAATATAGAGGCCAGATAGAGAGAAATGAGAGCCCGCTGTGATCTTAAAGCGAGCACTTTCACAGTTCGGGATAGGTTCTTTAATGAATGAGCACAGAAATTGCTTTCTGTATATGACAGCGATGCCACCACCTTGAGTGTCTCTATTTATCGATTTCATGTGACAGCTCTCTGGTAGCGCGCTGTCGGTAATACTGGTCATATCGTCATGTAGCCAAGTTTCACAGATGAAGAGGATGTCAGGTTTTTCTTCAGATAGGAGGGTGTTAACCTCTTGGTGGTGCTTACAGAGTGACCTCACATCAAGTTGTAGGATAGTGAGGGGGATAGGTTTGTAAGCAGCTGAAAGGCGCTTAGGAAGACAAGGGTTGGGTGTGGAGAAATGACATGACTTACAGTGAAGGTATGTCTGTCCGAGATATCCCGATATCATTTCGCAGTTCCTCCTAGGGTTCAGGGTGATAAGGAAGTCTGTATCATAGCGATGGACTTCCCAGGTAGTTTGACCAGGGGGACAGGCGAGAGGCGATGTCTTGGCGATGACGGGCGCAGACGGGCTTGCCTTAGGCGCGCCTTTGGCGCAAAAACGGCACGCCCGCTGCGCCCGTCCGCTGCGCGTACGGTGAATGCACATGTTATCAAGGAGGTGAGAAGGGTGGGGGGCATGGCCTCCGAGTGGGCGTGGCCTCGCGGCTCGCCGTCAATGGTGGCGGGGAATGTTTGTAGGTAGGGTCCGCGACCAGCGTTCACTCGGCTGTGCGGTGTGCTCAGAAGACAGAGTCCTGAGGTCCCAGAACAAAGTGAGTGCTTTTAACATCAGCAATTTAACGTGACATATACATTTTAAAATACAACCAAGAACTCCCGGCTTCCGCCTCAGGAGGATACGTGCTTCTATCTGCAGGCGCTTGTGATCAGCGTTTTTAAGCAGGGCAGGGCGGGGGGCGTGGCCTCCGAGTGGGCGTGGCCTCGCCGCTCGCCCTCAATCGCGGCGGGAAATGTTTGTAGCTAGGGTCCTTGACCAGCGTTCACTCGGCTGTGCGGTGTGCTCAGAAGACAGAGTCCTGAGGTCCCAGAACAAAGTGAGTGCTTTTAAAATCAGCAATTTAACGTGACATATAAATTTTAAAATACAACCAAGAACTCCCGGCTTCCGCCTCAGGAGGATACGTGCCTCTATCTGCAGGCGCTTGTGATCAGCGTGTTTAAGCAGGGCAGGGCGGGGGCTTGTCCTCCAAGTGGGCGTGGCCTCGCGGCTCGCCGTCAATGGCGGCGGGAAATGTTTGTAGCTAGGGTCCGCGACCAGCGTTCACTCGGTTGTGCGGTGTGCTCAGAAGACAGAGTCCTGAGGTCCCAGAACAAAGAC
Organism: Lissotriton vulgaris; assembly: GCF_964263255.1. Classification (NCBI taxonomy): domain Eukaryota; kingdom Metazoa; phylum Chordata; class Amphibia; order Caudata; family Salamandridae; genus Lissotriton; species Lissotriton vulgaris. Next base: position 165,056,824 of record NC_141689.1, read on the forward strand.
CTCACTCTATCTATCTATCGCCCTCACTCTATCGCCCTCACTTTATCTATTGCCCTCACTCTATCTCTCTAGCTATCTCCCTCACTCTATCTCTCTATCTATTGGCCTCCCTCTATCTCTCTATCTATCGCCCTCCCTCTATCTATCATCCTCCCTCTATCTATCTATCGCCCTCCCACTATCTATCTATCGCCCTCACTCTATCTGTCTATCGCCCTCACTCTATCAATCTATCGCCCTCACTCTATCTAACTGTCTATCGGCCACTCTTATCTATCGCCCTCACTCTATCTATCTATCGCCCTCACTCTATTTATCTATCGCCCTCACTCTATCTATTGCCCTCACTCTATCTATTGCCCTCACTCTATCTATCGGCCTCACTCTATCTATTCATCGCCCTCACTCTATGTATCGCCCTTACTCTATCTCTCTATCTATCTCCCTCACTCTATCTCTCTATCTATCGCCCTCCCTTTATCTATCACCCTCCCTCTATCTATCTATCGCCCTCCCTCTATCTATCTATCTCACTGACTTTATCTATCTATCGCACTCACTCTATCTATCGCATCACCACAGCATCACTCAGCACCACCACAGCATCACTCAGGGGCACCACTACATCACTATGCGCTACCACAGCATCCCTGAACACCACAGCATAACTCGTCGCTACCACAGCATCAATCTGTGCAACCATTCTTCAACAACAACTGGTTCAAATATGTTCTCTCAATGTTTCAAGCTTTATTACAAATGTCACACAAAGTTTAATATTTCACTTCTGTTCTTGGATTTTCGTCACAATAAAATACACTGAACATAATCTTCACAAAAGTTATTTACAAAAGTTTAAGCTATTGCCATTATAAATTACAATAACTTTTATTTAAGTATTAATATTTTTTTCAACTAAAAGCCATTGTTATTTGTAATAGCAATACATCTAAGTCACATAAATACAACACATATTGCATTACAAATGCTGTGGGTGTCACATTTGCAAAAGTTATAACTTTTGGCATTGTAAATGACAAAGCTATTAATTTCGCTATTTTCAAAAGCAACATATGAATACAAAATTTGTCATTTAAAATACCAATAGCTCAAACTTTCCTACTGCGAGACCTATTGCATTGCAAATAGCCCTCACTCTATCTATCTATCGCCCTCACTCTATCTATCTATCGCCCTCACTCTATCTATCTATCGCCCTCACTCTATCTATCGCCCTCACTCTATCTATCGCCCTCACTCTATCTATCTATCGCCCTCACACTATCTATCTATCGCCCTCACTCTATCTATCTATCGCCCTCACTCTATCTTTCGCCCTCCCTCTAGCTATCTATCGCCCTCAATCTATCTATGGCACCACCACAGCATCACTCAGGGGCACCACAGCATCACTATGGGCTACCACAGCATCACTGAATGCCACAACATCACACCACAACATCACTCAGCGCCACCACAGTATCAATCTGTGAAACCATTCAACAACAACTGATTCAAATATGTTCTCTCAATGTTTTAAGCTTTATTACAAATGTCACAAAAAGATGTTAATATTTCACTTCCGTTCTTGGATTTTCGTCACAATAAAATACACTGAACATAATCTTCACAAAAGTTATTGACAAAAGTTTAAGCTATTGCCATTATAAATAACAATAACTTTTATTTAAGTATTAATTAATGCAAAAAATTAAAAGCCATTGTTATTTGTAATATCAATACATCTAAGTCACGTAAATACAAAACATGTTGCATTACAAATGCTATAGGTGTCACATTTGCAAAAGATAAAAGTATTGGCATTGTAAATGACAAAGCTATTCATTTCGCTATTTTCAAAACCAACACATAAATAAAAAATGTGTCACTTACAAGACCAATAGCTCAAACTTTCCTAATGCGAGAACTATTGCATTGCAAATGCTTGTTTATGAATTGGAATGTGATTTGAGAAGGCAGGCATAATCATTTCTTCGCCATGTGGGCACTCCCTAACAAATTCTGGTGGCCAGTCTTTCTCAGCTAGAAGGATATCATAGCCTTTAGATAGCTTCTCCCAAAAGAGACCTCTTATTTTCCTAGTTTTGTCCTCTTCTATACGTAATGTTATTTCATATAATGTATGGGTTACACTAACTCTGGTGTCTGCATTTTCCACCTGAATGTACTCATTTGTGTCCACTGTCTCCAGAAGATTTATCAGGATATTGCGAGCTATGGTCACTTCTGCTGCACTGTCTAGCATTGTCTTGGCCCATTCTCCGTCCTTGAGTTGTGTCCTCAGGATCCTCGGCATGTTTTATCTTTATGCAAGCTACCTTCTTTTTAGAAAATTGTGATTTTTTACTTTGATGAGCAGGTTCCTTGTCTTTCGACTTGACGTGCTCTTCTTTATGTTCTGACCGTCCTCTCCTCTTCTTTCTGATTTCTGTGAGGAAGTCTGAAAAAAGATCGAGAGGGATGTGTATCATTATCTTGATATCTGTCAGGGTTTCTCAAATTATCCCTATTTCTGAGGTTATATCTCTTTTCAGAGGGCTCCCTTCGGGGAGACTTGTCTCTCTGTTGAGGAGATCTTCCTCTGGGTTGAGAATATTTTTCTCTAGGAAGAGTTTGTTTATTACTCTCCCACTTCTTTTTTGGAGTAGTGAGATTATTCTTAATAAAAGTTTTTCAGGATTTTCTGTTAGTTGTGGTTTTAGTGGTTTCCCACTCAAACTATCTCTACCTTATTCTTCATAGCACTTTTCAATTATTCTGGCAGGTTCAAAAGGCTGGTCTGCTATTTCTGTTTCTTTTAATTTTTGGCGGCAGGTTGTACCGTCACTTGTCAATTGAACTAATTGTCTATATGCTTTTGGTAATTGTTTTAGCTGAGCTAAAAGTTCTCTGTCTGACATTTCTTCAATGTCCGGATGTGGTGTATAGCTGGCTAGAACCGGCCATATAGCGCCTGGTCTACCTAGTCGACCGAGCCTGGTAATGTGATTTTGATGTTTTAGGGCGCCATTAAACCAGAGCTGATGCTCCTGGTAAGTTAGTGAAATTTCAACGTCCTCGAAAGGAACGTATTGCGATGGAGGTTCCTCTGTTTTGTAGTAGTGGAACTCGTGTGTCACAACATTTGCTGCTGGAAAAGTTATCCATGAATATAATTCCTCTGTCTGCTGATACTCATATGCCTCTATCACAAATATAACTTTACCACCTCTCGATGATACCCCATTTTCTATACATTTTATAGTTATGGTTTTCTTTATATTTGCCGGGATGAATATAGCATCCGGGTCATTTGTTGGAGAGTTGTATCATTTAAGACTGCTTGAGTTGCTATTCTAGCACTCTCCCTTTCATCGTCACTCTCCGTCATTTTACTGACTGAAAGTTTGCAAAGCAAGTTTCAAGGAAACAAAGATTAGGTGCACAATATTTTGGAACACTGTATCCTTCAACGATGACTAAACCAACAACTAATACATAGGATTCTCCTCCTACTGTTTTGGTGGATATTAACCTTTCACCCACTCCAGACGTCTATTGGAGTTTTTACAGGAAAGGGGTCTGTGTGAAAAGCACGACTGAGTTACTCTAGTATCTAGCGTTAAATTATCGCCTTACCAAACGTTGGGGGCCATGTACTGTAGTTCCTATATTCCCAGTAGGCTCTGCGCATCGGAATAACATAAACGATAGTTTAGAGGTAGGACTGAAGTCGACTAGGTCTCTATTGAATATGTTAGACTTCATTTGTGAATGCCAGCTAGCTCAGATTTCACTAGAAACTTTCTCGAATACACAAGAAGGGATTCGTTTCTGACAACCATATAACATGACAACTTTGTTCCCCAAGAATAAGGAATGTATCTCCAGAGTCGCGGAAACAATAGATGGCTATTTCACTCAGTCAATCGTGCATGCTTAGTTTCACCAGAAGTGCAGAGAAATAGAGAGACGGGCGTTTTCAATAAAAAGGTTATTTATTGAGCAGTCTTCTTTCTCATGCAAGAGAAGTGAATTGCTACAATAGCAATACTTGTCATAAAGTAAAGTGCATACAGTAAAAAGAGTATTATGAAATAATGCTGTAAAAGCATTTATATGGTTTCTAAGCCATAAAATACTTAAAATGGATAAAATACATACAATGATAAAAGATGACTAAACGTACTCAACTGGTGCTTCTAAGATACGCCTACCCCGGTGTACCTAACCTAAGCCTAGTACATGGGAAGGAGTAAGTGAGATGTAGTTTGAGTTAAATAGTTTCTGCCAAGAATCTATCCAAGAATTCTCTAAGGGTCTAATCAGCCCCGTACCTTGTTTATAGAATGTAGGAGGTCTTGTATCTCTCTCTCAGGACTCGATCTCCCAGTCACCCGCAAGGGTAGCCAGGAAACACCGGAGCTGGATTTCTCGGCAAGAGAAAAGACAGCGTCTCTCTCAGTGCGTCAGCTGGAGGGTCGGCTTCCTTCGGCACTCGCTACAGCAGGGCGTCGGGTAAGTAGTTTGTTGATCTGCTCCAAACCACTGTGTGTTTTGCTAGGGCAGATGCTGGTATATTTGTACCTGGAAGGTGCCGAGGTTGACGTCAGGTTGACATAATACATCACTGAGAACTCGCAGTTCTTTTAGGACTCCAGGAGTTCTAGCACAAATCAATACAGAAGCAGGGGAAAGTTCCGGACTGCTGGAGGTTTGGTCTCTCCAAGAACTCGTTGTGATTTCTAGGAATCTGTGGAAGTAGCCATGCCATATTTGGGCTACATTGGCTGTGTCTAAATATGGTTATGATTCTGATCCCTATATACCTGTATAAGGGCATGAATCGGGAAAATTACACTAGAGCCCTAGATTCGTCTACAACACAGTCACATGCTGCTCGCTACAGACTAGTAAGTGTCACTAGTACCTTCTCCAATCCCTATTTAATTTACTTTTAACGTGTCATGATCATGAGCCTAAGCAACCTGGTCACTAGGTTAGTGCCCTCCCACCTCTGGTTCTTTCCAGCAGCTTTAAGATCTGCTTAGAGTTTCTGGTTGCTCAAAATTGTTTTAATTTCTGATATTTATGTGTTTCCCTTGACTTCATTGATTGATTTTGCGTGCAAGAAAGTGTCACTCATAAGCAATCCGAAACCTTGGCAGCTATGCATCGCCCAGCATTCTCATCAAGACCCTGGTCCAACTGTCCCCCTGGAATCCTCCTTTGCCCTAGCATTCCACATTTCATGCCATCCTCCAACCCAACATAGAGAACAGCAGACAAGAACAAAAGTCCTACAATAACTAAAAAATAGAACGGTTTTATTTATTTCGTTTTATTAATTTAATGCATTTTCATAAACCGCAGACTTTACCCGAAGGTGTCAGAGCACTGTACAATAGAACCAGTTACGTTACATGAGAGAACTGTTACAAAAATGGAACAAACAAAAATAGCAGGCCATTGAATCAAAAACAAAAACAACAATTGATGGACAGAATGCAGAACAATGTCATATATTCACCCCAGTACAGAGATCTGGGCCTAAATCCATCGTTTTTTGCACTCCACACCACCCCAGTTCAGACATGGACATATGCAAATCAGCCGTGACTCTGTGCCTCATGGGAACAGTCCAGCCCGAACTGCCAAGCCTTGTCTTTCCTGGACCGGAATCAAGCATCCTAGGACCAGTTTCTGGCTATCAGCCGTCTTCAGCCAAGATAACTTGACTCCAGTGGTGTGGAGAGCATGGGACTCTCGTCTGACCATACCCATCCCACTCGGGGTGACAAATGCAAAAACAACAATTGATGGACAGAATGCAGAACAATTTCATACATTCACTCCAGTACAGAGATCTGGGGCTAAATCCATAATTTTTTTGCACTCCACACCACCCTAGTTCAGACATGGCCATATGCAAATCAGCCTTGACCCTGTACCTCTTTGAATCACAACAACGCAGGCAAAAGGAACACAATATCAAACACACCAAGCACAGAATGTTCAAACAAAAATATAAATATAAATGACACATTTACAATGACTAAAGAACTTCCTGGCGGGGTCTGAGAAGGAGGGAATTAGTTCTGAAAGTGTCTTTGGAATAGAAGAGATTTGAGGTCCGCTTTGAAGATCTCGATGGAGGTGATGGCAGAGAGCAAAGGAGGAAGCGAATTCCAGATTCTCACTGCATTACCTGAGAACGATTGCGCTGTCAATTCATCCCTTTTGAAGGAGCGGGGCTCAAGTAGGAACTTTTCTGCATTCCTAGAAGGTCTTGAGCCTCCAGACAATTTCAGTTTATTCGCCAGATAGCGAGGGGAGGAAGAGTGCAAAGCTTTGTGGGTGATGCATGCCGTTTTGTAAATAGCTCTAGCCTCGATGGCTTGCTCTCTGTCAATGACTATGGCCTATTTCTGCTCAACTGGCTAAAAAGAATTTGCCTGAGGGCGCTTGAGTTACACTGCAAACATTTTCAATTTCCGAATTTTTCGCAGGGGTTGTGGCTTTTCCTGACGTCGCAGTTTTGGAGTGACGTCCCTGCGGTTAGGGTGGGAGGTGCACTTGTAGAGACGTATGGTGAAGTACTAGCGTGTTTCTAAGACTAATGCATGACTAAGATCCAACAGCAAACATCTAGTAACCACTTGCAGTACCGCCAGGTCCAACGTCAGTAGGACAGAGCAGAGAGGTGCGCAGAGGTGTCACTGAAGAGTGACTTCCATAACTCTAAAGTGGGTGCTTTTTACCAGCGTGGACGTCATTTGGCGCTCCGTGTGAACGCTGGCACTGCCTTTGTAACCCCCAGCATCAGCAGTGGCAAAATCAGTGGCAAGATCCGAAGCAGCTCGCCCTGATGGACATGGGGGCTTCGCTCACCTCGTTTTTTGTCTTTTTTTTATTATACTAATAGTGAATAATAATACCTTATTCGCTATTAGTTTAATAAAAAAAAAACTTGAGTACAAATAGTTGGAATATGACTTTTCTTGGCAGCTGAGGTAAGTAAAAGCATGCTATTAAATGTATGTATGTTGTTTTGTGCGTGCCTGTAGTTTTGAGTGTGTTTATGTAAGAGAGAGTGTGTATGAGTGTGCATGTGTAGGCAGTGTGTGTGTGTATATATAAGCATATGTATGTGAGAGTGAAAGTGGAGTTTGAGAGGCTTGTAAAGTCCCTTCATTTACCCCCTGGCATTTTGGTGAATTGACGCCCATGGTTAGTGGTAATTAATTGCATGGGTGCATGGGAGGCAGGCGCGAGATTAACAGATAGCACGTGCTATCCCCAAACGTATAGCAACACTCACCAGAAGACAAGTCCATTCCACAATCAAGCATTAGGTGTTTATTCGATTAATACTGACCAATTGAATATGGCGTCATCCATGTTTTAGTACTGACGTCAGCTATTCCCAGGTCTAATGCTGAACCAATCGCGGGGTGGAATATAGTGTTGTTTGGCTTGCAGGTGGCTCTTTTGGAAACAGAGCAAATGCTTGGAGGGTGTTGTGCGTTGTCGAGCTGGGTTATTGTGGAAACTGTGCCAATCACTTGAATGTTTCTTTAAGAAGCCGTGAGAGTCTGTTCCAGGCGCCCTTCCTCAACCTATCATGTTACCCATCTTGCATTCGCCTCAGGAGCTCCCAATACATGACAATTACTCCTTTAATTGACTCCATTCGTTCCCCCAGTGCCATTCGATTGCGTTGAAGGCTGCTTCGCTCAGTTTCACCACAATCTAACATCTGAGCTGGCTGATCACGGTTGACGGATCGGCGATCGGGTTGCCAGAGCCGCCGGCTCGTGTCACGAGGTTTCCAAGAAAAGGCTGTGCATCGACCGAGGGCCGCGCGAGCCGTGTTTGCGCGATTGATGGCGACGTTCGCTCTTCCGAAGAGGCACACATCACTATGGGTTTATTGAACTCGGCATGTTCGCCCCGTCGCCCACCAGTTCACCCTGTTAGGCCGCGGGCTCTCTCTGGATAGTTATCGGACAGTGAGGCGGCGGGCAGCGATGGAGTGTCAATCAAGCTCAGGCCCGCGAGACGGGAAGATGGAACCTGTCAGTGTCAGTCACTCTCTTCGAAACACACCTGACGCCTCTCTTTACAGCGCAACAGCGTTGTCGGACTCCGTCAGAAGCATTACAACGCGCATCCCTCGGCGGAGGAGGAAGAGGGCGGCTCATAATGGTTTACATGAAATAATAACGCGAACTTGGAGTTACTGGAACCACCGTGCACCGAGTGAATGGTGTCCTATAGATCTCTGTGCCAGTTAGTGCTTTAATTCGACAGGTACTAATGGGCTTATTTACAAGCCCCTTGCGCCCCTGGTATGTCTCTTTTTCCATATTAAAAGTGACGCACCGGCGGCGCAAGGGGCTTGTAAATAGGCCCCTGAGTACCTGCACTTCTACAGTTTGAAAGGGGGAGTACCTGCACTTCTCAGCACAGCAGCAGTAGCAGTGGTACCACTGTGTTGTATTATGGTCACACCATTATGAATGAAGCAAGTTCAATTAAAAAGAAGAGTTTATTAGAAATGAATACAGAATCATAAATGGAGTCATAGTTAAAGGGATACAACACACTGCTTAATTTATAACGAAATAAGTGTCAGGGTCCTTGTTAGGAGGCCACCTCAGCTTGCACCCCCAGTTCTCCTGCCAGCGCTGCCAATGCCAGTATAACACTACTATTAACCATCACGCAGCTGGAAGTGTGACAATTCACACTATTCCGTACTCCCAAAGCTATAAGAATGGCTTGGGCAATTGACATTAGTCATATTTAGGTCGAGGATCTAAAGGCTGCGCTTGCGCAGTCTGGGGTCAGAGATTTAATGTTTCTTAGTAGTGTGGTTTAACCCGCCTCCCTGCCCCGTCTCTCCTTCATTGGCTGGCTTCCTAAACGGAGGCCAGCCATTGGAGGAGAGATGCGTCACTCTAATTTAGCCCCGTCTCTTTCGGATTCGGGGGCGTAAGTTTTGCTGTTCTTTAGACAGTGACGTAGTCTGTCACTCAGAACCACAAAACCACGCCCCCGATTCCGAAAAATTCGGAAGCTTGCGGCCGCCATTTTTTTGTCACCCGCAGTGAAGGTGAGCCGTTCCTCGTTGTTCCTCGTTGTGCTTGTGTCCTTGTGTCTGTCCCCCCCTTGCCCCCTCCTTTCGTCCCCTCTCGTGTTGCTGTTTTCTGTGCATCCCGGCTATCCCCAATTAAGATATACATGTAAGTAATTGAGTACATTAACCAGACATATGGTTTAGGTATACATCTCCCAGACCGTAAAATAAAGTAAAATGGCACAACCATTTCTTTGCACCAACTTTTATATTCACAAGTTTGCCATATTCTGAAAATTGCATCCACGAACGGCAGGAGAAACATCCCCGTTTTTTTATTAAAGGTCCCTCGCGTCTTAGCTACATAACGCGTATCTGGTCCGCTAGAGTGGCGATTGAAGTAGAGATAGGACGTGGGATCCTATAGTTGTTGTTCTATGCCCGATTGGCAACTGCCATGATGAAATAGAAATAGGATATGGAATCCTATAATTAGCGTTCTATGCACGATTATCTGCTGTCCTATTGAAATAAAAACAGGATCCTAAAGTCTGTATTTTGTACCCGATTAGCAGCCGCCATAGTGAAATATCGATGTATCTTATCCCAGCAGGCAGCAGCTGCCGGTGCAGGGCAGGGAGGCCGGAGAAACCACCACTACGGCAAACTTAATCAAAACTACGTGATTGGGATGCGCCACATCCTCCTCTCTTCTGCCTTTCGCACATGCCCTTACTTCCCTCATCATTTCTCTCCTCCTTTCCCCCTCGCGTATCTTTCTCTCCACACGCTCTCCTTTCTCCGCTGCACGGCCCTCCCTCACCCTGTTTATTCTCCCTGCTCCTTGGCCCTCTCCCCCTGGTTCCATCCTGCCCGGCCGCATCTGCCTCTCCTCAGCGCTGTAGATAGTTGGAGATTAAGGGATTTGTCCAGAATCACATATGTTGTGCAGACGCCGAGCTGGTTCCCCAGCTCCAAAGTCGCGAGCTCTGGCAGTTGCGCCACACCCTCCTCTCTTCTGCCTTTGGCCTTGCCCTTGCCCTTACTTCCCTCATCATTTCTCTCCTCTTTTCCCCCTCGCATATCTCTCCCTCTCCACGCGCTCTCCTTTCTCCGTGCATGGCCCTCCCTCCCCCTGTTTATTTTCCCTGCTCCTAGGCCCGCTCCCCCTGGTTCCACCCTGCTCAGCCGCATCTGCCTCCAGTGTTGTGCGAGGGGGTCATCAATCTTAGGGCGGACATTTGAGGGGGGCGCTTTCTGGATCTTGAGCCTGAAATACTCGCTATAAGGTACGGATCATCCAGGATGGAACAGTATTGCGAATCTTAAAATGTGACCGATATTTGATGAGCCCCACAAAGAGGAACTCTCTCACTACCTCACTCTCTATCTCAATACTTCACAACTTCACTCTCTCTCTCTAACTCACTACCTCACTCTCGCTCTATCTCACTACCTCACTCTCTCTATCTTTCTCTCACTAACTCACTTTCACTCTCTTTCACTACCTCACTCTCTCTCTATCTCATTACATCACAACCTCACTCTCTGTTTCTATCTCACTACCTCAGAACATCCCTCTCCCTCACTACCTCACTCTTTCACTACCTCACTCTCTCGGTCTCTCACTACCTCACTCTCTATCTACCTCACTCTCTATCTACCTCACTCTCTCTCCCACTACCTCACTCTCTCTCTATTTCACTACCTCACTCTCTCTCTCTATCTCACTACCTCACTCTCTCTCTATCTCACTACCTCACTCTCTCTCTGCTAATGCAATAGGTCTCGCATATGCAAGCAATTAAGCTATTGCCAATATAAATGACAATGCCATTTTTTAGGGACACAAAAAAAAAATAATAATGAGCAATGCCAATAGCTCTACCTATAATATTGCCGAGACCATTGCATTGTAAATGCTTGTTATGAATATTGGATTCATAAACAGCTGTTTCTGTGCTCATCTCTAAATTAGACAAACACTGCCGCCATGTGGCAGACTGTAACATGCACTGGTGTTGACAATTATGTGGACACCACCAGCTCAAATTAAGCACTGCTCTGTGCACTCCAGCCTTGTAAAGTATTGGCCATTTGGCAGCATCCATTGCAAACTTGGATCACAATGCTGATAGATGTAGTTATGATAACTTATCAACCTTTGGAGATAATGTGCATTTGTGGAGCACACATTCAAGACACAGGGGTCGCGTGGTGCAGATGAGAGATGTTTATTGCTACCCACCTCAACGGTATTCACTTCATCGAGTGGACAGGCATGTCAGAAGCTTTTGTGGGTCCGGGTCACAAACGTCCCTAGGGACACATTAGGAGACTCCTTCAGATGATATTGTTGCTTGGTGTCGGATGAAGATGCCTGCCTCATTGTGACTATGCCACAAAAGCAAACCAGGTCTGATCTGTGTTATATAAACATTTTAAAGATATCCCAGGCTGGGGCAAACAACTCTGGTGCCTCCTCCTTTTTGAGCAATGGTTTAAATTCAAAGCCCTCTGTGCCATTTTAAAAGTGGTGGGGCAGAAAGCTTTGAGCTGAATACAAAGTTCAAATGAACCTTAATCAAACATGGTTGGGGGGCAGGCTGCTGGGTTTTTTTTTCTCCCCAGCAGGAACATCTGAGGGAAAAGTGGTTAAAAATGATGCCTTTTCAGCATATCTTTCAAGAAAGCATTTTTTTAAAACTTGACTTACAAAGACTCATCACTCTCCCTGCAGTCACGCAGACACATCACTCACCCAGCATTCACCTAGACACATCACTCACCCAGCACTCACACAGACACATCACTCACCCAGGACTCACACAGCCACATCACTCACCCACCATTCACCTAGACACATCACTCACCCAGCACTCACACAGACACATCACTCACCGAGGACTCACACAGACACATCACTCACCCAGCATTCACCTAGACACATCACTCACCCAGGACTCACACAGACACATCACTCACCCAGAATTCACCTAGACACATCACTCACCCAGGACTCACACAGACACATCACTCACCCAGCATTCACACAGACACATCACTCACCCAGCACTCACACAGACACATCACTCACCCAGCACTCACACAGACACATCACTCACCCAGGACTCACACAGACACATCACTCACCCAGCATTCGCCTAGACACAGCACTCACCCAGCACTCACACAGACACATCACTCACACAGACACATCACTCACCCAGCATTCACCTAGACACATCACTCACCCAGGACTCACACAGACACATCACTCACCCAGCATTCACCTAGACACATCACTCACCCAGGACTCACACAGACACCTCACTCACCCAGCATTCACCTAGACACACCACTCACCCAGGACTCACACAGACACATCACTCACCCAGCATTCACACAGACACATCACTCACCCAGCACTCACACAGACACATCACTCACCCAGCACTCACACACAGACACATCACTCACCCAGCACTCACACAGACACGTCGCGCTATACACTCTGCTGTTGCAGACGCACACTGCTTAACTCATTCTACACTTACTCAAGCATATCACTCACCTTGCAGTGACAAGGACACACAACTCATCCAGGGCATTCACACCACTCATCCCACACTCAATAAGGCATACTGCTCATCAGTGTACTCACACAGGCACACAACTCACTCTGCACTCACAGAGGCACACCATTCACAGCACTCACACAGGCACACCATTTACCTGTCACCCTGGGTTCACACAGTCTTTACACTCACCCTGTGGTCTCTCATTACTAACCCTGCCAAAAAAAACGTATCGTACTCCACTGCAGGCTCTGTCTCGCAGACTCCTGCGGCTAATCCTGAAGCTGCTCTCATGAATGAGAGCAGCTTCAGAATTGGCCTGAGCGCCCTCAATATGTGCTCGCAGAGAGACTGAGAGCCATGTGCTCCCAGAGAGACTGAGAGCCTGTGCCCGCTGTCTACAACCTGGGTTGGAGACAACGCCAGTGCGCATGTTGAATTGGCCATCCTGAGGCGGCCTGCCAAACCGACATGCACACTAATAGCAGTTCATACCACTAACTGTGGGTGCCTGTCATCCCCCTGGCCCCGCCCCCAAGACTCGGCCGGCAAAAAAAGTGATAATAAACCTGGATTTATTCTCGTTTCCTTTTTCTTTTTATTACGCTTGTGCCGGGGAGCCGGGGGTGAGGCTCCTCCGCCACGGCGGAGGAGCCGCCGCTGAACCCTGCACTGAAGCAAAGGGGGTGATGTAGCAGAGGTCAAGCAGAGCAACAACAAGGCTTCAGTTGTGTGGGAGGCCTCGCCAATGGCACCTTCCTTGGAAGTGATATGAAACAAAAAGCCCTATTCAGCCTGCATGATATAATTCTCAAACTCTGTAACTAATGGGCCACACGTCATATTGGCTCACCAAAGAAATGTTAATATATATTACTGTGTTACAGGTCCGGACATGCCTTAAAATATAAACATGAATGTGTACAGACTCACCCACATAGAAAAAATATGTGAGAACGCCAGGAAAGTACCTCACGGACGCAACACCCGAGGGGGTTCCCGGTTTGTTAATTACCGGTATACCCACTTCTCATCATCGGCTACTTTTCTGGCAAGGAGATTGAAACAAGTGCAAAGGAGATGTGCACCAGAAAGAATAGAGAAGGAGACAGACAAGGAGTGTACAGTTACACTTCCTAGTGGGACAGACAAAGTTATTGAAAACAGAAGTGCCCACACCCAACAAACAAAAAAATTAATTAAGAATGTGTAGTTTGGCTGGCTGAGTCGATTTTATTCTGGTGCTGCCAAACTCCACGTTTAAAAATGGTTCAACTGATACCATAAGTTTTTACGACTGGACCGACATGTTTCATTGCCTTGTCATTGGCAACTTCGTCAGGGCAAATAGTTGGGTCTCTATTCACAATCCTCCACCTTTCATATGAGGACCTGTACACATGCATATATTAAAAAAGACAAACAGAGCACAGCAGTGGTTATTAGGTGGCGTGGGATAAACTAAGTGCCCTAAAAAAACGTCAGATTCGAGTGGCCCTTCATGGGGCCCTCATGACCGAGTACTTGAGAGCTGGAGCATCCCCTGGGCAAAAATCTTTCCCTCTGCCTGCATTCATTTTTCCTCCTCCACTGTAAAAGCTGCTTCTGCAAGGGAAACAGCATTTACAACAAAGTTTTTACCTCGTTGTGCCTTTACCACGTATTTTTTAGCACACATATTTTTACCCCAAATATGCATTCACAACGCATGCCAATACCTCACATTTAAGGTAAGTTGGTCTGGGTTGGGAGTGTCCCCCCACAAATACATTGTTTTTAAATCTAAAAACAATGCATGGTATTGGTATGATTTTAAGAATTCACGTTTGCTGTAAAAAACGGGGCCTCATTTATGAGGTTGTGCGTCACTTTTACGCCGCCGGTGCGTCACTTTTTGTGACGCACCAGTGGCGTAAAATATGCGCCTCGTTGCGCCATATTTACAAAGTGACGCATCTAGGTAGATGCGTCACTTTGTAAACCCCTGCGCCACATTATACCTGCGCCAGGTATAATGTATGTAAGGGGGGCGTATTGCCGCAAGGAAGGGTCCTAAAAGTGACGCAGTGAAATCTATGAGATATCACTGCGCCACTTTTAGGACGCTGTTGCGTCAAAATCTTGCACCTGCCTCACAGCAGGCGTAAGACTGACGCATGCCCTTTCACATGGGGCTTGCCCCATGTGAAAGGACGCATTGCTGGAGTTGCGTCACTTTTGTGACACACTCCAGCAATGCGTCACTTTTGCGCTTACAGATACATCAGAAATACTGACTTATCTGTAACTCCTTGCGACATGATGCGCCATACATTAAATATGACGCATCAGGAATGTCGCAAGGAGTGCGCACTGAGAAGTGACGCTTCGCTGCTTTCACGCAGCGATGCGTCAATTCTCATAAATGAGGCCCCACGTGTGCAAAAAATGCGTGGCAAAGGCCTACAATTATTTCCCTGTGTTGTACCGTGTACAACCCTTCTGCAAGAGGAGGAAAGAAGAGAAACTGACTCACCCCAGGACACCAAGAAGTGTGCTGGCAGGAAAGTAGGCATGTCCGCGGGGCCATGAGCCTCCTCCTAGAGCCCTTAATGTGAAAATGGTGTGAGTGCCCACGTAACAAACACAAAGGAAACATCAGTGCAGGAGTGGGCTCCCTACGTCACCAAAAAAAAAAAACAAAAAAAAAACTGCACAACTGGCACCGTGGTAGTGGGCACCCCACACTGCCAAAAAAAAAACTTGATTGTGGGCACCCCAGATAGGATTGTGTCACTCACAAAAAAATAATATGCAAAAATGACAATTTGGAGCAGCCTCACTGCTTCACTTTTGAAACAGCAAGGTCACCAACAAAATATTCACTGCTCCCTCTGGAAGCACCCATAATGTCATGCAGGGACGTTGTTCTTGAATGTTTTATTTGTCTTGGTGCCCCCAAAAATTGGTAGGGACACAACCAATGCTTTTTGGAAGTGTTGTCGCGGCTAAAAGGAGCCCAGCAGCCCCACAGGAAAAACAATCTAAGTCTCCTGGGTCAATGAAGTCATGACCTCAGGAGAGCTAATTATATTTCTAAAGCATTCCATTTGGGGTTGTATTTTCTTCAGCTGAAAGGCGGAGACTTCTTGTAGTTATTTGAAAGGTTTCTTTGCAGAGGGAGTGTTAGACCTGACATCATTGGCTTGAGTCTCTCCTCCATTTTTTCTGTTTGCCTCTACTGTTTTTCGATGTTTTGCTGGTATATGCTTTGGGCGCCATGTCACTGCTGATCAGTGCCATAGCGCAAGTGCTCCCAATGTTAAAATGATGTATCTATTGTATCCATGTTTGGCTTATTTGGTTTACTGTCAGTCCCTAGTCTAGTGCACCAGGAGTGCCGGGGCTTGTAAATGCAAATGCCGCTCGTGGGCTTGCAGCACGTGTTGTGCCACCCACAGGAGCAGCCTTGTAAAAGAATGTCTACGGGTCGGTCATTGCAAGACCCACGTGCAGTCTTGTACTGTCACGCAGGCTGCGCAAGTATACCTACTTGCCAGCCCCCAAACCTTCCCTTGGCTTCATGTTAGTCACCCCTATGGTAGGCCCGCGGGCAGGGTGCATTGTAAGTCTAAGGTAGGACAAGCCTGACCAAGTTGGCATGTCCTAATAGTGAATTACCGCCATCTTTGTTCTTCACTATTGCGAGGTAGCCTGCTCTCCATTGATTAGAAAGGGCTGCCGGGATTATTAATGCTATGGTCCTAGCTGGCTCGGGGAGCATGGTGCAATGTCGAGTTTGGTATCCCTGAACTCGGGGTTTAATTACGCATCCGTTGGTGTGGATTGTTTTTGGACTCTGGGTTTGAAAATAGCACTTTTAGAAAGTGTCTATTTTCGTGCCTAACCATATCTGGTTTCTGCTGGTCTTGCGTGTGTGTGACAGGAGCTGGGTGGCTCCAAGAGGTCTGGATGAGTCAGTGTGGGATGAGTGGGACATTTACGTTGAGAGTAGGGGGAGAGTAGTTGTTGATAGCCTGCCTTGCCTGATACAATGCTGGCTCCACCTCCTGCCAAGCGACTGATGGTTCTGTGCCTGCCATGGACGATCCTAGCCCCACCTCCTGCCAGGAGGGCGATAGCTCTGCTCCTGCCAGTATCAATGCTGGCTCCACCTCCTGCGGGGCGTCTGAGGACCCGGCCCGGCTCAATGAATAGGCCAGGTGCTACTGCCTAGCTCCACCCACCACAGACCCAGGATGTTGGGAAATCCCCGGCGTAGACAAAGGGATCAAAGACGAAAAGGGGTATAAGAGAAGGACCCCTGAACTAGGAAATCAGATCACTTCTGACAAGGAACCCTGTAACCAAGGACAAGAGGCCTGCTGATCTAAAGGACTGCCTACCCCTTCTGCCAGTGTGCTGTTGTTGGGGGAATCCTGCAGTGCTTCTTTATTTTTGCCAAGGAACCAGGAGAGAGGAACTGTGTGTGTACTCTGACGCTTGCTAAGAAAATCTCCAAGGACTGGAAGAGTGCCAGTCTCCTGCTGAAGTCACAGGGCTAAAGGACTTCATCTGCTAAAAGTGCTATTTGCTGGAAGTGTGAATCCAGCACCTCTGAAAGGACCAGCAATCACGACGACCGGACGCTGGGCCCGACCGACGCCAGCAGCAACGCCAGTGAGTGGGAGTACGGCTCTAACTCCAGAGGACCTCGTGTCAGCCCCCCTGCTGATCTCATCACCTGTGTGCCCTTCGACGCCGTGAGCGCTGCTCACTCTGTGCAACCGCAGCATCGACGACGCCTGCTGAGGCCTGATCGACACCGAAGACGCGACGCCGGATTGCTCGACGCCGCTGATCATCGTGTGCTTCATTTTCCTAAAGGTACTGTGTTGGGGGTCCGTGTGACTCCAGGCCCGACGTAGCGCTCCTCGCGGTCGACGCCACACCTGTGGATTATCTTTGCCTCGACGTTGTGTAGCTCCCGTGTGAGCTACCCTGTTGCTAAGAACTGTGTTTCCAAGAAGAAGATTTGCTTGATACTAAAAGACTTTTGTGCTAAAGAAGAAACTACCTTTGAACTATCCTTTTTCCTTCCCGAACGTATTTATTCCGATTGTGTACAGTTTTCCGTTATTTGGTCTTGTGCTAAGCCTTATATAAAAATACTTATTTTTATAATACTACGGTGTCGTGTCCATTTGTAGCGTATTCACTGTGTTACTGTATGTGGTCATAATTGCTTAACGCACAGCCTCTGAGATAAGCCTGTTCTGCTCTGCCAAGCTACCGAGGGGGTGAGCAGGGGTTATCAAAGGGTGTGATCCCCTTGCCCTGACTAGAAAAGGAGTGTCCCTATTTGTCAGAAGATTAAGGGATTTGTCCAGAATCACATATGTTGTGCAGACGCCGAGCTGGTTCCCCAGCTCCAAAGTCGCGAGCTCTGGCAGTTGCGCCACACCCTCCTCTCTTCTGCCTTTGGCCTTGCCCTTGCCCTTACTTCCCTCATCATTTCTCTCCTCTTTTCCCCCTCGCATATCTCTCCCTCTCCACGCGCTCTCCTTTCTCCGTGCATGGCCCTCCCTCCCCCTGTTTATTTTCCCTGCTCCTAGGCCCGCTCCCCCTGGTTCCACCCTGCTCAGCCGCATCTGCCTCCAGTGTTGTGCGAGGGGGTCATCAATCTTAGGGCGGACATTTGAGGGGGGCGCTTTCTGGATCTTGAGCCTGAAATACTCGCTATAAGGTACGGATCATCCAGGATGGAACAGTATTGCGAATCTTAAAATGTGACCGATATTTGATGAGCCCCACAAAGAGGAACTCTCTCACTACCTCACTCTCTATCTCAATACTTCACAACTTCACTCTCTCTCTCTAACTCACTACCTCACTCTCGCTCTATCTCACTACCTCACTCTCTCTATCTTTCTCTCACTAACTCACTTTCACTCTCTTTCACTACCTCACTCTCTCTCTATCTCATTACATCACAACCTCACTCTCTGTTTCTATCTCACTACCTCAGAACATCCCTCTCCCTCACTACCTCACTCTTTCACTACCTCACTCTCTCGGTCCCTCACTACCTCACTCTCTATCTACCTCACTCTCTATCTACCTCACTCTCTCTCCCACTACCTCACTCTCTCTCTATTTCACTACCTCACTCTCTCTCTCTATCTCACTACCTCACTCTCTCTCTATCTCACTACCTCACTCTCTCTCTGCTAATGCAATAGGTCTCGCATATGCAAGCAATTAAGCTATTGCCAATATAAATGACAATGCCATTTTTTAGGGACACAAAAAAAAAATAATAATGAGCAATGCCAATAGCTCTACCTATAATATTGCCGAGACCATTGCATTGTAAATGCTTGTTATGAATATTGGATTCATAAACAGCTGTTTCTGTGCTCATCTCTAAATTAGACAAACACTGCCGCCATGTGGCAGACTGTAACATGCACTGGTGTTGACAATTATGTGGACACCACCAGCTCAAATTAAGCACTGCTCTGTGCACTCCAGCCTTGTAAAGTATTGGCCATTTGGCAGCATCCATTGCAAACTTGGATCACAATGCTGATAGATGTAGTTATGATAACTTATCAACCTTTGGAGATAATGTGCATTTGTGGAGCACACATTCAAGACACAGGGGTCGCGTGGTGCAGATGAGAGATGTTTATTGCTACCCACCTCAACGGTATTCACTTCATCGAGTGGACAGGCATGTCAGAAGCTTTTGTGGGTCTGGGTCACAAACGTCCCTAGGGACACATTAGGAGACTCCTTCAGATGATATTGTTGCTTGGTGTCGGATGAAGATGCCTGCCTCATTGTGACTATGCCACAAAAGCAAACCAGGTCTGATCTGTGTTATATAAACATTTTAAAGATATCCCAGGCTGGGGCAAACAACTCTGGTGCCTCCTCCTTTTTGAGCAATGGTTTAAATTCAAAGCCCTCTGTGCCATTTTAAAAGTGGTGGGGCAGAAAGCTTTGAGCTGAATACAAAGTTCAAATGAACCTTAATCAAACATGGTTGGGGGGCAGGCTGCTGGGTTTTTTTTTCTCCCCAGCAGGAACATCTGAGGGAAAAGTGGTTAAAAATGATGCCTTTTCAGCATATCTTTCAAGAAAGCATTTTTTTAAAACTTGACTTACAAAGACTCATCACTCTCCCTGCAGTCACGCAGACACATCACTCACCCAGCATTCACCTAGACACATCACTCACCCAGCACTCACACAGACACATCACTCACCCAGGACTCACACAGCCACATCACTCACCCACCATTCACCTAGACACATCACTCACCCAGCACTCACACAGACACATCACTCACCGAGGACTCACACAGACACATCACTCACCCAGCATTCACCTAGACACATCACTCACCCAGGACTCACACAGACACATCACTCACCCAGAATTCACCTAGACACATCACTCACCCAGGACTCACACAGACACATCACTCACCCAGCATTCACACAGACACATCACTCACCCAGCACTCACACAGACACATCACTCACCCAGCACTCACACAGACACATCACTCACCCAGGACTCACACAGACACATCACTCACCCAGCATTCGCCTAGACACAGCACTCACCCAGCACTCACACAGACACATCACTCACACAGACACATCACTCACCCAGCATTCACCTAGACACATCACTCACCCAGGACTCACACAGACACATCACTCACCCAGCATTCACCTAGACACATCACTCACCCAGGACTCACACAGACACCTCACTCACCCAGCATTCACCTAGACACACCACTCACCCAGGACTCACACAGACACATCACTCACCCAGCATTCACACAGACACATCACTCACCCAGCACTCACACAGACACATCACTCACCCAGCACTCACACACAGACACATCACTCACCCAGCACTCACACAGACACGTCGCGCTATACACTCTGCTGTTGCAGACGCACACTGCTTAACTCATTCTACACTTACTCAAGCATATCACTCACCTTGCAGTGACAAGGACACACAACTCATCCAGGGCATTCACACCACTCATCCCACACTCAATAAGGCATACTGCTCATCAGTGTACTCACACAGGCACACAACTCACTCTGCACTCACAGAGGCACACCATTCACAGCACTCACACAGGCACACCATTTACCTGTCACCCTGGGTTCACACAGTCTTTACACTCACCCTGTGGTCTCTCATTACTAACCCTGCCAAAAAAAACGTATCGTACTCCACTGCAGGCTCTGTCTCGCAGACTCCTGCGGCTAATCCTGAAGCTGCTCTCATGAATGAGAGCAGCTTCAGAATTGGCCTGAGCGCCCTCAATATGTGCTCGCAGAGAGACTGAGAGCCATGTGCTCCCAGAGAGACTGAGAGCCTGTGCCCGCTGTCTACAACCTGGGTTGGAGACAACGCCAGTGCGCATGTCGAATTGGCCATCCTGAGGCGGCCTGCCAAACCGACATGCACACTAATAGCAGTTCATACCACTAACTGTGGGTGCCTGTCATCCCCCTGGCCCCGCCCCCAAGACTCGGCCGGCAAAAAAAGTGATAATAAACCTGGATTTATTCTCGTTTCCTTTTTCTTTTTATTACGCTTGTGCCGGGGAGCCGGGGGTGAGGCTCCTCCGCCACGGCGGAGGAGCCGCCGCTGAACCCTGCACTGAAGCAAAGGGGGTGATGTAGCAGAGGTCAAGCAGAGCAA
Organism: Lissotriton vulgaris; assembly: GCF_964263255.1. Taxonomy (NCBI): domain Eukaryota; kingdom Metazoa; phylum Chordata; class Amphibia; order Caudata; family Salamandridae; genus Lissotriton; species Lissotriton vulgaris. The sequence continues at coordinate 165,078,212 of NC_141689.1, forward strand.
CAACAAGGCTTCAGTTGTGTGGGAGGCCTCGCCAATGGCACCTTCCTTGGAAGTGATATGAAACAAAAAGCCCTATTCAGCCTGCATGATATAATTCTCAAACTCTGTAACTAATGGGCCACACGTCATATTGGCTCACCAAAGAAATGTTAATATATATTACTGTGTTACAGGTCCGGACATGCCTTAAAATATAAACATGAATGTGTACAGACTCACCCACATAGAAAAAATATGTGAGAACGCCAGGAAAGTACCTCACGGACGCAACACCCGAGGGGGTTCCCGGTTTGTTAATTACCGGTATACCCACTTCTCATCATCGGCTACTTTTCTGGCAAGGAGATTGAAACAAGTGCAAAGGAGATGTGCACCAGAAAGAATAGAGAAGGAGACAGACAAGGAGTGTACAGTTACACTTCCTAGTGGGACAGACAAAGTTATTGAAAACAGAAGTGCCCACACCCAACAAACAAAAAAATTAATTAAGAATGTGTAGTTTGGCTGGCTGAGTCGATTTTATTCTGGTGCTGCCAAACTCCACGTTTAAAAATGGTTCAACTGATACCATAAGTTTTTACGACTGGACCGACATGTTTCATTGCCTTGTCATTGGCAACTTCGTCAGGGCAAATAGTTGGGTCTCTATTCACAATCCTCCACCTTTCATATGAGGACCTGTACACATGCATATATTAAAAAAGACAAACAGAGCACAGCAGTGGTTATTAGGTGGCGTGGGATAAACTAAGTGCCCTAAAAAAACGTCAGATTCGAGTGGCCCTTCATGGGGCCCTCATGACCGAGTACTTGAGAGCTGGAGCATCCCCTGGGCAAAAATCTTTCCCTCTGCCTGCATTCATTTTTCCTCCTCCACTGTAAAAGCTGCTTCTGCAAGGGAAACAGCATTTACAACAAAGTTTTTACCTCGTTGTGCCTTTACCACGTATTTTTTAGCACACATATTTTTACCCCAAATATGCATTCACAACGCATGCCAATACCTCACATTTAAGGTAAGTTGGTCTGGGTTGGGAGTGTCCCCCCACAAATACATTGTTTTTAAATCTAAAAACAATGCATGGTATTGGTATGATTTTAAGAATTCACGTTTGCTGTAAAAAACGGGGCCTCATTTATGAGGTTGTGCGTCACTTTTACGCCGCCGGTGCGTCACTTTTTGTGACGCACCAGTGGCGTAAAATATGCGCCTCGTTGCGCCATATTTACAAAGTGACGCATCTAGGTAGATGCGTCACTTTGTAAACCCCTGCGCCACATTATACCTGCGCCAGGTATAATGTATGTAAGGGGGGCGTATTGCCGCAAGGAAGGGTCCTAAAAGTGACGCAGTGAAATCTATGAGATATCACTGCGCCACTTTTAGGACGCTGTTGCGTCAAAATCTTGCACCTGCCTCACAGCAGGCGTAAGACTGACGCATGCCCTTTCACATGGGGCTTGCCCCATGTGAAAGGACGCATTGCTGGAGTTGCGTCACTTTTGTGACACACTCCAGCAATGCGTCACTTTTGCGCTTACAGATACATCAGAAATACTGACTTATCTGTAACTCCTTGCGACATGATGCGCCATACATTAAATATGACGCATCAGGAATGTCGCAAGGAGTGCGCACTGAGAAGTGACGCTTCGCTGCTTTCACGCAGCGATGCGTCAATTCTCATAAATGAGGCCCCACGTGTGCAAAAAATGCGTGGCAAAGGCCTACAATTATTTCCCTGTGTTGTACCGTGTACAACCCTTCTGCAAGAGGAGGAAAGAAGAGAAACTGACTCACCCCAGGACACCAAGAAGTGTGCTGGCAGGAAAGTAGGCATGTCCGCGGGGCCATGAGCCTCCTCCTAGAGCCCTTAATGTGAAAATGGTGTGAGTGCCCACGTAACAAACACAAAGGAAACATCAGTGCAGGAGTGGGCTCCCTACGTCACCAAAAAAAAAAAACAAAAAAAAAACTGCACAACTGGCACCGTGGTAGTGGGCACCCCACACTGCCAAAAAAAAAACTTGATTGTGGGCACCCCAGATAGGATTGTGTCACTCACAAAAAAATAATATGCAAAAATGACAATTTGGAGCAGCCTCACTGCTTCACTTTTGAAACAGCAAGGTCACCAACAAAATATTCACTGCTCCCTCTGGAAGCACCCATAATGTCATGCAGGGACGTTGTTCTTGAATGTTTTATTTGTCTTGGTGCCCCCAAAAATTGGTAGGGACACAACCAATGCTTTTTGGAAGTGTTGTCGCGGCTAAAAGGAGCCCAGCAGCCCCACAGGAAAAACAATCTAAGTCTCCTGGGTCAATGAAGTCATGACCTCAGGAGAGCTAATTATATTTCTAAAGCATTCCATTTGGGGTTGTATTTTCTTCAGCTGAAAGGCGGAGACTTCTTGTAGTTATTTGAAAGGTTTCTTTGTAGAGGGAGCATGCCAGGGGAGCAAAGTGCCGTAGGGGTAAAAAAAAACAAAGTTGTATGGTGATTTTTGACCAAGCCAGTGGGTCTGTTTTGGATATGTTAATGTGTGCATCCCCTAATAAAGCCTGTGGGCTTACCTTTTATATTTGGATGTTCTGGCCCTTTGACAAAGCCTGTAGGTCAGCTTTATTTTAAATAGTGCCCCTTTATATTATTACTTCATGATATGAGGGTCAGCGGTCCAGTTTTCGACTGGCCAATCCGACCCCATATATAATGGAAGCCATGATGCGGACGCGCAGCGGACTCCAGTGGGGGTAATTGCGGGTCTTGCTGCCCCTGCTATTATCATTCCTGCCGCCTGATAATTTGCACTGCTATTTTAAAAACCCTGCTGTTGCTTGTTTGTACTTTTGTTTTTAAAACCCTTTTATCTTTTTAACACTTTAGGCGTGGGTGAGGCAGCTGCACTGCTGTGTGCTGCAGGGTGCAGGAGCTTTGATCTTTGATTTGTAAAGTGTTTCCTGCTGTAATTATTAAGAAACTCTCTCACCTGTTTGGCGCTGGTGAAGAGGGGCTCCTGTCGTACCAGCTTGCCTCTTTAGGTGTAGACATTTTCTTTCGTCCCGCCAGGGACACTGTTAGGCACCATTTTGAGGGTCGGTAGTCTAGTCTTCGACCGGCCGCCCAACCCCCTATTCAATGGGAGCCACAACCGTGATGTGCATCAGACGCAAGCAGCGGGCGTGCCACTGGTTTGCCACAGTCAAGCGGTTCTGCACATGTCCGCATTTGGAACGCGGTTACGCCAGCCTTGCTGCCCAAACCTCGAGTTGGACTCGTATTGCCTGGACCAGAGATCAGCTTTTAAACCAGGACAAAGCGGCCTGCTCGGGTGAGGCCAAGATAGACCTGGGGACTGGCACCTCTGAGTATTGCTGCAGTACTCGCGGAGGTAGGGTTAGAAGCAAAATTACAGCTCCAATCCCCCTTTGGTGATCACTTTGGCAAATAGCATCAACACCAGGGCCTGTTTGATCAAATGTAGATGCTTACCCAAATATGCAGATGATATCTGGCTCTCCCTAGAGTCATATTCTTGGGATCTTAAGTTTCTAACAGAAACCTGTCTGAGGGACAGCACTAACTCTGACTTGATGCTGGCAGGACCCGACGGCTTTCGGGTTACTTGTGTAAATTGGTGTGGTAACAAGATAGGTGGGGGTGTAGCAGTTATCCTGAGGGATGGTTGGGAGATATCCACCAAGAGAGTAGAGCACATTGGGAACACTGAGGCTCTTACCTTCTGTATCAGAAAATCATACTCCTTCTTGGTGGCTGAGATGTTAGTATACAGACCCCCTGGCAGCCCATCTAGCCACCTGTTAGAGCCCTGCAACATCATCACTCAACTATCTCTGAAGTATGCCAATCTAACTGTGATTGGCGACTTCAACATCCATGCGGATGATGATAACTGTTCCTAGGCATCACTGTTTGTAGAAACTCTAGAGGGTTTACATCTCTCGTAATTGGTGACCGCCACTCCTCACACAGTGGGCCATATGTGGAGAAGTGTGGCTCACTGGTTAGAGCAGGCAGACCCTGAAGCAGAGGTCAGACCCGGGACCAGGGTTCAATTCCCGACGCGGCAGGGTCTTGAGCTCAAATGTCCATGGACTCGATAATTCTCGCTTCGGTGCCTGACCTAATCATGGGTTCACACTCTGCAACTCTGGGCATTAAACTTGCTTAATCTCCACAACGGCCCCCCGCGGCGGGATGCCTGGCTTTCACCTTGGGGATGCCCTGTAGGGGCTATCTCACAGGGAAAAACCAGGACGGGTTCCCAAGGCAAGTGCGGAGATACCCCTTCGGGGGTCTATTCTGGCGCTATATAAGAATATAATAATAATAATGATAATATGCTTGACCTTATCTTCTCTAACAACCCCAACCTTAAAGTGGAGGCGCCTGTACGCCTGATCTGGTCGGACAATTTTTTGGTACCATTTAGCTTCTGGCTAGAATTAAGGTGTCCTAACTCCCATTCGATTTCTGACAGGAGGAGAAACTGGAGGAGGATCACCTCAGAAGCTATGGGGCCGGCACGCCAAGAATCTATCCCTCTGCTGAACAGTGTGCCCAACAGTGATGTATCCAGCTTCAATCGCTGTGTCACCTTCGCCTTAGACAATGTTATCCCACTTAGGCCAGTGATGTCTTTAAGAAGAAAACCCCCAGCCCCCAGGTTCTCCATGGAACTACGAACAGAGAAAAGTCTCTGCAAGACATTAGAACGTTCCTGGAGAAAGTCCAATGAGCCGGTGGCTAAATGCCTCTATAAAGAGGCTTTGAAAAAATTCCATAGGCTTAAGCGCAGTACAATGAGGGAAAACTTCTCAAAACAAATCAAACAATCTGACAACTTGGTTAAAGAAATGTTTAAAATTGTATAAAGCTTTTCAAGTCCCACTGCTCTGGACAGTAAATTTGTGCCCTCTTCTACCCTCTACGCTGGCCTGTCAGACTACTTTGAGGAAAAGATCCAAATGATCTACTCCGCCTTTCCTCTACCGACGTGCCCTCCTCCCACTTGCAAAGTCTAACTCCAGACTCTCCTGGCATCTGGTCTGAATTCCGCCAGTTGCTTCTGAGGAGTCACTCAGGGAGTTGTACAAGTGTAAATCGGGCTCTCCAGGAGGTTCTGCAGACTACTGGCCCCTTGGCTTAATCCGCTCCTGAACCAGATTTGGAACTCCTCCCTGAAAACGGGTATATACCCAGCTACCTGGAAACAAGCACTCTTGCTGCCTTTACTAAAGAAATCAGATGCAGATCCAGCAGAGCACAATAATTTTAGACCCATTCTCATACTTCCAGCTCTGGCGAAAATTCTGGAGAAGGAAGTCCAGAAGTACCTGGCTGAATTCCTTGAATCGAACATGACTCGCAATTGGGTTTCAGAGCTGGGTACAGCACGGAGACCATACTCCTTGAATTCTCTGAAACTGTTTGTGAATCTATGGGTAACGGCGCCTCAGCTATGCTGGTGCTGCTTGACCTGTCCGCAGCTTTCAACCCTGTGGCCCACCCGTTTGTGCTGGAGAGATTGAGACAGGTGGGAGTGAGGGGTTCAGCTCTGTCCTGGCTCCAGTCGTTCCTGGAGAATCGCTCATAACAGGTGTTTCTACGTCCTTAAGTCTCCTCCCAGAAAACCCTTGTTTGCGGGGTACCCTTGGGCTCAATGCTGAGCCCTCTCCTATTCGATGTATTTCTTGCTCCTCTGACGATCCTGGTTTAGACATGGGGTGTGAGGGTTGTCTCCTATGCTGAAAATACTCAGCTGGTGTTCTCTTTCAAAGAACTTCAACTTCAAGGAACGCCTGAAGAACATGTCGGAATGGATGAATGAGAATTGCTTAAAGCATAATGCAGAGAAACATGAGGTCTTGTTCTTCAGTCGGCAGGCACCACTACCCTCTAGTCGTGGTGCCCCTCAGAGCTGAACCCACCACATAGCCCAATGGATTTGGCCAGAATTTGGGGTTCCAGTTTGATAACAACCTTTCTTTCAAGACACAGGTGTGCCATGTCTCTTCTACGTGCTTCTGGAGCTTAAAAGCTCTGACAAAATTCTTACACTTCCTGCCAGAGGACTTCAGAAAGACTATGGTCCATGCTCTAGTGACCTCCCAGCTGGACTATTCTAACAGCCTGTATCTGGAATTGCCAGCCTTTCTTATCCACAGGCTGCCGAAAATTCAAAATCACACTTCACTGCATTTGAGGCAACTCCATTGGCTTCCTGTTAGTAGGAAGATCGAGTTTAAGGCGCACACTTTGGCCTACAGAGCCACCAAAGATCAGGCCACGGGTTATCTGAGGCAGAGATTGCAAGTATACTCTGAGAAAGGTGCACAAACCTGAGCACACAGCACATCACTGAAAAAAACAAATATTAATTGTTGTTAAAGTTAGGTGAATATGCCAGTTAAACAGTTAAATCTCCAATTTAAAAAAGCACTGAAATTCACCATTTATAGTTATCTCAAGTAACTATAACTCATGCTCTAAAGTAACTATTAGTCTCACCCCACCATGCATAGTGTTGCCATCAATTATGTAATTTCAGATGTTGCAATGATGTTATCAATGTCATCATTTCAATGGTATAAATAATGTCTTAGAACATGTCCTGAGAGATGTATTATTAAACATATAAATATAAAGATAGGCACATTGGCTTTATCAGGAGAAGGGTACATCAGTATATTTAATGCAGACCTATGGACTTTGTCAAAAATTCATCAATAAGTATAATCAAATGTGTATTTTAAATACACACATTATGTGATATTAATAATACTTAATTTCACAAAATATTTTAAATAAAGTATTTTTTGAAACAGCCTTAAACACATCTTTTATTCCCTATTTTTCAGGCCACAAAGTGCAGCAATATAACCAACCACAAGGGGTCTCTGCACTGCAGCTAAAGACCCTGGGGCATATTATCAACGGTTTGCGATAATTATCGCTAAGCGCGTTTTGCTCTTTTTTTTATCGCCGGCTATCGCTGGATTTCCTCGCCATGATAGCGCTGTATTATCAACGCGTATCGCAAAGGCGATAGGTAATCCAGTGATAGCTTGTAAAACCAGCAATAGCGTGAGAATTCCAGCGATGAATCAACTGTGCTAATGAAAAGTTTGATAATAGGCAAGTGTGTACTTAACCTAACAATCCACCTCCCATTGACGAGATGGTTAAGTCAAGTTTTTTTCTGGTGTTAAATTCCATAGATAAGCGCGGTTAGCGTGAGTTTTCTTATCGCGGGCATTGATAATAGAGGGAAGTTGTGTTTGCGACTGTTTCAATGGAGTTTTAGTCAGCAACGCCTACTTTGCATGTCATTAGCGATATATATCGCTGACATGCAAAGCGAAAAGGAAAATGGCTAATATCGTCTTGTTAGCGAGTCCTTGTTAATGTTGCGATATAAAAATCACTGCTTTATTGCCGGTAAGTGCCGTTAAACTAGTGAAAGCTCGCTTGATAATATGCCCCCATACGTCTCCAGCTTGGAGTGCTTAAAAAAATTATGGTAAGCTTTTCTAGGGTCATGGATTCAATGATCGAGGAGACTCACTGTGTGTTTTTTGTAAATGTTGCCGAGGGCTGCTGAGCTCGTTGCAGCTCAACATCAAAAAATACTTGGCGGTGCCCCTGCCCCTTTTGAGAAAATCAGAAGGATCAAAAGATATAATTAAAAAGCCCTCGCAGAGTATTATGGGGAAATCCTCGCCTAGAGTAGTAAATAATAAATGAGCGGCACCTACAGTTACCTTATTATTTTTTTTCGTTTGGGTGGTCCGGTCCCGCCTGTGACATGCATACTTTATGTTCATTTTGGGGCTGTGGGAGGAGTCCCAAGGCACTTGCCAGCACCCCAGCCTGCACACATACTGGATGCCAGTGGGAGTGTGCCATTATTTGACAGTGGGTACCCCACTGCCACCCTGAGCATCTACAATTTTGGTACATGTTGGGGCCATAGGGGGAGCCCTAGGGCCGCCACAACCCCTGCTAGTTCCTGAGTCGGCACCTATACTGGGTGCTAGTGGGAGCCGTCTCTGTTGTTTTGCCCCACCCTGTTAGGAGCAGCTTTTATTTCTGCTCCCACCTAGGTGAGAGCTAAGCTATCTTCCCTGCCCAGGAGAGGCCGGTCTGGTAATTAGATTCATATTGCCTGCCGACACTTCCTGGGAGGGGAACAAAACTGTGTCAAAACAATTTGGCTCCAGGGGATGGGGTTCAGGGTCATATTGAGGCTGTGAGAGGGTGGTTGCATGCCCCTCCTCATAAGGATTACTGCGGCCCCAGGGCATTGGATCCTCTGGGATCCTGGAATTGCTTGGAGATGGGCACTATGCACCTTCTCCTTAAAACATACATTGGCCATGGGAGATGGGGTCCACAGAGGTTTCCAGAGGCTCAGGTAGGATAGTTGTACCCCTGTCTAAAAATTATTTAGGCACGAGGAATAGGGTCCCTGGGGCCTAACGGTGGCATGGAGAGGGGTACTTCACTCCATCCTACCCGAATGTAATCACTCCATCAACCCCCAAGGCCCTGGCTCACCTTGGAGGATTTTTATTTAAAAAGGGCTGGAGCACACCAGTTTTTTACAATGTTCAGCAGATCTGTGGTACTGCTTAAAATGTGCTTTTGGTCCCTGTGGGAGTCCTTCTGGAAGTGTCCCCACCAGGCCTAGAACGGTCATGTTATCCATTCCCTGTCCACCTATATGTATTTTTCCCCTACTTATATGGCAGGGGACTGAATCCCTGAATCCTAAAATGGCTGCTGCAGTATCTTTGTTGATGTTATGGCAGCAATTCAGAACGTATGTTTGGATCTGCCGGGTTCATGGATCCTCAGCGGTGTGAAATATACTTACTTTTGAAAAAACTACTGAATGGGTTTACACCAAATCACATAAAGCACACTTTCTCAGTAAAGATATTACTTTCTGCCAAATTTGTCATAATGCCATTCAACCATTTTGTCTTTAGCTGTGTTTAATATTCCTAAGGAAAATTGCATGGGTAAACGTGTTTTAGGACTCCCACCTTTTTCTCGGCCCCCTGTAGACGGATCACTCCAAAAGTTTCTAGAAAGAACCTGAGGTGGAAGCGACTTTTTCTTTAGAAGTCTTCATGATGAGTTGTAAAACTGCGCAAAAGTTATTAGTAAGCGAAAAAATCCACTTCCTATAGAAACATGGTCTTAACTATAACTACCCAGTGGTGACTTTGACATTTGTCTTTGGTATTTTGCTTTGATGCCTCCTATTTTGCATTTAGCACCAGTTGAACTTTAAGCTTCGAAATGTGTAGTGTTTTATTTTTCACATCTCTCATGTAGGCAAGTCACAGGCTATTAGACCAAACTGAGTGCTTACCACCAGCTGTCATAATTTGTGATGCTGCTCACTGTCGAAAGTTGGAGGCCGTCCATGTAGTGGAGGCTGGAATGGAATGGGAGTGGTTAGACGGCATACGTTTGAAAAATAAATATTTAAAAAACACCTTTTCTGCCGTCTCTCCTCGTCATCTCCCCTTCTCTTCTCTTCCTGACGCCAGTCCGGAAGAAGCTGGAACCAAAAAGGCTCCCCAAAGCTAATCGCAATGCTGCAATGCAGCGTTGTGATTCGTCTGAGCGCTGTGGATCGGCACTCAGACGTGGACAGGGAGCCTGTGCATGTTTCCCACCAGGCTGTGCATTACAGTCTTGGGGCGAACATGCAAAGTGTGCATGACTGTTTGGCCGGCCCAACACAGCCGGCCAAGCAGTAATGCGCAATTAGGGGTCATGCGCACCGGTCGCAGATGCTACAGTGAATAGGTGCGTAACGACACTTGAGGGGGCCCCCCTGCAAAGTACATGGAAGTGCCCCCCTCTGGACTCACTCAGGAGGCTCAGGCCGGGGTACTGTGCTGGGAGGGACCCCTAGAGCTATGGGGTCTTGCAGCGCTGCCAACTACACAAGTGTGGCGAAAGCAGTGCCACACCCTCAACCACCTGCCTACACTGATGATCCATGCCCACCCAAGCCTGCCCCAATACCCTTGGGCACAACTGTCTCGACCAGCCATACATAAAGTGCACAAAGCATCCCTGAGTGTTGAACTTAGCTGCATTACTGATAAAAAAACACGTTATTTATCCCGCAGAAATCCCCTGCATCCAGCTGCCCTGTACTGTCCAATCGATCAAGAGTCAGCTAGAGAGGCTTGCCCTGGACCCCACACCTAGTACATGATAGCCTACAACTGACCTTCCCTGACATGGGGTCAGTGGCCCATTCCTCATTCCTAAATACCCCTGGGAGGGGAGGCTGGCATAGGCTCCCCCGGGTTCCCCATACACCAACTTATTCAACAGTGGCGGCTGGTGACATTTAAAAGTGGTGTGGTGTAAAAGTTTGGGATGAGTGCCCTCTGGCAAGCTAACGAGCCACACTGCTATAAGGTGAGTCCTGGGGGTTTCTCTTCCAGGTAAACTTTTGAAAAAGAAGTGGGCAAATGGTGCATTTTCAAGCAAATTCGAGAAAGCAAGAAACTTCATAAAGCAATTGTAAACTGTCTCTGCAAAAAGGGGGCCAACAATGAGTGATGCTGTGGTGTGTCCAATACTTTCACCTGCCAAAGTCAACTCATGTTGCACCACGGAAAATGGTATTTATTGGGACATGTTCTCTGCAGACACCCTGGAACACAGTGGAGATGAGTGTTCACCCAGACACCTATTTTAGTAAGCCTGCTCTGAGATTACAAGAATTGCATGCTCCACACTATCGCCCATTCTAGAAAGGCGCCATCATATCACAAGGAGAGCAGTTTCTGTGCTGACACCAGTAAGATTCTCCTGGTAGGATTGACATCCCATTAGCCACCTTGGAACCCTCTTGAAATAGTGTTTGTCAAGCCACCCATTCTGCAAACACTTGCAGAGACTCCATAGAGCACAGTGCCATCCCACCTTTGGGAACCACACAGCTAGGCACTCATTCAGGAACGTTACTGACAGCAATTTCTACCTAAACACCTACTCCAGGAGTTCCACTAACCGAGCTGAGAGCTCAGTGTCTATCCCAAAACCTGGTCTAAGAGGATGCTTCAGAGTGTAACGTCTCTCAAGATACCTATTCTGTGAGGCCACCCTGGAGAACCATTGAGGGAGTAGTTCACATTGGAGCATTGTGAAATTAAGTGTACCCTCTACAGTACCACATTTCTAAAAGGAAAGGTAAGAAGAGGAATCAAGCCTGCTATTATTTTTAAAGAAAACTCTCAGATAATTGGAAGGTAGTGTACAACCAAATACATCATCAAGAAGGTCACATTAACAGGGTGTTCAACCATCAAAACACACTTGGGCACCATAGATTGCATTATCCACCTCAACACTGATTCTAGGAGTGGCTTCACCTTTGGGAACACAGGAGTGAAGGGATCACCTGGTGACTCAATGGAGCAAGCGTCTCTAACTTGGGCACCACAGACTGCAGAATATTTCCCAAAACGTTTTCTATGAGGACCATCCGGATCACCATGAAGTGAAGACTACCAAGTGAAATATTCTTACCAGGAGGTCATGGGGTAAACGTACCTCACACCAATTCGGCGTGGCACATTGTTACTAAAATTAACTACTCAAGTAGGCCCATCTTGATAGGTCACAGGACCTTCTATTTACTGGACACAGGTCCAGGTGGAGGCTAGTTTTTATAATGCTATGTTCTGGTGGTATCTCTTGGAGAAAAATAAGACCACTGGTTCTCTCAATCCAATACTGGAATGACTCACTATAAGACTCAATCTTGGATGTCAATACACTTGATTTGCAGATCTGACTCACTCTGAAAGAGTAGCAGGACTGCTCCTGCCATACACACCCTTAGTGTAATGGAAAGAGGAAGGATTATTGATAAGAGCGTCAAACAGTGAACCCTTGTTTGGAGAATGATCATTGAGGAGGAAGGTTAAGAGCTTTCCTTTGAAATTCCTTTTGCAACTGTGCAAAATAAAAGGCTTTTTAGAGTGACAATGAAAAGATGCCCTTCACAAGTGCTAATCCGCCAGGCTCACCTTGCAATGATAACGCATATTATTCTTTAGTTATAAATGTAAAAGATAGAAAAATAAAGCAATGAAAACAAAAAAATTGGGCCATGAAAGGCAATTGTGTAGGAATCGCTGCTTCAACAGACTTTCCTGGCCCTCTGAGTGCATGCAGCGCTGTAAGAGGATGTGTTTGATGTGGGAGCAATGAAGGAAGAAACTACTTCAAAAACATTTAAAAAGGCAAAAACAAAATTAAACGAGATGTACTTTGTGCAGCAACAAATCTGCAGACTGCTCTAGATGCGAGTTTGGAGTTTACATAATTATGCAGCCCTGGAGCTGCCCCAGCAGCTGTACAGGAGCATACACAGATCTTCCACCTAGTTGATCTAATAATCCAGTCTTTAAAATGGTTCAATGTACAAAGCACTTCAGTTGGAGAACAGTGGAAATGGTCTTAAAGGAAGGAGAAATTTGCAGCCTAGTATTGAATGGCTCCAGGGAACGGTGGAGCCCAACTCTGGAAATGGTTCCTAGTTGTAGAAATCTTAGAATGCTGAAGATGCACAGGAGTATGTAGGCCTGTCAGGAGCTATAGGAAGCCGGGGGTGCACTGATGTGCACAACTCCGACAGCACCCGTGGGTATGCGGTAGCCATCCAGAAGCAGAAGAAATGACAGCAGTATACACACAAATACACAGCTCTAGAAGCATGGTGCACATGGAGTTATGGCCACTGCTCCATTTCTAATGGAAAATGCAGCATAATTTGGCTAGATGATAGATGCCGGTTGTCAGGATACAAACCACATAAAAAGAAAACTAAGTATGTTAACAATACATCTCCCCAGATATTCTAGCCCTCGCTTGGTCAGGTCAGCCACGTATCTATCTTTGTCATAAAATTTCTGCAAGTACAGATTATATTATTAGTCTTAATTTAAACTGAAATGTATCCCATTTTTTAGCGTTCAATTGGTAAATTATGAAGCACCTGACACCAAAGACATGCAAATGTTCGTAATGACAATACGCAATAAGTTCTATGAAAATCAAGCCTGCAGACACTGAAATATTCCCACATTGGCATCATACAAGTTGTGCTGAAGTGTTTGAAATAATTTTAAAAGGTGCAGCAAGAAAGGAATGGATTATATTTTTCAGTCCTGTAATCATGTAATGAATTATTTATTTCACACATTTAATTAATGCTTGTGTGAATTTGGTGTAGCCTGTATATTTCTGTGCTTTAATACCACATGATGACTGGCCCCTCAAGTCTTTAACTTTCTACAGTGACTTGAAACAAGAGGCCCAGTAGGACTTTTATGCTCCCTGGTTAAGAAAATAAAGAGGTGAATGCGCTTGCTGATCGTACAGCAGTGCACCTGGTGGGGAAGAAAAGAGGCTAAGAGCCAACGATAGCCATACTCTGAGCCCCTATTTCTTGCGTGGACAGCAGTGTGGATGCATACACAGTACAAAATATTTTGGCGCAAAAGAAGATATCCACACTTTTTCTTGCCTGTTAAGTCGCTGAACTATCTTCCATTAACTAGACGGGCTGTCTCTTTCTGCCACTGTTCTCTTTGTCATCTTGGTGATGAACAGTCCAACCAGGTGTAGCGTTGTGCTACCAATTATGACAAAACACCAATCTTGTATTAATCAGGAGCTTTATTCGTGCCTCCTTGCTCGCCCTGTCCCCACCTCTAACTAACCCTTTCCTGTCACTGCTCCGCCTCTTCCCTTATCCCCCTGGCTCCGCCCACCCAACAACTAGACCACATACTGCATTACATCTCCCCCTTTGTTAACAAATTAATGAACTGGAATATGACTTGCTCATAGTTCTTCAATTAACCGTACAGGCTGTCGAATGTCTCTTCTGGGTCTCAGTACTACACCCCTCTCTCCAGCTTCAGCTTCAGCTGGGATCTCAAGATTCTGTGTGACAGTTGTACTGCTAGGTTTCTCAGGGCCTGGTTGGTCCTTCATTTTGGCATCCTTAACAGCAGGAGCGCACCGTTGAAAATGTGAAACGTTCCTCGTAATCCTCCTATTCTCTGACTCAGCGGTCACCATGGTACCCTTCTGCTGAGTAATCATTAAAGGTTCAGCTCTGAATTTGCAATCTGTCTTTTTCTGCTGTTCTTGTTTGACCAGTACGCAGTCCCCTTCATGAAGAGACGGGGATCGGACTCTTCTTCGGGTGTCAGCATAGGACTTCATTTTGCTCTTGTGCGCGTGGTCAGCTACGACTATTTCCTTGTGTACTTTGGTAAGTGACACCGGTCGCAGCACTCCTTCCCATGTGGGTATCCGTGTCCTGATTGGTCGTCCTAACATGAGAGTGGCAGGACATTTTCCTGTTGTGGCATGAGGTGTTGTTCGATACGCTCTCAAGACTTCATTGAGAGCTACTTGTAAGTCCTTCTTATCACTGGTGGCTTGCTGGAATGTCTTCTTTAGGGTTGCCATAAATCGCTCCACCATTCCATTGGCCTGAGGCCATAGGGGATTGATCTTGTGATGACTGAAATTTAAGTGCTTCGCAAACTCTCCAAATTCACGACCATTAAAGGGGGGACCATTATCCGTTTTGAGTTCTTGCGAAACACCCCAAGCAGCGAACACTTCATCTAACACAGAAATGGTGCTGGTGGCACTGGTGGACAATACAAACTGTGTTATTGGAAATCTGGAATACTCATCCATTACTACCAAAACATAATTGCCCGACTGAATGGGTCCATAAAAGTCCATGGCGAGTTCTTGCCATACTCCGCTTGGTAGCTTGGACATCTGTAGTGGTGCTGGAGGATCTCCTTGATTGACCAGTTGACACTGGGGGCAGTCCTTTAGTGTGAGTTCCACCATCTGGTCAAGGAGCGGAAACCATACACGTTCCCTGAGCGCTCTTTTTCTAGCGACCACTCCACGGTGGCCTTCATATGCCAAATTAATGACACCTTGGCGGAGTTGTCTAGGGATGACAATTCGTTGGTCCATCAGTAAGAGTCCCTCTGAAGTGGCAGACAGTTCATCACTCACATGCCGAAAAGCTTGCATCTCTTGACGGACCTTTGGATCGCACCCTTCCTCCTCGTTGTCATGACGCCATTTGTTGGTTCGCGGTTGATGCATCACTCTTTGAAGGATATCATCTTGCGCCGTGGCCTCGCATATTGCCTCTAGGGGGACCGCCGGTGGTCTGGATTGGTCCACTACGAAGTGGATATACTCTTCCGCCACGGATGGATGTGACGCTTGTGATGCTTGAGGGTGCCTTGACATATAGTCAGCTGGATTTGCTGATTTTCCTGGTTTGTGCACTATTGTGTAGGTGTACTCCTGTAAGCGCAAACCCCAGCGCTCAATCCGAGGTGGCATTTTGGCTCTGGGATTGCCAAATATAGTGACAAGGGATTGATGGTCCGTCACTAGCGTAAAATGCTTTCCGTAGATGAAGATGTGAAAGTGCTCACAGGCCCACACAACGGCAAGGCTTTCCTTCTCGGGTTGAGAGTAAGCCTTTTCAGTGTCCGACAAACTCCTACTGGCATAAGCTACGATGTGTCTCTGGTCTGTTTCATTGTCAAATTGAGCCAGTATTGCACCCAGCCCCACCGGGCTGGCGTCCACGGTGATCTCAGTGTGTCACTTGGGGTTAAAATACGCTAAATTGTCTGCTGATTCGACAGCTCGCTTAATTTCCTGGAACGCCTGCTCAAGTTGCTGTGTCCACTTGAATGGTTGCCCTTGTTTGATGAGGACACGCAATGGGTGACTGATAGTGGCGTAATCCTTTATGTATCTGGCACAATAGCTCGCCATGCCTAAGAAAGATCTGATGTCGCTCACATCTTGTGGGCTTTTGGTATCGTTCAGTGCGATCACCTTCTCAGGATCAGGCTTCATCCCTGCACCAGAAAACACATGTCCAAAGAACTTTAGAGTCGATTGATGAAACTCACACTTATCTTTGTTAAGCGTGAGATTGACTTCCAGTAGGGCATGGCACACCCGGTCCAGTGCTTTATCATTCTCTTGAACATTTGAGCCGTAGACTAGAATGTCATCACTGTAGTTTAGAGTGTTCGGTATATGATGGATAGTCTCTGCCGTAGACGAGATCCCGAAACTGAGGCGTTTGTAGCGGAACAAACCTAGATGAGTTGCAAAAGTTGTTATATACCTTGATTTCTCATGTAGTTCCAACTGGTGGTAACCTTTGTTCAAGTCTAGTTTGGAAAAGACTCTTGCCCCATTTAGCGATGAAATCATGTCGCTTAAATGAGGCCCTGGGTGGCGCTCCCGCTCGATGGCAGTGTTGGGAAACCTCATGTCTACACACAGACGTACCTTTTCGGTCGTGCCCTTCTTTGGCACGATGACTACTGGTGAAACCCATGGTGTTGGCCCTTCAGACCGTTCAATAATGTCCGTTCTCAAAAGCTCTTGGATTTCATTCTCTACAGCTTGCTGAAGGTGGAACGGCACCCGCCTGTGATGTTGTGCGATGGGGCGTATTTGCTCCTTGATGTGCAGCTGTATCTGGCATTTGTTCATCTTTCCCAGTCCGGTGAATAGTTTAGGAAACTTGTGCAGAATGTCCGGATCATCGCTTACCCTATATAAAATTTCGACCAGCCTAAGACGCTCCGCAGTGGGCAGACTGAGGAGACAGTCAGCTTCCGGGCCCTCGATGACATGTATATAAGCCGGCACTGAGGTGGTCTTGTGCTTCAGGGTAGTTGCAAATTTCCCCGGGCAGGGGAGTTTTTTTTTCGACATCCACGTGAACACTCTGACATTGGCCGGGCCGTACGTGGGCTGTGGTTTCATCTTATTATATTCAGTCACAGGAATATAGTTCAGTGAGGCCCCACTGTCTAGTACGAACTTGGTTTCATGAGTCCCTACACTGATATCTAGTCTTGGGTATTTCTTTAGCTTTAGCTACCATGCTGGCATACTCGTCAGTGTACACCAACTCCACCGACGCGGACCGAGACTCTCTGGATGGGGACCTTCTCACCCATTGGGACCTGCGAGACTCTCTGCTGGAGTGTGAAGAAACCGATGACGACTCCGGCCGATCCTGCACTGCCTTTGCATGATGGCGTCTGGTGTCCGGTCGAGAGGATCTCGTTGGCTCCTTCATCCTTTCTTTGCGATACTCTCCACACATGGCCTCAAAATGATTTAATCTTCTGCATTTACGGCACTGCTGACCGATCGCTGGGCATCCGTCTGTGTGTGGAAAGTCATAGCCGCATCGATAACATTTTCGCGGGCGATCTCGTTTCTTGTCCCCACGGCCAGATTCATGGCGTCTGCGCCCTGTGAACTGTTGGCGGGAAGACGGCCGGGATGACCTCCGTCGATCTCGAGAATGTCTGCGTGTGCTCTTGGCTTGTACTCGATAGGTTTGTTCCCGTCTCTCACCATGTCCCGTTTCCATTCTTCTGGCATGTTCCTCTGCTTGGTCATGCACCCGGGTCATTTCTTCAATCTCATCAAGGTTGTGACTTTTCCTTAGCAACCGCCTTCGGAGCGTTTCAGATAGGCATCCTTCAATTATGCACAGTCGTATGGCGTCCTCCGTGGAGAATGTGTCAAACGCACAGTATCGAGACAGTTGTCTTAGTCTCATTATGAACATCATCATCAGTTCCTCTTTTTCTTGACGGGCTTGATGAAACATGTATCTCTCATAGTCCACATTTCTTTTATGTAAGAATCTTTTATTTAACGCATCACGTACTTTGGTGTATGATCCGGTTTCCGCAGTCGGCAGTTCCTTTATTAGCTAGATTTCGTAATGCAATCAACTTTTCATCATCATCAGTGACTTTTGACCCTTTCATATAGTCCTCAAAATCCTCAAACCACTCTTGCCATCTGGGACCCATGGCTCCTCCAGCTATCAGCGCTAGTGGTTCTGGGGCACGCAGAAATGAGACGCCCGCCGTGTTAGGTGTGGTCGCCGCTGTGGCTGCACCGTTCCGCTGCGGTGACGTCGACATTTTGATGAATTACTTTATCTTTCTTTTTATCTCACTGTCTTTGCTTATGCTTGTTTTCGTGTCTTATCTCTTACAGTTGCCTACGCTTGTTTCCGATCTGGCTCTTGCAGGAGCTTGTGCTTGTTGACTGTTTCTCTCTTTACATTTGCTTGTGCATGTTTCTGTTTTTGATTTGTTTTCAGTAGGAGCTTGTGCTTCTTTGCTGTTTCTCTTTTGCATTTGCTTGTTTCTTTTTTTTCTCTTGCTGCCTGACTTCAAGATGGCCGCTTATGGTTTGCACATAGGGGATGTCTGTAGCCGCCTGACTCAAAGATGGCCACCGCTGTGAAATCTCGGCCTTCACGAGATTTGGCTCTCCCTCAATTTGGCATTCACTCGGCCCCACTCACCGGGTGCAGGGGCTCCCTTCTGAATGTTGAGGCCTCCACTATCTCCACTCCAGCAGCGGACACCACGGGGAAGATCGGGATGGGTTCCCGACGTCACGTTCCCCTTCCTCTGACTCACGCTTCAGGGGTGAGTTTTTAAGTCCGTTTTGGCACGCGATTGCGCCCGCTGCTTCTTTCAGTGATTCACTCGCAGCGCAGCACACTCCACGCAGCCTTCTCAGCCACGGAGCTTCAGGGCAGGCAGACAGTACTTCAGGCGGCTTACTCTTTGCCGCGGCGCTCCTTTATATCGCGGTGGTCACGATGGCAGACTCTTCATCAGCTCCACCAGTGGACAAGGTCACACAGCGTCACGGGATCGATGTTGGGTGCACGATGTGCCCCGTCCCACCCTCGTCGCCAGCTGTAGCGTTGTGCTACCAATTATGACAAAACACCAATCTTGTATTAATCAGGAGCTTTATTCGTGCCTCCTTGCTCGCCCTGTCACCTACTCTAACTGACCCTTTCCTGTCACTGCTCCGCCTCTTCCCTTATCCCCCTGGCCCCGCCCACCCAACAACTAGACCACATACTGCTGTTGATGTTGAGGCTGTTGATGTTAACAGTCATGCACCTGAAGGTGCGCACCCACTTGTCTGCTTCATCCTCAGCTCCTGGCAGACACCGGAGCTGCAAATCATGGCATCCATTCTTGAAAGGGGCCTTTGAGTCTGTGCAGAAGAGAAACTGCGCAGAATCCGATGCAACAGCATGACGCTGAGGTGTCTCTGTCAGTGCCACGTGACTCATCATAACCTCAAGCCCCGGCCCCAAGCAGGAGGTGCGAGTATTTTTTGATTAGCAAGATAGATACATATTTTGTTTTCACGTTTATAATTGCTGACTCTGGGGGGTTAAAGAAAAGGGGGCGGAGCCCCGATGACCTCTTACAGAAATCGCAACCGTATTATAAAACTTTACATTTACTCACTCAGTGCTGAATTTTCTGAGGTATTGTTCGAGGTTGCCTCCTGCCCCATTGAACCCTTGTGCGGAGTATTAGCGGTCTGCAGCGGGAATACATTTCATGAACCAGCTATTCTTGCAGCTTGATTACAGCACAGCCATTGCAGGAACACTTTCATAACTGAGCTCCTGTGTGTAAATGTTTTACCGTTATAGGATTTCATATTCAACAAGAATTTCTTACACTTCCTTGTCTTCTTTTAAACCCGGTTTTAAAAATTTAATTTCAATATTGTATTTATTTTTCAAGAGGTTGCATACTCACCAATGAGTAGGGCAGTCATTTTGAGCTCCAATTAACCCTTCCTTTACAAAAGTGTGGTGAGCGAACCAGGGCAGCGGTTCCCTTCGGGAAGCTGTCCTGGTGCCCTTGACGACCTGCTTTGACAGCTCTCTGGTCTCTTGATTCCTGCAGGAGAAGGGGCGATCCGAGCAGCTGACGAACCGCACTGAGAAGGAGAAGGACCGCCAGGCGAGCTTGCTGGCTCAGCTGAGTGGGTGGGCCCCCGGAGCACGAGGGGGTCCCTGGAGCACGAGGGGCCCCTGGAGCGCGAGGGCCCCCCCGCAATGCGGGGGCTGCGGGGGCCTGTGTTACGCCCCTGGAGAGAGCTGTAGGCTCTTTTGGTGATTCTTTGGGAGGTGAAGTTTATTCATCTGATAGTCCATGGCGCTATGGTTCTGCATTTTACCCCATGGTACCAGATTCGAATCCCAGTTGGTCCACACAGCCATTAATCCTTCTGAAGACAATAACATGGGTAACACTTCTTTGGGAAAAAATAAACGTGTAAATCAGTTAAATAAAATTCATTCAATTCACTTGTTTAAAATAAAAACCATTAACTTAGCCTGGATTTTGGCCTCACTCTCAAGAAACACATCTCTGTTAAAGAAAGCAACACCGTTCCTCCTGGAAAGCGGCTTCAGAACTGCTGTTTAAATCCTCAGTTGCTCACATGTTCAATGGCCTCTCAGACTCCGCAATGCCCCTCCTCCTTAAGCGACAACAAGCCTCAGAAAGGGCTTGAAGAAATATGACCATGTCATCCTCACCCATATGGAACTCCAACGTCTCCCTGTCCCACCCCTCACCATCTCACAACCAGCTGCAGCATCTACAAATACATCACAACCATCACTTCCACCTACCTGGTGCATAAACTCACCACCTCCAGAGGATCTCAGCACATCCTACGCCAGGACACCATCAGACTGGAGGTGAAGAAGAGCAAAAGAGGAAAATCAAGACAACAGGCTTTTTACATCTCCGCAGTCTCTGGAAAGAAATTTGGACAGCTCAAACATGCTTCAATTCCCTAAATAGTTGATGACACATCTCTTTAAAGAACACTTTATCACAACACAGTGATAGACCACTTTCACTCTTAAACCCAGAAACACTTCAAGTCACTTGTCTCTGTCTTTGATGCTACAAAGCACTCTGCTGTCTTTCCGGCGAGGGTTGTGTTATAAAAATACCACACTTGCACGGAACATGCATTCCCCCTGGATGCTACTTCTACGGGTTAGAGCCTGAGACTTGTAGGGGCATCTCCTGCCCCTATTTCGTGATAGTCTCGCTGGGGTAGATGTACCACGAAGGGCCTGACTACTACCTGGGTCTTCCACAGCAATGGGGTCAATCTTGGTGGGAGCATTAGTCTACAGCCCTTAGGTAGCATCCAGCATTCTGTCAATCCAAGTAAGGGCAGTTAGCTGTAGATAAGTACCAGCAAGTGGGTACCAGACACCAGCTCTGCGCGGCTCAATCAGAGAGCTTCAACCACGAAGGTGCCAAGTAGCAAGAACCAGTAAGTAGATGTAAAAGGTGGGTCGTTGGCCTTCAGCTGTGTGACGCCACTATCTTTAGAGGCATGCCCAGGCAAGACCAGGGTGCTTCTTATGTTCTCATGACCAATGCGGTTGGGGTACCTCCCGGCGGACACACAGGATGTGTGCTGCAGCTAGCATGAAACTGGGAAACTGGGTTTCCGACACTGACCATGCTTGGTGGGGATGCGGTCAGCCAACCTAGTGTGCTGCCGTCCCAATAATGGGGTAGCAGGGCGCCAAGCATCATGGGCATAGCTGTTGGTTTAAAGTCATCCTGGGCTGCATTTACCCTTTAGGAGCGTCACAGCGGGGTGGAGCCAGTCCAATTTAGAGGTGCGCCTGGGGGAAAATGGTGCGCTCCTTTAGGTTCAGATGACCCAGGCGGTGCATGGGATCCCCCACATTATATGTTTGGCACCATATTACCGACAGAGGGCTCTGTATTGTATCAGACAGTTCCTCTATGCTGGTATGCCTAGGGGGCTTCACCAGAGGGAGCTGAGCGGGTGGAATTCCCATAAGGAATAATGATATGAGAGGTGGGGGCCGGTTGCCATGATGTTAATATAGCTACCATCACAAATGTAAGGCTAAACAATAATATAATAATAAGGTTATATGTGATTCTGTCAGACAGTAATACACAATGTAATCACAACATGATCTTTCTGTAAAAAGATTACTTTAATAAACAATTTTATGACTTGGCCATTAAAATAAATATGGCACAATCAAGCATTTGCAAGAAGTGCACTAATAAACCTGCATTCAATATTTATTACTGCAGTGCAAGGGTGAAGTTCAGTGTCAGTATCTTTTTTGAAGCCATAATGCTTGGTGTATGAGCATCACTCATTTTAGAAATGACTGAACTCGTGTATATAGTGTTATTATTTTTTTTAAAAAGGCAGTTTCACCAGCATTAGCCTGGTGTTTCACAGAGGTTTAGAGGTCATTAAACCATTGGCCACGCATTTTAGCTGCAGGATTCTAATTCTGTTTGCTACATGATGGAGATGTGTGTTAATAGTACATTTTAGAGCAGTGCTTTCTTTGGTCCACAGTATGGTGTGCAATATTGTAGGTAAAATGTTTAAAGTATCTTTCCGAAATGACACACTGGCTCATAATTGATAACCTAGGAACTGAAGCTGGGCGGATTGTCCAGTCCTGTTTTTTTTTCTTGCTCTGGGTCACTTCCAAAGAGTAACTCACATTAATGGGCCACCCCTCAGCTCCATAAACTGCTTTAAACATGGATTTAGGGGCATATTTATGAGAATTGTCAGGCAGTGGAATGCAATGAGTCACCTTGCTGTGCTGTCCTGCCTGACAGGGAAAGGGAACGAATGCACCGTATTTAAAACAATACTGCATATTCCTGCCTTTTCCCCTGGGATGGCACTGTTTTAGCAATCTAGGGCCAAGGCAGGCATGCAAGGCATGTTGCATGCAGGATTGTTTTTCTGCAAAAAGGGGCAACTTCCTTAACAAAAACAATCCGGAGAGGCATATTCCTCTTTCTGTGTGTTCTGCAGAATGCAGCAAACATAGAAAGAGGAAGTAATGAGGAGAAATAAAGATATTATTCCTCGTTACGCATCTCCTGGGAAGGTGTATCTTTTTTTTTTGTATTCCCAGATTTCTCACTTCTGGTAAATCTGAAAATGTGCCAGAAGCCATGGGAGTTGCATTGGAGCACCCATGCCACGCCCATGGACCGCCTCCCTAGCTCAGAGTAAGGCAACGCAGCCATTCGCGCTGCATTGGTTTACTGAGAGTAAACCACGAAGTGGCCTTGTGTGGTTTCATAAATCTAATTTTTCAGTTGCATCACACATGTACCACATTGCGCGTGCAAGCGTGACGCAACTGGGTCGTTGGTTTATTATACTTTTAGTTCTGTGTGGAGGGGCACAGTGAAAAAACCCAAAGGACTAGAAAGCAATCTTGAGAAATTCCCAAATGTTAAGATTAATTTAAATATTTCATGAGCCACTTTTTTTGTTTTTTCTCAGTGAGGCACCTTAAGTCCAACTAGTATGTCCAGAGATAGGGTGTGTGTTCCATCTAATATAGAATTCAAGTGGCATCTCAGTAATGAGTCTGGACAAGGCCAAATCTGGTCTCCAATGGGGCATTGGCGTTGGCTGACACTTTGAGCTAGACTGTTCCTGGCAGAGCAGGAGCAAGCCTCATTTGTATAACGTTGGTAACTGGGATGTCAGAATGAGATCACAATTATGGGCTGGAACGCAGCGCAGAGTAATTTCAGGTGGCTAAAATTAAAACAAGCATTTCATCTATCACTATGTTTTTCTACTTCATAAATCATTTAAGTAAAACATTCCTTACCATATACATACTCTTCCATAATATTTGACTTGCAAGTTTGTTAACAGATATCTACAAAACAGTGAACCAAACTGTGAAAAGCAATGTAGTCTTTTTCTGGAAGTAAGAAGGTCTTCTGCGCTAAAGTTGTTTCCAAAAGTTTGAAATACAAGATAAAATGTGGTTGAGCCAAGGGTGAGCCATGTTGCACTTCTCTTTCTAAATCCATCAAAAATTGTGATGCCTACTGATATCAACAATGATAGAGAGAATATAACCATCTGATCCATTGCATCAAAGACAGCTAATTGAAGGCTGCCCTAGAGGCATTTAGATAGATCACTGACATAATATTGCAACCAACAATGGGCCCAATTTTGATGGCTGTCGGACCACAACCATCTGCTGCTGCGTTCCGACTGACGCATTACAATGTGTGCGGTCGGAGGCAACAGGCGGAGGAACCATCCAACGCCTTCTGACGAGCTCAAGGAGCCCGTCAGTGAATCAGAAACAAATCATAATCCCTTCATAATGGCAGCACTGCCATCGGGATTATGATGTTGGTTTCCGACAGCCATTTCATGGAGGCCCCATGCCTCCTGGCCCTACACATTGTGGCCTGGGGGCACCTATGGTTCACTCCTACACATGCCTGCACCATGTGGCAGGCACTGTGAGGATTCCTGCCACACGGTGCAGGGTTGTATGAAAACATAAATTTTTCAATGGAAGCTTGTGCTGCGGGCCTTTTTCGCCAGCTGCGCGAGCTTGCATTGAGAAATTGATGTTTCCGACCACCCTATGGGCGGTTGTATCCACATAATGAAGTCCGAACCAGCGACCTGAGGTCGGACGGATCCCAATCTGCAACTGTGTTGGGCAGACAACATAGTTAGCCCCAATATCATGTAACAAAAATATTCCGTCAAAAATATCGTTTGCAATAATATTGTTTCCCTTTTCTTAAAATGGTGAGGAGAAAAATATCAGCTCACACTAATATCGTTACCAAACATATATATATATATATATATATATCACTCCTCCTCGCCTCAGAAAATCGCCACCGCCTCCAAACCAACGGGTGTCTCGCCTGAAACAGAGACCTCCGATGCCGGGTCTCTTTACAATTACAAAGTCACTGAGTAGAAAAACCACATGCTGGCGAGACTGTGTACCAGACAAATAAGTTTATTTGTCAACCCTCGGACGCGTTTCGCCTGTCCCGCAGGCTTGTTCACCAAAGTATCATTACAACCAATCACCCTTTAAAGTGTAAAAGTGTTGGGTCACGTGATCGGGACCAGTCAATAACAGTGGCAATAGAAGAAAGACTTATAGTTCTTCTTATTACAAACTTGATATAAACACTGTTCACATTTCATTAATATTACAGTCAGCAAATTTAAATATTTTAGCTTTAGTTGTCACATTGTATAAAACCCGCACTGTGAGGAAAATTTTAACGAGTGGGCGAGCGTTTTGGCAGTAGCCTGCCTGCGCCGCCTGTTCGTGCGATAATGTGTTTTTTTCACTTTCTATGCTCAACTGAAATTTATTGTACACAAGGAAATTATCACTTGTGTTCTTAATAACAGGACTTGTATATTGTAGTCCAGATAAGATCGTGCGAGTATTGAACGCAAGTGATAATTTCCTTGTGTACAATAAAGTTCAGTTGAGCAGAGAAAGTGAACACCTTTGGTGTTTGATGTTCAGCGGCCTGCCTGAGCCGCACAGTGAAGCCCTGGGACTGGCTTCAGTCCACCAGCTGAGACGCCACCGATGCCTCTGCATTTGGGAACAAGTTGCCGGTTATTGAAAGGAGAGACACAGCAACGAGCTATGTGGTTCCGCTGCACGACCCACTGTGGATTTGATTAGGAATAGGTTGCAATGGCATGGCAGCTCACTAGATAAAGATATTCCATTGCAATGTATTTGTTGTTTCTGAGCACCGTTCCCGTTGCTGCTTTTAATAAAGGTTGTGGGGCGATACTTACTTGTTCGTGGGCTTGTTCCATCACAGGCAACCTTTGGTGTTTGATATATATATATATATATCAACAACAAACGACTCTCCAGCTCGCATCTCGATCGGTTAGAGAGACACGGACCACAGGAAGGTATGGCTCAGTAGTTTACTTTATCCTCAGCATAAATATATGTATATATATATATATTGTTGATAGCACTAGATGTGTCTGCTCTATACACCAGCATACATCACAGGGATGGCCTAAGAGCTGTGCAGCATTATTTGAGTACTAGGCCAGACCATTGCGATACACACACACAAATGATCATGGACATGATCACCATGTGCTTAGAAAATAACTTTTTTCTATTCGGTAAGCAATATTTCCAACAAACCAGAGGAGTAGCGATGGGGGCCTGCTTCTCTCCCAGTTATGCCTGTCTGCACATGGGGTACTGGGAGGAGCAGGTCCTATCGGTGAACTACTCGGAGATTATGGCTACCAAAGTTATTTCCTGGCTAAGGTACATAGATGACCTTTTTGTGATTTGGGATGGAAGTCTTCAGGAAGCTGTGGGGTTCATTGACAGTTTAAATGTAAATAACATGAATCTACAATTTACCAGCCAAATCAGTGATACCTCCATCAGCTTTCTTGACGTGGAAATTATTGTAAATGGAGGCAAACTGGAAACTAGGCTGTTTAGAAAGGAAACAGCTGGCAATAGTATCCTCCATTCCAACAGTCACCATCCTGTCCATTTAATTAACAGCATACCTTATGGCGAGATGCTCCGCATCAGGCGGATTTGTAGTACTGAACAAAGCTGTCTGATCGCACAGCAAGCGTGTGCGGTCAGATTTAAAGAAAGAGGGTACAGTAACAAAATAATAATGAGGGCCATGAATCGTGCTAACTCACAGTCTAGAGCCTCACTATTAAACATCCCTGTTAATGACCCTAATACAACCACTGTGATAAGTTCCACTGCTGTGCAGAAAGCTAAACAGCAGGATGACAATACAACCAGACTGATTTTAACTTACAGTAACCAGCACCGCACCATCAGAAATATTATCAAACGTAACTGGTCCCTAATTACTAGTGATCCAGTTATAGGTGATCATATTAAGGGGGCTCCCTTGATTGCCTATAAACGTGCTAGATCTATGGGCAGTTATCTGGTTTCAAGCAGTCCTGAAACCCGTGCAGTGACTCCTTGGATAGACAAAAGCAAAGGGTTCTTGCGCTGTCCTACTTGCAAGGCATGCAAGAATGGAGTCAGTAAGAAGTAATACACTACACCTTTCAACCAAATACCAACCACCATCAGGTATAAGTTGACTTGTCGTACTGAATACGCTGTGTACGTGTTGGAGTGCCCTTGTGGCCTACGATATGTGGGAAGTACAAGGCCACAAGTTTTCAAACGGATACTCCAACACCTCAGGGCCATCACTAATGGCGATACAGCGTATCCAGTAGCCAGACACTTTGAGTCCATGCACAATAAGAAGGCTGCTGATCTGCGCTATTTCGTAATAGACACAGTCCCTCCCCAGAGGAGAGGTGGAGACCGTGACCTTTTACTGCGCAGATTAGAAACACAACATATTATCTTACTCGACACCAAGAGCCCCAATGGTTTTAATGCAGGGGAGGACTGCCACACTTATCTGTAAGGAATAAAATCTGTCTCTAGTCCATTTTGCATACTAATATTTTAAAACAATAGTAGCTGCCTCAGACCATATATCACATTTTAATATCACTATTTTCTTCACAATTTGTCACAGGGTAGCACATTTGCCTTGGAGTAGGTAATCGATAAAATATAATTTTTGCATTGTATATGTTAGCAGGCAATAATGTGTACATAATAGGATCAGTAATTGCACTATGCAATGAATATTACTATATCATGCACTTCTCTCAGGCAGTATAGAATTCTTCAAAGGAAGGGCTTTAAGCTTTTAGCGCAGTGGTTATTTATATTTATTTATTTTAACCGTCTTCTGCCTGTGAGAAACTATAAATTACGTTTACATGTGTGTATATATATATATGAATTTTGAGATTTTAGTAGTATATATTTATATGTATTTATTTATTGGATTTTATATTCAAATTTAAATTTGCACAGCATGATTTTGCACATTACTCAGAAATTTTACTAATTGTATTACATTGTGTAAAAATATATGAGGTTTTGCCGCACATATGTATACATATACAGCAATGCATTTATGCAGTAATTGTTTGTAATATACGTCTTCTATGTTTGTGACGTTATTCTGATTGGCTCCAGGCAATTTATAATGAGCACGCCCGCCTTGCAGCGATTGTCATGTGATCAAGGTGCTGTGTGCACCGAAACGCGTCATGGCGGAGTGGTGATGAGGGATTTACTTAAATAAAACTTACCACATCCACAAAAATCGGGTTTGCCTCGTCTACTTTGCTGCTGCTGCATGCTGCTGCTACGGACGCCTTATGCCGAAAATATATATATATATATTTACAAAGTCACCAAGTAGAAAAACCACACGCTGGCGAGACTGTGTACCAGACAAATAAGTTTATTTGTCAACCCTCGGACGCGTTTCACCTGTCCCGCAGGCTTGTTCGCCAAAGTATCATTACAACCAATCACCCTTTAAAGTGTAAAAGTGTTGGGTCACGTGATCGGGACCAGTCAATAACAGTGGCAATAGAAGTAAGACTTATAGTTCTTCTTATTACAAACTTGATATAAACACTGTTCACATTTCATTAATATTACAGTCAGCAAATTTAAATATTTTAGCTTTAACTAGTGGGCGAGCGTTTCGGCAGTAGCCTGCCTGCGCCGCCTGTTCGTGCGATAATGTGTTTTTTTCACTTTCTCTGCTCAACTGAACTTTATTGTACACAAGGAAATTATCACTTGCGTTCAATACTCGCACGATCTTATCTGGACTACAATATACAAGTCCTGTTATTAATAACGCCCAAGTGGGCTTATAACCCCACACACAATACAATCACTGTAATTTAGGTACAATGCGACAATTACAATACTAAAGCTTTTCTATGGTGGCAGTCATTACAAAAATAAATCCCAAGTGGGCATCTACATATATGCTGGTTACCGATATTTGCCCATAATAAATGTGCCTCACTTAAACAAAATTGTGAAAATATAAACAACAACTTCATTGAAGGAGCGGGAATCATCAGCCTGCCTCCCCCCATCTTCTAGGATTGTACAGATCAAAAAGTCCAATTATTTCATATTATCTTATTCCACTGTAAAACTGATCACACCCTGTTACGAAACCCTATCTAGAGGTGTGTTTTAAAGTCTTCCTCCAAGTTGAGGCCCCCAGGGGCCTTGGCATTGAGTTCCAGAATATACCTGGATTCCAGTCGCCTCAGTTTGTGTAGGCGATCCCCAGCCCGAATGCTGAAAGGAATGGAGTCAATAACAAAGTAGCAGAGCCCTGCTACATCTTTTTTGTGAAACGCCTCAAAGTGTCGGGCTACCGGGTACGTTTGGTCTGCATGCTTAATGGCCCTCATGTGTTGCAAGATACGGACATGAACTGGATGGATTGTGCTGCCCACGTACCTCAGCCCACAAGGGCACTGAAGCACGTAGACAGCATAGTCCGTTTTGCAATTGAAGAAACCTTTTATTAGCTTTACTCTTTTGGAGACTCCCGCTTGGTATATGCGTGTATTTACTCCCGCTGTACATGCTTTGCATTTTGAGCATTTTAAAAAGCCTGATTTCTTTTTAAGCCAGTCTGTCCCACTTCTTTGTTTTTGAGGTACTGCCGGAAGCATGTTGGTGACCAGCATTTGCTTAAAGGATCTGGCTTTTCTGAAGGTACTCTCGGGTCTTTTCTTCACCATATTTTGAAGTACTGGGTCATTGGCTATGAGATGCCAGTGTCTGTTTATTATTCCCCTTACTGCCTTATGCTGTTTGTTGTAGGTCGTAATCATCCTAATTTGGTTCTCAGGTTGATTTTTTACATTGCCCTTGGGAGGTTTCTTAAACAGATTATCTTCCCTGCTTCTCATTTTGGCTTTCCGAATGGCACTTGTGATATTAGAGTGCGAATAACCTCTGGATTTGAACCTCTTCTCAAGGGTATTGAGCTCCCTTTCTAAACCTTCAGCGTCACTGCAATTACGAATTACACGCAGACTCTCCCCATAGGGGATGCTTCTAATGAGGCTATTGGGGTGAAAACTGTCCGCGTGTAGCAGTGTATTCCCTGCTGTGGGTATCCTGAATAACTGAGAATGAAGTCGACCATCTTTCACATAGATTGTTAAATCTAGGAAGTTAAGGGAAGTAGCACTAATTTCACTGGTGAATTTCAGATTGAGATTGTTGGCCTGTATTTTCTTTACAAATTTCTGTTCCGTGTTTGCTCTTTAGGTGGTTGAGCGGGCCGGGCTCATTGAAATAATAACATCCACAAAAGTGCTCCAATAAATGAGCCTCAATCCCTGCAGGGTGGGTCAGTGTTCTGGGATCGGAGCTTCCCGTTCAAACATCCACACTATGCCTCACTTTCGGAAGAAAGGCACACCGCCACCCGATGGAAATAAGTAAAAAGGCTTTTAATCCAAGTGGGAAGCTGCACAGGCAACATACACCCAACGCGTTTCTCCTCCTGCGAGGCTTGATCACGGGTAGGAAACACGGAAACTTTCCAAAACGAAAATCGGAAGGTGAGCAGGCAAGGGATGTGAGATGGATGTTTTCCGCTTGCTGGTGGAATGTGTTAAAAACTGCTATGTGGGAAAGAAAGATGCAAGATATAACAGGTTAGAAACGAACTGCATTTCACAAACTGTCTTCACTTAAGACCGAAGAGCAGCGATGGGGCATAAATGAACAAATAAAGTTTTTCCATGCTGTTGTTTAAGTGAAGAAAAAACTGACACACCTGTTTGGATTTGCACTCTGTAGGAGGACTTAAACCACGGTGGTAACTCACGTGGCCAGTCAAAAGGCAGATTTAAGTCAAAAGGCAGAGACTTCTACCCGTGATCAAGCTACAAGTTCTATTACATTATTAGAAATCTGAACAATAAATTATTAATTACAAAATAAAAATTAGTTGACATATTATTCATTTTTATTTCTAATTTATGAGGTAAAAGGGAAGTGATTGTGGTATAATGTAACACTTATAGTAAAGAGTGCAACATTTTTATGTTACATAGTAAGTTTACTCTTATTTAATGCCCTTCTCCCACTGTATTTTTACCAATGTATATTTGACATCTCTTCTTCATCTCCTGCCTCCTTTCTCTCACTGTCTGTCTTTGATGCACCCTATCGCCGCCATTTTGAGTAGTTTCAGAAGAGAGTGAAATGTAATACTTCAAAACTTAAAAAGAGAGCAGGGTAGAGTGCCCCTCACCCTCTAGACCTTCTCAGGAATTCCCAAAAGGATCTGTTTCAGCTTTCCAGAGAAACTATGGTATGAGTTCAATATACCACAATAACTTGCATTACAACATGCAAGATATCTACAGAGGAGACGATGTACATTTCTCAGATGAGGAGAACAGAGTTTTGCTCTTGAATTTTAGACTCTACATTAAGGGTGGGCGGGCAGCTACGCTCCGTGCACGGAGTGTGCGTAGTGCCGGCTTCTACTCATTTTGTGTAGCAGGCGTAGAATTCGGCCCTACGCACGCTCCGCAGACGGTGCGTAGCTGGCCGCCACCCGCCTCCGTCCCGCCCTCCCTAAATACTTTAATTTAAATTAAAGTATTTAGGGAAGGCGGGAGGGAGGGAGGCCTGCGGAGCGTAGTGGGGCTACGCGGAGTGCGGAGGTGGGCGTAGTTTCTCGCCCACTTCACGTAGCTCCGCAAGCCCAACTACGCCCACTACGCCCAGGGTTACTCTACATCAGTACCTACTTGTAGGTACTTAAATGACCCACATAACACAACAGCTCTTTTTAGAGCTACCCTACCTATAAGCAATCCAAATTCTTATTTAAAACTATTTTCTTTCACTGTTTTACCCTGTGGTGTGCTCCAGGTGTGCGTACCGGAGAGCGTACATGGGAACGCACCCAGCGCTTACCCCGCAAAAATAAAAAATAATAGAATAATAGTTTGTTTGCCCTTCAGGGTCCTTCTAGGCCCCCCTCGGAAAACCTAGGGGGCCAGGGGGTGTCTACCCTGCCCCCTTTTAATAATTTTTCCCTTTTTATTTTCACCTCAGATGTCTCGATTTTACCAAGACACAAGATGGCGGACACTCCGGACTGTTTAGAATGTTGACAGACATCCGACAGCCAATCACCTTTACGCACGCGCACTCCCATATCGCGCCGGGTGCGCTCCCCGGTACGTGTACCGGTGAGCGCTCGGAGCGGCACGAGCAACAAACCAACTGACCCTGACCTGTTAGCGGTACAGCAAATGGAGGCTAAATGAACTTGTTTGAACATGTAATTAATGAAAACCAATGTAATTCAATTCAGAAATGCTGGCGTGCAACTCATTTGATAAAGCGACCTTTGACAAAGAGGCAGGAGATTTGAAACGCGTTAGGTCTGATAATTAAAACCGAAGAGCAACAAATGCGAGTTCCGTACTCTAAAGCAAACTGGAAGGTGCATTTGCTGAGAGTGCGCCCCTGCAAGCTTTCGGGCATTTGGTGAAGAATCTACTGGCACGCCGGCCCTGCCGTGGGGGGCAGCAACATCCTCAAACTGAAGAGGAGACCTTGGTTTGGAACTGTATCCTGACCTGTTAGTGGTACAGCAAATGGAGGCTAAATGAACTTGGTTTGTTGCTCGTGGGCCCACTGAGGGCAAAGTAAAGATGCTTTTAATAGAATGACATGCTGGACTTACTAAAAGGAAATAATAACATTTCTGAATGGGACTATAAAACACAGCATGCAGTATTAAGCACGAACCGAGCACAGGCCACTTAGGGTGGGGCATGTAATTAATAAAAACCAATGTAATTCAATTCAGATTCAATTCAACTCATTTGATAAAGCGACCTTTGACAAAGAGGCAGGAGCCTCGAAACGCGTTAGGTCTGATAATTAGATAATTAAAACCGAAGAGCAACAAATGCGAGTTCCATCCTCTAAAGCAAACCGGATGGTGCATTTGCTGAGAGTGTGCCCCTGCAAGCTTTCGGGCATTTGTGAAGAATATATATATATATATATATATATATATATATATATATATATATATATATATATATATATATATATATATATATATATATATATATATACAACTTCCCAGTTTCATCCGAGACACTAGTGACTTTTTATCTAAAATATCCACACTGGAATGGGAAAATGAAATGCTTTTAATTTCGCTTGATGTGGAATCGCTGTATACCAGCATAGATCATGACAAAGGGTTAGCAGCAGTACAACACTACCTTTCCAGTAGACCCATCCATTATTATGAGCACAATAAGATAATCATGGGCTTGATTAAATGGTGCCTCAACAACAATTTCTTTTCTTTTGGGAAAGAAATTTACAAGCAACAAAGGGGCGTGGCGATGGGGGCCTGCTTCTCCCCCAGCTATGCGTGCTTGCACGTTGGCTGGTGGGAGGAGCGGGTCCTTAAAGTGCGCCACAAGACATGGATGGAGAATCATGTTAGATACTTCTTAAGGTACATAGATGATATCTTTATTATCTGGAAGGGTAGCAAACAGGAAGCTTTGCGTTTTATTGATGACATCAACGATAATTCGCTTAACCTTCATTTCACGGCCAACATCAGTGAAAATCGCATCCAATTTTTGGATGTGGAGGTATATGTCTCCAATGGAATAGTCAACACC
The DNA here is from genome assembly GCF_964263255.1 of Lissotriton vulgaris. Classification (NCBI taxonomy): domain Eukaryota; kingdom Metazoa; phylum Chordata; class Amphibia; order Caudata; family Salamandridae; genus Lissotriton; species Lissotriton vulgaris. The sequence goes on from NC_141689.1 coordinate 165,111,708, forward strand.
ACCCTCCACAGAAAACAGACGGCTGGCAATGCCACATTGCATGCTTCCAGCATGCATCCCAGACACACAATCTCGGGGATCCCCTACGGTGAAATCCTTAGATTAAAAAGAATATGCAGCTCTCCCTCGGATTTTGATGCCTGCTTGGCAGAACTCATGGCCAGATTGAGGGCCAGGGGTTACTCTGAGCAGATATTAAATACTGCTTTAAAAAAATCCTTGACTAGATCTAGGGAGAGTCTCTTCCCTGACTCATCTTTGGAAATCGAACCTCCTCCTTCAACTACACCCCAACTGGAGTGCCCACGTCTGATTACGACCTTCAGTAGAGAAGACAGAAAAATTAGGTCGATTTTGAACAAACATTGGCCGATTGTTATGAGCGACCATATTCTCAACACTAGGTTGCCCTCTTCTCGCACATTAACCTTCAGGCGAGCTAGAACCATGGGCAGCCATTTAGATAAAGCAACACCGGAATTGAAATCCAAAATTCCATGGCTTCGCCCAACCAACGGCTTCTTTAAATGCTCCAGTTGTAGGGCGTGTAAGTTTGGGGTCACTACCACCCAGTACTACACCCCATTCAGTAAAGTTGCCAAAAACATCTATGGCAACTACAACTGCAAGACTGATCATGCTGTTTACGTTCTGACGTGCACCTGTGGGCTTAGATATGTTGGAAGCACTAAGCTCCAGGTGCACGCCCGAATTTTACAGCATCTCAGGGCCATTTTGCATAGTGACCCCACGTACCCTGTCGCCCGTCACTTTAAACGAATGCACAACAAAGACCTTAGCTGTTTAAGCTATTTCGTGATAGGGGCAGTTCCTTTATCTAGAAGAGGAGGAGATCGTGAGGTCCAACTTAGAAAATTGGAGTCTAAATATATATTGGAGCTCGATAGCCGTTGGCCTAACGGGCTCAACAATATTGAGGAGATGCATCACTTTCTATAAAATCATTGGACCTTGCCAGCCTCTGATTCCACCTGCATCTGTGTTCTGATTCAGGGATCTTCTAGTTAGGTTCCCTATTAGAAGTCCCATATACATGTCCCTTACTCTGCTATTACAACTGGTGAAACTCACATCGACCTTCACCCATAGGGACATCCATGCACTTTACTTGGCAACTCTTAGGCACTAGGCATCGTTATATATACACAATTTTCATACATTCTTATTCACATATCACGTACTATATTTCGATAAAAATGTATTATCTTTTAAATGTACAGTGACTTTTACCATTTCGTGAGTATCATGTATAGAATTTTGATATTGATATTATTTTGATCTTGGGCTTAGTGTTGCACAGGAAAGAGCGTATGTATATATTGAACGACACAGATTAGTACTTTGTAAATAATTATGAGAGGGCTCTTTAGTTGGGTGTGTATATATAGTTTTTCAGTTGGGTGTGTATATATACAGTTATTGCCATTTATGTTGCTTTATTTTGCTTTATACAAACGCATAGGATTCTAGTAATCCATTGAAACATTCACTTGTTATAAAATGGGCTAGGTTTGTGGGGTGGTGGGTATATAGGTGGGGATGTGTATAGATATGTATATACATGAATTAGATATCTCTTTATACATACTGTAATTTTTAGCTTCCTGCTAGAATGGTCCTTCTTGTTCTATTTTGACCTTTCAAATAGAAATATTAGTAACTAGGATGATGAATTTTTGTATTTAAACATTGATAACTGATGCCTAATTATTAATAACTGTTTCAGTGGTAGTTCCATATGTTTCCCGCTAAAATCTTGCACTTTATTAGAATTTTATCATCACTTATGCACTTTTAGGCACATGCACTTTACTATTTTTGCTGCTAAAGGTATTAGATTGCTTATTTGCACATATGAAAGACATTTCTTTTCTTAAATGAAATTCAACAGGAAAGGATTGTACCTTGGTAGATTTGCATATAATTGATTATGTGTTGATAATTTACTGGATTTAACCAGTGATAATTTCTTGTATGTCTATTCAGCAATGGCAACCATATATCAGCGGTAGTGCATTTTCACTGTTTATTATTCACCACAAGATCATGGTGGGCGTCACCAGGGGGTGGCGCCCAAATCACTGCATACACCTATAAAAAGAGCATAATTGATTGTAAACATGTTGCAGCGTGACCAAGGGCTTCCCGCCCGAAACGCGTCGCTGGTTCTGTTTTAAATCTGCAATAAAAAATTACCATCTTGCTGAATTGCTGGTCCGTCCCTCTTCCTTGCTGGCGTGGAGGCAGTGGCTGCGAGCGCAGAGCAGGCTGGGGAGGAGCCTTTCTTCATATATATATATATATATATATATTCTTCGGCAAAGAACGGACCCAAAACAAGCTCCAATACGCAGCCAGGAGGTCCAGAAACACCACAGCACAAACAGGGTCCAACACTCGATTTTTAGGTAAGGTGAATTTTTATTTTCACAACACCATCATGCAGACAAGGAGGACAGTCAATATATATATATATATTGAGAGAGATGGAAAATTTGTTTTTTTAAATAAAGATCTTAAATCATTTAAGTAATAAATAAATGTAATAAATGAAACAAAAATATTAACAATGCAATTCTAAAACATTAAATAAATTGCTAAACAAAAATAATTAAAACATTTTTTACGGGGGCGTGGCCAAGATGGCGGACTGAGCGGATGCGTTCCTGCGTATCTCTCCGGCCCTGAACCCCAAAGCACCTTCCTAACTGAGTGATTTGCCCCCCAAAATACAATAATTCCTCAGCCCGGGTCGAAACGCCCGGTCCCGGCGCCTCTCCGTTGAAAACCAGGACGGCGCAGCCTCCCGGAGCCTGGAAACACCTCCCGAGAGCTCCCGCGACAGACAACAGAGGAATGGCGGCCGCGGGCGCTCGCCGCCCAGAGTGAATACAGGGCCGTAGGACCCGAGGTGGAGCAGTCGGGGAGATGGACACCTACCCCGTCGCCCCTGAGGCAACGAGTGACCGACCGAGGCCCGCGCTGTGGACCCCCGATGGAGACGGGCGGAGGGAGGACAGGCCTGCGCCTAGACGGACTGCTGGAGCACTTGAGCCCCCGGCTTGGGGCCTAGTTGGGGAGGTGTCTGGAGCCGTGAAGCATCTCCTGCAACCCAAGCATTCGTGAGGCCCTGAGGGAAGCATCAGACCCCCGGCGTAGGATGCAGCAGCTCCACCCGCCGCTCCGAGACTAAGCCAGATTAGAGGTGAGCGGGGTGAGAGGCGACGTAGGTGACAGGCCGGGCCTCAACCTAGAGAGGGCCACGGTCGCGACCCAGAAGACAGAGGCGGGGAGGTCCTGTACCACCTGTGACCTGGGCGCCCCACACACTACAGCACAGCAACGTCCCCCGGGGAACGGCGGAGGGGCCCCAGACCTGCTTGCCCTGTGACAGGGGGCTGGAGCCCACGACCACCGTTTGGAGCCTGCCTCGTGGAGGCATCAAACAGCCAGAGACTAGGCGCCATTTTATGGCCTAAGAGAGGCTAAGGAGCAGACGCCAATGACCCCCTGAAGAGAGACACCCCTCGATCACTGACTACACGGGGGTCCCCCGGTTGTGATCCGATCAAGAGCTCCCACTGTGGAGGACTGGCCGTGGGAATCTCAGACCCGTAGGGGGCCTTATACCGGACCCTGACTGGCACTCCTCAACCCACAGCTCCAGCACGTGGCGAGTTGCCCATCGACGACGCCAACTGTGGAATAACGCTTCCACCTTCACCCAGACGGACTAACACGCCTCACTCGCCCACCCCTCACCATCACATCTGACTTCTGCCGGCCGGCCTGAATCTGACCCACCGCGAGAAGGCCCCCAGGCACCCCGGCCAAGCAGGACTATGCGCCGACCCCGCTACAGTACCACCTGCGCCCTCCTGCCTGAACACACAGGACCCCACATGTCAGCAGCATGGCGCACGCAGGACGCAAGGGAACCCGCAATATAGTGGACCTACTCCACAAAGGAGCGCCAAAAGTGGAGAAAACCCAGGCGTCAACGCCCCTGAAGACTACAGCCAGCTCCCAAGGACAAGACGACGAGATGGCTCCCATAACCAAAGCCTTCTTAGCTTCCCTCTTTAACACCTTGAGAGACACTTCCAGGCCCTGAAGCAGGAACTGGCGGGAGAACAGAGGGAGCTGCCTCGTGATTTAGACGGCCTAGGCGAACGTGTGGCGTCGGTGGAAGAAGCAGACCAATCCCGCAGCATGGAGGTTGAACGGCTGCAACAGGAAATTATTTGTCTTCAAGATCAGCAAGTAGACCTGCAGGCACACTCGGAGGACCTTGAGAACCGCTCTTGGTGGAACAATGTACGGGTCCGAGGGGTCCCGTTGAAATCCGAGGGGAACAGTATGGTCGAATATCTGCAGGAGCTGTTCCGGGAGATCTTGGGAGAGCTTGAGGAGTTTGATATACGAATTGACCGCGCACATAGAGTCGGTATGGCTCGAAGAGCTCCGGCCCCCCCACCCGGACATTCTGGCCTTCCTCCCGGACTTCTCCTTGAAAGAACGTATACTGAGGGAAGCCCGATCGAAACAACCACTTTCCTTCCGGGGGAATCCGATAGCCCTTTTTCAAGACCTCTCCACTATCACCCTACAGAAGCGCAAATCTTTTTGGATTGCAACGAACTTTCTGAGGGACAATGGAATACCATATTCCTGGGGACACCCGTTTCGTCTCATCTTCAGACGAAAAGGATCACTACACCAACTCAAGTCACTCCGCGACACCTGTGCACTGCTAGGCATTGACATGCCGAACGAAGCAGGATCTAGAGAAGCATCCCCAGGCATATCACAAGATGGTCCCCTGCGATGACCAGGCGAAGGTTGGCAGACAGTATGGCGGAGAAGATCCCCGAGGTCCATACCGAAACCTGACCCTACCACAGTTGCTCAGGAATGGGAGGCGGCAGTACAAGAAGTGGCAGATAACACAGCGACTAAACTGTAAGACTATATTATCCAGGGGTATATTTTCACACTATAGCTTCGTCTGGGGGGAAGGGCCGGGGAGCCGCCGATGCGGCCGCTGCCACATTACCCTCCACAAAGACTTCCTACGGACCTGCGCTACTCACCAGTAGGCCAGAGACTATGAGTAGTATTTCTTTTGGGGATTGCATTGGGGAGGTTGGGGGGGAGATCATGGGAGTTGGGAGGGACTTTCTTGGGGTTGGGGCAGTTGTGTGGGGGGGTACGAAGGGGTGGTGGGTTGGCTCAGGAAGAGGGATGGGGGGTTTGTCCAGTGTGGTTGGTGGCACCTAGTGTAGATGCCAACTCTCAGCGCACAACCTTGATTGAAACCAATAAGTTTCTTAAATGAATCATTCCAAGTTGTAGTCAAAGATTAAATCAAGTTCATCATTGATCATCCATGTTTAATTTCACATGTGTTGTTTGTTCGAATCAATGAGATAAACATGTCATGCATGTATCCGATATCACAAAGTATGAATGCACATTATTTCCCAATGCATTTCGGATACTAGATCCTTCATCAGGGGAATCCTAAAAATAAAATAAGTAAACTAAGTATGATCCTCGACGGTGGAACAATATGTACAAACATTTATGTGCCAAAAGATAAATGTAAAAAGATAATCACTGTGAAAGAAATCCAGTCAGATAGGTGCACGAAAACGTAAGTCAAACGGTGACAAAAAGATACCAGAAACAAACGTACTCATACATGCAAAAATGAAAGATTAGCGCTGTAAGATGAAAGCGAAAAATCATGGTGCTCGGGAAACATGATGTGTAAAGAAATAGCTACTCGCAAATACACCAGTGTCATGCCAACACATAGATAACGAGTCCAGAATCTCCCCAAGGTGAAAGAGTTAAGCTTGCCCGACTGGCGTGAACGTTAACCCGATTTAGAGTGCACTTACGGAAAACTGCAGGCAAGAACGCGCGTCCTGCCGTTAGCGCTCTTCGCCATCAGCTGAGAAGCGTGGTGTTTGGTGAACGCGGAAGTATAATGAAGATACCGAGTAAACATAGAGAAAGGACCAATGGTGTGGCGGCCATGTTAGAGTGGTAAAATAGGACGCTAACCTCGAAGATAGAGGGTTAGTGAGGAAAAAAGAGAGTGACCAAGTATACACATAACCAATGTTAAAAGAATGAATAAGAAAAAGCATATGGAAGCTATATTAAATGTCAAGTGGACATGAACGGACAAATGAAAAATTAAAACATAATAGCAAATAGTACACAGGTGAATGTTAAGTATCACATCAGTTAAAGAAGTTGCACTATAAATAACATTGAAACTCCATCCGATCATTCAGACCAGATGGTTTCATGGTCTGAAGAAATTTGATCCAGTGATTTTCACGTTGTAACAAGAAATTGTTGTTGTCTCTGTCGTCTCGCCTATTCACCACTTCTACTGCAGCGAACCTCAATTGGCTGATGTTGTGTCTGTGTTCTTTGAAGTGTACTGCCAGATTAGATTTAATATTCGCTGTCCTTATGTTGCTCTTGTGCTCGTTGATTCTTACTTTTAGCTTGCGTGTAGTTTTGCCGGTGTACATCAGTCCACACGGACATTTGATGATGTATATGACATTTTCAGTGTCGCAAGTGGCATTCAATCTGAGTCTCACATCTGTACCCTTCATGGGGTGTTTCAATACCGGGCCCTTGATCAAGTTATTACAGTTCTGTGAGGGTTTGTCCAGTGCTCAGTTCTGTACACAAGGGTCTTGGTCCGATCCCGGCATCCCGCACCCCGTTAGGTGTCCAAGCCAGCCAGTTCGAGTCCCACAGACACCATGCCACCTACAACCCTTAAAATTCTGACTGTCCCGCTTCCCGTTAGGTGCTCAAGCCAGCCAGTTCAAGTCTCACAGACACCATGCCACCTACAACCCTTAAGATTCTGACTCTGAACGTCCGGGGTCTCAATAGTCTTGAGAACACTCAAGAGGACATCTGCCGCCTGCAAGAAACACACCTGATAGCACGTGATTGCCATCGCCTACGGTCCCGAAAATTCCCCACTCAGCTTTTTTCTTCTGACCCCAATAAGACCGCTGGAGTGGCAATCTTAGTAGCACGGACGTTTAAAGGTAAAGTCTTACACAAATGCGCAGAACAGAAAGGTAGGCTGTTAGCATTCCGCTTCGCTCTGGGAGGCCTATTGTTCACAATCGGGTCCATTTACAGTCCCAACGAAGGCCAGGAACGCTTCCTGCACTCATCCCTATGGTGTTCGACACAGTTTTAGATAGGTCAACGCAACGCACTCCCCAGGCTGGGACTTTTTCCACCAACTGCACAGACCGGCTAACCGAGATGGATCTTCATGACTTTTGGTGCCGCACTCACCCAAATGACAGAGAACATTCTTATTACTCTAACGCACACAAGACCTACGCCAGACTAGATCACCTCCTGGCCTCGGGCCCGGTCTGCACACTAGCCACCACGACAGAGATAGGGGTGCTCTCACTCTCAGACCACGCACCGGTTACTACCACTCTTACGTTACCGCCTACCACTAATCCCCTCAGGGTGTGGCGCCTTCGCGACACTTTACTACACAGAAAAGAGGTAGTGAAACACATCCAGGACGCAATCCACGACTATCAACTACATAATGCTAACGGCGACACAACGCAGGCGACGCAATGGGCAGCCATGAAAGCTGTGCTTCGTGGAGAATTCATTGCCCTCTCCACAGCGGAGAACAAAGATCGGCAGCTCAAGCGAGACAAACTTACCCAATGAGTGCAGGAGTTAGAACGCATTCACCAGCGGACAGGCGCCCCCCGGATTTGGAAACAGCTTAAAACGGCCAGACACCTCATGTCCGCGCTAGACATGGATCGGGCTGAATATGCAGCCTTACGGCTGAGACATGCATACTACACGGGAGGAGACAGGTGCCGCAGGCTGCTGGCAAGCAGACTCCGTGTTTTGCGTCACCAGCAAACGGTGAAAGAGCTCTCCCGCACCGATGGAGCTACAATCACAGAAGATGCAGAGATTGCGGACACGTTCCGAGATTTCTACACCACTCTCTATGTCGGTGACCGCCTTGATGGACAGGCGGCGGCCGAGTATCTAGATACGGTAGTGCTCCCCTCCTTTGAGCCCTCACAGGCGGAGGATCTTGATAGAGACATCCGCATAGAGGAAGTGATCTCGGCCATAGTTAAACTTAAACCGGGGAAGGCCCCGTGGCCTGACAGTTTCACAAGCCTCTTCTATAAGACCTTTTGCACTACCCTAGCTCCGATCCTCACCTGTCTATTCAACACCTTCTCGGAGCCTGGTGCCATTCCCCAGGACCTCCTGCGGGCGTCTCTCTCAGTCATCCCCAAACCGGGGAAAGACAAATCTAAATGCAGCTCGTACCAGCCTATCTCGCTGCTCAACGTCGACCTCAAATTATACACAAGCATTTTATCAGCTCGACTAGGTCCCTTCCTACTGGGCCTCATAGACCCAGACCAAGTGGGATTCATACCGGACTGCCAAACGGTTTACCACACCAAGAGAGTTAATCCCGAACTCCGGGAGAACATATGCTACTAGCAGTTGACGCCGAAAAGGCATTCGACCGGGTCCATTGGCCATATCTAGAGTCGGTCCTGAAGAAACTTGGCATTGGGGAAAAATTCTGCACCTTCATCTTTAATTGCTATAAATTTCCAACAACAGCGGTCCGAGTTAACGGCCACAGCTCCCGGAGCTTTCCTATTGAAAGAGGCACGAGGCAGGGCTGCCCACTATCGCCTCTGCTCTTTGCCCTTTATATGGAGCCACTAGCCCAGAAGATCCGTCAAAACAACGCCGTGACAGGGATAAAATTCGGTGGCTACACACATACCATTAGCCTCTACACGGACAACGTCTTGCTCACACTTGAAAACCCGCGGACGGCCCTCCCCGCGAGCTTGGCGGAACTGGAGGATTTTGCAGCAGTGGCCGGCTTTAAAATGAATACAGATAAATCACTGGCCCTTGACCTTTACCTGAAACCCACTACCAGGGACTGCTTGCAGACCACCCTTTCCCTCCAATGGGCGTCGAATGCCTCTCATGTCTGGGCAGAATTGGGGAGGTCAAAATGACAATTCTACCTCAAATTCTGTACCTCTTCCGGGCACTGCCACTCCAGCGCCAGTGGGTTGGCTCCGACAAATGCAGACGAATCTAGCCCGTTTTATTTGGTAGGGCTGGAAGCCAAGGATGCGAAAGGCCCTGACCACACTGGCCCCCGAGGAGGCGGGGCTGGGAATACCAGACCTCCTCAAATATTTCCAAGCGGCGCAGCTGCACTATTTGGTGGAATGGAGCAGGTGGGAGTCCGAAAAACCCTGGCTATTCCAGGATCAAGCAATAGCGGGATGTCCACTTCAGGAAATCCCATTCCTTCGCAGAGCAGCCTGTCCACTTAACCTATACGCATCATTTGTCACACGGGTCTCACTGCAAACGTGGGATGCCACTAACATGACACACGATCGCACTACCTTTCCCTCCCCGCTTACACCCCTGGTCGACAACCCAGACTTCAACCCGGGTATGGTAGGGGGAGCTTACGCACACTGGCGGTCGGCGGGATGTCGTTGCCTCTGTCACATCTATGGCCCGGAGGGTGTACTCCCCTTCCCCCTCTTACGACAAGAATACAACTTTCCCGGAACGCATGCGTTACCTTCAGGTTTGCCACTGGGCTCTACAGCCACAGGTGAGGGAAACAGCCGATCGTCATTTCCGGCCATATGAGAGATGGTTACTGACTCGCACCTCGTATACCAAACTCATATCAGACCTTTATAAATTCCTCCAACCGCACTCAACCCATCTCTACAACCCAGGAAGGGAACGTTGGGAGAGGGAGCTAGGCAGGGCCCTGAGCCAAAAAGAATGGAGCCAAATATCCTACAGAGCACGTCACTCGGCATATCACTCAGGACTTACTGAGACCCTGACTAAGGTGACCACATATTGGTACTATACGTCAGAACGCGTTCATGAAATGGACCGCAGCAAAGACAAGAACTGCTGGAGGGTTTGCCGCCAGCTGGGCACATTAATGCACATCTTGTGAGACTGCCCCCTAATACAACCATGCTGGACGCAAGTGATCGATGACGTAGATACTCATTTCCACACCGAGTTGCCCCGCTTCCCCGCCTACATCATAATGGGGCTCCCTAACCCATTAACATACCCCCTACGCTCGCGAAGAGGACGTCAAATGGCTATCACCCTAGGCTCAGCAATCCAAAACATCTTGATACACTGGCGCACTGCTACGACTCCCTCCACAACAGGCTGGCTCCATCGACTATAGGGGGTGTTGGGGATGGAGAAGATGTCCCTCACTCTAGCCGGAGATAAAGATCAATTTTGCGAGCTTTAGCAACCTTTTTGCGTTTTATTGATCACCAAATTCAGGAAACTCACATGCCCACGGTATCTCCGCCTGTTACGTCTCACGGAACCAGAGGGCGAGGCCTAACTCTAGGGAAACGAGGGGGCTCCGAACTGAGGACTGATGGGGAGACACAAAGGGAGAACGATTTGAGCACTGGACGGGGAGGGACGGGAAAGGGGTTTGGGGATGTTGGGGGGGAGGGAGTAAGGGGGTTTTCACCTGGTGGGCACGAAGCACCTTTCCTTGCAGATCAACGCAGTGACAGATCAGAAGAATACTAGACTGTTCTAATGATTTATCATGCTTTTCCTTTCCTTTCTCACGCATATTATTACTGTCGAAGTTGTATGGTCTACTTTGAATGGTTTGCCTTCCAGTTGCAGATTTCAAATAAAAAAGAGTTAAACCTAAAACATTTTTTACAACAAATATGATACAAATTTAGAAACAAATAAAAATATAGACAAGCACTATAAAATTTAAATTGTAAACAAATACTGAAAAAAAATATATTTAAACAATATTACGAAATGTGTTTGAGTCTGGGAATAATACATACACTATCCCCACTACAGTTTCTGCAACAGTAAAGAGAGTGCAGAACTTCAGAGGGGTTACATTTATTGAGCCTGTTTCACAAAAGCAATCTCAGACAAAAATCCTAACTTTATGACTTTCTGTATTCACAAAGGGCATTCACGAGTAGTAAAGTTAGGATTTTGTCTTAGTTAATCTTAAGTTTTACTTAAGTTAAATTTAAGCCCAAAACTTAAGGTTAATTGAGAAATCCCTCCTACTGGAGGTTATTTTTAATTTACAAAGAGTGTGTCACGGCGCAGAACACACTGAAGGGCGAGAATTGTAGAAAGGACACTACAGGTCCCAGCCTGCACTAACAATAGAACTTACTAGAAAGGCCAACCAGAGGGCAATACAATTGAAGTAACACAAGTGTCTTTTGTTTATACGCAGGTGCACCAACAGCCTGTTATCAAGGAGTGAGGCAGCTCCGATACGCGTTAGGCAACTCACTATTTGGATGCCAGTGCCAGTTTGCCTCAATAAAGAATTCAGTGGAATGACCTTGCTGTGGAGTGCGTCTCGATGCAGTGGATAAAACGTTGTGATTATATATATATATATATATATATATATATATATATATATATATATATATATATATATTTGTAATACAAAGGCTTTCAGCTTTTAGAAAAGCACTCCACAGCATTTCAGGATTCACCTTATTTATTGGCATACTGAAGGTGGTTTCAAATCCGTCATTTTAACTTGCTTGCCAACGCGTTTCTGAGCTGTCTGCTCCTTCGTCCTGGGCTCCGGCAGTTCGGTGTGTTTAACTGTTTACAGTCCTGGCTGCTTTCTTTAGTAGTAGCAGTTGTAGGCGTCACAGCCTTGTCGCTTAGGTTGTTGGGACATGTAGTGCAGTCTAATTAATTACCAACAGTGGGTTCCGTTATTGCCGTTTTATTTTGCAAGATCACAGGGGTTGAATCCGGCACCGCTGTGATAATTCAGGCACTTCAGTGTGCCCCGGTGTTTGATTCCATCTTCACAATTTTGCCAAATGCTGTGCCGTATGTTAGACCACAGGAAAGTACTGGTCAAATCAAACACCGGGGCACACTGAAGTGCCTGAATTATCACAGCGGTGCCGGATTCAACCCCTGTGATCTTGCAAAATAAAACGGCAATAACGGAACCCACTGTTGGTAATTAATTAGACTGCACTACATGTCCCAACAACCTAAGCGACAAGGCTGTGACGCCTACAACTGCTACTACTAAAGAAAGCAGCCAGGACTGTAAACAGTTAAACACACCGAACTGCCGGAGCCCAGGACGAAGGAGCAGACAGCTCAGAAACGCGTTGGCAAGCAAGTTAAAATGACGGATTTGAAACCACCTTCAGTATGCCAATAAATAAGGTGAATCCTGAAATGCTGTGGAGTGCTTTTCTAAAAGCTGAAAGCCTTTGTATTACAAACATTTAACACGACAGCTTCGTCGTGGGAAAAGCACCACCCAGGTGTTATGAAGGAGGGAGCCTCTGGAGTAAGGGGCCGTAGACCAGTACTTTCCTGTGGTCTAACATACGGCACAGCATTTGGCAAAATTGTGAAGATGGAATCAAACACCGGGGCACACTGAAGTGCCTGAATTATCACAGCGGTGCCGGATTCAACCCCTGTGATCTTGCAAAATAAAACGGCAATAACGGAACCCACTGTTGGTAATTAATTAGACTGCACTACATGTCCCAACAACCTAAGCGACAAGGCTGTGACGCCTACAACTGCTACTACTAAAGAAAGCAGCCAGGACTGTAAACAGTTAAACACACCGAACTGCCGGAGCCCAGGACGAAGGAGCAGACAGCTCAGAAACGCGTTGGCAAGCAAGTTAAAATGACGGATTTGAAACCACCTTCAGTATGCCAATAAATAAGGTGAATCCTGAAATGCTGTGGAGTGCTTTTCTAAAAGCTGAAAGCCTTTGTATTACATATATATATATATATATATATACGAAACCTTCCTCCAAAGAATGAATGAAGCAGGAGCCCAGGGGGGACAAGGAAGACGGGCTTTATTAACAAATAGGCAGTCCCAGTGGCGGTAGATGCATTTCGCCGTCGTGGCTTCCTCAGTACCCAACACCGGGAGCCCTCATCTGTTGCGTTTCAATCCTGCTGCCTCCGATGAAATACTGGCGCGATCCGCTCCTCCCCCTAGCAATAAGGCTCACCTGTTGCAGTCCGTTTCACTTAGAGGACTCCAACTCCTAGAAGGCCTTATGATCTCATATATATGTATATATATATATATATCAAAGCTCCAAGGTTCCCACCTGTTGGAGACGCACTCAGACATCCACTGCAGCAACCTTCATGAGGTAAAAGCCGGAATGGCGGGCGGATCCAGTTTACAGCATGCCTGTCGATTCACCCCGGACGCGTTTCGTGCTCATTGCACTCTTCAGCGGCGGGACAGTCATTTTGGCATAGAGGCCACTCCTCCATGCAGTGGATAAAACTTTGTGAGATGTTTTCCAGCTAGTACAGTTTGGGAGGACTGCACCACCATGAATTTTAAAGGGGCCGCACAGGTGCAGAGGTGTCGAAACCTGTCATGCGGGACAACTGGTCATAATAAAACAAACTGGCTCAGGTTACCCGGAAACCCACTGAAGGGTATTTTGAATTTACAGTGTGTCATGGTGCAGAACTCACTGAAGGGCGAGAATTGTACAAAGGACACTAAAGGTCCCAGCCTGCACTAACAATGGAACTTACTAGAAAGGCCAACCAGAGGGCAATAAATTTGAAATAACACAAGTGTCTTTTGTTTCTGCACAGGTGCACCAACAGCCTGTGATCAAGGAGCGAGGCAGCTCCCAAGCGTGTTAGGCAATTCACTATCTGGATGCCAGTGCTGGTTTGCCTCATTAAAGAATTCAGTGGAATGACCTTGCTGTGGAGTGCGTCTCGATGCAGTGGATAAAACGTTGTGATTATATATATATATATATATATATATATATATATATATATATATATATATATATTACCTACTGGCGGTCGCCAGTAGAAAGTTATAGTTAGGATTTTTTTCAATGTTAAATCTCAAAATTCTATTTGGAATAACTTTGGAGCCGGTTGACGAATCTGCCTGAAAATTTCCTGAAAATGGCCTTGTCGAGCTCCGGTCCTTCCCAGAAAGTTTGGGGGGGATTCGTCAAGCGGGGGCCGAGATAAAAGGGGGGTCCCAAAACGCGTTTTCTCCATGTTAATTTCCATAGGGCGGTCGATTTCACTTTTAGCCCGAACGGATGAATGGATTTACACCAAACTTGGCAAAATTGTAGGGACTGGTAGCCCGATGTGCCTTTGCTATGTCTCAAGATATGTGCTCCAGTAGAATTTGAGTAATTTAAGTTTAAAAAAATATATATATCTGTAAGCGCGCCCCGGTGCGCGCACCGGCGAGCGCTCCGGTCGCGCCACGTGAGGTGCGCACGGAAAGCTGATTGGCTGTCGGGTGTCTGAAAACATTCGAAACAGACCGGAGCGGCCGCCATCTTGTGTCTCGGTAAAATCGAGACACAAGAGGTGTCAAAAACAAAGGGGGGAATTGACCATAAGGGGGCAGGGTAGACCCCCCCTGACCCCCTAGGTTTAATGTGGGGGCCATAAAAGGGCCCCGCGGGGTAAAAAAAAATATATATTTTTTTGAGTATCGCGGAGGGCGCGCCCGGTACGCGCACCGGGGAGCGCACCGGGGAGCGCACCAGGGAGAAAAGAGAATGGCAGAGTTTTAAAATTTAAGTCATTTTATATAAATGGGAGGTAGTTCTGAAAAGAACTGTTTTTTTATTCTTTTTGTTGTTTTATATTTTTTTTCGGAGTTTTTAAACTTTTTTTGCTTTTTTTGGTTTTTCTGAACATTTTTTGTTTTTTTTGTATTTTTTAAGGAGAGAAACAAAAACCAAGCATTTCAAAAGGGCTCAACAGGAGAAAAAAAAAAGGGCAACAAATTAATATTTCCTTTGGCACTTGTGGTTTTCCCAAGCACGATTAATGCCCCGGTTACTTACCGGTAATCTTCATTACTCCGAGTATAGTCTTCCTCGCCACATGAGTTACATAGTGAGCTTTAGCTCCACAACAGAACCCTCCAAAGCAAAAAGAAACCACCTCCCACCCCCTCCCAACATGGCCGACCAGTCCCACCTGACCTCTATAAGAGGCGGGCCGGCCCAACCAATCAGCCTGATCTACCAAGCAAACAATGAAGCCGATAGCCAGACAGGGAGGGGGGGAGGGAACTCATGTGGCGAGGAAGACTATACTCGGAGTAATGAAGATTACCGGTAAGTAACCGGGGCATTACCTCCTCGTTAGTCTTCCTCGCCCCCTGAGTTACATAGTGAGCAAATACCCAAGCCAACAAGGCTTCATTGACCACCATAACCACAACACCACACGGTGATGCAGAGAAACCAACCCAAGGTTGATGTAAAACAACTGAAAAGAAAACAGGGACCACAGGAAACCTGAAATCAAGACCTCCAGGAAAAAGGAGGCCAACCAGGAGTCGCAGCTCCAGCACTCAGAACGGCCCCAGCGAAGCCCCCCCGGGACTGCTAGAGACCCACGTACCAGGCGGGTGATGACCACGCCGAAGTCAGACAAAACTCCACAGAGGAGACCCCACTAAGGGGGCCCAGGGAACAGAGCCACACCTCGCGGACCGACCCTGGGCCCCCGCCGGATCCACCGAACCCAGCGAAGCGTAGGGAAGGATGCCAGCCTGTGTAAGCCCGCGAACCAAGGAGGAACGAGGGCTAGCGGCCCGAACGAACCGGGCCCAAAAGGCATAACACAGGTCATCCCACCGGGAAAGGAAAAAAACGTGCGGCTAAGAGAAGCCAAAACAGCACGCCGAACAACCAGCCCGGACCAGGGAGGAACCACGTTGGCCGGAAAAAGCGGTATAGATACCACCTGAGTCCGAGGCCCCAGGGAAGGGACCCCGGGGAGGACACGGGGGACATGCCGGAGGAGCAACCCCGTCCGGCAAAGCCCGCAAGAAGGGCGGGGAGCGGAGGAACGACCCCCGCACGTCCATCCGCCCAGCAGACACCATCGCCACCAGGGAAACCCCCTGAAAGGCGAGGAACCGCAAAGCCACCGAGGGCCGGGGCCCAAAAGGGCGGACCCCGAAGAGTTCGTAGAACGGGAGAGAAAACACCCGTGGAACGCCTCACCAATATTAGGATAAGTGCCGCCGAAGCGAGCACCCAAGGGGGAGACCGGCAGAGCGCCCGTGGGCGAAGGAGAAATATCCTCGGAGCCAAGCGAGCCATCAAGGAAACCAGGCCGACGAACACCGGACTGTGGAAGGCCCGCAAGGCCGTCCACCGGTCCCACAGGAAAGAAGTGGCCACGTTCCAGGAACCCCCTCAGACCGGAAAACCAAGACCCGCAAGGGGACCACGGAGGCGGGGACAGCACCAAGCCGACCGCGCCAACGCGAGAAGGGCGCCCAGCGCCGGGCCCAGGCAGAGCACGTGGAAGACCTGCGGGAACCCCGTAGCAAGCCACAACCCCGAGCATCCGCACAAGAACTGGGCCTGCCGAAAGAGGCAGGCCAGCCGACAAGAGCCGGCACAACACCGATGCCGCGAGCGGGGGATCCAACCAAGGTATGGGAAGAACTGGGATCGGCCAGGAGGCTCGAACCGTCAGCTCGCCACAGGAGAGGGTACCCGGGGCGGCGGACCCCGCCGGGAACCCAAAAACAGGAACGCACCCGACTTGCGCGGCAACCATGCACGGGTGCCAGGCACCACACCACTGCCCGTTCCAAAACAAGGCCATGTACCGCTGAGCCGAGCGCCCATGAGCACCCCGGCCCTGCCCAAGCGCCTCCTGCCGAGGACCCGCGATCTCAGAGGGCACGGGGGCGACGCGTACAGCAGACCGAAAGGCCACGCGAAAGACAGGTAATAAGGACCCGGAAGGAGGATCAGAACCCGGGCCGGAGGGCCGAGCCCCCCACCGTGAACCGAGACCTCGGAGGCAGACCGCGCCGAGGCCCCAGGCGTCGAAACACCACCGGGGCAGGGCGAGACCATGCCACGAAGGCCAGACCCGACTCCGT
This sequence comes from Lissotriton vulgaris, assembly GCF_964263255.1. NCBI lineage: Eukaryota > Metazoa > Chordata > Amphibia > Caudata > Salamandridae > Lissotriton > Lissotriton vulgaris. Next base: position 165,128,826 of record NC_141689.1, read on the forward strand.
CGGACCCTGGGGGAAGACAGCCCGAAGGGCCAGGACCGGTGACACCCCCATCAGGGCGCAAAAGTGCTGCCGAAGCGAGCACAGCCAAAAAAACGGCCGGCCAGGTCTCCAGGCATCCCCCTGCAACCCCCGAGGCACGAGGTGCTGAGCGGCCGCCGGAGAACCCAACGACCCGGCGCCAAAGGACGCCCCCCCCCTGAAAGAACCAGAGGGAAGTACCGGGACCAGGCACACGCCCCCCCCGAAGGAGGACAAGCCCGAGACGAGGACCGAAGGGACCACCGTACATAGGCCCGGAAGCCGACGGCTGAGAGACACCGCCAGCTGTGAAGCCTCATACCCATGGGGGGGGGGGGCGAGGCCGTGAGGAAGCCCACGGCCAGACAGGGAACCCCAGGACCCACACCCGGCGAAGAAGCTCCACCAGGCGGGCCAGGAGCACCGACCCCACCCACGGCTCAGAAAAAAATCCCCAGGCGAGACAAGGGAAGGAGAAGGTACCCTAACCTTCCGAGAAGGCGGATCCCGCGGACAACCGCAAGACTGGACACCGGCCAGTAAGCCCAAAGAGCCCAAGAACCCTGACAGCAACGTCCCAAGAAGGGACGCAACGGAGGCGACATGCTCCCCCCCCCCGCCCCCCCCCGGGAATCCCAGGGAGGGAGACGGCCGAAAGCCAGGATCAAGGGGCGAACCTAACCGGAGCGGCCGCACCAGCACGAGACCGGGAAAAGCCAATCCAAGCAATCGTGCTGCCGAAGCGAGCACTCGAAAACCCGGGCCCGGAAGCCCAGAACACCCCACATGAAGGCTGACACCCCGAAAACCGGGGGAAAGACGAAGGGCCCCCTCCCAAGAGAAGGCGAGCCCTCACCCCTAGGGACGCAAAATACCGGTGAGTCGTCAGCCCCTGGGCACCCACAAGGTGGAGCCCATGCCTCCTTAGCGATGTGGGGGTCCACCCGGAGGTCAAGCAAGCCATTGCCCCGAGATGCCGAGCGGGACTCTCTGGTAGGAATAGGCACCGAGGCGAGGACAATCAGGGCAGCGGAATCAGCCCCAGACCCGACGAGACGGGGAATTGAACACTGGACCCGGGCTAGACCTCCGCATCAGGGGCCGTTGCTCCAACCAGTGAGCCACCCTTCTCCACAACCTGGCGCGTGACCACCCAGCCCAGGGGCCACGCCAAAACTACCGTCGCGTAAGCGACCCAAGAAAAGCGCACAACACCCCCTAAGGGTCACAAGGCGCCGGAATGAATGCCTAAAGCCACCGCACCCGGTATGCCCAGGCCGACTCCCTCCAGGGACCATCCAGGCCCCACCCTGCTCTTCTACTGAGAGCGTACGAGTACATTCAGGTGGAGGCAAGGCCACCTAAGCCCCGTGGGAGTCGCGCCTGCGACAAACACACGCCTATGCTCAGAGAAGCAGAATGGGAGGCCACATGTGGGAAAGGCACCGAGGCGAGGAAAAAGACCGGGTCGAAGACCCGCCGCGGCAGGGCACCGACTCCGGCACCCGGGCCAAACCATGGGATAGCGCTGCAGCCATGGCAGGAGACGAACCCTGGCCTGTGAGGGCTGATCGCCCCGAAGGGCCAAGACCTACCTGTGATCCATAGCACCACAGTACCCTATCCCCTGGAGCAAAAAAATGCCGCCGCAGCGAGCCCCTCCGGTAATGGGAGGCTCCGTCGATGGTGCCGGAAGAGGGGCCAGGGCTTCATGAGGCCGATAATGGCACCCTGTAGTGGACGCAACAGTCTATTGAGCCCACAATCTGGCTCCACGCCCCAGACCGTCCTCGGGGGAAACACGGGCCCCCCGGATGACCACCGGAACTGCCGTGACCCCTGAACACGCCCCCGGGCGCCGGGGACAATTCCTCGCACCAGCAGAGCCGGCCGAGGACGGCAGAAACTATCGGAGTGGGTGGGACCGGTAACAGAACAAACCTCACCGCCCCTACAGGAACGGAACCACGTGGGGGCAGACCCCCCCAACGGCTGAAGCCTCACCTGTGAGCTCCCGTGCCTCGGTCCGCTCCGCGTGCCGCCGCGTCCGCCGTCAGCAAGCGAACCCACAGCCGTGGCCGTTACAGAGGTCGCACCAGGCCGAGCGACGCCCCGCCCCCAAGAGGCGGGACCAACCCCCGTGCTGCAACCAGCCGCGGGACCCAGAAAATGCACAACAAAAACCCCGTCAGGAGGCGGAGCGACCAGCGCCGTGACCCGAGGCTGTCGACCAAACACCCGGACCTGACCAGCAGAGCCCCCGAGGACCCGCCGACCGACGAGGTAGGTGCAGACCGCAGCAGGGCTTCGTTGCAATATTCAGGCAAAAATTACACATTTTCGCCCCACGTGGGGCTCGAACCCACGACCCTTAAAGTAAGAGTCTCACACTCCTGCAAGTGCCGACGCGAGCTCGTGCGAGGCCCGAAACACGCAGGCAGGCCAAACAACACGGGGGCATGGCCAGGGGCCACATGCGACGCGCATATGCCATAGACTGGAGACGCCGGGGAATGAACACGGCGTCTCCCACATGCAAAGTATCACCAGCAGACAGGAAGCCAAATGCGTAGTGGAGTCATACAGAGTGACTCTATCATTGGAATATCCGTTGTCCTCGTTCTCAACGGTATACACAATGGCTGGGAGCTATTGCACGTCTAATGCAGGATGAATCTCTATATTATGAGAGTCAATGCCAGACAGTGCGAGCCCCCAAGGACCCACGCCAGGCGTTTTTCGAAGGCAACCGGGGCCCCAACATATATACAGGAGAACCCCCAGCGCCGGACCCAAAGCCCACTTAGTGGCCAGGGCCCACTAGTAACGACCAGGGGATACCAGGGGATGACCAAACACCCCACATCCCCGTGCCGCCCCCCCCCCCCTGTAAACCCCTGGCACGCTAGAGCAGCACCTAACCGGCCCCATAGGACCGGGGGAAGGAAGAGGGGGGGGGATTTTCAGGCATAAGGCACTCGAGACCGCTAGAGCAGGTCCTCCACCCTAAACCCCAAGGGCCAGCTCACGCCGGCCCATCTTACCTGAACCGTGCTCTGGAGAGAATCGTGCAGAACAAAAAAAACAGGCTGATTGGTTGGGCCGGCCCGCCTCTTATAGAGGTCAGGTGGGACTGGTCGGCCATGTTGGGAGGGGGTGGGAGGTGGTTTCTTTTTGCTTTGGAGGGTTCTGTTGTGGAGCTAAAGCTCACTATGTAACTCAGGGGGCGAGGAAGACTAACGAGGAGGTAATAAGAGTGATGCATTGCTCACCATAGCAAATCGTTTGACCACAAAATTTACAAACCATTTTAAAATTTCAAAAGTTGGTTTGTATGATGGAGCATGTCTCCCTAACTTCCGGTCCTGATGGGGTGGGAACAGTAGTTTTGGAGGTGCTGGCAGAAGATTGTACAGGGTTTTTGGCCAGTTCCCTGACCTCTGCCCTAGAATAGTTGTTGGGATGTTTTCTTAGCATATGCCTAATCATTGTGTGGTTGCCGAAGGAGTACTTCTTGTTGGGATTCCCCCTTGACATCTCCTGATGACAGATAAGGCAGGTTGCTTTAGGTGCATTCACTTTTTTTTTGTCACTCGGGATAGAAAAAATTTGCCAAATGATGTGCTCTTTTGGTTTGTATGCTATGTTGTCCTCTGGGACGAATCTACTGTCCTCTTCGTCCTCATCCTCCTCCTGTTCTGGATCTCCACCACTGTGAAGTTGAGGAGGTCCTTGTGGTGGTGGTGGTGGTGGTGGTCCAGAAGATCCAGCAGCTGCAGCTAATGTAGCCATTTTCTATAGATAAAAGTAAAGGTCTTCCTCTCTCAAAGCAAAAAGGTAGAATATGGAAAAAAGGTGGGGGCTTTCCTCATTTGGAAAAAAAAAATATCCTGAACCAATGAGAAGTGTTAATTTTAGGTCACATGACTAGGGGTTTTATCATTATGAAACCAAAACTGTTATGAACCAATCAAAAGTGTTATTTTTAGGGCACATGACCCGACGCGCTTACGCTACGCGCCCCAGGTCTGTCACTGTGTCACAAGGATGGTGTCATCAGTGATGTCATGAGTGATATCACTGACCATGTCATGAGTGATGTAATATGTGATGTCATCAGCAGTGCATTGTACGCGCAAGTTATAGTGAGTCCGACTAACTATAACGTGGGAATTTCAATGGTTTTATGACAGTAAAATTTCCAGCTAACTATAACTGGTGTGAAACCTCTGGTTTTTTCAGTGAATATATATATATATATATACATATATATATATATATATATATATATATATATATATATATATATATATATATATATATCTGGTAAAAGGCACGAATGTTAAATGCCCAACAAACACACTAAAAGATGGCAGCTACAAGCAGAGTGAATGAGAAGGGGGAGGAACATAACAATAGTCCCTCTTCGTTGTTGCCAGAAGGGGTGGAGCAAGGCTGACTTTTAAAACTTTGACAATGTGAAACTTTTAAATCTGTGCACACAGCGTCTGAGGAAGTCGCAAGACGAAACGCGTCATGCTGTTTGCATTAAAAGCTTTGGAATCCCAGTGTGCTCCAGTGTGTCTTTGAAGAGGGACACTTCTTGATAGTGATACATATATATATGTATATGTATATATATACATATATATATATATATATATATATATATATATATATATATATATATATATATATATATATACATATATATATATATACATATATATATATATATATATACATATACATATATATATATATATATATATATATATATATATATATATATATATATACATACATATATATATATATATATATATATATATATATATATATATATATATATATATTACCTACTGGCGTTCGCCAGTAGGTATATATAGTTAGGATTTTTTCCCTATGGGATTTTTGAAAATTCTATGTCTAATAACTTTGGCGTTTGTGGACGGAATCGGTTGAAATTTTCAGGAAAATGGCACATTTTGTTTCTGAGCAGCCCCTGAAAATTTGGTGGGGTTTCGTCAAGGGGGGCCGAGAAAAAAGGGGGGTCCCAAAACGCGTTTTTCCCATTCATTTTTCCATAGGGCGGTTGGACTCACTTTTAGCTCGAACGGCTGAATGGATTTGCACGAAACTTGGCAAAATTGTAGGGACTGTTAGCCTGATGTGCCTTTGCTAGGTCTCAATATATGTGCTCCAGTAGTTTTTGAGAAATTAACGTTTAAATCAAGATATATATCTGTAACAGCGCTCCAGGCTGCGCTCCGGTTCGCTTACTTTTCGCGAAACGGAACTTTGAGCGCAGAAAGCTGATTGGCTCTCCGGTGTCTGTCAACATTCTAAACAGTCCGGAGCGGCCGCCATCTTATCTCTCGGTAGGATCGAGAGAGAAGAAGAGGTGAAAAACGAAGGGGGAATTTATTGAAAGGGGGCAAGGTATACCCCTCTTGACCCCCTAGGAATGTTGTTGGGGTTATTAAAGGGTCCCGTGGGGAAAATTAAAAAAAAATGATTTTTCACGGTAGAAGCGCTTCACGGGCCGCGAACTGGGCCGCAAACTGGTAGCGAAACGGGAATTCGCCATTTTGTGCTTCGTTTTAATTGTTTAGAGACAAAAATTATCGCCGCACATCGGCCACAATGCATGAATATCGCTGAAAAGTCAGCGATATTCATGCATTATCCAGCAAATGCTCTTAGCCATGTTATCCACCTTCCATTGGATAACATGGCTAAAAACTGCTCTGTGCGTGAGCTTTTTTTTTTTTTTTTTTGCTGCGTGACGTGTGTTAACGTTCGATTCGATGGAAATCAGGAAGTGTTGACCACCATTTTGTCACTGCGAGTAAATATTTTGTTATAAATGAATCCTTATTGATAAACATTGTCTGCGCCATCTTACGTTTTTGTCCAATGCCACAATTTTGTCGTGCACGGCAGCCATTTTAGATGCCTTGACCAGGGCCACTCTCTGCACTCCGCCGATCCTCAGCATGGCTCCCCACCCTCGCAAGCATCTCCCCCACGCACTGGTCACCCCCGCTCTTTCTCTCATGCATGGGCCATATACTTCCCCCCATCTGCGCTGCTCTTCTCTGAGAATCACACCCTGTGCCCGCCCGACACCTCCCTTTCACCCTATTCACTACCGCACCCTCTGACACTCCTCTTCCTCTGTGTCCGATTGTCCAGGCCGGACCTAGGCTATCACCTAGCCCTGCGGATGTAGTTTATGGCCCCAGCTGTAGAGTATCCAGACATGCCAACCCTCCCGATTCAGGCGTGAGACTACTGATTTCAGTGCTAGTCTCCCGCCTCCCGATTCCTGCAAGCAAAAACCCGGGGGCATATTACCAACAACTAGCGATAATTTTTGTCTCTAACTTGTTTAGAGACAAAAATTATCGCCGCACATCGGCGAATTTTATCGCACATAAACCTTGCTATTAGCAAGGTTTATCGCAAATGCGATAAAAAACGGCCGCAATGCATGAATATCGTTGAAAAGTCAGCGATATTCATGCATTATCCAGCAAATGCTCTTAGCCATGTTATCCACTTCCCATTGAATAACATGGCTAAAACTGCTTAGGGCAGGTGTTAGGTTTTGGAGATATTCGCGCTTAGCGCGAATATCTCTAAAAGTTGGTAATAGGAGATAGCGATGGTTAGGGACTGTTTCCAGTCGCTAAAATCTTGGCACGCCCACTTTGCATGTCATTAGTGATAAATATCACTGATATGCAAAGCGGGGCCCAAGATGGTCGCTATCTCCTTTTAGCTGTCACTAACTGGTGTTAGCGACAGCTTGGTAATAGGGAGATAATTTTATCTCTTTTTTTTGGGCTTTTAAAGCCCAAAAAGCGGAAATAAACCCCCTTGATAATATGCCCCATGATTTCTCGGGGGTTTCAGCTGACAGGGCTTGGTATTGTGTTACGTGCTAATTTTTCCAGGAAACGTCAGAGGGTCGATGCAGGGGTTCTAGAAGGGGTGATAAACCATTTAAGCCTCATGAACAAGCGCATGGTCTTTTAAAGATTTGTGAAGTACTCGGGCGGCGGTGTGTGTGTGCCCTCTTTCAGGAGCGGGCGGGGGGGACACTGCCAGCAACTTGCCAGGCCAGGCAGTGTTCAACACGTGCATCACCCTTTCTCTGCCTGCTATTGCGCTCCATGCTTCGGAAAGGTAAGAAAAAGAACGTGCATTTGAGTTTGAAATGTCCGATCTTGTAGCAGTACACTTGCAAAGCCCACACATGACAATAACCCGATTCAAGGCCCCATTCACCCGATTTTTTAAACATATCTAGCACTCCAACAAAGTTAGATTTTAAAACTTTATTAACATGTAACTATAATGAACGGAACAAAAACTGTAAAAACATTTAAACATTTTTCACCCAAAAAAGCAACAATGGTCAGAAGCTGTCTTTTGTGCGAATAGTCCCAAGGCAGCACAACGTGCAGAGTTCTGGACGGCACCCAGGTGATGTCGCCTGGGTGCCGCACTGGTTTTGGGATCCTACAATGCTGCTCCGAAAATTGGCGTGGGGCGTCCCGGGTGGTGCGGGGGGAGGCCTCGTCAGTAGCGGTCTGTTGTGCGAATAGTCCCAAGGCAGCAGAACGCGCTGAGATGTTGATGGCACCCAGGTGATGTCCAGTAAACTGCCGCACTGGTTTTGGTATCCTACAATGCTGCTCCGAAAATTGGCGTGCGGCGGCCCGGGGGGGGGGGGGGCGTGGGGGAGGCGGCGTGAACGGGCCTCCCCAGGTGGCGGCCATCCAGCTGAGTTGCGCCCGCTCTTGCGGCTACAGCGTCTCGCTCACCATGTTGTTGAGTTGCTCCCACTCTTGCAGTGCAGCGATAGGCGGCTGCCACATGACTCTTAAAATGGCGGACGGCTCTTCGGTTTTGGGCCTGGTCCACTGAAATGGCCCTGAGACACCTTGGAACTCGGACGCTTGCCTGCTAGGGCTTGGGCTCCATTCTCGAAAAGCGTCCCCTCAGCCGTGAAGATTCTACAAAAGTCTTGGGGGCCCCCGACTCCCGCAGGCTTCCGGTGGGGAGCGGCTGCCATGATTGCTCGTGGAAGGACCACGACGGAGCCACGAGATGGTGGTGCTCTCATGCTGACGCCAGCTTCCGTCTGAATGATCCAGAAACAAGGTGGGGCTTTCATCGTTTGGGAAAAAAAATGTTCTAAACCAATGAAAAGTGTTATTTTTAGGTCATATGACCAAGCCTTCCATCTTTAGGAAACCAAAAGTAAAATGAACCAATGAAAAGTTTTATAAACAAGTCACATGACCTGTTCTGCGGCATAGGGCTACAAAAAGCGTAGAAAATCCGTTGGCACGTGAGGCGGCGTCAGTAGCGGACCGATGTGCGAATAGGCCGAAGGCAGCACAACGCGTCGAGATCCGGATGGCACCGAGGTGGTGTCCAGCAAATTGCCGCACTGGTGTGGCCATCCTACAATGCTGCGCGGAAAGACGGCGTGTCCAGCTGAGTTGCGGTCACTCTTGCGGTACAGTGACTCGAACGCGCCGAGATCCGGATGGCACCGAGGTGGTGTCCAGCAAATTGCCGCACTGGTGTGGCCATCCTACAATGCTGCGCCGAAAGACGGCGTGTCCAGCTGAGTTCCGGTCACTTTTGCGGTACAGTGACTCGAACGCGCCGAGATCCGGATGGCACCGAGGTGGTGTCCAGCGAGTTGCCGCACTGGTGTGGCCATCCTACAATGCTGCGCCGAAAGTCGGCGTGGGGTGCCCCGTTGGCTTATGAGGTGATGTCAGTAGTGGACCGATGTGTGAATAGGTCGGAACCAGCACAAGGCGCCAAGATCCGAATGGCAAGTCCTGGATGTTGAGTGCCATAGTTGAGAGTTCTGAGCAGTGCTTGTAAGACTGTCTGCAGCTTATTTGCACCTGCTGCAGCTTCACTATTGCCCTGGTGTGGCCAAAGGTCGCACATGACATAGGCGGCCGGCTCCCGAGGTCCGGCGGAACTTTTTGCCTTTTCCTTTCTGCTTCTTTTCCTACAATCCGTTTCATCTGAAGACACGACCAGGTCCCTGAATGTGTGCAGGGGGACGCTATTGATTGAATGAAAATGGCGGCTTGACACAAAGCTGACTCAAGCGTTGCTGTTGATGCTATACAGACAAAAATTGGTTTTCAGTTTGTACATTCTTCAGGATTTTTTTTCCATCCAAGTCTGATTGAGAGTTTGAAGAAAAATGGCTTCAGATTTTCCACATACTACTCTTCAACATTCTTCCTAAATGTAACAATGTGAAACTCACTAGGAGAACGGCTGTTTCTGTTTCCTTTCAAAATGCTGCCAACAATATTTTCTGAATGGAAGACACCATCTTGTAGCATAAAGGGCCGAAAGGGGTTCTGGGCTTGCCGATGGTTGGTGGAGACATTTTGACTATATCTTGGACCTGCCCGGACTCGCCCAAAATGGCGCCGGTATAAATGGGACTCGTAACTCCTTGCCCGCAAATGTATATCTAGAAAATGTTATTGTAAGTGGCCCTGTCTTATTTTAATTACAAAATGTACGTCCACCGATTCCGCAACTGTTAGACACCTTAGTTCTTGCAACCTAATGGCCCGCTCGTTACGTTCCTCTACAGTGTAAATGTCTCCTCATCATATACGATTTCAGTTTGCTCCGTGGCCGGCCCACGTGGTTATAGGCCCGTATTTGTATACTGACATTTTCACAATAAAGGTTTTTAAAACAAAACACGGTAGTAGTATTTACATTGGTAAAGTTTTTACTTTTAGTCACTGTTTTCAAATCAGTAAAAGGCAAGTGAAATAAAGCAGTCCAATTACATGACGGATAAAAGGTATAATATGTAGGAACGCAGTAAAGATAAATGGTCAAGGGCAGTTGTGTTTTCCACTCCTGCAACATAAAGTGATCGATAAGAATCTGATAATCAGGCGTATCGGCGACTAAGACAGCAGGCCGAGTATCTTTTACTCACCGGCTCCGTCATGGAACGAAGAAACGCCCTTTTTTTCGAAAAAGGAATATATTTTACTTGCAGGACAGTTGTACATTTTCCGGGAAAGTACATTAGCCTGGAATATTATAACATATGTTTTAAAAAAAATAATGTTCGAAAACAATAAAAAGCGTAATTTTTAGGTCATATGACCAAGCTTTTCATCATTAAAATAACAAAAGTAAAATGAACCAATGAAAAGTTTTATTAACAAGTCACATGACCTGTTATGCTTACGTTACGCGCTGCGCGCCGCGCCTCGGATCACTTCCGGGTGCGCTAACGCGGCGTGTCATATAACGCATTACGCGACAACGTAGGTCAAGAATATAGTCAAAATGTCTCCACCAACCAGCGTTCGGAACACAACCCCTTTCAGTAGTCCAAAAAGTTCTGTTAAATGACAACAGAGGGGACAGGCAACAAGAACCATCAGTCAAAGAGGGGAGGGCAAGTTCTTCTCTTCCGGGTCATGTTGGGGCGCTACCGGAACTGATCGAATTGGTAGTCTACAGTGTTTCTGGATGTTTCAGACTAAAGCTGGCGTCAGCATGAGAGCACTTCCATCTCGTAGCTCCGTCGTGGCCATTCCACGAGCAGACATGGCAGCCGCTCCCCACCAGAAGCCTGCGGGAGTCGGAGGCCCCCAAGACTTTTGTAGAATCTTCACGGCTGAGGGGACGCTTTCGAGAATGGGACCCAAGCCCTAGCAGACAAGCGTCCGAGTTCAAAGGTGTCCCAGGGCCATTTCAGTGGACCAGGCCCAAAACCGAAGAGCCGGCCGCCATTTTGAGAGTCCTGTGGCAGCCGCCTATCGCTGCACCGCAAGAGTGGGAGCAACTCAACTACATGATGAGCGAGACGCTGTAGTCGCAAGAGCGGGCGGTAAACAGCTGAATGGCGGAAGAGGCACAGTGTAGCAAAAGCGGGCGGAATGGCAACTGAAACGGTAAAGGGGCGCCCCACTAGAGCTTGTCTTCAGGTCAAACGGATTGTGGGACAAGGTCCAGAATTGAAGAGTCATCAAAAGGCAAAAAGTTCCGCCGGACCCCTGGAGCCGGCCGCCTATGTCGGGGGCGATCTCAGGCTATACCAGTGCTATAAGACTTGGGGAGGGTGTCGGAGCCAAGCGTCTTCTCCGAGTCCGTGCCATCACACCGTCCCTCGGGGGCCTCCGTCAAGCGGTTTAGGGAGGTATCATATAACATTGTTTTCAAATGCAGTCAGGTCCACAAACGACCCTCACTTACTTTGAGAATAGTGAAGCTGCAGTAGGTGGAAATAAGCTTCAGACAGTCTTACAAGCACTGCTTTTGTAAACATTTTTAGTTTTTTTTGTATTTTTGCACAGTTTTATATATTTTTTTTGTTTTTGATGGAGGGGAAACAACAAAGCACAGGCATTGAAAAAGGCTCAAACTCAGAACTCTGAACTATGGCACCCAACATCCAGGAGCTTGCCATCCGGATCTTGGAGCCTTGTGCTGCTTTCGACCTATTCACACATCGGTCCACTACTGACATCATCTTATAAACCAACGTTATGTAAATAGTTTTTTAATAAAATGTTTTACCCTGTTTCTTTGCTGGTGTGTTGTCTATATTTTTAATATTTGCATAGGGTTTGTCGTTATTTTGTGCGGGATGGGTGATGGAGCCGAGCTGTCTTGCAGCCCTCATGGTGTGGAGCTCAGTTCATCTCACTATTTTCGTATTTCTCATGAAGGGTTGTTTATAATATTTCTATTTTAGCGAGGTCAAAAAAAGATCCAATTAGTGGCGTACTGATTTTGCTCGATTACTTTTATTTTTTTGCACGATTTTTCCCGATCTGCAAAGACTAAACAGAGTATTGTGACTTTGTGCTTGTTTGTAAATAGAGAATGAACCAAAGAGAATCAATTGTAAAACAGTAAATGCTTGGATAATAATCAATCAAATGGAGAGACAAGCAGGCACGACGGATTACAACGGGGGCAAAGGCCTGCGTTAACTACCGTTCACTATCTGCAAAGAGAGAGTACTACTAAGAGAAAAGAGGGGAGGGGGGGGCAGCGTTCAAAGCACATCAGCCTGCATAAATACGAAAATGTTTTTATCTATCACGTACTTGACATTTTAAAGCTTTTCATATTTGCTATTAAAAAACCAATGAAATTCACAGAAAAAACCATAGGTTATAGTGGATATATAGTTAGGAATTTGCATTTACAAAACCTTGAAAATTCAATGAAAAAACCATTGGTTTTAGGCCATATATAGTTAGGGATTTGCATTTACAAAACCTTATTTTACTCGCATAAAACCATTGAAATTCCATATATAGTTATAAGCGCTAACTATATATCGCGCACCCGCAATCCACTGCTGATGATGTCACATATTACATCATTCATGACATGGTTAGTGACATCACTGATGACATCACTGATGACATCTCAAATGTATTGTGTTACGTGCTAATTTTTCCAGGAAACGTCAGAGGGTCGATGCAGGGGTTCTAGAAGAGGTGATAAACCATTTAAGCCTCATGAACAAGCGCATGGTCTTTTAAAGATTTGTGAAGTACTCGGGGCGGCGGTGTGTGTGTGCCCTCTTTCAGGAGCGGGCGGGGGGGACACTGCCAGCAACTTGCCAGGCCAGGCAGTGTTCAACACGTGCATCACCCTTTCTCTGCCTGCTTTTGCGCTCCATGCTTCGGAAAGGTAAGAAAAAGAACGTGCATTTGAGTTTGAAATGTCCGATCTTGTAGCAGTACACTTGCAAAGCCCACACATGACAATAACCCGATTCAAGGCCCCATTCACCCGATTTTTTAAACATATATAGCACTCCAACAAAGTTAGATTTTAAAACTTTATTAACATTTAACTATAATGAACGGAACAAAAACTGTAAAAACATTTAAACATTTTTCACCCAAAAAAGCAACAATGGTCAGAAGCTGTCTTTTGTGCGAATAGTCCCAAGGCAGCACAACGTGCAGAGTTCTGGACGGCACCCAGGTGATGTCGCCTGGGTGCCGCACTGGTTTTGGGATCCTACAATGCTGCTCCGAAAATTGGCGTGGGGCGTCCCGGGTGGTGCGGGGGGAGGCCTCGTCAGTAGCGGTCTGTTGTGCGAATAGTCCCAAGGCAGCAGGACGCGCTGAGATGTTGATGGCACCCAGGTGATGTCCAGTAAACTGCCGCACTGGTTTTGGTATCCTACAATGCTGCTCCGAAAATTGGCATGCGGCGGCCCGGGGGGGGGGGGCGTGGGGGAGGCGGCGTGAACGGGCCTCCCCAGGTGGCGGCCATCCAGCTGAGTTGCGCCCGCTCTTGCGGCTACAGCGTCTCGCTCACCATGTTGTTGAGTTGCTCCCACTCTTGCAGTGCAGCGATAGGCGGCTGCCACATGACTCTTAAAATGGCGGACGGCTCTTCGGTTTTGGGCCTGGTCCACTGAAATGGCCCTGAGACACCTTGGAACTCGGACGCTTGCCTGCTAGGGCTTGGGCTCCATTCTCGAAAAGCGTCCCCTCAGCGGTGAAGATTCTGCAAAAGTCTTGGGGGCCCCCGACTCCCGCAGGCTTCCGGTGGGGAGCGGCTGCCATGATTGCTCGTGGAATGACCACGACGGAGCCACGAGATGGTGGTGCTCTCATGCTGACGCCAGCTTCAGTCTGAATGATCCAGAAACAAGGTGGGGCTTTCATCGTTTGGGAAAAAAAAATGTTCTAAACCAATGAAAAGTGTTATTTTTAGGTCATATGACCAAGCCTTCCATCTTTAGGAAACCAAAAGTAAAATGAACCAATGAAAAGTTTTATAAACAAGTCACATGACCTGTTCTGCGGCATAGGGCTACAAAAAGCGTAGAAAATCCGTTGGCACGTGAGGCGGCGTCAGTAGCGGACCGATGTGCGAATAGGCCGAAGGCAGCACAACGCGTCGAGATCCGGATGGCACCGAGGTGGTGTCCAGCAAATTGCCGCACTGGTGTGGCCATCCTACAATGCTGCGCCGAAAGACGGCGTGTCCAGCTGAGTTGCGTTCACTCTTGCGGTACAGTGACTCAAACGCACCGAGATCCGGATGGCACCGAGGTGGTGTCCAGCAAATTGCCGCACTGGTGTGGCCATCCTACAATGCTGCGCCGAAAGACGGCGTGTCCAGCTGAGTTCCGGTCACTTTTGCGGTACAGTGACTCGAACGCGCCGAGATCCGGATGGCACCGAGGTGGTGTCCAGCGAGTTGCCGCACTGGTGTGGCCATCCTACAATGCTGCGCCGAAAGTCGGCGTGGGGTGCCCCGTTGGCTTATGAGGTGATGTCAGTAGTGGACCGATGTGTGAATAGGTCGGAACCAGCACAAGGCGCCAAGATCCGAATGGCAAGTCCTGGATGTTGAGTGCCATAGTTGAGAGTTCTGAGCAGTGCTTGTAAGACTGTCTGAAGCTTATTTGCACCTGCTGCAGCTTCACTATTGCCCTGGTGTGGCCAAAGGTCGCACATGACATAGGCGGCCGGCTCCCGAGGTCCGGCGGAACTTTTTGCCTTTTCCTTTCTGCTTCTTTTCCTACAATCCGTTTCATCTGAAGACACGACCAGGTCCCTGAATGTGTGCAGGGGGACGCTATTGATTGAATGAAAATGGCGGCTTGACACAAAGCTGACTCAAGCGTTGCTGTTGATGCTATACAGACAAAAATTGGTTTTCAGTTTGTACATTCTTCAGGATTTTTTTTCCATCCAAGTCTGATTGAGAGTTTGTAGAAAAATGGCTTCAGATTTTCCACATACTACTCTTCAACATTCTTCCTAAATGTAACAATGTGAAACTCACTAGGAGAACGGCTGTTTCTGTTTCCTTTCAAAATGCTGCCAACAATATTTTCTGAATGGAAGACACCATCTTGTAGCATAAAGGGCCGAAAGGGGTTCTGGGCTTGCCGATGGTTGGTGGAGACATTTTGACTATATCTTGGACCTGCCCGGACTCGCCCAAAATGGCGCCGGTATAAATGGGACTCGTAACTCCTTGCCCGCAAATGTATATCTAGAAAATGTTATTGTAAGTGGCCCTGTCTTATTTTAATTACAAAATGTACGTCCACCGATTCCGCAACTGTTAGACACCTTAGTTCTTGCAACCTAATGGCCCGCTCGTTACGTTCCTCTACAGTGTAAATGTCTCCTCATCATATACGATTTCAGTTTGCTCCGTGGCCGGCCCACGTGGTTATAGGCCCGTATTTGTATACTGACATTTTCACAATAAAGGTTTTTAAAACAAAACACGGTAGTAGTATTTACATTGGTAAAGTTTTTACTTTTAGTCACTGTTTTCAAATCAGTAAAAGGCAAGTGAAATAAAGCAGTCCAATTACATGACGGATAAAAGGTATAATATGTAGGAACGCAGTAAAGATAAATGGTCAAGGGCAGTTGTGTTTTCCACTCCTGCAACATAAAGTGATCGATAAGAATCTGATAATCAGGCGTATCGGCGACTAAGACAGCAGGCCGAGTATCTTTTACTCAACGGCTCCGTCATGGAACGAAGAAATGCCCTTTTTCTCGAAAAAGGAATATATTTTACTTGCAGGACAGTTGTACATTTTCCGGGAAAGTACATTAGCCTGGAATATTATAACATATGTTTTAAAAAAAATAATGTTCGAAAACAATAAAAAGCGTAATTTTTAGGTCATATGACCAAGCTTTTCATCATTAAAATAACAAAAGTAAAATGAACCAATGAAAAGTTTTATTAACAAGTCACATGACCTGTTATGCTTACGTTACGCGCTGCGCGCCGCGCCTCGGATCACTTCCGGGTGCGCTAACGCGGCGTGTCATATAACGCATTACGCGACAACGTAGGTCAAGAATATAGTCAAAATGTCTCCACCAACCAGCGTTCGGAACACAACCCCTTTCAGTAGTCCAAAAAGTTCTGTTAAATGACAACAGAGGGGACAGGCAACAAGAACCATCAGTCAAAGAGGGGAGGGCAAGTTCTTCTCTTCCGGGTCATGTTGGGGCGCTACCGGAACTGATCGAATTGGTAGTCTACAGTGTTTCTGGATGTTTCAGACTAAAGCTGGCGTCAGCATGAGAGCACTTCCATCTCGTAGCTCCGTCGTGGCCATTCCACGAGCAGACATGGCAGCCGCTCCCCACCAGAAGCCTGCGGGAGTCGGAGGCCCCCAAGACTTTTGTAGAATCTTCACGGCTGAGGGGACGCTTTCGAGAATGGGACCCAAGCCCTAGCAGACAAGCGTCCGAGTTCAAAGGTGTCCCAGGGCCATTTCAGTGGACCAGGCCCAAAACCGAAGAGCCGGCCGCCATTTTGAGAGTCCTGTGGCAGCCGCCTATCGCTGCACCGCAAGAGTGGGAGCAACTCAACTACATGATGAGCGAGACGCTGTAGTCGCAAGAGCGGGCGGTAAACAGCTGAATGGCGGAAGAGGCACAGTGTAGCAAAAGCGGGCGGAATGGCAACTGAAACGGTAAAGGGGCGCCCCACTAGAGCTTGTCTTCAGGTCAAACGGATTGTGGGACAAGGTCCAGAATTGAAGAGTCATCAAAAGGCAAAAAGTTCCGCCGGACCCCTGAAGCCGGCCGCCTATGTCGGGGGCGATCTCAGGCTATACCAGTGCTATAAGACTTGGGGAGGGTGTCGGAGCCAAGCGTCTTCTCCGAGTCCGTGCCATCACACCGTCCCTCGGGGGCCTCCGTCAAGCGGTTTAGGGAGGTATCATATAACATTGTTTTCAAATGCAGTCAGGTCCACAAACGACCCCCACTTACTTTGAGAATAGTGAAGCTGCAGTAGGTGGAAATAAGCTTCAGACAGTCTTACAAGCACTGCTTTTGTAAACATTTTTTGTTTTTTTTGTATTTTTGCACAGTTTTATATATTTTTTTTGTTTTTGATGGAGGGGAAACAACAAAGCACAGGCATTGAAAAAGGCTCAAACTCAGAACTCTGAACTATGGCACCCAACATCCAGGAGCTTGCCATCCGGATCTTGGAGCCTTGTGCTGCTTTCGACCTATTCACACATCGGTCCACTACTGACATCATCTTATAAACCAACGTTATGTAAATAGTTTTTTAATAAAATGTTTTACCCTGTTTCTTTGCTGGTGTGTTGTCTATATTTTTAATATTTGCATAGGGTTTGTCGTTATTTTGTGCGGGATGGGTGATGGAGCCGAGCTGTCTTGCAGCCCTCATGGTGTGGAGCTCAGTTCATCTCACTATTTTCGTATTTCTCATGAAGGGTTGTTTATAATATTTCTATTTTAGCGAGGTCAAAAAAAGATCCAATTAGTGGCGTACTGATTTTGCTCGATTACTTTTATTTTTTTACACGATTTTTCCCGATCTGCAAAGACTAAACAGAGTATTGCGACTTTGTGCTTGTTTGTAAATAGAGAATGAACCAAAGAGAATCAATTGTAAAACAGTAAATGCTTGGATAATAATCAATCAAATGGAGAGACAAGCAGGCACGACGGATTACAACGGGGGCAAAGGCCTGCGTTAACTACCGTTCACTATCTGCAAAGAGAGAGTACTACTAAGAGAAAAGAGGGGAGGGGGGGGGCAGCGTTCAAAGCACATCAGCGTGCATAAATACGAAAATGTTTTTATCTATCACGTACTTGACATTTTAAAGCTTTTCATATTTGCTATTAAAAAACCAATGAAATTCACAGAAAAAACCATAGGTTATAGTGGATATATAGTTAGGAATTTGCATTTACAAAACCTTGAAAATTTAATGAAAAAACCATTGGTTTTAGGCCATATATAGTTAGGGATTTGCATTTACAAAACCTTATTTTACTCGCATAAAACCATTGAAATTCCATATATAGTTATAAGCGCTAACTATATATCGCGCACCCGCAATCCACTGCTGATGATGTCACATATTACATCATTCATGACATGGTTAGTGACATCACTGATGACATCACTGATGACATCTCAAATGACATCACTGATGACATCACTGAAAACATCTTATTTGACATGACTGATAACATCACTGATGATATCATTCATGTGATAATACCATGAACCTCTTCAGACTCTAATATAACCTTAGATACAATCAGTGTAAACAGACAGTCACAGACTGTCACTCATCCATGGAGTTACTCACACACCTAGTCAGTTATGCCAAAAATCAATCACACCTCCATTTTCTCAACTATACAGTTATACACACCTTACTTATTCAAACATATACTAACACATATTTACTTTACTCTCTTATACAATCTCTGATACATGTTCACAATGATCCATACAACCACTCACACATTTACTGGCTCTTATGCACAGTTATTTATAGATGTCAACTCTCACATGTACTGTGTTTTACATATGTACTTAATTTGACATGTAGCACTGAGATATCCATTCACTCACTAATACACTCATGCACAGTCAACCGCCCATACAGCTGTTTGCACATGCACTTTTGAATCTATACATATAGTGAATCAACTACTCACACATCTATGTACAGAGTCACACACCTCCCAGCCACCCATACACACACACTCAGTTTCCCATACAAATACTTGGACAACCAATCAATAACCCATACAGTTACTCATATAGCTACTGATCAACATATGCAGCAGTTTGTAGAACAACAGATATAATGATGCACAAATTAAAACAGTTTAGTCACTAACCCATGCACTCAGTGAGACACATTTAATCACTCACTCAATCAGTCAGTCATGCACCTAGTAAATCCTTCATCCAGACACTTATATATCCACTCATTCTTCAATATGTAAAACATATTTTAACTTTACAGAAACATACAGTCACTGGGTGTTGTCATCAGTGATGTCATCAGTGATGTCATTTGAGATGTCATCAGTGATGTCATCAGTGATGTCACTAACCATGTCATGAATGATGTAATATGTGACATCATCAGCAGTGGATTGCGGGTGCGCGATATATAGTTAGCGCTTATAACTATATATGGAATTTCAATGGTTTTATGCGAGTAAAATAAGGTTTTGTAAATGCAAATCCCTAACTATATATGGCCTAAAACCAATGGTTTTTTCATTGAATATATATATACATACATACATATATATATATAATAGGGAGGGCAGGTGCTAACTATTTGAAAATGTATCATGCTGCTGCTTCATTTTAAACTTACCAAGCCACTGATGAAGAGAGCCTCTGACTCTCGAAACGCGTTTGGCACTGATATTAGACTGAGAGTGTCTTTCTGTTCCCAGCCTCACCAGCATGCTGCAATAAAGATGATGTCTGACAAACAGCTTCCGAGTGGCCAGTCCAATGTTGGGTCCTGGATGTGGTTGGATTTATAGCGGCTCTCCAAAGTCGCGGACTTGGCCCTTTGAGAGAATTTTTCAACCTGGCTGTTACGAACATTGGTTACAGCACTCTACAGGCGGAAGGGGAGCGAACGCTATCCAGGCGTGCGTGCGTTCCCGCACCTTGTTGCAACAACAAAGCAGGGTGAGTCGAGGTCAGAATATGTCACTGTCACCAGACTGGGAAGTATATTTGGACAATGTTTATGAAGGGCGCATCCACTTGGATTTAATAACTTTGAAACTACAGCACCCAGAAAGCCGTGTAAGGCCACGCCCAAGGGAGGGCAGGTGCTAACTATTTGAAAATGTATCATGCTGCTGCTTCATTTTAAACTTACCAAGCCACTGATGAAGAGAGCCTCTGACTCTCGAAACGCGTTTGGCACTGATATTAGACTGAGAGTGTCTTTCTGTTCCCAGCCTCACCAGCATGCTGCAATAAAGATGATGTCTGACAAACAGCTTCCGAGTGGCCAGTCCAATGTTGGGTCCTGGATGTGGTTGGATTTATAGCGGCTCTCCAAAGTCGCGGACTTGGCCCTTTGAGAGAATTTTTCAACCTGGCTGTTACGAACATTGGTTACAGCACTCTACAGGCGGAAGGGGAGCGAACGCTATCCAGGCGTGCGTGCGTTCCCGCACCTTGTTGCAACAACAAAGCAGGGTGAGTCGAGGTCAGAATATGTCACTGTCACCAGACTGGGAAGTATATTTGGACAATGTTTATGAAGGGCGCATCCACTTGGATTTAATAACTTTGAAACTACAGCACCCAGAAAGCCGTGTAAGGCCACGCCCAAGGGAGGGCAGGTGCTAACTATTTGAAAATGTATCATGCTGCTGCTTCATTTTAAACTTACCAAGCCACTGATGAAGAGAGCCTCTGACTCTCGAAACGCGTTTGGCACTGATATTAGACTGAGAGTGTCTTTCTGTTCCCAGCCTCACCAGCATGCTGCAATAAAGATGATGTCTGACAAACAGCTTCCGAGTGGCCAGTCCAATGTTGGGTCCTGGATGTGGTTGGATTTATAGCGGCTCTCCAAAGTCGCGGACTTGGCCCTTTGAGAGAATTTTTCAACCTGGCTGTTACGAACATTGGTTACAGCACTCTACAGGCGGAAGGGGAGCGAACGCTATCCAGGCGTGCGTGCGTTCCCGCACCTTGTTGCAACAACAAAGCAGGGTGAGTCGAGGTCAGAATATGTCACTGTCACCAGACTGGGAAGTATATTTGGACAATGTTTATGAAGGGCGCATCCACTTGGATTTAATAACTTTGAAACTACAGCACCCAGAAAGCCGTGTAAGGCCACGCCCAAGGGAGGGCAGGTGCTAACTATTTGAAAATGTATCATGCTGCTGCTTCATTTTAAACTTACCAAGCCACTGATGAAGAGAGCCTCTGACTCTCGAAACGCGTTTGGCACTGATATTAGACTGAGAGTGTCTTTCTGTTCCCAGCCTCACCAGCATGCTGCAATAAAGATGATGTCTGACAAACAGCTTCCGAGTGGCCAGTCCAATGTTGGGTCCTGGATGTGGTTGGATTTATAGCGGCTCTCCAAAGTCGCGGACTTGGCCCTTTGAGAGAATTTTTCAACCTGGCTGTTACGAACATTGGTTACAGCACTCTACAGGCGGAAGGGGAGCGAACGCTATCCAGGCGTGCGTGCGTTCCCGCACCTTGTTGCAACAACAAAGCAGGGTGAGTCGAGGTCAGAATATGTCACTGTCACCAGACTGGGAAGTATATTTGGACAATGTTTATGAAGGGCGCATCCACTTGGATTTAATAACTTTGAAACTACAGCACCCAGAAAGCCGTGTAAGGCCACGCCCAAGGGAGGGCAGGTGCTAACTATTTGAAAATGTATCATGCTGCTGCTTCATTTTAAACTTACCAAGCCACTGATGAAGAGAGCCTCTGACTCTCGAAACGCGTTTGGCACTGATATTAGACTGAGAGTGTCTTTCTGTTCCCAGCCTCACCAGCATGCTGCAATAAAGATGATGTCTGACAAACAGCTTCCGAGTGGCCAGTCCAATGTTGGGTCCTGGATGTGGTTGGATTTATAGCGGCTCTCCAAAGTCGCGGACTTGGCCCTTTGAGAGAATTTTTCAACCTGGCTGTTACGAACATTGGTTACAGCACTCTACAGGCGGAAGGGGAGCGAACGCTATCCAGGCGTGCGTGCGTTCCCGCACCTTGTTGCAACAACAAAGCAGGGTGAGTCGAGGTCAGAATATGTCACTGTCACCAGACTGGGAAGTATATTTGGACAATGTTTATGAAGGGCGCATCCACTTGGATTTAATAACTTTGAAACTACAGCACCCAGAAAGCCGTGTAAGGCCACGCCCAAGGGAGGGCAGGTGCTAACTATTTGAAAATGTATCATGCTGCTGCTTCATTTTAAACTTACCAAGCCACTGATGAAGAGAGCCTCTGACTCTCGAAACGCGTTTGGCACTGATATTAGACTGAGAGTGTCTTTCTGTTCCCAGCCTCACCAGCATGCTGCAATAAAGATGATGTCTGACAAACAGCTTCCGAGTGGCCAGTCCAATGTTGGGTCCTGGATGTGGTTGGATTTATAGCGGCTCTCCAAAGTCGCGGACTTGGCCCTTTGAGAGAATTTTTCAACCTGGCTGTTACGAACATTGGTTACAGCACTCTACAGGCGGAAGGGGAGCGAACGCTATCCAGGCGTGCGTGCGTTCCCGCACCTTGTTGCAACAACAAAGCAGGGTGAGTCGAGGTCAGAATATGTCACTGTCACCAGACTGGGAAGTATATTTGGACAATGTTTATGAAGGGCGCATCCACTTGGATTTAATAACTTTGAAACTACAGCACCCAGAAAGCCGTGTAAGGCCACGCCCAAGGGAGGGCAGGTGCTAACTATTTGAAAATGTATCATGCTGCTGCTTCATTTTAAACTTACCAAGCCACTGATGAAGAGAGCCTCTGACTCTCGAAACGCGTTTGGCACTGATATTAGACTGAGAGTGTCTTTCTGTTCCCAGCCTCACCAGCATGCTGCAATAAAGATGATGTCTGACAAACAGCTTCCGAGTGGCCAGTCCAATGTTGGGTCCTGGATGTGGTTGGATTTATAGCGGCTCTCCAAAGTCGCGGACTTGGCCCTTTGAGAGAATTTTTCAACCTGGCTGTTACGAACATTGGTTACAGCACTCTACAGGCGGAAGGGGAGCGAACGCTATCCAGGCGTGCGTGCGTTCCCGCACCTTGTTGCAACAACAAAGCAGGGTGAGTCGAGGTCAGAATATGTCACTGTCACCAGACTGGGAAGTATATTTGGACAATGTTTATGAAGGGCGCATCCACTTGGATTTAATAACTTTGAAACTACAGCACCCAGAAAGCCGTGTAAGGCCACGCCCAAGGGAGGGCAGGTGCTAACTATTTGAAAATGTATCATGCTGCTGCTTCATTTTAAACTTACCAAGCCACTGATGAAGAGAGCCTCTGACTCTCGAAACGCGTTTGGCACTGATATTAGACTGAGAGTGTCTTTCTGTTCCCAGCCTCACCAGCATGCTGCAATAAAGATGATGTCTGACAAACAGCTTCCGAGTGGCCAGTCCAATGTTGGGTCCTGGATGTGGTTGGATTTATAGCGGCTCTCCAAAGTCGCGGACTTGGCCCTTTGAGAGAATTTTTCAACCTGGCTGTTACGAACATTGGTTACAGCACTCTACAGGCGGAAGGGGAGCGAACGCTATCCAGGCGTGCGTGCGTTCCCGCACCTTGTTGCAACAACAAAGCAGGGTGAGTCGAGGTCAGAATATGTCACTGTCACCAGACTGGGAAGTATATTTGGACAATGTTTATGAAGGGCGCATCCACTTGGATTTAATAACTTTGAAACTACAGCACCCAGAAAGCCGTGTAAGGCCACGCCCAAGGGAGGGCAGGTGCTAACTATTTGAAAATGTATCATGCTGCTGCTTCATTTTAAACTTACCAAGCCACTGATGAAGAGAGCCTCTGACTCTCGAAACGCGTTTGGCACTGATATTAGACTGAGAGTGTCTTTCTGTTCCCAGCCTCACCAGCATGCTGCAATAAAGATGATGTCTGACAAACAGCTTCCGAGTGGCCAGTCCAATGTTGGGTCCTGGATGTGGTTGGATTTATAGCGGCTCTCCAAAGTCGCGGACTTGGCCCTTTGAGAGAATTTTTCAACCTGGCTGTTACGAACATTGGTTACAGCACTCTACAGGCGGAAGGGGAGCGAACGCTATCCAGGCGTGCGTGCGTTCCCGCACCTTGTTGCAACAACAAAGCAGGGTGAGTCGAGGTCAGAATATGTCACTGTCACCAGACTGGGAAGTATATTTGGACAATGTTTATGAAGGGCGCATCCACTTGGATTTAATAACTTTGAAACTACAGCACCCAGAAAGCCGTGTAAGGCCACGCCCAAGGGAGGGCAGGTGCTAACTATTTGAAAATGTATCATGCTGCTGCTTCATTTTAAACTTACCAAGCCACTGATGAAGAGAGCCTCTGACTCTCGAAACGCGTTTGGCACTGATATTAGACTGAGAGTGTCTTTCTGTTCCCAGCCTCACCAGCATGCTGCAATAAAGATGATGTCTGACAAACAGCTTCCGAGTGGCCAGTCCAATGTTGGGTCCTGGATGTGGTTGGATTTATAGCGGCTCTCCAAAGTCGCGGACTTGGCCCTTTGAGAGAATTTTTCAACCTGGCTGTTACGAACATTGGTTACAGCACTCTACAGGCGGAAGGGGAGCGAACGCTATCCAGGCGTGCGTGCGTTCCCGCACCTTGTTGCAACAACAAAGCAGGGTGAGTCGAGGTCAGAATATGTCACTGTCACCAGACTGGGAAGTATATTTGGACAATGTTTATGAAGGGCGCATCCACTTGGATTTAATAACTTTGAAACTACAGCACCCAGAAAGCCGTGTAAGGCCACGCCCAAGGGAGGGCAGGTGCTAACTATTTGAAAATGTATCATGCTGCTGCTTCATTTTAAACTTACCAAGCCACTGATGAAGAGAGCCTCTGACTCTCGAAACGCGTTTGGCACTGATATTAGACTGAGAGTGTCTTTCTGTTCCCAGCCTCACCAGCATGCTGCAATAAAGATGATGTCTGACAAACAGCTTCCGAGTGGCCAGTCCAATGTTGGGTCCTGGATGTGGTTGGATATATATTTATATATATATATATATCAAAGCTCCAAGGTTCCCACCTGTTGGAGACGCACTCAGACATCCACTGCAGCAACCTTCATGAGGTAAAAGCCAGAATGGCGGGCGGATCCAGTTTACAGCATGCCTGTCGATTCACCCTGGACGCGTATCGTGCTCATTACTCGTCAGCGGCGCGACAGTCATTTTGGCATTGAGGCCACACCTCCCACTTAAAAATATGAGCCCTCTCATGGGAACCTTGGAGCTTTGATATATATATAGCGAGATCATACAGGGCAAGACAGCAGTCAACTGTCTCAGTATTTGAATAAACGCTTTAAATGGAATGCTCTTACAGAACACCTAAGCCAAGCATTCCAGAACTAGTAAAGAGGACACTGCATTATCCTCCTCCTTTCAAAAAAAAAAAAAAAACAAAATAATAAAGAAAATAATAAAGAAAATGAAAATAAACAAAACAAACAACAAAATAGCAATCAAAAATGAAACTAAAGATAACATTAGAAATAATGTACATTTCTAGTTACGATATCTGACTGGAATACCACGTTGACGAAATCTCCTCTGCAAACTCACTGCACCAGGAGAAGCAGGACTAAACCTGTTGTCGGACTTATTAGAACAAGAAGAAGAAATCTGTCTTGAACCACCAGTGACTTTTACAGTTCTAGACAAATTCCACCAATTTTTCAAATTGACTCTTACAGCATTACCACACACTTTGTCAACCGTAAAAGGTTTAGAGAATTTTGAACAACCTTTCTCCGCATGAGTAGGTATCTTAACTTGTACAATATCACCAATTTTAATATCCTGGAAAACAGATCTTTTCCTAGAATCAAAATAATCCTTTTGTTGACATTGAGCTTGTAGAACATTAGACCTAACAACATTGTCTATGTTAATCACAGTGTTCATTTTTACCCATCAAGCCATACATTCAGGACATATCTTCGAACATGGTTTCCTTCCTCGAAGAAGTTCAAAAGGGGAAAATTTCGTGGAGGAATGGGGTGTTGTACAGTAGAACTAAAGCATGGATCTAACAGCATTTTGAACATTTCATTTTCCAGCTAAGGTTCATTGCACACAATTATTTATGACCCTGTTCATACGCTCCCCCAAACAATTGGTTTTGGGTGATAGAGCGCATTTCTTAAATGCATAATCCCGCTTTGGTGCACAAAATTTTCCAAAACTTGACTGACAAATTGTACACCATTATCGCTTACAATTGTAGCCAGGAAACCTTCTCGTAAAAAAATATCTTTCAGAAAATCAATGACATTATTGGAATTAGGTTCACTGATGAAATAAACCTCTGGCCACTTTGAGTACTAATCAATTGCCACAATGGCAAACTTTGCATTGGAGGGAAGGGTATTAAAAGGTTCCACCAGGTCAATTCCAATTTTCTCCCACGGCTTATTTGGAAATTCAATAGGTTGTAGAGGTGGTGTACGTATCTTCAAACTTTTCTCTGAACTAGAACACACAATACATTCCCCCACAAAGATTTTGACATCTTTATCCATCTGTGGCCTCCACATATGTTCGCGCAATCTTTTCTTTGTAAATGTTTTACCAAGATGGCCTTCATGCGCACCCTGGATTAGTCTGAGCCTTAATGACTCCGGGGGAATCAATCTATCACCACACATAAGTAATCCATCCTCAATGGAAACTTTGTTCGCTACTTTAATAAAAGTCTGCAAGGACAGGTGAGCATTCTTCTCTTTCAGCCAACCACTTTTCACACACTTGATGACCTCTCCAAGTAGTATGTCTTCAGCCAATTTTCCCCTCCATTCTGCTTCACTGATTGCACACATGTCATCCAAAACCACAGCAGCCACAAAACAATTATCCTCATCATACTCATCATTTTGATCTTCACATTCGACAGGATGTCTTGAAAAATAATCTGCCCTAATGTTTTTGCTACCCGGGATATAGGAAACTTCAAAGTCATACTGTAAAAGTTTAGTTGTTAACCGTGCAATTCTAGGAGTATGTTCTTTAATTTTGTCACCGGACGGAATGGAAACAAGTGGGTTGTGATCAGTGCATAACTTAAAGTGTTTAACCCAAACATAGGGAGTACATTTTCTCTTGGCCCACCAACATGCCAACAATTCTCTTTCAATTACTGAAAAATTAAATTCAGAACCATGCAAAACTCTTGAAGCATAACCCAAAGTGTGTTCATGTCCCTTTTCATTTTGAGTGAGAATAGCACCCAAACCCACTCCACTAGCATCCCCTGTGATGGTACACATTACATTGGGATTGAAAGGCTTGAGTATTGTGGGACTAACCAAACAATCTTTGATCCAATTAAAAACATCACCGCATTCTTTGTCCCAAATGAAAGGAACATTTTTCTTAAGCATATTAGAAAGCGGTTGAACCCTAGAGGCATAGTCCGGTAAAAATCGAGAATAAAACTCGCACAAACCAATGAACGATTTGAGGCCCATTTTATCACAAGGAGCTAGAGAATCGACAATAGCTTTAACCAATCCTGGTCTAGGTTCCACACCATGTTCAGATAGGACATGACCCAGATACTCTATCTTCTGTACCTTGAAAACACATTTCTCCTTTTTTGAGACTGCACCCACATCACGCAAGGTCTCCAATGCACAACAGACAGCATCATCATGTGACTCAGATGTTGCACTATGCACCAAAACGTCATCTTGAAAAACGACAACTCCCTTTATGTTCTTAAGTAAATTTGACATGATTCTTTGAAAAAACGCTGCGGCAGAGGCCAACCCAAATGGGATGCGGCAGTATTAAAAGGTTCCAATGGGTGAAACGAAAGCAGTTAAGTGCCTTGATGATGGATCCGACACCACCTGGTGATATGCTGAAGCTAAATCCAATTATGAGAACCACTATGACCCATTAATTAAAGACAACATGTCTGAAATTTTTGGCAGGGGGTGAGAATCAATCCATATGTTTTTGTTTAGACTGCGTAAGTCTATGCAGACGCGAAGCTCACCATTTTTCTTTTTAACTACAAACAATGGACTAAGCCACAGAGAAGACTCAATCGGTTCGATAATTCCCTTTTCACAAAGATCCTTAAGTTCTTTTTCTAGTTGTTCTCTCACACTAAAAGGTACATTCCTGAGTTTATGCTTAACTGGTATGGCACCTTCCTTAACCTTAATACAATGAGTGAAACTTCTAATCTGTCCAAGACTGTTGCTAAAAACAGAAGGATATCTTTCACACAAAATATCTAAAAAATCTTCTGAAGAATGGAAACTTGGTCCTTTGTGCCAGGTCTAAGTATCATCTTGAAAAGTCCTTGATGAAACCAACCAAGGATAGTTAGTCCCTTGATGGCCACATATATTTTTCCAAAGATTTTCATACCTCTAAACTCCAAAGTATCTTCAATATATCCTGCCAATTCAATTGTTCTTCCTTCGTATGAAACAGGAGATCTATCCGGAGGTAGTAATGGACGTGAACCCCAAACTTCATGGAACTTTTCTTGAGTAATTATAGTGATTCTCGCACCTAAATCAACCAGTAAGCATAAAATCTTTGTTCCAACCTCAAATTCCACATACGGATCAACGCATTCAGAAGGTTGATTTGTAACCACACTTACATCACTCACCACAACCACCATATCTCTCAAATCATCTTGAATTTGATCAAAATCATCACATTTAGATTCTGATACAGACACATTTTCAACTGAGGACGATGATCTGGTAAATTGTTTTGAATCTTGATGAAATTCAGGACTCTTTTTCCCATTTTGACAAACTTTAGAAAAATGTCCAAATTTACGATACATTCTGCACGTGACATTTCTAGCAGGACATGGGCGTCCTGACCTAAAATGGGGAGTATTGCCGCATTTGAAACAAATATTTGTTTGTTTGAAAAACTTATTATCATTACGAACAAAATGTGAAGAAGATTTAGAATCCTTTGACCTCACAACATTAATAGACTCTTCCTTTGTAGCAGTGGATGATCCTTTTTCATCCAATTTTCTCACAGAAACTTTTGAAAGTTCAATACTCTTAGCTATCTTAATAGTTTCCTCCAGAGTAGGGTTACCTAAAGACAATAGTTTTTGCTGTATACTCTTGTCAGTACACTTACAAATATACTGGTCCCTTATGAGCTGATCTCTGAAGCCTTCAAATTGACATTCAGCACTTAATACTCGCAATGCTGAAAAAAATCTTCTATTTTTTCTCCTACTTTTTGTTCTCCCTTAAAGAACTTGTGCCTTACTACTACTAAACTAGGTTGGAAGTCAAAATGCAATTCCAATTTCTTTAGAGTTTCAGTAAACTCATCTATCTCCTCATCACCAGCTGCACGTACTAATGCGGGTAAATGTTTAAAAATCTCTCTCCCTTCAAACCCCAATGCATTCAATAAAAGACATTTTTTTCTTTCCGCCCTATAGCGTGATCCCCCTATAGCACCAATGTAAGTAATGAAAGCATTGTACCATTTTTTCCATTGTATTGGTGGATCTCATGGCGTTTCTAAAAAAATGGGGGTGGAGACACAGACTGCATTTTGAAAACAAATTACAATTCTTTCCACAAAACTTCCACTTGAAGCCAACAAAAAAAAACACATGTAATTTATGAATAAATTAATAATTCAGTCTTCATGAACGTAGAGACTTGTGTGTCATAGAAAATTAACACACAGAGAAGTCAATATGTAGCAGTTCCAATTGCAGCTTGAACAAAAAAAATGTCGGAAGTCTATCCAGACCAAAATGTTCTAAATGAAACTGTCACTACTTGACTTTTACAATACCATCCGTGTTTACCAAAGAATGCTGGTAAAAATTCACTGTCTGGTATTATAAATATGAAAGTTCAACTTCACCAATTCTTCCACATCAGCTTCGATTTCACCAATACCTCCACAGCTCTTATCGCGTTTCAGCGATCGCTTCAGCGTTTCAGCTTTCTGAAAAAAAACAATAACTCTTTTATGCTGCTTTAAAAATACTTCGTGAGTAGTGTATGAGGTGAATCCGACTGCTTTCCCTGATCCAAAATGGCAGTTGCTGTGACGTTGCTGACTCAACCAATATTAAACCATGAGACAAAATGTCCCCTGAAAGTTCCAAAATGCTTACGACGTTGGACAAAATGACATAACTTGACAGAGTAAATAGCCAATGAACGATTGCCAAATAATATGTCCAAGATGGCGTTTGAAAACAAAAGTGAAACCCCTACCCTCGTGACGTATGCCGATGTGACGCTCTTTGCTGCTGCTATTAATAAATTAAATTAGTACCTCACAGCTTTGCTCCGACGGGTAGAAATAAGAGATAAATGCGGTGAAGAAAAACTCCTTCACTACTCCAACTCCACGCCTGCAACTGATGAGGTGGGGATCGTCACAGTGTAAACTTTTCCTTCTTCCTTCAAAACGCAGTGAGTCCAGCAGACACCTGCGATCGTCGCCATGAAAAATGTAGTAATTGCGATGACACGCAAAGGTTACTTGAAGAGAGGTTTATTCATATCACAAGCAGGTGCTGCGCAGCAGCGAGATCACAAAGGGCAAGACACCAGTCAACTGACTCAATATTTGAATAAACACTCTAAATGGAATGCTCTTACAGAACACCTAAGCCAAGCATTCCAGAACTAGTGAAGAGGACACTACACACTGTGCTATCCTATGCTTAAAA
The DNA here is from genome assembly GCF_964263255.1 of Lissotriton vulgaris. Lineage (NCBI taxonomy): Eukaryota > Metazoa > Chordata > Amphibia > Caudata > Salamandridae > Lissotriton > Lissotriton vulgaris. Next base: position 165,159,180 of record NC_141689.1, read on the forward strand.
AGTTTGATAGAAAAGCAGACATTTGAGGTGAGCAAATTTAGAGTGTCGCTGATGTTGAGGGTGCTTTATACAGCAGCTGCCTTCCACATAAACTTGGGAACTATCCAGAGTTCTCTCCTTTTTTTGCATAATTTATGCGTCACTCTATGCTTGCAAGGGAATTATTTTGATATATATATATATATATATATATGCTGCAAGAACTCGTCTCAGTCTCCACACGAGACCAACAGCCACACAAGCAAAGACGAGGTAGACCCAATTCCGTGCTTCTTCTTTTTTATTTTAGCTTAAAGTGCAACCATATCAGCCACGACGCGTTTCGGCAGATCCCTGCCTTGATCACATGACAACAGTGTCGTGGGATACACCTCCTTTTAAAGTGCAAGTGCGTAAAATGGACATAGAAAAAATACTAATTTACAGCTTTTTTCCATCATTTTCATAGTGTGGTACGTAAAATACAGAAAATATTTGTAAAATACATTTGCTGAAATTCATAAATGAGGATTCAGTCTCAAAGAGTGTTTTTAGTATAATACAATAAGGTAATGTTTGCTGTTTTCCAAATATCCATTCACTAAATACTATAGTGCATCACCGTGAATCTAAATAAAGAGAAATTGAAACTAAAACATTTTTCAAAACGTGATAGAAAGAAAAACTCTTTTTTCCAATAAACAAAAATGATAACCTATGTGAATAATGAAAAAATTGATTAAGATTGTATATACACATACAGGTACCTAACCAAAAAGCAGTTCGAAAAACAGTTTCTATTCTTCTTTCAAGACAAATGCAAGGGAAATATTATCTACATATCTCTGATTCACAAGGGGTTCTTCCAAACAGATGCAACTCAATATAACTGTCCAAACGAGTGTTTCCCACAATTGACCAACCTCCACCAAATTTGATAGATAATTGTTGTTGCTCAATCCACTCTTGGCTCTATTAAAATTGCATAAATAATTAAAATCCCTTTTGGAGTATCAAAAATATATATATAAATATTTATCCTTATCACCATGTAAAATCCATTATTTACAATACAAAATAAGTTCATAAGGTATTTGCAACCAGAAAGTAATGGATAATTCAAACTTTACATCCTAATATATTAAACTGATGAGGACTGTCCAATTTGTGCGGTGCTTCATGTAAGCAATTACTTCCCAATACTCATTCTAAAAATGTGTACAGATCTTCCGTCATGTTGAGACCTTTTGGCTGCTTAGTATCTAAGGTCAGGATATAATGTGTCTCAAGCCTACGCAGCATGCCTTCCCTATCCCCTCCTCTTCTCTGCGCGGGGACTGTGTCTATGATGTAATATCTTAGATCTTTTAGATTTCCACCATGGACTTCATGGAAGTGTCTTGCCACGGGATAATTGGGGTCGTTGTTGGTGATAGCCCTAATATGTTGTAAGATCCTCTTGTGGCTTGGAAGCTTGGTACTGCCTACATATTTTAAATTACAAGTGCACTCTAGTATGTATACCACAAATTCACTTTTACATGTTAAGTGAAACTTGATGTTTTGTGGTTTAGAGCTGAAAGCTGTTAAATAGGAAGTTTTGTTCACCCCAAATGAACAAGCTTTACAGCTGGAGCACTTGTAAAATCCTTTACGCGCTAGGGACAAGCCTGTGCTATCCTTGTATTCTGGACTGCTTCTTACCAGCACATCCCCCATCGATGTTGCTTTTCTATAAGTGATAGAGGGGTATTCAGGAAGAGAGTCTCCTATTACTGGATCCTCTTTTACAAGATGCCAGTTGCGTTGGATGATTTTTCGCAGTTCCCTATGCTGACGGTTGTAGCTCATAATTAATCTGGGTGCCTCTTCAGATATTGTTATGCTACTGGTTTTTTCTACCGTCAGGATTTCTGCATTTTGTAGGAGTTCCTCTCTGGATTTTAGTCTTGATTTGGCCATTGCCGCATCAATTGTTTTGGCACTATAGCCTCTTTCCAGGAACCTACACTTACTCTCTTGTTGATGTCTCCTGAGTTCCCCTTCGTCACTGCATATTCTATGTAACCGCAGCATTTCCCCATAGGGGATGCTGTGGATTAGATGGCTGGGATGTGCGCTACTGGCATGTAACAGGGTGTTCCCTGCAGTCTGCTTTCTGTACAGGGTGGTCTTTATCTTGCCTTCATCAGTTTTGACTAGAACATCAAGGAAGGAAACTTGCCTATCACTTATGTCAGATGTAAAACATAAGTTAATATCATTAACATTGATGTTGTCTATGAAAGTCTGCGCCTCCTGTTTGCTGCCCTTCCACACAATGATCAAGTCATCAATGTACCGTAGGTAAGATACTATATTGTTCATGCAGATGTCCCGATATTTCTCCCTGAGGACCAACTCCTCCCACCATCCCATGAACAGACAGGCATAACTGGGGGAGAAGCTGGCCCCCATGGCGACACCCTGAACCTGACGGTACATTTGCTTATTGAAAAGGAAAAGGTTGTGTTCCAAACACAACATATATATATTTCTTGGGTTCTTCTCACCTCGCTCCTGGCGATTGAAGTCAAGGCACAGCAACAGGTAGATTTTTAAACAAAAGTATTTATTTGCACACCATGTGCAAAAGAGCGTGCAACGATTAGGATGGCCTACGCGTTTCGGCTACTACAAGCCTTCCACTGGACCATAGAGTCCTTGATGACTAGACCCTTTTTAAAGTGCAATGTGCAGTACAAAAATTAAGTCCCCTTTTCCATTTCTATTAAAAGTCTAGACTGTCAACCTTGTATTCACTTTTAGAAACAGAAATTGTTGCCATGTTATAGATGGTTTAAAAGTGCATTGTACTAACGCTTTACAAATCAAATCAAACATTATTGTGAAGTACTCTTTGTTAGATGATTGCATTATATATATATGGCACGTACATATTTACAATCTATATACAATGTATGATTTTCTGTTTATGGGGGTGGATGTTTTATACACAACTTTTGGTTCTGATGTCCAGTTAAGTACTGTAGCTCCTCCCATTGATAAAATCCGATAGACAAAACTAGGTGTGAAGTACACTTGGACTGTATATATTTCACATTATTTACAAGACGATTCGGTCATTTTTCATCACCAATTCCCTGATATGTACATTGCGATCTACCCTCTCAGATAACTATCACAGTTCAACATTTTACCTGGTATTTGCAATTTTAAACTTTGTAAAGTACATTCAAAATTAGAACATAGTACGGGATACTTTGGATTTTGAATTTCACTGAATTATAGTCTTTCTCTATGTACAGATTATAGTTTTGTCAAAAAGTCGTATATAGATTGAACAAACTTGATTTGATGTGGCGACCTTTCTTATTAAATGATTTCACAATATTGCAGATATATAAATCAAGATACAGAAGGATTCTTGGATCGGCAAGGCATTTTGTGATTTCATACTAATTTCACAGATGTACGTGCAGTTCGGCATCCAAGTTGTGCCCAAATGGATGTTCGGTGCCCATTGCTAATATCATTCGTGACTCAAGTTTGCGTAACAGTAGTGTTTGGTCTCCCCCTCTTTCAGATAATTTGCATAGTTTTATTCTAGCATATCTCAGCAAACTTGGATTGGATTGATGGTACTTAGCAAAATGTATTGCCATAGGGTAACTCGTGTCTGCATTCTTGATCGCTCTCAGATGTTGCAAGACTCTGAGTTTAAGTTTGTTGATTGTACTCCCTATGTAGAATTTTTCACAAGGGTACGACAGTCTGTATACCACACACTTAGATTCACACGTTATGTCGTCCCTCATTTTTTCAATACGGCCGCACTGTAGTCTGTCCTCTGTTAAGTTCGTACCATGTTCACAGGCCTTGCATTTGGAGCATTTCCAGAACCCCGGTGTTGTAAGCCATGATGTTTTTTGGGGGATTTTTAGCTGTAGGTGACTTTGAGTTAAAATGTCGCCTAGCGATGAGGTTTTTCTATAACAAATGCTGGGACTAGAGGTCAAATTTTCTTTCAATGTTTCATCAAGCATTAAGATGTTCCAATTTCTTTTCAAAGCTTTTTTTAGTTTTTTTTAGTTCTTGACTCTGGTTGTTATAGTCGACAATTATTCTAGTTACATTTTCCTTTTCTTATTGTCTGGGTTATAGTTCCTGTCATTGTTTTTGTTCTCCTTAGGTAGAAGGAGGTCTTTTCTTTTCTTCAGGTTCATCCTTTCTTTTGCTGCTGTGATTACTTCTATTGGATAACCCCGTTCTTGGAATCGCTTACTCAATCCATCAAGCTCCTTTTCCAGATCAACATCTTCTGAGCAATTCCTTTTGGCTCGCAGCATTTGGCCATAAGGAATGCTCCATTTAAGTTTACTTGGATGTCCACTTTTCCCATGCAACAAACTGTTGCGAGACGTTGGCTTTCTATGAATTTTTGTACACAAAGTTTCATTTCTGACAAAAACTTCAACGTCAAGAAAGATCAAAGTAGTTGCGCTGATTGATGAGGTAAAGTGGAGGTTGAGATCATTCCTCTCCAATGAATTTATGAACATTTGCAAGTCATTGATGTTACCTTCCCAGATTATGAATAAATCGTCTATGAAACAACACCAGAATGTAATTCTTGATTTCTGCTTCTTCTCTTCTTCCAGCACTCCAGTCTCCCACATGGCCATCAGAAGGTTCGCATACGTGGGCGCAAATGATTTACCCATTGCTGTACCCTATTTCTGCAGGTATAGATTGCCCAAGAATAGAAATGCATTATGCGTTAAGCAATAGGTGAGCATTTCTATCAGCATTGCCGAGTGTTCCAAATAACTGATAGATCTTGTCTCCAGAACTTTCTTGATGGCCTTAATCCCGTCTTCATGGCGTATTGACGTGTATAGTGATGTTACATCTATACTCGCCCTTAGGTAACTAGATTTCCAATGGATCCCTGAAATTTTATTAACCCCTTCGAAGCTAATGACGAGCTGGGCTCGTCATGGCGCTTACCTGCCGTGCTCGGATGACAAGGCCAGCTCGTCATGAAATAAAGTAATAAAGCAATTCCCAGCACAGGACGGGAAAACGCCTAGCAGCCATGTGGTTAAGGAAGTCCATTGTGTCCCTTAAATAGGACGGTAATGTCATTACATAATTCATAAGAAATATGTCGATAAACCTTGATGTCGTTTCGAGTAATGATCCAATCGAGCTCACAATCGGTCTACCTGGAGGTCTTAAAAGTGCTTTATGTACTTTCGGTAGAAAGTAAATTGTGACTGTAATGGGATTGTCCATTTTTAGGTAGGAATATTCATCAAAGTCAATTAGACCTTTGTCTTTCCATGCCAACAAAAGAGAGTGGTATTCATTCTTCCAATTTTCTAATGGGTTATTCTTTAGTGGCTCATAGTGATCTTTATTTTCCAATTGTCTATTTGCTTCTGCAATGTAATCTGTTGTGTTTTGTACACCTATCCAGAGTTCTCTCCTTTTTTTGCATCATTTATGCATCACTCTATGCTTGCAAGGGAATTATTTATATATATATATATATATATATATATATATATATATATATATATATATATATATATATATATATATATATATATATATATATATATATATATCCAGTTTCACCAAGCAAAAAAGAATTATGCCACTGCACTCCATACAAGCGAAATTACCACTACAATGAGCTTCTTGCAGTTCAAGGTCTATTTATTTAATTCATTTCCAGCATGAGCATTTTCGTGAGCAAGGTGAGTGATTCGCTGAAACGCGTTGGGTTGTTTTTCCATTGCTACGATTCATCATGCTGGAAATGAATTAAATAAATAGACCTTGAACTGCAAGAAGCTCATTGTAGTGGTAATTTCGCTTGGATGGAGTGCTTTGGCATAGTACTTTTGTGCTTGGTGAAACTGGATATTATTGACAGGGAAACCTCTAACCCTGTGGTGCACCGCTGTACTGGCGTCCCGGCAAACTTTGGAGGGAGTTCACCTGGGGGCGGAGCAACTCATCAGTAATGAGAGGGGGCGGGATATTTATATCCGGAATATCCCCCCTTCCTCATTTGCACTACAGGTGCTGAAGAGGCAGGAGCCAAAATGCATACGCCTGAATATCTGTGCAGTTTTTCATTGCCTACGCTGTGAATAAAGACCCCTTGTTTCTTCATTTGGGCCTTATCTCTTTTCTTCGGGAAGAGTTGTCTTGGATTTGGCAGCGTGAGTGACCAGTATCGCGCGCATGAGGCCACCACTCCACAAGCTGGCCCCGGTACTATTGGTCTCCCACTCTGGTGGATTTGCTACTTTTTCCAGGTGACTGGATGACCTGGGCCCACCTCCTCACACCGGGAAAGAATGCAGTGGTGGTGCAGCTATCAGCTGCACGTCGGGCGAGGCACACTCCTGCTGAGCCCCCGCAGAGATGGACCCCTGTGCTTTTGGAGGTTGGTGTGGGTTTGAGGACTTGGGGGACTTTGCTTCACGACGCTGGACTGGAGGCACTTACCCAGCACGCTCGTTCAGCCCCATTTCCAGAACGCGGTTAGAATGCTGCATCTTGGGACATGTAGGCGCCAGGACACCAGGTGCGCCATGCATATCGCAGGTGTTGGACCCATTCACCTGGGGGCGGAGCGGCTCATCAGTAATGAGAGGGGGCGGGATATTTATATCCGGAAATATCGCCCTTTCCTCATTTGCACTACAGGCGCTGAAGAGGCAGGAGCCGAAATGCATACGCCTGAATATCTGTGCAGTTTTCCATTGCCTATGCTGTGAATAAAGACCCCCTTGTTCCCTCATTTGGGCCTCATCTCTTTTCTTCGGGAAGAGTTGTCTTGGATTTGGCAGCGCGAGTGACCAGTATCGCGTGCATGAGGCCACCACTCCACAAGCTGGCCCCGGTACTATTGGTCTCCCACTCTAGTGGATTTGCTACTTTTTCAAGGTGACTGGATGACCTGGGCCCACCTCCTCACACCGGGAAAGATTGCAGCGGTGTTGCAGCTATCAGCTGCACGTTGGGCGAGGCACACTCCCGCTGAGCCCCCGCAGAGATGGACCCCTGTGCTTTTGGAGGTTGGTGTGGGTTTGAGGACTTGGGGGACTTTGCTTCATGGCGCTGGACTGGAGGCACTTACCCAGCACGCTCGTTCAGCCCCATTTCCATAACGCGGTTAGAATGCTGCATCTTGGGACATGTAGGCGCCAGGACACCAGGTGCACCACGCATATCGCAGGTGATGGACTCATTCACCTTGGGCGGAGCGGCTCATCAGTAATGAGAGGGGGCGGGATATTTATATCCGGAAATATCGCCCTTTCCTCATTTACACTACAGGCGCTGAGGAGGCAGGAGCCAAAATGCATACGCCTGAATATCTGTGCAGTTTTCGATTGCCTACGCTGTGAATAAAGACCCCCTTGTTTCCTCATTTGGGCCTCATCTCTTTTCTTCGGGAAGAGTTGTCTTGGATATATATATGTATATATATATTATACAGCAAAAGAAAATAATGTCCGCACTCGCTCAATTCGATAAATTGGGTTTATTCAACAGAGACTTCAATACAGCCCCCTTCACCTACGCTTTTCGACCGCAGGTCTTGTTCACAGTGTTGGCACTAGTCCATTGTCTCTTTCTAACTTATATACCTTATAGTCCATTTAGCACATGATGGTGCATTCTGGGTGAGGTAGTTTTTCAATCACTTTTGGAAACTTTAACGTTTGTTTTGAAGTGAGTCCTATAACAATTTTAAGTTCTTAAGATCACTTAGGTTTTTTAATACCTTCCAATTGGTTTGTAAGGTTATCTCATGCCATTATTCGTCGCTTTTCACGATAGGATCATCCCATCATACCTTTGTAGGGGTTTACAGCGACAGACGATTGACAGGCAATCCATCTTGTGGTTTTCAGACTTTTGCTGTCAGTTTTGATGTTATTTTGTTTAGGGCTCAGTGCCCTTGCGATTCCCTTTTGAACCAACTGTTTTTTTCTCAAATGTGATATTGGGCTCAGTGCCCATATAGTCTTTTAATGTGACCTGTATTTTATCAAATTCTGGCATCCATGGTTTTTCAAGCAAACAATCATAGTCCAATTCATGTCCCTCACATACTTTTTCACAGGTGGACATACATTTCTTCGTCCATATTTAATCCCTTTGGTGTCTTAGTTTTAAATCTGATAATGAGGCGTGACTCCAATCGTCTCAGTTGGAGTTTTCTGTTCCCTCCTCTTTCATCTGGAAGGATGGTCGCCAGACCGCTGTAGCATACATCTTTCCATGTTTTTCCTGTGTGTTGGAGCATGTGTTTCGCTATGGCATAAGACATGTCGCCATTTTGAATGGCTCTGATGTGTTCTAGTATCCTTTTATGTAAAGGACAAGTAGTCATTCCAATATAGTGTTTTTCGCATGCACAAGTCAGCATATATACCTCATGCGTGGTTTTGCTTGTGATAGTATACTTGATATTGAAGACCTTTCCTTGTGGGTCTATCAATGATTTTAGAGATTGCCCTATTGTGCATGCCTTACATTGATGGCATTTGTTAAAGCCTTTTTGCCTAGATGTTAACCAGTCCTTTTTCTTCTTTAACTGGAAATGACTCCTTACTAGTTTGTCTTGTAGTGAGGGTGGTTTCCTAAATGTCATAAGGAGGTACTCGCCCAATTGACCACCGATGTCGGGATCCTTCTTGATGACATTCCAATACTTATTCAGTATTCTTCTTACGTTTTGACTCTCTTTACTGTATGTTATAATCATCCTGATAGGTTCAGGTTGTGCTTGTGTCTTCTCACCTTCCATTTTGTTGATCAAAGTTTCTGTTCTGCCCAATGCTCTGGCCTTAAGTTCTTCTTTTCTTACGTCATTGTATTTGTATCCTCTTTTTAGGAATCTAAAATCCAACAACCCACTATGACACAATAAATTATTATTAGCGAATTAGAATAAAAAATTAAAAAATTAAATGAATTAAAATTACAAACTATATTTAAAAAAGGAATAACAATTATACAAACAATAACAACACATACAATTAATATATGAACTAAAACACATTAAAATAATTTAAAAAAGATATTCTTTACAACTATATTATTGAAAATGATATTAAGAACAACGATATTCTTAATAACGATGTAACTTACCAAAAAAACGATATTCTTAACAATGATATTCCTGCAACACAATATTTTTGTATCACAATATTTTTTTTTATATTTCTGTAGCCTGCTATTAAAAACTCAATATTTTGTGCAACTAGACCATTTGGTCACTGGCAGTTTTGTCAAACTGGAAACTATATTGCACATCAGTCAAATTTGCATGAAATTCGATCTGCAGGATGGGGAATTTTTTTCTCAATCTTTTCATTCTTTTGTTAGTGCTTGGCTAAGGTCAGCTTTCGCTTCTTTTGCCGATCTGTTGTTTATAATACTTTAAATATAGTTGGAGTGAGCTTTGTGCCGCACCTTGCTCAGAATTGGATGTCTTTGTTGACTATCTCATGACCCTGCTCCTGATGCAAAAGCATATCTCCCAATTCTTGTATTTTTCTCACTTAAGCATTTTGGCTTCATTTATTGTGACTGGATGATGTATTCTTCCACTGCTAACATCACACCTTGCATTACTGGGATTTGACCGACTATTTTCTCCCCTCCCTCAATCCCTCTTTCCCCTTCACATCTGCTCACCATTCTCTTCTGTCTAGGCCTGAACAAAATGTTGTTTATGGAAGCAGGATCTTGCATAATTTCTGGCCTTCAATTATAATACAATTTCATGTTACGCTTGTTGCGCAAAATGCCCTGAATTATGCCATTATGCCACATCTAAAAAATTGAATTATCATTTAGGTTAAAATCCTACTACGGGAGCACAGGAATCAAGGCAACAAACATATCTCAAGTGGCTGTTTTTCGCTTCACAGCTAATTTTGAACTTTTATTTGCTCAAAATACATCCTTGCATTCAGTGGACACAAGACCGCAAGTTGCATAATTTCACATCATTATTTGTACATTTAGCAAAATTTCCACAAGAAAATGCTCAGGCTTACTCCTAATTCCACCCTCCCTTTATTAACCTTCACCTTCCCACCCCACCCAATGTTCTTTCCCCCACCCCAGCCTTTCAGCTATCTTGTTATGTTAGTGGATGTGTATACCTTCAATTATCACCCATGAGGGTATCCTGGCGCTAGGATGGTATTATCAGAGTCTGACTGATGACAATCGAGGGACTAGGGTACTAGACGAAGAGCCAGGCCTTTAGCTTCTTTAATATTTCCATCATTGATGTGGAGGTCCTGATGAGGAGGGGGTGGTCGTTTCAGGACTTTACTGGGAGATGGAAGAAGGATCGGTGTCCGGCTCTGCTTCTGCATCCAAGGGGTGCATGAGCGAGTGAAAGAGAGGCGGAGCAAATGTGCCTGGAGCCTTAGTGAAAGTTGAGGCAGTCGTTGAGGTAGGAGGGTCAAGTGTTTTGCAGTCCCCTGAATCAGCGGTGGCTGGCACAGATAAATGTGGCGAGGCTGGTCCAGGTTGGGTCGGAGATGGCGTAGTGCATTGCTGTAATCCAGTCTGCTTGTGACAAGGGCCTTGGTGATGGTGCGCCTTGAGTCCTGGGGGAGCCACTTGAAGATATTGTGTAGCATGCACAGGATGAAGAAGCAGGAGAATGGAAAGGCACTGATTTGTTATAGCACGGAGAATTTGCTATCAAGGGTAATTCCATATTTTCTGGTGCGCTCAGTGGGGTTGGTGCAGGGCCAAGCTCTGAGAGCCAACATTAGGAGTCTCATGGGGACTTCTTGCTTCCAAAGGTCAACACCTCCTTCATGTCAGTATAGAGATTCAGGCAGTTCTCTTTCATCCAGGCTGCTTAGGAAACGATGTTGGCTAGTGGAGTCATGTAGGTGTTGAATAAGCGATGGGCTGAGAGACGATCCCTTTGGGAATCTGCAGATGATTTCCTTAGGTTTGAGGTAAAAGGAGGAGGCATACTCTTTGGTTTCTTCATGTGAGAAAGGAGGTGATCCACTTGAGTGATGTTCCCTGGATTCCGGTGTAGTGGAGTTGGGAGACGAGTGTATGTTGTGAGATGGCGTTGAATGCTGCGGGGAGGTCAAGGAGGATGAGTGCAGCTGTCTCACCTCGGTCGAGTATGACTCGGATGTTGTCCATATTTCAAAAAAGACAAGGGAATCCACAAGGTAGCCAAGGACCTTGGGCATCAGTATTTTTAGTAAACAGTAGTCCTTGTGAAAAAGCTCGAATAAATATGTAATTACTATAGACTTGAATCAGTGCTGTAATGCTACTGTCCAGCCAGACAGTGAATTTAATAAATGATCAAGGCAAAATATTAAACTCACAACAATAAAGTGGGACACAGTCCTGCGTCCTACAAAGTCACATAACAAGTATATTTAAACAAAACATTTAGGCAAGACAAAAGCAGCTTGTATATAGTAATGGTGGTTGGAACAAGCTAAAGAAGACACCCGATTAATCAAATAGATTGAGGTGCAAGGTGTTTTAACAAGTCGACAACGTTTCGCTCTATAACCAACATACTAGGATCATCATCAGGACAGTTTAATACAAGCCTGAATAACTTGGTGCCTGTAAAACATTTGAGAAAGAAACGGGGAGGAAAACAGGCAAGAACAAGAAATTTTAGATACGAATAAGACACAGGAACACAATCCTATTGCAATTTTGTGCACATAACGACGTGTGACTAGCAATCAACCAAGTAAGTGCACAATGGAATAGTTATGTCGGACTGAGAAAGGTTATTTAAACCAAAATTTAAGCCAGGGAATGGGTGGGAGGTTTACGCGTGGGTATAATTTGTAAGGGATCAGTGCTGTAGTGTACTTGTGCATGATATTAATGCGTAAACTATGACACTCGTACGTGCAAGCACCAGTGCCATGGAAGACATAGGTGATTCGGGTAGGTCATGTGACCGGCGATGGGTAATGGCCTAATCAAGAGTGTGAACTGAAAAAACTGATACCTTGTATACAAATTAATAATGCGGAGGTAGTGAAGTGATGCCACAACGGGAGCAGTAGAAGCGTAGTGAAGATGAGAAGCTTACCTAATTATGAGGCAAGGTGGAAACGGAAGGCCGTTCCTCCACTGGTATAGTAAAGTGAGGCAATCGTGGCTCTAATCATGGCCTGTGGGGGATTGAAAACCTGAGTTAAGGTACAACGGTGTATGTGAGAAGAACGAATTACACGCTCTGCAAGGGAGCTGCTTACCTGACATGGAAGGCCGGAAGGGATGGGGAGGAGGAGGGGCGCGGTGACAATGCCCAGTGTGGATGCCTTGGTTGGTGTGGCAACTGGGGATTAGACGGAGGTTTTTAGGGAAAGTAAGAGATGCTAGTGGGTAAATAGGCCTATTGGACTAACAACGCGCTTACCTCCAGGGAGTTGGGAATCAGGATAAGCGGTCTCGTGAGGCAACGCCAGATGGACCCGTGAAAGTTAGGGAGGGCGGTAAGGGTTGGAAGTAAGAGCAAATTATCCAGAGGGCGGGGTCGAGGGGGTTGCGAGGGCGGCTAAAGAGGACTTAGCGAATGCATGATCAATAGAGTCCGGAGCTCGATGGCAAGGATGCCGGACGCTGGGATACAGGGCGCGAACCGCAACTGAACCAATACGCTAAATAGCAGGACAGATGTGACGTCTGTGCTAGAAGCGTAGCGTGATGGAGGTGAGGGAATGCCGCGCCAAAGTGAGTGGGGTAAAGGAAAGACTATTACCTTAGCCATACGTGCAACCCGAGGAAAAGGTACATAGTAAATAAAGTAGTGAAAATAAGTGGCCACAGAACGGCTGAAAAATAAAATTGGAGAGCAACAACTTCTGAAAACAATGTGGATCACTTGTTTGGGGAATAAGTGACAAGCATGAAATAACATTGGAAGCAATTGGCCTCTAAATGGATGCAGAGAGTGACCTGCGAACCAGCGATGAGGGATAAGGAAGAAGGTGGACTGGAACAGGTAAATAACCGAACATTTGCATCCAGGGTGGGTAGCAAGGGGGTGTCTCTCAATCCAGTCCCACTCGTCCGCTGGTGTATCGAAGAAATGTGAACAGTCATCTATCACGACCTTTGAGGCGGGCAGGAAACAAGAGTATATACTGGATGCCCAACTCCTGGAGTGTGCGTTATAACTCCAAATAAGAGGTCCTCTTATGCCGGACCACCAGGGTGTAGTCCGGAAAAATGTTGAGCATGCTGTTACCAGATTACTAGGAGGCCGGATGATCAGGCTGTGCACAGTCAAGTGTCTCTGTCCCTGTAGCTGAGTAGCCTGGCTATTGGAATAACAAGCTTATAGCAGGAATACAAATGAGCATGTTTATAAAGTGGGTAGGAGGCATCGTTGTGTAGTTTATAGGGTCATCAAATTGTATAAAAAGTGCACGCGAGCATTAATTGTGAAGTAAATAGGATAATCCATTCCATTTAAAGAGCCCAGTGTTGCACTCAACGAAAGTAAGAGTTGATGAGTCCTCCCTGGACCGTGGCACTGCTTGGATCATGTGTGTTACACGTCACGATGGAGAAAACTCATCCACTTCATGCCTCACTGGCTGCTAGCCTGCTGGTTGTGACCTCTGCCCCGTTCACGCTACTTGTGGGTGATTGCTGCCTGTTTCTTCCTCTGCCATCGGATCCCCCCTCCTGCCTCCCGCCGTCCCGCTGGTTTTAACATCTTACCGGCGCGACCGCCGAGCGGAGTGCGGGCTGGGGACCACAACTACCAGCAACCTCTGCGGCCCTCGCATCACCCGACTGCGCCAGGAGGCGCATAAAACTGGTGTAAACCCCTGCCGAGCTGGGTATCTCTGCTGACCCGTTCCCGCTACTTGTGGGTGGTTGCTGCCTGTTTCTTCCTCTGCCATCGGATCCCCAGCCTGCCTCCCGCCATCCCGCTGGTTTTAACATCTTACCGGTGCGACCGCCGAGCGGAGTGCGGGCTGGGGACCACAACTACCAGCAACCTCTGCGGCCCTCGCATCACCCGACCACACCAGGAGGAGCATAAAACTGGTGTAAGCCCCGCCTCGCGGGACGCCGGGCAAAGCCCTGGCAAAGGGCGGGCCCTCAGTAGCCCTCAGGAGCCGAAGGCTGGGCCTACAGATTGACATTTCACCCAAGAAAAATCGTGATGTAAGGTACTAAGCTCAAATTACCCTTTGTGCGATCAGTGGCCTGATAGACTCTTTGGTCGTGCTCCTGTTACCTCGGGGTCATTCCTGCATCTAGGCGTATTTGGTGCTGCTTTTGATAATAGTTGTAACATACCGTGACCTCGATTAGCACGAAAGGACTACTACCAGTGGCAAGTGGTGCTAACAAAGGAACTCTGGACAACTATGTATTTAGGATTACCTCTGATACCGAAAGGGAGAGCATACTTGCAGAACGACGCGCTGAGCGACGACGCTCAGTCGAATTGATTAAAACCAAACGCTCCTCCCCTGGTCGGTCACAGATAGACATTTCACCACATACTAGCTGTCCCGTTGATAATGAGGACCCTGATATAACCAACAACAGCATTCCAATCCTCTTACGAGACGTAACTTCTACTCCTGACACAGTTAATGTATTGCATAGACTAGTTTTACCTTCCCCTTGTAAATCATCACCGGAAATAAAAGTTATACCCGATACGCCCTTACCTGTAGTAAAGGTTACGTGAAAAAAGTCTAAAAATTTAAAGCAACTTCGAGCACAGGGCTCACCGCCAAGAAAAAGAAGGAAAAAAGGGAATGAACTACAGAGAAAAAAGATTAGCCACACCGACTTTGGTAAATCCACTAAAGGCCCCATACCAAACACAACCACAACACCTGCACCAGGAACTCCACCACAACGCTTGACACTAGAAACTCCCTGTAAGGACTTAATAGGAACAATGGAACATCTAATCAGATCCTCGACATTGTCGCTAATAGAGAGACTGAAAAGAATAGAAGTTCGGCTTAGAACTTTAGAGGAGACAATAGCCACAAACATAGGGTTAACTAAGCCCATTTCTACGCCCGTACCAGTAATTCCGCCCACGGTAGCACTCTTAAATTCCACTGCCCAAAAAGAGCTTAAAATTACTGAGTCAAAAAAAACAAAACCCCCAAGGCCAGTTACTGATAAACCATTGCATCAAGCTGTACAACATGCTGCTAGAGAGGCCCCTTGGGGAGAGAAACTGCCCGATTCAGGAAATGTACAAAGTAAGCAGGCTAGAAAAAGTCCAGATAGGACCACAAAGCCTAGGGGGCGTCAAGTGGAATTGCCACCGGAAGTAGTTCCGCTGGTGGTGGTCCTTACAGGAGGCCCAATACTAGAAGATGGTAAGAGGGAAAATTATTCCCAGCTAAAAAATAAAACCACGTACTGGCTCAGGCAGAACCGCCCACTTCCTCCAAACCTAAACGGCGAGATATTACGTGTTCGCCGTCTTCCATGGCTTGGAAGCAGAATAAAGGATAAAAAGGGAGACATAATCGTCATTAATTTCAGGGATCACAGAGCAGTTAGCCATATTTTAAACTGGTTCCCAGAAAACTGACCTATTTTTATCCTAGATCTTTATTGGCCCTCTGGGCCGGTCACCCCCACGCACCTCGCACACTCCTCGTGATTGCGACCAGGCTGCCCCTTGTTCCTTCTAGTGCCGCCGCTGCCCGCAGCCGGGACCCTGCCAGCTGTGACCCTGTGACCCGCTGATTGCTGCTTTTATTGCGTTCCATTTGTCTCTCCATGGTGCTCTCTGCTCCTGATAAGGTTGTACCCCTGTGACTCCGTTTGTTGTATCCCCCGGTGTACTGTCAGCCCCCTGTTTATTTTTTGTATCCCCGTTCTGTTTAGAATTGTAGTTTTGGAGTATTGTAATGTTGTACCCCTGTGTTTTCGGCGCCCCGGCCCCTGCCGCGCTTCCCGCCACCTCCCCGCTCCCCACCCCTCCCCTATGCAGCCCTCCCCATTCGCCGCCCCGCTCCCCGCCTCCCAGCTGCCCCTCCCTCGCTCCGCCCCCCCACTCCCCACATATGGCAGAGTGGCCCACGTGCAGCTGGCGCGCCGTTTGTGCGCCGAAGGTGCGCCAAAGGTAAGCCCGTCTGCGCCCGTCCGTGCCTGGACCGCGCCCAGTGCCAGGACCCCTGGCCCTCACCGAAGGAAGCCGACCCGACAGACCTACAACGCCACCGACCTCAACGCACTCAACACCGGCCGAACCCCGGGCTGCTACCGAGCCACACCGAGACGCACCCACGGACCCTTCAGCTGTCACTCCTGCAAGTTCACCTGCAACCGGACCCTCGCCACACCAGCACCCACCAAGCCAAACTCCAGCAGCAACCACCTGAAGTGTATCCTGCTCAACACCCGCTCCGTCCACAGACACGCCGTCGAGCTCTGGAACCTGCTCGACAACACAGCCCCAGATGTCGCCTTCCTCACGGAAACCTGGATGAACGCCTCCTCAGCGCCCGACATCGCCATCGCCATCCCGGACGGCTACAAGATCATCCGGAGGGACCGAGTTAACCAGACAGGAACCAGACAGGAGGAGGCATCGCCATCATCCACAGGAACACCATCCGCATCACGACCGACACTGACGGCACCCTCGCACCCGCCGAACACCTGCACTTCCAGATCCACGTCAACCCCAAGACCACCCTCAGAGGCACCCTCATCTACAGACCCACAGGACCACGCACACAATTCAGCGTAGACATCGCCGACTTCATCAGCCCGCACGCCCTCCCCTCCGCCGACCACATCCTCCTCGGGGACCTCAACTTCCACCTGGAGAACAACAACGACCGTAACACCACCACCCTGCTGGACAACCTCGACAACCTCGGACTCAAGCAACTGGTGACCACCCACTACGCCGGACACACACTCGACCCGGTCTTCTCTTCCAGCAAGGACATCGCCTTCAGCCACGCAACGGGACTCCACTGGACGGACCACAGCTGCGTCCACTTCAGCTTCAGAAGGACCATGTCCCACCATCACCAGCAACAGGTTCCCCGCAGAAGCTGGAACAAGATCACTGCAGACCAGCTCGCTACTTCCCTGAGCAAGAACCCTCCCACCAGCACAACGAACCCCAGCCAAGCGGCCACAAACCTCACGAAATAGATCAGCGACTGCGCAAACGACCTCGCCCCTATGAAGACCCGGCCGAGCAGACCCAGCAGCAAGAAAGCACCATGGTTTAACGACGAACTCAAGAGCTCCAAGAAGAACTGCAGAGCACTCGAGAAAACCAGGCGCAGAGACCCAACTCCGGACAACATGACTGCCCTCAAGCTCGCCACCCGAAAACACCACCAACTGATCCACGCCACCAAGAAAACCACATTCAAGGAACGACTGGACAACAACGCACACAACAGCAAAGAACTCTCCAACATCGTGAAAGAGCTCTCCAACCCCAACGCCGGAAACAACGACATCACCCCTACACAAGACCTCTGCAACTCCCTCGCCTCCTACTTCCACAACAAGATCACGGACATACACAACAGTTTCAGCACTCAACCGACGCACGCAACGACCGAACCACCGCCCCCCACAACCATCCTCCGTGCCTGGACCCCGATCAGCACTGAAGACACCGTCCACACGATGAACTCCATCCACTCCGGATCTCCGACGGACCCCTGCCCTCACCACGTCTTCAACAAGGCCAACGCTGTCATCGCACCCCACCTGCAGCACATCATCAACACCTCCTTCGACACCGCTACCTTCCCGGAGAGCTGGGAGCACGCCAAACTCAGCGCCCTACTTAAGAAGCCATCAGCCGACCCCACCGACCTCAAGAACTACCGCCCCATCTCGCTGCTCCCATTTCCGGCAAAAGTCATCGAGGAGACCGTCAACAAGCAGCTGGCCGCCTTCCTCGAGACGAACGGATCCCTCGACCTCTCCCAGTCTGACTTCCGGGCCAACCACAGCACCGAGACCGCCCTGATCGCAGCCACCGATGACATCCGAGCCCTGCTCGACAACGGAGAAACAGCGGCCCTCATCCTCCTTGACCTCTCCGCGGCCTTCGACACTGTCTGCCACCGTACCCTAGTACAGCGCCTCAGCAACGGCAGAATCCAGGAGAAGGCACTGGAGTGGATCATCTCCTTCCTCGCCGGAAGGACACAGAGAGTCCGCCTCCCCCCGTTCAGATCGGAGGCCACCGAAGTCATCTGCGGCGTTCCTGAAGGTTCCTCGCTCAGCCCAACACTCTACAACGTCTACATGAGCCCCCTCACAGCCATCGCACGCCAGCACAACCTCAACATCATCTCCTACGCCGATGACACCCAGCTGATCCTCTCCCTCACTAACGACCCCGCCACCGCCAGAGCCAACCTACACAAAGGGATGACAGACGTTGCCAAGTGGATGATGAACTCGGACAAGACGGAAGTCCTCATCCTGGGATCATCATCCTCCGCCTGGGACGACTCCTGGTGGCCCCCCGCCCTGGGCAGCGCACCCAAACCCACAGACCACACACGCAACCTGGGCTACATCCTGGACTCCTCCCTCTCCATGACCAGACAAGTCAACGCCGTCTCCTCGTCGTGCTTCAACATCCTGCGCATGCTACGTAAGATCTTCCGATGGATCCCCACCGAGACCAGGAAGACGGTCACCCAGGCCCTCGTCAACAGCCGTCTGGACTACGGCAACTCCCTCTACGCCGGAACCACCGCCAAACTCCAGAAGAGACTCCAGCGGATCCAGAACACCTCAGCACGACTCATCCTGGACATCCCCCGCCGCAGCCACATCTCCGGACACCTGAGAGACCTGCACTGGCTCCCGGTCAACAAGAGAATCACCTTCTGGCTCCTCACCCACGCACACAAAGCCCTACACAACCAAGGCCCAGGATACCTCAACAGCCGCCTCAACTTCTACGCTCCCAAACGCCAGCTCCGATAACCAGGCACGCCCTCGCCGCCGTCCCACGCATCCAAAAAGAGACACTACAGGAGGAAGGTCCTGCTCCTACCTGGCCGCCAAGACTTGGAACTCCATTCCGACCCACCTCCGCCTGACCCAAGACCACCTCGCCTTCAGGAAGCAGCTCAAGACCTGGCTGTTCGAGCAGTAGCGGACCCCCTCCCCCCAGCGCCTTGAGACCCTCCGGGTGAGTAGTGCGCTATATAAATGCATTGATTGATTGATTGATTGATTGATTCCCATATCCAATTCTAGACCTAATATTCATTCCCAGGCTAATCACCTAATACCCCTCCAAAACCGCTATGCGATTCTTTCGGGTCTGGAGGGAGTGGATTGACTGCACCATAAGCTTACATCACATGACACTGTCGGCAGTATGTCGGCTGTGCCCTCTAAAAACATCACGTCAAATTGTATCCTTAACTTCTATGAGCCCCAGTTAAAACACAACGAGCTCCAGGTTACACTCACTGATTTGTTGACCAGAACTACTGGACCCAATCAACCCCTTCATATTGCCGATCCTGTACAGGATTTAAATATCACCCCAATAAACAAAGGTAATGGGAGATCTAAAGAGAGAGGAACCAGGCCTTCCATTCTCGCCTTGTTCTGGAACATAGCAGGGCAACGTACAAAAACCTCAATTGAAGAGTGGATGACATTTATTTCCAACTTCGATGTCATAGCCCTTCAAGAGACATAGTTACTCGACGCAATACATATTACAGGGTTTAAAACCTACTTTTCACCAGCCAAATCGTCGACTTCAGGTAGAGCTAAGGGAGGTCTAACCATTTCTGTCTCCAATCTCCTGAAAGCGATGGAAGTAGTCACTATAAAACTAGAGCCCAATTTTCAGATTCTTGCCCTAACTTTAAATAATAGGGACAAGTTCCTCATAGTGAATTATTATAACAATCTTCCGGAGAAAGAGGCAGTAAACCTGGTATCCTCGATCCGCGCTATCCTGCTACCATACACAAGGAAGTCCACCAAAGAAGAAGTAATAATCTGGGGGGGGGGGGATTTCAACTTAGGACCTTGTCTAGCTGGCAATAACAACACCTGCGGCATCCTCGATGAAAAGGACAACCCAATTTCTCATTTTAGACATTCCACTCTTGGAAGCCACTTAAACGAAACCTTGTTTGACTTAGATCTTGTCCAAGCAAATAACCTGGAAAATGAGATGTCATCATTGGCCCCACATTTCACGGGCAGGGTCACCAAACAACAATAGATTACATCCTGGTTTCAAATGGGGAGAGGATAAGGGAAACGCTGTTTTCCAGGCACATCAGCATGCTGAGCGACCACTATCCACTCAGCAGCTCTTTCCCATTAGCCTGTAATCCTAAAGCTAATCTTGGGTCCATTCTAGAGCAAAACAATTTGATGTTGAACAGATTAAATGGATACGCACTGAAATGGGGGAAAGTCGATCCAATGGAAATGACAAGGCTAGTGATATCAGGGGCTCTCCCTTCTATCATGAAATGTCTCGATCCTGACACGCCAGACGAGGAACTTATTTCTAACTTTGGTAGGATCATTAAAGCCATAAATGATGCCTTATGGATAGAAATTAAACATAAATCCAAACCAAAGAAGGGATGGTTTAATCATGAATGCACGACCACTTACCTAAATTTAAAATCTGCATTAAGGAAAGCGGTCAGGATCCCACTCGAAATTAGAACCCTCAGGAAAAAATACAACATCGCCTTAAAGATTAGGAAAAAAGAGCTAAAGACCTACCTTTGGGCTCAACTACATGAAAGCTGCGCTCTTAAAAACTCTGCCGCTTTCTGGCAAGTGGTCAGGTCTCCTTTTCTAGCAAATAATACTGCCCACCCAAAAATAGATGTAGCGATAGAGGAAAAGGACTGGGTCCATCACTTTTCTAAGATTTTTAAGTCTACCTCAGAGGATCCCACGTCTTATGACTATTCCCCCCAGAACGCCACACTCAGCGGCAAACCTTTCCCCATCGACCTTCAGTTCTCACTGAATCAAGTGGACCAGGCCCTGCGTGCAAGCAAAAGTGGCAAGGCACCGGGCCCAGGCGGTGTCCCCATCGATCTTTTTAAAGCACAGACGGCCATTTGGATCCCCCTTCTAACTAGAGTATTGAACAAAACATGCAATATAGGCCTACTGGAGTCATGGTCCAAATCCATACTAGTACCAATCTTCAAAAAGGGGGACAGGGGGTTGGTAACCTGCTATCGTCCAATCTCACTCCTGGACTCGCTGGGAAAGGTGGCGGGCCGCCTTATTCTTGAGCGATTACAGGACTGGGCGGACGATGGCAGGATTATCTCAGACCTCCAGTATGTGTTTCGTCAAGGGTTGGGGACCATTGAGCAGGCTTTGAATCTGACACTATTAATAGACAAGTATGTGCACATTAAAAGGGGTGATATGTATATGGTTTACGTGGACCTTTCGTCTGCTTTCAATTGTGACTCCCATTCAAAACTTTGGACTTTATTGGGGGACATGGGAGTACCAACGAACCTGATCAAGTTTTTGAGGGAACTCTATTCCAATGCCACAGCTAGGGTTCGCTACGGGGTGGGGGGGGGGAGCTGACGGGGGAATTTGCAGTGGAAAAAGGGGTTAGGCAAGGTTGTGTCCTGGCTCCCTTGCTCTTCACTCTATACACCAATGGTTTGGAGGGAGCGTTGATCAAGGGATGCCGGGACCTCCCTATGGTGAATGGCTGGCCAATACCTGCGCTGCTCTACGCAGATGACGCTGTCATACTGGCCCGTACCCCCTAGAACTCCAAAAGAGCCTGAATAGATACTCCACCTTCATGGCAGGCCTTGACCTGAAAATTAACACTAGTAAAACCTTTGTCATGAGGGCAGGTAGCGTCCATAAACGAAGATTGAGGGATATCTACTTAGACGACCAAAAATTAGCGACCACACAAAATTATTCCTACCTGGGCATAGCAATAGATTATAAACTATCCTGGAAAATGGCTGTAGAAACCAGAAAATTACTTTTGTTAAGAACCACTGCAGCTCTTGTTAATTTTTCCAGGAAGTTGGGTAAGTGACCTCCCCTTGAACTTGTCAAGATCTATAATGCCAAATGTCTATCTGTGGCCCTGTATGGGGCAGGGCTTTGGGGCTATGTGACCACAGAAGAAATACAAAAAGTGGAAAATACCTTTTTGAGGTACCTTTTGGCGGTCCTTAGGAGTATGGGTACCATGGCTTGTCATATGGAGTTGGGTTTGCCATATGTAATAGATTTAGCGAAGGTTGAACCGATATTATTAGGGCGCAGAATTTGGACTTCTGATAAAGCTACTCTCACCCAGTCTATTCTTTCTGATTGCCTAGCTCTGGATAATGTCCACAATTCCAGGTGGTTGTGTTATTTCAAAAAGTCTTTACACGATTTGGGATGTGAGAGATACTATCACGATCCCTCCTTAATGTGTGAGGTATCAAGGAAGACACTAAAAACAAAATGCCTAGCCCAGTTTGAGGAATTGAGACTAACGAACGAGGCTACAAAACCAACAGTAGCCCATAGTCTGCTAATACAAATGGTAGCCACTATTCAACCCTACCTTACATTTAACATCACAAGTTATGAGAGGTACCTCTTGGTAAGGTTTAGGTTGAACTTTTTTCACCGCCTGGTCACATTCCCCACCCGAAGCAATTGGGCTAAAGATCTTCCGCCCTGTCCATGCGATGACTCTTTTTCGTAATCTACTATACACACCATTCTCATTTGTACATTTTACCATGGTTTTAGGAAAAAGTGGTTGGTTCCATTGTTACAGCAAATTGGTTATAGAAAATGTCGTGTAGCTTTCCTTTTTTTGCAGCATTTGGAGGGAGAGAAGACAGTTTATTTAGTAGCGAACTTTCTTAAATGTATTGTTAGACATCGAGCGAATTTAAACTAATTAACTGTCTTATAAAAGTCAGAGTTATCTCATGATCTTTTAACTAATTTTTAAAATAATTATAGATAAACCCTGTGTAGTCTCACTATGTTTTTATGAAGTAAAAGCAAAACGCAACAGGCAAAGTTTTTTATGCTGATTTTAAAAGGGATAAAGACATGTTTCCTATTTTCAATTGAGCTACATATCTGTGAGACTCGGTCCGCCATTTTTTATCTGTATATATTGATTTTTATTTTAATCTAAGTTTAATGTAATTGATTGTTGTACGCTTTTTATGATTTATATTCTAAATAGAAATAAAGCTCAATTGACTTGACTTGAAATGAGCATGGCAGGAATGGAAATGAGTGTGATTCATTTCCATGCTCGCTGAAACTCACAGGTCATGCATATGTCTAGGTCTGTGACTCAGCTAACCTAACCGGCTGTAAATCCATCAGCTGTGTAGACCTGCGCAATGCATTCTGGGATTTGCGACATGCTCTGTGAGGCCGGGCCATAGAGAGCAGATGGTGCGCGCTGACTGAGTTGCCTAATATTATTATAATTATTTATGATAACAGAAGTCTTTGGATATGAGGAAACACATTCCACAGCAGCACAGCCTTCATCAGTTGTATCCTGGGCAAGTACTCCATGCAGAATATAAATCTTGAGCCCCCCCCTCCCTCCCCCAAACACACACACAGCTGGTGATTGCGCAGCCGTTCTGAATAATGGATCAGCCATAGGTTGTGCCAGTGTACAGCTGCCTGCTGCACTCGAGAGGTATACATCACCCGTTTCTCATTTATCCTGGACGTGTTTAAGATGCAGCTCATCACAGAAGGGAGCACAGCATGAAACTGCTCAAAGAGAATCTACATCTGACAATTTGCCGATAGGAACGTCGATAGCGTCATTTTACTGAGCAAGTTACTGTGAGAGTAAGTATCCCTTAGTGATGGGGCCTAAACAGGTGCACGACTCTACGTATGCTTGGTACTGCATGGTTGGCAGTGTTGGCGCTGATGGGCTAAAAATGATGGATTGGAATGTGGCCCAGGATAATTACCAGTGGCTGACATTAATTCAGGTATTCCATCTTGTGCTGCCTCCCTGCCAGTTCCCATGTTGCACAGCAGCTCAACTGTTGGGCTAAATGAACAAATAAACATTGACAAAGCAAATAGATTTTGCATAGGCAAATCCTACTGCCCTTGCCAGTGCTTGTTGGACAACCATTTGCGTACAGTTTTGGGTCACGTTTGTTACACATCATTTAGTCTTGAAGTAACAAAAAAATGCTTGGTAAATATTAATGTACTTAAGAATGTTCACAAAACATACAAGCACACGGAACTATCACCTTCATAAAGACAGTTTGCATCCAAACTTCCAAGCAAGTGTGACCAACATCAACCATAAAGCATACAACAGGGTGCAGTTGCTTCCCCGCAGCCATGGTGAACAATGAGGAGTGGATAAGGTTCCAGGGTGACAGAACGCCAGTGAAGTCACCATCAGTCAATGGAACAAGTGAGCTGCGCAAGCAATCTGACGCAAGATCCCATACCAGCCTTAAATAATGGAAAACTTACCTCTAATAAACTGCAATGATCCAAGGTAAAAAAAAAAATTGAAAGAAAAGGATACATCTCACAATACTCAAACAGAGCAAACCACACACTAATCAACGTATTTGCAAACTAAAGAAATGGGGATGTCCGTTGTTACAACGCATGCTTTGACCACGCATGCCTTTACAACGCAGGTTTTTCAACTCAAGTCGTTACAACGACTTGTTTTGGGGGGTGCTGGATAGTGAATAGTTTAATTTACTATTCCAACTCCAGTCCCCGTGGATAGTAGGGAAGGTGTTGGATAGTAAATTAAACTATTACCTATCCTACAGCGCCCCCCAGCGCAAATCGTTGTAATGACTTGCGTTGAAAAACCTGCATTGTAAAGGTACTGCGTGGTAAAAGTTGCGCCATAAAGGATGTTTCCCAAGAAATGGCAACCATCCATCACAGATTTAGCTTATATATCAAACCAGACAGTTAAATGACAGGGTGGGACAAAATGCTGTAGGGTGGGTATTGGGTGTGGCTCATCTCCAGAGGAGTCACACATGGGGTAACAAAAGTGCGTTGAATCAGAAGAAGTCAAACCTGCAGTCTGAGAGTCGCATTTGTCCTGGCAATTTTCATAGTGGGGGGCTGTCATTATTGTTAGGTTACTGTAGTCCTAGGTATTGTTAAAATTTCAAGCGTCACACAAAAGCAAGATTGCCAGATTTGCTTTGGCAAGCAAAATGGGAATGCATTTTAATTGTGCATTCCAAAGGAGTGCCAGGCATCGTATATGCTGATCTAGAATCTTAATACAGAGCAGATGTGGAGAAAGGGAGAGGACGTAGCATAAGGGCTAGAAATGCTGACCTTGAAGCTGGGCAACACGGTTTGAGTCACGGTGGGAGGCTCAGCATCCTTTGATCCTGGGCAAATCACTTAATCTCTCCGTGCCTCCCGGTCCATCTGTAATGCAACCCTGCTCCTTTTTATATAAAAGATAAGCAAGGGCCTCTTATACGATACACCAGTGCAAACCTTATAGGCATTAGGGATAAGTCTAACTTTTCTCCTGCACAGCCTCTGGAACAGAATGGCCCTCATGCCTGCAGATCTTGAAATTTCATGTGCACGAACCCCCACCCCGCCTCTCCTGCCCCCCTCCCACCCCCCCCCCCCCCCCAAGGAGATCTGCGGCGTTCATAGTGACAATAAGCTCAGTTAGGCAGAGCACACAATAGTTTCTCCCTTTCAGGGCACAGCAGCATTACCACTGCTGAACTTCACCATGGACCAATCTCCACTCCATGGCCTCCATTGCAATGCCCATTCCATTCCCAAACATGCTGATGAATTATGGGAAGTGCTCACTACTGACAAACCTGATATCTGCTTCATTTCCGAACCGTGGGCTCATCCCTCAGCAATTCCCAGCATTCCTACAGCATCCATCCACCCTCCCCTCCTTCCGCCCTCCCCTGAGTATAGACTGGCCAGATTAGATAGAGAGGTTAAAACTGGTGGCGGTATTGCTATTGCTTTTCACAACCGAGCCAAAATCCCTCTACTGGATTCTCTCTTTACTGACAGGGCCAAGCTCAGTATTTTCAAACCCCTCCCAGGTGGCGAGTTGCCTCCCCCTCCCCTCATCATTACCAACTGCACTCTTCAATCTCAACATACATCCTGGACAACTTGCTTGGGGCCAAAAAAGGTCCCAGTTTATTTAACATTTTCACATCTCATACAATTTCATATGTTGATCACTAACATTAATGTTGACTCAGTCCGTTTTGGTGGTCATCTGCTTTTAGTCAGATCACCTTCTGGGGGGTGGTGCCCCAATACCACGGCTACTGTTGCCCAAGGGGTTAGGCTGAAACTTGCTGCCAATTTGGTGGGTTTCCGTCCTGAATTTCCCGGGCCACAAGTGCCATCCAGCTTGCCTTCAGCGCCAACCTGACCCCACCCTCCTCTTCCTGGTCCCTACCATGTGGCATCCCAAGGATGCCGTGAGCATCCCAACCATTCAGCCTGCGGCTGGGGTCTACCTCTTGCTCTTTTGGTACCCCTGCAGTGAGGTATCCCAAGGGCCCTGCGGGAGCCTTCCATCTATTCTCTCCATGGCTACTGGCCATGGTTCGCTCCCTCAGTGTCACTGACGTGAGGCATCTCAAAGACACTGCGTGACCCTTCCATCTAATTCTATCTATCTCTCTTCCTTCTCTATCTTTCTAGGTTGTCTTTGCCTCCCCTATCCCTCTCACGGCTGCAACGCCTACTTTTCTGCCTTTCTTTGGAGTGGGTGGGTGGGATTCCTCCTCTTCTAGCCCAAACGGAGGGGATATGTTGTAATTTACTTAAGGATGTTGCCATGCAGAACTTAACCATGTCATAGAATGTAGAAGCTGGTGCCTGTGGACAGTTTCCAGAGCTGCTGACAGGACCAGGCTGGTTAATGCTGAGTGGTTATATCTTCTAATTAAAACCACACTTTCTCTACAATTGTTGTGGTGAAGACTGCTATATTACAGGATCCAATGCCAGAAGGGGCCGTTTGGGCCCTTCTTAACCCCCTCCGTGCCTAGCGGCCTGCTCCCCTGATTGGGGGGGGGGGGCACGTTCGCTTTGGGGTGTCCAATCACGATCGCCCCTTTTTCCTAGGCTTGCACCCCCAGGGGGTTGGGGAGGAGCGGCTTCCCACCCCCGGACAGCGTTTGGCCCGGGCCTCTGTTGGGTCCTGATTCGCAATCCCCGGCCCGGGCTCCAACTGGAGCCACATTCAAATGCGGTCTGGAAGGATGCCTTAATTAATTGCCCTCCTGATTTCAGTAATAGACTGATCAAATGCAACGCACCCTACAATCTTACTTCTGCCAATTTTATGCAGATTGGGTATTTTAACTACAATGCAGAACTGGACTCAGATCGAGAAACTGCACTTCTCCTTTCAGACTGTGAATAGCTAGGAGGGTATCAAAAAGTTGCAGGCCCCACTCATATAGCGGGTCATACGTTGGACCTTATTTTTACCAATTCGTCAATTCTACAGGCAGATCTTTCTATCCCTCTGATCTCCCACTTGCAAATCCATATTGGGGAATCTGGGGAACATCAAATGGCAGCAACTAAAATGATAAGACCGTGGAGGAAGCCATCCTTTCTCTCTTTCATGCCACACTTTCCCACCCAACCCTCCACATTGCAGTTAGATATTAATTTCGCACTGGAAGATTTCCAGAGCTCTTTTCTTTCTGGTTTTTCATTACCTGCCAGACTTAGCCACCCAAAACCTAATAAAGCTCTCTCCCCCTGGCATATGGAGGCTCTCAAAACAAAAAAACCACCTGTCGAAAGCTGAAACAGAAATGGAGAAATACAAAATCCCTCCTGAGAAAACTGCCTGAAGCAGCATTAGGCATCTACCATAAAAACATTAGGGAAGCCTGAAGGTCCCCCATAGTGAACAGAATTACACAGAGGATCCTTCTCCTCCACACAGCATGGCGACCCTTGCTCCAGCACTCCTTCCATTCATTACCAGTCTGTATAACCACTCATCAGCACATTAACTCTTTCGACGAGATGAAAAGCAGCTTAGGTCAGACCAATCTTAAAGAAACCTACGGCGCACCCCTAGAGCTATCTAACTATGGGCCGATATCGCTGCTCCCTTTTCTCAGTATCACTTCCCACTGGACCCCTCCAAGTTGGGGTTTCATTCCTCATACAGCACCGAATCAGTGCTGGTGGCAGTAGTAGACATCATCAGACTTTCTCTAGACAGGGGTCTACCAGCCTTGCTGGTATTACTCAACCTATCTACCTCATTCCGATCTGCACCATCTCACACCCTATCTTGATCTACAGACTTGTTGAGATTGATGTCAGCTGAAAAGATTTGGGATGGCTTGAAAACATTTTTGTGACCAGACCCAAACTGTGCATCTAACTGTGACATAGGGGTGTTGCAGAGCTCATCCATAAGCCTCACTCTCTTTAATATCTATGTGGCCCCCCTGGCTCAAGTGGTACGATCCTGCAAGTTTGATGTTATCTTTTAAGCTGATGACACACAATAAATTATCTCCATGGGATCTAATCCTGAATCCACAAAGAACAGATTTAGTGATTGCATGAAGAAATTTGCTCGTTGGATTTTGTCCAACTGCCTACAATTGAACAGTGGAAAGACAGAGATCCTTCTTTTTGGTAAGGCTCACGCTCACTGGTTAGGGGACTGGTGGCCCCCAGAACTGGGGCCTGCCCCCTCCCTAAAAAGATAGTGAGAAATCTGGGCATCCTGATAGATGACAACCTTTCTTTGAAAGAGCAGGTTAACTCCACCTACGGTACTTGTTTTGGGATCATGCACCTTCTTAGAAAGACTTTCCATTGGCTGTCCCTCAGACCAGAAAATTCCTCACTCAAGCACTGATTGTAAATCGCCTAGGCTATGGTAAGGCTCTTATGGTAGCAGCAAATAAAGATCTTCTAGTTGAATTTCAGGTAGTGTAGAACACTACTACCCATCTTGTTTGTAACCTTTAACCCGCACCCCCTCCAAGCCTACACTCAAATCTCTGCACTGGTTATCAGTAAAAAAAGATTTCCTTCTTCAAACTCCTCCATCAAGTTCACAAGTTTCCATTTCAAAACAATCCCTTTTACCTACAAAACAAGCTGCAGCCCTACCTATCAATGCGCAACCTTCGGTCCAGTGGGCAATCACTACTACTACTCCCTTGCCGCATATGTATGGCCAGATGTGGGGGAAGGTCATTCTCACATCTAGCTCCCCACTGGAACAGACTACCCTTACACAATCAGGCTGCCCTGACTTGGCCATCTTCAAAAAAACTCTTAAAATCTGTCTCTTCTGATTCTTTTTCAAGCCCTCTTTCCTTTTTATGTGCTATAACACCGAGACACCCTTTCGGAGTGAGTAGTTTGCACTATATAAATAATGGCTAACAGCTAGAGCAGTTAACCTCGGAGCTGGGGAACCAGGTTCAAGTCTCAGCAGGGACGCTCAACACCCTTTGTTTCTGGGCAAATCACGTAATCTCCCTGTACCTCACAAAAATGAGCGTGGATCTGGTGCTCATGTAAAGTGCTCTGATACCTTTGTGTCGAGTTTGAATGATCTAAAATTGCAACAAAGATGGCAAAATGGTGGAAACTGAAATCAAATGGCATGTTCACATAAACAATGGACTGTGTGGATCAGTGTCCCTAAAACCGACCCTTTTTAAAAAACTTGCCCAGCCTGCGTCACAAGAATCTAGTAAAAAAATCCTATAATGCCATTTGTACTGGTACGAAGTAAACCATCAAACTAATAGGTTTTCTCTCTTCAGCCTTTGGATGCATAGCTCTTCCTCTAGCCCCAGTCTGACTGACACCGTAGCAGGATTGAATCCACCCAACAATTAGTCGGCGGTTCCACCCACGGAATTAGGATGCAACTGCCCTTTGGGTGGTCAGAAATATCAATTTTTCCATTTCGGCTTGTGCAGCGGCCGGAAAAGGGCCTCAGCACAAGCTGCAATAGAAAAATGGATGTTTTCAAACATCGGTGCCTGCCAGACGGTGCATGTGTGTTGGTGGGGGGGCATCACAGATGCCCCAGGGCCCAATAGTGGAGACCCAGGGGGGATGGAGAATCTGCTTGTGACCCCCAAAGTCCCTTTACGTATGCTTTTCTGTTGTGGTCGACTGCCATAGACCGGGAAACATAAACGGACATCATAATCCAATCAGCAGTGCCTGAGTAGGCACCACCCCTATTGGACGGATTACGGTCCCACTGCTGCTCCGACGGTCCCTCTGACTGCCAGGTCGCACCGCATCAATGGATGTCGGGGGGCCCCCCCACTGACGGCCTGCCAGTGGCTGGCCCACCGACATCAGAATGAGGCCCCTAGTTTTAAAAAATACAACATTCTCGCTTTCGGCAATGGCAAAAGAGCACTGCACTGTTTCATTTTTAACTCACATGATGAGGTTTTACCACACTTGACGGGTTGAAGCGAATGTAAAGAAGCAAAGGGATAGAAGAAAGGGGCCAGCAAACGAATGCTGTCAAGCTGGGAGGACTCGAGAAACCAAAGGCCTTGCGTTTATATTGGGCAGGAGGCATGACTGGAGAGCAGCCAGCGCTCCAGTACCTTAGTGTCGAGTGTAAAGATGTGAAGATCCAGAAATGTAAGTAAAATTCAAATTTATTGTAGATGCGGCACAGTACATCCGTTCATAGTACGAAAATAGCAACAGTAACTGTTGTGTGGAACATGGAACCAAAGATGTACAACGCAGGTACAAGGTTCCATGCTATAAGCACAAGATGAAAAAAGAGGGATAGGAAGGGAAAAGGGGAACATGGGCAAACAGGGAATATGAAAAAATGTAACACATCTCACCCCTAACAACCAAACAGGAAAAATAGAACAGATGAAGAAATAAAATATCCAATAATGAAGACAAGTTTCTCGCAGGAAGAACACTAGGTCTATTGACTCTTGATGCCACAGATTGGGGATGACCCCTTAACACAGAATAATCACATGATGGCAAAGTATCTTCATTGTCCACACCAAAATCATTACACTTGCATTTAGCAACTCTCCAAACATTCCATGCCTTCCCATCCTGGGTTACAAGGCTGTTCTTGCAGACCTTGACTATTTTAATGGGATGCCCAAACTTAGAAACACCTTTCATTAAGAAACCAGGTTTCTTGATTCTAACCCATTCTCCAATAGAAAAATCAGGTACTTTCCCTTTCATACCATCATCAAGCAAAGTTTTATTTTTATCTTGCGTAGCCTCTATGCGCTCCGCAATAAGGTTAAGATCAAGGCTGTCAACATTTTTTTTAAATTTCTTGATCCACCACAGACAGTTATCTGATATGGGTTCTCTGCCTTTCAGGAGCCTAAAAGGACTCACCCCAGAAACAGAATGGGGGGTAATGCGGTACATCCACAATCTCTTCCTTACCATATCTCTCCAAGGTACACTAGATTTACAAGCAGATTCAACACTATCCTTAAAAACCCGGTTGAAACGTTCTACTTGTCCATTTTACCTTGGTTCGTAAAGAGATGTGGTGACATGCTTAATACCACAAATATGGAGGAAACATTCCATCTCCTGTGACGTGATTTGAACCCCGTTGTCCGTCACAAGAACCTCTGGAACCCCCTCACGTGCAAGAACTTCTTTGAAGTAGGTGTGAGGTTCCGTGACGATCGTAAGTGGTGTTTTCGACTCGCACGAATATGGTCGAGTCTGGTATATATGAATCGCAAATGACGAGTTTAGTGGGTGTACGCATTTTCGCTGTGCTAGCCTAAACCGTTCGTTTGTTTCGTGGGTTTCTACATCCGAGCCCACGGGTTCCATCTTAGATGCGGCATCCATTTTGTCTCTTGCCCTCAAGTAGCCAGCGAACCGACGCTGTCCGCTTCGCGACCCTGGGATCCCCAAAGACTTTTGCGGAAGACACGTTTCCTTTGAAAGTGTCTTTATGATGAGGGGGATGACACTGTAAGGCAGATGGCCCCGCTCGAGGCTCATCTTGCCGTGCCGGTCTATTGTCTTAGTTGTGCATCTCATTAGGCACGTCCCTTTGATGCCTGCACTCGAGTTTCCCGATACCACCCCTTTTACACCCTTTCCGATCTCCCCACTGTTTCTGTCTTCCTCTGCACCTGTTTCTGTTCCTTCTTCGATCTGTTTACTGCTGATTGGAATGTACTAATGGTGGGAAGATGGGTTTTTACAGTTGGGAACCACCAAACGTTTCCGTACTTATGTTCCGGGCCTTGAATACATGAAAGCAACCCCTTATGGTTTTTATGATGGGAACCAAGTCGTAAACCTTTGTGTACCATGTTAACCTATGAGGAAAAACTGTATAAGAAGGAGCGACCCACAGTAGCAATTCGAATCAGACTCCACGACTTACACATGTTGTACTTCTTGTGACTTCTGTGTTCCCTGCAGTAATAAACCTCGAATCTTTGACGCCAAAGGAAGTGTCCCGTGTCTCTGTCATTTGTACGCCGGAACAGGTTACCCACGAAGGTTTTAGGTGTTATCCCTGGCACCGCTGGGTCTTAGCAGAACCCAGTCCTTCAGTTGGCGCCCAACGAGGGGCTGCATCAGTGGTACCGGTCCAAGCCCGACGATCGTGAGGAACTTCGTGTGAAATCTCCGAGGGAAGGTGCACTCCGCTTCATCGATCCTGTTGTCGAAACAAGTGGCCCGACGACTTTTCCCGCGAAGATTCCCGCCTCCTGACGGCTGCGACGGACTGCTGCCCTAACTGTAGACCTGTTTTGGCGCCTGGCGTAGACCTTGGTACAGCGAGACGATAGACGGGCCTTCCTGGTGACGCCATCGATCTTTGAGTTAAGTATTTGTGGGTCACTCCCAGAGTCCTTAGTTGTGGGTGCTTAGTTGTTGCATGGTTCCATTGCATTTGTGGTTCTTGGTACTTGGTTTTTTGTTGTGATATTTGACGTCTGCAGTCGCCAAAAACCGAGGGTTTTTGCTCTTTACAGGGACATTGTTAATCCTATAACCCTTGAAGTTTGTGAAACTCGGTTAGTGTGCAGGATGCCTAGCCGTAGTACTTTGTTCAGTTGCTTTGGTCGTTGTGGTGCGGATTCCCGATTGGAGGACTCGCGTCCGATACCTCCGATTGGAACTCCAAATTATGAATTGTATAGCAAGCACGGGTTAGGTCCGATTACATTCAATGAGTGTTGGGTTCGCTATACTAAAAAGGATGGAGAGCTTCGTTGGCCACCTCATGGTAGTTTTGAGACCCCGATTCTAGATAATCTTGAAGCTAAATTGTTTCAGAAAAAATCAAGGCCGGCCATGTTTGATTCCTTTCGGTTGTGGCGAAAAGAAGCCAAACAGAAAGAAATCAAAGAAATTAAACGTAATAAGAGAGAAGGAATTATTACTACGGTAAGAAACGCAGAGCAGTTTCAGCGAGATAAGGAGGAAAAGGAAAAGGAAGTTTTTGATAGATTGCAGCGTATGTCTGTAGACAAGTGCTATCCTGCTTTACCGGCGGATACAGATAAAAAGGAGGAAGGTACAGAGGACCCTTTAATGTCTTATCTCATGAAGTCACCACCACCGTATGTACAGGGTACCACTGCTCCTGTGGTTCCCCCTGTCCTTGTTCCCCAACCTGTTCCTGTTCCCGTACTTCCAGCTGTTCCTGCTCCTCTACCTACTTCTGTCCCTACTGCTCCTCCGCTTGTACTCCCACATACTCCTGCTCCCGCTGCCTCTACTGTTCTGGTTTCTCCTGCTGTTCCCTCTGCTTCTGATACTTCTCTTGTTACCCCATTAGGTTACTCTATTACCCCGTCTACTGGACGACGTGTCCCTTCTGTTGCTGCTAACTTCTTCAATTCTCTTGGACCGATTCTTGAGACCGCTGGTACCGATGGTCCTCAGAGACGAAGTCAGCTTCCCGGTAGTCGGGAACGTGACTGTCTATGTGATATGGCGATGGCTTGGATGAAATATCCCCTTAGGAATCCTCCACGTGTGGTACTTGATACGTTCTCTCAGTTCAACGTACCGACACAGAGGTTCGTGTTTGAGGAGATGTGCAAGGTTTTGCGTGACCAAATATCTGTCGATGCATCTGACGATACATTGACTGCTCTAACTAATCTTCAGCTTCAGTTTGCGAACGGAATGATAGTGGGTAGCAATGTTCGACGTGCTGTCGCGCAGTTGCTGTCTTTTCGTCCATCTATCATGCCTAGAGCATTGTTCGTAGAAGATATTGAGGGGTTGTCAGCAGCGCCTGGTCAGTATCCCATGCGCGAGGTTCCACCAGTGTGGATGCCAGGTAACCCTGGTGCTAACCCTCCAATCTTACCATTCTTTCAGAGAGTGTGGATACACCTCCCATGGAAACGATCGGAAGTTTTACAGGTAAAACAATCTTTGCCTGACCCTCGCAAAAATCCTGCAGGGTATTATAAAGAATTATCACAGCTTGTGGATGCTACGGTAATGAATCTTGCCGATATCGATATGCTGTTTGGTAATGTCGTACCGCAACCGGTATGGGCAAAGATCCGTCAAGAAAACCATGTGGCAGAATTAGGTGGTGATTGGGCTGCTCTTATAGCGGCGGATGCCTTACAAGTTGGTGGGGCTAAACCTGAGCAGCTAATTACAGCTTTGCCTCAGAGAATTATCACTCTTATAAAAACGCTTATGCCAGCCATGAAGGTGAATTGGGACAAACTGTCCGCCTGCAAACAAAAGAAGGACGAGAGTGTCTTCGACTTCTTTACGAGATTTGAAGAGGCATTCATTGATCATAGTGGTCAAGATATGGGTACTGAGGGTGGTCAGCGATTGTTTGTGGATAAGTTTGTTTCAAATTTGCTGCCTGACTTAAGCAACAAATTGCGTAATTCTGAAAGTGCGTGGGCTGTTTCTACTTCTGCTCAAATATTGGCTACAGCACAATATTATGAGAACCGAGAGAAAGAAGAGAATGATCGTGCTGATAAGAAAATGAAAGAACTCAAAACGAAAGTGCTGTTACAGCAAGCGTATCCTCCACGTTCGAATCAGAACGATTCGCAACAGCAGAATAGATCGCAGTCTCAGTCGAATAGATCGCAATCTCGAAATGACTCCTCTTCTGACAGATCTTCATTGGGGTACAATCAGTGTGCCTATTGTAGGATTGAGGGTCATCTGAAATTCGATTGTTCAGTCTTGCGCGATCGAAACAGCGGTAATTCATTTAGAGGAGGTCGTAGCGGCCCCCAACAAGCATCACGCGGTAGAGGCCGTGTTGTTCAGACTGATCGTTCCAATAATTCTTCCGATTCTAACAACTGTTTTGATCAGCGTGGATCATCACAAAGCAGATCTGCTCAGTATAATGTAGACGATTATTACGTTGATCAGAACACTGACGATGGTAATTACTAGGACAGCCATGGACAAAGAGAGGGAGTAGTATCAGTTCCGGTCGATCAGAGTGGGCCTTACATCGCAGTTGCCACCTCGGGCGTCGTTGAGCCTTTTCTGTTGGACACTGGTGCAGCGAAAAGTTCCATCATGCATTCGAAACTCCCTGGCGCACCTTTGTCTGGCTTAACAAATGTTTCCGTTGGATTCTCTGGCGCCCCTGTTAGTAATCCGGTTTCGTGCCCTTTGCCCCTTACAATTGGGCCTCGTGAGCTGAAAGCTCCTTTGATTTTGACTACTGGTTGTGGTGAGAATCTTTTGGGCCTGGATTTGCTGAAACGTCTGTATGCGACTTTGTATTGTTCTCCTGCGGGAGTAAAGCTTACATTGGGGGAGAGAGTCATCTCTCCTATGTACTTATCCATCGATAAGCTTCCACCGGAATTGAGTTCTCTTCCTGCATCTTTGTGGGCAACAGGTCCCAATGACGTGGGCCTGCTTGACATTTCCCCTTATGTTGTTCATCTGAAATCTAATGTGCGTTTGCCACGTATTCCCCAGTATCGTATCTCCCTTGATGGCGAGCGAGCACTGTTAGCTATCATCTACGATTTGATCGAGAAAGACGTTATCGAAGAGACTCGGGGAAATGTGTGCAATAGCCCTGTGCTGCCCATTCTGAAACGCACTGATCCATCGAAACCCCCTGTTTATCGTTTTGTTATCGATTTACGGGAGGTGAATAAAATTGTAATTCCTCAGTTCCCTGTGGTGCCTGACATTACGGCTCTACTAACTCTGATTCCAGCCTCTGCATCTTGGTTCTCAGTGATCGATCTGAAAAATGCGTTTTTCAGTATTCCGATTGCTGAAGAGAGTAGGGACCTTTTCGGTTTCTCTCTTGGTGGCCGCAGCTTGAGGTTTAAACGTGCTCCTCAGGGCTACTGTGAGAGTCCATCGATATACAGCCAAGCCATGAAGAGTCAACTTGATGCGTTTATGTTGCCGGCTGGTGCGGCCTTAATCCAATATGTCGATGACTTATTGGTGGCTGCAGACACTCAGGACATTTGCAGAATCGCTACGGTATCGTTGTTGCAACATCTCTGTGACTTACATCACAAGGTGTCTCCTTCTAAACTTCAATATTGTTGTCAAGAAGTAACCTATCTAGGTCACTTATTGTCAAAGGAGGGAAGAAGGTTGACCCCAGAGAGAATTGCAGCGATTGCTCGTATGACTGTGCCAACAACTCAGAGAGATGTGCGTGCCTTTTTAGGTATCACGTCATACTGCAGGCAATGGATTCCAAATTTTTAATTGCTAGCGAAACCATTGGTGGCTCTTACATGCAAGGATGTTCCAACTCCTTTGCCATGGACGGAAGAATGTCAGAAAAGTTTTTCTGAACTGCGTGACGCGTTGTGTTCGGCTCCTGTGTTAGGTACCCCTGACTACAGTAAGCCGTTTACACTATACGTTCACGAGAGGGAAGGTTGTGCGTTGAGTGTTTTGACGCAACAATTCGGCGGTAAGCAGCGTCCATGTGCATATTTTTCCTCGACCTTGGACCCAGTAGCAAGAGCATTGCCGAGTTGTCTGAGGGCAACAGCGGCAGTTGCGGTGTCCATTCGACAATCTGCAGGATTGGTCATGGATAATATGCTTACGGTGATGGTTCCGCATGCAGTTGACACTCTCTTGAATCGTACGAAAACTCAGCACTTGACGAGTGCAAGGTTGTCCGGTTATGAGTTGACGCTTTTGGCAAGTCACATTCAAATAAAACGTTGTAATGTCCTGAACCCGGCGACTTTGTTGCCAATCAGTATGGAATCGGATGAAGTAGCACCTCATGACTGTTACTTACGAACTGAGGAGGAAACGAAGGGTCGTGTGGACCTGAAAAATACTCCTTTGGAAAATCCTGACGGGACTCTGTATGTGGATGGGTCGTGTTTTAAGTTGCCGAATGGTGATGTAACGACTGCGTATGCTATAGTGACATTGAGTACGGTTGTGGAAGCTGCGAGATTGAATCAGAATTCTGCCCAGGCAGCAGAACTGATTGCCTTGACTAGAGCGTGTGTGTTGTCAAAAGGGAAACGGGTGAATGTGTTTATCGACAGCCAATATGCTTTTGGCGTCGCCCATAGCTTTGGACGATTGTGGTGAGAGAGAGGTTTTATGACGTCGCATGGCACTAAGATTCAGCATGGACAGCTTGTGAATGATCTTTTGGATGCACTTACTTTGCCTGAACAGGTGGTGATTGTTAAATGTAGTGCGCACCAAAAGGTGATAGATGATGTTGGTCGTGGGAATGCGTTTGCGGATGAGACTGCTAAAGAGACTGCCCGGAACCTTAGCACGAGAATGTATGTGACGAGTTCGGTAAGGTGGCCTGCAGAAACTGGTATGTGTGAGGACACTATTGAGAGTGTGAGAGCGATACAGAACGAAGCCACTGAGACTGAAAAGACGAAGTGGAAAGAGAGTACGGGAAAGTTGGATGCGAATGGTTGTTGGATTGATTTGTCGGAGTATAAGAGATGGATGTTGCCGGATGCGTATGTGCTGGCTGTTGTGACGATGGCACACGGCTTGGCACATATCAGTGCGAAAGGTATCTGCAAGTTGTTATCCCCTGTATGGAAGAATGATGGTATTACTAAATGTGCTGAGAGATTGGTCAATAATTGTATGATATGTATGATGTACAACCCTGGAAAAGGAACCCCTACACCTCCTGGCCATTTTGCTCCCCCTTCATGTCCCTTTGAAGTAATTCAGCTAGACTTCATCCATATGGAGCGATGCAATAACCTGAAGTACGTTTTAGTTGTGGTTTGCGCATTCTCCCGATGGATTGAAGCCTACCCTCTCAAAGATAACACTGCTTTGTCCACTGCGAAAATCCTACTGAAGGAATACTTTCCTCGGTATGGAATGCCACGGATTGTATGGTCTGATAACGGAAGTGAGTTTGTGGGGAGTGTGATGAAGAGTGTGTGTAAGGGCCTTGGAATTACTCAAAAATTCCACAGCGCCAATCATCCTCAGTCAGCGGGTTTGGTTGAAGGGTACAATGGCACGCTCAAATTGAAGTTGGAGAAGATTCAGGCTACGACTGGTCTTTCGTGGCCTGACGCTTTGCCTCTAGCTCTTCTGTCAACTAGGGCGACTGTACACTCCCGAGTAGGGCTCAGTCCCTACGAAATAGTGTTCGGCCGTCCTGCAAATGTTTGGGGGTCCCTACACCGAGTGTGTTTTCTGATCTTGAGTACCCAATGTTGATCGATTATCTTCATGATCTGACTGCTAAACTGAGGTTAATTCATCAACAGGTCTTTGAAGCACTGCCGACGCAGACGGAGGGTCCAGGCCACCAGCTCCAGCCCGGAGACTGGGTGGTAACCCGAAATTTCGGAAGAAAACGAAATCTTGAACCTGGCTTTACTGGACCCTACCAGGTGTTACTCGCCACGAGGACTGCTGTTCGTTTGGAAGGTCGTAAGCATTGGGTGCATGCCACCCACACCAAAAAGGTACCTATACCTTTATCAGCAGACTCGTGGGTGAGGAAAGGCATTGCTTCATCGGAAACAGAAACGACACAGACATTTGTCCCTTTCAGCGACGCCCGGCCTGTTGGAGAGCCCTCAGTGCAGCAGAACGACATTGTTGAACCCTTACCATCGAGAAACTCAAGAACTGAACAATTGACTGATCAGCAGAACTCTGTCCCACCATCGGATCAGTTGTTTGATGAACAGACACGTCCCGGGAGAAGCCGATACTTTTTGCGATCCAATCCCAAGGACTAATAAAAAGCTTTTGCTTTCCCCCTTTTGACATCCGCATTACCCCATTGATACCATTCAGTCTGAAAACACTCGTATGATTTTGGTTTTTGTAAATATTGTGAGTTTGTTTCCACATATGCGTTTTGCTTCCACAGCTAGGAGATTTCGTATATATTTGTAAATAAATACCTTACATCCGGGTGAACCATAAGGCCGCGCGTGTACTTCCTTCTGGTTAGTAGGTCTTGACACTAGGTCGAAGGCCGTCGGTTCCTGGGAACTCCTGGGGATTGACTACTGCTACACAGAACGAAGTGCGTCAAGAGACGTTGCGGACGGTTTTAGAGGATGCCGTTCTCTAAGCTAGTGGATTTGGAAAAACTCAGGCGCAAAGACTCAAGTTGCAGCAAATTACTCGTACCAAATGCTTCATGTTTCAAGTGTTCCTTCTGTTCCTAACTGTTTCCTCGCTATTGGTGGGTGGGGTGTATTATCTGATATTGACGTTCTTGCCCTCTGCCTCACCTACCCCTTCTCCCGAACCTAAAACTACCTCCACTGTTTCTCCTCATTCCTTCCACATCTTACCCCAACACGAGCAGGTTAGACGTGCGGAATTTATGTACAATTCCTTCATTCAGCTCCTTCATCAACATCAGTTGGTGGTTAACACTACCAATTGTTGGGTGTGTGGGTTGATGCCACATACCACCGATAAGGGAATTCCGTACTTGGTCCTTCCTTATAGTTCCCAGGGTTCAGCTCGAGCATTCCAAACAATGTTTCGAAGTGCACTAGATTCCTACCCCAATCGAGAGCCACGTCCTCCGCACTTTGGTCCCGGTCCGTACCACAAGCCTTTGGCTATAGCGATCGCTGATTTAGATAGGGATATCTATGAGCCGTCGCTCATCCCAGAGGACGAGGTGCGAGCCTATAGGGATCTGAGTGAGGCTGAGTATAGTGCGCTCGTGGGTGAAAGACAGCTTAAAAGCTCGTCTCCAATATGGATCGTACCCCACCTTGGTAATTTCTGTCTGAAAGGTCGTGGCCGAAGTCCGAGAGCACATCTTGGAGAGAGTGCTTGCTCCGAGACGTATGTCTTGCCGATGCTCTCTTCCCCTGTGTTTCTGACTGCCAAGGATACGTACTTTGTTTGTCATGATCGTGCGTATACGTGGTTGCCCTCTGACTTTGCGGGCACATGTTACATTGCAAATTTGTTGCCCCCGACTTTTACAGTCGCCTCCGATTACCACAAGACTCGAATTGTGAGGGGCGTGATTAGCAAAGAGGACACTGCCGGTCAAGAGGCAGGAGACTTTTTCAAGGGTTTCTTTCCGTTTTGGGGACCTATGGTCAATAGTAGGAACCTGAGACAGTTGACCCGAGTAGTGGAATCGACAGCTAATATCACTGCCAGTGCCCTTAGTAACATCACAGCAGAACTTCAGGCGGATAGGCTTATGACGTTACAAAACCGTATGGTTTTAGACGTGGTCTTAGCAGATCGAGGTGGAGTATGTAAGGTGATCCATTCGAGCTGCTGTATTTTCATTCCAGATAACGCTCCGACTGTCTATCAAGCCATTTCAAAGTTGCATAAAATCTCCGAGTCCATACACGTGGACGTAGGGGAT
The DNA here is from genome assembly GCF_964263255.1 of Lissotriton vulgaris. Taxonomy (NCBI): domain Eukaryota; kingdom Metazoa; phylum Chordata; class Amphibia; order Caudata; family Salamandridae; genus Lissotriton; species Lissotriton vulgaris. Next base: position 165,200,140 of record NC_141689.1, read on the forward strand.
TGGACGCTACTTGGGTGGTTTTGGGGCTTAATGTCGACTTGGGGTTGGAAAATTCTGATGATCATCGGGGCTGTTGTAGCATTCCTGTTCACGTGTTGTCTTTGTGTGCAGTGTGGTCCTGCCTTATGTGGCCTCTGTGCTACGACGTGTATAAGACAGCCGCCTGTTACCAAAGGAACTCTGACGGATAGAATTATGTTACAGCAGCATCTGGATGGTCTGATGAATATCGAGTATGATTCCGACTAGTGCTTGCCTACATGAGGGCAAAAGGAGCGTCTGAGGTTCCGTGACGATCGTAAGTGGTGTTTTCGACTCGCACGAATATGGTCGAGTCTGGTATCTATGAACCGCAAATGACGAGTTTAGTGGGTGTACGCATTTTCGCTGTGCTAGCCTAAACCGTTCGTTTGTTTCGTGGGTTTCTAGATCCGAGCCCACGGGTTCCATCTTAGATGCGGCATCCATTTTGTCTCTTGCCCTCAAGTAGCCAGCGAACGGACGCTGTCCGCTTCGCAACCCTGGGATCCCCAAAGACTTTTGCGGAAGACACGTTTCCTTTGAAAGTGTCTTTATGATGAGGGGGATGACACTGTAAGGCAGATGGCCCCGCTCGAGGCTCATCTTGCCGTGCCGGTCTATTGTCTTAGTTGTGCATCTCATTAGGCACGTCCCTTTGATGCCTGCAGCTCGTGTTTCCCGATACCACCCCTTTTACACCCTTTCCGATCTCCCCACTGTTTCTGTCTTCCTCTGCACCTGTTTCTGTTCCTTCTTCGATCTGTTTACTGCTGATTGGAATGTACTAATGGTGGGAAGATGGGTTTTTACAGTTGGGAACCACCAAACGTTTCCGTGCTTATGTTCCGGGCCTTGAATACATGAAAGCAACCCCTTATGGTTTTTATGATGGGAACCAAGTCGTAAACCTTTGTGTACCATGTTAACCTATGAGGAAAAACTGTATAAAAAGGAGCGACCCACAGTAGCAATTCGAAACAGACTCCACGACTTACACATGTTGTACTTCTTGTGACTTCTGTGTTCCCTGCTGTAATAAACCTCGAATCTTTGACGCCGAAGGAAGTGTCCCGTGTCTCTGTCATTTGTACGCCGGAACAGGTTACCCACGAAGGTTTTAGGTGTTATCCCTGGCACCGCTGGGTCTTAGCAGAATCCAGTCCTTCAGTTGACAATGACTAACGAAGTGGCATTCACTACAAACTTCACCTCTGGCCACTTCGAATGATAATCAATCATCACCAAGGCAAAATGCGCATTAAAAGGTAAATGATTGAAAGGACCAGATATATCAAAAGCCACCTTCTGCCAGGGAAACTTAGGCCAAGGCACTGGCTTAAGAGGGGCAGAAGCAACACTAAGCATCTTGTCACTGCTGATGCATTCAGAACATTCTCTAACCATTCTATCAACCATTTTATCAAGACCGGGCCACCAAAAATTGGTCCTGATGAGACGTTTCATAGAGGACATTCCAAGATGTCCTTGATGAGCAAGCACTAAAATCATGTTCTGCATAGAAGCAGGGAGAATTGCCTTACCCGCTTTAAAGAGTAGACCACAACTTTCTTCAATTTCGTCAGACACCTGGCAAAAAGAGGCAATATTAGCAATGGCAGACCTGTCCTTGGGCCAACCCTTTTCCAAACATTCAAAGATGCGTTGACATACAACATCACTACCCATCTCTGTGACCCACTCAGATTCAGACAGACTCACAAACTCATCAGAAATAAAGTCTTTGATGGTGGCAAATATGGATCACTGAAATAATATCGAGGGACAAAATATCGACTTGCCAAAATATCGTGGACAAAATATTGACAGTCAAAATATCGAGTTTGTATCTACAAACAGGTAAGTACAAAAATATCGAGTACAAAATATCGTTAACAATAATATAGATGTAAAACATATCGACTTTATTAAAAACAGTGTTAAATTAAATTAATATTACATTTTTATTACTAAAATATACTTAAAACTACTTAAATTAAATTATAATAATTAAATAATAAATGAAAATAATAAAAATAATTTTTTACAATCTTATTTGTTGACCCTGAACCCTAAAAATACCCCTTTACCCAAAAACCCAAAACTGACCCTGAACCCTAAAAATACCCCTTTACCCAAAAACCCCAAACTGACCCTGAACCCTAAAAATACCCCTTTACCCAAAAACTGAAAACTGACCCTAAACCCTAAAAATGCCCCTTTACCCAAAAACTGAAAACTGACCCTAAACCCTAAAAATACCCCTTTACCCAAGAACTGAAAACTGACCCTGAACCCAAAAAATAGCCCTTTACCCATGAACTGAAAACTGACCCTGAACCCTAAAACTACCCCTTTACCCATGAACTGAAAACTGACTCTGAACCCTAAAAATACCCCTTTACCCTAAAACTGAAAACTGACCCTGAACCCTAAAAAAGCCCCTTTACCCAAAAACTGAAAACTGACCCTGAACCCCAAAAATACCCCTTTACCCTAAAACTGAAAACTGACCCTGAACCCTAAAAATGCTCCTTTACCCAAAATGTATCAATATTATTTAATTACCAATTAATTATTAATTAACAATAACAATTAAAGTAAATATATTAGAACATTAGCTGTAATTATTTTAATAATTAATATTATTTTTTCCAAATTATTTACTTAAAAATAATACAAAATTATATATATAAAAAATTTACTCTAATTAATGTAATTAACTAATTACAATTAATTAATTAACAATTAATTACTAATACAAAATATGTTCAAAATTATATTAATTAATTAACGAATTATTATTAATTAACTATCAATTAATTATTAATTAAAAATATTAACAAACATATATTAATTAATTAATTATTATTAAATTACTTCCCACCTTATTCCCCTATAAACCCACAACCCGCTACAGAATTACATTACGCAATTATTATAAAAACAAAATTCATTTAATAAAATATTTTATGACATTAATACACACTATTCACACATATTATTACATAAAAATACACTATAAAATATTATATCTTATTAAAAATTCGATATTTTTGCTATCTATATTTTATACAGTCGATATTACTTCACTTACCTGAAAAACGATATTTTTGTAGTCGATATTATGTCCAGTCGATATTTTGTCCAGTCTATATTTAAAACTCGATATTATGTCCAGTCGATATTTTGGAGTCGATATTTTGTCTGTACACCGGCAAATATGTCAACATCCTGCTCAACATGGGGAGTGCAATCACTGTAACAGGGCAGCCTTGATAAGAAATCAGCAGTAACATTACTCTTGCCAGGAACGTAGACAATTTCTAAATCATATTCCTGTAATCTAGATTTGAGTCTGGCAAAACGAGTTTGGAATTCCATCCCCCCCAGGAGATAATATACCAACAAGAGGTTTATTGTCAGTCCTAGGTAGGATAAGGAATCTGTTACCCCAGATGTAGTTTCGCAAGTGTTCAATGGCCCAAACACATGCCAGTAATTCCCTCTCCACGACAGTATACCTTCTCTCAGTAGCCGAAAGAGTCCTTGAAGCAAAAGCTACACACCATTTTTCCTTTCCGGAACACTGACTCAAAACTCCTCCCAAACCATAAAGGCTGGCATCCACAGTAATGATGCATTTTTTCCATAAACAAAAGGATTTGAGATTGGGAGCATTTACAATTTAATTTTGTATATCCTTAAAAGCAGCTTCCTGCTTATCTGACCAAATAAATTCAGTTGACTTACTGGTCAACTCCCTGAGAGGCTCATTTTGGTGGCAAAGTTCTGTACAAACTTGCTATCTCACTCACAGAGTCCTACAAAAGAAAGTAGTTTCTCTCTGTTGTCGGGAGAGGGAGCATTAATGATAGCATCCACTAAAGACTTTTTAGGCACAACACCATCACCCAAGAGAGTGTGTCCAAGGTACTCAACTGACTTGTGGAAAAATTTACATTTCCCAACTTTAAGTGTCAACCCACTCTTTCTCAATCTCTGGCAGAATTCCTTAACATGGCATAAATGATCATCATCATTTTTAGAAAATATAAGAATGTCGTCCTGGAAACATTTGACATACTCACTGACATCCTTAAAAACATGGTACATGGCCCTTTAGAACACTGATGCGGCCGATGCAAGGCCAAAAGGCATCCTTCTAAACTGAAATAAACCATGAGGTGTGATAAATGCAGTGAAATGTTTAGAATCCTTCGTGAGCTCAATTTGATGGTACGCAGAACGAATGTCAAGAGTGGAAAAAATACTGGCACCATCTAACATGCACACCATCTCATTGATATTGGGAAGGGGTGGCAATCGGTAACTAAGTTAGCATGCAATGCTCTCATGTCAACACACAAACTGAGACTTTTATCAGGTTTTTGGGCCAAAACAATGGGGGAAACCCATTCAGATGTCTCAATTTCCTCAATAATACCACTTTCAACCATGTCATACAACATTCTTTTTAACTCAGCTCTAATACTGATGGGAACTTTTTGCTTAATACGTACAGCACCTTCTTTAAGTTTGATCATGTGTCTGAAGTCTGTAAGTTTCCCTAGATTTTGTGAGAACACATCAGGTTAAGTAATGGCGAGGACAGACACATGTTCTTTTTCCCTAGGGTTTAACACAATACCAAGCTTAGCTTAGTCATGCAATCCTAGAACATTCACACCCTTAAAAGCAATATAAAGTTTGATCAGAGCAGTACTTTCTTTGAACTCAATGGAAACCTCCTTAAAACCAATAAAATCAATTTTAGAACCATCAAAATTCCGCGCCACAATGTCTGGTTTGCACAGAGAGTTCAAATCAATGACATCTCCAAAAGATTCAGAGCAGTACCTTTCTGTGATAATGGTCCAGGGCGAACCAGAGTCGGCCATTAATTTGAGTTTCTTCCCCAGTATAGACACAATACATTTAGGGGGATCAATTTCATCAGTTTTGGAAATATCAAATGAACCACGAATGGAAACAACAATACTAGTCTCTAAGTTGTCTTGTGAGTCCTTACATAAAGATATATCTTGAGATAGACATTAAACTTTACCTTGGAGTGATTGAAGAAGGAATTAGAGCCTGTTTTTATGTCTTTGCACATCTTGGAGAAATGACCCACACGTCCACACTTACTACACTCTTTCCCAATGGCAGGACAACGTGGAAAAGAAGCTAAGTGATCAGGATTTCCACATCTGTAACAGTAAAAACGTTTGGTGTTCGAATTACTCTTGTGGTAAGGATTGTGAGAATTCTTAGAGTTACCAGGGGTGATACTATTAATTTCACTAGAAGGTGGAGATTTGACTTCTTTGTCGAGAGACTTCATCCACTTTTCTGATTGTTCTAATGCTTTGAAAGTTTTTTACTCCTTACATGAACAATGATTTGATCCGTGATCATCTCTTCAGTGATAAAACCGAAGTTGCAATGCAAAGAAAGAGCACGGAGCGCAGACAAAAACTCGTCAAAACTTTCCCCTTCCTCTTGGTCTCTAGTATAAAACTTAAACCTATTGAGGGCAACACTGGTGGTAGGTTTAAATCGGCCTTCGATACGTAACACAGCTTCATCATAAACATTATGATCACCTCCAGATCTAACTGGAGGAAGAGTTCTGTACACTACTTGCCCTTCAGACCCTAAGCAATGGAGAAAAATATTTTTTTTCTTTCAGCCGACATACGTTCTCCGTCAATTGCTTTTAAAATGGTGAATAATTCGTCTTTCCATCCAGTCCACGGAATGGGAGGTTCTCCTTTGCTCTGTAAAAATTTGCTGGGTGGGTCAAATTGCATTGTGTAAGAGTATGGCAACAAAGTATATAAAAACTACACACCACTGGAATGAACCACAAAGAAAGAGGAAAATAAAAATTAATACAATAAAATATTACTAGTAATAAATACTTAAAGCATTGGAATGTTTTGCAAGAAACAAAGCACTGAAAATTTAAGCAAAATAGTAAGTGAAAGTGAGCTATCACCGTGGAAAACAGGCTAATGTAGAAAATGAACAAGGTGTGCCTGGCACCGAAATGTGGATACGCAATGACGAGTGACAGTCACAGTGTCTCTGTATTAATGAAAAAAAATGTCGCTGTCACCGTATACTGTAGTAACGAATAAAGGTGTATCTCTGTATTATTAAAAAGGTGTGCCTGTCACTGTAGGCCTCTTACCTGGCTCCAAGTCAATTTGCTCACAAAAGTACAAAGGAAACTAAATTAAGCTTCAAACTTTAAACTGAGCCCTTCAAACATGAAAAAACAATGTTTTCAAGCGTTAAATATTCATAAAGGCAATGTGGCAAAAGCGATGAATATAGTGTAGGTAAAGTTACTTCAAAATGGCCGCTGACGTGATGACGTTTGACGTGGCCTGCGTAAGGAACACAAATGACATGAAGGACGCAACTGTGAACTTAGCAGGAACGCGTCACAACAGATGTCCACTCAGCGGTATCCAAGAAACAGAAGGGAACTCTGTGACGTTGTCCAGGCAACAACCCAAGAAACAGAAGGAGACTCTGTGACGTTGTCCAGGCAACAACAGTAGGAAGACACAACGATGTCACAGCTCAGCTTGAAGGTAATCCATTGGTCTAGAAGAAGACGAAAATGCACAAAATTTGAGAAAATAGAAACCGCAGGCACAGCAGGAAAATCATCAGTCATCAGAAACAAAGTTCCAGAAGACGTAAAAACTAACAGGAGCACGCAGAAAATGTTTGAAAATTTCGCTGCACCTGTGCCGCTGTAGAGATGTAACTGGCAACATTTTCTTTCCTTCGTCGCCACTTGTAAAGACGTGACGATCCAGAAATGTAAGTAAATTCAAATTTATTGTAGATGCGGCACAGTACATCCATTCATAGTACGAAGTAAGCAGTAACTGCCGTGTGGAACATGGAACCAAAGATGTCACGAGGGAAAGGAAGGGAAAGGGGAACAAGGTCAAACAGGGAATATGAAAAATGTAACATCAAGTTTGAGCTATCTATAATTGCAAAAACTAAAAACTAAAAAAAAAGAATAAACAGTGGGAGGGGAGTGATAAACACAAGGGAGTATGGAAAGCAGCAGTGGGAGTGGGGAGGTGATAGGGAGCACAAACAATGGGCAGTGAAAAGACAGGACACATGCAGTAGTATGGAGTGCGGAATGACATTTTTGAAAAAGGTCTTCAGAAGCACGCAGCCAGTTGAAGGACACTTGCTGCCAGCCACTGACAACCAATGGAAAGGGTACATTGTCCAAACTTCAGGGAACAGCCAAACCAGAGGAAAGAGAGAGGAAGAGCAACCTGCTGATGTGGAAAGCTGTTGCTGACCAGTGAGAAACAAGAAAATGAGAGTGACCGGCGAAGCCTACGAATGGGAAGTAATGGGCAGGCTGTAAACGAGTCACAAATTGCGTCACACTTGCAACTCGCTATTTGCGACTCGCTTATTGGGATGCACAACAGTGTCTGAGACACTGTTTGCGATTTCCAATGGAGTCGCAAATTGAATGCCTTATGCATATTAATGAGGCTGTCACAATTTGCTACCCCATTGGGAATGGCTGGCCCTCCCAGGGATGGTGGCCTGCTGGGGTCAGCAGACCTCCATGTCTGGGTCTGCTTTCAAATACAGCAGTTTTTAAAAAAATGCAACCCGTTTTCCTTAAAGGAAAACGAGATGCTTTTAAAAAATAAAAATGCACCACTGCCTGCCCTCAAAAAATATTTGCGCATGCATTCACAAATGGGAAGGAGTCCCCTGGGGACCCCTTCCTGTTTGCGAGTGCTTTACCAGATGGGTGAGAAGGGTGGTAAACTGCAAGTGTTTGCAGTTGCAAAATATTCTTACACAGTTTAAGGAGTCGCTATTAGGAAGGGACGCCCTTGGAATGCCCCTTCCTATTCGCGAGTTGCTAATACTATTTTGCGAGTCACAAGTTGATTTGTGACTCGTAAAATGGGATTAGTACATGGGCCACTAGTTTTAGGGGGGTACAAATAGGTCTAAAACCCATTTGCGCACGCAAAACCTTTGTACATCTGGCCATTGGCTGAATGTTCCTGCATCAAATGAGCCAGTATTTGAATGATGCTGAAGCAAGTCCCCACGGAGTATGTAAAGAATACAATATGTTTGCCATCAAAGAAGTAATTGGCAATGTATCTACTCCCTTGAGCCAAAGCCCATGACATGTTAAACCCATGAAGGACACAGAATACTACACTCAGTGCCAAGTGACTCGTGGTGAGGCCTGGAGTTTGCAGCTTTTGGGCTGCAGTGCAGCCACTTACTGCATTCTTCTGCAGCGAAAGGTGACTGGAAGCCGAAAATGATTTGCATATATTTATATTCAAAATTAAAGCAATTATTCTTAATTGTCACACACATCATTTTATGACAACAGCAGTAGTTATTATGGTGTGTGAAATTATGTAAACACATTATTTGCATTACAAATTTACTTTCATGTAGTGAATGTGCCCAGCAGGCGACTAGGCAAATAAGGAAAGCATGGTCCCTGGAAAAAGGGGAACATCAACCCTTCTATGCCCCTCCCCCCTTTAGCTCTGCCAGTGACAGGTGTTGAACTCCGCCACTGTCAACGAATCATGTCTAGGTGTACGTGGGAATTAAAACCCTGGAGCTATTTAATTTCTCTGTTAGGTGTTGAGAGGTGTTTACAAGAAATAGATTCACCCTGCAAACATTTTCAAAGTTATCAAACTTCAGACTTCCTGACATCTACAACCTTTTTAACTGTGCAAAACTTTAATTACAAGAAGTTTTTTCATACACATGAAAAATATCCAAGCGAATTGTTCCAGTAAAAGTAATATTAAGCAGAAAACTTGATTTTTGCAACCTTTGCAAAAGATGTAAAATATGAAAATGTTGAAAATAACTTTGTGTGAAAAAAAATACTTGCGCTTTCACTGAAAATACACGTATTTAAACATTATAATCTGAAAGGGCAGGCACACAGGATATAGTCAACTGGCCCAAGGTAAAGCCGAGGCCCCACCTCACCCAATGAACAATAACCTGGATGTGTCCTTCCTGTCATTTGCATTATATTGTTATTATAAATCAGACTCTTACAATTTGGAGCCAACATTCATTAAAGTGTCTAGTATATGGTTTCAATAGTATCAGCAGTCTGTTAATTTATTCCCCCAGTGTACTAATCAAACTTCATCAGAGCTCTTGATTGAACAACTAAAATGTTAGCATTCCGAATTTGTGACAAAAGTGAGCCACTTCGGGGTACTATATTGCTGGAACAGGAGCAGTTAAATGTAATAACTTTTCATATCGTATCGTATGAACTGTTTCTTTCGGATACAAGTATCCATAAAACACAGCACAACAATAATCAGGTGAAAAGAAATAAATAGATTTCAATATATTCAACATCACATAAAACACCAATCTCATGAAACCTCATCCCACAATCAGAGTAGGAAAAAGCAGAAAAGAAGTGAAACGAGAGACAAAAATTAAAAAGGGGAGATTTGAAGGGAAAAGGAGCAGCATCTAGAAATAAATAATGTAGGAACGGCGTTAGCATAGTAGGGGAGATCCAAAAGGTGACACAGCGGCCTCAGCCATTGTTTTTGTGGGCTAACGTAGGCTGGACAACAAAAGGCAAAGTGATGTGGAGTTCCTTCCACTGACTTGCATACGTAACACACATTAGAGCTACATTACTGCGAGGCCCCAGCTGAAAACTCGCATGCAGAAAACCGCAGACAAATCATTAGCTGGTAACGCACCAGAAATTTGGAACTCCATCCCCTCCACATCAGAACAACCCCCTCGTTTCCAAAATTCAAGCCACTACTCAAAGCCCTCTTCCTCGACCGCTCTCGAACGAACTGATAAAGCCAAGGAAGTTCCTTAGCCGACGCTCCACCTTTCCTTAACTTTGAGATCGATGACACTGATTCGGATCAAGAAAACTTTCCGTGTACAAACTAATTGAACAATGACTACGCCCAGATGATTGTCTGCTTTGTCTTGCACCATCCTCCCCTTTGCCCCTTAGCTTATGCGCCTGTCCCCTACCCAGTGTGACCCCTCATGCTCTAACAATTACCGGTACTGCATTTTTGCACATATTGTTTATGCTGTAAAGCGCTCTGATACCCCTGGGTCCAGCTAGCTCTATATAAAATTCCTAAAAAAGATAAATGAATAAAAATACAGAAGCCGTTTAAAAGCAAGATCCTGTACCTCCATTTTAACCCCTTCTATGCTCATGATGGAGCCGCTCCGTCATGAGCCTCGGTTGAGCTGTGCTCATGACGGAGCGGTTCCGTCATGGCCCGCTCGGCGCACCTGCGCGGCGCGAATTCCGCACCTGCGCTGGACGTTCCATTGAGCGGGCGGGGCCATGACGGAACCGCTCCGTCATGAGCACAGCTCAACCGCGGCTCGTGACGGAGCGGCTCCGTCACGAGCATGCGAGCGCCGCTCGGCCCCCCGCCCCCTTAGCGCTGCGACTGAATTCCCACCGCAGCGAAGGGGTTAAGAAGAGTTGCAGGGGAATGGGACATGGGAGAATATCCAAAAAAGATTCATATGCAGGTGAGAGCTTGATGTCTAAAAAATAGTTAGGTTGACTACTCGCTTTGACACCTTTCAGATCCTTCAACCAAAAAAAACTCTTTCAGGCGTTGTTTGACCAAGGAACGATAGAATTGTTTTGCCATGGTAGGGGTTTGCCAGAGCAAAGGCAAGCCTATCTTATACAATATGGCTTTACTATAAGTGAACCAAGCAATCCTCTCACAGCTTGGAGAGTTAAGGAGTGACCTAACCACAATTCTGTACGATTGTAGTTCATCTATGGACCGCAGTCAGTACAGGATAGGGCGACACATGATAAGTTGGTCTATAGGCTCAATTCCCAAAATCCAGGAGTTGGGGGAGTTGAGGAGCGCTCTGCCGAAGGTTGAGAATGCTCCTCATGAACCTTTTTTCACTTTTACCAAGTTCATTGCTTTTGACGTGTCCCCATAGTTCTACACCATACATGGCTGAGCTTTTTGGCTTGATGTTGTGGATCTCCACCACTGGTTCTAGAGAGTAGGCATTGGCCAGTTTGCACAGTTTGGCTATGGCATCAACTTCTTGCTGAAGTTTTAGTGAACATCTCTTGGTATGAGAGGACCAACTCATTTTGTGATTCCGACAGTCCCCAAAATACACAAACTCCTGCACTTTTCTAGAGCAATGCCCTGCACCGAAATACTTGCTCTAACAGATGTATATTGATTAAAAGCCATACGTTTTGTTTTATTAACATTTAGATCAAGACCACTATCGCTAGAGAAAATCAAAAAGCTATCAAGTAGTGCTTGCAGACCATGTTGGGTTTTGGAAAATGAAAGTGTGTCATCTGCAAAAAGTAGCGTCACAATTTTATGAAGGCCAGGTTTGGGTGTATCGTTACCTGAAAAATCAAGTGCGTGCACCAGATCGGTAATTTAAGGGTCAACAATGTTGGGGCCAGCACACAACCCTGCCAAACACAAGTTTCAATTTTATAAGTGTTTGTGAGCTCACCACAGTTGCCATATCTAACAGTATTATGTGCAGGCAACCTAATAAGTACAGAGAGAATATTACAGGGAACACCCATCTTTTCCATAACTTCCCACAGATTGGCCCTGGAAAAAGAATCGAAAGCTGTCTTCAGGTCAACAATGACCACATAAAGCTGGCCATTATGTAGTGAAACTGTTTTCAATATAGGGCACAGAAACAGAGTATTTGATCCACCGTACTGACCCTGTTTTTGAAACCCAGCCGGAGCTCTAAGAAGACAGAGTTATCCTTTGCCCTGTCAAGCAGTTGATCCAATATGAGATGACGGAATCGTTTCTGTGATGTGTCAATAAGACTGATGGGCGTGTAGTTCCCAGGGTCTTCTTTGGGGCTGTTTTGTAAATCGGGACTATCTCTGCAGTCACCTGAGAGCTGGGGATCAGGCCACCTGCAAGTATAGAATGAAACAGTAGCTGGAAAAATGTGCCCAGATCAAAGGTTCTGAAAGAAAAAGATCCCCAAAAAGGAAATTTTGGCCGGATACTTTATGTGCTGTGAGTAGCATTAATGCCGCCATTATATCTTAACGATGGAAGGATAGAGGGAGACCTCCATCTAGGGTAAGACATAGGGCACTTCTTATTGGGCATTCTCTGGGTAGGTCTTAGCTACATACATCTTTGATGAAATGATCAACCCAGGTCTGTGGTTGTAAATTATAATCGACACTGGTAGTGGCATTCCGCCTGCTGTGAGCCACTATTCCCCAGAAAGCTTTAACATCTCCTATCCAAACTGCAGCTACTACGTCCTCCCACATCTCATGTTCCCAATCAGTTGTGGACTGGTGAAATGTCACTTTATACTCATTCCTAGCAGAAACAATGTTTTGCCTATCTACATTTTTTTAAGCTTTGTATGAGACTACCACTGGAGTTCCTGAAACTGGAATTAAACCAGGAACAGATTGACAGGGCAACCCCAAAGTTCGGAGAAGCACATTGATGAGCAGTAGATTGAGGGATAGATGTAGAGCATTGTGGTCACTGTTGTGGCGCTCAACAACTATCATATCTATGATTGATTGGCATAGCGGGAAGGACAGGACAGGAATATGTAATAGATGCAGCTCTTCTGTGATGCACACTTAAGTGTGGGCACCACTAAGGTCTTACATACCATTCAAAGCCCTGAGACCAAAACTAAGGGTTAGGCTCATCAATTGGTCAGCAATGGGAGAGCATCTTGTTGCAGGGCCCAAATCTAGCTGAGGACACCCCAGGCTGAATCTTCTTCTTCTGTAAATTTAGAAGGCTCAAGGCCGAAGGGTTCAAAAGTAGCAGTGAATTCTCTGGCAATAATTACCCTGTTATACTGTGGTAGGGAATATAAGGCTGTCTCTAGAATACCCAGAGTACCTGATGTTCTGTTTCCCCCATTGGGCCTGTTTGTAAACAATAAAGGCATACCAAAAAAGAGCCACCCCCAGCAAAAAACAGCCCCACAACATCTGGTGAGCTTATATCGGGCCTCATGATGTGGAGCGCTAAATAATTTTTAAGCCACACAATTAAGCCTCCAGCAGGCAGACCCCTGACCCTGAAGATGTGGGCCTGAAATAAGTGGTAAACCCAGACCTGTCCTCTGGCTCCACACGCAATGTCTCTTGAAATGTGTCAATAAAGGTCCCACAGTCCGAGTCTATCAGATCAGATTTGAGTCCGACTAAGTTCCACGAAAGAATGTTCCAAATCCTTTGCTGAGACCATGAATTGGGCGATGACAAAGAGTGGTGATGATGTTTTGAAATTGTGGTGACTTCTGGGCCAAGGGCAGAGTCAAGACCTTCGAGGCACTCCAGCGGGAATATAAACTGAGCGACAGGGAATATTACCGGTACCTCCAAATTAGCCATGCGATCAACTCGGTTTTCCCGGCTGATACTTCTATCCCTGAGTCCTCCCCTCTTGAGGATAGAGTGCTTGATGGATACGTCCCCGACAGCACTATATCTCTCAATTATAAGAAACTGATCAACGATCGTTCGGATCTCCTTCTACAACTGCGAAATGCTTGGACCAGTGATGGGTTAGAACTGGATGATGAAGACTGGCAGGCGGCGATATCTTCCCCTAAGGAGGTTGCGATTCCGGCACGTCTTAGGCTGGTGCAACTCAAAATACTGCATCGGGTATATGTCACGGGTCCACGACTGATACATATGGGCTTTTCTATGAATGGTTTGTGTAGGCGCGGATGTGGTATCCTGGCTACCTTTTTGCATATCCTCTGGGAATGTCCAGAGGTGGCGACGTTTTGGCGCCGAGTGCATGCGGTTATGGGTGAAGTGACTGGGGTTGTGTTGTTGCCTGAGGCCAGACGTTGTCTGTTGAATGTCTGGGAACCAAATGACTGTACTGTTGCTCAAACTCAATGGGTCACATTGGGTAATATGGTTGCCAAACGGGACATTGCCCAGTTATGGGGTTCCCCAAGGCCGCCGACGCTCCTAGCGTGGAAAGAAAATATGGACTGGTCCATGTTCAGAGAGAAAACAGTATATGTTTCCCGCGGCAGACCCAAGAAATGGGGTAGGATCTGGGGTCAATGGAACGCATACCGTGGAGAGATCTGCACCCCCCCATTCACCGACCTTCCGGATCCACTTCTTCTCCCTTGACCGTGCGTTCCCTGTACTTAGTTTTTGTTGACTACACTGTATGATTTTGCTCCCAGAGTCCCCCCGCCACCCTCCCGGATATCTTTCCTCTCTTATACTGTAACACGTCTTTCACCCGCCTCCCACTGCCTTGAGGGACAGCCAGTTTTTACACAGTAATGCCTCGATCTTTTTTGTGTTTTGGTTGTGATTTTATTTATATAAAAGATAAAATGTGAAACCTTTCACTGATCCTAGTTATACCACCTGCTTCTACATGATCATGACTTATCGCTGCCGGACCCCCGGGTTGTCGGCTGAAGAGCTGTGTATTTTGATGTTGATGTCTTTGTGTTTGACTGACCAGCCTCCATGGTTGTAGGTCAGTAACTGTCTCCTTTTTTACATAATAAAGGTTTAAAAAAAAAAAAAATAGAAATTGTGGTGACTGAAGTTGTCCTCCTGTGGGAAGATCCATGCGATGAAGCTGCAACCTCAGCAAGTAGATTTTTAAGGTCATTGACCACAGGTGACAGAGTTCTAGACAAAACAGGCTTCTGGGCGAAAAAGGGGCAAGGTGAAGGGCACTGGCAGTCGGTAGCCACTAAAGGAATGGGTTCACCAGGTACTTGATCCTGTAGCATCAGTCCTAGACATCAATAGGTGAAACAGTTACAGGGGGAATTTCTCATACCTAATGTCTGATCTCATCTCGGCTCTTGTGGGGAGCAGAGGAGAGAAGGACCTATAAAAGTACGCCAACGGAAGTGCTATAAGACGGCTTGACAAGGGTGCCAGCAGGTTTAACTGACTAAATAAAGATTCTACAGTAAGGGGTACTTAAAAGTCACCAATTCACAATCCCCCCAATAAGCTTAGGATGGATGCAAAGCCTACGTGAACATCTGACCAAGAGGACCTCTTGGGTTTAATCTTAGGACTACCTCGCATTGGTTTGTACCCAATGTGCTGACTTGTTCCTCAATGACTTAAGACTTTCGCTAGTGTTAGGAAGTAGTTCAGGGACATCACAAAGAACAATTAAATATGGTCTGCACTCAAGAGGGAGTTGTGGATAAGCTAAGGGGGGACTACCGCAGGATGATGAATGAGGTTTCCCACTTTTACACGGGTGCTGGGACAAGTTACTGGCTCTACCTCTGCCCAACTCACCCATCCCCCTCCCGAATCCCTGTTATTTTCTGGTTACTAGTAGTTTCCAATAGGGGAGGTAATTGAGTTTGGACACGAGAACTTGAATCACTTATTACTCGCTGGGAGTGAGCCTGGGGTAGATGGCAGGCCCTCTCTTCCAGTGGTAATTAAGGATGGGATTCATAACCAACATTTCCCCCTCCAGGCGATCAAGACAGATCAGCTTGGGGACAATCTCAGCTACCATGAAAGCCCTAAACGTCTCCAAAGAGACCGCTAAGAATGTATCCAGGAGTTCTTTAGGGAATAAGCTAAGATCCTCAAGGGTCGTACCAGGTGGTACTAGTGATTTAGGTCCACTGACTTTGGGTGATTTATTTTATTTATTTATTACGTGCACAGTAGGGGATGGTATAGTGCGAATGAACATTTGTTGTGCAAGAGACTCAGTCAGAGGGGCAAAACTGTTACTGCTAGGAGGGATGTCATAAGGTGGAAATGGAAGGGGAAACAGAAGGGTGAGGTAGGGATGGATATACACTAAGGCTATCAACAAGTTCCTGGCCTGATTAGCCTGGTTTACTCGATCTGCATGACCTAGTAAACATCCCGGGGACTCTCCTATGCAGGGCAGCACTAGGGGCATCATTGGTATAGAACCTTCTGGGTGAACACCCGTACAAGATACAGTCGTAGAGAGAACTCAAATCTGCTCACATTCTGATAGTAGGTTATCTATTCTGTCTATCTCCGACAGGTTTCCATGTTTTGTGTAATTTCTTCCCCTTTGGTGTACTCAGCCCTCCCTCCATGACCTTTCTCTTCCCCATAATTGGCACAGGCACAGGCAACTCGGACAGGCTACACAATGGGGCACAACAGGTCTTGAGAAACAGACCAGTACCAGTACAAGCGGGCAGCAGATGTTCACTGGGGAGGGAGGAACGCCAAGGGATCTGGAGAGCTGAAGAGATCTCTTAGGGCATGCAGGGAAAAAGAAAACAAATTGAGTTTTGGGATCCTTGTGTGGGGCTCAGGGGCTGCCTAAAAGCCAGCACAGTGCAGAGCCACAGAGTCACAGAGCCTTGAGCTTTGAAGAGGGCGTTGGAGACATTTGGGGATGCTTTGAAGAGTCCTGGCTCCAGTAGCGAGGACAGGGCGTGCTCTCCAGCACTACAGGCTCACCTCCTGGCGTTTTTAGTAGAGGGGTTTAACGCCCCCTCAAACAGATAAGTACTCTAGGTGGCAAACCTCCCCAGGTCTGTTGGAGGTCTGTTGATGAGGTATGGTAGCATTAACAGGAATGATAAAAGTAAGTTATACAAAGCCCACTCACCTCTCCCCATGTTCTTGCTGACCGCTGCCTCCACCGAAACACCAGGCTGAGCTGTCTAACGAAAGAAAGACAGTGAGATCTCCCCACCTCCTCTTCCACCATTTGCTGCCACAGCACTGGATGGTAATTTGCAATGGTGCAGCTAAGGTGCATCTTAGGTTACAGCCAAAATACAGATTTTTAGTTTATCTTGTATTTAAATGTATGGAAATAGATTTTAGGGGATCAATAAGCTATGTACAGATATATCTACTTTTTAAAATGACTAAGAGGCTGATTACGAGTGAGGCCCAGTTGCGCAGGCTCTCCTCCGGCACAGCTGAGCCAGACCCGTGCAAGGACCATCTACCGTATTACAAACTGAACTTGTGTACTCCAGGCGGTCCATGGTGGTGCGTCAAAAACAGGCACTGCATTAGGAACGGCAAAAATGTTTCAGCACGGCATGGCCGGTGATGTTCATGCCATGCTGGAACTTTGGAGGTAAATGTAAATTGATACTTGTATAGCACACTACTCACCCGCAAGGGTCTCAAGGCGCTTGTATGAATACTGCTGTGGAACCAATCCTGGCTTTCACTGTAAGGCATCCACTCCTGGGCACCCCCAAGGTGGAGGCCAGGCATCCTTAGCGTTGTGGGGGCCGTTGTGGAGATTAAGCAAGCTATTGCCCAGAGTTGCAGAGTGGGACTCCATGATTGGAATAGGCACCGAGGCGAGAATTATCAGGTCCGAGGAATTTTTGAGCCCAAGACCCGCCAAGGTGGGGAATCGAACCCTGGTCCCGGGCTAGACCTCTGCATCAGGGTCTGCCGCTCTAACCATTGAGCCACACTTCTCCACATGGTATGCAGACAAGGGGGCACATATTGTGCTCCCCTAAATGGATCCCTATGGTGAGGGGACACAGGGGCCCAGTAGGGTCCCCTTTGTTCCTCCACAGCCAGCCTTTTCATGGTGGGGCTCCAGCCATGAAATAGCTGGCAGTGGTGGAACTTGAAATATGCTCAGTGGAACTGGACCAGTCCTGCTGAGCATCTTACAGTGTGGCGCAGATGCTCCACTACCAGGGAATGGATGTTTCCTGGCGCAGCCGGGGGTCTTCCACAGCAACGACATTCAAAGTCCGCCACCGCGAGTCTGGTGGTCGGAAGACCGCTTGACTCGAAATCAGGCCCTAAGTTTGTGCACCTAGTGGCAGCAAAACCCTTCAAATGAGTTGCATTTGGGCATTTATTAGTTTTTCTTTTTCAGTGCCGCCGCCCATCTTCTTTGGTAAGTTGTTGCATAAATGCGGACTGGCATCAGAGTCATTCTTGTTAAGGGCCTGATTGTGAGTTTTGGCAGTGCGGCGCTGGGTCTGGCCACCGCCAAACCCGTGGTCGGGCCGCCCACCAGATTACGAGTGTAATTTGTGTCTGGCAGGACACCGCAATGGGAATGCCAAAAACAGTTCCGGCACGGCATGGACTGAAAATGTCATACTATGCAGGAACTGGCGTGAATGCACACAGGGGCCGCATGTTGTGCCCTCCTGCAAGCCCCCCCAGTGTGCAGGGGCACTAGGGCGCCTGCCAAGCAAATTGATGCCTCCTGACCTCTGCAACACCACCAGGAAACGGCGGTTCCCTGGCAGCTTCTGAGTGGCAATGCAGTCCAACCACCCAAATCGTATTAAGGTGGTCAAGAGACCTGCGCCGCTGCGCCACCATGAGTCTGGTTGTCCAAGGATCTCCAGGCTCGTAATTGGGCCCTTAGTGTTAAATATAAGGAAATGATAATACACATTTGAAACATAAACACCTGACGAACAACCCCATTCAAAGGTAATTCTTTTAAAATACTGTAAAGTAAATAATGCTGTACATCACACTGGACTATTAGGCAGATATTTTAAAACACGGTGAAAAATGTCAAGGACTGGCAAACTTCCACAGGCTGGGAATGCTTTAAACACATAACACTAGTATGTGGAATGGAAAGGTTTCAGGGACTCACTAATTTCAGGAACTTGTAGCAGCAGCGATGAGAACCATTTTGTGAATATTCAGCCTTTAGCACAAGTCAGTGAATGATAATGATTCTAAAGCTGTCTCCAAGAGCAGGCACATGATGTGACCTACATGAATACTCTAATTCTTTCTTAGAACTCTGTGATCCTCCAGATAGCTGTTAGGGGCGAAGCCACAGTGGCAAGCGAGTTGTGCATCTCTAATGAGGCCTGTCTAGCATTTAATCTCTTGGGAAGATGTCGGCAGGCTTGGAGCCAATCACACAACTCATTTTTTTGCAGGGTACAGCTGTCTGACTTACAGAAGAATGTATTAAAAAAAAAGCAGCATAAATCAGTTTGCCCAATAAATTGGCAAATTTCGTTTTATAATGATTATTTCCATGGACAGTATGAAACAGACCTCTTGCCTAAATTCAAATAAACGTGGTAAATGAGTCTGGAGCTGGCAGTGACACAGGAAAGATCTGACGGGTTCAAGTCATTTTATTTCAGAGTTTGAACAAATCGTAGGTACATCTTTCCTGGGCAAATGGTTGATTTGGGGATTCAGGATAACAATTCTTACTGGAGTTGTCAAGCAGAAATCAATGGCCAGAGGGGCCTGGTTGCTTAGCTTTAAGGAAGCCTGGAGACAGATTTTCTATTTCAAATATTTTTTATTGGTTTTAAGTAAAACAATACAAAAGGACACAATAAACACAATAAAATTATGTACCAAGGTAGCGGATACACCTGCTTTTATTGAGCACGTTCAGCAATTGCAAAAAGGTGCATCTGAAAAGCTGGAAAGTGGTTAACGCTGAGTGTGAATTGCTGGCTGAAAGAGCCGGGCCAAATTAGGGAAACCTTTACAATCTGTGTGAAACTAGCTACATTTGATTTCTGTCATTGAGTAGATGGTCAAATAGAGATGTAAGACTTGGTAAGTATACAACAACCTATGTGACTTTTATTTCAGGAAACTCTTCTTCCCCACATTTTGTTTAGCATCAGTTGTGAATGAAAGTACTGTCTTTTGTGTTTCATGAATTTGTTTTAATCATGAGGCTTATAAGGTTGAATAAGCAATGTTGCATCTAATGAGCATGTTCATGGGAATATATTTTTTAGGAACTATGTAAATGATGTACACGATGCAGCAAATTGTTCAGAAATGACAGAGGCACAATGCTGTACTTACTAGAGCATTCACAAGTGAGGAAGATGGCTGGTGATTTGAGGGGTGGGTATCCAGGAGGCTGGATAGCTGGGTACCTGGGAAGGGCAATGAGCAGTGGTTTTAGAGTGGTGATTCGAAGACCATTGACTTGGTAAGAAGTTTGAGGGATGAATGAAGGGTTGCTTAACTGGGGTGATGCTGTATGAGAATTCGAGGATCATGGGCGATGATTGGAGGGAGGGTTCCCTGGTAATGAGATATGGGTGATATTTGGATAGCCAGGCCCCTGGGAGGAAGATCTGGGTGATGATTGGAGAGCCAGGCCCCTGGGAGGAAGATCTGGGTGATGATTGGAGAGCCAGGTCCCTGGGAGGGAGATTCAGAAGATAATAGGATTGTCGGGTCCGTAGAAATAAAGCTGGGTTTTGATTGGATGCCTAGTTACCTTAGACTTATACTCGGTGCTGATTGGAGTGCTTGAAACTTGGGAAGGAGGATGAGTGATGCCTGCAGCGATAAATAATTGGGAAGGAGGTTGGGTGGTTATTGGAGGTTCTGTACTTGAGAGTGACACTGTGTGCTGATAAAGGGGTTGGATACCTGGGAAAGATAGAAAGATGAATTGAAGGCTTGGTAACTAGAAAGGAAGATGTATGATATTTGGAGGGAGTATTACCTCAAAAAGAGGTTGGCCAAAGATTTGAGGGCTGAGTATGTACAAAGAAGGATGCAAGATGTTTGGAGCCCTGGTTTCTTGGAAAGGAGTTTGGGTGATTATTCTAGGGTTGGATACTGGAGAGGGATAATGTATGATGATAGATGGGCGGGTACTTAGAAAGGTGATGAGCGATGCTTGAAGGGCTTGTTAACTTGGAAGGAGGATGTGTGAGGATTGGAAGGCTGAGTACTTTGAATAGAGGTCCTGCAAAGATTTGAGGCCTCTAAATGAGGAATGAGGATAGAAGATGATAGGAGAGCTGGCTCTCTGATAGGAAGATTGAATGATGATCAGAGGGTTGGTTACCAGAGTTAGAGGTTAAGCAATAACTGATGGTCGACTCATCCTTCAATCACAGGTTGCATTTCTATTTTCCTTTTATTTCCCCAGAAGTCTGTGTTTGTCTTTCCTGCTTGAGGTGGTAAAGGAGGTTTTGCATCTGCTCGTCTCATTATTAGTACTGTCCTACTGCTTCGTGACAACACTGAATTGATGCACATTCTTTCAGACGGGACATGCAATCACTCCATGCCGTGAACCACACACATCCTGTCGAGATAACCCAAACAGCAACATGCAGATGTGCCTTCTGGTGAGACAATTATGTGGAACTTCAAGATAAGCCTGAGTTCCCTGCCTGACATGTGGCGAATTCTCCTGCTAGGCTACACCGCCGCAGACACAAAGACTCTGATCCCATTATGTCCCGCACTTGGTAAAATGAGTATAAATACATCAAACATATAGAGATAAATCGAGCCTTATAAATCCTGGATGCTCATTAATCTTTCCTCCCGCCCGGTTGCTGCTGGCTGCTCATGCATTATTCAGGGATGTCTGCAGAGTACCTGCTGATAAGGGAAGCCTCGTCTTGAGATGCAATTACTGTGTTTGAAAACTACTTTACAGAGCGCTTGGCACGTGACTCAGGCTGACACTATGCGTTGCTGCGCCTGCTTTTAGATAACTTCCCCATGGTCCAGCTTGACTAGTTGAACCAACACGTACAAGCACAAACAATTAAGGGTTTATTTTTGAGAGGGTTGCGTCGCGTTTGCACCACACAACAAGGTACATGTGTGAAGCAAACCTCGATGTCAGATCTTTGACGCCAAGCAAAGCCACTTGCGTGGCTCTGAGTGGCTTAAAAAATCAGAAGAAACGTAACACAGCGCAAATTGCTGCATTGTGTTACTCTGCCCTGTGTAGACATTGCATGGGTGTCCCCATGCTACTCCCATGGATTTTGACGCATCCCCAGATATACAAGAACTTGTAAACGTGGCATAATGACATAATGTCAGGAATTCCCCATCAGAAGCACAACACAAAATTCCCGAAATTATGTAAATTATGCTAGTGAAATTTAAATTCCACTCAGTCAGTGCTTAATTTTAGCCGCTGGTTTCCAGTGCCCGGCCCTCAGTTGTCAACACCGGCACATATGACAGTCTGCCACATGGTGACGCTGCTCTTCTAATTCAGAGACAAGCACAACAACCTTTGTTTATGAATACAATATACATAAAAAATATTAATACCTACCTCCCTAGCCATTTGTCTGGTTCCATTGGTACCTGGAATAGTATGAACGGCCACACTTGCAGGAGAGAGATGGTCAGTTGCTGTTTTGATACTGTCATTGACAGCGATGGCAGGGGCGATGGGTGGTGCAAGCTGCAGTGGCCTCCTGGGCAGAGCCCTGCCACTTATTATTTTACAAATTAAGCACTGCACCCAGGCCTGCTATAAATACTCCCTTAACTCTCATTAACAGCTGGGTGTGTTTGGTTTCTTTAGTCTCAGTCAATAGTTCATAGGTAGACAAAAGGATACAATGTAATGTTACATTTCTTTACATTGTATGTGTAAATGTGTGGAATTCATTGCAGTAGTTTGAGCTGTAGAAATGCAATCATGAATATAAACAGCCCCCCTGCTAAAAAATCTCAGCACTAAAGAAAAGCAAGTGCTTACTCTTCACAAAATGCAGTTGGAGTTTCCAGGGTTGTTCCTGTTGGTGTCTGTTGAAGGGGGTGAGGGGCGACCAAGTGTTTGTTAATTAGTGTCCTGTTGGTGCAAATCCAAGTTACTTGGAGTCTATAGTCTGAGACCAGTAGTTCTTCTGCACTCTAAGCGTCAGATGTACTAAGTTGTTTTGTGTTCATAAGTTTTCTACTGGAAAAAAGCATTTTGGTATGTATGAAACCTAACCTACGATAAGGTATTCGGTTGTCAAATTACAATTTGCTAAATAATATTGATTCGGTATTTAAAAGGGGCGTTCCTTCTAAATACTTTATCTAAATGGTATGTATTAATGATTTACATCAGAATTCCAGTCCCAAAACATTAAAGTTTTGCCCACTAAAAGCATATAGTGGTAATCCATTCACAAATTGGAAGGGGTCAATTGGCGACCCCATCTGTTTTTTGAATGGAAAAAATAAATGTTGTTTAAGAGGGGGCATTTATCCACAGGACCAATGCATTTTCTCAAACAAACACACAAAAAACTTTTCAATTTGGACACAGGCTTCATTTAAAAAAATTGCTTTATAAAACAATAGTCATAAACATAGTGATCTGCTAGTCCAAGCAAAGCACCCTCACTGTGATGGTGGTGATTCCGCGCTGGTCACAAATGGCATCTCACTCATGAATACCCATGAGGTAGGTTGATTCGTAACCCACTGGGAATCACTCATTTAAAGAATAAAACTTTATAAAAATAGGAGCAGCAAATACCAAATAGTGATTCAGTAAAAGAACCCTATTTTGGAAATCGCTATGTTAAAAATACTTACATGTGGCCCTAAGCTGGGAGCAGTGGCTGGCAGGTGTGATAGTAGACACTAAGGCCCTTAAGGGATAGTTAAGGGTAGATTTCAGAGAGCCACAAAGTTAAGATTTTCTAGTGGTGAGGGCACCAACTGATTAGTGCACCCCTTGCTGGGAACTAGAGGATCTATTGGTCAGGAGCTACTGGCTTGCACACAGAAGGTATTGACTGGACGGTCACAACACATTTTTTTCTGGGACCCTAACAACTAGAAAGGTGATACCAAAGTTCCAAATCAGGAAGACCGCCTCCAGCTGATGAGATGGGACCAGTGACCAGGGGCCAAAGATGAGATGCAGCCAGATCTCACAGAGCAATAGACGTTTGGATGCAGATAATGTTGGCTCACCCTATAGGGCTTACGAAGGCAATAGAGCAGTTCCTTAAGCCAGGTTTCATCCTGTATCTCAACTGAGCTTGGGTGACCTTGTGGATTCGTGGTAGTCTCTGTCCCTCAAGCTGTCTTGCCTACAGGTTCTTCCAGGCAGCTGGAAACAAGGATAGATTTTAACACTCTCTGTTGTGGATCAGGGACTCGTTCTAGAAGGTGTGGCCCAGTTTCTTTGATGTCTCTCCTGAGACCAATTTTGATTGGCTAGTAGGGCAGGCATACTGGCTCCATCTGGAGAGCCATTTTCTCAGGGAATATTGGACATAGGTTGGAAAGGGAAGCCGTGAGTTTTGCTCTTGCCGAGTAAAGTGTATGTGTGGGCTGGCCTACCTAAAACGACAACACTAGCCCTAGACCACCATCTCGTGCAGCATCCACGCATGAGGTCCAGTGGATCCCTGCACTCACAAACCCACTCACAGCTCAATAAACAAAAATGCACTCAGCATTCAATAGTGACACCCCCTAGCATATATATAAATAAAAAAGTATGAATGAATTATGAAGGACCAATTCATGGGGGCATTGAACTAAACTTCAAAGTGAGAGGCAGTTGTGAATTGTCCCCTCCTCACAGTGTTAGAAAAAAAGACTTGTGCCTGACTGCAAAATATGCCTCCACTATTTTTAGGGCCAGATGTAGGACCATATTTTGCGGTTGCAAAGGGGTTTTAGGCCCGTTTGTGACCGCAAAAAAAGTGTGACCCATATACCAACCCTATATTGTGAGTCGCAAATTGCAACTCGCAATTTGCGAGTCGCAAAACGCTATGGTCGTACATCTGGCCCTTTGTCTCCACATATCCAGCCCTGCCAAGTACCACACATCACGGGTTAGACTAATGCATTTAAAACGCTGTGTCGGCATTATTGCCTTGTGCGAATGCATTAGTGACGCATTGCCAAATGCATTTGTCGCCTATAAAGAGCAACCTGGCAGGTTTTAGAGATCACTTAGCACTCCCAAATTCTGTGTTGTAAATTACTCCGACTCATTATGGCGATGTGGGCCCAGAACAGCTGGAAACATTGTTTTACATTCACTACCAAAGACAAATGGTGCTTCTGATGGTAGCCCTGCCCCTCCCCTCTATGAGACACACGTGTTGCTACTGCCGCATCCAGCACTCGAGGGCCAGCTAAATTGTGCGTTATGGGAGTGGGGGTCTCTGGCTGGCATCTGTGGCCTCTCGGCAAAGTGACCACAGGAGGAGATTTCAACCCACAAACATCCTCTGAAATGCAGGGGGTCCTGTAAACAATTATTAGCTGTCTGGCCGGTAGCAGTGAGTCTAAATATTTCAATAACTCCTGTGTGAGCAAGTCACATTGCAATTTGAAATTGCTGTGCGACTTGATCACATAGGAATTATTTAAATATTTAGGATCATCGCTGCCGGCCAGCTAGAGTGAGATACTCCTGTGCGGGGAGCAAAGAGCTGCCTGTGACTCTAGCTGAATTCCATTCAGACACTCATCCTTCAACTGACGCTTTTTGCTGCAGTCAGCTGCCTCTGCCCCAGCCTGGCCAGAGAAATTCAGCCCGAACACTTTCTACCTCAAGAAAAAGCAAGCAGGCGGAGAGGTCCTCAGTTGGGCGCCATACTGCTCTCTCAATCTATAGAGACTCAGCCCTATATTAATCTGATCTCTGCAGAATGTGTTACACCACACAGGGCAACAATAAAGTGTAATGGCAAGGGAAGACGCGGTCAGACGTGTTTTATAAATATTTTTATTTTTCAGCACACAAATCTTCAGTACAGCCTTCCTAACGGTGCTCCCACTTCTTGAACACATTCCTATATCATAAGCTAAATATGCTAATAATATTACAATTGTTAAAGAAAAAACATTGAAGCAGGGCAAGGATACTCTTTTGAAGTAAACATTGCATACATTTTTTCTTACCAAACACATGCAATACACAAACGGCAGATCTACCAGCGCCAAAACTGCAAGCAGGAGTTGCCACTGAGGAAATCAAATGGATTAAACTACAATTAAAAGGAGAAAAAAAATCATTAAGATCACAAATGCAAATTATAACAAGAAATAAAGCCGTTAACATTATAAAACACTATGAAGTCAATAGACCTCACAAATTTCCGATCTGCCCCCAAGGGGGCACAAAGTAAAGGCAAGAAATTAGCACAATAAAGGGGAATGACTCTTCACCAGACACCAACCAAACACAAGCCAAACATCAGTTCACACACACCGCTAGCAAAAACTCCAGTTCAAACACATCATCAGCCGAACGCCAGCCACACACAGTCCAAACTCACCACTAGCCACATGCCACACACACACTCTGCCAGCCAAATGCCAGTTCAAACACACACACACAGAAACATATTCCCTGGTGTCTAGTTGTTTTCTGCCCCCTCCTGTGGGCAGATTGGCCGAAGCAAAGTCTGATCTCCTCCAGAGAGAGCAGAAAACAAAGGAAATGTGTTGGCAATATTAGGGAGCGACTCTTGACCAAGGGGCGGCTTCACCAACATATATATAGAAATATAATCCCTAGGGTTTAACAGTTGTCTGCTCCACTCGACCTAACATATGTCCCCGAGGTGGGGGGGCAGAAGGCAACCAAAACAGGTCACCAAAAATGGGCAGGCACCCTTGCCAAAGGAGCCGCTCCCCAGGACACACATACAATTAAGTCTCTGGTGTCTAGTGGTTTTCTGCCCCCTTGGTGACATATTGGCCAACAAAATGGCTTATCTACTCCAAGAGGGTGCAAAAAATGGCCAAAACGTGTTTCCAAAACTGGGGAGCGACCCTTGTCCAAGGAGTCACTCCAGAGCATACATGTGTGATAAGATCCCTGGTGTCTAGCAGTGTTCCCCTCCCTTGAGGGCAGAGTGGACCATCTGCCCAGCCTGGGGAGGGGTAGAAATGGCCATAAAAAATGCCCGAATATTTTGGGGAGCTCCCTAAGATGCAGAAATGTTAAATACTGGTGTCTGGTATGTTTCCACAACCATCCTGGGGGTAGCATAGCCTTTCTACCCCTGGGGGGGGGCAAAAACAAAGGGAAATTGTGCACCTGAAGGGGAGAAACCCTTGCCCGAGGGGCCGCTCTCCATAAAATATATAGCCAATATGTCTTGTGGCTTTCCACTCCAGTGGTATGGGAAAAACGAGCAAAACAAATGCCTAGATATTTTGGGGAGTGACCATTGCTCAAGGGGCTACTCCCCGCACCAAAAGACATCCCTGGCATCTAGTGGGACCAGTCCTGCTGCAAGATACTGGTTCCTGTCGCGATGCCGCAGCAGGAATGCACTGAAGAGAGACACTGGCAGAAAGGAAACATTTTCCTTTTCCCCAGTGTGCCTCTTCAATCCCAATCCCTCCCCAGCAAGCGGACCTACCTCAAAAAGATCCTAGATCCACAATGTGCTGGAACCAAATGGCTTCCAGTGCGTCCTGGCTCCTCATGATGATGTTGACATGCCATGTGCGTGCTGATGTCATCATCACGCCAGAGTAGGGGGTGCTATCAGAAGTTATCTCTGGTGGGGGCATGTGGCGGGGGAGCACCGGTACTACTCCTGTTGGTGGGTGCTAGGACATGCTGAACACGTCATCAGCACCCAAGCGTCAGTGCTGAGGACATGTCCAGCACGTCCTTAGAACTCAAGGAGTTAACTAAGAGATAAATTGGCAATCCCATTTTCATGAAATCTCTTCGTCTATAGGCAGATGTGTGTTCACAATTTAAAACTTGTTTTATGTACTTTCATGTGTTATAGTTTTTAGCTGACAACAATAATGATTTGAGATTTGAAAGCCTAAACGTTTATCCTATATTTATGGTGTTAATGACATTAGATTGGAATGGAAGCATTGGTCCTATCAGCCACCAGACGCACTGTTTTGCAGCTTGTATAATATGGAATGGAACAAACAAATTCTGCTCAATCCACATTACAGAAGGGTTTTTGCAGAAGGCCAAACATGACAAACTGAATTGTAGGGCTGCGGGCAACCATACAAAAACACTTGCAAATAATATTTTAGCCATTAGCTTTTATTTAATCAGAGAAAATGGTGCAAAGGGCTAAACTATTTTTTGTACTATTGTAAAGTTAATAAATTATAACTTCAGGGTAGTCCAAGGTTGTTTCAAGACACTTAGGGCCACATGTATAAAAATTTGTAATAGTGATTACCTGATTGCTATTTTCAGGGAATCACAATTAGGTAATCGCTATTACAAAGGTATTGAACTCCAAGAGTTTCATTTAGCAATTCCTCTGGGGTCACAGATCCACATACCCATTAATATTAATGAGGTAGGTTCAATTTGCGACCTCATAGGAATCGCTAAAATCATAGGGATGGTGGCCTGCTGGGGTCAGCAGACCACCATGTCTGTGATTGCTTTTAAATAAAGCAATCTTTTTTTTTAGTAAAGCAGCCCGCTTTCCTTAAAGGAAAACAGAACGCTTTACAAAAGGAAAATTTGAAAATGTACCTTTCATTTTTTACAGAGCAGGTAGTGATCTGTGGGACCACTGCCTGCTCTTAAAAAATGTCTTTGCCTACATTCACAAACGGGGTGGGGTCCCTTAGGGGCCCCTTTCAGTCTGCGAATGGGTTACCACCTACTTGAAGTTGGTGGTACATTGTGAATGTTTTGCGACTTCATTCATGATCACAAAACATTCATACATACTATTACGATTCGATATTTGGGGGGGACTCCCTAAACACGCCCCTTACAAAAACTGAATCGCAAACCCATAATCCCCCCAATGACATGCTGGCAAAAACACAATGTCTTGATCATTGTGCCCGAACCCTTGCTGGCTTTTTTTTAACTTTGGCATTGTGGTGGTTTTCACATGTGTGCAGCTCTCTGTTTCAATGAAAGGGCCTCCGGCGGATAAATGAGATCCGCACAGCAGAGGCCTGAAATGTGGGCCAATGTGAGACCTTGAAACAGGCCTCATTCAAAGCTGCCTGTGCCATGAATCCCTCTGTGCAGGGAAATCAAAAGAGGAGGTTCTTTCATGCACCCTGTCAGTGGAGCCTGAAGCCAATCTCTCAGTCGCTCATTAATGCTGTCAGTCATCCTTCCAGCCCATTCATGCAAAGATCAAAACCGAAAATAATGCATTTGAAACAGAGAGGAAAAGAGCTTTGGCATGCCTGTGGTATAGAGTCCTGAATGGCAATGCTTACCAGTGTTACACAGACAATCTGCTTGAAAATATTCGCAAAACAACAATTGATGGACAGAATGCAGAACAATGTCATACATTCACCCCAGTACAGAGATCTGGGCCTAAATTCATCGTTTTTTTGCACTCTACACCACCCCAGTTCAGACGTGGCCATATGCAAATCAGCCTTGACCCTGTGCGTCATGGGAACAGTCCAGCCCGAACTGCCAAGCCATGTCTTTCCTGGACCGGAATCAAGCATCCAAGGACCGGTTTCTGGCTATCAGCCGTCTTCTGCCAGGATAGCTTGACTCCAGTGGTGTGGAGAGCACGGGACTCACGTCTGAGCAGTAGGCAAAAACAGCCTATTTTCTCAAATCGTCTGTGGCTGAACTTGGGCAATACAAACTGCCACACTCTGCAGAGTCCAGGGTTGTTTTTCTTATCTGTGGCAGGCACAAGCAGATCTTCAAAATGTCACCTAAGGAATCTGGAGGCCTGCATTGTGCCATGCAGGCACCTCCACCGGAGTGAACCTGCATGTGTACAGGGTTTGAACATAGCCAGGCCACTCAGTTGGACATTTCCATGAGGTGGGATTTTCTCACAATCCTGGATACCCAATTCAGTGGCATTAGCAAGGTTACTTGAGAGCAGAGGGGAGGGGTGGGCTGGAGACATAAACACCAGTTGTGAGAGTTGGTGTGTCAAATGATGGGCGTGTGATATCCCCCAATGCTACGGAAATATAGAATCTGGCGGATTTTATTAGAACATTTCTCCTTGCCCAGACCAAAGCCTATGGAGCCGGCAAGGCCTGTAGGCTAGATCTAGGAATGGACATGGTCAACCTGCTCAACAAGCAGTTTTCTTGGGCTGCTACCAGGATCTTTACCGCTTGGATTCCACCTAGAGCAACTGTTGGGCTATTTAGTCTTGTCAATCATAGGGTCGAAGTTGTCCAAATAAATTCCTTCTAGACTCCTGTTTACAAAAGCAGCAAGATATTTCAAATAACTCATCCCTCATTTAACATCCTAGCCCAGCACTGACACTCAGTCAAGGTCTTTTGACGGAGACATCACCGGAGAAGAGGCAATGGGAATGAGTAACATGGCATCTACATAACATTTATTTTAGAGATGCAAACAGGGGTATCAATGCCTTTGCCATAATGTACTGAACCTGGCAGATGGTGGTCGGAAGGGGTGTTAATACCAGCAAAAAACGAAGCAGGGAATGAATATAACCCTGTCTCAATCTCAGTCTCAAATGTACTTTATTCGGTTGCCATAACCATCAAAGCATTTAATAAAATACATAAAAATAAACAAATTAAACAGTCACAGGATATTATTAAAATGTGTTTGTTGCTACATAAGAAAGCAGCCATGGGATATTTTGAAAGGATCAAGTTGAGCAGACAATACATAAGCTCATATACAAATCAATCACAGGATCTGGAGATACTGATATAGTTTCCCATCATATTTAAAACAGTAGACATAAAAGCAACTGAGCAGGCCCAAGAATAAGTACTATTATAAGACTGTTGGAAAATGAGGCAGCATCTGTGAGGCCTGCACAAATAACATGACTACATTTGTCCTTCACTGGGAACCAAACACCCAATTGTAGCGCCTGACTCTCAGAGGGTAGAGTTGCAGAGCAGTCTGAGTCTTACTCAAGGGAGATGGTGTGGGCTAGTAATTGCCATTTGCAGGTGAGCAAAAATGACACTCAATAATTGATTGTCTGTACTTTGCTGTACAAAAGTAAGAGTACATTTATTAAACACACACACTACTCAATACCATGCACCAATTTACAAATATAAATAAGCTGTTGGAATTACTATGTGACATTGCATAACATCTCCACCCCTTCCTAACGGGTGGTGGGGTCTAGTACCACCACTACCATGTATGCACATCATCTTGCCCCCAATGCAGTTTGTTGAACATAGTCTGGAGTGAGGGCCCTGCGCACTGGCACCATCCCAATGGCAACCGCGCCCCCCCCCAGTATGTCAACTAGCATTTAAATTAGGTAACACTGTCTTGGTGACACACAACCCTGACTGCACATTTCCTACTGACCATGAAGTATGCTCCTCTACATCTTAAGGGCTAGCAGTCTGGGCTCTTCACCTAAGCACAGCAGCAAGAATACATGTTTAAGCACCACTTTAGAATGATAGTACTTATAGCGTTTTGGTATCATTAAAATGTGTTGCAATTACAGCCCCTAAAGGCATCGCAGATGATCACAGGATTACACATACACAGCCAGACACCCTAGAAGGAATGTCTGACAACATATCCCCAATTTGCTTATGACGTCACCTTACATAGATACTTGACATTACCCATGTGAACTTCAGTTCCCCTAAAAGAAATAACATTAGTAAATGCACTACAGGTGCAATTACACTCTTCACCTCCAGGGGATGCCCTTCTCCAGACATCTCCCACTCAACCCTTCACTCTTTAATGCATTTCTCAATGCTTCTCCCAGCTGTAGAACAAAAGTTCCAGCCCAGGAGGTGATACAATCCTGGCTGAGCTCTTGAGGGGTAGGGTGGGACTTTTCTCTTCGTGCTGGGGGGTGACGGTACTACTCCTGCAGCTCCCCCGGCACCTATGCACTCCTGTGGTGGTGACCCCGTCCTCCTGGGGTCACTACAGGTCGAGAAAATGCTGTTTGGACCTTGCAGACCGGTCCTGGCCTGCAAGGCATTATGGGAAGGCTTGCATTTCATAGTAGCGGCTCCCTCGCTGCGTCGGGGGGAGCCCCTATCCTGCAGTTGGTGGCTTATTATTATTATTATTATTATATGAAATTTGTAATGCGCTCAGCTTACCCGGGGGCATCCCGGCGCAACAGACCAGAGAAGGAGGAACTCGATGACTCGCTACTGTGGAAACAAGTAGGTTTTAAGAAGTTTCCTAAATATTAGGATCTTGTGCTCTGAGCGAATCTTAAGGGGCAGAGAGTTCCACAGAGATGCCACCTGTACCGAGAAACGCCTGCCCCCAGTCCGAGCTCTCCTGACTCTCGCAGATTGCAAAAGATGTTGCTGGTCCGAGCGCAATAGGCGTGGAGGTTTATAAGGACGGGCCATGTTAAAAAGGATGGGGGGGCCTTTGCCATGTAGAATTTTATGGGCCGTACACAACGCCTTAAATTTCACTCGCTCCTTAACAGGGAGCCAGTGAAGTGCTTTCAGGGCCGGGGCAGCAGACTGCCTTCTAGGGATCTCCATCAGAACTCTGGCAGCTGCATTTTGCACCTGTTGGAGGGTTTTAAAGGTGGCTTCAGGGGCACCAAGAAACAGAGCATTACCAAAGTCAAGCCTTGAGAGGATTAAACCACGCATCAAAAGCTTCTTAGCTGGATCCGGAAGCAGTGGGAGTACCTTACGGGCTGACTTCAGTAAACCGAAGCAAACCCCCGCGGTCTTTCTGGCGTGGGTCCTAAAGGACAGATCTTCCTCCAACCATACTCCCAAGGACTTGATCTCCTTCTTGGGAGATGGAGGATCGCCAAGAGACCGGGGCCAACAGCTGGCAATAATGGAGGGACTAGAGTTGCCCAAGAGCATCAACTCAGTTTTTCCTCCATTGAGCTTAAGAGCCGAGTTGGACATCCATTGGTAGACATTAGCCAGGCAGTCATGCAACAAGTTGGGTTGTTCCACCAGCTGAGTGAGGCCCACCACCAGCTGAGTATCATCAGCATAGCTGATGATCTTCAACCCCGAAGGGGCTACCACTCTTTCAAGTGGAGTCATATATGCATTGAACAAAGTAGGGCTCAACGATGAGCCCTGTGCCCACCTCATCTTCTGCCCTTGGTGGGGGGCCCGGTCCCACCCGGACCCCCAGGTGACTGTATGCGGCTCGGGGAGTTCACCCCCGGCTGCTCGTTCGGTTTTCCGGGGCCCGGTCCCACCTAGGCCCCTCGCACCTCCTTGGATCGTTCTGGGGATCCCTGGGCCCCCGCATGCCCATTGGTTGGAGGGCATCCCGGGGAGCTCGCCGGCTCCCCGTCTTGCCAGTACTCTTCTGTGCTGCCGCGGGAGCCGGCGCCTTTCTTCGGGACTGCCCGCTCCGGTGGGTAGACGCTGGGAATCCTGCTGGTCCTCCTGGGCCTCGGGGGAGTGCAACAGCACTCCCCGCCTTCTTCCTCATATAGGGGCCCAGCCATCTTCACGAGGGCTGGCGGCGCTCCCCCGGTTTTGCTTCGGGGCAAAGGGTTGGGGTCCCGGGCCCCTCCTCCTCTTCTTCAGCGGGGGACAGGGTGGGTTCCTGGCCCCCCCCAGGTGGTATCTTCACTAGGAGCGCCGTGGCGCTCCCCGGCTTGGCTTTGGCACCTGGGGATGGGGTCCCGGGCCCCTACAGACCTCTTCACTTGGGGAGCGATGGCATACCCCCGTCTCCATCTTCGGTGGGGGCCAGGATGGGCTCCTAGCCACCCTACAGGGCACTTTCAAGGGGAGCGCAACAGCGCTCCCCCATTTCCCTTCTTCTGGGGGCAGCCCCCGGGGACCTGCCCCACCCTGGGGGCATCTCTGAGACCGGTGACGGAGCCCCACGCTCTTTGTCGTCGGTCTTCTTAGGGGTCAAATGTTGCCTACCATCCGGGGGCCATATCTCAGCCCCTGGGAGTCCGATCTGCCCCATTTTCAAGTCTTATTGCTCCTGGTGGTGAAAGCCTCTGGGAGCACTCTCCTTCGCCCTCGGGGTCTCCAAGAGGGTACATTCTGCAGGGAGCGGTCTTCATTGGCTCCCTGCGCTATCCTTTTGCCTGGCTCTCCTCCTGAGCCTCTCTTCTCCCTGCGCAGAGGCCCCTGCTTCTGAGCACCGGTCCTGGGCTCTTCTTCTGGCACTGTTAGGGCCCTGGGGCAGTCAGGAGGTTTCTCCATCCAACTGCCCATTGCCAGGTTCCATCACCTTCCGCCTCAGCAGACCACATCCCAGAGAGAGCTTCTTTTGCTGTGCAAGCACTTTTTAAAAGTTGAGTGGTGGCCTGGCAGGAAGTCTCTGTTGGTCCTATCCAACAGTGACACATCACTTCCCTGCCCCTGCTCCCTCCTTCTCGTCCAGCCTCTGGGTCTGTTCAAAATGGTGTCGTTCTGGGTCTCTGGCCACATGGTCTCTGAAGCAAAATCCCTTCCCCCCTCGCTGTTTTCCCTCCTTTGTGAAGCCTGGTGCCAGGCACCCAGTGATAGCTGCTGATGGGGGAGCCTGTAGCCCCACCCATGTTCTCTTCATGGAGAGGAGGTCTTAGCTTGTGGACAAAGGTTATCAATACATCGAGCTGAGGTCAGCCCTCAGCCTGGCCCTGGTTTTGACTGACTCAGAGAAATGTGACATTTCTGGATGACCCAAAAGCAGTACAAATATGACTGTGGACTCTGCAGAATATTCCTTTTCACATCTGCTACAGTGGACTTCAGTGCTTGTCTGGAATCTGTAGGCCTTATGAAAGTTAATCTAGAACATGGGCTCCACATCCCCATAGGGGCATAATGAAGTGAAAAACAGTAAAACACACTGACTTTCCCTGGCATGTTCCTTCCCAGTGTATAAGCCATGTCACCACCCAATGCTGCACAAGTCCTTCCACACCCCTCATTGTGTAGCTGCTTCCGGACTGCACACACTAGGAATCTCCCCTGCGCAGCCCCTACAAGTATGCACTCGCATGTAGACATGTGTCTTCATGTAACCAGCCCGGTGTCTTTTACTCCAGCTGCTACGCGGTGGCCTAGTCAAGCCAGGGGGACACCAGTAAAATCCCCATGCAGTCTCTTACATCTTAAGTTCACTGTGGGTGAGTCCTAACTTATGAGGCTCCCCCACAGTAAAAGCTCAACAATTAGGTGCTCAAAAAGCAAAAAATCCGGGCGGCCCATAGTGTCAGAACTACCTTCCAACAAAGACTTACAGGTAGATTCATGAAAGAAAAATCGACCACTAGTCTTCTTGCATTTTTCTTGTATAGATTCATCAAGGAAGACTAAAACAGAGGAGTCATTACTAGCAGGCACAGACCTTATATAAGCATTGATTAATGCTATATCACTGAGGGGAATTTGAAGGAGATGCCCATTAGATCAGGGGAGTCAACCTTCAATAATGTATGCAAGCACAGAACATTATTTTTACTAACATTAACAGCCTCAAACAGCCCTCCCAAATTTACCTGAGGGCTTACCTCCCAGACTATATGTCACAAAATCATTTACAAACACTTTATTCACTGCCCCGGTTTCTTGATTAATAAACATCATAGTCCCCTGTAAAGAAAGCCCATTCAGTGTTAATTAGTTTGGATTTAATCCCTCTGCCAGATTCCACGAGATCAAGGAAAAATCAGCTTGTGGATCACACACAACTTTGGGATGAAGGTCTTCAGCCAATTGCTCATTTGATACCAGACCAATACCACTTGATTTGACAATATCCTTTGTCACTTGTAGTTCCAGATTCTCATATCCCTTTGTACCAGCACTACTGAATGGGGCCGCAGTTTTTGTCCCAATGCAATGAGCCAATGGGTAAGACTTGGTTTGTTGTCTCAGTCAATCGATTTAGATAGGCTAGAGGCCTAAGTTCCTGCAGCGAGTCAGAGCACCTGGGGGTTGGATCAGAGGAGTGCCTCGGATGGTCAAAAAGGTTTGTTGGGTTATCAATGGTGGACCGGGTGGGTAGTCAGGAAGGTGCCTTGGGTATCAATAATGGGCTGGGTGTTAGTAGGAAACAATTTTAGCCTGATTTCAGAGTTAAATGGTCCTGCGAGTTGACAAGTACGAAGTCCAAAATTCATGAGACCTTCCACCAGCATCTCATTTTTTAATGACACCAGGATATACTTGGAGGTTAGTTAGCCGGCCCTGCACCATTTAACATATTCAACATCAGATCTTACTATGGGAAGGCAATCAGGCCTTATCCTGATCCAG
Source organism: Lissotriton vulgaris (assembly GCF_964263255.1). NCBI lineage: Eukaryota > Metazoa > Chordata > Amphibia > Caudata > Salamandridae > Lissotriton > Lissotriton vulgaris. The sequence continues at coordinate 165,236,153 of NC_141689.1, forward strand.
TGTGTGACATTGTTACTCAGGGGTTCAGTATTGTCAATAGTACCTGAAGCCAGTTTGGGTATCAGGGTCAGAGAGATCAGTCTCCTGAAATTATTTTGCCAAAAAGTATGGATGATGCAGGTCTTGATACCTGATAGCAGTGGATTCTCTTGCCCCAAAGGTAGACTGATTATTAGGCTGATAGATGCAGTAAGTGGAAGGGGATCTTGGGCCAAACTAGCAATCAGGTTGTCTAACAACAGGTATAGAACAATTGCAATGCACCAGGTTCTGCTGGGGGCACAAAGGACCCTTCAGGTGATCCATACTCTGGATTGATTTAATACCCAGATGGAATGGCTAATCAGTGCACTTCGAACCTTTTTTTTTTACGGAGATTTTTATATAGCGCAAACTTGACCCAAATCGGGTATCAGAGTGCTTTACATAGCAGCTCTGTTACATGCGGACACACTGATTTTTTTTTTTTTAGGCACGGGGGGATTAAGTGATTTGCCCAGAATCACAGGATGTTCAGAGTCGTTGCCGAGACTCGAACCCAGTTCCCCATATTCGATGAGGACCGCATTAGCCATTAGGCCAACTCCTCTCCCCTAGGCTTAGGCTTACCTTAGGCTCGAGAGTAAAGCTGCTGTAGAACCATAGGTACGAAGGGTTCCCTTTCAGGTAGGGACCCCTGCTGCTGTCCCACAATCCCTGGGCTATCATGATTCTACAGCAACAGTTATTAGGGGGACTATTTTTTATATTTGTAATTTGTTCAGATCGTGAGATGATTAGACATTTCAGATCGTCCAACATATGATGGAGGAACCAAGGGAATGGTAGCAGTAGGACCTAAGGAGGCAGTATTACCTGTGGATACAGAGGGAACTAAGAACTGATCTGTAGAGGTGGCAAGTGACTGGCTGGTTGTCTCAATAACAGTTAAAGGAGAATTCCTATTAGAACAGGGAATGCTAAAGACAATATCTATTTTGGATGACATCGACAGCTGGGTTAATTTTGGCAGCAAATCACCAATAGAAGATTCTATTGCTTCCAACGCCATATCGTCTGGTCTCGCAGTAGTTTTAGGAATGCTTAAGGTACTCAAATCAGCTCTATGCAGGCTACCATTGTTGCTATGAGCAAAAATAACAGATGATGGATGGAATGATGAACAAATCATACATTCACCCCCAGTCACAGATCTGGGTTTAATCCATAACTTATTTGGTCGCCATGCCAGTTTAGAACCAGCCATATGCATGTCAGTCTTGACCCTGTTCCTCATGGGAACAGTCCAGCCCGAACTGCCAGGCCAGGTCCTCCCTGAACCGGAAACAAGCATTCTGGGACTGGTTTCGGGCTGCCACACCTCATCAGCCAGGCTAGTTTGAATCCAGTGGTGCCGTGAGCACGGGACCTACGTCTGGGCATACTCTTCCTACTTAGGACGACAAAAGCAAAAAAGAACAGATGATGGACGAAATGCTGAACAAATAAAACATTCACCCCCAGTCACAGAAAAATGTGCACTATTGGATATACTTTTCCTTTTCCTGAACCTATCTGGCACTGTTGCAGATTTTGTTTTGCCTCTGGTATTGCTTGTTTCAGTGTTCAATATTGTCTCGACTTTCTCAATCAAATGGCTGATATCATCCCTAGTACAATTTCTGCCACCTTCAGTAATAGGGCCGGTACCACCCGCAGCAGGTTTCCTCAATTGTTTGGCATTTGTTAAAGTTTTAGGCATTTATAGATGCTCTCTGTTTCCCAATTATTAAGGTTGAAGTTACACCAGGACCAAATGATTGCCAGGGACTTCCAAACAGAAAATAACCAGAAACCAAACAAATGTACCAGCAACAGAATAATAAAGGTAAGTAAACTTATGAAAAAGGGTGGTCTCGGACTGGCGTTTTCTGGGCGATGACGGATGCATACAGGCCCATCTTGGGCCAGCCTTCACCCGGGCACATGCCTGGGTGCACCTTGAGCGTGTCCCATGCTGTGGGATTAGTCCTGCGCTTTTGAGCGCAATGAGGAATTTTGCGGCCTCGCCTAGCCCCTGCTTTAGCTGTAGGATCAGGGCGGAACTGACTACCTAGCAGTTTGGAATGCTGCCGAGCTGGGAGCTGATTTCATTGCAGTGGGGGCTGATTTCGTTCATGGAGACCTGTGTGTGCTTCGAAATAATGAAAGCAAAACGAATTTCGTTTAGTACACGCAGGTCTCCATGAACGAAACAGCCCCCAGCTCAGCAGCATTCCAAACTGCCCGGTAGCCAGTCTGGCCCTGTGTGGAATGTAGTCCCAGCCCAGCCACGGGCATCTTAAAACTTGCTGTGATGCGGGCAGGGAACAGCTGGAAACAAGGGATTTATATTGTCTTATGCCCCTAATGTGTCAAATGGGTAACACCAATAATACATTTGTACTGAAGGGGTTTCATACAGCCACTTCACCTTGTAGATACAGTTGTGGCCTTCTTCTGACTTCTCCAGAGTCATGAAGAGAAGGCCTGACTTGACATGGTTGAAGGCTGCCTCTGCATCAAGTGATCTGGATCTGGCTTTTCTCATGTCATTTCATGCCTGCCACCTGATGTTGAATAGGATACATACATCGATTCTGGATGCATATTCAGGTTCGGACTGACCTGAGGGTCTTTTTCAAGACTAAACATCAGCATCAATAAGAGAAACCGAATGATAACTAACGCAGATCATTCTGTCTTTGCTATGCTGTTGCTTAGCACATGATTGATAACCACATGGAATATAATTAAAACAACACTAACACATGGCACTAACAGAGAGAATAATTCAGAGGGATTCAGTGCACTGCATACTTGTTTACAGCAAAGAAGCTCCTTGAAAGGAAAATCCACATCTGTTGACTTCAGCTCCTCCCCTGTCGGAACTGGCTCGGTATCAGCTTTCAGCATAGAAAGCACGCTGTGGCAGTACCGCAGTCTAACAGTCTTTGGCAGGAGCTCTGGCAGAATCGCATGCGATAATCTTGGGCAAAGGCCTCTCTGAGTTAGTGGCCTCTTCATGTTGTTTTATACTATTGGCCACTGACCGTAACCCTAGATAGGGGGATTTGCATCAAATTTCAGATATTACTTGTATGCATCATATGACAGGCTAAAGATGAACTACTATAAACCAGTATAACAAAAATATCCACCAATTTAGATGACATTTTGGGTTATTTTTACTGTCTGACCTTAAAATATAGATAATAAGGAACTTTAGGTCACATTAGGTGTTTGTCTAGGGCGTCATCTGGATGATTTGATACCTTCCCAGGTTCTTCGAAAGATAATGGAGGGTGGCACCTGGGTCAAAGGTAAATAGGCCATTGAGCAAACAAAACATGGAGTCTCTCCTGCATACAATGGAGTCTGGCCTTTCGGTCTTTACAAACAGGGCAGGACTGGCCGGACCGGGCATCGAGCATTTCCCTGAGAGGTCGGAAGGGTGGGAGCCACTGGTGCAGCAGAGGGGCCCAGTTTTGTTACTGGGGGCCGGTTTCTCAGCAGTGCTGCAATATTGGCCCCCAGTAACAAAAGCAGCAAGCAAGCATGTCCAGCCTCCCGGGGATGGAAGTGCTTCATCAGGGGCTGGTCTGAAAAAATTGCCAGGGCTGCTTTGGGTTCCCAGTCCGGCCCTGTTTACGACAATGGAAAGTAGGGTTTTGGATAGAGCAGTCAACCTGTATTGAGATCCGATTACAGGAGAGTGAATTTAGAGCCTCATTACTTTCCAAAGCAGTGTTTGGCAGTTGTGGGAGGATCATCATGGAGCGAGCATCTCGATGGAGTGTCTCTTGAAACTCTTGATTTCCAACATTTGCACTATGTTGCTATTCAGAACGTTTTTACAAGTCAAGTATTTTTACCAAGATTTGGAACTCAAAGAGGTCCACATAAATACAAGCAAAAGTAAGCAAACAGCAGTACAGAAACACATCCAATAAAAGTATACAAATTCATGAAGAACAAAAGTAAGCCATCCGACATAGTACCATGCTCTAATTGAATAATAACAAATACAGATAAAGTGCAAATGTGGGAAGGGATCAATTACAGTTCTTGGAAAATGCTAAAGACTATGCCTTCATAATACAATACAGCAGATAAATAGTGTACAAATGGCAAAGGAAAAGCTGAGCAAAAACAAAAAAGGAATACATTCAACTTTACGGTGCAGTACTAATAATTATGTCATGGAATGCGTACTCTTATAATTAAACCTATGATACCCCCTTCATACAAGTGCAAAGCCAAATGTCATTAACATTAAAACTAGAATCTACAAACACATAAAAAAATAATTAAGAATTGTTTATATTTGTTTTTACATATTTGTACAACCTGATTCTGCTGGAGAGTAGAAGAGAAATTGTCAAGCTCCCACCGTTTTATTGTACTTTATAAACAATGGTTCTAACAGTTGACGCCACAATGAATGTAGGAAAGGGCAAACGAATATCACATAATTTAAATCTTGAACATAGTTCAAATAAATGTCACAAAGCCTTTCATCCCTAGGTATCCCTTCCCAAGATCCCGTAACCACTCATAAAGGGAGCAAGTTCAACCTTAGTAATAGCATGGTTCTGCGCACTCGCTGGGGAAAGATCCATAGAACATTCGGCTAAGGTTTTTTTTTTACAAATGTTGCTCTCAACAAACATTTCATTCAGAAGATGCTGGGCACAAAGTACATAATTTGATTTTTTAATCAGGTTTTTAAAAATAAAATTGGGGAGGGGTGTCACCTCATTGTGACCAATTTCAAACCTATTCAAAGCGTTCAAATATATTTTAAAAAGAGCACTTCTTCCTCTCAAACCATAAAATGTTTCATATTTTAGTGCAGACAGATACTACCCGAAACTGGTCCCACACCTTAAAACAGATACCATTGTAAACACATATGTAGAAAGGAGCCCAAATTCAAGCCAGATGGCAGAATCAGCAGCTGAGTTGTTCAAATTACAAATTTGACACCAAATATGACCTTCAACCTTTTCAAAAAAGGACCAGTACCACTCTTCCCTTACTTAGCAGGCATAACTTAGTGAGAGCAGGATTTTGATTTTACAAACCCCAAGAGCATGGGCAAAGTGTCTTTCCCCATAGCACTTCTACAGTCTACAAATGTATAAAGTTTGAGATAATGCCTTACTTCTGCACTGACTAATATGATTTCTATTTAACGAATTGCTGGAAAAAAGTCTGCCCAGATAGGGGTCCATTTTCACCATGTCCAACTTAACATTCCCGAAAAACCAGTACAAATCTTTCCTAACGTTACACACTGCCCCACGGTCAGCCCTATCAAAATCTATGGAGAAATCATTCAAATCAGAGTATAGATCCATTCCCTAACCCACAGGGTACTTTTCGATCAGTGTTTGAAGGGCTGTGATGTTATCTAAAGTGCCATTGTTCTTATGAAAACTGGCCTGATCAACAGGAATAATATTATTATCAAATGCCTTTCCTGAAGGTGAATAAGAATACTCTTGGCAAACAATTTCCCAATCACATTCAATATTGCAATCTGCTGAAACTGGCAGTAGAGGTTTTAGGGTCCTTTTTAGATAAAGGTACCACACTTCCCTTCCAGGAAAGACGAATAAACCCCAGTCAGATAACAGTATTGAAACACAGAACACAAAAAGAGAACCAAATGCAGAAAGTTCTTGTTTGATGAGAGATATCAGAAGTTTGTTTGGGCCCAAGGCCCCAGAAGACATACCACCCTTAATCAATGCCTCTACCTCCTCACAAGAATACGACCATATATCTCCAAAGAAGCAGCCTCAACATAAACTCCAACGGAATCCATCGCTAGAATTAGAGGCATATAACTGCGAAATGTATTAACTCTACTCTTCATCGGAAATAGAAATTGCCTTAGCCTTATTTCTGGAATCACAGTATTCGGCTGTTAAAGACCAATATTTACACCAGTCACAAGACAAAGCAACTACTCTCAGCTTAATCCATTTCTGATCCTACGCCTTCAATCTAGATACTACAGGTTTCAAATGGTTGCTTTGCCTTTGCCTCAATAATGACGGCAACTGAAATTGTTTTCTTACCAAAGAGTTCAATTCACGGTTTAACTTTTTTACCACCCAAATGATACTCACAGGGAACTTAACATTAAGACTTCTGTTTTTACACCTAAAGGTTAGAAAAAGGGACAACTGCTTTTCAAACTAGGTGATAGGGTTATCTAATGATGTAGCAGAGGTGCCTAAACTCATTGTTTTAATATGAGAGGCCAAATTCAATACATTATTACTTGACCAAAAAGTAGGCCCATTTGTTTTGTCATAAACTATGGTGTTATTTCTAGAGTTCCAGGAGTTAAGCGCCTTGAGCTATAAGTTATTAGCCACCATGAGAATACTGTGATTACTTAGATCCATCCTCGTTACCTCAAATTCAGTACAAAAACCAAAGCTCTGGTAAGATACCACCATCTAATCAATTAATGATTGCCCTTGAGAACGTTTTTACGATCATTACCATTTTCAAGGCCTCGAATATTTTTACCTATTCTGTGCACGCACTATTTTCATGGGTTTTTTTTTGGCACCTTCTTGTTTTGCTCCCAGTGGTGGACGTGTGGGAAAAAAATAGGGGAACTGTGGGTTGAGAATAAGAGGGTGGGAATTACCCAAGGATTAGTTCAGTGGACGAAGTCAGAGGTGTGGCCAGAAAGAGCAAATCATTCTAACTTTTAGTATTTGTTTGGCATTTCACTACCCAGTTACAGCTTATTACGTTATTTAAATCAACCCATAGATACACGTTTACGTATGGTTTAATATTAGTTATTGACAATAAAATACATCACAAAGTGGGATTCGTTTCCTATCATCGAATGTCCAAAACACGCTTAAAAGTGGAATCACAAGCCTTTTGTCTCTGAGCCCTGGATTTTCTGCCATCAGCACTTCTCCTCCCTTTTTCCACAAGAGCAGTTCAAAAATGAATGGCAAAATATCCTAGTTTTCAAATGTTTTCAATATAAATATGCTCTGCAATATTTTCCACATAATGCATATACTGCTACATAATTTGATGATTTTAACTAATAAATTGTTTGTAGCTCAAACGGATGAAAAGTTACAAAAAACTGTGACGTGTGTTTCTGCGAAGGGGACAGCCCTTTGCAAAGGTAGACTGATCACCTTTCTCACTGCTGCATTTGTATGGGGCACTGATAATAATAAGGCAAAATCTTTGCAGAGACTGTTAGCGTGTGTAAAAATGTCAAAATAATAAAGTATCAGAAAATATACCGCATTACGCTGCAAGCTTTTTTTGGCTGCATAATTTAGTCAACACCGTGGCATAATTTTTCTGCTTAATTATAGTGGCCCCAAAGCAGGCAGCACATGTTAAAAGTGCTTGTGCATGAAGCAGAGAGACCATGAAGTTTGTAAACTTAGTTTGGTGTAAGTAAGTTGCAGCTAGTACTGCTGAAACAAGGCCAATGTAGGTACCAATGTGTGAGGCAAACTGGCCTCAAGGACTGAGCCAGCTTTAGCACTGGTGGAGCCCTGTGTGACAATGTTTGTTGGTGTCCCCCAATGACTCCTACCAGCACGGATTCCCTCACTACCACCATTTAACTGTGCCTCTCAAGTCTCCATAACCACACTCTCGCTCAGATGCATTTAAATTGATTTACAGCACCACTGATGCCAGTGCAGGGTGTCAGAGCACTTTATATCACACACATTGCACAGAGACAATCATTCATATGTGTGTAAATCACTGTATAGGAAATGTTACATAAGACTAATGACTACAAGGTGTAGGAGTCACATGACAACCATACTAGTAGTCAGTAGAGTTTAATAGCGATTTGTCTGGAGAAACACAGACTCTGAATTTAGAACGTGATACCATGATTGGCAATTCTCTTTAATAACCAGAATTGATTTCTATCCAAATGAACCCTTTTTGCAACATCAGGATAATCAAAGGCTGGGGAAAAAAACTATAGAGCTCTGATTTATAACTTGCTGTTTGCATGCAGCTCTTAGATGACAGTTAATAGCTCACTGTTCTATTTTAGGATGTTGACCTATAAACTGCAAGTAACCAAAGGAACTCACTGACAAAAGCAGTAACCCACTGACCTACTTACATTATGTGCACTTTGTGATCTGCATGGTACATGTTCTTTGCAGCAGGCACATTTACCCTCTGCGCTACCTTTCCATGAGTCAAAACTTCCATTTGACAAAACTCCATCTCTCTCTGGGAAGAACATTAATTACCGGGGTTATCATTAATTTTGTATTGTTGGCAAAAATTGCTGGAGGCCTGGAAGGAGGCACCAAGTGTTTTTAGAAACATAATATACTTACAAACATAACTCCCCCAACTGAAGTCAGCGCCTGCGGCAGCACCTTTTGCACCAGCCTAGACACGCTGTCAGAGTCACTGTTGCTCTAGGGTATGCTGCTTCATAGGCCTGCCCGCAAGACTGGAGGGGAACTTCAGCATGGATTGTGGTGGACAGGCCTTCAAGGCTAACCCACACTTGCCAACGCTAGGGTCCACCTGCTGGTGCTAAGATACCAGGGCTTCTAAGGTCTTGCGAGGCCTTCTAAGGTCTAGCAAAGGAATGTGCTCCCTCTGGAGAGTGGACTGGTCATGAAAGCTGAACCTGATTCCCTAGTTCCAAATTCAGTAGCTCTGACCATATTGCCACATCCTCTGCCCCACTGAACACCATACTGCTCCACTGACAGAAACAAGCACTGCCTTCAACTCAAATGTGCCCTGCTATAAACACCTGGATATAACTCAATTCAAATTACACACCAGACAAGAGTAATATGCTGCCTAAAAAAAAAGTAAAAACATCCTGGAAAAAGAAAACACTTAGGGGAATGTAAGATTAAGTAAAGCATGTGAAATATAAGAAGGAACAACAGAGTTACCTTATCACTTTTACACTCATTATTCAGAAATCAATTAGTGTTTTTGCCTGAAAAGTTAAGGGCACGACTATAGGGCCCAGAAGGAACTCGTTTCAATGTCCATTGCTTATGGTCTACAAAACGTAAGCAGCATGGTTTAAAAAGACCACATCCCTGAACACAGAGGCGTTGAAAACAATTTGTTTTCCAATCCCCCCATTAAGCATACATTGCACAATACCTCCACGAATGGTGCACTTTCCCACCCAGGGAAAACAATGTTGTTAAAAGAAAGACGAGAAAATAAAAGTAGTGCTTCATTGACAAACTCTGTAAAGTGGTGCTCATGTGTTTGGGTGTGAATAAAATCTACCTGGCTACTTTGTGACTTCTCTATCTTGCTTCATTTTGCTATTTTTCAAATTTTTTAAAAGACATTTCCAGCAAAAGTGTTTTTCTATTTTGGATCCATTTCAAGGAGGAACAAATAAACAAAAGGAGAGGAAAGAGGGAGTAATAACTGCATCTTGAAGTCATGGCTTTCAGTAAGTGAGGAAGAGCAGGACAGAAACAGAGGGAGAAGTGTAAGAAAGAGAGGGGGGCAGCTTATAGCAGCAGAGCAGGAGAAGTGTTAGAGGGAGATTTATTACAGGGCAGAAGGGCAAGGGGTTGGGCGCATCGCTCTGAGTGCCTGCTGGGAAGATCGCGAGAGTGAGCTAGGGACAAAAGGGGCACCTTAATTTGTACCGGGGTGTCCTGGAACCCTTGCTCTAAAAATAGAAACAACAGATATGTGAGCCATGGAAACTGAGGCTGAAAGTGTAACAGTTTTATTAAGAAGATGCAACTTCAGGAAACATCAAAATAAAGGCATAAAAATCACATTAGTTCTGAATCCAGTGCTCCGCATTCTCAGATAGCCACATGGATCAAATTTCATTACTGAATTACAGTTTTAAACAGTTAGAGAGAGTCTAAACCTTAAAGACACATTTATAATTTGAGGCAAAATGTAGTCAAAAAGCAAAGCACATTTTATCTGGGAATACTCACATCTGCCTATAAGTGAGAAATCCTGCAATGACAATTTGAACACTTTTAGATGTAATAAAGGGAAAAAGCAGGGTTAAAAGATAAAATAGCAAATGCAACATTTCATATGGCAGAATATAAAATAAATCAGCACATTTAAAGTAGATGTACAAGGGCTCTCAAGTAACCCTTGGGAAAAACTCACTTACGAGGAGTAATTCAAAGATGCCTCTGTGAACCTCTTTTTATATACTTTAAGGTGGTGAGAAGTCTATGTTAGCGTCATCTCATGCCACCCCATGCCACTTATCTTACCTACGTCACTTACGGCCTAGTTCATACGTTTCCCATCCATACATTCAAATGCAGCCCTTCCTGTAACTGCGGCACGTATGCTAGACTAAAGGTCACACCTCTTAGACAGGAAGTTTATCATAAATTTGCTTTGGGCAGCAGAAAAGTGTTTTATTGTAGAAAGGGATTTTATTTATATGTGTATGTACCAATCTGTACGTCCTGTTCCACATCCATCACTCCAGCTTGTCGTAGCTGCAGTGGGAAGTTCCCTTTTCCTCATGCACAGACCCAGGATGTGGTCCATTGTCAAAAAAACAGGGGGGATGTTGAACTTTAACGTTCATGAACTTAGCACACGAGTAGGGTGGGGGCTCAATCTGGAGCGAGAAGCCTCACAGTCAGTGGAGCTGAATAAAATCTTGATCAGACATGCCTTCTGCTTGCTTAACAGAAAATGGCAGTACTCTGGCCAATGTAACCCAAGGCCTATAATTTTGAACAGAAGGGCCTACAAAGGGGTTTATGCTAGCTGAGTGATAAGAATGTCCCAGGATATTAATACGGTAAAATTGGTCCCTATCTCATTTCTCCCTTTTTGTTCATTTATTGAACACCATTCGAACCGCATATTTAGCTGGTGCTGGGGGGAATGGCCATGGTGAGTCATGAAGAACCGGCTCTTCGGGGCTCTTGTTCAGGGCAGCTCCTAAGTCTTCATGTGAACCCCCTGGTTTGTGACACATTGTCTCATAAGGATATACCAAGTCTCTCCCCGAGGGAAGTGGTGGGCTACTATGCACCTGGGCCTGGTACTGACTATCAAGAGGAACCTGTAATGTGCGGGATTCAGGGATGGTAAGCTCTACTATATTTAACATTGCTACTTCCTCATTCCCTTGTTCCCTGTGCATTCCTGTGTACACACCTGAGTCTGCGTAGTTCACCCCAACTACCTTAGAGCTGGATCTCTTAACACAGTGCAGCAATATCTGTGTCCCAAAACATAGCAGCAACAACACACAAAAAATTGCCATTTAAAATGTTAGTACTGCAGACAGGCATGAAGGCATCCAGTCCAAATTGAACCAATTAGGCAAAACGTCTGCGTGTGCACCTCGCTCCTCATGCATCTGTCTTCCCAAATTGTCCAAGTCTTTAATGGCCTTTGTAAGTGTTCCATTGTCCACATCATTGGCCAAAACGAAAGTGCAGCAGGACGACCTCTCCACTTTGGCGCATACACCACCATTCATCCCTGTTAACTGGTCTAGAACGTATCTGTGCTCCAGAACCATAAGTCGTAGAGGTCGTAGTTCTCCTTTCACGGCGTTGAACCCATCATGGTTGTTGTTGACAAGTTGCATTAGTTCATATCTTGTGACTTGCAGCCAGCGGGCATTGGCTTTGGTCTGGAACAGGGGAATGACGTCCCCAAAGAAACGTTCAGCATCATTGAAGTGTCCACTTCTCTGGGAAAGAGGAAAAAGACTAAGTCCTTTTCCTTCTCTGCCCAACCCGCCCGTGCCTGAATGGCCAGGAACATTAAGCCTTATCTATAGGTCTTGGCTATTTCTGCTGTCCTGGGAGGCGTGTTTAAAAATTTAAAAATTTGGTGAACGGAATCTATTGAATTAAAGAAGTAAGGACATGTCGTGCCCTGCTGATCCCGTCCACTTCGCCCACTGGTTGCTCTTACTTCATTGTTGGCATTGTGCATGCTATAATTATTTTCTGGATTCACAAGAATGGAACTTGTATTGAACTCATATGAAATTACTCCCTACTAAGTCTATAAGAGTTATGGGAAACAACCTTAACAACGCGGTCAAAACACCGCAGTACATTTAGATTGCTGCTTTTACAACGCAAGTCGTTACTACGACTTGCACTTGAGGGCACTCTAGACTAAGGAATAGTGTGATTTACTATTCCAACACCTTCCCTACTGTACGTAGGCTGGAGTTGGAATAGTAAATCATACTATTCCTAAGTTCAGTGCCGTTACGACTTGCATTGTAAAACAGCGATGTAATGTACCGTGATCTAAATGATCTTGTTATTACATCATACATCAAAGAGTTATACACAGAGAGGAAACACAATAACAATTATTTTCATATATTTTTAGTGAGAAAACCACATTATGTTTTAGAGAAGAAAGACTTATTACATGAGGCAATTTTATTAAAAGATTGTACATGATTAAAATGTGACAAGGTTCTTTTCCGATCTGGTATTTTTTCATTGCAGCCTCCTATAAACAGTTCCAAGGGAAGTGTGATGAGCATAGCACTAGTGTTTTCTCTCTCTTCCATGTTCCCCTTTCCCTTATGTATGGGCTACTTTGATTTCTGTTACAATTAGAAATCATAGTGTCTTTATGGAGGTGAATAAGACTAGCTTCATGCCACTCCTTTAGATCGTCAACGAAAATCCATCAACTCTGCTGCATGTTTTGAAGCGGCATGGATGGTGCCGGCAGATATGTCCAGCATGTGAGAAGCTTCCCAATTGAGGTTCCAAATCCTCCCATTAGATGTCTTAACCACGTTCCTGAAAAGTTTCACAACTTTCATAGGTGAAGCACTTTTAACTTTTTACTGCTCCAATGTGAGCCGCCTACAACATGTACATGATAGTTACCTCAACCTCTTTGATGCTTTTTTTACAATCATACTTCAACTTCCTAGCTACAAGCATCTTTTGTTCTCTGACACACCACTCATCATTCTAGAGCTTGTCCTTAGTTTCCTTCACACCATCCAACCCGGAACCATATTACTCAAGCTTTGCTACCCCTAAAAGGTTTGAATGGTTAACTAGTAGTAGCCTGATGGGAAGTAAGGCAATACGCCATCACGCTCTTACGTATTTCATCCTCCCGATCCAACCTCGATCTCTTGGCAAGTTTAATACTCTATTTCAATGGTCTGTTTAATCTCTCTACAACCTCATTAGGCTTTGGGTTATAAAGTGTGCTTTTTTGTTTTTAATGCTACAATCCTACAGAATGTTGTCCATTTCCTAAGAACACAACTGTGGTCCATTGTCTGTCTGTCAATAATAGATAAACCCTCACTAGCAAAGACCACCTCCACGTCCCCCTCCAACTCCAAAAATGTGTTCACACCTTTAGAACTGATTTAATCTATTTTACCTTGTAAAGGACCAGCAATTCAAAGACTACCTTCTTCCACGACTGGTCTAATAGTTCCTGAATACACACGGAGGGAGATTGATTTTAAGTGTTTTATACCTGTCTGCACACTCTAAGACGTCTTTTTTTTTTTTTTTGTTAGAGATGCTTTATTGAATGAATTTCTAAACAATACAGAGTAAAATTATATACATCTGCTCAAGCATAATGTGAGCGTAATCTATAAAACAGTAAAACAATATATCACAAAAGGATTAACAACTAAGAATAAATAGCTAGAGGAAACATAATGCCTAGAGTCAAAAGAACAACACTAATATAAACAATTTGTAAGAATGGAGATGAAACAAGAAATAGAAGAGAAAGAAAAGAAGAAGAAAGGGGAAAGGAAAAGAGAAGAATATTAAGAACAATAATTAAATAACATAGCTAACAATTATCTGTTATTACCAGAATAACCAAACAAGATAGTGGCTGCTGTTGGGGGTCCAAAGCGGTGCATATAGGTCTAGAAGGGGCAACAGTTATGGATAGGTATGAAGTTAGAGAAAGCCAGAACAGATCTCTTTTATTCATTAAGGGTAATGTAGTGGCATGGACTCTGTCTAACCTGTGATTATTTGCCAATGGATTCAAGCTTTTCTGTCTGATGAGGGGTGTTACCCCGAAACCGGTCCCAGGATGCTTGTTTCCGGTCCAGGGAAGACATGGCTTGGCAGTTCGGTCTGGACTGTTCCCATGAAGCATAGGGTCAATACTGATTTACATATAGCAGTGTCTGCACTGGGGTGGCGAAGTGAGCTAAAGAATTATGATGGATTCAACCCAGATATGTGACTGGGGGTGAGTGTCTAAAAAGTTTCAGCGCTCCATCCATCATCTCCTTGTGGTTGCTTTGTTCGCTCTAAGTTGCCAGGGTATACCCAGACGTGGGTCCCTTGCTCACTTTGACACTGGATTCAAGCTAGCCTGGCTGATGAGGGGTGTTATCCCGAAACCGGTACCAGGATGCTTGTTTCTGGACCAAGGAAGACATGGCTTGGCAGTTTGGTCTGGGCTGTTCCCAGAAGGCACTGGGTCAAGACTGCTTTGCATTTAGCTGTGTCTGAACTGGGATGGTGAAATGAGCTAAAGAATGATGATGGATTCAACCTAGATCTGTGACTGGGGGTGTGTGTCAGAAAAGTTTCAGCGCTCCGTCCATCATCTCCTTGTGTTTGCTTAACCTGTGATGATAACATAGTAAATTCCACCAGGCAATAAAAGTGATTTTAGAAGTGTCTTTCCAATCAGGTGTGATCATGTGTAAAGCCAGGGCCAGGGCTATTGTCAAATCAATGCATTTCTCAATGTAATTCAATTTTCGATTTAGGTCTATTCTTAGGCGGAAGACATAAAAGGTTGTATATATAGGAAGCCTTCACCTTTGAGGAAAAATCAATGGGAGAGGCAATGGAAGGTTTGATGAAGAGAAGGATTGACAATAAAGCTGAAGAATGGTGGGCCTAATACGGTTAAATTGAATCGCATAAAAGGATGAAATATCATATTTAAGTTGGATTTCCCAAAATTCGAACAGAGAACCATTTGAAATTAAATTGTAAAACACTAATATTCCCTTATCTATCCATTCCTTCCAATAGAGGGCCAAATTATTTATTTTAATGTGCTTATTATACCATATTGGAGGTTGTAAAAATCTTTCTAGTGGAGTATTTGACTTAAGAAGTAAAGGTGTGACAGCTCAGAGAGAGTGTATTAGTAGGGGTGAAAGGAGATTCGTAGGAGCTTGGGATATGTAGGCTGACTCCTTAAGTGAAAAAAATACAATACGAGCTTGTTCTAGTTGGCCCCAGACTGTACATTCACCCAGAGAAGGAACTAAAAAAGAGGTTCATATTTGCTTGCGATAAAAAGCGGAGTGTTATTGGCTGATCACAGGAAAGTTGACCCCTCCGTTATTCCTAGCCTGTTGAAGTCTTTATAGAGATATTCTCAATTTACACTTGCTCCATAAAAAAGATATAAGTAGACGATTAACTGACTTGAAAAGAGTTTTATATAGCGCAATCTAGCCCTGAGAAATAGGATATCTGAGTGCTTTACATGAGAACCAGTTTTGTTACAGATTGACACATTCATTTGTTTGTTAGTCACAGGGAGATGAAGTGATTTGCCCAGAAACAGAGGATGTTGAGTGTTGAGTGTTGTTGCCAAGATCCGAACTCGGTTCCCCAGTTCCGAGGTCGAGCGCCCGAGCGCCCTAGCCGTAAGGCTACATCCTCTCCCTCTTTGACAGGAAACATGTACAAATAATAAATACATATTGGTAACATCATCGTTTTAATCTCCCCCACCAAGATAAGAAAAGAGGAAACTAAGAAAGCAGCATATTTGAAATGTTTTACTTTACCTGCTCTAAATTTATTTGAATGGTTTCTTTAATGGTCTTAGAGTATAGAATGTCTAAATATTTAATGGTTTTAGATGTCCAGGTAAAACCAGTATCCTTAAACATACCAGGTAGACAATACTTATTTAACTGCAGTACCTCTGATTTCTCTATATTGAGTTTATATCCAAATGCCATGGAATATTCATTTAATAATAGGGAAAAAGCAGGAACCATATTTGGTGGGTTAGACACATATAGTAACACATCATCTGAATAAGCAGTGAATTTAATTTCAAATTGCTTATATTTGAATCCAGAGAAAGCTGATGATCTACAAATTGTCTCTAAGAAAGTTTCCAAAGAAAGATAAAAAGGAGAGGGGATAGAGGGCAGCCTTGTCTGATGCCTCTGAAAAAAGGGAAATATGAAGATTGTGTGCCTTTAACATAAATTGAAGTGGAAGGCTGAGAGTACAAAAAATGAATATATCTAAGAACGTGGGGACTAAAACCATGTCATTTTAAAGCACCAAACATAAAATCCCAATTAACATGATCAAAAGCTTTTCCAGAGTCTAACGTTATGGCTGCATTAGGTATGTCAGATTTAGACACCATATGGTTTATATTAGGGAAGGTTTTAGAGTTATCTGAAATAAAATCTCCTTTCAGAAATCCTGATTGATGGATGTCTATTAAATCTGGAATAGCCTGCCTAAAAGGTATTGCAAGGGCCTTTGCAAATATTTTGCAGTCCTTATTAGTAAGAGAAATGGGCCTATAATTCACACACTTGGATAAGTCTTTACCCTTCTTGGGAAGCAGGCAAAGCATCACCTGTTCAAAGGTTCCTCGTGTGCATTCTTGAGTGATGAAATGGTAAATTAAAATAATTTGTTTTGGAAGTAGAAGATGTGCAAAATGCAAGTAAATGGAACTGAATAACCATCAGGACTGGGAGCTTTATCTTTAGGAAGTTGAAGAACAGCATTTATGAGCTCCACCTCAGTTATGTCGGCATCCAAGACGGAGAAATCTAATGTGTTGACCGTTGGCTTAGGAATAGATTAAATTAAAAGAGTCTAATCGCTCAGCCGTGGGAGAAAACTCTACTGGATATAGGTTAGTCTAATACTGTGTAAAACATTCTAGAATGTTTGTGCCTTTAGTGGGAGTCAGTCCATCTGTGTCTGTGATGACATGTATTTTAGATTTTTGTGTTTTAATTTTCAAATAATTGGCCAATATTTTCCCACCTATATTACGCCCACCAAACGGTTTTGCATTGCCACATGCATCAATACAAGATTGTTTGTTGTATTGCAATTTAGTTTGAATTAATTCAGGCAAAGTGTCTGTTCTTTTGGCAGAAAAATAATCATGCTCCATCGTTTTGTTTTGTTTAAGCAATTGTGAAGACTCCTTAAGAGATTTATTTTTCTTCACCTCAACATAATCAATAATAAAACCCCTTACAGTCCCTTTATAGGCATTCCATTTGTAATTCATCTGTGAATCACCAGGAAGATTTACAGCAAAACAATTGGTAGCAAAATCAGCAAATTTATCAGTAAACTGTTTATCTTTCAATAATACATCATTAAATCTCCACCTATTAGGCTGTGAATTGTTGTTTGGAATATCTAAGTCTAAAATAACAGTGGCATGATCTGAAATCAGAATGGAGCCAATCTCAACATTTAAAATCGATTGGAGAGCATTTTGTGTGACAAACAAATAACCTATTCTGGATTGTGAGGCTTGTGCATGAGAAACATTTGTAAATTCCAACATGTCTGGGTGAACAGTTTGCCAGGCATCGATAAAACCTCTAGAGGAAATAATCCTCTGGAAGAATTTTTTATTAAGAATATATCTAACTAGAGAGTGTCTGTCTATAAAGGGCCCATTAGTTGGTTGTAATCTCCCTTTACTATAAAATTATCTGAAGAACATTCACATAAGATAGCAGAGACTTGATCCCAAAATTGTAAATCCACACGTGTAGGGCTGTAACCATTACATAATGAGAAAAGAGTTTCATACATTTTGACATTCAATAGTAACCACCTCCGAGCATCATCTTTGGCTTCCTAAATCACTTAAATGTGCAGAGAATTATGAAATAAAATTCAAACACGATTCTTATTAGTAACAGCAGAAGAACTGAAAACAGAACCCACCCTTTGCCTGCGCATACAATCAATGTCTATATCTTTAAGATGTGACTTCTGTAAAAAAGCGATCTGCCAATTTATCTTAGAAAGGTGAGTTACCACACTCTGTTTTTGACAGGATTACGATGTCCTTTTACATTCCAGGAAACAATCCGCAAATGAGCTATGAAAAACTTGTACATTAATTCATAAAAAGAGAGACAAGAATGAGTTTTGCAATGGTTAACCTGACACCAAGTGAATAAAGTACAGTAGGCTGATGGAATAAACAGGAATATAAAGGAATGAGTAAAAGGTAATAGAAAACCTCAATTAGTAAGTGTAAAGAAAAAGGGGAGAATAGACTGAGAAAGATTATATAGAGATTAAAAAGCAACATAGAACAGTGGGGAGTGAAAAGAATAACTCCCCAGTGTATAGAAAAGTAAAAAGATGACAAAAAGGCAGAGGACTTCAGTCATATCGTCCAAGAAATGAGGAATGGAAGGATACTAGTTTAAGAGAGAGGGGGTAAGGCAAGATGTCCATCCTGAAGGGGAGGCCATTAGGATAATAAGAAACAAGCATATGGAGTCAGGAAAAGTTACTTGATGCAGAACTGATATAGGATAGAATCTAACATATCCAGGGAACACTGGACAGACCTGCCCAGTGATTATAAACTTGATACAACATCCAGATGATCCTCCAGAGTCAAGGCTATTGGAGATTTGTAGGTGAAGAAGGATCCTCCATTACTCTTTTATTTGCAGCGCCCCCAGACTCCTTGCGAGCGCCTGACACAGAAGAGGCCACAGATTTGGAGGAGTGCACAGCATCCATATTGAAACTCTGTATTGTACATTCGCCTAGCGAGGATTAATGGATCAGGTAACAAAATGTGACCAGCACTGGAAGTGTCTGAAAATAACGACAAGGCAGTCAAAGATTTGCAGTGGGTAGGAGGTTGAGATATCTCTCAGAGGAGAAAAAAGGTGAAGAAAAAATAGTGTAAGTGTAGGCCCTTTAGTCGAGAAAAAAAAGATTTTATTAGCAAATAAATGCCATTGTAATTAGGGAGGCAGGCTGGGGACCATTCAAAATGGCAGCTATATTCCTGACAGGACAGGACCAGCAGGTAAAGCTCCCAAAAAAGATATTTTTTTGCGCTTTCAAAACCTACCAAGCTGCTCCCTGCCATTTCCAACAGCGATTTATGCCACTGAAATGCGAATGGGAGCCGACACCGCCCCACAATGCAGAAAAGATTCCTCTACTCCCACTAGGGAAAGTTAGCTAGCAGTCATCTTGTTTGCTTCTGGCATGCTCTCCCTAAGCTGTCTTTAACTGCTCTCTTCAGCTGTAGGTCAACACCAGACCCCACAAGTCAGGCTTAATTTGCTCTTTGGTTTCCACAACACGTAAATGCCCTAAATCAGCTAACCCAATCACCCTTTCTTGTAATACATTAGGCACAGCAACTATCGTGCCACAAAATACAAAATCATAACTCACCGTGAGCTTGTCCTTGACCAACCCAAATGGTTTCTAATGACCCACTATCAATTCCTCCTGAGAATGCTTATCCTTTCTACAATCAATTTAGATAACACCTGATCTTCTTGCACCATAATCTTATATTCAGCTCTTCAAATAGCCTCTTCAGTAACAATAGACTGCCATGGTATGCACCTGTTACAACGCATTTTTTACAACGCACTACCACTACAACGCAGGCATTACAACGCATACCATTACAACGCATTGCACTGGGGGGCGCTCTAGGATAAGAGGTAAGTTTAATTTACTATCCAACACCTTCCCTAGGGTCCACGGGGACTGGAGTTAGAATAGTAAATTATACTTACCACTATCCAGCACCCCAAAGCGCTATGCGTTGTAATGGTATGCGTTGTGAATACCGCGTTGTAATGGTATGCGGAGTAAAAGTATGCGTTGTAACGTCATACATCCGACTGCCATACAAATATCTTCCTGCAACTAGTCCTGTTTCTTGGTGTGATCTACCCCACTTCACGATGACAAACACTCAACTCTCCTGTTCATGACACCTGGAGACAGGCAATGTCAAAACAGAATTCTTACAGACTAGTCATCCATTTACAAACACAAGCTGAAATGCTGTCAAGCTCAGTTGAGGTTTAAATCTCACACAGTTGTTTGTTATCCATTCGAACTTTGAATCTAACATCCTATAAAAACAGCTTAAATCGCTTAATGTACCATCTTGCAGCTAATACTTCCTTTTCAATAACTGACTTTGGCATAGTTCTCAAATACATCTCTGGGTCAGGGTGATTCCAAGAGTTGTCACCACATATTGTCTCTATGTGAGCAATCGATCATTCTATGCTGAACACAGAGTTACTTTATGTGAAAAAGTTGAATAGTTCTCTTTTAGATATTATTTCTCCTTTGATTTGATAATGTTTCTTAAAGCACTGCAGCTCCTGGAAAATAAAGATTGGCTGAGAATATTTGTCATTCGTTGGCATGCTGAGCATATGTAGAGTTCCAGACTCATTGTGGGTTTGATCCCTTCCTTGTAGCTGACCGGCTTGTCACAGAGGAGGACCTCCTGGAATACATATTGAAAATGTAAGAAGGAAAACTGGGTCCCCGATCCAAATGTATCCCGATATTTCTGAATAGCTGTAGAAGTGGACACCTTTATGTGAGGGGAAATGGGAGGAACCTTCACTGTGCTGTGACCCATTTGGAGAGGAGTGCAATAGAAAGAACATTCATGCAACCGAAACGTGTGTCTTCCAAAAACGTTCAATGTATTGGTATTTAATTTAGTGTATTAGAGTGTTTTGCAAACTGAACAAGACATTGAAGCCATGTATAAACGATCAAATAGGTATATTTAAAAAAACAATATTTAAAACTAGGCACTTAATGGGTAAATGGTACTCTATTACTGACCTCAAGAAGAATGAAACGCTGAGCCAGCCATTATCAAACTTGTGAGCTTAACAGGCATATCACTGCACGTTGCAGCAAAGAGGGTCATCGTTTCAAGAGAGCAACTAATGTTTGTATAATACACTGCTAGAGATAAGGAAATTAAGTAAAAATTACAGAAAAATAGATTTATCTATTCAGCACGAAAGTGAAAATGGTATCCTCCAACAAAATTATTAAAATAAACTAAAGCACTATTGCAGTTTTTGTCAACAGAAACAGCCTTTTTAGCAAACACTATATCCATTTGTAGTTCTTAAAAAACCTTTAGTGATGCTTTGTGTCACCATGGGTGTCAAAATGGTTTATGCACAAATGAAACCACACCCTCTGTTACTAACATAATGAGCAGCTTCCCCCTACTACTTCCTTCCTCACACAGTCATTACCATCCACATCTTACTCCTCTGATATGTCTTCTGTGTCTGGTGTGTCAGGTGTGTGTGGTGGTGTTATGGCTGTATCACTGTGTGCCACTGGCACATTAGGGGGTATAGGTGATAGTTGTGCATCACTGTGTTCCACTGACACATCAGAGGTCGGAGATGTGTGTGTCGAAGTTCTCACAGCAGTTATCTGGGATAGGCTCAGTGGCAGCAATGGCAAGATGAGGAACTACAAGGCATGGAAGATCCCAGCTACATCTCACTGGTGTTCTGCCATGGTCCATCACTTGTTGTTTTTGCAATTGCCGCCCTAAGTGCGCTGGGGATGCCCAGACGTGGGTCCCAGGCACTCCACACCACTTGGAGTCAAGCTAGCCGGGCTGATGAGAGGTGTTACCTCGAAACCGGTCCGGTCCTCGGATGCTTGATTCCGTTCTGGGAAGGACATGGCTTTTGTAGTTCGGACTGGACTGTTCCCATGGGGCAACAGGGTCAGAGCTGATTTGCATATCGCCATTGTCTAACCCAGGGTGGTGTGGAGTGCAAAAAAACGATGGATTTGGGCCCAGATCTTTTGACTGGGGGAGTGTGTGACATTGATCCACATTCAGTCCATCACTTGTTGTTTTTGCAATTGCCGCCCTAAGTGCGCTGGGGATGCCCAGACGTGGGTCCCAGGCACTCCACACCACTTGGAGTCAAGCTAGCCGGGCTGATGAGAGGTGTTACCTCGAAACCGGTCCGGTCCTCGGATGCTTGATTCCGTTCTGGGAAGGACATGGCTTTTGTAGTTCGGACTGGACTGTTCCCATGGGGCAACAGGGTCAGAGCTGATTTGCATATCGCCATTGTCTAACCCAGGGTGGTGTGGAGTGCAAAAAAACGATGGATTTGGGCCCAGATCTTTTGACTGGGGGAGTGTGTGACATTGATCCACATTCAGTCCATCACTTGTTGTTTTTGCAATTGCCGCCCTAAGTGCGCTGGGGATGCCCAGACGTGGGTCCCAGGCACTCCACACCACTTGGAGTCAAGCTAGCCGGGCTGATGAGAGGTGTTACCTCGAAACCGGTCCGGTCCTCGGATGCTTGATTCCGTTCTGGGAAGGACATGGCTTTTGTAGTTCGGACTGGACTGTTCCCATGGGGCAACAGGGTCAGAGCTGATTTGCATATCGCCATTGTCTAACCCAGGGTGGTGTGGAGTGCAAAAAAACGATGGATTTGGGCCCAGATCTTTTGACTGGGGGAGTGTGTGACATTGATCCACATTCAGTCCATCACTTGTTGTTTTTGTTCTGCCATGGAAGCCATACTTCCAGCCTGCTTTAGCTCCATGGTCTCCATTGTCTTGCGCATCTGTGACAACTCTGTGACATCATCGCTGGTGCCTGTCTGACTAGACTGTTCATGTATCCAAGTAATGGACCCAGCAATGTCAGCCAAGGATTGTCGGAGTGCATGGTGCGGACAGTGGGTGTCCGTTAGGGACTGTAAGTGGTCCCTGATGGGACTCAGACACCCACGTATGGCATCAAGTTTGGCTGCCATGAGATCAAAACCCACCTGCAGCTGATCAGCCATCTCCTCCTGACAACCCAACACATGGCATTGGAATTCCATGTGTTGGTTGTGGGGGTCCTGGGAGACAGTTGTAGTGGTGTGTGCTTCCTGCTGTGTGGTCTGTGCAGGGGGTGGTGTCACCTCGAGGCAGCTGGGCTGCCCTGCTCCTGGGGGTGGGGTGTGGAGGCTGTCCATTAGCCGTTGAAGGGTGTCTGAGCATATGTGCAGGGTGTCCTCTTCATCATCACTGATTGATGAGATGTGTGGTTTGCTCTGCAGGAGGTGTTGATTGTCCCTCTGCAAGGTAAAGGGGAGATGCAGGTTAACAGAGTGTCCCATGTATGCTGACGCTTTGTAGATGTTTGCATACAGACTGCATGACAATGTACATTGTGCCTGTTTTGGTAGAGCTGGCTATTTGATGGGAGACAGTGGACATTTCGACTACATGACGAATGTGTAGTTGTACTCATACATTATCATCTCACAGTGTCATGCAATGCTAGATGTGAGTGGCCAATTACTAGGGACAAGCTGCACCAGTTGTGTCCTCTGTCCTGTGGTGTAAGTGTTGCACTTTGTACCACATTGCCGTCAATGTTGATGTGCTGTGTTTGCTATGTGTGCGTGCTGCATTGTGGGAGAGTTGCCCCTGCAGCTCTGATTTAGTGGCGCTTATCCCTTTGAGGCGGTGTGCCTTTGACTTGTGTGCTTTTCGGGTGCTGGGATGTTTGCGACTTGGGTCATTTGTGCTCTTGGAAAGATTTTGTAGTCTTGTGCATTGTTTGTCTGCAGATGTGTTATTGACGTCATGGGTTGCAGGTGCACATGGATGTGTCTGAGTGTGACCTGCTGCTTTACGAATGTGTTCCACACTGGGCCACCTCAATGTCGACTCGTGCATCATGTCAATTATTTTGACTGAAGCCATGCTATCGGTCATGCAGTGTCACTTGCATTGTCAGTGTGGCTCACGGAGTAGCTGCTTTTCGGAATTCTGCACAGGTGCATGGGTAGGTTGTGGCATTGGTGATATGGAGTGAGCCCATTTGTGCACATTGTGGACATGGGCCTACTTGGTGTTTGTATGTGTGCTGCAGTGTGCCAAGGGTATCAGGGACCTGTTCCACTATCATTGTGCCTGTGCAGTGTGCTACACATGATTGTGCATGTGTGCCATGGTGCCCATCACCTTCCAACCACCCAGTCCCTGGTGGCTACTCACCCTGTTGCTATTGGGTCACGTCATTTTGAGCTGGGTCCAAGCCCCCAACTCCTTGCACCATCTTTACACTGATGACTGTGGCCACCATTTCTTTCAGCTCATCCAGCTCATCCTGTAGCACAGGACTTCCACCTTTTGTCGCCTTTGCTGCCTTACGGTTGGCGGCGAGTTTCTGTGTAGTCTGGCTTTGCACATCATGTCAGCTCCTCTTGACCTCCTCCATTGACCTCCTCGACACTCCGACTGCATTGACGTTGTTCACGATGGACTGCCATATTTCACCTCTGTGACGATGATCCGATCTTCCTGCGGACTAAACCCCATCTTCCTCTTCCTCTTCTCCTTGCCCTTCCCCGTACACGGGTTCCTGGCTGGTCCTGCTTGGGGATTGTGGGGTTCGGGTTGTCTTCTGCACTCGGTCCCGGTGCATCCAGTTAGCTTTGGTTTTGGCGTGTTTTTTTGTTGCTTTTATAGTGAACTTTCCTGCATAATGTGTGGGAATAGCAGGCCTGTCATTGGTTGTTGCTAATTTTTGTCTCACGATTTGGGGCATCGCATCTTTTTTCGCGTTTCTTTTTCAAATTTTTTCGGGGTTGCGTTACTTTTTGGGCAGTCATTTGGCAGGTTATCCTGCTACTATCACATGGTGCCGCCGGGTTGGGAATACAACATTAAAACAGTGTTATTTTGTTGCGATAGGCTGTGATGTGAAGAGTTGTGTTAAGCTAATTTGGTGATGGTTATCACACGTTCTTGATAATATCCCCTGAATTGGGTGGGAGTTGGGGAGGCAGGTTTTTACCACTACCTTTCCCAAGGGTGCTTCGTGGAGAAAAGTAGATGCCCATTTTCTTGGTGGTCAGGTCTTGTGCCCTTCCAATAGGTGTGAAACCAGATGCCACACATACAGAAATGGCACATGTTCACTCCTCCTCCACTTGACTTGATCTGTGGCGGTGCACGCACATGCTCTTGTGCACACACTCTTCAGGAGTTGCACACTTAAAAACCTGCATATTAACCTGAAGTTTTTTGGTCTGTAATAGGATGCAGAATATCATTCAAGAGCACACACTGTGCCACGTGCAGTCATCAACCGCTAGAGACTACAGGGAGGACTGCCCTAGACATTACAGTATGTAGAAGTAGGCAATTTTCTATGGCTTAGCCCAAAACATCCTAGCGAGAACGAAACAAAAATAAAAACAACAACTCAGGAGCACACTATATTCACTTCCATGCCGAATGAAAGGTACCCACATTGTATTCTTGCAACAAAAGCCGGGGGAAGAAATTCAAAAAAGATAAATAGATATAAAAAGAAGCCCCAAGTAATGGTGAATTTGTCAGAATGTTCCAAGTACTACCACTGATTAGTAACACACACTTTCTATTTCTCTCTCTGCCCCTCCTGTATCTAGTCTGATCATGTAAAGTGTCTTTAAAAGGCACAGATGCCTACCATACTCCTCTTTCTATGGAGGCTGTAGCTCCAAATTACAAACATAGAAAACCAGCCTTTTATGCCACAGTAAGTCTATCCAGCTCCTGTCACAATCACAGCTCTCTTCCCTCCTCTCGCCCACCTCCTCCCACATACTTGCCACCAGCACAGACCTGAGCTCCATGCAGTACAGACATTGATTAATTAGAGGTCTTCCATTAGCCAGCAAACAATAAAATATGTTAATGAGTTTAAACTCCAATTCAAAAGCACTGAATTATGCTAATGAATTGAAATTGAGGTTAGCAGCCTCGGCGGGGATGAATCTGTAACCAGGTGAG
Source organism: Lissotriton vulgaris (assembly GCF_964263255.1). Lineage (NCBI taxonomy): Eukaryota > Metazoa > Chordata > Amphibia > Caudata > Salamandridae > Lissotriton > Lissotriton vulgaris. The sequence continues at coordinate 165,262,089 of NC_141689.1, forward strand.
CATTCCCAGGTCTGGGGTTCTGCAGTTCACAATGTCTGCTGAAAATGGCCGCTCTGGACTGTAAGATGCAGCTGAGCATCAAGTGTAAACGGCGGGAGATCATTGCAAATACAAACAAACCTGTTACCACCATGTGTAACACGTTTGCTAGACTTTTTTAAAGAATTTGAGGATAGGTCACATTAACTTCCTGTTTAGAGCTGTTTCCAGAAAGGAGTATTTCTTGGGGTAGTGGGAAACTGGGTGATGATTATCCAACATAACTGATGCAAGGAGGAAAAACTGTAACTAGATGAAAGATTTGTAACTCATTCTTCAGTACCCAAAAGCTATGAACGCTTTAAAATTCCCAGGGATGTGTGTTGGACTTGGCCCTGTCTATAGGATCATCCCCATGCGTTTTGACTTCACCCTCCTGCTTTCTGAACCCATTTTTGTTGGCCTGTAGGACTCTCTGCAGTTTACCTCTGCTAACCAGTGCTAAAGTTCTTGTGCTCTCGCCTCTAAACATGGTAGAATTGGTGTACATCCAACTGGCATATTTCATTTACTTGTAAGTCCCTAATAAAGTTGTACTAAAGGTGCTCTGGTCCTGTAAATTAAATGATACTAGTGGGCCTGCAGCACTGATTGTGCCACCCACCTGAGTAGCCCTTTAAACATGGCTCAGAATTGCCATTGCATCCTGTGTATGCAGTTTTCATCTGCTATTGCGACCTGGCAAAATAAATATTTTGCCAAGCTTAAACGTTCCTTTTTATTAATACATATACGTCACCCATATGGTAGGCCATAAACAGCCCATAGGGCAAGGTGAAATATATTTAAAATATTGGACATGTACTTTTAAGTTTCCGGGTAGTAAAAAAAACCTCTTACATTTGTTTTTCACTAGTGAAAGCCTTACCTCTCCCATAGGATAACATTGGGGTACCTTATTACATTTAATAAGTGGGAGCAGGTAGAACCATTGAGTTTGGAGTTTGGTGTCTATGTAATTGGTATTAAAAACCTTCTTTAATAGTAAAGTCGGATTTTTACTCACAATTCTGAAAATGCCTCTTTTAGAAAGCGGCCATTTTTCTGTCCCAGCCATTTAATTCCTGCTGCCCATATCCTGGGTCACATGATTAGGTGTAGTTGGCAACTGTTTTTTCATTTAGTATTGCGCCCAGATATTGAGACCAAGTCAGTATAGGTGCCAGCAGGTGAGTTAATGTGGGGAAGGAGCTGTCACCTACCACATTTGCACATCAGAAAGGCTCCGCTTAAACACTCTCACAAACAGTTTGTCAACAGTGATTTTTGTGACCCCAGAAAAGTTGGGACCAGGACAGTGAGGAAGTGGATGGCTGGCACCGCAGGGTGGGGGGTTGTGTGTGGAAATCTCTAGAAGTTTCCTCTTCATCAAAGTGGGTGCCAGGTATAAATGCTGGGTTTCAGACCCCGACTCTTCAGTATACTTCTGGACCTGTGGAAGAGACTGCCAGGAAGAAATACTGCTGTGTGAACTGCCACTCTGCTGGACTACTGCCTCGAAGGAATGGTACTCTGCTGTGGGGACCTGCTGTCCTCTTACTTGGGTGAGAAGGACTAGACCTCTAACCTGTACCCAGGACAACCATTGTACCTCTAAGGGCAAGTCTTTTGTAATCAGCACCTAGAATCTGCAACTGTGAGTCAGTCACAACCGCCTCTTGTGCCCTCTGTACAGGGGCGTAACACAGGCCCCCGCAGCCCCCACTGTGTAGGCGGGCCTGCACGCTCCAGGGGGCCCCCTCAGCATAGCCTTTCGTCCAGAGAGTTCCTGATAGAGTTCCATGGATGCTTTGAGGGGACCTGAGGCAAGACTCTGTGACTAGTTTGGCGCTCCCCACTTTCAGAATGTGGCAGTTTGTGCACAGTGCAAAACATGCAAAACTGGGCAAAAGACTAGAGGGCGGGTCCCCAGGCTCGAGCTGCTGCTGCTGTGCGGGGGAGGGCATATGCAGCTCCTGCAGTGCCTGGGAAGGCAGGCCCTGTCCCTCTTCTGCCCCCCTTCCTCCCGCTGCCGCCGCGTGCTGCGCAGGGGTGGCTGTCGCGCAGCGTCTGCTGGGTCCAGGTGTAAAGCCCCTGCAGTACCACTGCGTGTAGGTGTGTGTGCCAGGAGGGACTAGTCTTGATGCGCAATGCGCACACAGCCCGCCCGGACCAGGCTACCATCGGTTGGTCCTGTGCTCGGTGGCCTTGATAATCATTGCACTACGCACTATGCCATGTATGTAGAGAGACCCTGTGCCCTGCTCGGGGGATGCGGCGCAGAACTGCAGAAGAGAAGTTGCTGACTCCCGGGACAGCCAGGGCCCCATTATACAACTAAATTGGACACTGTCCGGCTCTGCGGCCTTCCTCTTGGCGCCAGGTTACATATAAGGGCACCCTTGCGTTTTGTGGGAAACTTCATTGGTGAAATGTTTTTTTTTCTTGTAAAACAAATATGCATGCAGCCAGTCAAATCAACAATTCCATTATTTTTACTAATTTAGAGGAAATGCGCTTGTTGCTATGACAACACCGTCCGGTCTGTGCACCTCACTGGTCAGCCAGGCTGCAAACAGTGAGTTTCATTACTCTAACATGAGTCTCAGAGCCCACCAGCAGCAATCCACGACTCTCAAGCAGCACTGGATGTTTAAAGAATGATTCAGTAACATGCTGATCTTCCTGCTCTAGCGCCTAAATAGAGCCTTTCTCTTGGCTCCAGTCTTCATTCGCCACTGTTTTATCTGGGGTCGGATGCAGCAGGCCTGTGGGCAATAACTGGTGCTTCATAGCGGTATTCCGCGGGCTCGAAGCAGGACTGTGCCCAGATTTGATTTCACAGTTTTCTCTGAGAAAGAGCAATTCTAGGTAGCAAGTGGTCAGGCGTCCTAGGGGCAGCTTCCTGTTCGACTCATTCAGGTCACACAGTGCCTTTTCCTCTCTTACTGGCCTGTGAATGTTCCTCATCACGACGTGTCTGAGCCATGTGTAGCTTCTGGCTCTTCCGTGCTTCTTCAAGGACAGGACCCCGGTGGATCGTCTCACACTTATGAATTTGTAGAACAAAGTATTTATTGCAAGTTCTGGCATATATTTTAGTGGCTTTCCATTCTGAGGCATCTTCTAATCTACACTTTGAGCCAGCCTCTTGTCAAGGAATGGTCATGTGACTCTCTTTATAGGATGGCAGGCGAGTGAGGGCAGGGGAGGCTGTCATCCTCCTAGTTGTCCTTGCACTTTCCTCAACGTATCCGACTGTGACTCTTAGGGCGAGGGATCAGCCTCCATAATGGAGGGCCAGGTTCAGGGGCATAACACAGCCCCCTGGTGTGGGTGCCCCCCGAGCTGCAGGAAGCCCCCTCAGCATACTACTCAGGCCTGAGAGCTCCGGATTAAATCTGAAGCGGGCCCCTCCATGTACCTTGCAGGGGGGCCCCCTCAACTTTCGTTACGCCACTGCTTCTGTACTGTGGGTTTTGTGCACAGGGTGCATCTTGATTTTCGCCATGGCATCTCATGGCCTCCTGCAACCCATGGTCCTTCTCCCAGAGCGCTTCACCTCCTTGAACCTCCTGCACTGTTGTTCCCTCTGCTTGCACTCTTGGAAGAGAATCACGTGTTTCCTCGTTAATAAGCTCAATCCACCATTACCTGTGACTGTAACAATTTATGCTTATTTGTTCCACATGCCTTTGTTATTGGGGCCAACTGTCATGACTTATTGACTCTAACAGCTAGTGCTCTTTAGTTCCACCTGCTGTGTTTATTTGATTCCAACGATCTTTCGCACCTGCCATTAGTAAAGGTCACATCCATTCATTTAACGCATGCTCTCTCCCAGGTTGCTTTGGAACTTTCCCGCCTTCCATGTGAGCCACGGGCCCTTCTGGAACATTCTCTGGCATCGAATATATACCCCCAAATCTGTTTTCTAAATAGGTTTGGGGGTTTTCTTGTGCTGTGTTTTCACTTTATTACTGTTTGAAGTGCTGCCTGAATACTTTACACATTGACTCCAAGTTAGCAGCCTGACTGCTCTGTGGCAAGCTACCAGAGGGCTGAGCTCAGGTTATTTGGGGTTTGCTTGTGACTGTGCCCTAACAAGGATTGTGGTTGCTGCTTGATTAGGGTTTCACCCCCCTCAACCAGTAACCCAATTTCCAACAATGTGGAAACTCTTCGCAGACATTGGTGTTTAGCCTGTGTGAGTACACACACACACACACACACACACACACAAACACACACACACACAAGCACGGATGAATGGATTCACACACGCATACGTACTCCCAAAGAATTTAGATTTAAGGAAAATTTACGGGCATAATTTGTATTTTATGGGAATTAACTGATTCACCTTACTTCGCTATGTACACCACCTACTTGCGACCACTTTCTAACAATGGAACGATTGTGAACAAACTCTAACCTGCTTCCAAGTATGGGCAGCGATCCCATCAGTCACAACGTGCTGATCAATAGCACTCACCATGGCCTATGAAATTATGCCTTTCAGTGCATTGCTGATATTATCTACTAACCCATGTGGAACAGAAACTCCGTATGCCTTTATTCTATTTAAAAAAGTGTGCACCAGCCTTTACAAAAACAAATATCTAGCTTAATCCTCATGCCTAAACTCAATTTCCAAGAACTTGATGCCATATATGGCACCTCTACCTGAAGTAACTAATAGTCTACTAGCATTATAACATTAAAGCAAAACTAGCATTATAACATTAAAGCAAATTCTCCTCCACAATTTAACACTGCAAATATCCCCAATGCCCATGTAAACCTTCTTCCAAAATTTACTTGACATTTCAACATAGTGGATGGGTGGAACATGGCTAGCCTGGCTCGTAACACTTCAACGGCATGTAGAACAATTCTTTACAACTAATTCAACCTAGTCATTCACCTTTGTCCTTTAGAATCTGTCCCTCAACATTGTTTCTCATGTGGCTCATCCCCTGTGCCTCCATGACTTAGAATTACAATGTGTTTACATCCCACTTGTGGAGGCACAAGGTTATCCCCAGGCAGTGCACCCCAGAGTCCCACTAGCAGCTCTTCATTTTCAGTACCACACATTTTTGCTCACCATCTTTTTCACCTTCGCTTCAACTACAGCAGCCCATGCACATTCTACAGATTCCTCTACCTGGCGCTCGCCATTTCACATGACTTGTAAACACCATAAACAATCTGCCATGGGATTATTTAATCACATATTCAACCAACAATGATGCTACTGTAAACGTCTATAATGTGGACTGTTCTTGGGGTTTCTTTGCTACTCCCTTTTATTCAAAAGTTGCACCTGTGATGTACCACCTGTTCACTGGGTTTGCAGAGTTTTCTGCACCCTGCGCTCCGCGGAGCTTGCAGAGGGCAGAAAACTCTGCTTCGCATAATGCAGCTGAGTTTTTTTCCCTGCTCAGGATCGCAAAATGGTAAGTTCATGAGCGTGAGCTGCTACTCGGGTAGAATTTCTACCCGAGCGGCAGGGAGACCAGCGCGAACGGGAGTTCACACTACACTCCACCACATGCAGAACTCAGCTGAGTTTTTTTGTAAGTTCACGGAGAACCCCCTCCAGCATGCCATGGCCTTCCTCTTAAATAGAATAATGCCTCTCAGTATCTTTCAGTGCTTGTGAAGCATATGGAGTAGTCACCCAGTTGCCACCCTGCACAGGATCCAATACATCACCAATTCCTACTCTGACATCCACTGTCAACACAGTTTTAGCCTTGGAGTTAACATTCATCCATGTGGAGTGCTGCAACATTGGATTATTCATTCACCAAAACATTTCTTGCATATAGGTACTAATACAAGGGATCAAAATGCACATATGTTGGCGCATATATGGGGGCATTCAATGAGCCCAAGTAGGTATAGGAATGCTTCCTTGTTGCTTGGTGCCGTAACCTCAAAACACATCACGGCCAAATGTTTTTTTTTACAGTATACCTTTGCTATTATCACTCAAACATGTCTCACACTTTAACTTAATGTGACCATTATCTAGTCCTATAGTTAGTCAAAAAAGCCTCCAAAATCTAAAGACCCTTTATGCTCTTCCACCTTAGATTTCAGATGTTATCAGTGATGTAATATGTGAGGTCAAAACAGAGCATCACAAGTTTCAACTTGCCTTAAAGAGGTGCTATCTTGGGATCTCCCTCTCGTCCCTAGATTGTTCCTACTCCACAGCACAGATGATATCGGTGGGAACCATTATAAACAACACCTACTCTTCCTTGAACTCACAATTGCCAAACGTGATATCGCCCAGCTATGAAAAGGTACTTCCCCAACGACAATAGGGAAATGGCAGAAAGAACTAGATAACTGCATGGGTGCTAAGGTAGTGGTTTTCCCGGCACGGGGTTGCCCTCAAAAACAAGAAAATCTGTTCGAGATGGGCTACATACAGGGGCATAGACTTTCCTCCTCTTCCTTCGCAAACCCCCTGAACAGCAGCTTCCACAAGAGGTTGGGGCCATGATGTACGACATTGGGTTCTCCTTTTCAAGACGTACATCTGTATTCACATATGGTTGCCAATAGGGGTGGGGTCGGAGAGTCTGCATACAGTTTCGTTTTTACTTCTTCATATCTGTATATACAAATTCTACCCAATGATATTGTCCTATTTGGTAATTTGTCAGTATCTTGTCTCATGATGGTATATGTCGGGCTCTTTCCCAAGTGGTACTACAAAAATCCCGATGAAATATGTTTAAAAAAAAAAAAGAGCATCACAGCCGTAGGCATTTTTCTTATTTCAGTTACGTTTAACTTACAAAGTTCCCTGTTTTTTTGCTTTTTCAATGATAGGTCTTTTTCAGTGAATTTCTAACGTTTTCTAAAGTAAATGATACATACATATATTTTGGGGGATGTTTGTTTGTGATGTTTGTTGCATGTTGACATGGCAAACATTTTCGAGACACATGATTCAAGAAATTGATCAATTTGTTGAGGAGGTTTATAGGGAAACAGGAGACGTTATCTTAGCCTATTTAAGGACTGATTGTGCCCCAAATAGGACCTTTCAGAGGAGGCTTCAAAGCCCCTGACATGATGGTTAGTCCCTGTCACTGGTTAATTGCTGTCTCAGGTTCTATAAAGTTGGCTCCTCTACACGGCTTTAAACACACAGTGATATACACAATGACATACACAGTTATATAAAGTGACATACACAATGGTATACACAGTGACATATACAGTGATTCACTCAGTGATACACATAGTGATGTACTCAATGACATACACAGTGACACACACAGTGATATACACCTTGACATACACAGTGACATACACAGTAATACACACACTGACATACATATTGATATACACAGCGAATATCACAGTGATATATACAGTGACTGACCCAGTGATATTCACAGTGACAAACACAGTAACATTTACAGAGATACAGGGTGATATACACTTCCACCCAGCGAGAGTCTTCGCGCTGAGGTTCCGACGGAGAGAGCGGGGCCTCAGATACTGATACTCGAGCGGGATCCAAGAGAGGTGAGGTCTAAACGTGAACAAGTAGTGATTTCATGAATCATCACGCTTGTTTCAAGGGTTTGAAACAGGATATACAAAGTATGTATTTATCCTTTATTTAATGTTGCAGTGACATTATATCTTTAGAGGTCCTGACGAAAGCCATGGGAACGCTGTCCCAAAGGCTGAAACATGTTGACCAAATAGACAGTGATTAAGTCTTAACTTTCTTTTCACTTGCACTTTTGATTTTAACTTGGAAAACTCTGCTGAATATACAACAAGGGAACGGTTGTATTGTATACCTTAGGAGTTTATCCTATTTTATCTCACAGTTTTCACTTCATGCACTGCTTTTTCACAATAACTTTGGAAGTAAAGTTTCCCTTGTCTTGCACTTTTTTCTTGTGAGAATCCACAAGTGGATACAATTATTTTTCTTGTTTCTTCCTAATGTTGAAGGGAGAACTTGATATAGTTGTGTGGTAATACCCAGATGATGACACTGGGCTAGGTGTGGGCGGAAAATCCGTTTCGCTCGCGGATTTTGCGGATTTTCGGTAAATTCGCAATCCGCGAGATTCGCGAATCTCCCGCAAAATCCGCAAATCCGCGAGCAGCGGATTTTGCTCGCACTGTTCGCACTGTTCGCGTGAGTTCGCGCCCCGCGAATAAGTGCAAAATTGCAGAAATACGATCTTAGCAAAACTGAAAGTAACTACTTACCAGGTTCAAAAGTTCAGGCTCATCATTAGTAGCCATTTCCTGTAGTGCTTCCTGAGGGGCCCCTCCAGAGTTCAGTTGCCAGTTGAAACTATTATGTGACCCTGCTCTGAACCTCAGAATAGTTACACATATGCCACAAAGGTCCTGAATTACAGCTAAGGGAGACAAGCAGGAGCCAGGCTGGAAGTTCAAATCCATTAATCAGCCCCTAATGCATTATTGTCAGTTGGGGCAGGGCAGGTGTTGTAACTAATTTTGCAACAATGAAAGCACTTAGCAAGTGCAAAAGATCACTAATCAGGAAGCACTAAGGAAGCAGGTGCCAGCTAAAAAAATATTCTGTGACACATTAATCAGCCCCAAATTAATTCAGGTCACTTGAGGCAGGGAAGGTGTGCTTGCGTTGCCACAATAATGTACACTGACTGGACAACCAGAGGGTGCTGTGATGAAACAGAGGGTGGCATGGGTGGGCCAGAGGGTGGCATGAGTAGTCAGAGAGTGGCAGTGGTGACAGAGAGTGGCAGTGATGAAGAAGAGTGTCCCAAACAGGCTGGACACGTAGAAACAACAAGTTCGCGAAACTTGCGACCCGACAGGTAAGTTCGCAATTTGCGACATTGTAAAAAACCCTCGCGAACTGGCAGAAACCCGCGCAAACACAAAAAAAAAAAATCCGCAAATTCGCGAGAATTCGCGGATTTTGCGGATTGCGAGTTCGCAAATCCGCAAAATTCGCGAACGCGAGATTCGCAAAATTCGCCCATGCTTACACTGGGCACACACTTATGTGCAATGATGGGATACCAAAAATCCTAGAGTACTACGGCTCACCTTTTTCTTGTTATTCTTGATTTTAATCGTCTGCATCATTGTGCCTTTTTTCTTACTAGTCTGACAGGAGATAGATAGTGAGAACAGCAGTATATATCTAGAGACTATACTTCTGATATACATAGATCATTAGACCGCCTCATTTCATTGTTGTTGTGATATACACAATGACATACACAGTGATGCACACAGTTATCCACACAGTGACACACACAGAGATACACAGAGTAATATACACAGTGATATACTCAATTACATACACAGTGATATACACAGTGGCATACACAGTGATATAAACAGTGCTATACACAAAGCGGATGGATTCACTTCCCTTCTTTGCTCCCACAAGAAGAGAATTGATGTATATTCCACTGGTGCTGATGTCCCCCCCCCCCAAACATAACAGCAGAACAGTGCTGGGATATTGAAACTGATGCAGGGTTCCAGATTTCCCATTAAATGCTCTAATGCAGTGGTGAAGTGTTTATTAAACCCAAGGACATCATTCTGTCCTTTGTATCTGTAATTCAATTCAGGAGTTTCTGTTTTTCGCTCCGCGTATGAAAGCCATAGGTTCGGTGTCTGTCCAGACTGCGACAGACTCCACGACGCGCCTCTGTCTCTGCCTGGGTGCTTTGGTGGCAGTCTGCTGAGCAGCATCCATCCATCCGTGCACATTCCCAGATGCTGCCAGTTAAATGTAGCATTCGCAGGGTAGGTTTTCAGTGGTACCAGCTGCTTGGGCTGGCCTCCCTGCTTCCTATCAATGTGTAAACACTCAGCAGAACAAATGCATTCCGTTCCCTGGAGCACCCAGAAACAACATGGCCCAGAAAGGGAAATACATTAAGGGGCATACATGATGTAAAATTATTATTGAGCAACACGGCGAGATGTTCACGTCACGCAGTTCGGCAGCCACATTTCCTAAACTGCGTTATGCAAAGGGGAAAACAAAGAGCAGGGCGAGCCATATGTGCTCAGAGTGGCCAGCTGCTGGGGTTGCGCCCCTTGCTGGCACGCATACAGGCTGCCTTGCGTGACGCACAGCCTCACACAATGGTGCAGAGATGTGTGCGGTCTCTAGCATGGTATTTCTACTTAAAGTATATCCTTCCAGTACAAACTCCTATGCCTAGCCAGCGGCGGCTCCTCCACAAGAGCGGAGGAGCGTCGCCCCACCTGCTGTAGCAGCAGGCAACACACATAAATAAAATGGCATAATTATGTCATTTTATTTTGCTACCAGCTTGCGCTGTGTACAGCGCCATCGACATGCGGGGGGTGGGGATGAATCGTGCTATTGCAGGATTGATGCTGCCCCTTTCGGCAGGGGCGTAACAAATGCCCCCGCAGCCCCCACAGGGCAGTGGGGCCCCCTCAGGACAGTACCATGCCCCGAGAGGTCTGGAGTTAAGTCCGGAAGGGGGCCCCTCCATGCACTCCAAGGCCCCCTCAGGTTTTGTTACACCACTGCATGTCGGGCTGGCCAACTGGCTACCTATGGCCAGCCCAACATGTGTCTTGTAGACCAAGCAATGCTGGGTTATCTTCCTTTCTCCAAACCTGGAACTTCTGATTCTAGCCGCTACATGATTGGTTTGATTTACGTTCCACTGAGCAGGAAGGAAGTCCTTCCATTCCTGCTTGTGGATGCTGAGGAGAAGTGCCATGCTGGGGGGTGGTGCAGCATTTATGGTGAGTTTGGCGCCAAAGTGTGCCACCATATTTTATAACTGCTAGCTGCCACTGGCATCTACGTAGAGGGTGTTGCCATAGTCCAGTTGGCAGGTGATGACGGCCTGTGTCACACTGCGCCTCATGTGTAGGGGTAGCCATTTGAAGAACTTATGTAGCAGGCGTAGAGTGAGAAAGCAGGCGGAGGAGACGGCATTGATCTGTGATTTCATTGTGAGCTTGTTGTAAATTATGAATCCTAGATTTCTGGCGTGGGTGGAGGGAGAGGGTGCGGGTCCTAGGCCTGATGGGCACTAAGAGTTATTTAATGTGTTGCTCCTGTTGCCAAAGATCAGTACTTCTGCCTCGTCTGTGTTCAGCTGCAGGCAGTTGTTCTACATTCAGTCAGCGACGTTTGTCATGCATCTGTGGAAGTTGGTTCTGATGGTAGTAGATTCGTCGGTGAGTGAGAGTATGAGTTGGGTGTTGCCTTCGTAGGAAATTATGTTGAGACCATAGGATCTGACAATGTTGGCCACTGGTGTCATATATGTGTTGAAGAGCCTATGGCTGAGGGATGAGCCCTTTGGGACACTGCTGGTAACATCCTTGGGTTTAGAGGTGAAAGGTGGTAGATGGATCCTCTGGGTTCTTCCAGTTAGGAAGTAGGTTTATCCATCTGAGTGCGTCCCCTTGAATGCCGATGTAGTGGATTCTTTCAATCAGTGTGTGGTGGGTTACAGTGTTGAAGGCTACCAAGAGGTCAACGAGGATGAAAGCTGCTGGTTCTCCTCAGTCAAGGAGGGTTCAGATATCATCGGTGTCTGCGAACACGCCGGTTTTGGTGCTGTGATTACTGTGTAAGCCAGATTGGGTGGCGTCCAGTCTCTGGTTCTGCTCAAGGTGTGTCATGAGTTGATTGTTGATGATCTTTTCCAGTACCTTTGCTGGAAATGGGAGCAGGGAGAATGGCAGAGTTTTTTAATTTGTTGGGGTCGGCTGAGGTTTTTTTGAGCATTGGTCTGACTTCGGAGTGTTTCAAGGCATTGGGAAATGTTGCTGTGTTGAGTAGAGTGGTGAGTTCCTGGCCAATCCTTTGGTTTCTGAGGTTGAAGTTGTGGTGCGGGCATGGATCTGTGGGAGCTCCCGAGTGGATAAACTTCATGGTGGAGGTGGTGTCCTGGGTGGAGAGGATGCTCCAGAGGGTTAGTTTGTGGTTCGTATCGGTTTTACAGTGGTGGCTTATCTGTCAAAAGGTCCGTAGGTGTGGGTTGGAGTTTGAAGTTTCTGTATATGGTTGTGATCTTGTTGTGCAGGAAGTGGGTGAGGTTGTCGCACAGCTCTTGTGAAGGTAGGATGTTGTTTTCACTGGCAGTTGGGTTGGAGAATTACTTAACAAAGTTGAACAGTTCCCTGGTGTTGTTAGTGCTGATTTCAATGTGTGCAGCAAGGGCTGTCTTCTTTGTTGCCCTCAGCAGTCAGGTGCAGAGGTTGAGAGAGGTCTTGAAGGCTGCCCTGTCAGTGGTGTCCTTCCTGATGTGCCATCTCCTCTCCAACTGTTTTCTGTTAAATTTTGCTGTTCTCAGTTCTTGGGTGCACCAACTGGCCCTTTTGGAGGATTTTTTCTGGATGTTGCTCTTGATGGGGAAGATGCTGTTTGCACAATTGGTGATCCAGGCCAATTCCTCACATTCCATAAACAAAAAGACCCCATAACTGTTTTAACATTACAGTATATTGCCAATGTTATCAAAACACAGGTCACTGACATAATATCGGAAACAAATATATTGTGTTTACATAACATTATGTCAAAAATACTGAGGACAAAAATATCAAAAATGAATAGTTAAGTATAGATTTACTATTCTTACATACTCATCTACATACCTTGCAGGTTAAACAGACATAATATTGAATCCAAAATATAGACTGGACATAATATCGAGGAAAAAATATAGACTAGACAAAATATCGACCAGACATAATATAGACTACAAAAATATCGAGTTATATCGATATTAATAGCCAAAATATCGAATCAAAAATATAGACTAGACATAATATCGACTAGATACAATATAGACAAAAGAAAATGGAAAATAAGGTAAGTTTTTACTAATTTTTAATAATTGTGTAATATAAATCTGTAGCGGGTAGTGGGTTTATAGGGGAATAGGGTGGGAAGTAATTTAAATATAATTAATTAATTATGTAATTATTAATTATAATTGTAAAATAATTAATAATTGGTAATTAAATAAAAAATAATTGGTAATTAATAATAATTGATAAATAATTAATTTATAGTAAATTAGTTTCAGTAGCGGGTAGTGGGTTTATAGGGGAATAGGGTGGGAAGTAATTTAAATATAATTAATTAATTATGTAAATTAATATTAATTGTAAAATAATTAATAATAGGTAATTAAATAAAAAATAATTGGTAATTAATAATAATTGATTAATTGATAAATAATTAATTTATAGTAAATTAGTTTCAGTAGCGGGTTGTGGGTTTATAGGGGAATAGGGTGGGAAGTAAATCAATAATGAATTAATTAAGTAAATTAATTAAATTGTTTAATTAATTAATAATTGTCCATGAAATTAAAATTAATTGGTAAATACAAGTTATTGGTATAGGAAATTAAATTTACTTGGTACTGATATTTCTATAAATAATAATTAATTATGAAGTTTTGCCTTGTTTTACTGTTGCACTCACTGGAGTGGGAATAGTAATTTTTACCCCTACGCTATCCAACGCTTTCCCTACTGTAGCACCCACTGTAGTGGGAATAGTAATTTTAACCCCTACGCTATCCAAAGCTTTCCCTACAGTTGCACCCACTGCAGTGGGAATAGTATTTTAATTCCTACGCTATCCAACGCTTTCCCTACCTTTGCACCCACTTGAGTCAGAATAGTAATTTTAACCCCTACGCTATCCAACGCTTTCCCTACTGTAGCACCCACTGGAGTGGGAATAGTAATTTTAACCCTTACGCTATCCAACGCTTTCGCTACTGTTGCACCCACTGGAGTGGGAATAGTAATTTTTACCCCTACGCTATCCAGCGCTTTCCCTACTGTTGCACCCACTGGAGTGGGAATAGTAATTGTAACCCCTACGCTATCCAGCGCTTTCCCTACTGTTGCACCCACTGGAGTGGGAATAGTAATTTTGACCCCTACGCTATCCAACGCTTTCCCTACTGTTGCACCCACTGGAGTGGGAATAGTAATTTTTACCCCTACGCTATCCAGCGCTTTCCCTACTGTTGCACCCACTGGAGTGGGAATAGTAAATTTTACCCCTACGCTATCCAACGCTTTAGCTATTGTAGAATTCACTACAGTTGTTACAATAATTTTTAACCATTTTGCTATGCTATGGTAAAATTATTATATATGTTTATTTAATAATTTTTTTATATAAATATATATATATTATTTTTTTTATATTTTTTTAATTTACAATAAATATTTATTAATATACCATTAATTTAATAATGTTAAGTAAGTTTATAATATATATATTTATTATTACATTAGTTTTAACTTAATTTAAAGACAGTTAAAAAAAACGATATTTTTACAGTCTATATTTTACTAACTCAATATTTTAGAGTCGATATTTTAGTACTTACCTGTTTAAAGATAGCCAGTCGATATTTTGCCCATCGATATTTTATCAACGATATTATGGTAACTCGATATTTTTGAGGTCGATATAATTTCAGTGATCCACCTTGAAGATATATATTGTCTAAGTACATATATGTGGAGTTATATATAGTAAAACTTTGCTTGCCTATCGAAACTAACCTTCACAATTTTTCTGTCCTCGAAATTCTTGACACAATATTTTGGTCTACGATATTTCTGTTTCCAATTTTCTGTCTAAAAACCCAAATGGCAATGAACTATGAGGGCTTTGGAAGCCTGAGGGGAATTGTGGAGTTGAATAAGTAATGGTCCTTTTCAAAGAAAGACTTCAGTAAATTGAACGGCCATATAGCATCTTTACCTGTCTGACCTTTTATTCACACACATTGAGAAACAGGTTTGCAGAAAAATAGAAGTGGATTTCACAACATGTGCGGTTTTCATGTGCAGTGGTCATGAGCAGAAATAACCACTTACATTCACCATTCACTCAAAACTTTAAATGTTCAGGAACTCTGGAAGGTAAACAAAGATGGAAAGCTGATTCCAAGGATAATGTACTTAATTTAGATTAGGTAAATTCCTTCATGGAACACGCAAGTATTATCTCTATATTATTCATAATATATACTAGCATAGTATTCTACCTTTTTTTGAAATATAGACTAATGGATTATTTGAATTTGCAATAATGATAGCTAATACTTTCTGAATAAATCAATTGGAGCTTATTAGAATTATTAATAAATCCCTTTAACTCATACCAGTTTTCTTTATTGACTATTACAAATGTCAAAATATTTGTTGACAATGAAGGATTGATGTAAATGATTGCTCCATTTAAACTCTCTTTGTTGACGAACAAAGGTCCATATGACCTGTGGTGGGGGTTATTTAATAATTACACCCGAAGATGAACATACAAAGATCACTGCAGCATCATGGTGATCCAGGGGTAGCCTAGGAGTGGACAGACTGTTCTCCTACTTGCAGTGCCTATGAAAAGTACCAAATATAAGTCTAGATCACATGCATCTAATGTCATTTTCTTTCTACATTTTTCATCCTCAGATTGCATGCTATTTCAATAGACTCCTCTGCATTGCTAAAACTGTGCATAAAAAATGAGCTTGACTTTAAACATCTGATAGTCGCCTTTTTTATGATACACTCTACTTTGCATCCTCTACTTGCCTCCTCTTTCTGAGCATAGCCTTTTGTAAGTCACATGCATGTTTGCAATAATCTATATTATTGTAGTTCTAAAAATTACCCACACCCCATTTCAAAGATCACTACATCTCCTTCTTTGAAAGTCATTGCCTTTAACCTAACGATACAGAACCTCCTCTAGCTCCTCTATGAATCCGACCGTCTGCAGGATCTCATCTTCCCTCCCTAGCTCCCACTAATGATCACAGCTAGGACCTATTAATTCATAGCTTGAATTAATAGGTTTTAGGTGGATCTGCAACTGAAGTAAATGCATAGAATAGTTGCTTTGTAACACAAGATTAATCCACCTAATTTACAATAACCAACAATCGCCAATAACTACTGGATTACCCACTAGCAAAATGCTATCTGATGTAAAGCATGTCAACGCCTCGTCAGGAGTAGCAAGCACTATTTAAATGCAGTTACACAAAAAGGCAATACAATATAGCCACTATGATAGCACAAATGTGGAGAATGGTGTTCTGCTTTTGATACTTGTGATGGAACAGTTTAAGTTGAATTAAACAATGGGAATGTCTGAATCAACATGAACCATCCGTAATTACTGTTTTATTCCATTTTATTTGTATTTTAGTCAGCCGGAGCCTTACAAAGCAAGCTTGCAGAAATCTGACGTGGTCCCAAGACGAAGGGGGTAAACCAAAATGAATCGTCAGGCCAGGTACACTCTGGAACCCTAGATATGTTTCAGCCTTCCTGTTCTAGCTTGGACTTTCTAATTGCATGGTGAGCAAAAAAGGTTAAACAATTGAAGGCTGCTGGAGTAATTAGAGGTGGTTAAGACCAATCTAAGCATTACTATCACTAGTTGTTGTATTTCGAAATGAGATAGAATTATTAGCATGAGTATTCCTGGATAAAGGCATCTATGCCATAGGGATTGTAAATGCACCTGAATAACATATTATTTTCCAGAGAGGATACGGTCCAGAGGTTTATGATGTACTGATTCTTTTGGGTGGGGTGTTTTTCTCTTGGTGGCCTTTAAAAGAGTAGGGACCCTCGCATTTTGGGTGCTGCTCACCCACTCCACTGGCCACAGTGAGAATACACCCTCATATAGTGAGCAGTCCTGGCCTATGTAAGGGTCAGAGATGACCTCTAACATGCTGCTCTATTGAAAATCAAATTACCAGGAGTATTCTGAATAATTTTGGCAGAACTATAAAATATTAGTGTAAGCACCCAGACATATTTAGGAAGCAGGTGAACGAAGTGGGGTTGGTGCTGGTGGAGCTGGCATACGTGGGAGGTTGGCAGGTGGTGTTGCCCTTTTAGGATGAAATGCCTCTGCGAAAACTCCTACATGCATTGGCCGAAAGTGATATTGGAATTTTTCGCTTAGTGCCTCTATCATCTTCATGGCCAAAGCAATTTGCCTTGCACTCTCTACCTGAAAAGTCAAAGATGTTCTTGGTGCGTCTTTGCCACATCTTAGTAACATTTTGTAATGTTATCCAAGGCATGAGTCTGCCTGTCAATTATCAGAGTGAGTCCATTAAAGGAGGCAGCTATCTCATAGAGAGTAGCTCCTGTTGCATGAATATCCTTGTAGTGACATTAGAATGTTGATGGAAAAAAGTACAATACCAACCACCGCATGCGTAACAATCTGACATGGCCATCAGGTTGACCAGCTTGGCGAGGGGTGCCATCTGGGTGATTGCAGGTGGAAATTGATGAATGGGGAATGCCTGCTCCTCATCATGGACAATCAGTCCCTCAGATGATTAAGAGCAGAATAGAGATGCAGAGAGGAGTGTGTAGGGCATTGTTCATGGGTACCAGGTAATTGAGGGCTGCGTAGACAGAACAAGCATTCGTAGCTGCTTAGCCAATGGCTGGGGACTGGCAATCCTCATAAGTGGTTTAGAAGGAACACTGCTACCTATATTAGGAATGCCTTCTTGATGATGTTCTGTGTGGGGTCAACAATGTTAATGTTAATGTTAATGTTAAGGGGTGTTTTATATAGCGCTCGGCTACTCCGAAGAGTGTCCCGGCGCTTTATGACCTACAACAGAAACAAAAGGGCAGGCAAAAGAGAAACAAGGAAACAGAGGCCTACTGAGTGAATAGCCAGGACTTCAAGCCCTTTCTGAAAGCCAACAGATCGGAATTCCTGCGAAGATCAAGTGGCAGGGTATTCCAGAGCTGAGGCGCCAGGCGCTTGAAAGACCGGCCCCCGGTCCATGCTCTTCTTATAGCTGGGACCACAGCAAGAGACTGCGACACTGACCTCAAAGATCTAACAGGGTGGTAGAGAGCCAACCGTTTTTGAATATTTGGCCCCAGAGGCATGAAAGGCCTTATGGGCCAGAGTAAGTGCCTTAAAAACTATCCGTTTACGGATAGGCAACCAATGTAGGGACTGCAAGAGGTCGGAATCTTTCGTTCTGCTATGTAGGCCAAAGATTGCCTGCGCTGCCGAATTCTGGACCACCGGCAACCGTTGCAAAAGGTACTCCGGCAGGCCCAGATACAGGACGTTGGCATAGTCAAGCCGCGACCCAATGAGGGCCTGCACCGTGATCTTCCTATGCGCCAGCGGGAGCAGAGGAAGAAACTTGCGGAGCATTTTCAGAAGGCCAAAACATATTCCTGCTAAGCCAAGAATCTAGGGCTTCAATGTCAGACCGTTATCGACTTTCACACCAAGGTTCTTAGCTATCGTGGATGCAGCCGATGAAGGGAACATATTAACAGGCCACCAGTCCTGCCAACTCAGATCAGACCGACAACCGAAGAAGAGCACCTCAGACTTATCTGAGTTGCACTTGAGGCTGTTTTGCTGGAACCATTTAAAAACAGAGCCAAGGCACCCTCGGATGCTCTCTCCGTCAAACTCCAACTCCTTCCCACAAGTGAAAGGGAGCTGGGTGTCGTCGGCATATGAAACGATCTGGGCCCCATACGACTCCGCCAGTGTCGCCAGAGGAGTCATAAAGATGTTAAAAAGAGTAGGGCTCAAAACAGAGCCCTGAGGAACTCCGACTTCCAATGGCGGTACCACAGCGGAGAAAGGGGGGGCCCAGACCGTTTTACAACGCCCCGCCAAAAAAGATCTAAACCAGCAGAACACCGTCCCCCTCAGACCAACAAAGTCCTCCTCCTCTTCATCCATGACCACCTCCACCTCCTCTTCCAGCTCCTTAACCTATTCCACTTCTTGCCAATCAGTACTGGCTTCTGACGTTGTTTGGAGGAGGACTGGCTTCTCTCCTCAGATGGCCGCTGTCCTCTGCTTGTAGATGGCTCGGCGTCATCACCCAACGCGATGTCCCAGTACCTGAAAGAAGAGGATTTCAACAGCTGAGGTACATCAAATCCAGTTTTGTCTACATTGCAACACAGTACTTTAATAAGAATTATTCTGCAAATAAAAAATAAAGTTATGAACATGTGTGCAAAAAAACGTTATAAAATTAGGTGACGATCCAGGGATAGAACTATTATATCTCAACAATGTGAACTCACCCGCTCCAACCACAGATCTTTAAGAGTTTGATATCCCCTGTGAGTTCAGCTGCTGAGCCTGTGTTGTAGTTTGTGCTGTCAAAGTATGTCCAGAAGCCACAGAGTTTTAAAATATGTACAAATGAACATTATCCCTCCATAAAATACACAAGGAGCAGAAATGATGACAGATTAGATATAAGCACATAAAAGAAAAACAACCAACACCAATCAAAAGACTTTAAACATTTAAAATACTTTCAACATATATCTAAGTGGCTTATTGAAAAGAATAATGATGGGATAACAAAAGAAAGAACTAGGGTTCCCAGACTTACCTGACTGATGGATGGTAGAGGGCATCATACCTGCATCAAGGATGTTCACTGATATCAGCAGTATTGATGTAGTGAAGGTGGATGCCAGGGGCTGTTATATCACAGAATCTGACAAGACATAGAGACATACATAGGGAAGTAAGACATTCAAAATCATACAGGAATGTGCTATATAAAAGATTTAAATGCTCTTTTGAAACGCAAAAGTGTTCCTGTCCTGGAAGTTAAGGTAAAGATTAATAGATATCTAATAGTTCTTCGCTTTAATTTGCAAATCTAGATGTTATTTGATAGGCCAATATATAATATCAAACACAAATTCATAACATATTGGATATTGGATTAATAAGGATGTGTGAAAAATGGCAAAAAGAGAAATCATGTAAGTTACCAGTCTCTACCGTCCACTGCTGTAAGGTGACGATGTGTGTGTTGGTGTACTCCTATGAGCAGTCACCTGCTGGTGGATGTAATAACAACACATGTGACTATATTATGGAGTAAGGTCATAAATGTCAAGGTTACATTTGACCACAGTTAAAATACATTAATATATAACTAACATACTGTTAGGATTTATCTAAACAAGTTATAAAAATAGGCTACAGTGTGTAAGCAAGGCCTGTCGTGTGTGTTTCCCTGCTGCTATTGCAATGACGCAAAAAACACAAAGAGTCCCTGGATGGTGGGGGTATATATAAAATAGCCAGATATTTCATTGATATCTCTATCTATTTCTTGCACTTATAAACAGCACTATTCTGAGAATCAGGAAGGAATAGAAATCACAGTGGTAGAAGGGAATGAAACAAACTTGAAGACCTCTACCCTCACAAGACAAGTTGGATCCTCCCCAACAGTACACAACTAAAGGTAACATGGATAATAATTAATTTTCTGACCTTAACTCATTAGACTCTGGTTCTATAATTGTGTCTTAACAAAAGGAACATTGTATTTCTGTCCTTTGCAGTTACATGTTGTACAAGCTGAAATGATATACGGTGGTCACCCCTGATACAGCACAGATAATATAAATGAATACCCATATCCAGGTAATGAACCCCTACTTTTACCATGGAGTAAGAAGTACAGTAAACATAATAGAATCTGGGTTTATCTGATTTATGAAATTTACCCTCTAGGTGGAACAATTTTATTTATACAACATCGAATGAAGATAAGTCCATGAGAGTCAGATTAATGATTGAAAAAAACTGTACCTTCATGAGACCTCATATGCCCTAAATCCCTCAATCTCTGAGGTAGGTTTATAAGTGTTGACTGATAAAATAGAATATTACATGAGACAACAATGATAACTATAAGATAATATAGAGTTAATCTTGTTGCGACAAAAGGGTATATGTGATGCAAGCAAACAATGAATAGATAGAAGAATAAAACCCTGACTTAGACAACATCTCTGGTTACCAGGGTCGAATGTGGCTGTTTGTATCAAACACTCAATTATGGTATAAATAACAGAGACCCTAGAGATGATGTAACTTTACCTGGTGCTTATATCGGTAATAAATGTATAGACAATAATGACTGTCTCCCTCTGCATACAAATGGGAAATGTGAATGTAGGGATCATGAATGTTTTTAATTTTTGTAAAAAAGTCTGTATTTGCGATAATGTCATATCAATGCTAACGTCAGTATACAATAGGCCCCTGTTGATTATGTTTTTGTAATCTTGCCTTTTAGAGATTTTTTTAACTAAAAACCCCGTCCTGAAGAAGGTGTTATTATCGACACAAGACACCGAAACGCCGCGTCGACTCTTTGGTTTTTTTAAATATTGTATAATTGAATGTATAATTGTTTTATGTATGCAAACTTAAACTGCATTGTTTTTAATAAACTGTTTTGTACACTGCTAAAGATTAGTCTCCTAACTAATGTGGTTACTTGTAGACAGGGTTCCTATACTGACTGTTAGCCTATATTTGAATATTATGTGTATTTGAAGCTGAAGACTATCTTGTCCTTGACATCGTAGCTACCCTTTGAGCCTTTTGGTTGGGTTAGTCTACGCTGTAGGGTATATACCCCCACCATCCAGGGACTCTTTGTGTTTTTTGCATATTTGTTTACCGGGTCCCTTACTGGTCTTTGGGTACCTCCCTCATTGTGTTGTGAGAATTAATACAGCTTTTCAGCTGGGGAGCTTTTGTTCTGGCATAGAAAAATGGAAGGTATTAAAACGTATGGATTCTCAGAGGACCAATTTAATAATTGATACATGGTGCCTCTAAGAAAACTCCAACTGTAATCATTAATAACAGTAAAGATGAAAAATGGAGAGAATTATGGAACCTTAAAAAGAAAATCATAAGGACAGAACTACATGCTGACTTTCTGATTGAATACTGCAAAAAAGGTATTATCCCCAAGGGGTTGCAGATAACAAATGAACCTGGAGTCTTTGTTAAGGTCAAAAAATTCATTGAGAACTGGACGTTAATAGCAAACAGGTGTAGCAGAGACTGGATGCTACTCATAATTGAGACAGCACAAGATGTCCTTGTCATAGAAAGAGCTGAAATAGAAGAACTAGAAGCCAAACTGAAGGACTGTGATGCGCTAGAAGACGCTAAGCGTAAATTGGAAGACATCCAAGCAAACATAGCTGGGTATCTTGAATTTATGACTAACAAAAAATCCAATAAATTCAGAAAGGACGTAGCACAATATGATATAGAAAAGGTCTATCCTTATCTGCAGAAGGATTTCTATGAGAAACCTCAGGAAGACTACAATAATAAGAGACAGTGGACACATCCTAATAGAAACTTCCAAAATAGAAAGGTGCGTTTCTTTGATACCTCGTACACGAGTTCTGAATCAGAAAATGAAGCACAACAAGAAAATAGCAATAAAGAGGCAGACCCAGCTACTAATAACACAAGACAGAGTCTTCCTTTTTTAGAAGAACGTCAAAAGAATTTTGGAGCTCAGAGAGACAGAGGAAGGGGGAGGGGAACATATATCCCCCAGAAACAATACCAACCACGTCACTACAACACGAGAAGCAAGAAGAACTGGGATTAAATAGGAAAGCACCCATTATCAATTTGTCGTCCCGATCAATTTCGGATGATGACAAAAGTGTCTTAGAGAAGGGCCTGGGGTTTGCCATCGCAAATCCTATAGATAAATATAGCCTAGAACGCGACCTACAAAGTTTTTTTAGAAAGGTCCGTTTGAATGCATTTTTTGAAGGTAAAACTAGGACCACAAATGAGAATAAATCAGGCTTAAAACCTAGGTCAAAATGGACTCCCCAAATTAGTATGGTAAAAAAAGATGTGGAAGTATTTGAACACGTTGTGGAGAAAAGTATTTCTGAACTCCTAGATAAAAAACAATGGGTAGAACACAACTTCTCAAAGAAAGAAAGACATGCACTTAAATCACTGGAAGAGGATGTGTCAATCACCATAAAACCAGCAGACAAGGGGGGGAGCATTGTCATTATGGACACCCAGGACTATAATGCTCGTATGTACTCTATGCTTAATAATAAGGAACATTACTGCCCATCCACAAAAGAGGAACTCAAACTACTGGCAGATAAGATTACTAGCTTATTACAATGGGAGAAGGAAGATGGGGTTATCTGCCAAGAGGAATACCTCTTCCTACATAACGAACACCCCACCATACCTGCGCTATATGGCCTGCCAAAAGTGCATAAGAATATATTAGATCCTCCGATGAGACCTATTGTGTCAAGCATCAACTCCATAAAGGAACCCCTAAGTAAATATATTAATATCTTCTTGCAACCTCTCGTTAAAAGCCAAAGGGCATACATAAAAGACACCACATCAATGATCGGTAAGATTGAAGGTCTTCCTTTTAACTCAGACACCCAGCTTATGGTCTCCCTAGACATAGAGGCCTTATATACTAATATTTCACAGGACGACACTATAGACATGGTGGCCGATATGTTACAAATTGATGACCATGACTTAAATTCACACTCAACTTTCATAGTGGAGTGTGCAACATTGATACTCAAAAATAATATTTTTTTGTATGAAAAAAGCCTGTTCAAGCAAACCAAAGGGACGAGCATGGGGGCCACGTGTGCGCCGAGCCTAGCATGTCTCTACGTATCAAGATTTGAAGACAAGCACATCTTCAACTCTGTAGCACCATTTTTTGAAAACATGTCACAATGGACACGTTACATTGATGACATCTTTTTTATTTGGACTGGCTTAGAAGCAACTCTACTTGAGTTTATAGACTGGCTCAACCTAGGAGACACTAACCTAAAATTCACGCATAGCATTAGCAACCAGGAATGTGCCTTTCTGGATATAACAATCAAACACAGTGAGGGCAAACTTCTGGTGGAACTGTATACGAAACCAACAGACAGGAACACAATGTTACATTTCAATAGTCACCACCCGGCCTGCCAAAAAAATAACATACCATATGGACAGTTTCTAAGATTGAGAAGAAACTGTACCAAGAACACAGACTATGATAAACACGCTCGAATCCTCACTGAAAAATTCCTAGAAAGAGGGTACCCTAAGAAACTAATACGCCACTCTTACAAAAGGGCTAAATACTACAATAGGGATGACTTTTTTAATAAAGGTGAGAAGATTCAAACAGACAGACCACTGATTTTTGTAACAAACCATAGCAGTATTAACAACAAAATAAAGAACATAATAAATAGAAACTGGAATCTGGTGTCCAACCAAAATGGTAATATCCTTCTGAAACCCATGTTCTCCTACAGGAGGAATAAAACAATCAGAAATAGTCTTGTAAAAACGTATAGGGACATCAACCATGAACGACAAACGACCATAGACAAGAACCCTCTACCCAAAGGTACTTTCCCATGCAGTGGATGCGGCAATTGTAATGATATTATTAAAGGCACAGAAATAAAAATAAATGGTACAAGCCACAGATTTGCAGATTTTTACAATTGTAGGTCAAAAAATCTCATTTACCTTATTCAGTGTCCCTGTAATTTCTCCTATATAGGGGAAACATCCAGGGAAATAAGAATCAGATTAAATGAACTTAGGTCAGCCATAAGAACCAAAAAAAGCACCGCACCCTTGGTAGACCATTGGTTACTGGCCAAACACACCAACAAAGATCTTAAGTGGTGCGTCCTTGAATCCATAAAAATGAACACAAGAGGAGGAGATGTGATTACCAAGCGCAAAAAACGTGAACAATTTTATATGTCTAAATTTAATACCGTACGACAGGGACTTAATATTAAAGAAGACTGGGAGAGGGTCCTATAGACACCCCCACAATAAAAATCCACTATAGCCCAGAACAGGGGAGCTTGTATGGACGCACCAGACCGTGATATCTGGCAGATACGAGACGCCGCAATGTGATCTCCTTTATTAAACAACTAACTGAGCTTTTTTTGTGAATCCTACAAAATGTGCACCTGAAACACAAGCATCAATTGCTTCTAAATCAACCATAGACCCATAGCCCCTTGGATAATAGGGACAACAGGGGACGTATATTGAAGCCCAGGATGACAGCCCTTGTTTTAATAATGGCCGACGTATTGCTCGGAATACACCCGACTAATTAATTTTACGGGCGCTTCTGTGATTATTATAGATACTCATAGTAACACATTTTGTCTGTCTAACATCTGCACAAAGTAACACCTGCGATGTTACAAAACTTAAACTGGCAGCCGAAATAGATCTCGAATCAATATAGATAATTAGAGTTCACACACTCCAAGATGGCCGACGCATTCCCGCTAAAAAACGCGATTACGAAATCCCAATAACACGCTCGCAAATACCACAGACTGAGTGCTAATATTCGTATATATTAAAAATAATCACCATACAAGGTGAATCCAATAATAGGTAAAATCCGGTATATCTACTAAACAACCAACTGAGCCTTTTTTTTTTTTTTTGTTGTGAATCCTATAAAAGGTGCACCTGAAACACAAGCATCAATTGCTTCTAAATTAACCATAGACTTATAGCCCCTTGGATAATAGGGACAACAGGGGACGTATATTGAAGTCCAGGATGACAGCCCCTTTTAATAATGGCCGACGTATTGCTCGGAAGACACCCGACTAATTAATTTTACAGGCGCTTCTGTGATTATTATAGATACTCATAGTAACACATTTAGTGTGTCTAACATCTGCATAAAGTAACACCTGGGATGTTATAAAACTTAAACTTGCAGCCGAAATAGATCTCGAACCAATATAGATAATTAGAGTTTAAACACTCCAAGATGGCCGACGCATTCCTGCTACAAAACGCGATTACGCAATCCCAATATCACGCTCGCAAATACCATAGACTGAGTGCTAATATTCGTATATTAAAAATAATCACCACACAAGGTGAATCAGATACTAGGCAAAATCCGGTATATTACATTATTTTACATCGCGTGTTTCTTACACTATATACATTGCGCGCCAATTTCTTTATAATAAATAAAAATACAGCAAATGGGCGATTAGAAAATAAAGGAACTCCAGTAACATTTCCTAACATCAGAAGAATAAGGGAGTATCTTATATCGATGTTAGACACTGTTTAGACCCATACAAATGGCCGACGCTCTGTACAGAGACAGACCATAAAAAACATAGCACACACGCTTAACGAGGGAAAACATTGCGCCCAATCTCCCAATAAAAGGGAGCTTGGAGCGAGTAACAAGCATTCCATGGGGAAGCTGTATGAGGACCAGGTGACAGGGAGGCCGATACGCAGGAATAAGGTAAGAACGATGGGACAACCGCTACCCGCAAACTATTGATAGAATATCCTTGAACTATACATCTTACATGTAAGCCCTGGTTTATGACAATACTTTAGCGCCCCATTATATACTTGCAGAGGCAGCAAGGGGACTCTGGAAATAGCGTAGCAGTAAATTAATAGAGCCCAAACAAAAAGTTGTGCGCATATTTTATTAAAAGTACTTATACCCTGCTTAGAAACTAGTAAGAATATATCGTGCCATGATACGCCCCTATCTAAAAATGACGGCACGGCTTGCGACCACCGAATGATGGAATATCGTGAACATAAATGTGTACCAAGTCAAACAACTTGAATCCTGGCAAAAGCTCCTGCCGCCAGGATAAGTAGGGGTATTATAGAATATATCCTAATTTAAATAGAAGCATGTTAAAACAATAAAAAGTGTTAAATTTTTATGTTCCAAATTAACTAATAAGTCTTTAAAGCCCATTAAGCGATAACCGATTCAATTAGGGTAGCCACATCACTACTCAAATGAGTTATAAAATCTGAAGACATAACTAAAGGTTAAGAAAATAGCCAGATATTTCATTGATATCTCTATCTATTTCTTGCATTTATAAACAGCACTATTCTGAGAATCAGGAAGGAATAGAAATCACAGTGGTAGAAGGGAATGAAACAAACTTGAAGACCTCTACCCTCACAAGACAAGTTGGATCCTCCCCAACAGTACACAACTAAAGGTAACATGGATAATAATTAATTTTCTGACCTTAACTCATTAGACTCTGGTTCTATAATTGTGTCTTAACAAAAGGAACATTGTATTTCTGTCCTTTGCAGTTACATGTTGTACAAGCTGAAATGATATACGGTGGTCACCCCTGATACAGCACAGATAATATAAATGAATACCCATATCCAGGTAATGAACCCCTACTTTTACCATGGAGTAAGAAGTACAGTAAACATAATAGAATCTGGGTTTATCTGATTTATGAAATTTACCCTCTAGGTGGAACAATTTTATTTATACAACATCGAATGAAGATAAGTCCATGAGAGTCAGATTAATGATTGAAAAAAACTGTACCTTCATGAGACCTCATATGCCCTAAATCCCTCAATCTCTGAGGTAGGTTTATAAGTGTTGACTGATAAAATAGAATATTACATGAGACAACAATGATAACTATAAGATAATATAGAGTTAATCTTGTTGCGACAAAAGGGTATATGTGATGCAAGCAAACAATGAATAGATAGAAGAATAAAACCCTGACTTAGACAACATCTCTGGTTACCAGGGTCGAATGTGGCTGTTTGTATCAAACACTCAATTATGGTATAAATAACAGAGACCCTAGAGATGATGTAACTTTACCTGGTGCTTATATCGGTAATAAATGTATAGACAATAATGACTGTCTCCCTCTGCATACAAATGGGAAATGTGAATGTAGGGATCATGAATGTTTTTAATTTTTGTAAAAAAGTCTGTATTTGCGATAATGTCATATCAATGCTAACGTCAGTATACAATAGGCCCCTGTTGATTATGTTTTTGTAATCTTGCCTTTTAGAGATTTTTTTAACTAAAAACCCTGTCCTGAAGAAGGTGTTATCATCGACACAAGACACCGAAACGCCGCGTCGACTCTTTGGTTTTTTTAAATATTGTATAATTGAATGTATAATTGTTTTATGTATGCAAACTTAAACTGTATTGTTTTTAATAAACTGTTTTGTACACTGGTAAAGATTATAGTCTCCTAACTAATGTGGTTACTTGTAGACAGGGTTCCTATACTGACTGTTAGCCTATATTTGAATATTATGTGTATTTGAAGCTGAAGACTATCTTGTCCTTGACATCGTAGCTACCCATTGAGCCTTTTGGTTGGGTTAG
Source organism: Lissotriton vulgaris (assembly GCF_964263255.1). Lineage (NCBI taxonomy): Eukaryota > Metazoa > Chordata > Amphibia > Caudata > Salamandridae > Lissotriton > Lissotriton vulgaris. The sequence goes on from NC_141689.1 coordinate 165,290,273, forward strand.
TCTACGCTGTAGGGTATATACCCCCACCATCCAGGGACTCTTTGTGTTTTTTGCATATTTGTTTACCCGGTCCCTTACTGGTCTTTGGGTACCTCCCTCATTGTGTTGTGGCTATTGCAATGACTCCTTTTCCAGCTGAAGCTACCGCTTCACTTGGTAAAAGTTATTGTATGAAAGGATTATATCATTTTTTTTTATAAAACATGCTATTGATAGTGGTTCTGTTAGAGGATGATTTAGAATAGTACATAAGTGCCAAGCAAATCAGGTATGAGTAACAGGCAGATACTAGTGAGTGTTAGCAGGTTTGCTTTGAGAGAGAGAAAGAGAGAAAGAGAGAGAGAGAGAGAGAGAGAGAGCGAGCGAGAGAGAGATTTTTACCTGGCACCACATTAGTAAGTTTGTAGATTTATATAGTACAGCTTGTCACCTGTGAGGGATCCAGGCACTGTCCATTGGCACAGGCAGATTAAGTGATTTGCCCAGAACCACATGATGTTGCGCCAACACTGAGACTCGAACCCCAGTCCCCAGGATGTGGCGCAGCAGCTATGGCTGCTGCGCCACATCCTCTCCAATTAGTGCTGTTAGAAAGAAGTAACCTATGTAACAGGTGGAGGTGCATTGCAGAGAGTAGAGTCTTCTCAAAGTGGTGGGGTGAGATGGAGACAGGACCCAGTTGGCCCTCCAGGGAGAACTTCAGCCTGCTGAGACCTGGAGAACTTCTCCTTCACCCTTCCTGTCTCATCTTGTTATTTATTTATAATGTCCCCTACGGTGTGGGCTTCCCCCTCTTCCCCTAATGCATTGGCATAGTCTGTCACCTTCTGGCATGAGGCTGCTTTCTGGGTTCCACTGAGAGTGTCTGTCACCTCCTGACAGAAGGCTGCCTTCTGTGTTCCACTGAGGGAGCATGAAGGCGGCCTATGCATCAGTTTGTTGTATTTTACAAAAGCGTACCTACAAGGGCTGTCTCCTCCCCAGTGAAATGTATTCTCACCTTGAGTAAAGTGATCTGCATGCTTCTGTTTCAACGTAAGAAAGACGAGGAGTAATAAATCAGATCCTCTGGTATGGGCAGTGTCTATGCTGTTGGAAGGGAATGGGTCTTAGGTGACTAGGACTGCTTTCAGGTGTCTGTAGTTTGCCTATTTCATTCCACGTGGAGGTCTACGCCTTGGTTGTGGAGCTTCTGCAAAGTATGCAATAGTCTCTTCCTCAAGTCCGGTGGTCCCATAAAGTGTACCATATGAACAGTATGGTTGCAAAGTAGCAGTAGAAGTAACGTTATGGGCAGAAATTACATGTTTTCAGACTGCACCCCCTAAAGTGAATGGGTGGAGTGGAGACTTGTAAGTCTACACTTTGTAGTAAATATCCACTCATAAATGGAAAATAGTCTAAACTAGCATACGTACTACAAAGTGTAAGAGTAAACTTACACGTGCAGCTTTACTTCTGTGAATATTTGCATTACTGCATAGCCCCAAGAATGTATAGAAAATAAATATTTTATAAGCATTTCTTATAAAAGACAATTCTTACTTTTAATCCTTACAATTCAACAGTGTAATGTTAAGCTGACCTGCTGCATTAGTTTAGGTTACAAGCGGAAATGTAGAAGTCCAGTTGATATAGGTGTGTTGCTTTTGTCCGATCCAAAGCAAGGAGTACATTTCCAAAAATATTGTCTATACCTTTGACTCGTGACGTATCTCTTTTTCAGTGAATCAGGCCAATGTACTTCAAGACAGGATATGCTTGCTATGGGACTGAAACAAAAATGACATCAGATAACAGGAGCACTTTAAAACACGACACAGTATGTAGGTAATTTGTGCATACTTTTAGAACAGCGTTGTGTGTACAAGCATGCTGTTACTCTTCAGTAGTTTGTTATACAGCACCAATAGTCGCACCCACAAGAACAATAATGGTGTCCTCTAAAGGACAAGGGTGGGTCTTCCAACACAGGGAGATATGAATTTCTCCGTGCAAGAGGATCATTGCAGGAGACAGCTGAGAGGAAACCAGAGGTAGAGGAACCACTGACCTGTGGAGGTCCAGCAAATGGAGTCTGAAGCAATAAGGAGAGGCCACTGACCCTTTGATTATGGAGAAAATCAATGGTGCCGAGAGCACTTCCATGATATGAGATCTGAGACGCGTCAAGAGAATGGCGTGTCAAAGCGTGCAGGCGGAGGAGGTTGGCGCCTCTCGGATTTACTCTCAGAAATAACCAGGAAATGTATCTTTCTGATGCACACACTGTTTTCAGTGAAGGCCTCCTGTTAACAGGCTTTTTCCAGAAATCCTCTAAACATAAACTAAATTCAAAGGGTCCATTTAGTGTAGAGATCAAAAACAAGTTTTCATTACCAAGCTATGCATCTGTAACAATCACCATCAATAAGCATACTAGAATGTTTCTTTGTTTGATGATATTACTGCATTTCATCCACTAGGGCAGAGGAGCGTCGCCCCAGTGCTTTCTCGCAGTGCAAGAAAGCAAAACATAAAATGGTAGTAACTTTTGATTATTAGCATTTTATGTTTCTTTGCTCATTGCAGGCAGAGCTGCCCTGCTCTCTGAGCAGGGCAGGAGTATTTTGCCCACTTCTTACTGTGCAAAATCTGTTTGGTCAGCCCCTTTGGGCCACCCAAACAAGTCATGTGCACTCTGCCCTTCTCCAAGCAGGCTGCATTGCAGCCTGCATGGAGAACATGAGATCCCCTAAAGCACCTGGCTGGGCGGCGTCCCGACTCATCACAGCGCTCCACTGGAGTGTTGTGATTGGCTTAGGGGAGGGAGCCTGGATACCTGCTTCCTGTTCCTGTTGCGGGACCCGGGCCAGCAGAAAAGTAGGTTTAAATGTTTTTATTTTTTATTAAGCCCTCTTCACTACCCTGCACCAGCCCCCCTGCCCTGAGCTATGCCGGTCGCAACTGTATTTAGTTCAATTGTATTTCTTTATGTATGTTGATGTGTGTTGTCCACAGATGATCTTGGACCATAGCTCAGTGTTCTGTTAGGACTTTAATGTCATCAAGATCCCAAGTTCAGATATTGCAATTGATGGAATGTAAATCTGACCACAGTGGTTGAAGTGGCAATATCCCACTGCATTGGGGGGCTCCATCATCTCTGCTATGACATCCCACTGCACTGGGGGGCTCCATCATCTCTGCTGTGACATCCCACTGCACTGGGGGGTTCCATCATCTCTGCTGTGACATCCCGCTGCACTGTTCTACTCCATAATCTCTGCTGTGACATCCCACTGCACTAGGGGCTCCATCATCTCTGCTGTGACATCCCGCTGCACTGGGGACTCCATTATCTCTGCTGTGACATCCTACTGCACTGGGGGACTCCATCATCACTGCTGTGACATCCTATGCAATGGGGACTCCATCATCTCAGCTGTGACATCTCACTGAACTGGGGACTCCATCATCACTGCTGTGACATCCCACTGCACTGGGTACTCCATCATCTCTGCTGTGACATCCCACTGCCCTGGGGGACTCCATCATCTCTGCTGTGACATCCTACTGAACTGGGGACTCCATCATCTCTGCTGTGACATCCCACTGCACTGGGGGGACTCCATCATCTCTGCTGTGACATCCCACTGCACTGGGGACTCCATCATCTCTGCTCTGGTATCCTACTGCGCTGGGGGGACCCCATCATCACTGCTGTGACATCCCACTGCACTGGGGGGACTCCATCATCTCTGCTGTGACATCCCACTGCACTGGGGGGACTCTATCATCACTGGCACTTAAGGATATTTTTTTGGAAGAATCCTATGAAGCGCCTCCATGCATCATTAATATTTACTAATGGCCGAATGTTTTCCCAGAAGAGCCACCTCACATCGAATAACCCATGTGTCATCTGCCTATTACAGCATCTTCACAGAAGTTTTGTAAAATAGAAGATAAAGGGATTTGAGTATTACCTTCTAACATTACCCTACGCAAGGTATGGGTTTCCTTTAGGAAAAAAACCTTTTACTTATTTTTTTGCAATTTTATGTGGTGCGGACATGGCCTGAAGGCATCAGAGCGCTTTACAATAGTTCATCGACAAGACCACAGCCAAACTTGCAGCCTATGCCGACCACATACTCATAATAACAGAGGACCCAGATCATTCCATTTCAGCACTCATGAACACCATAGAGAGGTACTCCAACCACTCCGGATACAAACTCAACAGAGACAAGTCAGAATGTATGCCACTCAACATTCACACAACCAGAGAGGTAGCAAACGGATCAGGGTTAGCCTGGCAACCAGGGTTCGTTAAATACCTAGGAGTCCAATTCTATAAGAATATAAAGACCACCCTAGAGCAGAAAAAAAATAACCCTAGAAAAGATCAAAGGGCTCCTGGAAACCTGGTCGCCCAAGTTCCCACATTCCAATGCATTAAGGTTAGAAAATTCTGTGATACGGTGTTTGAATTCATTAATAAGGCCCCAGGCTGCAACCTAAAGGTAGAATTTGCCGCAATATCCACAGCAAACATCAAGGTGGACATAGCCACACATCAGGACAGAAACCTCCTGGACTTCCCCCCAACAACAGCAGTCAAAACAGTGCTAGCCAAATGGAAGGATATCACCAAAGCCACTTTCAAGGGGTGGCTGAACTGGGTGACATACCTAAGGGGGGCTGACAGCACAACACTAAGAAACACACCATGGAAGAACCCCAACAGAGGGATGTGGTCGACACTAGAGAAATTCCTAGTTCCACACAAACCCCCATGAAAAACGGAAAATAGGCCATACCGGCAAAAAGACACTCCCCCAAGAGATCGGATAAAGCTGTAGGAAGACACTCCCACAAGTAATCGGCTAAGCTGTAGGCTGTAGGTACAGGACGAAGTGGCAAACGAGTAGTGGTCTAAAACCTGCACGCGAGACAGACGGTCAACCACAAAATAGCCGCCAAGGACCTTTATGTTTTGTGTTATAATATATGTATCCTTTAGACACGAAAATAACCGCACATGCTTACATGTTCTACGTTACATGTGTACAGGTCAGTAGGGAGGATAAGCGAAGCCCGGTAGGCCGAAACGTATACCCCACTAATACAAGCAGCCAAAACTGTAACGCGATCGCCCAGATGGAAACATCTGCCAATTGTGCTATTTGTTATATGTTATGTCATATACTGTAATGTGAAAATACCAATAAAACCATTTAAAAAAAAAAGTAATGACACATGGGTACAGAGAGTTACCGCAATTAAATTCAGACATTTGCATTGGTAAGATCATTCCATCAATTGGTCAAAGGTCTTACATAGTTTAACTATTGATTAAGACGATGGTGGTGTCATCTAACGAAGGTAGCTCGTAGCCTGGTGGAGAGAGTACTTAAGTAGGATTGAGGGAGCATCAAGCTAGCTTTCAATCTCCTCATATCCAACAGTCCATGTGGAACACAACACAGAGGACCACCCAATGTTTTCATTTTCCATCACAGAGGGAGTGTACGATGCACACCAGTTGGCACTAGCTTGCTTAGGCTTATATTCGCAGAAGATTGACAGGTATCCCAAGCCTCATTTTGGTGCTTGGTATTCCAAGCCTCTCTTTCATCAGGGACTGTGACATGCCCACAAATATCACCACTTGACTGCAGCTGGAGGTCGCCAGCCATCTTTAATTCCACAATGCCACCGCTAGATAGGGCATTGCTCTTTTTGCACCTGTGCTGCACATTCTATGAGTTCTGTGTGCTGTCTGTACCACACATATGTCACAGTGATGCTCTTACCTCTTTTAGTGTGGAAGTTTACAGTGACATGCACACCTAAGAAGTAGCTTGTCAAATCAAAGAAGTCCTCGGTGATACGCACACTGGTGTCTCGGGGAGCAAGCAGTCTAGTGTTTATTTTATGGACATGGCTATAACCTTAAGATTTTTTTAGCAGCTTTCAAGTTTGATGGTCAATACATCTGTATTAATTTGATTGCTTTTGGTCTACATTTTTTAACAAAATTTTGTGCACTTTATAATATTGTTTTATTTATTGTTTTGTTAGAGAGAGTATGGTTAAAAAAATAAAACTATTACCTGAACTCTAGGCTACTCATTCACAAAGGCACTTTGGAGGACATAAACGTGTCTCCTGTAGTCCTCTTGTACATACTTTTGCACACGTTTGTGAATTGGCCCCGAAACGTTCAACTCCCTGTTAGTAAAAGTGCAAGAGGGTGCAGTTTTTTCCTATTGCTACTGATGCAGCGCTACTCCGGAAATGTTTTCTAAAACCATATCACCTTTCCCTGAAGTACCAAATCATACATTACTCATCAGTGGGGCCCATGACACTGCGAGTTACTCACAAACACTTTCACCCTACTTCACGGATCGGTGTGATTCAAAGGAGAGCTGCTGGATCATAGCGGAGTGTGTAGATCAAAACTAAATATTTATACTATATACACCTGCAGTTTAAAGGAATTTTACCATGGTTTTTATTAATGAGGCATTTTCTTCAGACACACCACCATTATGGTCAATAATTCTGCTAGTAAAAAATGAGGCTAAGGAAAAAAAAAGACCAAATTAATTCTCCATTGGTCTAATTTTTATTAAAAGCAAAGTTTAGCATGTCTAACAGGTAATTCGCTTTATTTATTTCTTTATTCAAAAAATAACCTTAGAGGAGTAAAGTTTTATCTCAAACAGTTATATTCATTTATTTCAAAGATTCAGAAATAGACATTATTATTTAGTTTTCAGGTCACAAGTATTCGCAAAAGACAGATAGTTCCCAAAGTTCATTTTCTCCTAGCTCCCTAACTAACATCCTCATCTAAAACTCAATTCTCATTCAAAGAAAATAGAAAATGTATTCAAAGTCTTACATCTCAGAAAAAATGTACATTCCGAACGCATTTCAGGAGGAAATCGAAAAGAGAGTTTTTCTTAAGAAAAGCCACGTCTTTTTATACCCTATTTCACTAACTTTATCTATCTACAAAGTAACTATCAGTACAGACTCAAGTCCTGATTGGACAATCTGAGGGTGGATGAGCATCACCTCATCATTCTAATATTCAATTTCTGTAGCATCAGCGGAAATTAAAGAGTTCATGGTTTTAAAAATATCCAGCCTAGTCACATCCTCAACTTGTTATATGTGGTTCCTTTCCCACGTTTTTGAAATTCAGACGTTCACATTTTGTTGGCAGTCATCTGGACTTTCAGGGCAAGCTGTCCTTAAACCGCTCTCGCTCGGGCACAGGCAGCTCACATTCAATCTCGGCTCTAGCCGCGCGTGCGCAGTATCTTTCACTGTCACAGTAATCGAAAACCTCAATTTTTTAGGTAGGCCTCACGAGCCAGAATGGGAACTATCATAGAAACAAACACAAATAAATGTTAATTATTGAAATATAACCCCTCTGCTTACCACCCCCCTTACTAAGGTTTTCCCTATTAGTTGTTACCTAGCAAATAAGCAACACATATGGATGGTATACTCGCCTGTCTCCATGTTTTTGCCACGAAATACATAAACAGAAAGCACATTTATGCCGCTTTTGAGTAATTTAAAGCTTTGCATTAATAAACACCATGACAACATTACTAAATTAGCAAATTATAGTTTTCCATGCAAGCAGATTAATATTCCCACGTGTATTTGTGTGTGCATTCTATACTATGTTGATTAGTATATCAAACCACACAATTAATAAAGGTTACAGTTATGAGGAAATTACTTCACAAGGTGTATACAAAATTGAGGGGCATATTATCAAGGGGGTTTATCTCCGCTTTTTTGGCTTTAAAAGCCAAGAAAGCGGAGATAAAATTATCTCCCTATTACCAAGCTGTCGCTAACACCAGTTAGCGACAGCTAGTAGGAGATAGCGACCATCTTGGGCCCCACTTTGCATGTCAGTGATATTTATCACTAATGAGATGCAAAGTGGGCGTGCCAGGATGTTAGAGACTGAAAACAGTCGCTAACATCGCTATCTCCTATTACCAACTTTTGGAGATATTCGCGCTAAGCGGGAATATCTCCAAAAGCTAACACCTGCCCTGAGCAGTTCTTAGCCATGTTATCCAATGGGAGGTGGATAACATGGCTAAGAGCATTTGCTCGATAATGCATGAATATCGCTGACTTTTCAGCGATATTCATGCATTTCGGCCGTTTTTTATCGCATTTGCGATAAACCTTGTTAATAGCAAGGTTTATCTGCGATAAAAATCGCCGATGTGCGGCGATAATTTTTGTCTCTAAACAAGTTAGAGACAAAAATTATCGCTAGTTGTTGGTAATATGCCCCTTTGTTTCCTCACCTCGCTCCATCACTACTAACTGTTTAAGGATCATTCCTGAATATTCCCATTTAACATGTTTGAGGCTAACTCGAAAAGGCATGTAAGGTTTAAAAAAAAAGTACAAACTACATTTTTAAAGTCTCCAAAATGCCTTTGTGCATAGGCTCCTCTGCCATCAACTTTTTGGATGCAAAAAATAGCCCAAAAAACATTCAGTTCAGAAAGTAAAGAATGTATGTGTCACTATCTAATTATTTAAAATATGAGTGTTAAAAAAAACAAAAATTACCAACAAAATGTAGAAAATCTCATGAAATGTCAACCAGAGAAGGGGCAGAACTGATGAAACCCCTAGTGAGGGGCCATATGCTTCTCGAGTTTGTTCAGGGCCTGGAGCAGTTTCTGTTGCAGGTGACTTGTAGGCAAGATCAATCCAAAAAAATCCCTGTACCCAGGGCACTGGTTAGTAATTATCTAGCAGGCATGAGACCCTTATCCGCCTGAATTTTCAATCGTAAAATTCCGGAAACACCTCTTCTTATTTCTATGTTTAGGTGTTCATTGTCTCTAATGCCCTACTGTCCCAAACAAACAAAATAGTTTGTAAATACTACTAATTGTGGGGGGTTCACTATGTTTTCAACTCGGCGCGACCTAAAAAATGGCAGCCCTACATAGGACCATACATATACCCACACATACACCAATTAATCCAGAAAAAATGTGTGGCGGAGAGGAAGGCACCTCACGGGCAAACACCCTCGGGGCGATCTGGTCAGATGTTTACCAGAGACTTGGCCCCTTTCTCATCATAGAGGACCATTCCTATTCCAGAATTTAGTGAGCAAGTGAAGAAAAAGAAAAGTAAAGAGACGGTGCAAAGCAAGGAGCTTAGAGCGTGGCTCCTAAAACAAACAAAACAGAGTGAGAATAAAATCAACAGTCAGACCGTATAAACTACTTTATTACTAACTGAGGTATGCACAGTTGAAATAAAAAGGTTGGTAGCTTAATGTCGCATACCACTACCTGCAACCGACATGTTTCACTGCCCAATGAACTTTATGGCAGATTCATCAGGGTTAGTACTCTGTTGCTGCACCCACTTCCAACATCTATAATACAGGAAGCTGCCGAGTTGAAAAAATAATATTAAAATGTAATTAAGACCAATTCCGAACTCCAGACATCTTAATTATTATGCTTCTTTCATTATATAAACAATTTCTTGCTCCAAGAAATTGTTGTCCTCCACCAGATTACCGTATGTATAACACAGACAAGAAAAAAGGAGGGGGTGTTTATTTACCCTAGTTCAGCTATGCTCCCTCGCACCAGCTGAAAAGGCAATTCTCCGCCTGATTGTCGGTTGTAATATCAACCTGTAGAACATTTAAGTGCAGTCAATACAACATGCATGTAATAGCATGCTCATAGAATCAAAACTCCGGTGCATGGGCTATCATTACTTTAACAGAGTTATCACTCCAAAGTACACCTTTAGTCAGAAAGCACATCCACAGAGAAAATCTGGATAAAATAAAATAGAATGAAGTAAAACCTCTTTATTACACACATTCGAAAGGTCTATCTTACCCCCACCATACCAATGGCTAGTGCCTGTAACAAGGGTAGCCTGACTCATGCAGGCTCAAGGTGATGCGCAGGGGTGTGATGGAAAACCCTCTCCAGATTATTTTAGTGCACAAGTAACTCGTAAACGGTGCTAGACATAACCTAACACTGTGACCCCATAGTCCCTATCTCAATAGTACGTGTTGTGCCTCGAGTCTAATCGCACAAACCACGAAGGACCTGCAAGCTGGAAGTAGCAACGGACAACCGAAAGGTCTATCTTACCCCCACCATACCAATGGCTAATGCCTGTAACAAGGGTAGCCTGACTCGTGTAGTCTGAAGGTGATGTGCAGGGGTCTGATGGAAAACCCTCTCCAGATTGTTTTAGTACACAGGTAACTCTTAAATGGTGCTAAATATAACCTACCACAGTGACCCCATAGTCCCTATCTCTACAGCGCCCCGCGCTCTCAGCGCCCCGCAGCGCCCCGCACTCTACAGTGCCCCGCAGTGCCCTGCACTCTACAGTGCCCGCGCTCTCAGCACCCCACGCTCGGCAGCGCCCCGCAGCGCCCCGCACTCTACAGCGCACCACACTCTACAGCGCACCGCACTCTACAGCGCACCGCTGCGCCCTGCACTCTACAGCGCCATGCACTCTACAGCGCCCTGCACTCTACAGCGCCCCTGCCGCGCCCTGTACTCTACAGCGCCACGCACTCTACAGCGCACCGCACTGTACAGCGCGCTCTACAGCGCACCACATTCTACAGCGCCCGCACTCTACAGCGCAACGCGCTCTACAGCGCACCACACTCTACAGCGCACCGCTGCGCCCCACACTCTACAGCGCTCTACAGGGCCCCGCACTCTACAGGGCCCCACACTCTACAGCGCCCCGCACTCTACAGAGCACCACGCTGTACAGAGCACCGCGTTTTCAGCGCCCCGCGCTCGACAGAGCCCCGCAGCGCCCCGCACTCTACAGCGTCCCGCAGTACCCTGCACTCTACAGCGCCACGCGCTCTACAGCGCACCACAGTTCCCCGCACTCTACAGCGCACCACAGTGCCCCAAACTCTACAGCGCACCACAGCGCCCCGCACTAGACAGCGCCCCGCACTAGACAGCGATCCGCAGCGCCCTGCACTCTACAGCGCCCCGCACTCAACAGCGCCCCGCGCTCTACAGCACACAGCGCTCTACAGCGCACCGCACTCAACAGAGCACCGCAGCGCCCCGCACTCTACAGCGCCCTGCACTCTACAGCGCCCACGCTGTACAGCGCAACACGGTCTACAGCGCACCACGCTCTCAGCGCCCGCACTCTACAGCGCCCCGCGCTCGACAGCGCCCCGCAGCGCCCCGCAGCGCCCTGCACTCTACAGCACCCCGCACTCTACAGCGCGCTGCACTCTACAACGCCCCCCACTTTCTACAGCGCCCCGCAATCTACAGCGCACCGCAGCGCCCTGCACTCTACAGCGCATCGCTTTCTACAGCGCCCCGCACTCTACAGCGCACGGCAGCGCACCACAGCGCACCGCAGCGCCCCACACTCTACAGCGCACTGCAGCGCCCCGCACTCTACAGCGCACCGCAGCGCCCCGCACCCTACAGCGCACCGCAGCGCCCCGCACTCTACAGCGCACCGCAGCGCTCCGCACTCTACAGCGCACCACCCAGCACTCTACAGCGCACCGCAGCGTCCCGCACTCTACAGCGCACCGCAGCGCCCTGCACTCTACAGCACACCGCAGTGCCCCGCACTCTACAGCGGCCCGCACTCTACAGCGCCCCGTACTCTACAGCGCTCTACAGCGCCCCGCACTCTACAGCTCCCCACAGTGCCCCGCACTCTACAGCGCCCCGCACTCTACAGCGCCCCGCTTTCTACAGCGCCCTGCTTTCTACAGCGCCCGCACCACCCCGCACTCTACAGCGCACCGCAGCGCCCCGCACTCTACAGCACACCGCAGCGCCCCGCACTCTACAGCGCACCGCAGCGCCCCGCACTCTACAGCACACCGCAGCGCCCTGCACTCTACAACGCCCCACACTCTACAGCGCCCCGCTTTCTACAGCGCCCCGCTTTCTACAGCGCCCTGCTTTCTACAGCGCCCCGCACCACCCCGCACTCTACAGCGCACCGCAGCGCCCCGCACTCTACAGCACACCGCAGCGCCCCGCACTCTACAGCGCCCCACAGTGCCCTGCACTCTACAGCGCCCGTGCTCGACAGCGCCCCGCAGCGCCCTGCACTCTACAGTGCCCCGCACTCTACAGCGCCCCGCAGTGCCCTGCACTCTACAGCGCCCCACGCTCGACAGCGCCCTGCAGCGCCCTGCACTCTACAGCACCCCGCAGTGCCCTGCACTCTACAGCGCCCCGCACTCTGCTGTGCCCCGCAACACCCCGCACTCTACAGCGCCCCGCACTCTCCAGCGCCCCGCACTCTACACCGCAACGCCCCGCACTCTACAGCGCCCCGCACTCTACAGCGCCCTGCATTCTACAGCGCCCCTCACTCTACAGCGCCCCGCAGCGCCCCATACTCTACAGCGCCCGCACTCTACAGCGCCCCGCACTCTACAGCGCTCTACAGCACACCGCACTCTACAGCGCACCGCAGCGCCCCGGCTCTACAGCACCCCACACTCTACAGCACTCTACAGCGCCCCGCACTCTACAGCGCCCCGCACTCTACAGCGCCCCCACTTTCTACAGCGCACAGCGCTCTATAGCGCCGCGCTTTCTACAGCGCCCCGCACTCTACAGCGCCCGCACTCTACAGCGCACCGCAGCGCCCCGCACTCTACAGCGCACCGCAGCGCCCCGCACTCTACAGCGCACCGCAGCGCCCCGCACTCTACAGCGCACCGCAACGCCCCGCACTCTACAGTGCACCCCAGCGCTCCGCACTCTACAGCGCACCGCAGCGCCCCGCACTTTACAGCACACCGCAGCGCCCCGCACTCTACAGCGCACCGTAGCGCCCCGCACTCTACAGCGCACCGCAGTGCCCCGCACTCTACAGAGCACCGCAGTGCCCCACACTCTACAGCGCCCCGCACTCTACAGCGCCCCGCACCCTACAGCGTTCTACAGCGCCCTGCACTCTACAGCTCCCCACAGTGCCCCGCACTCTACAGCGCCCCGCACTCTACAGCGCCCCACTTTCTACAGCGCCCTGCTTTCTACAGCGCCCCGCACCACCCCCCACTCTACAGCGCACCGCAGCGCCCCGCACTCTACAGCGCACCGCAGCGCCCCGCACTCTACAGCGCCCCGCAGCGCCCCGCACTCTACAGCGCCCCGCAGCGCCCCGCACTCTACAGCGCCCCGCAGCGCCCCGCACTCTACAGCGCCCCGCACTCTACAGCGCCCCACAGTGCCCTGCACTCTACAGCGCCCGTGCTCGACAGCGCCCCACAGCACCCCGCACTCTACAGCGCCCCGCACTCTACAGCGCCCCGCAGTGCCCTGCACTCTACAGCGCCCCACACTCTACAGCGCACCGCAACGCCCCGCACTCTACAGCGCCCCGCACTCTATAGCGCCCTGCACTCTACAGCGCACCGCAACGTCCCACACTCTACAGCGCCCGCACTCTACAGCGCCCCGCATTCTACAGCGCCCCGCATTCTACAGCGCCCCGCATTCTACAGCGCCCCGCAGCACCCCATATTCTACAGCGCTCGCACTCTACAGCGCCCCGCACTCTACAGCGCTCTAAAGCACACCACACTCTACAGCGCACCGCAGCGCCCGGGCTCTACAGCACCCCACACTCTACAGCACTCTACAGCGCCCCGCTCTCTACAGCGCCCCGCACTCTACAGCGCCCCGCACTCTACAGCGCCACGCACTCTACAGCGCCCTGCACTCTACAGCGGCCCGCACTCTACAGCGCCCCGTACTCTACAGCGCTCTACAGCGCCCCGCACCCTACAGCGCACCGCAGCGCCCCGCACTCTACAGCACACCGCAGCGCCCCGCACTCTACAGCGCACCGCAGCGCCCCGCACTCTACAGCACACCGCAGCGCCCTGCACTCTACAACGCCCCACACTCTACAGCGCCCCGCTTTCGACAGCGCCCCGCTTTCTACAGCGCCCTGCTTTCTACAGCGCCCCGCACCACCCCGCACTCTACAGCGCACCGCCGTGCCCCGCACTCTACAGCACACCGCAGCGCCCCGCACTCTACAGCGCCCCACAGTGCCCTGCACTCTACAGCGCCCGCGCTCGACAGCGCCCCGCAGCGCCCCGCACTCTACAGTGCCCCGCACTCTACAGTGCCCCGCACTCTACAGCGCCCCGCAGTGCCCTGCACTCTACAGCGCCCACCGCTCGACAGCGCCCTGCAGCGCCCGGCACTCTACAGCACCCCGCAGTGCCCTGCACTCTACAGCACCCCGCAGTGCCCTGCACTCTACAGCGCCCCGCACTCTGCTGTGCCCCGCAACACCCCGCACTCTACAGCGCCCCGCACTCTCCAGCGCCCCGCACTCTACACCGCAACGCCCCGCACTCTACAGCGCCCCGCACTCTACAGCGCCCTGCACTCTACAGCGCCCCGCATTCGACAGCGCCCTGCATTCTACAGCGCCCCTCACTCTACAGCGCCCCGCAGCGCCCCATACTCTACAGCGCCCGCACTCTACAGCGCCCCGCACTCTACAGCGCTCTACAGCACACCGCACTCTACAGCGCACCGCAGCGCCCCGGCTCTACAGCACCCCACACTCTACAGCACTCTACAGCGCCCGCACTCTACAGCGCCCCGCACTCTACAGCGCCCCGCACTCTACAGCGCCCCCACTTTCTACAGCGCACAGCGCTCTATAGCGCCGCGCTTTCTACAGCGCCCCGCACTCTACAGCGCCCCGCACTCTACAGCGCACTGCAGCGCCCCGCACTCTACAGCGCACCGCAGCGCCCCGCACTCTACAGCGCACCGCAGCGCCCCGCACTCTACAGCGCACCGCAACGCCCCGCACTCTACAGTGCACCCCAGCGCTCCGCACTCTACAGCGCACCGCAGCGCCCCGCACTCTACAGCGCACCGCAGCGCCCTGCACTTTACAGCGCACCGCAGCGCCCCGCACTCTACAGCGCACCGTAGCGCCCCGCACTCTACAGCGCACCGCAGTGCCCCGCACTCTACAGAGCACCGCAGCGCCCCGCACTCTACAGCACCCCGCAGCACCCCGCACTCTACAGCGCCCCGCAGTGCCCCACTCTTTACAGCGCCCCGCACTCTACAGCGCCCCGCACCCTACAGCGCTCTACAGCGCCCTGCACTCTACAGCTCCCCACAGTGCCCCGCACTCTACAGCGCCCCGCACTCTACAGCGCCCCACTTTCTACAGCGCCCTGCTTTCTACAGCGCCCCGCACCACCCCCCACTCTACAGCGCACCGCAGCGCCCCGCACTCTACAGCGCCCCGCAGCGCCCCGCACTCTACAGCGCCCCGCAGCGCCCCGCACTCTACAGCGCCCCGCAGCGCCCCGCACTCTACAGCGCCCCGCAGCGCCCCGCACTCTACAGCGCCCCGCACTCTACAGCGCCCCACAGTGCCCTGCACTCTACAGCGCCCGTGCTCGACAGCGCCCCGCACTCTACAGCGCCCCGCACTCTACAGCGCCCCGCAGTGCCCTGCACTCTACAGCGCCCCACACTCTACAGCGCACCGCAACGCCCCGCACTCTACAGCGCCCCGCACTCTATAGCGCCCTGCACTCTACAGCGCACCGCAACGTCCCACACTCTACAGCGCCCCGCACTCTACAGCGCCCCGCACTCTACAGCGCCCCGCACTCTACAGCGCCACGCACTCTACAGCGCCCCGCACTCTGCAGCGCCCCGCACTCTACAGCGCCCCGCACTCTGCAGCGCCCCCACTTTCTACAGCGCACAGTGCTCTACAGCGCCCCGCTCTCTACAGCGCCCCGCACTCTACAGCGCCCCGCACTCTACAGCGCCACGCACTCTACAGCGCCCCGCACTCTGCAGCGCCCCGCACTCTACAGCGCACCGCAGCGCCCCGCACTCTACAGCGCCCCGCAGCGCCCCGCACTCTACAGCGCCCCGCAGCGCCCCGCACTCTACAGCGCCCCGCAGCGCCCCGCACTCTACAGCGCCCCGCAGCGCCCCGCACTCTACAGCGCCCCACACTCTACAGCGCACCGCAACGCCCCGCACTCTACAGCGCCCCGCACTCTATAGCGCCCTGCACTCTACAGCGCACCGCAACGTCCCACACTCTACAGCGCCCCGCACTCTACAGCGCCCCGCACTCTACAGCGCCCCGCACTCTACAGCGCCACGCACTCTACAGCGCCCCGCACTCTGCAGCGCCCCGCACTCTACAGCGCCCCGCACTCTGCAGCGCCCCCACTTTCTACAGCGCACAGTGCTCTACAGCGCCCCGCTCTCTACAGCGCCCCGCACTCTACAGCGCCCCGCACTCTACAGCGCCACGCACTCTACAGCGCCACGCACTCTGCAGCGCCCCGCACTCTACAGCGCACCGCAGCGCCCCGCACTCTACAGCGCCCCGCAGCGCCCCGCACTCTACAGCGCCCCGCAGCGCCCCGCACTCTACAGCGCCCCGCAGCGCCCCGCACTCTACAGCGCCCCGCAGCGCCCCGCACTCTACAGCGCCCCGCACTCTACAGCGCCCCACAGTGCCCTGCACTCTACAGCGCCCGTGCTCGACAGCGCCCCGCACTCTACAGCGCCCCGCACTCTACAGCGCCCCGCAGTGCCCTGCACTCTACAGCGCCCCACACTCTACAGCGCACCGCAACGCCCCGCACTCTACAGCGCCCCGCACTCTATAGCGCCCTGCACTCTACAGCGCACCGCAACGTCCCACACTCTACAGCGCCCCGCACTCTACAGCGCCCCGCACTCTACAGCGCCCCGCACTCTACAGCGCCACGCACTCTACAGCGCCCCGCACTCTGCAGCGCCCCGCACTCTACAGCGCCCCGCACTCTGCAGCGCCCCCACTTTCTACAGCGCACAGTGCTCTACAGCGCCCCGCTCTCTACAGCGCCCTGCACTCTACAGCGCCCCGCACTCTACAGCGCCACGCACTCTACAGCGCCCCGCACTCTGCAGCGCCCCGCACTCTACAGCGCCCAGCACTCTGCAGCGCCCCCACTTTCTACAGCGCACAGTGCTCTACAGCGCCCCGCTTTCTACAGCGCCCCGCACTGTACAGCGCCCCGCAGCGCCCCGCACTGTACAGCGCCCCGCAGCGCCCCGCACTCTACAGCGCCCCGCAGCGCCCCGCACTCTACAGCGCCCCGCAGCGCCCCGCACTCTACAGGGCAACGCAGCGCCCCGCACTCTACAGCGCACCGCACTCTACAGCGCACCACAGCGCCCCGCACTCTACAGCGCACCGCAGCGCCCCGCACTCTACAGAGCACCACGCTGTATAGCGCACCGCGTTTTCAGCGCCCCGCGCTCGACAGTGCCCCGCAGGGCCCCGCACTCTACAGCGTCCCGCAGTACCCTGCACCCTACAGCGCCACGTGCTCTACAGCGCACCACAGTTCCCCGCACTCTACAGCGCACCACAGTGCCCCGCACTCTACAGCGCACCACAGCGCCCGCACTAGACAGCGCCCCGCACTAGACAGCGCCCCGCACTAGACAGCGCCCCGCAGCGCCCCGCAGCGCCCTGCACTCTACAGCGCCCCACACTCAACAGCGCCCCACGCTCTACAGCACACCGCGCTCTACAGCGCACCGCACTCAACAGAGCACCGCAGCGCCCCGCACTCTACAGCGCCCCGCTTTCTACAGCGCCCCACACTCTACAGCGCCCCGCGCTGTACAGCGCAACACGGTCTACAGCGCACCGCGCTCTCAGCGCCCCGCACTCTACAGCGCCCCGCGCTCGACAGCGCCCCGCACTCGACAGCGCCCCACAGTGCCCTGCACTCTACAGCGCCCGCGCTCGACAGCACCCCGCAGCGCCCCGCACTCTACAGCACCCCGCACTTTACAGCGTGCTGCACTCTACAACGCCCCCCACTTTCTACAGCGCCCCGCTTTCTACAGCGCCCCGCACTCTACAGCGCACCGCAGCGCACTGCAGCGCCCGCACTCTACAGCGAACCGCAGCGCCCTGCACTCTACAGCGCACCGCTTTCTACAGCGCCCCGCACTCTACAGCGCACCGCAGCGCACCACAGCGCACCGCAGCGCCCCACACTCTACAGCGCACTGCAGCGCCCCACACTCTACAGCGCACTGCAGCGCCCGCACCCTACAGCGCACCGCAGCGCCCCGCACTCTACAGCGCCCCGCAGCCCCCCGCACTCTACAGCGCCCCGCAGCGCCCCGCACTCTACAGCGCCCCACACTCTACAGCGCACCGCAGCGCCCCGCACTCTACAGCGCAACACAGCGCCCCGCACTCTACAGCGCACCACGCTGTACAGCGCACCGCGTTTCAGCGCCCCGCGCTCGACAGTGCCCCGCAGCGCCCCGCACTCTACAGCATCCCGCAGTACCCTGCACTCTACAGCGCCACGTGCTCTACAGCGCACCACAGTTCCCCGCACTCTACAGCGCACCACAGTGCCCCGCACTCTACAGCACACCACAGCGCCCCGCACTAGACAGCGCCCCGCAGCGCCTTGCACTCTACAGCGCCCCGCACTCAACAGCGCCCCGCGCTCTACAGCACAGCGCGCTCTACAGCGCACCGCACTCAACAGAGCACCGCAGCGCCCCGCACTCTACAGCGCCCCGCGCTCGACAGCGCACCGCACTCGTCAGCGCCCCGCAGTGCCCTGCACTCTACAGCGCCCGTGCTTGACAGTGCCCCGCAGCGCCCCGCACTCTACAGCACCCCGCACTCTACAGCGCGCTGCACTCTACAACGCCCCCCACTTTCTACAGCGCCCCGCTTTCTACAGCGCCCCGCACTCTACAGCGCACCGCAGCGCACCGAAGGGCCCGCACTCTACAGCGAACCGCAGTGCCCTGCACTCTACAGCGCACCGCTTTCTACAGCGCCCCGCACTCTACAGCGCACCGCAGGGCACCACAGCGCACCGCAGCGCCCCACACTCTACAGCGCACTGCAGCGCACCGCACTCTACAGCGCACCGCAGCGCCCCGCACCCTACAGCGCACCGCAGCGCCCCACACTCTACAGCGCACCGCAGCGCTCCGCACTCTACAGCGCACCACCCCGCACTCTACAGCGCACCGCAGAGCCCCGCACTCTACAGCGCACCGCAGCGCCCCACACTCTACAGCGCACCGCAGCGCCCCGCACTCTACAGCGGCCCGCACTCTACAGCGCCCCGCACCCTAAAGCGCTCTACAGCGCCCTGCACTCTACAGCTCCCCACAGTGCCCCGCACTCTACAGCGCCCCGCACTTTACAGCGCCCCACTTTTTACAGCGCCCTGCTTTCTACAGCGCCCCGCACCACCCCCCACTCTACAGCGCACCGCAGCGCCCCGCACTCTACAGCACACCGCAGCGCCCCACACTCTACAGCGCACCGCAGCGCCCCGCACTCTACAGCGCCCCGCACTCTACAGCGCACCGCAGCGCCCCGCACTCTACAACGCCCCACACTCTACAGCGCCCCGCAGCGCCCCGCACTCTACAACGCCCCGCACTCTACAGCGCCCCGCACTCTACAGCGCCCCACAGTGCCCTGCACTCTACAGCGCCCGTGCTCGACAGCGCCCCGCAGCGCCCCGCACTCTACAGCGCCCCGCACTCTACAGCACCCCGCAGTGCCCTGCACTCTACAGTGCCCCGCGCTCGACAGCGCCCAGCAGCGCCCCGCACTCTACAGCACCCGCAGTGCCCTGCACTCTACAGCGCCCCGCAGTGCCCTGCACTCTACAGCGCCCCGCACTCTGCAGTGCCCCGCAACGCCCCACACTCTACAGCGCCCCGCATTCTACAGCGCCCCGTACTCTACAGCACCCCGCAGTGCCCCATACTCTACAGCGCCCGCACTCTACAGCGCCCCGTACTCTACAGCGCTCTACAGCACACCGCACTCTACAGCGCACCGCAGCGCCCCGGCTCTAGAGCACCCCGCACTCTACAGCACTCTACAGCGCCCCGCACTCTACAGCGCCCCGCACTCTACAGCGCCCCACACTCTACAGCGCCCCCACTTTCTACAGCGCACAGCGCTCTACAGCGCCCCGCTTTCTACAGCGCCCCGCACTCTACAGCGTCCCGCAGCGCCCCGCACTCTACAGCACACCGCAACGCCCCGCACTCTACAGAGCACCGCAGCGCCCGCACTCTACAGCGCACCGCAGCGCCCCGCACTCTACAGCGCACCGCAGCGCCCCGCACTCTACAGCGCACCGCAGCACCCGCACTCTACAGCGCGCCGCAGTGCCCCGCACTCTACAGCGGCCCGCACTCTACAGCGCCCCGCACTCTACAGCGCCCCGCACTCTACAGCGCCCCGCAGTGCCCTGCACTCTACAGCGCCCGCGCTCGACAGCGCCCCGCAGCGCCCCGCACTCTACAGCGCCCCGCACTCTACAGCGCCCCGCACTCTACAGCGCCCCGCAGTGCCCTGCACTCTACAGCGCCCCGCGCTCGACAGCGCCCCGCAGCGCCCCGCACTCTACAGCACCCCGCAGTGCCCTGCACTCTACAGCGCCCCGCAGTGCCCTGCACTCTACAGCGCCCCGCACTCTACAGCGCCCCGCAACGCCCCGCACTCTACAGCGCTCCGCACTCTACAGCGCCCCGCACTCTACAGCGCACCGCAACGTCCCGCACTCTACAGCGCCCCGCACTCTACAGCGCCCCGCACTCTACAGCGCCCCGCATTCTACAGTGCCCCGCATTCTACAGCGCCCCGCACTCTACAGCGCCCCGCAGCGCCCCATACTCTACAGCGCTCGCACTCTACAGCGCCCCGCACTCTACAGCGCTCTAAAGCACACCGCACTCTACAGCGCACCGCAGCGCCCCGGCTCTAAAGCACCCCACACTCTACAGCACTCTACAGCGCCCCGCACTATACAGCGCCCCGCACTCTACAGCGCCCCGCACTCTACAGCGCCCCGCACTCTGCTGCGCCCCCACTTTCTACTGCGCACAGCGCTCTACAGTGCCCCGCTTTCTACAGCGCCCCGTACTCTACAGCGCCCCACAGCGCCCCGCACTCTACAGCGCCCCGCAGTGCCCCACACTCTACAGCGCCCCGCAGCGCCCCACACTCTACAGCGCCCCGCAGCGTCCCGCACTCTACAGCGCACCGCAGCGCCCCGCACTCTATAGCGCACCGCACTCTACAGCGCACCACAGCGCCCCGCACTCTACAGCGCACCGCAGCGCCCCGCACTCTACAGCGCACTCTACAGCGCCCCCACTTTCTACAGCGCCCCACGCTCTACAGCGCACCACGCTCTACAGCGCCCCGCTTTCTACAGCGCCCCGCTTTCTACAGCGCCCCGCTTTCTACAGCGCCCCGCACTCTACAGCGCACCGCACTCTACAGCGCACCGCAGCGCCCCGCAGTCTACAGCGCACAGCAGCACCCCAAACTCTACAGCGCACCCTAGCGCCCCACACTCTACAGCACACCGCAGCGCCCCGCACTCTACAGCGCACCGCAGCGCCCCGCACTCTACAGCGCAAGGCAGCGCCCCCCACTCTACAGCGCACCGTAGCGCCCCGCACTCTACAGCGCACCGCAGCGCCCCGCACTCTACAGCGCACCACAGCGCCCCGCACTCTACAGCGCACCGCACTCTACAGCGCACCGCACTCTACAGCGCCCCGCACTCTACAGCGCCCCGCACTCTACAGCGCCCCGCACTCTGCAGCGCCCCGCACTCTACAGCGCCCGCACTCTACAGTGCCCCACAGCGCCCCGCACTCTACAGCACCCCGCTTTCTACAGCGCCCCGCTTTCTACAGCGCCCCGCACTCTGCAGCGTCCCGCACTCTGCAGCGCCCCGCACTCTGCAGCGCCCCGCACTCTGCAGCGCCCCGCACTCTGCAGCGCTCTGTACTTAATAGTGCCCAGCACTCGCCACACAGCACTCTGCACTCTATAGCACACAACTCTACAGTACACAGCACACTGCACTCTCCAGCACCCCGCACTCTCCAGCGCCTCGAACCCTACAGCGCCCCGCACCCTACAGCGCCCCGCACCCTACAGCGCACCGTACCCTACAGCGCACCGCACCCTACAGCGCACCGCACCCTACAGCGCCCCGCACTTTACAGCTGCACAAGGGTGCAAATTATCGATTTTTGGCTGACAGCTCCCTTCATGTGTGCGATACCTGCAGGCTGGTCAGAGTGCGACACCTCGGAGGCCGCACAGCACGACGCATGTCCAGGGCAGCTGAGCTCCTCCCTCTCACCAGCAGGACCTGGGCAACCTTCCAGTCCTACTGCACTCGGTCCACCCTCAGGGCACTGCACACCCAAGTCTGGGCCCCCTCAGGATCAGCAACGCCCCCTTTTCTTTAGGGGTCCTGAATGGCAGGGTGATGCATGCACGTTATTTGCCATAAAGAATGAAGAGGGATTCGAGCTAGGTGGCTCGGTGCTCACAGCGCTTAACTTGCGCCTGCCAGTGTCATCTCAGATTTACATTATTTTTTATCAAATGTTTATTCATAAAAGAAAGGTAAACTACTTATATAGTCTAATTACAACCACCAGTGCCAATTGTTATGTGCAATTTGAAGAATAAAGTTAGGTAACTACCCCAAAATAATAATTTAAAAATACATAATGGGTAATATGTGGAATATGGTCCTAAATTGGCATCATACACTCAGCCTTTGGTCTTGTGGTTAGGTCACCGTCACCCAGTGGCGGCTGGTGAAATTTGAGAGTGGTGGGCTGGAGTTGGGCGGGGGGTGTTCACGTTAGGGGGCATGCATTTTTGGGACCCTAGTCACAATTCCCTATGCACATCTTTTGGTAATTATTTTTTTATAAAATAGGTGAGGTTTTTTATCTTAGTTGTTTCCAACTTAATGGAAGCCATTCATTTGTCATATTTATGCACTGCAGAGTAAAAATGTCATAGGAAATCAGCTAAGAATTGAGCACAATAATAGTGGTGATGAGCTGAAGCAAACAAACTCTGTTGAAGTAAAAGGCTTTTGAGAGACAACAAACAGCCAGGTACCATGCTGCTGAGAAAGCATGGCTGTGCAAAAGAAAATTATCACGCTCGCTTGGCACTTTATGCAGCAAAAGCTTCAACAGAGGATCTGTAAATTATTTTCATGGTTAATCAAAGAACATCATGGAGAAATCAAACAAAACAGTTATTTGCTCATCTCAAAGCTAATTGATTAACAGTTAGACTTCTCAAGTATACATCTAGTTATATAACCCGAAATCAGTTTTTAAGTACTAGCTGGATGTGTCCTATGATAAATGAATAGTAAATGCACTTTGAATAAAGTTACCTGCCACCAGCGAGATCTAGACCCTCAAACAATGGGCAGATTGTGTCCCTTAACTGCATTATAGGAGCTGTTGTGGAGTTGGCAAATGCATGTAATATGTTAATCTGAAGGACACAGTACGGTCAAGTTTTATCACCGCGCGGTTTGTAGAACCCGGGCTGCATATTACGCTCTGGAGTTTCGCAGCAGTGGGAATCCTGTTAAAACCATCTTTAAGGCCCTTAAAGACCTTGTGGCAAGGAAGCCTGCCAGTAATTCCATCAGCTCCAATACCCATTGTGAAGCGCTGGCGGCTTTCTTCCTGGAGAAGGTCCAGACCATCTATAGGGCCTTCCCCACCACTGCACAAACCAGTATGGGGCCACCCATCCTGCCGGATCAGGTGGTGCTAGACTCTCTCCCCCATCTCTCTTTGGAGTCTTACACGGCCCTGGCTCTTCGAGTTAAGTCTGGGTCGCCGGTCGACCCGCTCAAGCCACCAATGTTCAGAGACCAGACTTTTGCTCGCCCGGTTTGCGACTTAATCAACATGTCGCTATCATCTGGCCAGGTGCCTTTGAAATGGAAGCATGCGGTAGTAATGCCCATTTTGAAAAAACCATCTCTCGACCCTACAAAATCGGAGAACTACCGCCCGATTTCGCTTCTCCCGTGGCCAGCCAAACTCGCGGAGGTGCATGTTAACACCGCCCTCACTGATCATCTGTCGCGTGCCAACATTCTGGACGACACCCAGAATGGTTTTCGGGCCGGCCACAGTACGGAGACAGCATTGCTATCTATGGTCGAGCACCTGCGGGTAGTTCTGGATGCAGGTCAAACGGCGGCGCTTGTTTTGTTAGACCTAAGCGCCGCCTTTGACACGGTCTCCCATGATATTCTCCTGCAGCGTCTTGAGGAGATAGGGGTGATCGGCACTGCACACCAGTGGTTTCGTTCGTTT
This sequence comes from Lissotriton vulgaris, assembly GCF_964263255.1. Taxonomy (NCBI): domain Eukaryota; kingdom Metazoa; phylum Chordata; class Amphibia; order Caudata; family Salamandridae; genus Lissotriton; species Lissotriton vulgaris. The sequence goes on from NC_141689.1 coordinate 165,314,587, forward strand.
CTCGGGGATCATTCCTTCTGTGTGGCGTCCCCGCCCTATCAGTCCAAATGTCACCCTCTGTCTCTTGGGGTCCCGCAGGGTTCCTCGCTGAGTCCCACGTTGTTTAACATCTACGTGAGGCCGCTGGCTGAGGTTGTGAGGCTCTGTGGTATGACCATGGTGTCGTACGCAGATGACACCCAGCTAGCGGCCACGATCAGCGGGGACTCTGGGGTGGATGCCCCAAGATTCAGAGAAGGACTTAGGGCGGTGGCTGGTTGGATGACGTCCAACTGTCTCCAACTAAACGCCATAAAAACGGAGGTGATGGTCTTTGGGAAGCGGACGGACCTATGGGGAGATACTTGGTGGCGTCCTGAGTTGGGGCCGACCCCCACTCCGGTTGCGGAGATCAAAAATCTTGGTGTTTGGCTGGACCCTTCCCTCAACTTTGTTGGCCACACCAAAAGGACGGCGGCGTGCTGCTTTTGTATCTTGCGCAATCTGCGACCTGCCCTTAAATATTTTGATGCCGCAACTCGTCAACTGGTGGTACAAGCAACGGTTTTGGCTCGGCTGGACTATGCCAGCTCCCTTTTTATAGGGTTAAACCAGGCCGAGCTAACCCGACTTCAAAGAGTGCAGAACGCAGCGGCCAGAGCAATCGTAGGTCTTCCTAGGTTCTGCTCGGCCGGTCCAACTTTGCGAGCCTTGCATTGGTTACCCGTTAGGCAGCGGATCCACTTTAAAGTACTGTGAATTTCCTTCAAGATTCTGAAGGGCCTATCGCCTCCCTTACTGCGCCAACTTTTGTGCCCTTATATCCCGGGCCGCATTTTGCGCTTGCTGGACCAAGAATTAGCGGTAGCCCCTCGGTTCAAACTCAGACGGGCGGGGGGTCGCTCTTTTAGGGTGCGGGCAGCCGCACTTTGGAACTCTCTCCCCTTGAAACTCCGGACCCTTGGCGACTTGCTTTCTTTCCGCAAGGCCGCTAAAACTCATCTATTTTCTGAGCTATGTTAAAACCTCAACTCCCGCATTTTTATTAATATTTTCTGTTTTCCTGTTGTGTTGTGTTCGCCACCTTGTCGGTGCGCCGGGACACTCCTTCTCTGGAGCAGCCGTGCGCAATACAAATAGCACTAACATAACATAACATAACATAACATACAGCAAAAAGAATTCACATTCAACGCACAGCTTTAATATCAAAATAAGTGAAAGCTTAGCGAGCCTCTCACACAGACTATAGTAGCCAAGTGTGCAGCTATGGGACAGCTTAATAGAGAGCTAGTACCACAACTTACTGACAGCTCCATGCACAGCCTATACAGATAACTCTTCAACACCAGGTAGGTTAATAGCAATGAGCACGTGCAGGCAAGGCTGTTTATATTATTAGCAATCACACAAAATCAGAAATCTAAAATCCGTTCTCTCTGAATGTCTATTTATTCCATTTGTTGAATTGGGGCACTGTGCTCTAACCAGGGTGTGTTTACTCAACAGTCTTTCAATTAAAGTGCCAGAAAGCACGTTACCCACCAACTCAGGGATGCTTATCACGGGATTAATTACAGCTATTATACAGCTATTATATTTCAAAAGACTTCAGCTATCACAGAAATCTTCCTTCTGCAAAAGTGTGTTGCACTCTAAAAGTATCAACGCTTAAGTTATCCTGCCCATCCACTCACAAGTTGTTGGCATTTGGTTTATTAATGTGGTTCTGCTGTAAAATTCAGTCACGATATCTGTAAAATAAACAGTGCTTGTTTTAATTCCTACCTTATGATTCCAACAGGGAAAGAGTATTGAAGCTCTAAATCAGCCACTTGCCTTTATAATCATAAGGCCTTTGAAAATTACGAGTAAACAGCTTTCATGGAAAGTGGGTGTAATAGAATTAGTTTAGGCGACTGTACAGTTTGTTAAATGTACTAAGACACAAAATACATCTTAATGTTTTCACCACCACGGGTGTGACAACGCATAGAAAATGCGATATTTCGTTATACAATAGATTTACACTTCTATCAATGTCACTGCCAGAAATCTTAAATGCATCAATAAATCGCCATGTCTGAGGAGGACCGGAAATCTGGAATACTAAAGTATTAGTGAATCCATCAATAACCAGTCCGTGAGGTTTCACCAAAAATATTGGTGCATGAGAATTAGTCCCTTCGTTAGCATACTGAGCACTGCAGAGGCCTCTCATCACCAAATGACACTGCACTTTTAACTTTACAGGAGCGGCTGTGAGGAAAACGAGGAGTATGGGAGCTGCACATAAAGAATAAACGTATTAATTGCTGTCGCCATGAAAAAAGAGCAGGTTTCATTCATTTTAATGCTTCGGGAGTTGAAGCAGCAGGAAAGAGAAGTTAATGCGAAAAACTTTAAATAGGGCAGGCCCGAGAAATTGCTTACTTGCTTTGCCATGGGGGCTGCTACGCCTTTTTTTTTACATACCTGCTCGTCGGAACTTGAGGAAAGCTGCAAGCCTTCAAGTGATTCCTTTAATCTTCACAGGCCATCTGCAGTGCACACACAGCCTCTCCCGAAACCACGAGTCTGGAGCTGGAAATGGCGTCTTGCATAACAGCAGCGTGAGAAGCACGAAGCAGACACCTCGAGTCTGCGCAGTGTCTTCAAAAGTGACAGACTGCGCAGACTCCATTTCTCTGCTTTCTGTCTGCCTGTAGCCTCAACCCCACCCTTTTCCAGATCGTCACAGGGAGGGATCCACCTGCTTGTGTCGTGTTGAGAAAGGGTGGGGTGACCGTTGTATCTACTCCCTGATTGACGTGAGGCCCCTGCATTATAGGGCTTCTGTCTAAGACGCCCAGGGCAAATTGTACCCTCACGTCTTCAGGGGGTGGAGACTGGTCAGAAAGGCCCTGACTTTGCCGAGTGATGACCTCACAGGGATGTGAGATCAGCCGCCCGGCAAATACTCTCGAGTCTGGTCCGACCACCAGGGGCAACATGTTTAAATCAGCAGAAATAGAAGATGCACCTACGTCCCCGAGTGCAGCAGCCTCTCAGCCAGCAAGAAGCATTGCATGTAAGTGTTTTATTTCGAATAAATAAAACTAATATAGTGTGAACAAACGACTTATTTTGTAACATGACTGGGGGTCACCCACAGACTTGTAAAATGGAAACCAAAACAGAATCCAACCTCAACATCAAACTAAGGGCCCGTGGCCACCGGGCGTCCGGGCCACGCCATCGTCATCAGCAAATAATCATAATCACCCACAGGCACGCCACACTCAATCAACATATTATTATCAGTCGAATCGAAAAATACATTAAACAGTCGGACTCTCACTCACTCGGGATTACAATCATTACTCGACTCTGTTAGGCAGACTGCTGCGCAGCTTCATTAACTGATCAGGGCAGGGCCGCAGCCTCGCCCTCACTGGTACGTGCTGCTGCGTACCTTTATTTATTTTTAACTGATGATTAGGCCTACCACCAGGCCTTGCCTCACCTGAAGCTGTGCTGCCTGACTGGTTGTAACTTTGGTATAACCACCAACGTCGTTCAGATCGCGCTCACTTCTCACTACACAGAGGGAGCGAGGGCGGCCGTCCACGATGATGACTAGGTGAGGTGAAGGGCCGTGCGGGTATGCTGGGGAGTGGTGACAAAGCAGCATATGCGCGCGCATTCACTCTAAAAAAATATCTGCGCACGCTGCCTGCTGCCGCGCACAGTCCCAACCCCCGCAGAAGACCTTCAACAAAGCCCTGCCCAACTCAGTGTCCCGCCCACTGGGCTGGCAACATTGAGCTGCAGCCTCTGCATTCAACATGTCGTCGAGATAATGAGATTGATCATTATTAGACTGAAATACAAAGTAAGTGAAAAGCCTATGCTGTGACTTAGTCGTGAAGCAGACAGTACTTAATGAACATAACTCTACAGTAACAACAGCACAACACTTATGACGTATGACGTAGAACAGCAGTGCTGTACTCACTCTGTGCGCCACGTAATACTATAAAATAAATTAAGGGCATTAAACTCGTGTAGACCCGGCCCTGATAATTAAGTGCCGATGTTAAGCATCAGCAAGCACTGGCACAAATTAAGCACTGCCCGCACTCTACAGCACCCGCACTCTACAGCGCACCGCGCCCCGTGCTCTACAACGCCTGCAGCGCCCCGCACTCTTCAGTGTGCCCCGCTGCGCCCCACGCTCTACAACGCCCCGCACTCTACAGCGCCCTGCAGCACCCCGCACTCTACAGTGTCCCGCAGCACCCCGCACTCTACAGCACCCCGCAGCGCCCCGCACTCTACAGCGCCCCGCAGCGCCCCAAGCTCTACAGTGCCCCGCACTCTACGGCGCCCCGCAGCGCCCCGCACTCTACGGCGCCCCGCAGCAGCCCGCACTCTACGGCGCCCCGCACTCTACGGCGCCCCGCACTCTACGGGGCCCCGCACTCTACAGCGCCCCGCAGCGCCCCGCACTCTACAGCGCCCCGCAGCGCCCCGCAGCGCCCCGCACTCAACAGCGCCCCGCAGCGCCCCGCACTCTACAGCGCCCGCAGCGCCCCACACTCTACAGCGCCCCGCATTGCCCCACACTCTACAGCGCCCGCAGCGCCCCGCACTCTACAGCGCCCCGCAGCGCCCCGCACTCTACAGCGCCCCGCAGTACCCCGCAACGCCCTGCACTCTACAGCGCCCCGCAGCGCCCCACACTCTACAGCGCCCCGCAGCGACCGCGCTCTACAGCGCCCCGCACTCTGCAGCACCCCGCACTCTACAGCGCCCCACACTCTACAGCGCCCCGCACTCTACAGTGCCCCGCAGCGCCCGGCGCCCCGCAGCGCCCCACACTCTACAGCGCCCCGCAGCGACCGCGCTCTACAGCGCCCCGCACTCTGCAGCACCCCGCACTCTACAGCGCCCCACACTCTACAGCGCCCTGCACTCTACAGCGCCCCGCACTCTACAGTGCCCCGCAGCGCCCCACACTCTACAGCGCCCCGCAGCGACCGCGCTCTACAGCGCCCCGCACTCTGCAGCACCCCGCACTCTACAGCGCCCCACACTCTACAGCGCCCCGCACTCTACAGTGCCCCGCAGCGCCGGCACTCTACAGCGCCCCGCACTCTACAGCGCCCCGCAGCACCCCGCAGCCCCCCGCACTCTACAGCTCCCCGCACTCTACAGCGCCTTGCAGCACCCCGCCCTCTACAGCGCCCCACAGCGCCCCGCCCTCTGCAGCACCCTGCAGCGCCCGCACTCTACAGCGCCCCGCAGCGCCCCACACTCTACAGCGCCCGCACTCTACAGCACCCAGCACTCTACAGCACCCCGCACTCTACAGCGCCCGCCACTCTACAGCGCCCGCCACTCTACAGCGCCCGCCACTCTACAGCGCGTCCGCAGAATCAGATTTACTCACGCGCTTCCACAGTTCGTTAGGTTGTTGCAGTTTGTAAGTTTCAGTTTCGTTCTTACTTGTTCAGGGGCAGCTGGCTTTTTAAACATTTATAGCGTGTGACTACATATTTGTCAACTCTCCGCGCTCTACAGCGCCCCGTACTCTACAGCGCCCCGCACTCTACAGCGCCCGCACTCTACAGCGCCCCGCACTCTACAGCGCCCCGCACTTGACAGCGCCCCGCACTCTACAGCGCCCCGCACTCTACAGCGCCGCGCAGCGCCCTGCACTCTACAGTGCCCTGCGCTCAACAGCGCCCGCAGCACTGCGCACTCTACAGCGCACCGCACTCTACACCGCACTCTACAGCGCACCACACTCTACAGCGCACCTACTCTACAGCGCACCGCAGCGCCCTGCACTCTACAGCTCCCTGAACTTTACAACACAAATATGAATAACATTGTTCACTATTACAATACTAACTAACAAACGCAGAAAAAAAACATGACTATAAATATGTTTGACAGCATTGCTTGCTATTCAACAACAAGTAGCAACTTCCAAATAATCATCAAACATCAATATAGACTATAACAAAGAATTTATGCAAAAGATTGTTATATACAATGCCAAAAACTCAAACTTTAATGCTGCGAGACCTATTGCATTGTAAATGCTTGTTCTTGTCTGTGTTATACATACGGTAATCTGGTGGAGGACAACAATTTCTTGGAGCAAGAAATTGTTTATATATTGAAAGAAGCATAATAATTAAGATGTCTGGAGTTCGGAATTGGTCTTAATTACATTTTATTATTATTTGTTCAACTCGGCAGCTTCCTGTTTTAAAGATGTTGGAAGTGGGTGCAGCAACAGAGTACTAACCCTGATGAATCTGCCATAAAGTTCATTGGGCAGTGAAACATGTCGGTTGCAGGTAGTGGTATGCGACATTAAGCTACCAACCTTTTTATTTCAACTGTGCATACCTCAGTTAGTAATAAAGTAGTTTATACGGTCTGACTGTTGATTTTATTCTCACTCTGTTTTGTTTGTTTTAGGAGCCACGCTCTAAGCTCCTTGCTTTGCACCGTCTCTTTACTTTTCTTTTTCTTCACTTGCTCACTAAATTCTGGAATAGGAATGGTCCTCTATGATGAGAAAGGGGCCAAGTCTCTGGTAAACATCTGACCAGATCGCCCCGAGGGTGTTTGCCCGTGAGGTGCCTTCCTCTCCGCCACACATTTTTTCTGGATTAATTGGTGTATGTGTGGGTATATGTATGGTCCTATGTAGGGCTGCCATTTTTTAGGTCGCGCCGAGTTGAAAACATAGTGAACCCCCCACAATTAGTAGTATTTACAAACTATTTTGTTTGTTTGGGACAGTAGGGCATTAGAGACAATGAACACCTAAACATAGAAATAAGAAGAGGTGTTTCCGGAATTTTACGATTGAAAATTCAGGCGGATAAGGGTCTCATGCCCGCTAGATAATTACTAACCAGTGCCCTGGGTACAGGGATTTTTTGGATTGATTTTCACTGAGTGGAGGGCTTTTCCCTATTAGTACCCACAGTTCCCTCTAAGCTCCCCTTGCTATTGAATGACTTGTAGGCAAGACCAGTTTATTTTGTTGGGGTTTCGTTTTAACGAATACACCATCTATTGGCCACTCCTAAGTCCTGGGTATATATTCTGGTAACAGGCTATCCTGTGGCTGCGACAACAAGTCTCTGCAGGATACACTTCCTTCTGTCAGGTTTTGTAATCACTGTAGCTGGCCTAGAAAGAGGTTTCTGCCACCATTCTTGAGGATTTTGAATTTTAATCAAGTTCGTCCTGCCCTCGTGTATTGCTCCCCACCGCCCGTGGTTTATGTGCTGTGATGAGTTTTTTACGTTCCGCTTTTTCATTTCGACATTTAAGACCCACTAGATAATAATGTGTATGTACTGTGTTTTAACCGGCTTTAATTGCACTTTTATGGTGTTATTTATATGCGTTTTATTTACATAATGACATTGCAATGTACTTTGTTATTTTATGGTTGCTCTGATCAACTGAATAAAAATTCTTATAATGACACAACTTTGCAAGCAATATTCTTTCTTTGTAAATTAATTCAAATCTTCATGACTGGTTCATCAGATCCTGGTCAGTCGCAAAAGAGCTCCACGTGGCAGTAGTTCAGGACCATCGCAAACATTTAGTAGTGGGTGAGCCACTGAAAGCTTGAGCCAGGCTAGAGCCTGAAGCCTGGCTCTGGCTTAGCTCGAGTCCTGTTAGACCATGGAGCCCATAACGAGCCAAGCTTTCAGCTGCTTCCTGCCACCGCCCCTTCCTCCCTCCCCCCCCCCTGGTGGACAAGATTTGAGTCTTGACTTTGACTCAACATCCTGGTGATTTTGGACAAATCACTCAATATCTCCCTACTTTAAAAAAAAATGTAAACTGGTGCAATGTAATTGTGCTACATACAAAAAAAACTTCAGAACCCTCAGTTCGAGTTTTGAGTAAATAAAAACTGTAGAAAAGTTCACAAGAGACAATAACAAGCCTTGATAAATCAAGATAAATAGGTAAAATGTGGTGGCTTATTTGTACAAAGTCAAACCAAAAAACCTGGATAAATGTAGGCTCCCCATTTAAAATTGTGTGATTTTAGGCGTATATTTTATTTGGCAAAACGTATTATTCTTCAGTATCGCGTATGAAAGCGCTTTCAAGGATGTGAGTTTAGAATACCCTTTGTGCAAAAACCTTTTACATTGATTTAATAGACTACAATGATATTCTACAATAATATGGGCCATGTACAGGGTTTGTATGACACGGTTCAGGTTTAAGAACTATCACTTTTAGTAAGTACTACTCAGTGCAGTGCTATAATATATTGTATTAATGTCAACGCTTCCACATGTTAAAGAAATACACTTTTTTCAATTTTGAATAACTTTATAATATTTTAGGTGATATTTGTTATGTAATTTACATAGCAAACATTTTCAGAGCTAAGCTCTTTGGACGGGCTCCAATATCCGAGCCCGACCCTTGGTTTGACTCTGGCTTGAATCTCCATTGAGCATATTTACAAGCAGCAGCGATAATTATCGCTGGCCGTGCTTAGCGGGAAAATAGTTATCGCAGAAAATTTCCCAGCGATAGTGGTGTTTGCCATGGAACATCGCTGGTTTTCCATGGAAAACGGCGATAATCTTGCTGATACGACCCTGTGGTCGTATCAGCATAATCCACCCCAAATAATAAGTATAGCTAAGTCTGCATTTTAGCAGACGTTAGTTTTTAGCGAAAATAGCGGTTTTCTCCAAAAACTAACGTCTGCTAAAATGCGTGGGCAGCCTTGTAGATATCCGATGTGCACATCAGTGATATTTACAAGATTGTACTGCCCAGTGATGCCCACTTTGCATCTCATTAGAGAGGCAAAGGGAGACGTCGGGTAAGAGGTTACTAACACGCGCTAATGCATGTTATCACCCTCTTGTAAATAGGGCGATATTTTTATCTCTGCTTTTTTAGCTTTAAAAGCCAAAAAAGCGAGATATGGCGAGATAAGCGAGATATGGCCCTTGGCAAATATGCCATCATGTTAATTTGTTGGCTCGACCACCTCTACAAATTGCCTGGAATTGTTTGCAGATGCACCATATAACCTTCTGCATTGTCCCGGCATATGGGAGAAGTTCCACAGAAACGAGCAGGAGAAATGTCCAGTTGCAATGCGCATGCGCATTGAGCAGAGCGAGACTATGGGCACTTAAACAGATTTTACCCAACTGGCGATTTGGTGCTGTGCCTGTGCACTTTTAGGTCACTGCGCAAGCGCATTGACCTAAAATGCGCGTGCACAGCATTTAATTGTCAGCCATCTGTTGCCCAGCTTGGTGCCGCTCCACCCCCTGCGGCATCAAAGGCTTTCACGGCCGGCCGGCCGTGCTTTTAGTTTCACGGCCAGCCGGCCGTGTGAAGTGCACTTCAAAGGCCACTCTCCCTGCTCCGCCCCCTGCTGCGGCCGTGTCGCATTTCTCCGCCCCCCCTCCCCACAGCAATGCCCTCCGTCTTGTCTGTCATTCCAGTGCTGTGAATTCACCTAAAGTCATGATAGCGAAATCTGTGCTGTATCGAGCGGCTCTAGAATACTTCCGAGGCTGATTCATCCAACGACATGAGGCTGCAGCCACTGATGCCTCGTGAAGTGCCTGTAATCAAATCGCAGAATTGCTCCCAAACTGTGACACATGGCCAGGTGCACCTCATCCATGAGCTGCAATCCCATTGCTTTCGATTCATGCCAATTCTTGGCATTGTAATCACTGATACATCCTAAATGTTCAGTGAACACAGCTATTCAAGTCAGTGGTGGGGCGTGGGTGCAGGGGCATTCTCAAGGGCGTAAAAATGTAAAAGAAACGTGGAAGTATACTTCCCATGCCCCAGGTGCTTTAAACCCAAGCTACGCCACTGATTAAGGTGCAGTGACACCAGCTCCCAGGGGTGTTAAGGGCCTGCCGTATTGTAGACGTGGCTGTCTTTTACATTGCAACAGGGGCAAATGGCACACTTTCCTTGCTTGCGTTAGAGTTGTTAATTTAACCTGTGAGTAAAACGTGCTCTTTCTGTATCAGTGAGTGGGGGAGGGACATATATTTGAGTGTCTCAATGACTGCACTCGGAGTGTATCACAACCAACCTGTTTGGGCACATCCAGAACATATCTGCAGTCCAGAGTACTGTTCATTTTTGTTACAATGCTTAATGTTTGTAGAAATGCTGTTTTTAAACGCTTCCAGATTTAAGCAGACAAGACGATTACGGTTCAGCCAGATGCACGATTTGCCCAGGGTCACACAGTGTGGTCAATTGAGAAAGCATGGATCACTAGGATCTCAGGCTCCAGATTTCTATGTGATTTTTGCTCTAGTTTACAATTTAGGGGTGGGTGTAATTCGCATAATTCAGTGTAGCGCAATTACGCAGAATTACCTGTGAATTCCATGAGATCACGCTTAATAACCAGAAAAGAATAATTCTACATTTAGCGCTATTTGTGAGCACAAAATGCCTCTTCTCGTCCAAAATGGACACAAGAATGCATTTTGCTCTCAGAAATGGCACTAAATTTAACCGTGATTAAACAAAGAGGACTAGGTTAAGTTGACCAAAGTGTTACAGTACTCAAATTAGTTCTGTCACGGGCACCTTGTTGGTGTATTCATGAAGCCCTCACCCACCAACCTAGTTGGTGGCATGCTTCATCATCGGGCCCACCCAGTGACACCTAGTATGTCCCGGGTGTGCTACGACGCCTGATTACAGCGGAGCTGGTATATTGCTGAGAGTGCAGTGAGGTTGGGTGAGTTGTGATTTAAAACGGCTTGGTGGTGGTCCCAGTACCCGAGGGTAAATTACATTTTAATAACTGGGCCGTCACCTGTTGGGTCTGTCTGTGTGTCCTGCCAACTGTGAACCATGAACAAAGTTGATCAGTGTTTCGAATGGGACGTGAGAGGTTTGGCAGTCCTAGGCAATGAATTATTGGATGCTCGCTTCATGACATAACCCACTAAAAGCTGCCTCTACACTTCACCTACTCATAGCATCATGCCCACACCCACTAAAAGCTGCCTCTACACTTCACCTACTCATAGCGTCATGCCAACACCCACTAAAAGCTGCCTCTACACTTCAACTACTCATAGCTTCATGCCAACACCCACTAAAAGCTGACTCTACACTTCAACTACTCATAGCTTCATGCCAGCACCCACTGAAAGCTGCCTCTACACTTCAACTACTCATGGCTTCATGCCAGCACCCACTAAAAGCTGCCTCGACACTTCAACTACTCATAGCTTCATGCCAGCAGCCACTAAAAGCTGCCTCTACACTTCACCTACTCATAGCTTCATGCCAGCACCCACTAAAAGCTGCCTCTACACTTCAACTACTCTTGGCTTCATGCCAGCACCCACTAAAAGCTGCCTCTACACTTCAACTACTCTTGGCTTCATGACAGCACCCACTAAAAGCTGCCTCTACACTTCAACTACTCTTGGCTTCATGCCAACACCCACTAAAAGCTGCCTTGACACTTCAACTACTCTTGGCTTCATGCCAGCACCCACTAAAAGCTGCCTCTACAATTCAACCACTCATGGCTTCATGCCAGCACCCACTAAAAGCTGCTTCTAAATTTCAACTACTCATGGCTTCATGCCAGCACCCACTAAAATCTGCCTCTACACTTCACCTACTCATATCTTCATGCCAGCACCCACTAAAAGCTGCCTCTACACTCCACCTACTCATAGCTTCATGCCAGCACCCACTAAAAGCTGCCTCTACACTTCACCTACTCATAGCTTCCTGCCAGCACCCACTAAAAGCTGCCTCTACACTTCACCTACTCATAGCTTCATGCCAGCACCCACTAAAAGCTGCCTCTACACTTCACCAACACATAGCTTTATGCAAGCACCCACTAAAAGCTGCCTCGACACTTCAACTACTCATGGCTTCATGCCAGCACCCACTAAAAGCTGCTTCTAAACTTCACCTACTCATAGCTTCATGCCAGCACCCACTAAAAGCTGCCTCTACACTTCACCTACTCATAGATTCATGCCAGCACCCACTAAAAGCTGCCGTTACACTTCAACTACTCATAGCTTCATGCCAGCACCCACTAAAAGCTGCCTCTACACTTCAGCTACTCATAGCTTCATGCCAGCACCCACTAAAAGCTGCCGTTACACTTCAACTACTCATAGCTTCATGCCAGCACCCACTAAAAGCTGCCTCTACACTTCACCTACTCATAGCTTCATGCCATCACCCACTAAAAGCTGCCTCTACACTTCAGCTACTCATAGCTTCATGCCAGCACCCACTAAAAGCTGCCGTTACACTTCAACTACTCATAGCTTCATGCCAGCACCCACTAAAAGCTGCCTCTACACTTCACCTATTCATAGCTTCATGCCAACACCCACTAAAATCTGCCTCTACACTTCACCTACTCATGGCGTCATGCCAACACCCACTAAAAGCTGCCTCTACACTTCAGCTACTCATAGCTTCATGCCAGCACCCACTAAAAGCTGCCTCTACACTTCACCTACTCATAGCTTCATGCCAGCACCCACTAAAAGCTGCCTCTACACTTCACCTACTCATAGCTTCATGCCATCACCCACTAAAAGCTGCCTCTACACTTCAGCTACTCATAGCTTCATGCCAGCACCCACTAAAAGCTGCCTCTACACTTCACCTACTCATGGCTTCATGCCAGCACCCACTAAAAGCTGCCTATACAATTCAACCACTCATAGCTTCATGCCATCACCCACTAAAAGCTGCCTCTACACTTCAGCTACTCATAGCTTCATGCCAGCACCCACTAAAAGCTGCCGTTACACTTCAACTACTCATAGCTTCATGCCAGCACCCACTAAAAGCTGCCTCTACACTTCACCTATTCATAGCTTCATGCCAACACCCACTAAAATCTGCCTCTACACTTCACCTACTCATGGCGTCATGCCAACACCCACTAAAAGCTGCCTCTACACTTCAGCTACTCATAGCTTCATGCCAGCACCCACTAAAAGCTGCCTCTACACTTCACCTACTCATAGCTTCATGCCAGCACCCACTAAAAGCTGCCTCTACACTTCACCTACTCATAGCTTCATGCCACCACCCACTAAAAGCTGCCTCGACACTTCAACTACTCATGGCTTCATGCCAGCACCCACTAAAAGCTGCTTCTACACTTCAACTACTCACAGCTTCATGCCAGCACCCACTAAAAGCTGCCTCGACACTTCAACTACTCACAGCTTCATGCCAGCACCCACTAAAAGCTGCCTCGACACTTCAACTACTCACAGCTTCATGCCAGCACCCACTAAAAGCTGCCTCTACAATTCAACCACTCACGGCTTCATGCCAGCACCCACTAAAAGCTGCTTCTAAACTTCAACTACTCATGGCTTCATGCCAGCACCCACTAAAATCTGCCTCTACACTTCACCTACTCATATCTTCATGCCAGCACCCACTAAAAGCTGCCTCTACACTCCACCTACTCATAGCTTAATGCCAGCACCCACTAAAAGCTGCCTCTACACTTCACCTACTCATAGCTTCATGCCAGCACCCACTAAAAGCTGCCTCTACACTTCACCTACTCATGGCGTCATGCCAACACCCACTAAAAGCTGCCTCGACACTTCAACTACTCATGGCTTCATGCCAGCACCCACTAAAAGCTGCCTCTACACTTCAACTACTCATGGCTTCATGCCAGCACCCACTAAAAGCTGCTTCTAAACTTCAACTACTCACAGCTTCATGCCAGCACCCACTAAAAGCTGCCTCGACACTCCACCTACTCATAGCTTCATGCCAGCACCCACTAAAAGCTGCCTCTACACTTCACCTACTCATATCTTCATGCCAGCACCCACTAAAAGCTGCCTCCACACTTCACCTACTCATAGCTTCATGCCAGCACCCACTAAAAGCTGCCTCTACACTTCACCTACTCATAGCTTCATGCCAGCACCCACTAAAAGCTGCCTCTACACTTCACCAACTCATAGCTTTATGCCAGCACCCACTAACAGCTGCCTCGATACTTCAACTACTCACAGCTTCATGCCAGCACCCACTAAAAGCTGCTTCTACACTTCAACTACTCACAGCTTCATGCCAGCACCCACTAAAAGCTGCCTCGACACTTCAACTACTCACAGCTTCATGCCAGCACCCACTAAAAGCTGCCTCTACACTTCAACTACTCATAGCTTCATGCCAGCACCCACTAAAAGCTGCCTCTACACTTCAACTACTCATAGCGTCATGCCAACACCCACTAATAGCTACCTCTACACTTCACCTACTACAGCTTCATGCCAGCACCCACTAAAAGCTGCTTCTACACTTCACCTACTCATAGCTTCATGCCATCACCCACTAAAAGCTGCCTCTACACTTCAGCTACTCATAGCTTCATGCCAGCACCCACTAAAAGCTGCCGTTACACTTCAACTACTCATAGCTTCATGCCAGCACCCACTAAAAGCTGCCTCTACACTTCACCTCTTCATAGCTTCATGCCAACACCCACTAAAATCTGCCTCTACACTTCACCTACTCATGGCGTCATGCCAACACCCACTAAAAGCTGCCTCGACACTTCAACTACTCATGGCTTCATGCCAGCACCCACTAAAAGCTCCCTCTACACTTCAACTACTCATGGCTTCGTGCCAGCACCCACTAAAAGCTGCTTCTAAACTTCAACTACTCATGGCTTCATGCCAGCACCCACTAAAAGCTGCTTCTAAACTTCAACTACTCATGGCTTCATGCCAGCACCCACTAAAAGCTGCCTCTACACTTCAACTACTCATGGCTTCATGCCAGCACCCACTAAAAGCTGCTTCTAAACTTCAACTACTCATGGCTTCATGCCAGCACCCACTAAAAGCTGCCTCTACACTTCACCAACTCATAGCTTCATGCCAGCACCCACTAAAAGTTGCCTCGACACTTCAACTACTCATGGCTTCATGCCAGCACCCACTAAAAGCTGCCGTTACACTTCAACTACTCATAGCTTCATGCCAGCACCCACTAAAAGCTGCCTCTACACTTCACCTATTCATAGCTTTATGCCAACACCCACTAAAAGCTGCCTCTACACTTCACCTACTCATGGCGTCATGCCAACACCCACTAAAATCTGCCTTGACACTTCAACTACTCACAGCTTCATGCCAGCACCCACTAAAAGCTGCCTCTACACTTCACCTACTCATAGCTTCATGCCAGCACCCACTAAAAGATGCCTCTACACTTCACCTATTCATAGCTTCATGCCAACACCCACTAAAATCTGCCTCTACACTTCACCTACTCATGGCGTCATGCCAACACCCACTAAAAGCTGCCTCTACACTTCAGCTACTCATAGCTTCATGCCAGCACCCGCTAAATGCTGCCTCTACACTTCACCTACTCATAGCTTCATGCCAGCACCCACTAAAAGCTGCCTCTACACTTCACCTACTCATAGCTTCATGCCAACACCCACTAAAAGCTGCCTCGACACTTCAACTACTCATGGCTTCATGCCAGCACCCACTAAAAGCTGCCTCTACAATTCAACCACTCATAGCTTCATGCCAGCACCCACTGAAAGCTGCTTCTAAACTTCAGCTACTCATAGCTTCATGCCAGCACCCACTAAAAGCTGCCGTTACACTTCAACTACTCACAGCTTCATGCCAGCACCCACTAAAAGCTGCCTCTACACTTCACCTATTCATAGCTTCATGCCAACACCCATTAAAAGCTGCCTCTACACTTCACCTACTCATGGCTTCATGCCAGTACCCACTAAAAGCTGCCTCTACACTTCACCTACTCATAGCTTCATGCCAGCACCCACTAAAAGCTGCCTCTACACTTCACCTACTCATAGCTTCATGCCAGCACCCAATAAAAGCTGCCTCTACACTTCACCTACTGATAGCTTCATGCCATCACCCACTAAAAGCTGCCTCTACACTTCAGCTACTCATAGCTTCATGCCAGCACCCACTAAAAGCTGCCGTTACACTTCAACTACTCATAGCTTCATGCCAGCACCCACTAAAAGCTGCCTCTACACTTCACCTATTCATAGCTTCATGCCAACACCCATTAAAAGCTGCCTCTACACTTCACCTACTCATGGCTTCATGCCAGTACCCACTAAAAGCTGCCTCTACACTTCACCTACTCATAGCTTCATGCCAGCACCCACTAAAAGCTGCCTCTACACTTCACCTACTCATAGCTTCATGCCAGCACTCAATAAAAGCTGCCTCTACACTGCACCTACTGATAGCTTCATGCCATCACCCACTAAAAGCTGCCTCTACACTTCAGCTACTCATAGCTTCATGCCAGCACCCACTAAAAGCTGCCGTTACACTTCAACTACTCATAGCTTCATGCCAGCACCCACTAAAAGCTGCCGTTACACTTCACCTATTCATAGCTTCCTGCCAGCACCCACTAAAAGCTGCCTCCACACTTCAACTACTCATAGCTTCATGCCAGCACCCACTAAAAGCTGCCTCCACACTTCAACTACTCATAGCTTCATGCCAACACCCACTAAAAGCTGACTCTACACTTCAACTACTCATAGCTTCATGCCAGCACCCACTAAAAGCTGCCTCTACAGTTCAACTACTCATGGCTTCATGCCAGCACCCACTAAAAGCTGCTTATAAACTTCAATTACTCATGGCTTCATGCCAGCACCCACTAAAAGCTGCCTCTACACTTCACCTACTCATATCTTCATGCCAGCACCCACTAAAAGCTGCTTCTACACTTCAACTACTCACAGCTTCATGCCAGCACCCACTAAAAGCTGCCTCGACACTTCACCTACTCATAGCTTCATGCCAGCACCCACTAAAAGCTGCTTCTACACTTCAACTACTCACAGCTTCATGACAGCACCCACTAAAAGCTACCTCTACACTTCAACTACTCATAGCTTCATGCCAGCACCCACTAAAAGCTGCCTCTACACTTCAACTACTCGTGGCTTCATGCCAACACCCACTAAAAGCTGCCTCTACACTTCACCTACTCATAGCTTCATGCCAGCACCCACTAAAAGCTGCCTCTACACTTCACCTACTCATAGATTCATGCCAGCACCCACTAAAAGCTGCTTCTACACTTCAACTACTCGTGGCTTCATGCCAGCACCCACTAAAAGCTGCCTCTACACTTCACCTACTCATAGCTTCATGCCAGCACCCACTAAAAGCTGCTTCTACACTTCAACTACTCACAGCTTCATGCCAGCACCCACTAAAAGCTGCCTCTACACTTCACCTACTCATAGCTTCATGCCAGCACCCACTAAAAGCTGCCTCTACACTTCAACTACTCATGGCGTCATGCCAGCACCCACTAAAAGCTGCCTCGACACTTCAACTACTCATGGCTTCATGCCAGCACCCACTAAAAGCTGCTTCTACACTTCAACTACTCACAGCTTCATGCCAGCACCCACTAAAAGCTGCCTCGACACTTCAACTACTCACAGCTTCATGCCAGCACCCACTAAAAGCTGCCTCTACACTTCACCTACTCATAGCTTAATGCCATCACCCACTAAAAGCTGCTTCTACACTTCAACTACTTGTGGCTTCATGCCAGCACCCACTAAAAGCTGCCTCTACACTTCACCTACTCATAGCTTCATGCCAGCACCCACTAAAAGCTGCCTCGACACTTCAACTTCTCACAGCTTCATGCCAGCACCCACTAAAAGCTGCTTCTACACTTCAACTACTCACAGCTTCATGCCAGCACCCACTAAAAGCTGCTTCTACACTTCAACTACTCACAGCTTCATGCCAGCACCCACTAAAAGCTGCTTCGACACTTCAACTACTCACAGTTTCATGCCAACACCCACTAAAAGCTGACTCTACACTTCAACTACTCACAGCTTCATGCACAACACCCACTAAAAGCTGCCTCTACACTTCAACTACTCACAGCTTCATGCCAGCACCCACTAAAAGCTGCCTCGACACGTCAACTACTAACAGCTTCATGCCAGCACCCACTAAAAACTGCCTCTTCACTCCACCTACACATAGCTTCATGCCAGCACCCACTAAAAGCTGCCTCTACACTTCGCCTACTCATAGCTTCATGCCAGCACCCACTAAAAGCTGCCTCTACACTTCACCTACTCATAGTTTCATGCCAGCACCCACTAAAAGCTGCCTCTACACTTCACCTACTCATAGCTTCATGCCAGCACCCACTAAAAGCTCCCTCGACACTTTAACTACTCACTTGTAACAAGTAGAGGGTCTTTGCAAGTAATGTCTGATGGCACCAGGCCTGATTAACAGATTTCAGCCACAGATATCACATATTTATTTATTTATTTAATAATTTCATACCAACATGTGGCTTAGGTCACTTCACCTGTCCTCCCATTTTTTGCATCTCATCAATGGTTTCTCGCTTGTTTATGTGGCCTCTTCAGCTTTTACGTGTATTTCTTTGGTACAAGCAAGTACATTGAGTTATAGTAGTCTGAGCGGGGCAAAGTTAGGGCTCTGGTAACTTCAACCCCATGGTTGCGTGGAGCGAGGGGAGAACCTTCCGTGGACTCAAGTGGGCACTCAAGTGGGCACTGGCCTTCCTGAGCACAGCAAAGGCCCTTTGCTCCAAGGATAGGACTTGGAAGAAGCATACAGCCACTTTTGTATTAACGATTGGGTGGAACTCTGATGGCCAGTTAAAGAGGATTATATAGATTGTGTTTCCGAACAATCATGACCTTGGTTTTGATCAATTAAGTTACAAAAAGGGTTCCTCATCCAGTAAAACTCTGGGATTGATGTCATCTGAAATCCTAGTGTGGAATGTAGTAATATTTTCCACTTAAACAGGTTCATCTTCAGTGTACATTTGACATTGTAACTCATTTTGTGAAATCGCTTCAACTAGCAGCCACATATATATCCTGCAAAGAGGCGATGACACGGATAACCTCTGGGGAACACCACATGAGACAACTTTGGTGGAAGAAGTTGAGTTGCCTATTTTAAGGTGAGGGTGGGTTCTGCAAGCAAAGATTGGAGGGCTAACCTGCTGATGCCAGTTCCGTTTTACACAGTGGTGGCTGCCTCGGTATGGAGATGGTGAGGCTAGGGGGGGGGCTGCTGAAAAAATAGGTTAACCTACATTCCCCGCTGCCGCACTCCTCTCTCCTCTTCTCTCAGCGCCGGAAGCACCCAGCTTCATGATTGGTCTGATCGGCCTGTTTGGCTGCTCAGGCAGTGACTGGGAGCCTGGGAATGTTCTCCACCGTGCTGGTCAACACAGTCAAGTGGAGAACATGCTAAGTGCGCATGACTGTTTGGCCAGTCCAACAGTAATGTGCACTCAATGAATGCAAACCACTCCTCACTCTGCTCTGGCGAACTCAGCCCCTCCCTGACCTGGCTCTGAGCCCTGCATAGAAAAATAAATAAAAAGATAAAAATAGCTGATTATAATTTTTTTTTTTTGCGCAGCTCATAGAGCAGTGGGGCGACGCTCCTGTGCCCTAACAAAGAAGATGCCACTGAGTGACGTTTCATGATCAGTCTGCCAAATGCCACCAATAAATCTAAAAGGATGAGCGTGTTTGATTTGCATCCAGTAAGGGTGGGGCACTCTCCTTGATGAATGTCAGGATGGTTTCAGTGCCAGTTCTGAATCTAAGTGGCCGGGCCCTGAGGATATTATGGGTTTCCACAAACTGGCCATGTTTCTGTGGAATAGCAAGGCAGATACATTGTAACATTCTGTCTGGCAATTTGCCCCATTGTCTCAAACTTGTACAAAGAGCCGATAGCCATAGGATATATCCAGGGTCTCTGGAGTTACTACAATCTCCTCCCCCGACCCCCACTCCCAGATTTCCCTACGTACCCAACTGGAAACGAGAAAAACAGAAGTATGCCACCCGATTGCAAACTAATTCAAGTCAATAGGAGTCCAAAGTTCAAGCTAATGAAACTGCATGGGACCCAAATAGAACTGGCAAAAGGGGGCATGGTATTCTTTATTCAAATATGCAAATTGAGGCAACTCAATCACTGTTTGAAAGATTTGAATTGGTTTGAACCATGTTTTTTCATTTTTTTAAGCATGGTTCATACCAGTAACTTTAGTACAATCCATACTAATATAAGCAACGTTCCCATACTCCGCCTCTAGGGTTTGTGTCGTAAATTATCGACAAATATCTGTTAAGCAGGGGCTTAAGATGCCACCTTCTAGGATGTTGCAAAAAACACAGTTGATGGACAGAATGAAGAACAATGTCATACATTCACCCCAGTACAAGGATCTGGGCCTAAATCCATCTTTTTTTTGCACTCCACACCACCCTGGGTTAGACACTGGCTATATGCAAAACAGCTCTGACCCTGTGCCTCAAGGGAACAGTCCAGTCCGAACTACCAAGCCATGTCTTTCCCAGACCGAAATAAAGCATCCAAGGACCGGTTTCTGGCTATCAGCCTTCATTCAGCCTGGATAGCTTGACTCCAGTGGGGTGGAGAGCCTGGGGCTCACGTCTGAGCATACCCAGCCCACTCGGGGTAAAAATTGCAAAAAACACAGTTGATGGACAGAATGTAGAACAATGTCATACATTCACCCCAGTACAAGGATCTGGGCCTAAATCTATCGTTTATTTGCACTCCACACCACCCTGGGTTAGACACTGGCTATATGCAAATCTGCTCTGACACTGTGCCTCAAGGTAACAGTCCAGTCCGAACTACCAAGCCATGTCTTTCCCAGACCGGAATCAAGCATCCAAGGACCGGTTTCTGGCTATCAGCCTTCATTCAGCCTGGATAGCTTGACTCCAGTTGTGTGGAGAGCCTGGGGCTCACGTCTGAGCATACCCAGCCCACTCGAGGTGAAAATTGCAAAAAACACAGTTGATGGACAGAATGTAGAACAATGTCATACATTCACCCCAGTACAAGGATCTGGGCCTAAATCCATCATTTTTTTGCACTCCACACCACCCTGGGTTAGACACTGGCTATATGCAAATCAGCTCTGACCCTGTGCCTCAAGGGAACAGTCCAGTCCGAACTACCAAGCCATGTCTTTCCCAGACCGGAATCAAGCATCTAAGGACCGGTTTCTGGCTATCAGCCTTCATTCAGCCTGGATAGCTTGACTCTAGTGGTGTGGAGAGCCTGGGGCTCACGTCTGAGCATACCCAGCCCACTCGGGGTGAAAATTGCAAAAAACACAGTTGATGGACAGAATGTAGAACAGTCATACATTCACCCCAGTACAAGGATCTGGGCCTAAATCCATCGTTTTTTTGCACTCCACACCACCCTCGGTTAGACACTGGCTATATGCAAATCAGCTCTGACCCTGTGCCTCAAGGGAACAGTCCAGTCCGAACTACCAAGCCATGTCTTTCCCAGACCGGAATCAAGCATCCAAGGACCGGTTTCTGGCTATCAGCCTTCATTCAGCCTGGATAGCTAGACTCAGTGGTGTGGAGAGCCTGGGGCTCACGTCTGAGCATACCCAGCCCACTCGGGGTGAAAATTGCACAAAAACACAGTGGATGGACAGAATGTAGAACAATGTCATACATTCACCCCTGTACAAGGATCTGGGCCTAAATCCATCGGTTTTTTGCACTCCATACCACCCTGGGTTAGGCACTGGCTATATGCAAATCAGCTCTGACCCTGTGCCTCAAGGGAACAGTCCAGACCGAACTACCAAGCCATGTCTTTCCCAGACCGTAATCAAGCATCCAAGGACCGGTTTCTGGCTGTCAGCCTTCATTCAGCCTGGATAGCTTGACTGCAGTGGTGTGGAGAGCCTGGGGCTCACGTCTGAGCATACCCAGCCCACTCGGGGTGAAAATTGCAAAAAACACTGTTGATTGACAGAATGTAGAACAATGTCATACATTCACCCCAGTACAAGGATCTGGGCCTAAATCCATCGTTTGTTTGCACTCCACACCACCCTGGGTTAGACACTGGCTATATGCAAATCAGCTCTGACCCTGTGCCTCAAGGGAACAGTCCAGTCCGAACTACCAAGCCATGTCTTTCCCAGACCGGAATCAAGCATCCAAGGACCGGTTTCTGGCTATCAGCCTTCATTCAGCCTGGATAGCTTGACTCCAGTGGTGTGGAGAGCCTGGGGCTCACGTCTGAGCATACCCAGCCCACGCGGGATGAAAATTGCAAAAAACACAGTTGATGGACAGAATGTAGAACAATGTCATACATTCACCCCAGTACAAGGATCTGGGCCTAAATCCATCGTTTTTTTGCACTCCACACCACCCTCGGTTAGACACTGGCTATATGCAAATCAGCTCTGACCCTGTGCCTCAAGGGAACAGTCCAGTCCGAACTACCAAGCCATGTCTTTCCCAGACTGGAATCAAGCATCCAAGGACCGGTTTCTGGCTATCAGCCATCATTCAGCCTGGATAGCTTGACTCCAGTGGTGTGGAGAGCCTGGTTCTCACGTCTGAGCATACCCAGCCCACTCAGGGTGAAAATTGCAAAAAACACAGTTGATGGACAGAATGTAGAACAATGTCATACATTCACCCCAGTACAAGGATCTGGGCCTAAATCCATCGTTTTTTTGCACTCCACACCACCCTGGGTTAGACACTGGCTATATGCAAATCAGCTCTGACCCTGTGCCTCAAGGGAACAGTCCAGTCCGAACTACCAAGCCATGTCTTTCCCAGACCGGAATCAAGCATCCAAGGACCGGGTTCTGGCTATCAGCCTTCATTCAGCCTGGATAGCTTGACTCCAGTGGTGTGGAGAGCCTGGGGCTCACGTCTGAGCATACCCAGCCCACTCAGGGTGAAAATTGCAAAAAACACAGTTGATGGACAGAATGTAGAACATTGTCATACATTCACCCCAGTACAAGGATCTGGGCCTAAATCCATCGTTTTTTTGCACTCCACACCACCCTGGGTTAGACACTGGCTATATGCAAATCAGCTCTGACCCTGTGCCTCAAGGGAACAGTCCAGTCCGAACTACCAAGACATGTCTTTCCCAGACCGGAATCAAGCATCCAAGGACCGGTTTCTGCCTATCAGCCTTCATTCAGCCTGGATAGCTTGACTCTAATGGTGTGGAGATGCTGGGGCTCACGTCTGAGCATACCCAGCCCACTCGGGGTGAAAATTGCAAAAAACACAGTTGATGGACAGAATGTAGAACAATGTCATATATTCACCCCAGTACAAGGATCTGGGCCTAAATCCATCGTCTTTTTTTGCACTCCACACCACCCTGGGTTAGACACTGGCTATATGCAAATCAGCTCTGACCCTGTGCCTCAAGGGAACAGTCCAGTCTGAACTACCAAGCCATGTCTTTCCCAGACTGGAATCAAGCATTCAAGGACCGGTTTCTGGCTATCAGCCTGGATAGCTCGACTCCAGTGGTGTGGAGAGCCTGGGGCTCACGTCTGAGCATACCCAGCCCACTCGGGGTGAAAATTGCAAAAAACACAGTTGATGGACAGAATGTAGAACAATCTCATACATTGACTCATTAAATTCATTAAATTCACATTTAATGATAATATTCGAAGATTAGCTATAGTTGGTGTCCCTATTGGAGTGTCCATTACAGGAGCCATCAATTATACAATAAGTGATACCGTCTCATGACCCATGCGTATGCGCAAAAGTTGGATCGAGAAGAGGGTCTCATACCTTTGTCAAAGCCAGTAGAGTCATATCTCGCCTTGAATACAGGGTTAGTACCCTTTGTAGGGGATCGGCGGACAGAGTTTAAGCTCCGGAACACAATCTAGTGCAATGTACGCAAATTAGGATGCAAGATGGACAAAACTAAACAAAACAATATACAAAATGCAAAAACAATCCCCCCCTTCATTCCCACCAACCTCCCTCCACCCTCCTCCCTCACCCACAACCCACCCCTCCCTCCCCAATAGTAGAAACAACAGAACATGGCAACTTGGGAATGACGACCACGAGGCCGCCTCCGAGCAGCTTGCTCATTACTATTAATCTTTTGGGGCTGCAATCCCAAACTAGTGAAGGAATAAGCCAAGTATGTTGGCAACAATAAACGACAAACAACAATGGTGCCATGACCTTGAGCGCAGGAAGGTCAATGCCTTGACTTCAGTATCATAAACCAAGCACAACAGCAACTGTAAAAGAGTCATTGTGGGTGCACCTGACGTCAATGGGAGTGCTGTAAAACAACACCACAGCACAGTACTTCATACTGCAGTACTTCAGTACTTCATAAACCAAGCACAACAGCAACTGTAGGAGAGTCATTGTGGATGCACCTAACACCAATGGGGGTGCTATAGAACAACACCACAGCACAGTACTTCTTCGAGGTCCAAGAGGGACACAGGTAGTATCGTGGCAGCACTCATTGTGAGTCACTTTCAAATCAAGGATACAAGAGATCGCTCTGAAACAGATCCGGGTTCCAAAGGATACGCTGGCAGGGGGCCTAAAAGGTACACAGGACATTAACGTGACGGACAAAATTGGCCAGAACCAGACCCCATGCGAGCGTGCCCTTATTAGTTTCTTTCAATTACATACATGGACCAATGTCATACATAGCGAGTAATCATGAATACAAACACATAAATTAAGTCAAGGCTCGCTAATGTGACTTGAGTTCCAGGGGTGAAATCTGACAAACACCTGATGAAATTAAGCACTGCTCTCAGACGTGCACGGCGAAGCACTTAAATGTCAAATCAAATGAAACTTTCTTTTTTAAGCGAAAGGACATTAAACCAATGAACTTTTAAAATGCCATTTGTAAAGTCTGAGATCTCTTTAAAAAACTTTAGAACACGAGGGTGTTATTACATAAAACTTTAGAACATGGAGGGTCTTAAATAAATATTTTAGCCTTAATTGGCCTAGCCAGTTTTGCTGCTGATAGCCCGCTCCCTTTGTGAGTCTTCCTTGTGAGTTAGAAGGACCAATTATTTTGTCTAATGTTAACAAACATCTTCCTGCCAGACACTTCTCAGATCTATCCATTTTCCTTGTTCAGCGATCAGGGAAGATTCTAGCAGACTAGAAAACGCAACATTTCTTCTTTTTTTTAAATATATTTTTCAAATGAGGAGAAAATGATTATTCCTTCTTTTCTTGGAACATTCACAGATAGAAGGATGGAGGACATAGCTGGGCCCCCTTTACTTCGATTTTAATGAGCTTGCAGCGCAGAGGCCGATTCGTTTCTTTGTGCTGCTGTCTTTTAACCCGTGGTATTTTTCTTCTGGCTTCGAGCGCATACTGCCTTACATCAGGAGCCGGCCTTTTGTTGCTGTATTGAAACCGCCGCTGCTGTTACAGCCTGGTTGGCATTGAATTGCTTCTCCGCGTGAGCTGGCATTTCTTTAGAGCGCACAGTGCTGACTCCCGGAGCCTCCTCGCGCCTTCATAGCCCGCCGCTTTTTCTTTCCTCGCACCCTCCGCCCATTCTCACTTTTTTCTCTCATTATTTTCATTACATTTATTTGCAGTATCGTTTCTGTAGTTTAGCCTTTTTCTACATATTTCTACGCTGTTTAGGTAATATGTTGGACTATTTTATCTTTGTTTCAGCCATTCTATATTTTCTCCTCCCTCTTTCCTTGCCTCTCTCCCTCCTTGTTCCTCTCTACCTCTCTTCCTTTCTGTTGGACCTGGTCCTGTTCATCCCCAGACTTGTTGCCTTTTGCATCCTATTTTTCGGACCCTGTTTCTTTTTAATGGCTTTTAGGGCTCTGGGCACTTGACCACTGCTGATCAGTCCTGACGTGCATATGCTCTCTGTGTAAATTGTGATTCTGGTTGGTTATCCTAATTGGCGTATTTGATATACTTTTAAGTCCCTAGTAAAATGCACTATGTGTGCCCAGGGCCTGTAAATCAAATGGTACTAGTGGGCCTGCAGCATTGATTGTGCCACCCACATGAGTAGCCCTGTAAACCTGTCTCAGGCCTGCCATTGCAGTGTCTAGGAATGCAGTTTTAAACTGCCATGTTGAAATTGCAAGTGCACCCACTTGTCAGGCCCTAACCTTCCCTTTCACTACATGTAAAGCATCCCTAAGGTAGGCCCAAGACATGGGCAGGTTACAGTGTGTGTGAAAGGTAGGACATGTACTGATGTATTTCACATGTCCTGATGGTATAGTACTGCCAATTTAATTTTTCACTATTGCAAGGACTACTTCTACCATTGGAGCTGCCTTGTGACATTGAAAACAGTAACTTTTGAAGAGGAAGAGCCTAGCGCCGGACTAAGATGGCCGCTTAACCCCTCAGCTCCGTCACTGCCATCCTTTGGATCCGACATCATGAGCATCATCCTGCCCCTGAGGAACTGGAATTGAAAGAGGGACGCTTGCGTTGCCATCGGGTGAAACTTCAGAGTCCCGACGTGGCTGGGAACTGAAGTTAAGGCTCCCGTAAGATTGGGCCTGGTTGGCGTACTGGAGCGGGGACCAGAGTGCAGAGCGAGCTGCCGGAAGACGAGAAGACCTCGGCAGCCCGAACCGGAAGTCACCAGTTGAGCGGGTGCCGCTGTCTCCTGAGGCTCTAAATCCGGCAGCCGACTAGATATTGGGACCAGCACTGTGGGAGGCGCCTATCCTCCCCGACGGCCCTCGGCTGGCGTCTGCCTTCCCCCTCTCCGGGGCAGCAGCGGAGTGACGACCCTTAATACGGCGCCGCTGGAGCCCGCCACAATGCAGCAGTGAAACCAGGGCTCAGCTGGCCCGGGTCCAGGACAGGAGTGAGCGGATCACACTGCGGACCCACCCCCCCACCCCCCACCCCCTGAAGGGACTGAGGTGCGGTGCGGCAGAGCCCCTGAAAATAGACCTCTTTCTTGCCTGAGACGCCATTTTGGGGAACAAACAGCTTTTCGGCCCAAGATTCTCGGCACTGGGGTAGAGCTGGTGCCGGTGGGGGACGGCGGCTGTGGGAGACCAGAGGTGCCTTTTTACTGCAGGTGAGGGAGTGAAAGGAGCCAAACAGGAGGCGCAAAAATGGCCAGTGCAACCCCCCCAAAGATAAGTGCCTGACTATGGTGAAGATATTATAGACACTCTCCGTAATTTGTGTACAAGACATTTCTCCTGAGCTGTGGAGGGGTCAACAGAGGCCGGGGTTGTGCGGCTCGAAGTTACTAGGGGCTGCTTCTCTCGGCACGGTTCCCGGACCCTAGTGGTGTCACTAGAGTGCTGTTGGTTTGGGCCCTGCCCTGGATCTGGCCCTATGTGGAGTGCACCTTGAGTCCTTGCAGGCAATAGATAGCATAAACAGAAACCCCCGTGCAGGAGACACGTGAGTGTGGTGAGACTAGGTCTACACATGACAACTAAGCCAGACACTGAGAAAACTCAGTCTAGGGTGACCAAGGGTATGCAGCAAGTTCAATTGAACAAAGTAGACCACTACACTTTGCCTAAAGGCTCGCTGACGGACTCTCGATAAGCCCCTGCAGGGGGTCGACTCTGCGAGTCACGCTTCGGAATTGACCCTGCAGGACATGATGGTGGCCATTGATGGGGTCAGATCGTCATTGGGGAAAAAATGGAGTTGGCGGATCATAAACTTAGACACAGTCTCAATCGAGGAGAATCTTATTCGGGCTGACCTCACTAAGGTCAATGAAAAAGTAAAATCACTGGATATTAAGACAATTAGCTTGACTAAGGATGTGTCGCAGCTCCAGCAGGAAGTAAGTGACCTGAAATCTTTCTCTGCAGCGGCCGAACGGAAACTGGACGACTATGAAGGGAGATCCAGGCGTAACAACATCCGCATCCTGGGAGTGCCTGAAAAATCAGAAGGCCCAGCCCCCGATTTGCTCGTAGAGGAGCTTATTTTAACGCATCTCAAGCCCAAGGGCTTGGCAAATTCTTCACTATTAAACAAGCGCATAGGGTCCAAGGTGGGCGACCTAAGCCCGGAGCGCCCCACGACCCATGATTGCACAGGTTCTAAACTTTAGAGACAGGTATGCAATCCTGCAGGCTGCCCTTGCGGCACCCCCATTGCGCTATGAAAATGCCACTCTTTCCTTATTTCCCGACTTCACGCAGCTGGTGCAGAGACAACGTAGAAACTTTCTCGCTGTCAAGAAGAAACTTAGGGACAAAGGACTTGAATATGCTATGATCTTTCCGGCGAGACTCTGAGTTGAGGTTGAGGGTAGAGCATGGTTCTTCGACAATCCGGAAGTGGCATCTGACTGGCTGGACAGTCGTCCCCCTGGTGGCGCTGGGGCACGAGACAACGGAGGTGAACGTGCGACCCAGGAACAAGATTGAGAACAGGAAGAAAAGAAGGATAGATAATGGTCAGGTACAGGGGTTGGGAGCCCAGGGACGGGACGCAAGCTTTGTAAATCTTCAGGGAACACTTTGCTTATATGAACACGGACTTGCGGGTGGGGGATAGAATGCCGGCCTTCCTCCTTTTTACTACCTTTAGTTATTAGTTAGTATTTGTGTGTAGGGCGACAGGCACTCTGTCAGTTTTGTAATGGGCGGTTACCGCAAGCAGGGATAAAGAGAGGGGGGAGTTGGGAGGGGTATATATTGTTTCTTAATTACAAATTTGAATTGTTTACAGTTTTAATTGTTTCAACATCATCAAACAAAAATGCAGAGCAGGTGAGACTTCCGCACAGATATAATGACAAGCGATAGACGGGGATCGGGGATCAGTGTACTGAGTTGGAATGTAAATGGACTGGGAGGCAAAATAAAGAGGGGGATGGTCCATCAGTTTATTAGAAGACACCCCCCGGATGTGGTCCTTTTATAGGAAACACAATTAATTGGGAACAAGTGTATGGCCCTACATACAGGAGGGTATAAGTTGGTGGCACATGCGGGATTCACCTCTGGGTCACGAGGGGTGGGCATACTGATCAAAAACTCATTCCCCCTCACTATACATGCCACGTGGTCAGGAAAGCAGGGTAGATACGTTGGGATTTCGAGCCAAAGGGAAGGGAAAACAGCCACATTTGTCTCAATAGTTGTCCTGCCTGGCCTACAGACAGACACATTCAAAGACCTGAGTTTGATCTTCTTGATACTACCACTGGGACTCTTGGCACTGGGTGGAGATTTCAACGCGATAATTGCTAGGGAAATAGACCAATATCTGCCTCGTGCACTTAGGCCAGCACACAGGTGGCTTCCTGACTTTTTGGACACAATGGGGCTGGTGGATGGCTGGCGGGAACACAACCCAGGCAGAGCACAGTACTCACACTTATCATGCGTGCACCAAAGTTTGTCATGAATATACTATATACTTGTCCCGGCTGCGCAGACCCATGCTCTCCAGGAGGTACATCACCTGGGTCAGGGCGTCGCAGATCACTCCCCTGTGTGGCTCAAGATGGAATTGGACCAGGTAAACACTGGTAGGGTAGCTCCCATTAACCCATGGTACTTAAGAAGACCCCACTACAAGGGAAAACATTGCCACAGCCACTGATAGATAATTCCAGGAAAATCAGGGTACGGTTGATTCAGCGCAGACCCTCTAGAAGGCATACAAAACTGTTATTCGGGGGGAGACGCTCTCCTTGATTGCAGGGAAGAAGAGAGAATGACAAGCTGAACTTGAGAGAGCAGAAGAGGACGTGTTAAAATCGGAAGAGGAGATGGCCCGAGCGGTAACCCCTGAGGGCCTTCTCCTTTTGAAGCTACGGCAAGATGAATTTAATAGCATCGTCAGGGATAGAGCCAGGGCGCAGAGTAGAGAGGTTCAGAGTTGGATCTATGAACACGGAGATAAAGCAGGTAAGCTGATTTTTTCGCTGGACAGATGGGAGTGGGCGTTGAGACTGGTGCCCGAGATACAGGGGTAGGACTCCAGTGCTATTATGGACCCGCAAGCCATTGCAGATAAGTTTGCAGATCACTATTGCGCGGTATATAGTACAACAGGCAGGTTCACTGAAGTAGAAAACAGGGAGATGATTAGGAATATTAAGATACCCGTGTTATCGGGCAAAAACAGAGATTATTTGGAATGCCCACTGACCGACGATGAAGTGGCCCAGGCCATCAGAGTCGTACATTCGGGGAAAGCTTCACGGCCCAACGGTATTCCCATCAAACTATATAAACTGATGTCCAAAAAACTCACCCCATACCTCCGTTCCATGTTAGAGGAAAGCAAGGAGAAGGGGCTGCTCCCGTATGACCAACGAGTAGCTAACATAGTGGTCATATTTAAAGAAAGCCAACCAAGAACCAGTTGCGCATCCTACAGGCCCATATCGTTGCTGAATGTGGAGCCCAAGGTCCTTGCGAAATTGCTGGTGACACGTTTGGCAAAAGTCATCCCCACCCTGATCCACCCGGATCAATCGGGCTTTATGCCTCATCGTAATACAGCCCTCAATCCGCGTCGCTTTCATGGGGTGCAGGGTAGGACCCCTACGATAACGGAGCCGGCAGTCCTAGTATCATTAGATGCCACTATGGCGTTTGACTTGGTCGAGTGGCCCTATCTGTTTTCAGTATTGGACAAATTGGGCTTCGGTTCGAAATTCACGGGCTGGATACGCCTCCTGTATTCTGACCCGATGGCCCGGGTGGTGGTGAATAATTGCAAGTCCCTCGATTTCCACCTGAGCAGGGGCACCCAACAGGGTTGTCCCCTGCCCCTACTTCTCTTTGCACTGGCCTAGGAACCGCTGGCGGTGTGGATCAGGCAGGACCGGTCTATATGCGGAATGCAGTGGTCATTGGAGTGGGAGGACAAGATCTCCCTGTACGCAGATGATATTCTGCTCTATCTCACCAATCTGAGAGGGTCACTGATCTGCCTTCTGGACGTACTGACAATCTTCAGCAGATACTCTGGCTTTGCGATAAACATGTCCAAATCGGTGCTGTACGTCCTTCTGGGTGACCCGCCGGCCATTCCAAGTACTGCCCGATCCAGATTGCTCTTGAAGGTTTTAGATACCTCGGTATCTACATTACATAAGATTCGAAACTATGTTACACCAAGAATCTGAACCCTCCCGTATTGAGACTTAGGAACAACATCGCTCATTGGAAATCCCTTCCGCTCTCCATGCTAGGTAGAGCGGTGTTCTTTAAAATGATGGCTCTACCTTGGTTCTTATATGCACTCCAAAATACAATGGATCCAGTCCCAGCGTCCTATTTCAGAGAAATCGAGGGGCTCCAGAGACAGCTCCTCTGGGATGGTAAACCCTGTACAGCGCTCTCAAAATTAACTCTTAATTGGTATGATGGAGGAATAGGGTTGCCCGACCTAAAGAAATATTACTGGGCGTCCCAGATTGCGGCTATCAACCACGGGATCTATGGTCAAACAAATGATCCTGGATTTGCCATGGATAGGCGGCAGCTCCCAGGGGGAGAATACACCAGAGTGTTACATGCTGGGCCCCGCAGATTTCCGCTGAATGGACCCACGGCACACGCCGACCAGATATGGCATGCAGTCAATAGACACCTAAAGTGGGAAAACAAACTTACATTAGCCACCCCACTGTGGAACTCGGAGAAACTAGGGAGCCTCTGGAGATCCAAAGTTTTTGACAAATGGAACCTCATCGGGATCTCGCGAATAAAAGACGTCTGGGGGGAGGGAACAGTCCACACCTTTGACTCACTCAAACTACAGTTCAATCTGAATGATAGTGAGTACTTCCGTTACCTTCAAGTTTGACACACGCTACTTTCCCAAATCCCTAGGGAAACAACACTTCCAGACGCCTCTCCCCTAGAAGACAGGGTGCTGGATGGACACCTTCCAGAGAAGACCATCTCCCTGATTTAAAGGAAATTGATAAATAACATGGAAGATCCATTGCTTAATCTCAAAAGAAACTGGAACGAAGATGACCTAGAACTAGATGACGAAGACTGCCAGGAGGCAGTTTCTTCCCCACGTGTGGTTGTAATCCAGGCCAGGCTGAGGTTAGTGCAGCTTAAAATACTACATAGGACGCATGTTACGGGTCCCCGCCTAGTTCGAATGGGTCATTCAGAAAGCGGAGAGTGCAGAAGGGGCTGTGGGGACCAGGGGACATTCATTCATATATTGTGGCACTGCCAACACATACTATTGGAGGGATGTCCATCGCACATTGCGGGAGGTTCTGGGAATTAACTTGCAGCCAGAGGCTCATAGATGCATATTAAATGTCTGGGAACCCACCGACCTCAACACTTACACAACGCAGTGGGCAACATTAGCATTCATGGTAGGGAAGAGTAACAATTCTCATCTGTGGGGGGGGGGGGGGGGGGGGGGGGGGGTTAGCCAATCGGCTCAGGTAGGGATTTGGATGGAGGATCTGGACTTGTGCATGTTCAGGGAGAAATCAGTCTATATCGCCAGGGGATGTCCGGGGAAATGGAATAGGGGGTGGGAAAAGGCGGATGCCGATCCCACTGTTTTCGCCAACTACCGCCCCATCTCCCTTCTCCCCAAACCCGCAAAGGTCCTGGAAAAAGCCGTGCAGTTGCAACTCACGGAATATCTGGAAAACCACTCTCCTCGACCTGACCGCAGCTTTCGATACGGTCTCCCACCCCATCCTCCTTGACCGACTCAAACAGATAGGCATTGGAGGCACTGCCTTCAGCTG
Source organism: Lissotriton vulgaris (assembly GCF_964263255.1). Classification (NCBI taxonomy): domain Eukaryota; kingdom Metazoa; phylum Chordata; class Amphibia; order Caudata; family Salamandridae; genus Lissotriton; species Lissotriton vulgaris. Next base: position 165,347,295 of record NC_141689.1, read on the forward strand.
GATCGAGTCCTTCCTTTCGGGTAGAAGTCAGAGGGTACTGCTGCGGCCTTTTAAATCGGAGGAAAAACCCCTGTCATGCGGTGTGCCACAGGGCTCCGCTCTCAGCCCCCTGTTCTTTAACGTCTATCTTGCCCTACTGGCCGACGTTGTGGAGTCCTACGGAGTCAGGGTGGTCTCCTATGCTGACGACACTCAGCTGGTGTTTTCCTTCAGAGACCACTCTGACTCCGCATTCACCAACTTCCGCCAGTGCCTCAACAACATTAGTGTCTGGATGACTGACAACCACCTAAGACTAAATGCAGACAAAACGGAGGTGCTGTTTTTCAATCAGAAAGATCCCATCCCCTCCTCTTGGTGGTGGCCCACGGCACTTGATCCCGCTCCCTCTCCCGTTCACTCTGCTCGAAACTTGGGCTTTCAATTTGACGACTCCCTCTCATGCAAAACTCAGGTCAATAAAGTGACATCTGCCTGCTTCCTGAAGTTGCGCATGATCAAAAAAATACTCCCCTATCTCCCTCTGGATTCCCGCCGTACAGTTACCCATGCACTCATCACGTCCCACCTGGACTATGCTAACAGCCTCTATGCTGGTGCCCCCCAGTATCTGTTAGACCGGCTTCAGATTGTCCAGAACACGTCGGCCAGATTGATTGGCAATATTCCCTACCGCCAATCAGTATCCGCGTATCGTAAGGAACTTCACTGGCTACCAGTGGCCAGCCGCATCAAGTTCAAGATCCTTACCCTTACCTACCGAGCCATCAATGACCTCGGCCCCAACTACCTGAAAAAACGTGTCTCTATATCTCGCTCCATCAGATCCTTGAGATCCAATGACCTCCGCCTTCTGATCTCTCCCCGTTTTAGACTATCTAGAATGGGTGGCAGAGGATTCAGTGTCATTGCGGCAAGACTGTGGAACGCAATGCCAATTGATTTGAGATTCTGTCCTTCCGAATCCATCTTCCGAGCCAAACTCAAAACCTGGCTCTTCTCTGGACTCTGATTTTACCCTGCTGCTCCCCTTTCTCTTTGCTCCTCCCTCCCCCCTGGAGACTCAGGTTCTAGCGCCGGGACACCCCTCCGGGGGTAGCTGTGCGCTCTATAAACCACATAAAATAAAATAAGTTTAGAACCGTTACATGGGGGATATTTGTGCCCAGCCAGACCATCCGGTGGATGCCGATGCGCTTGAATCCCCTTGACCTACCTACTGTAATAACTGTGTATAATTTTGAAATGTGTAAAATGTTACTGAGGAGCGATGGAGACGCCTGCTTGTAACCACTTGATGTGTTTTGGTCGAACTGTTTAATTAAAAGAAAAAGAAAAAAAAAAGTAAAAACAGTAACTTTCAATTGGGAACAGCGAGAGAATTGGAGTTTGGGCTTTCTGAGCTCAGATTTGCAAACATCTTTTAGTGAAGGTGATTTTTAGGTTGAGCATAGCGACAGCGTGCATGCGCTGCTCGCTCTGTGAGACTGCTGTAGTGGAGTATGGGAGAGAAGCTGCACCCACTCTTCTCCCATATTTGTCATTGGCTTGTATCATTGTCTTTCGTAAATTCTGCCTTTGTATTCAATAATAGGCTTGTTAGTACCTCCTTAGTGCGGCCTTGTTGTCATTTGTACCATCACATGGCAACTGGCCCTTTTACTTTGGTTGTTACATGGGACCTGTTATTTAGTCTTTTAGCACCATTTACTTAATTGAATTTCACTTACTACAGACCGGACATGTGCTGCTTCAGCTGAAACCGCTTGTGTTTTTTGGTTTAGCATGGCCGCCCTCGTAACAGGGGGCCTACTTTCAATTACTTTAACCCGGCATCATCTTGTGTCAGTTTCAACCCCCAAGTAAAATGGATTTAGAAATGATTAGCGAATTAAGTCATGTGAATTCCATGTAGCACATAATCCTGTGCTAATGTGCTGAAGCTGACAACAGCAGATCTGTGTTACATGTCATCTGTACTAAAGTCACCCGACGGGTTGTTTTCAAAAGCCCGTTTTATTAACAACAGCATCGCCACCAATACCACCACCAATTCCACCTTCACCAATACCACCACCACCACCAATACCAATGCCAATACCACCACCAATACCACCACACCGCCAATACCACCAACACCATCAACACCACTAATACCATTACCACCACCAATATCACTACCACCACTACCAATACCACCACCACCAATACCACCTCCACCTCCACTGATACCACCACCAATACCACCACCAATACCACCACCACCAACAACACCATCAATACTACCACCACCACCAATACCACCAATACCACCACCATAACCAATACCACCACCACCAATACTACCACCACCACTAAAACCACCACCAATGCCAATACCACCACCAATACCACCTCCACCAATATCAACACTACCCATACCACCACCAATACCACCCACCAATACCACCACCACCGCCACCGCCAATACCGCCACCACCAATACCATCACCACCAACACCACCAATAACACTTCCACTACCACCACCAATACCACCACCACCAATACCACTACCAACACCACCGCCAATACTACCACCACCATTGATACCACCAATACCACAACCACCAATACCACCACCACCATCAACACCACCAATAACACTACCAACACCACCACCAATACCACCAACATCAATACCAACACCACCAATACCACCACCACCAATAGCACATCGACAATAAATACCACTACCAATAACACCACCAACTCAACCACTACAAATACCACCACCATCAATACCACCGCCACGAATACCAATACCACCAATACCACCACCAATACCACCACCACCAATACCACAACCAATTCCACCACCAATGTCAATATCACCACCAATACCACCACCACCAATACCAATACCACCACCACCAATGTCGCCACCAATACCACTACCACCACCAATACCCCCACCGCCATCACCACCACCACCAATATGAACACTACTAATACCGCCACCAATACCACCCACCAATACCACCACCACCACCACCAATACCATCACCACCACCATCAACACCACCAATAACACTTCCACCACCACCACCAATACCATCGCCAATACCACTACCAACACCACTGCCAATACCACCACCACTGATACCACCAATACCACAACCACCAATACCACCACCACCACCAATAACACTACCACCACCAATACCACCACCATCAATACCATCACCACTAATACCACCACCACCAATACCACATCAACAACCAATACTAATACCAATAACACCACCACCTCCACCACTACCAATATCACCAACACCACCATCAATACCACCACCACGAATACCAATACCACCAATACTACCACCACCACCACCACCAATACCAACCCCACGAATACCAACACCACCAATAACACTTCCACCACAAACACCACCACCACCACCAATACCACTACCACCACCACCGCCAATACCACCACCAATACCACCACCACTGATACCACCAATACCACAACCACCAATACCACCACCACCATCAACAATATCAATAACACCACCACCTCCACCACTACCAATACCACCACCACCAATACCACCACCACGAATACCAATACCACCAATACCACCACCACAACCAATACCACCACCACCAATACCACCACAAATAACAACACCACCACCAATACCATAACCACAACCAATACCACCACCAATGTCAATATCACCACCAATACCACCACCACCAATACCAATACAACCACCACCAATGTCACCACCAATACCACCACCACCAATACCCCCACCACCAATACCACCACCACCAATATCAACACTACCAATACCACCACCAATACCACCCTTCAATACCACCACCACCACAAATACCACCACCACCAATACCATCACCACCACCACCAATATACCCACCACCAATATCACCACCACCAATATCAACACTACCAATACCACCACCAATACCACCCACCAATACCACCACCACCACCAATACCACCCACCAATACCACCACCACCACCACCACCAATAACACCACCACCAATACCATCACCACCACCATCAACACCACCAATAACACTTCCACCACCACCACCAATACCATCGCCAATACCACTACCAACACCACTGCCAATACCACCACCACTGATACCACCAATACCACAACCACCAATACCACCATCACCATCAACACCACCAATAACACTACCACCACCAATACCACCACCATCAATACCAACACCACTAATACCACCACCACCAAATACCACATCAACAACCAATACTACTACCAATAACATCACCACCTCCACCACTACAAATACCACCACCACCAACACCACCATCAATACCACCGCCATGAATACCAATACCACCAATACCACCACCACCAATACCACCCCAAATAACAACACAACACCACCACCACCAATACCACAACCAACACCACCACCAATGCAAATATCACCATGTTAGAACTGGGGGTCTCTAGTTGGCAGAGGTAGGTACCACTGTCCAAATAGGGACCCTTGCTTCTAGTCAGGGCAAGGAGATAACCCTCTAAGATAACCCCTGCTCACCCTCTAGGTAGCTTGGCCTGAGCAGTCTAGGCTAACCAGAGGCAATGCGTAAAGTATTTGTACCAACACTCACAGTAACACAGTGAAAACACCACAAACTGATTCCACAACAGTTCAGGAAAATAAAGATATTTATTCTAAACTACACAAGACCAAAACAACAAAAATCCAACACACAGAGTAAAAGAATATGGTTTCAAAAGAGTTCTTAAGGTTGTAATCCAAGTTCTTTAAGATGCGATCAAATAATCCACAGATGCGTGAAAAGTTCACAGTTGCGTCACGTTTACTGACAGTACCTTTTAGATGCAACAAAGTTCCACAAGCAGGAAGCTGGTGCAGTGGAAACAAGCGATGCGTTACTCCTGAGACCCTGGGGAGGCGATGCGACAGCCCCGCTGCAGCAGCGGGCGTGTTGCGACAAATCCGGTCTGTATGGGGAGGAAGGCCGCTTGCGTGGATTCCGGTGCGTAGGTTCCGTAGGAAGTCTGTTCTCGCAAAGGCACGATGCGATGATCTCGTACGGGCTGCGACGATCTCCGGGGCGACGATGCGCGGTCCAGCGGTGATCCTCTCTCTCGCAGCTCCTCGATGCGATGGTTCTGCGACGATGTTCGCAGCGACGTGATGCGGTCCGCAAGCAAGCGGTGCGGTGATCTCACCCAGCGACGACAGGCTCTGCGACGACACTCGCAGCGATGTTCGAGTCTCCCGCACCGGTCTGGTGCGTCCCGCAAACGAAGGGTGCGACGGCTCCGGCAGCGACGTCAGGCGCTGCGCCGATCTCGACCTTCGTAGCGGCGGGAAACTTCTCGCACTGTCGGGGATGCGCTCCGCAAGCAAGCGATGCGACACTTCTCAGCTTCAAAAGTCTCTCAAGCTTAGTCTCAAGCTTCCCAGCTCAGGTTCAACTTCCAGAGGCCCAACAACTGGATCAAGCACTCTAGGAAGGACAGAACTCTCTCAGCAGAGTTCAGGGAGACTGGGGGTGAAGTCCTTTTGTTCCTGGGACTTCAAAAACAGGGAGCCAGCTCTTCTCAGGCCCTTGGAGATTCCTTCAAGACAGGGGACACAGCTCACAGCAAAGTCCTTCCCCTCTCCTTGGCAGCAAAGCAACAGTAGGTCAGTCCAGCAGAGCAACAGCAGGACAGTCTTCCTTCTTCAGAGTCAGCTTTCTCCTTGGCAGAGGTTCCTTCTTGATTTCCAGGATGATCTAATTTTCTGTTGTCAGGGGTCCTGTACTTATACCCCTAAAGTCTTTGTTCTCTCTGTGCATGTGGGCCCTGAGCCCGGTCTGAACCAGTTCTGGGTGGATCCTGAGCACTTTGTTTTGCTGGTTGCATCTTTCCTTTCAGAGTGAGGGGCAAAGTCCTCAGCCGCCCAGCAGGAGGTGGAGCCAGCATTGTGGCAGGCAGGCACAGCCCTATTCAGCCCAGGTGCTAACTCCTCCCACCACTCAGGTTGCAATTGCATTCATTCAGCCTAGTGCTGACTCATCCAGCCTCTGGGAGAATTCCCCAGCCCCTGTCACTCACAAACCAGACAGTCAATACACAAACAGGCCCAGGCACACAGAAGGGTCAGACAAGAGAACAGCAACTTTCTAAAAGTGCTGTTCTCAAACACAGGATTTAAAAACCACCTTTCCTAAAAGATGTGTTATTAAATTCTGAGTTCAGGGATACTAGATACTTATGTCCTATCTTGTTCCTATGGGAAGAAATGCTGTTAACCACTGTAGCCAGCATCCCCCATGTTAACCTATGGAGCAAGATAGCCTTACAATAGTGAAAAACGAAAATGGCTGTAATTCACTACCAGAGCATGTCACCTGCACTAGTACATGCTCTACCTTTCACATACACTGCACCCTGCCCAGGGGGGTACCTTGGGCCTTCCATAGGGGTGACTGATGTGCATGAAAAGGGAAGGGTTAGGCCTGGTCAGGGGGACGCGGACCAGGAGGACATGGCAGTTCTAAACTGCCCGTAGGCACTGCAGTGGCAGGCCCGAGACACCATTTTAGAGCTACTCCTGTGGGTGGCACAATCAGTGCTGCAGGCCCACTAGTAGCATTTGACATCACCAGCCCTGGCACACCCAGTGCACTTTACTAGGGACTTCATGGTGATACAAATATGCCAAACATGTATATCCAATCAGAATAACAATTTACATAGGGAGCACTTACACTCTGGCACTGATCAGCAGTGGCAGAGTGTCCAAAGCATCTAAACCAGCAAAAACGAATCCAGCACGGCATCAAAAAAAATACAGGAGGCAGAGGCAAAAAGATAGGGGTAATCACGCCAAAGATGCCAGGTCTAACACACCACCAATACCACCACCACCACCAATACCAATACCACCACCACCAATGTCGCCACCAATACCACCACCATCAATACCCCCAGCACCAATACCACCACCACCAATACCAACACTACCCCATCAACACCACCAATAGCACTACCACCACCAATACCACCATCACCACCAATACACCACCAATGCCACCACCACCACCAATACCACCACCACCATCAACACCACCAATAACACTACCACCACCAATACCAACACCAATACCACCACCACCACAAATACAACTACCAAACCCACCACCAATAATACCACCACCACAACAAATACCACCACCACCACCAATACCACCACCACCAATACCAACACCACCAATACCACTGCCACTAATACCATCACCACCAATACCACCATCAATACCACTATCACCTCCACGTGGAGAGGCGTGGTGCAGAGGCCAGGGCAGCTGACTTCAGAGCACAGGGTTCGTGGTTCAATACCCGGCTCCGGCGGCTGCTCAGCTCAGCACCATGTGACTCTGGGCAATAGCTCACTTAATTTCCAAGACGGCCATCAGTGCCTTGAGACCCGTAAAGGTGAGTAGTTTGCGCTTCACAAAAAACAAATACAGATTTATTACCACTACCACCACCACCACTACCAATAACACTCCCACCACTACCACCACCACTAATGCCACCACCACCACCAAAACCACCAACAATACCACAACTACCAATATCACCACCACCAATACCACAAATACCACCACCACCAATACCACAACTACTAACACCACCACCAATACCACCACCACCACCACCACCAATACCAATACCACCACCAATCCCACCAGTAATACCACCAATACTACCACCACCACCAATATCACCACCACCAATACCACCACGACCACCAATACCACCAATACCACCACCACCACAACCACCAATATCACCACCACCAATACCACCACCACCATCAATACAACCACCACCAATACCACCATGACCACCAATATCACCACCACCACCTATACCACCACCAATACCATCACTACCAATACCACCACCACCATCAATCAGTACCACAATCTCCACCACCACCCATACCACCACCACCATCAATACCAATACCACCATCAATACCAACACCACCACCAATACCACCAGCATCACCAATACCACCAATACCAACTCCTCCACCACTACCACCACCAATACCAGCCCCACCAATGACAATACACCAACAAAACACTACCACCACAACTACCAATACCACCACCATCAATACCCCACCACCAATACTATCACCACCAACACCAATACCACCACCATCAATACAATACCACCACTACCAATACCAGTTCCACCACTACCAATACTACTACCACCAATACCAGTACCACCACCACTAATACCACCACCTCCACCAATACCACCACCACCAATACCACCAACACCAATACCACCATTACCAATCCCACCAATCCCACCACCACCACAACCACCAATACCAATACAACCACCTCAGCACCTCTCGCTCACTAATAATAGCAGGGGCACTGTACAATGCCAGAGCTGCAGGAGAGACCATCCCTCCCTCTCTCCATGCCTGCCATGAAGCACAGCCAACTTTGCACCAGGAGGTGAAGCCAGGGCCCTAATACAGCTGGAGTGATTTTTATTAGGCCAAAGATAGCAACGACATTACACAATGCACACTGCACACTCAAAATACAGAGGGCAGGAAATAGCCCCCTTCCACTCTTCCTCCTGAGCTGTGACAGTATAATCACAGAGCTAAAGGTTTTGGAATGCTTTGCTAGGGTTTCTAGCTCTGATCATATGTAACACTCACTTCACACTTTGAGTCTGTGTAATTTACAACACTTACACAGCTTCTTTACTGCACTATTTATCACAACTTTGAAGACATAGCAGGCCGGTCTCTTCCTCTGATATTTACAATCTAACAAGCGGTAACAAAGGCATTTTATTGCAATGCAATAGGTCTCGTATGTGCAAGAGTTTAAGCTATTGATATTGTAAATGACAATGCCTTTTATTTATGTTTTAAAATCCAAAACATAAATTAAAGGCATTGTCATTTACAATGCCAATAGCTCAAACTCGTGTGAATGCTAGACCTATTGCATTACAAATGCTTGTTTAATTGTATGTTTGAAAATGCCACATTTAGAAAGTGGGTATTTTTTTGTTTTCCCATAATATGTCTCCATGTCTCTGCCTGCCTGTGGACTGACAAGGGCTATTTGTGCATTCACCCTAGTCAATCACACAAAAGGAGGTGAGGTGTCTCCTGTATATCCCGAGGAGCCATCACCGGGCTGATGGGTCTTTGCTGGACTAGATTAGTGGGAGAAGTTGTCACTGACACCTGAATAGGGCTGTGCCTGTCCTCTTACAATGCTGTCTCCACCCCCCTGAAATGTGTCTGGAGCCAAGGTTGGCCAATGCAACAACTTGTGAACAACAAAGACTGTCGTTGAAGTTCTGCCAACTTCGTAGAATAAAAGGGGAATGGGTAGTGGACCTAAAACCTTAGACTTTTAGAACACTTCTGGATCCAGAGCAACCGTTACCAAGGAGAAGAACTGAAGAACTGTGAGGAGAAGTACTGCCCATTTGCTGTGTGTTGCTTTGCTGGGTTGGCCTGCAGTTGCTGTATATGCTTTGCAGAAGACAATGACTGGACTTTGCTGTGTATTATGCTTGTGAAGTTTCTCCAAGGGCTTGTGTGTGCTTGCATCCGAATAAGAAGTATCAGGGACACAACAACTTCACCTGCATCATCCCTGAATTCCACTGTTGGGAATTCTGAACTGCCTTGTGGTGCCAATTCTAGTTCTGGGCCCTTGATTTGCTGCTTCTGCTGCTGAAAATCCATGTATCACCCTTCCAGCGCCTGTTTTTCCAACACAGCACCGACATGCGGGAGGAATTTCCTAGCACCGCCAGCGTATGGCTTAAGAAATTGATGCAGCACCGGCCCACAGCTGAAGCAACCAATATAACCTTCGACATGGTCTGCCACCACACACCACGAACACGCCTCCACAACGCTGGTATCCAAGAGAAGGCCCTGGACTGGACCACCTCCTTCCTCTCCGACAGAACATGGAGCATCCCTTCCCCCTTCTGCTCCGAAGCCACCGAGATCATCTGCGGCGTACCCCAGGACTCATCCCTCAGCCCCACTCTGTTTAACATCTCCATGGCACCGCTCACCCACGTCGCCCGTCGGCACGACCTCAACATCATCTCCTACGCCAATGACATCCAGCTGATCCTCTACCTCGCCAAGGACCCTCACACCGCCAAAACCAACCTTCACAAAGGAATGAAGGCCATCGCTGAATGCATGAGGAACAGCCGACTGATGCTGAACTCGGACAAGATGGAGGTCCTCATCTTCAGATCTACCCATTTGGCCTGGAACGACTCCTGGTGGGGGACCGCACTGGGAACCGCCCCAACACCCATCGACCATGCACGCAACCTAGGGGTCATCCTCGACTCAACCCTCTTTATGACTAAACAGGTCAATGCCGTCTCCTCCTCCTGCTTCAACACCCTCCGCATGCTCCGCAGGATCTACAAGTGGATCCCCACTGAAACGAGAAGAACGCTCACCCAAGCCCTCGTCAGCAGCAGGTTGGAGTTCGGAAACGCCCTCTACGCAGGAGCCTCGGCCAAACTCCTGAGACGGCTCCATTGCATCCTGAAGGTCTCTGCACGCCTGATCCTCGACATCCCTCACCACAGCCACATCACACCCCACCTGAGAGACCTACACTGGCTCCCGGTCAACAAGAGGATAACCTTCAAGCTTCTCACCCACGCACACAAGACACTCCACAACACTGTACCGACCTACCTCAACAGATGACTCAGCTTCTACACCCCCACTCACCAGCTCCGATCCACCAACCTCGCCCTCGCCACAGTACCCCGCTTTCAAAGAGCGACCTCCGGCGGCAGATCGTTCTCCCTCCTCGCAGCAAAGACCTGGAAAACCCTCCCCATCCACCTACGGCAGATCCAAGACCTGCTGATGTTCAGAAAACTCCTCAAGACCTGGCCTTTCGAGCAGTAGCAGCATTGCCCACTCCAGCGCCTTGAGACCCTCACGGGTGAGTAGTGCATTTTACAAATGCCACATCGACCCACTTGTTATGTTATGTTATGTTATGGTTATTTATTATGCGCACAGATGCTCCAGCGAAGGAGCATCCTGGTGCCCGACAAGGTACCAACACAACACAACTTAAAGAAGATAGGGAAAAGAAGCAGACTTAAGAAAACAGAAAAGTCTTGACAGCCCTACGAAAAGAGAGCAGATCACCGAGGGCACGTATCTCTAAGGGAAGGGAGTTCCACAAGGCGGCAGCGCGTGCACGAAAAGAGCGGCCGCCAGCACGGCTACGCTTAAAGCGGGGGATTACTGCAAGTTCGAGGTCAGAAGATCTTAAAGAGCGAACCGGCGTATAGGGAGACAGAAGATTCAGAAGAATCGGGGCAGGAGAGCCCTTGAGGATCTTGTGAGACACACTGAGTACTTTAAATTGGATCCTCTGCTTAATCGGCAGCCAATGGAGAGAGCGCAAGGTGTTAACAACAGAGCAGAACTTGGGAAGACCCACGACTGCTCTGGCGGCCGCATTCTGCACGCGTTGCAGGCGGGTGATTTCGGCCTGATTTAGCCCCACCAAAAGGGAACTGGCATAATCGAGCCGAGAGATCACCGTAGCCTGCACTACAAGTTGCCTGGTTGATGCATCAAAAAATTTTAGCACAGGTTTTAGACCGCACAGAATGCCAAAACAGCAGGCCGCAATGCGCTTTGTGTGGCAGACAAAGCTGAGGGTAGGGTCTAGCCACACCCTGAGATTTTTTAGCTCCAACACCGGTATCGGCGTGGGACCCAACTCCGGAGGCCACCACATATCGCCCCAGAGTTCCGTTTGCTTGCGGAAGATCATTATGCACCAAGTTTACAGCAATACTGTGCATCAGTAAGGAACCAAGGCTGCATGACCGGAGAACAGATGCATCACCTCTTCACGCAGTAAGAAACCGACGCATCACCTCCTCTCACAAAATGGACCTGACAAATCACCTCCTCTGCATAGCACTAAAGAACTGACGAATCACCTCCCCTGGGAGCAAGGAACCGATGCATCACCTTCCCTGCATGTAAGGAACTAATGCATCGCTTTGTTTTCCGGCGCCTCACCTCCATGCTCCTGTTTTCATCTTTAATTTCGATGTATCCCAGGTACTTTGTGCTAAATGTGATGCATCCATAGTTTTAAAAAGACTGAACTGTTTTTTCCTTTTAAAAGTGCTATTTTGATATATGTATTCTGGATTTTTCTCCTTTTGGTCTTTTTGGTTTAGATAAAAATTATTTATTCTTCTAAACTGGTGTGGTGTCCATTTGTAGTGTTTTCACTATGTTCCTGTGTGTTATGTACACATGCTTTACACATTGTCTTTGAGATAAGCCTGACCGCTTGTGCTAAGCTACAAAGGGGGGTAAGCAGGGGTTATCCTCCCTTACCCTGACTAGAAGGAAGGGTCCCTACTTGAACAGGGTGTGTACCACTGCCAACTAGAGACCCCCATTTCTAACACTTCCTTAGTTTATTCGTCCATCCCTTCCTTCCTTCTTTCCTACCCACCCACTCACCCTCCCAGACATCATATTTTTTCCTTCCCACCTCAAAAATGTCTAAGATCCCAATTTCGAGTTTGTCAGGATCAAGGTGCTATTTATCGCACTTGATAAATAATAGCACAGGCAGGTTTGTTGAATGACACCGGTCACTGATTTTTGGGGAAAAGCATGCAGATTTTGGTGCACATGATATAGTAAATTCCATACACTTTTTCCCTGTTAAATTCTGGCAGGTTTGACCTACCAGAACTTAATGAAAAGTGTGCTATTTAACATATGTAGCAATTACCGGATGCTGTGAATATCATGCAACCCAGAATTCCAATCCTTGCATTAACATTGGTTTATTCAGGGGTCAGAAAACTCCAACCAATTTATAATCAGGGCCAAAGACTGCAAAGGGAAGGAGCTGAGCAATGCAAGGAAAATCCAGTGATGCTGATTTGTAAGTCCTGAGAAAATTAGAAATACCATGTCTGAGGGGAGATGATAATATTATTACCTTCCCACCTACTAATGGAACGGGTTACTGAGTTTGCAGAGCGGAAAGTGAAACTCCACCATGTAGGGCTCCGGCTCTGTAGAGTTCTAAATGATGGCCCACGTTTTAAATTTTTTATTTTTGCAACTACTAGGTACTATAAGAGTTTTTACCTAATATTTTAGTGGAATGTACAGTAAATTATTGTTTTCTATTAAAACTGAATGTTTAATGTGCAAGCACTATTGATCAAATGTCATTAAACAATTCTTTAACAACATACTGTAAACTCTCTTGTCGCTTTTTTTGAAACTGTTTAGTAAATCATTGAATATTTAAATTTGTAATTCATATTTGATGATCCAGTTTCTAGGCCTGGGTGGTGAATTCAGCTCCATTTGTAGAGTGTGCAGAGTTTTTTGCACTCCGTGCTCCGCGGGGCTCGCAGAGTTCCAAGAAACTCTGCTCCGCTCGCTCTCACCAATGGTAAGTTGATGAGTGAGGAAAATCCGTAAGTCCGCTTCCCAGCGAGATTTCTCAATGCGGGCAGTTGCAGATGGTCGCTACCGAACGCGTTGAGAAACCTTTCGTTTGCGTTGAGGAAGCTGCCGCTCTAGTTGAAAGTGTACCTAAGTGGTAGAATGAAGCAGCGCCCTCTTGTGCTGCATGCGATGCAGTTTGCACTGATTTTACAGTGCAGGACAAACACCCGGCACTAAAATTCAGTGTGAACGGCGCAAGATAACGCACTCCACAGCTTGTAGAACTCCGCGTAGCTTGACAGAGTTTTTTGTGTGCATGTCCTTTCCAGTCTGTTGTCATAAATTCTAACTCAAACCAGTGTAGTATTTGTACATTGATTTAAATGTGTGGGGCGCCCATACATTGATGGGAACCCAATTATATGGGACATCTCTGAGTCCCCCTGGGTTTCATTGGTCCAATAACCTAATCTGCCAGACTGCATCAATTACAACGCATTATTTGGTCAGAGGAATGAATGATTAATTAGTGTACATTCTTTGCCTTCTATAATTGAGGATTTCTGGATGGAGCTCATTAGCACAGGCAACCTAAGTGAGTGAAGTCTGTGTGTGGGACTATGTTGATGAGTTACGACATTGGCCAGTAAAGGAGTACATCTGGTAAGAATGGAGTAATCAGTGAATGACTGAATAAATGGATGACAAGTGATAAATGAGTGAATGGGTTATTACTGAGGGGTTGAGCGAGTAGTCAGTAGAGAGTGAGCTGGATTAGGTGGATTAGGTTTAGTGAGTATGTAGTGAGTTAATGGCTATGGGCCTCATTTACGAGAAGTGGCGCATCGCTGTGTGAAAGCAGCGATGTGCCACTTCTCAGTACGCCCTCCTTGCGACACCAATGATGCGTCATATTTACAATATGACGCATCATGTCCCAAGGAAGGACAGATACATCAGTATAACTGACGTATCTGTGAGCACAAAAAGTGGCGCATTGCTGGAGTTGTGTCAGAAGCCCGACGAAAATACAGCAATGTTCCTTTCACATAGGGCAAGCACCATGTGAAAGGGCCTGTGTGACCCTTACGCCTGCCATGAGGCAGGTCTAAGGTTGTGACGTATTAGCATCCTAGAAGTGGCGCAGCGAAATCTCATAGATTTCGCTGCGCCACTCCTACGACCCTTTCTTGCCGGGGAACGCCCACCCTGCATACATTATACCTGACGCAGGTATAATGTAGCGCTTGGGCTTGCGAAGTGACGCATCTGCCTAGATGCGTCACTTCGTAAATAAGGCGCAACATGGCGCATTATTTACACCACCACTGCGTCATTAAAATTGACGCAACGGCGGCGCAAAACTGGCGCAAGGGACTCATAAATAAGCCCCCAAATGAGCAGCTAAGTGGTGAATGAGTGAGCGATAGGGTGCTCGTGTGAGTTGAGTAGGCTGGTGGTATGGGTAACTGAGCAGGTCAGATAATTGGTAGTTGTTGCTGCTCTTCCCAGGGTTACCAGTGGAGAGTAATTCACCCCTTCCTTCACTAATGTGAGCAGTCAAGAGGATGAGCTGGCCCTGGGTAGATTTTGGGCCAGATGTACACACATAAAGGACTATGAAAACAAGGCGACTCCGAAATGTCCCCACGAGCATAGACTACGACAGCTTAGCCCATAATCGGGTTCCCATCAATGTATGGGCGCCCCTATCCATTTATTTAAACCTGTACATACTACTTGGGTTTGAGTTTGAATGTATGGCACCGGAATTAAATCTCTGAAATTAATTACACTTACACTTAGAGGACAAATGGCCAAGGCAGTTTGGGAAACGTCAGTACATGCAGGGCCCTTAAGGGGTGTTTTACAAATAAAATAACTTGCACACATGTTAGGATGTCGCCGTTTTGACCATTGGCTGATGAATAAACAGAACGAAGTATGGACAAAATATGGACGCTCAGCTATAATTATTTGTAGAAATATATTTTTGATCAATTTCAGGGTCACTGATATAAAATGTTAAAAAGTCTGTAATGTGCGTGAAAACTACCTGGTTATGAGTGTGCAGTAGATCACAGACCTAGGACCACAAAAACACAGGCTTCTAAGAGGGGCCCCTCTAATGTTAGAATTCCGGATTGGAATTCCATCGAGGCGTCTTCCAGAGTCCTTGCAGTCAAGCACCGTTGGATGTGCAGTGGACTGCACTGCATTGCTTTGAAGGGGGGCATTGGTTTCACTGCATGCAGTCTTTAATGAAATTTAGAACATTTCCAGTACACAGATCACAGAGTTGAAGCATGGGGCGATGCGCAGGATACGAGGTGAATAGCAGCAAAGCCGATTCTGGCTTCTGTCCTTCTGAGGTCGGTAAACTAAGCAGCAATCCACTTGTTGGTAGGAACACTTGATAAATGAAGAGCTTAGAAAACTCAAAAGAATAGCCAAAAACTCTGTATTAAAAGTCGGTGATTATTGAGCTATAAACACCCCCCTCTCCTCCCCCGGTATAGGGTCCTAGCACTTTAAAGTGCTTGAATGGGTAGAATAACCCACAATACTGTCGGCCTATCCTGGAGTGATAACATGAATAAATATATGTTTATACTTTTCTAAATTTGTGTTCGGGTTCCTGGAGTCAGTGAGCTCTTCTGTGCATCTTCTTGAACTATGGACTCTTTTTGAGCCGCTATATATCATTCAGGGAGCAGTCTTTTGCTGTGTCTTGCTTGTTTCTTCTTTTTTTCCCCTGCTAGTCTACCCTGCATCAGTACCCTGAGGGGGCCCCTTTATTCTGCTTTGTCTATCCTGGAGTGAGGTCTCAAAACCTGGCTGTTTTCCCAATAGGTCTGCCAGTAGTTCTGTTTTTTTTTTTTTTCTGTTTACTTTTTAACCTCTTTTATCTGTGTTGTGTTATTCTGAAATCTGTCCTCCTTACCTAAAGCGCCGGGACACTCTTTTTGAGTAACCGTTGCGCTATACAAAAGAATAAATAACATAACATAACATAACATAACATGTCACCCACTCTAAAACAGCTGCATGCCAGCCTATCCAGAGTATAATGCCTTGTTGTCATGACAAATTACACAATTATTAGCAGAGCAAATAAAAGGGGCGCTTTCCAGGTAGTAATAAGCACTGCCATAGCCAAAAGGTCTATCTTATAATTAAAAATGAAACTTACACCTCTTGGCTTTCGAATGCAGGTTCCTCTCGGTGCCAACTTGCTTTGTGATGTAGAAAAGAAAAGAAAGGCACTTCACTTGCACTGGAGCAAGAAATAGGATTCTGCTGAGCGGAGAGAGAAGGGACAGGGTTAAAACAACAGAAGTCAACATGCACTGGCAAAGCGAATAGGTCTCGCCTATGCAAGAACTATTGGCTTTGCCAATATATTTATCCATTTTGTACCCCACCATAGCTGTGGTTCAGCATGGCTAAAGTTAGAAGCATAGTGCAATGGAGTAGAGTGGTGGGGAGTGAAGTAGTGTGGCATGGAGTGGAGTGATGCAGAGTGGAGTGGAGTGTCGTAGAGTGGCATAGAGTGTTGTGGAGTGTTCTGGAGTGGAGTGTCGTAGAGTGGACTGTCATGGAATGTCCTAGAGTAGAGTTGAGTGGTGTAGATTGGAGTGATATAGAGTGGTGTAGAGTGGTGGGGCAAAGTGGGCAAAGGCATAGAGTGGAGGGAGATAAAGTGGAATAGAGTGTTGCAGATTGTTGTGGCATAGATTGTCATAAAGTAGAGGGACATAGAGTGAAAGCGCGAAGATTGGAATAGAGTGGCATAGTGTGGTGGGGCGTAAATCTGAGTGAACTAGAGTGTCTTAGAGTGGCGTAGAGTGGAGGGGCACAGAATGGATGGGAGTAGAGTGGAAAGGAGTAGAGTGGAGGGGTGTAGAGTGTTGTGGTGTAGAGTGGTGAGCTGTGGAGTGGAGTGTCATGAAATGTCACAGAGTGGAGTGCCATAGAGTAGAGTGGAGTGGCATAGAGTAGGTATAGAGTGGAGTAGGTTGCCATAGAGTGGAGTGATGTTGAGTGGAGTGGCATAGAGTGTTGTGTCACAGAGTGGAGTAAAGTTTTGTAGAGTGGAGTAAAGTGTCACAGAGTGAAGTAGAGTGGAGCAGAGTAGTGTAGAGTAGAATAGAGCAGAGTGGTGTAGCATAGAGGGGAGTAAAGTGTCAGAGAGATGAGTGGAAGCATGGAGTAGTGTTGAGTGGAGTAAAGTGGTGTAGAGTGGCATACAGTGTTGTACAGTGGCACTGTGTGTTGAAGAGTGGAGTGACGGAGAGTGGAATGGTTAGAGTGTTGTGGAGTGTCATAGGATGAAGTCACATAGTGTGGAGTAGAGTGGCCTAGAGTGAAGTGGTGTAGATTGGCGTAGGGTGCCATGGAGCGGAGTGCCATAGAGTGGCACTTAGTAGAGTAAAGGGATGTAGAGTAGAGTAGAGTGGAGTAGAGTGAAGTATTGTGGAGTGCAGTAGAGTGGAAAGGGGTGGAGTTGAGTGGTATTGAGTGAAGTGGCCTAGAGTGAAGTGGTGTAGAGTGTCACAAAGTGGCCTAGAGCGGCACAGAGTGGCATAAAGTAGAGGGGGAGTAGAGTGGGTTACGGTGGCATACAGTGGAGTGGTGTAGAGTGGCTTAGAATGGACTAGAGTGTCATAGAATGGAGTATAGTGTCATGAACTGGTGTAGAGTGTCGTTAAGTGGGGCGGTGAAGGGTGGTGTGGATTGGCATAGAGCAGAGTGGCATAGTGTAGAGAGGAGTATAGTGTTGTGGAATATTGTGGAGTAGAGGGTGTGGTAGCACACTGCCATTACAGACAACTTATTTTCAATTGGAATGATGTTACATTTGCATGGACAAACAGTTTTACCAATAAAACTTTACAATAGGTGGAAATGGCATAACCTAGTGTATTGATTTGTTTGATTGTATTAAAATATTTGTTTCCCCCACACTTCAGAATTACAAAATCATTTGCTTCATTGGTGTTTTCCTAAGTCTAATATATTCCGAAATATCTGCACAGTTCATTTACAGACATGTAACAATTGTTGTTAACTCCATGGCTGCTAAGGCAATTCCCCTCCTGTGCTGGGAAATTGCTATTTTCATTGTTTTATGACGAGCTGGGCTCGTCATCAGTGTATGAGGAGGCTACACCATGACGAGCCTAGCTCGTCATGAGTGTGGAAGGGGTTAATAGAAACAATAACATTGTACAGCCTTCCTCCGGCATTCTACCAGTATCCAGCACATCTGCCTTCAAATGCAATGCAAATGTGATAAGATAAGACCACATTTCAACGCCTATTTACAGAAAGTGAGTATTCATGGAAGAAGACAGTGTGCTCCACAGAAAAGATAAAGACATACTAAACAGCCTAAAACAAATGATGCCATCAAATAGAAAGTGATTGAGAGAAAGTAAAGACTTACTATAGAATGAAGTCCTACTAATGACAAACCTGCCTTGGTCATCAAACATAAAATGCATTTCAAAACATGACACACAGGCATTTGGTGCTGCAAATGAAAAGATGGGGATTTGATAGTCACAGGCTTTAGTCAGAAGCTTTCCCTCCGCATAATTCATTTATAGTTTGACCTTAATGTGACTAGTTTTGATTTTGTCCTCATTATAGAATGTGGCTTTAACTTACAAAAATATTTAAACATGTGTTAAGTAGTAGCATATAGTTTGTAATGAATTAAAACAACATTTGAAAGTGTAGAAAACAGCAAACTTGCTGGTAGAGCTCTAACTTGACCTTCCAGATAAAATGGAATGTGCCTCTCTTGAGAAATAGAGACGTCTGCCGTAATTTACAGCATCTAACCTCAGAGCCTTATCATATTAATTGTTGATAAAATTTCATTTAAACAAAGCACATTTTTTTCTTTGCCTTAGAGAGAACATACAGGGACACACATTTCAAAATGTGTCACCACATTATGTTTTAAGAATGCCTACTTAAATAATACATTCTTTTGCAGCTAATGGACTTTGTTTAGTTAATAAAAAAAATTATTTAACAGAAGGTTAGGAGATGAAGTAATTTTAAATAAGATTCAAAGGTGCCATGAGAACCCCGCTGATGGATGACATGTAGACAGCAGGAGGAGGTGGAGATGTGCTTTTGGAGAATGCTGGATTTCATTGGGAGACACACAGAACATGCAACTTACTTTTAGCAACATTTGACAGATTTATAAACTGGTTCCTAGTTTAAGAGTTTGAGACTTAGATGCAGAACTGAAGGGAGCAGAGCAGTGGTGATTCTCAGAGAACAGATGCAGAGGAGGATAGGGCAGGCTTTGATGGAGAGCTGAACAGATTCAGATGAAGGTAGATTAGATGCAGGCTGTGACTTCTATTTAAAATACAAGATTTTTGCTTTGACCAAACGGTTTTACCAAGGCTCAATGTGTTATTTTACTCTTATGGGAGATTCTGAAATTATTAATTTAGCATCATACTAATCTCACTCTTGCCTTTATTTGTGAACTCTTCATGGGTTCTGACTGACATCATATGCACCCCTTTTCTTAGAATAGGGATTGTTTCTTTTATGGAACATGCTATATGCAGATTTTTATATGATCAGCACTATCTTTATTTTTCTGTTATCAATTCAGTGACCTGGTTGATATTTGACTACTGAATAAAGATCAAGAGAATCTTATACTTTAATTAGAGAAAGAAACCCTTTAAAACTTCTGACAAACTCTCATTATGGACTAAAATATGTACTTGCATTTGATTACTTGTCTGTGTTTATGAAGGAGTTGTTTTGGTCAAAATACGGTGGCCAAGATTCATCACCCCAAGAATAGATATTGGAATGGAAAAAGAGTAATGGTAATTAAAGGTAATTGTGCCACATTTCCAACATTTTCCAAAGAGACATTACCATGAGATTTCTGCACTTGCATAAGCAACTGTGAGTTATAAAACTCAAAGCTAATGGTAAGCAGAGGGAGGAATGCATTCCCAGGGAAGCTTTCTGAATGTCCCCAAAAAGTCTTTGCAAACCAGACAGCTGCCCTGTGTACACTCTCTTCACTGTGCTGTCCTGCGATCTCTAGGCCAAAGAAAGCATGGGTGGTGCCAGAGGAAGCAAAGGGAAGGCCAGCAGTCGCAATTGTGATCCTTGATAACCCCTGAAGCATGTCCAGGACCAAGCTCACCTCCTGCTTGAGCTGAGATTCCTTTAACCCATTTTTGGAAGGGCCTTGGAGGACCTCCTTTTTGGCATGGAAGGACAATAAAATGCTAATTTTCCCATATCCCCAGGCAAGAACCAGCAGCATCATGACTATTTTGAACCAAGTAAAATACTGCCTGCTGTAAAAGTGTGCACCTCCTATTTAAAGGTACTCTAGATTGTATATAAATAGTGCTGTCCTATGCATCTACTGTCAGGTCATCCGTCTATGCACATCTCAGGACTCTCTTCCTTCAGCACAAACTCCACACCTATCATCAATCCAGAGGTCTAGAATCTAGCCTGGCTTCACCCTGGCTTCACCCTATCACTCTTCAGTAAACTTGTACATGTGGAAACACTTTCTCAGCTCCAATGCCAAGAGACAGACTCACTTCTTGAAAGAATAAGAACAATTTACAGACATCTTCATTTCCAAATTCTGGCAGCAACTGGCTTCTTTCACATTATATAGTTGAGTCCTGACTTTATTCAGGACTCAACTGTACAGGTAGGTACCTGTATGCACGACTGAGTCTACACTCCAGATTCATCAACACCTCTCCAAGCATCATGTCGATCACCTCCCACAGAGATATCACTGCTGAATCTACGCTCACGATTCATCTACGCCTCTCCAAACCTCATGATCATCACTTCACCTACCTCAGAGGTATTACTTCTGAATCTATACTCGCAATATATCTACAGTCCTCCAAACCTCATGTCGATGACCGCTCCTCCATCAGAGGTATCACTGCTGAATCTACACTCACGATTCATCTACGCCTCTCCAAACCTCATGATCATCACTTCACCTCCCTCAGAGGTATTACTTCTGAATTTATACTTGCAATATATCTACAGTTCTCCAAACCTCATGTCGATGACCGCTCCTCCCTCAGAGGTATCACTGCTGAATCTACACTCACGATTCATCTACGCCTCTCCAAACCTCATGATCATCACTTCACCTCCCACAGAGGTAATACTTCTGAATTTATACTCGCAATATACCTACAGTTCTCCAAGCCTGATGTCGATGACCGCTCCTCCCTCAGAGGTATCACTGCTGAATCTACACTCACGATTCATCTACGCCTCTCCAAACCTCATGATCATCACTTCACCTCCCTCAGAGGTATTACTTCTGAATCTATACTCGCAATATATCTACAGTCCTCCAAACCTCATGTCGATGACCGCTCCTCCATCAGAGGTATCACTGCTGAATCTACACTCACGATTCATCTACGCCTCTCCAAACCTCATGATCATCACTTCACCTCCCTCAGAGGTATTACTTCTGAATTTATACTTGCAATATATCTACAGTTCTCCAAACCTCATGTCGATGACCGCTCCTCCCTCAGAGGTATCACTGCTGAATCTACACTCACGATTCATCTACGCCTCTCCAAACCTCATGATCATCACTTCACCTCCCACAGAGGTAATACTTCTGAATTTATACTCGCAATATACCTACAGTTCTCCAAGCCTGATGTCGATGACCGCTCCTCCCTCAGAGGTATCACTGCTGAATCTACACTCACGATTCATCTACGCCTCTCCAAACCTCATGATCATCACTTCACCTCCCTCAGAGGTATTACTTCTGAATTTAACCTCGCAATATATCTACAGTTCTCCAAACCTCATGTCGATGACCGCTCCTCCCTCAGAGGTATCACTGCTGAATCTACACTTGCTGTTCATGTATAACTCTCTAAACCTCATGTCCATCACCGCACCTCCAACAGAGCCATTGCGACTGAATCTATACTCACGATTAATCTACAACTCTCCAAACCTCATGTCCATCACCGCATCTCTCACAGAGGTATTACTTTTGAATCTATACTTGCAATATATCTACAGTTCTCTAAACCTCATGTCGATGACCACTCCTCCCTCAGAGGTATCACTGCTGAATCTACACTCACAATTCATCTACACCTCTCAAAACCTCATGATCATCACTTCACCTCCCTCAGAGGTATTACTTCTGAATTTATACTCGCAATATATCTACAGTTCTCCAAACCTCATGTCGATGACCGCTCCTCCCTCAAAAGTATCACTGCTGAATCTACACTTGCGGTTCATGTATAACTCTCTAAACCTCATTTCCATCACCGCACCTCACACAGAGGCATTGCGACTGAATCTATACTCACGATTCATCTACAACTCTCCAAACCTCATGTCTCTCACAACACCTCCCACAGAGGTATCATCCAAACCTCATGTCCATCACCGCACCTCTCACAGAGGTATCACTGCTGAATCTACACTTGCAATTCATCTACGCCTCTCCAAACCTCATGTGAATCGCCACTCCTCTCACAGGGGTATTACAGCTGAATCCACACTCGCGATTTCTCTACACCTCTCCAAACCTCATATCCATCACCGCACCTCCCACAGAGGTATCATGACTGGATCCAAACGCATGATTCAACTAGACCTCTCCAAACCTCATGTCCATCACCGCACCTCCAACAGAGGCATCGCGACTAAATCTACACTCGCGAATCATCTACAGCTCTCCAAACCTCATGTCGATCACTGCTCCTCCCACAGAGGTATCACTGCTAAATCTACACTCACAATATATCTACGGTTCTCCAAACCTCATGTCTCTCACAGCACCTCCCACAGAATTATCACTGCTAAATCTACACTTGCGATTCATCTATACCTCTCAAACCTCATGTCAATCACCACTCCTCTCACAGAGGTTTTACGACTGAATGTACACTCACGATCTATCTACCTCTCTCCAAACCTCATCTCCATCACTGCGCCTCCACTCAGAGGTATTACTTCTGCAGTACCATGCTCTACCATTCTCCGTGGGAGATGACCAGCAACCCTAAGTGAATCAGAGTGCTATGTGCCCAATTAGGTATAGAAAGCACTATATAAATGCCACCGTATAATAAAATAAATATGTTTTACACGTAATATACCCGTATTTCACGTTTTCTGTTAAGATCCTTGAGGTTTGAATACATTGAAGTGTGAGAGAGCGCAATTTGAATAAAAAGTATATCTGTACCATATTCATAAGCATATTGCATAAACGTAGAAGTTGTAACGTGAAATAGCACTTGTAGCATAAAGTTAGCCGATGTAATCAATGTAATAGGAAATGTATTTGTATTCACTTTAGATTAGAAGGCCCGTATACA
Source organism: Lissotriton vulgaris (assembly GCF_964263255.1). Classification (NCBI taxonomy): domain Eukaryota; kingdom Metazoa; phylum Chordata; class Amphibia; order Caudata; family Salamandridae; genus Lissotriton; species Lissotriton vulgaris. The sequence goes on from NC_141689.1 coordinate 165,371,288, forward strand.
TAGTGGGCTAATATAGAAATATGTAGAAATGCTTACGAACAGCAGAACGTGCAAAACCAGAATAGATGTACGTATGTAATTATAAAGTGGAGAAACGTTACGAAATGTAAAGTGAAGAAATGTGCAGAGCATATATAGCACGGTGTAAGCACGAGAATAAATGTTGTATTCTATGTAAGATGTATTCGCTTATAAACAAGTGATTTGCTAAATTTGATTATATATAAATGTGTGTTAAAGGTTACACTGTGTAGAAGAGTTTGTAGGAATGTTAGAAGAGTTTGGTCATGTGTGATTTTAACCTGACTGACCAAGGGTTCGCAGGAGTGTAGTCCGCTGAATGTAATTTAGTGGGCTCACAGGAGTCGTGGATAGCCTTGATCTGTACGTGCGAGCCAAGAGTCAAAGGTCTTGTTAAATTTAAGGTGACAATGCTAGACGAAGTTTATGGCCTAAAGTGAGATAAGAGACGCTTGGAATTTGGGTCTTGTTTAGAAATGACCGTTCACAGGACCAAATGAGGTTACGAATACAGTCGTAAAGAATAGAGTTCTGATGAGGTGATAGACTTTGCTCTGAAAGTGTCAACTGGAATGTCAATGAAGTCACCAGCAAGAAGACGAAGATGGCGTCTAAGAAGAAAGGTCAACTTAACGGACGACGCGAAGAGACGAAGCTATGGAAAGACCTAGAAAATGAGCTCATGAGAATGTGTATGTGGTGGGCGTCGAAGGGGCGTTCCACCTATACGGTGATTGTGTATTTAGGGACAGCACCCAGGGGAGAAGTGAGCGCAGATGGCTTAAGGAGTCATAGAGAAAGAACAGAGCGCAAGAGAGCAGTAGGCCGAGGACCCTTAGAGAGCGGATGGGTAAGCAGAAAGGGTACTGCTTCTCGACATAGATTACCATTAGAGGCTAAGAGAGTTTGAACTTCTTTGGAAGTCAAACTGCTGACACCTTTTTAGGTAAGAACTTGCGAAGTAGGGCTGTCACCTAGCATAGAGTAGGGACAGATTTAACTTGTTTATTCTCTTTTTGTAGATAACGCAACGGAACCACTTTGTGTCTATGCTTTTAATCTGTTGATTCTGGAATTGATTTTAATCGTTTTCTTTTGTAGACTTAGGTTCTTTAGGGAATTCATGTTCCTTTTAGTTCCTGTATATTTGTTGAATTTTATCCTGAGAGGATTGTATATGCACTTAATTCTGACTTTATATTAAACTTTTTAAACTTTATCAGTTGTAAGTGGTTCTTCAGAGTTGCGTCAGTCTATGGGGTTGATTTAACCTATGTGGGGTTTGCCTTTTACTCAATGACAGAAAATAATCGATCCAAATAGATGAATGAGATAGGTATCAAAGTAATCAGAAAAGATATCAAAATCTCATTCACCGCAGTTGGTAGCAGAGGATGGTTTTCTTCTTGAGGAAGGCAACCTAGGTCAGGTCTAGATTACCCCAAGGTCCCTAGTCATCGGCGACCAGAAGAAGAATCCCTGCCGAAGACGGTGCTGACGGTGCATCGAGAGAAAAGCAGCAGAGTCGGTCGAGAGTGAGTATAAGGGTCATGCGTTGCCAGATTGCGGTGTTTTATGTTGTACCTGTGTTGTAATGTCAAGCGGAGCTGAATGCCTGTAGTGTGATTGAGGGAAGGTTGTGAGCGCGCGCAACCGGATAAAATCTTAAGTCCAGAGAGGGCTTAAGTGGTTCGGGTGTATCGAACACCCAGAGTAATTGTCTACCATTTAAAGGGGGTCATGAGGTACCATTGATCGCCCGCAGACCGATGATAGGGGGAGTGTTTGAGTGAGTGTATGAGTAACGGACGCTGGTCGTACGTTTACTGTGTGTAAGTAACCTATCAGTTAAGGCGAGCGTCCGAAGTGAGAGGAAGACGTCTCGCCAGTTGAGGTGACAATTACAGTTAGACTGTGGCCGTACAGTCAGAGAAAAGTGATCGCTTGGACGGAAGTAGTCATTTTTCGGCGTATGAATGAGACGTATGCAAGACCGCGAGGCAAGCTGAGAAAGGAGGGGAACTGCTGCAGAGGGGACGAGTGACGTCAGCGTAGAGCCGCGCTGGGATTGGCCGGTTGGTGTAGAACCGCGCTGAGATTGGTCGGTTGGTGTAGAACCGCGCTGGGATAGGCTGGTTAGCGAAAGCCGCACAGGGATTGGTGGTTGTCATCGGGAAGTAAATAAGGAAGAGTAATTAAGGAAAATCGTAGATTTTTGAAAATGAAGTGTTTTAGGCGTTTAAGGGCGATCTTTAAGAGAGATAGAGGAAACTTGTATGCAGGAGAAGAAGCTCCACCAGAAGGCACACCAGCTTATTATATGGCTGTGAATGTAGGCTTACACTCAATACTATGGATCTCTGAGTGGAATAAGCTAACAGAAGGGAATAAGGAACTAACGTTCCCGAGGTACGGGACGTTTAAATTAGAAATATTGAACCAACTGAAAGCGGTAATGCTCGCAACGAGACCTCTACCGAGGCCAACACAGTTCGAAGCCCTTAGTGCATGGTTTAGAGCAGCACATGAGAAGAGCTTGAATAGACGCCAAGAAAGAGTGAGACGATCGGTAAAAGCAGTGCAGGATGCTAAATGGGATGACAAAGCCAAAAAGTGGAGAGTGCAAAAGATAGAAGCAGATAAACTGTTCACAATGCTAGAGACTACGGGAGAAAAGAAACCTCTAGAGGAAGATGAGGATAGCGAGCCAGATGAGGATCTGATAGAGAGGCTATTATTAGATAGACCACCTCCGTACAACAGAGAAGCTGAAAGTCCTGAATTACAGCAAGGGGACGGAGCTAGATGGGGGGAATATAAATCGCTCCCCACATCAGAGTGGGATCCCAAGAAAGGTGAGGAAGTATCTCAATCTAGTCCCGTACAGAGAGTAGTAGGAAGATTCGTGGTCCAGAAGGTGCCAGAAACGGAGCATGCAAGGTCGTATCAATTGCCGGATGCTCTACAAGTACCTGTTACCATAGGTCCTATAGTGTCAATCTACAACCCAGAGGGAGCCCAGCAGGAGGAACAGGCACGATGGGACAGGGAAAGGGCAGAGATGGAAAGTAGGAATAATACGATCAATTCCCAAAGGCAGTTGCTAGCACCAAAGAGTCGGAGTACCCTATTAGATTCAGCAACGGGTCCCTGGATAGAACAGGGGGGTCAGAGAGGACATATGGATCTGAGGGGACCGAAACCGAAATCCTATAAGGAATTAAGGGAGTATTTGAAAGAATGGGATGCTGCCGAAGAGACTCAGAATAAAAGATTAGAAACAGAAGCAGAATGGAGAGATCAGGATAACAGGATCCTCTCTCACTGCGGAGCTGGCGAAAGCAGCCCGGAGTGGGAAAGAGGGAGTCAAGGAAGCAAAGGGGATACTTGCCATACCACCAGTGGCAGTAGACAAGAGTGCGATGACAGGAGCGCAGGGTGTGGGGGAGTGCCTCGCCCCATCCTTAGTGAGGGGGAACGAAGGACGCAGGAGTACCGAGATAGTTTCAGGTGCACTCACCATGCCCCGGGCGAAAATGTGCGACATTGGAGTCATGAGAATATAGGGAGTCGCGAAGGGTCTCGCCATACATCCGGTGATCACGGACGAGATCGCGGGAACATGGAGGACCGTGAAGGATCTTATCGTTTATTGAGCGACACCAGACAGCAAGGGAGTTGCAGTGCTTTAGAACAGAACGGAGGATCCTATCTCGCACCTAAAGAGTCCGAGCCGAAAAGACAGGATGTAGTGATGGGGAATAGATCATTGTTCCACCATACCCCAAGGGAGGATGGGAAAGCTTGGGATCTAGAGAGGTGGGAACAAAGAGAAGCAAGAAGAACTCCTCATAACTCACCTGTACCTAGACGTAGGACTCGTAGTGGGGGTGAGAGGGATGTAAAGGAACCACCTAGGAGTGAGGTACTGAGAGCCGAGATAAAAGCAAAATGGCTCGACGTAATGAGCTTGAAATCAGACTTAGAGGAAATAATAGACGGTACATTGCCAATGGAAAGGATAGAGCTGTATGAACCGGATGAAATACTGTATATGTCTAAAGATGTTACTCGAAAGGCGAGGTCAGTTCATGAAAATTTATCTAATTTGGCAAACAGGTATATGATAGACTTATCGCGAACTAAAGCTTTACAGGGTAACCATAGGCTAACTTGCACGGATCAGGATCTAGATGAGCGTAGGACGATTGGGCTGAAGGTACACATAAAGGAACTGATCCTGAGTATCAGAGTATGGAGGGATTTGGATAAATGGGAGGAAAGATGGTCCAAGAGGGGATCCGTCAGAAGGAGTACACTTACGAGGTCCCCGGATGGAGAGCTAATGCGAATGGAAGCTTTCCCTTTGCGAGAAATCGCGAACGGAAGCTACGTGCATGTGCCCTGGAGTAGGGGGGATTTAGCGGCATTTACCAATTCCTTTCCAAAGCTAAGAGAGAACCCCGTTGAGTGGTATAAGCAGGTAGAGAGGTTCGTGAAGATCTCTAAGGTACTGTGGATCGATTTGAACACTCTGTTTGATATCGTAGTACCCGGAGATTTGTGGACGGCATGCAAGCTTAGTATCGAATGGCCCACTTGTGAACCCGCGAGGGATGCACAGACGAATGGTCCATCAGAGAGAGTCATGGAAAAGTACGAAAGAGTAATTGCATGGCTAAAAGAGAAAGTGCCGGTGCAGGATATAGACTGGGTTAAGATAGATCGAACAACTCAGGAACCTAAAGAGACCGTTCACGAGTTCTATGAGAGATTGCTGAAAGCATTCAAACAGTATAGTGGGTTGGATGTAATGGACCCCAAAGACATAGGACAGTTTGTGTCGAAGTTTGTCCTGGGATTGAGACCAGACATAAGCCTGATGATTCAACAGCATTTGATCTGTTGGCAAAACAAACCTTTAGATGAGATTCTGAGGTATGCGAGGTACTGTAGCGATGAAATAGATTCGAAGGCAAAGAAACTTAAGGAGAAGCTGATGTTGGTACAGATGCAATCAGCTGGAAAGGGTGGACCGTGACAACAGGGAACAGGAACACTAGGAAAGAAACAGAATAATCAAAGCAGAGATGAGGAAGAAAGACCGAGACCGAGGATAGATATCGCGACACTGAAAAAGACAACGAGGTGCCATCAGTGTAACGAGGTGGGACATTGGAGACGCGAGTGTCCTTATAATGTCGAGACGGGGGAATTAGAACAGGAGGAGGATGAGGTTCAAACCAGCATGATAAAGGGAACAGCAGTCCCAAAGGGAAAGTTTATCAAAGGGGGGACTCAGACTCCTCGAGCCCCATTCCCTCAACCGCCTCGCATTACAAATGGAGGGAAAACCTATAGACAAATGCCACTGTTCGTAGGAGGAGAAGAATGCTACTACGTTGATCCTCTTACGGGACAACGAGTGAATAGGGATGAAGACTGCACTCTAGGAGCAGCCCTGGAGGTAGATCAGAGAGGACCATACGTAGAAGCTGAAGTAGCTGGATGTCCTACGACCTTTTTGGTGGATACGGGGGCCACTCGATCCACTTTGAGATCAGCGGTAGTCCCAGGTCTGCCAATGTCAGGAGAGACGATTCAGGTGGTAGGAGTCGCAAACAGGAGAATGACGAATCCTCTGACAGAACCAGTGTCAGTGAAGATAGGGAATTACAGTGATGAACATCAGTTTGTGATTTGTGATTCTAGTCCCGTGTGTTTGCTAGGAAGAGATCTGTTGTGTAAATTAAATTGCACAATATATTGCACACCTGAAGGAGTAGAAGTGCAGACTAACGATGATGATGCAGGTTTTAAGGTTGTAAACTCGCAGGAATGCGTGGAACTATACCCTACCTTAACGGTGGAGGAGCTTCCACAGGATTTGAAGGAGACTGTGTCAGCTGAGGTGTGGGATTTTACTGGAGAAGAAATAGGACTGATTAAAGGGGTAGAACCGGTAAAGATCATGGTAAAGCCCAATGCCGAGTATCCAAGAACACCACAATATAAGTTGACACCGGAGACGATTGCAGGAATAAAGCCTGTGATCGAATCCATGATTAAACAGGGAATACTGAAGGAGATCGTGGGAAGTCCATGTAACTCCCCGATTATGGGTTTGCAGAAGCCTAGTGGAAAATACAGAATAGTGCAGGATCTTCGAAAGATTAATAATATCGTTGTTTCATGTTGTCCAGTGGTACCGAATCCATCAGTGATATTGTTTCAGATACCGTTCCAAGCTGAATGGTTCACAGTGATAGACTTGTGCCAGGCTTTCTTTTCGATTCCTTTAGATGAAGATAGCCAATATCTTTTCGCTTTTAAGCTGGAAAATCGCGTTTTAACATGGTGTCGTATTCCCCAGGGGTATACAGAAAGCCCATCGATTTTTAACCAGCTGCTGAAGAAAAATCTTGAAAGTCTAGTACTGCCTATGAACTCAGTTCTGGTCCAGTACATAGACGACCTCCTAGTGGCGTCAGAAACTGAGGAAGCTTGCAAAACAGACACCATCACCTTATTAAATCACTTGGCCGAGAACGGACACAAGGTGTCTCCAAGTAAATTGCAGTATTGTCTGACCGAAGTGCAATACTTGGGCCATAGGATTGAAAAGGGAAAACGGAAGGTGTCTCCAGACAGAATAGAGGTGATCATGAAAATGAACGCGCCTAAAACACAAAGAGAAGTCAGGATGTTTCTAGGCATGGTCGGTTATTGTCGGCAGTGGATAGCCAACTTCTCACTGAAGGCAAAACCGTTACTACTACTGACGCACAAAGGAGTGAGTGATCCGGTACCATGGGACAAAGATTGTTTGATGGCATTTTTGCAGCTGAGGGAGGACTTGTGTCGCGCCCCGGCTTTGGGAATGCCTGACTATGAGAAGCCATTCTTGCTTTACTGCTGCGAGAGAGAAGGTTGCGCTTTAGCAGTTTTGGCCCAGATACACGGCAATGCGCGCAGGCCAGTTGCTTACTTTTCGGCTACATTAGATCCAGTAGCCGCAGCGTTGCCCGGATGTCTCAAATCCGTAGCTGCAACGGGTGTCAGCATTGAAAGATGTGAAAATGTGGTCATGGGACATCAGTTAGTGGTGTACGTACCGCATTCTGTGGAATTGTTAATGACCAGGACCAAGACTCAGCATCTGACGAATAGCAGGCTCACACGCTACGAGCAAGTCATATTGGCTGCTGAGAATGTGACCCTAAAGAGATGCTCTGTCTTGAATCCTGCTACTTTGATGCCACTTCCAAGTGAGATTGATGATGAAATTTGTACAGATCATGACTGCCTTGATGTGACTGAACTATGCACCAAACCGAGACCGGATATCGTAGATGAGCCATTGACTGACCCCGATGAAATTTTCTTTGTTGATGGTTCATGCGTAAGAGACGATATTGGTCAGCTGAGAGCAGCATATGCAGTTTGTACAATTACTGGAGTAGTGGAAGCTGCTTGCCTGGAAGGAGTACATTCCGCTCAGGTAGCTGAAATTATTGCTTTGACCCGTGCTTGTTTGGCAGGTAACAAAATTCGAGTCACCATATACACCGATAGCCAGTATGGTTTCGGGGTAGTTCATGACTATGGGCAGTTGTGGTCTCAAAGAGGTTACATGACCTCCTCGGGTTCTCCAATTAGGAATGGAGAATTTGTGAGATTATTGTTAGAAGCATTGCAAGGACCAACAGCTATCGCAGTTGTCAAATGTGCCGCGCACACAAAGAATGTAGACTTTGTGTCGCAGGGCAACCGATAAGCAGATGAAGTAGCACGTTACTGTGCAGAACAGGGATATTCTCACACCAATGTAAAAGTGGGGGGAATACAGGAAAGAACTGATTTGACTATATTGTTAGATACTGTAGATACGTGGGACGAATTAAAATGTGTTCAGGAAAATGCACCAGATGTTGAGAAGAAAGCATGGGAAACAGCAGGTTGTACTAAAGGTGAAATGAATTTTTGGATTTCTGCAGATGGGAGAGCAGTTTTACCAAACGAACTTGTTAGTCCAATGGCAAGGAAATTGCATGGATCAGCACACATAGGTAGAGATGCTATGGTGAGAGTATTCAGACAAACGTGGTTTAATCCGAAGTTCAGAGTAGCGGCAGAAGCAGTATGTCAGCGTTGTGCGATCTGTCAGCAACTAAACGTAGGAAAGAGAACACCAGTCACGTTGAGTCACATAGGGAGGTCTGGGGGGCCTTTCAATAGAATGCAGCTGGATTTTATTGAAATGCCCAAATGCAATCGACTCAGATACGTCTTAGTGATTGTCTGTATATTTTCTAGATGGGTTGAAGCTTATCCTACACGTAGGTGTGATACACTCACAGTAGCAAAATTGTTGCTTAGAGAGTTGATACCGAGGTTTGGGGTGCCATCCTCTTTGGAATCGGACAGAGGAACTCATTTCAACAGTGAAATAGTGAAGATGCTATGTTCAGCTTTGAGCATCGATCAGAAGCTCCATTGTAGTTATCGACCAGAAGCTTCGGGGATTGTAGAACAAATCAACAGCACAATAAAGTCCAGACTTGCCAAAGTTTGTTCATCGACATCCCTGAGTTGGCCAGATGCACTTCCATTGGTCCTTATGAGCATACGTAGCACACCAGATAGAAGGACAGGTCTCTCTCCACACGAGGTGCTAATGGGGAGGGCTATGAGATTGCCATCGGTTCCGACTGCAGCGTTGTTGAACATCACAGACAATTTGATCTTGGACTACTGCAAGGGACTATCTGATGCCATTCATTCTGTGTCCCTCCAGGTCCAGGCTGCAGAGGTTCCGTCAGCTCAAGATCTGTGCCATGACCTGTGTCCAGGGGACTGGGTCCTTGTGAAGAAGCATGTCAGGAAGAACTGTCTAGACGTGCGCTGGCAAGGACCATTCCAAGTCATACTAGTTACGAACACTGCAGTAAAGTGTGGAGGCTTGCCCAACTGGATACACGCCTCACACACCCGAAGAGTGCCAACACCTCTGGAAGAAACAGCTCCTCTCTCGGATGAAAATCCAGTAGAAAGCGGAGAAGCCACAGAGAGGGAAAGTCAAGCTGTAGAGGTGATTGAAGAGGCTGAACCTGTGTCGGAGCAGGCTGATGACGGTCAAGATACCAGTGAGACCGAAGCTGTCTCAGAAGAAGAAAGTAGCTGGGAATTCGAGTCAGATACCGAACAAGCTATAAGTGATCAAGAGACAAGTCCAAGAACAAGGAACGGGAGGACAAGGAATGGAGAAGCTAGTTGGCCGGAAAGAAGGAGAAGGTCAACCTTGAGAGCAAATCCAGAGAGCACCCTTGTCCCGATCGCTGAAGATTCAGATCAAGAAGAAGAAGTCACGGATTCAGGTTCTGAGAGTCCGAGAAGATCAAGAAGGGTACGTGTGCCCTGCAGAAGATACGCCACCCCAGAGTGGACTTATCTAGCAGATGTCTTGGGGACAGAGATCTGGGAGAGTGAGAGACGTGAAGGTGATCAATCTCGATCCATTTGTGGCAGTGGAGATATGGATGTTGACGCCTGGAATCGAGACTGAGGGGCTACTGACTTTCACACTTCTCATTCCCCTTTACCTAAGTCGGATCAAAGACCTAGTGCTAAATCGATTGGAATTTCCGACTTTTGGTCATCAAATACCAGAACAAGAAGAAAAAGTCATTCGTTTGGAACTATTGGAATATGTTATTAAAGCTGCAGGTACGAGAATAATTGTAGATGCATAAAGACTTTTGTGTTTAAGCTATAAAGAAGAAGATAACCTAGCGCCGAGTGGAAAGAAGAATAAAATTAGGGATTACATTTAGAGGACGGAGAAGGGTTAGGGTTGTTTGTTGCTAAAGATAAAGAGACATTGTTGTGAAAAAGAGACTTTTGTTGATTAAAAGAACGCTTCACAGACTGAGAAATCGAATAAAGAAAAAGACTTGGAAAAGGAAAACTTTTCCGCGAGAAGGAAGGAGCTACGCTGTTTGATAACATGGAGAACGGCAACCCAAACCGAAAAGCTAAATGCATAATAGGTACACTAATAGCAGTAGTAATTTTTCTCATTATTACAGTAGTTACCATATCATACATAGTAGGACATACAAGTGTAAAGGAGACAACAGATGTAAAGCCTGTAACGACTTTGAAACCTGCTCTTGTTGGGAAGAAGGAGGAGAGCAAGGTAATCCGTGAAAAGGCGTTACTGGCAAATGAAGCTCGTAGATTACACGTAGACGAGTCACAGGGAAATTTTAGGTCAAATGCATATGCCAAATTATTGTACGAGTATATCGATGCCATGGAGGCCAAAGATTGCTATGTATGTATGCAATTGCCGGCTTCTGTAGATGAAGGCATCAGATATCATCATCTCCCACTGACATATGGGATAACATGTAGTTTACTGCTCAGCATATTTTATGGTAGAGAAGGGTTCGAGTACTACTTTTCAAATTATGATTCGGTACTGCCTGAAGTCCCGAATTATAAACAAATGAATAAGTGGGACTATTATAAAAAGGAAGATAGATTGGCAAAATTCTTTCTTCCTTGGGATACACTAGATACTTCATATGCACGCAGAAATAATCTGACTTGCAAAGTGTCAGAGATAGAGAAGAAATTCATAGGACAAGTAGATGACAGATACAGGAGGCAGAAGATTCTAAAAATGTCAGGACAGTGGAAAACTGATTGGACCGAAGAAGAAAAAGCACACAAGAAGAAGGGTAGCAATGGTCCAATAGCTTTAGATAGAACGCAGAAAGGAAAGTTATGTTTAACTCGAAGCAAGACATATTATGAGAATGCATTTGTAGGTGAAGTAAATTGCGAACATGCTTTTAGGTTAGAGTACTATACGAAAGATTTCATGAAAGAGATGCAAGCTAATGTATATTTTGTATTTGGAAGAAATGCCTATGTAAAACTGCCTGACAATTGGTATGGTTCGTGTTACTTGGCAATTGTCTTCCCCAAAATATATCATGCAAAGGATTTAGAGATTATAGAAGGAAAGGCTTCGATAAGAGCGAAAAGAGAAGTAGGAGATGCTGAAGTAGTTGGAGACATATTTGGAGCAATGTTTCCTATGTTAGGTTTAATACTTAACGATGTTAAGATCAGGAGACTAGCTACAGTTGTAGATAGATTATCTGCAAGTACTGCAAGGTCATTGATGCTAGTAGAAGGAGAAATGCGGTCGATTAGAGCAATGGTTCTTCAGAACCGTCTTGCTTTAGATGTTCTGTTAGCAAAAGAGGGTGGAGTCTGCAAGGCTCTGAAGGTCCAGGAATGTTGTACTTACATTCCAGATAATTCAAAACCACTTGAGAAAGTCATACGAAACATTACAGAGATACACCAAGAAATCGAAGATTTAACAAAAGTAAATGTTTGGGAAAAAGTAGGTCATGGAATGGGAAAAGTTGGAGATTGGTTTGCCAATCTAGGTGAAAGTGTTGTGTGGTATATATTGAAACCTGTTTTAATAATATTGATTTGTATAATTACATTGTTGGGGATAGTGAAACTGTATAAATGGTATAGGGCGAACCGGTTACAAAGGTCCATGAGGGAGCAAGAAAGGAGATTAGCTGCTTTACAAGATCAACAGTATAAAAGTTTAAGAGCTCTCGAAACGATAAAAAGAGGGAATCTTGTAACTAGTTCTGTGTAATGCAACATTCAAATTGCATTTTTAGTGATGACCCCTAGAGGTCATCAAAGGGGGGAACTGAGAGAGCGCAATTTGAATAAAAAGTATATCTGTACCATATTCATAAGCATATTGCATAAACGTAGAAGTTGTAACGTGAAATAGCACTTGTAGCATAAAGTTAGCCGATGTAATCAATGTAATAGGAAATGTATTTGTATTCACTTTAGATTAGAAGGCCCGTATACGTAGTGGGCTAATATAGAAATATGTAGAAATGCTTACGAACAGCAGAACGTGCAAAACCAGAATAGATGTACGTATGTAATTATAAAGTGGAGAAACGTTACGAAATGTAAAGTGAAGAAATGTGCAGAGCATATATAGCACGGTGTAAGCACGAGAATAAATGTTGTATTCTATGTAAGATGTATTCGCTTATAAACAAGTGATTTGCTAAATTCGATTATATATAAATGTGTGTTAAAGGTTACACTGTGTAGAAGAGTTTGTAGGAATGTTAGAAGAGTTTGGTCATGTGTGATTTTAACCTGACTGACCAAGGGTTCGCAGGAGTGTAGTCCGCTGTATGTAATTTAGTGGGCTCACAGGAGTCGTGGATAGCCTTGATCTGTACGTGCGAGCCAAGAGTCAAAGGTCTTGTTAAATTTAAGGTGACAATGCTAGACGAAGTTTATGGCCTAAAGTGAGATAAGAGACGCTTGGAATTTGGGTCTTGTTTAGAAATGACCGTTCACAGGACCAAATGAGGTTACGAATACAGTCGTAAAGAATAGAGTTCTGATGAGGTGATAGACTTTGCTCTGAAAGTGTCAACTGGAATGTCAATGAAGTCACCAGCAAGAAGACGAAGATGGCGTCTAAGAAGAAAGGTCAACTTAACGGACGACGCGAAGAGACGAAGCTATGGAAAGACCTAGAAAATGAGCTCATGAGAATGTGTATGTGGTGGGCGTCGAAGGGGCGTTCCACCTATACGGTGATTGTGTATTTAGGGACAGCACCCAGGGGAGAAGTGAGCGCAGATGGCTTAAGGAGTCATAGAGAAAGAACAGAGCGCAAGAGAGCAGTAGGCCGAGGACCCTTAGAGAGCGGATGGGTAGGCAGAAAGGGCACTGCTTCTCGACATAGATTACCATTAGAGGCTAAGAGAGTTTGAACTTCTTTGGAAGTCAAACTGCTGACACCTTTTTAGGTAAGAACTTGCGAAGTAGGGCTGTCACCTAGCATAGAGTAGGGACAGATTTAACTTGTTTATTCTCTTTTTGTAGATGACGCAACGGAACCACTTTGTGTCTATGCTTTTAATCTGTTGATTCTGGAATTGATTTTAATCGTTTTCTTTTGTAGACTTAGGTTCTTTAGGGAATTCATGTTCCTTTTAGTTCCTGTATATTTGTTGAATTTTATCCTGAGAGGATTGTATATGCACTTAATTCTGACTTTATATTAAACTTTTTAAACTTTATCAGTTGTAAGTGGTTCTTCAGAGTTGCGTCAGTCTATGGGGTTGATTTAACCTATGTGGGGTTTGCCTTTTACTCAATGACAGAAAATAATCGATCCAAATAGATGAATGAGATAGGTATCAAAGTAATCAGAAAAGATATCAAAATCTCATTCACCGCAAGTGCATATGAACAGGGGTGTATTCATCATGCCATTCTGTGTATGTGTGTATATATACAAATATAAGTTCTGTGCAGTCGTATTTTTTCATGCACAGTCGTGATTTTCTGTCTGCTCTGTGCACAATGGTGCCGGTGCTGTGAATGTTTGTGCCTGTGAAACCGAGAAGCAGGATGATTTAATGCAGAGGAAAAAGATTTCTTTCCGGGTAATTGAATCCTCCGAGGTAATTTGTGTGTGTGTTGCTGTAAATGCACAAACCACGTGCCTGCCTCAGCAGAAGGCATGTTAAAGCGTTTTCTATCACAAGCAGGTCGTGTTTTGGTTCATAATAATATCCTGAAGGTAGCAGGAGATATTTCCATGTAATACCCTGTCAGTGTTTCTATTTAGCATGAGGCCAGGTACCATCTGAATGCTGTGGGGACCTCTGACCGTACGCCAGTCATGCCCATCTCCGTTTACCTTTGCTGTTTCCTTTTGTTGTTTTCTGTCATTTCAGTGCGACATTTCCTACACAAAATGAGCATTATTTATTCATAGAATGCTTAAAGAGGTCTCAGGGTAACCGACGTGCGGTGCAGCCTGAAACGGCACTTGAAGAATTGCACTAAAATGACAAAACTCGGCAAGTATCTGGGGCAGCATCCTCGCATCCATCTGTGGTACCCAGACTCTTTCAATGTAGGAAACGCTTCATCTTCAAAGAACACCTGGTCACAATGGAGGGACAGCCCAGCTCCCCTCTCAGCATCCAGCCTGAGCCCTGTCAGACGTCAAGTTTCTGCTTGCTTTTGATCCTATGCAGCGCTCTGCTGCCTTGTGCCTAGGTTTGCAGTACAAAAATAACAAATGCATAGACACCGCATACTAAAGGAGTTGTGAGGTCTTTTTCTCTGGGTCCCGGGAGAGCAGCAAGTGAAATTCATTGTGTGTACAATGTGTTCCTCACTCAAGTCCATGGACCACGCATGCAAATTGACGAACGAGGACTAACATTTGTACCCCTGACTCTTTAAAGGAAAAAAATGAAGTCCAACTCCAAGTGGTGGGGCTAGCTGGGGAACTAAGGGCTATATTCCCCTATTGCTGCCACAATGACACTTTTACTTCAGTTTCCACAACGTTGTGGTGGCGATAGGGGCCGAGTCTTATTTACAAGGCAGCATTAAGTCACTTAACGTGTCTTAACGCCGCCTTGTGAATAAGGCCCTCTTTTACGCTATTCTTAGAATCGAAAGAGTGGGCAATGGGTGTTGTGGTGGGCGTTCCACCGCAACACCCATTGATTTTTTGCGTTGCCCCATATTTACAAGGGTAGTGTAAATATGGGGCAGCAGCAAAATTAAAACTAGGAAAAACCTGGTCTTTAACAGGTGCAACAAGTTTAATTTCTGCGTTGTGCAGCACAGATGGAAACAGCAAAATGCAAATGATTGTTTATGTGCAGGAAGGTGTCCCTTCCTCCACATCAATAATCATTTAAAGAAAAGACATTTTGCAAGTTCCCTGCGTGCTTCATTAACCAGCACACATAGACGTTACAAAATGCCATTTAGAGATTGTTTATGTGCCGTAAGGGACACCTGACTGCACATAAAAAGTCACTCCCCTCAATGCAGGCACCCATGCACTATGGTGCAAAGGTGCCTGCGTTGGCGCTAGGGAGATACGTTTAGTGCCCAGGCAGGGGGAAACGCAGGTGCGTTTCAAAAGTGATGGAGAATGTCGTTGACCTTCTACGCTCAACAACACACTTCGCCACTTTACCTGCAAATATGCCCCTAAGATTCTAGTATGACACAGCAAAATCAGCAAACTCCAAGTAGTGGGGCTAGTTTTGAAACTAAGGGGCATATTTACAAGCCCCTTGTGCCGCTGGTGCATCACTTTTAATATGGGAATATAGGTGAGAAATAGTAAAACAGCGAGGTAGGAAATTGTAACGCCAAATTTCATGAGTGATGCTAGAGTTAAGCATTGGAACATAAATAATGACCTTACCCACTGCATCGGTATGGTGCTGATCAGGTCGCAGTAGTCCTGGACCTCACGGAACAGAGATTTGAATACACCTTCCTGAAAGATTTTGGCTGAGGCCACGGTGGCCCATCATGATGGCTACCAGGTTCTGGTTTGTGATAACTTTGGTGACACCATGGCCGGCTGCAGACTGTAACTAGAGAGATGACCAGTTGTACCTTGTCTGTGAGACCTCGAGGAGGCTTAAGCCCAGCCAGTATTTAATGAAAAATAGAAGGCCACAAACAAACAGATCAAAGACAATTATTGTTTCAACTGACCAAGACACACGCTAGAAAATGATGAGTTGGAGCTAAGAGCTAAAAGTCATGTAAAAACAACCAACATCAACCAAATATATATACAATTTCTTTCAATACAAGTCATTGCAGCATGATCATGTGACAAAAACGTGTTACTCTCAGCGAAAACGTATCTAATGTGCTGGTGTCAGTATCTTCTGCTCAAGGAAGCACAGAACAACCTTGAGAGGAAGAGAGCATTCATGTATACAATACTGGCCCATTATTTTCACAAAATCCTGCTTCTCTTGCCAAGCTTGAAAATGAGGTTACGCTCTTGGAAGATATGCAAAGTACAATACTAAACACAATGGCTTCTCGGCCGACTAGGGTTGTGATAGTTTTACAAATATTTCATTGTCAAGGGCAGCTTGCAGCTTATGGAAGGCAACAGCCATATTTGATTCATGGGTGAGCCATTCTTGACGACATATGCATTTGTTAACATTGCACTTCAAAGGAGTGTACAAATATAATGCAAACAGATTTTAAGTATGCTTTCTATTCTATTCCATTTTACCAGAGCTTGTTGGCTATCCGTAGGCGTTCCAGTGCTGCTGGTAATAGTGGCACACACGGAATTAGGGAAAACTTTTCAGGAAAAGCCAGGTGTTTAATGATTTATGAAAGGCAAGTTCCCCATCCACAAAGCGAAGTGTGAGGAAGAGGCTATTCCACAGCTTGGCTGCCTTAAAGAAGAAGGATCTCCCTCCCAATTTTGCTCTCCTGTTGCTCGGGATCTCAGTCAAATTGGAATTAGAGGAATGCAAGGATCTACCCGGTCTGTAAGAAAAAAGCAGAGGCGGAGAAATTGATGGCGCTTTATCAAGGAGTGCTTTATGGGCGATGCAGAAATATTAGAATGTTATCCTCTCTGCCCCTGGGAGCCAATAAAAGAGGCGAAGTGCTCGTTGCGCCAATTGATTTATTGGTATATTATATATACCTTGGCGCTGCAGAGTTTTGAGCCACCTGAAGTTTTTAAAAAGTAGCTTTAGGAGTTTCTAGATAAAGTGAATTGTGGTAGTCCAGGTGAGAGAGGATGAGCGCCTGGACTACCAATCTCTTAGAAGCAAAGGGGAAGAGAGAAAAGACTTTACGCAGCATCCTCAGTATCCCGTAACAAGTGGCTGCTAATTTTGTGGCTTGGAAGTCGAATTTCAAAGACTTTTCCAGCCACAGCCTTAAACTCTCAATGACTGGTTTTGGAGTTGGAGGAGGGCCCAGGTGGTTTGACCAGTCCAGATGTAAAAGTGGGTCTGGGTTGTTACCAAAGAGCATAGGCTCTGTTTCATCACCATTTAATTGAATGCATGGGCTCTCCATCCATTTGACAACCTTCTCTACTTAAAGATAGGGAAGCGAGGTCATCTGTCTGTGACAAAAAAAGACTAGCTGTGCATCGTCTACATACGAGATCAAAGAAATCCCAAAAGGGAGGACAACATCAGCTAGTGGTCTCATAGATAAATTAAAAAGAGTAGTGTTCGACGAGGAACCCTGGGGCACCCCGCATTTGAAGGGGAGGCTCTTTGAAGTACAATCCCCATCAACAAAAATTGGAAAGGTTCTATCTTTCAAGAATAAGATAAATGAGGCCCCCAATTCCAGCGCTCTGCAATCTTCCCACCAGGATTTCATAATTTAAGTCAAAAGCTGAGCTAAGATCAAGGAATCGGTCATTGCCGCTGATCCTCATTGATCTACCAGCTTTTTGACCCCTTCCACCACTGCCAATAGAGCGTTTTAGTGCCGCAAAATCCTGACTGTGTGGGGTGCAAAAAGTCATGGTTCTCAGGTAATTCTGAAAAAACCCGATTGATGTGCTTTTCCAGTATTTTGCTCATCCCTGGCAAATGGGATATTGGGCGGTAATGTGCCAGCCCAGATGAATCCTCATTGTTTTTTTTTAAAGTGCTGTCATCATGGTGTGTTTCCACGCCACTGGGACAATGCCAGAAGTTAACGAGAGATTTACCACATCGAGCAGAGTAGGCAGAATTGTCTTCATCCTTTGGCCAAAAGACAGGAGAAAACACATCTCAAGGGCAGCCTGATTTTATTTACTCAAGGTATCTGAGAGATTCTCCATTTTTAAAATTGGAAATAAATTCAGAGCGGGGGAAGGAGTGGCTGCCACTTATCCCTAAGAAAGTTCATATGAGACCGGGGGGTTAAATTAAATGTATCATAGGTATTCTGATTTTTTTTCAGGAAAAAATTGGTCAAATCATTACACCGGGTGGACATGCTTCAAGGGGAGGACCCGTTATTAAAGGATTCAAGAGATATTTAACAATGCAAAAATTTAGCATGGAGCATTGGTAGCACCGTTAATGTTCTCCTTGAAATACATGACTTGAGCCTATTTAATCTCTTTATGATTGGCCTCTAATAGTATCACAATATTTCTTTTTAGCAAGTTCTCATAATCTCTTCTCCAAGCCTTTTCTGTTGGTTTGTAGGCTTGTTTAAGTTTTCAGAGATGGGCGGGGCACAAACGTCCCGTTTTCTCCTTGCCTCTGTCAATGTTGGACTTTAAAGGAATCACTTGATCTAATGATGATTCCAACCTCTGAGTGAGTCTGTCATTGGCTAAGAAAGGGTACGACTCTAGAGATGGTTTAGAATTCTGTAGATCATGTTTCCATGTTTACTAGGTCAATTTAGACCAGGCTCGGTCTTTTCGGGGATCTGCTATTCTCTAAAGGCAATTTACAGGGGCCTAGGGAGAGTAAAAGCAGAAAATGGTCTATCCATGTGACAGGGAGTGGGTCTGAGACTCTTAACTGATTATCTGAAGAGAAAACAGGGTGAAGAAAATGCCCTTTCTCATGGGCGGGACGCAATTGGAATCATTGAATGGCCCTCATATCCTGTAAAAGGCCTGCAACATGGGTATTTGATGAATCTTCCAGGTGGAGCTTATAATCTCCTAATACGGTGAAGTTAGCTTTGCTGTTGGCTAAATGAGCTGTGACTTCTGGCAAAAACCTGGCTCTTTCCCCAACATCAGTAGGATGCATACATGTCCGAGTTTTTACTGTAACACAGCGCCAAGACTCCTCGGCATTAGTGCTTTTTATAAGCACAATCAGTCAGTCAGTCAGTCAAAGATTGGAGGACTTTGCCGCTATGCCCGGGGGGCCTACACAACAGTATCACAGAAAAAGTGAAGGTAATAGAGGCAGTGGTGCTTTAACAATCATGAATATATGCGGATTCCACAAGACACCTAACTTCCCCTTTAAAATAATCGCTTACCCTCCCCCTTCTTATTTTCACGATCTTTCTGCTGGATGGAGTATCCTGAGGACAGAGCCTGCACAAAGTCAGATCCCGACTCCGCATGAAGCAAGGTTCCTGTCAAAAAGATTGCTTCAGGTTTCCTATCCTCAGTAAGGGTAAAACGATCTAACTTGTGAGCTGGAAGCAATCTGCAATTAATATCAAACATGCACCAGTTGTTAGTGTCCCTTATCTTTCCCAGGGTCTCCCATCTTACAAGAGAAGAGAGAGCACTTATTACAGACCTTTCTCCAGTGATAGAGTAAAGGCAAGCATCACTAACATTCCCCCGTAAAGCTAGTAGATGTGGGACAGAATAAATAAGTGTTCCTTCTTTGATTGGTCCAGGACTCCTGGCCTCTGGTCATGGCCGGGTGCGGACAACCGCAGGAGGGCTTTCCTTTGGCACGTCCACTGTGCAAAGTGCAGAAAGTGAGCAGCGTTTTGATGAAAATTAGTTTAAAAAGCAGTAAAACACACTTGTTCACAGTTTGTTCCCCCAATTAGCAGCAGTAAGGAATCCCCAATTTGCGATTCTAGACTTCACACCTGATATATTCTGACACTAGGCTAGCAGCAAACAGAATTACGGGCCATATTATCAAGAAAGGGCGATACATTATCGCCGCTTTTATCGGCAGGAAACTGCAGCTAAAGCAGTGATATTGGGCTTGATAATATGCCCTTGTGAATTCCCATCGAAGCCCAGGTTCTGGTGTTAACCTGGTCTTCTATGGGAATTCGCAAGGGCGTATTATCAAGCCCATTATCGCCGCTTTAGCTGCAGTTTCCTGCTGATAACAGCGGCTATAATGTATCGCCCTTTCTTGATAATATGGCCCTACATTCCTAGTCTCTAACCCTAGAGAGTCTTAGTCCTGTGTTTCTGGTGCTGCAGCACTGAATGCATCCAGATCTATTCAATCAATGGATCAATCAAGGATTTGTAAAGCACAGCGAATCACCCATGAGGATCTGAAGGTACTGCAGTTGCTAACTGCTTCCTGGTGATCGTTTATTTGAACAGCCAGGTCTTGTGTCCTTTCCTGAATTGGTGGAGCAATGAGGCAGTCCGGAGGTGCAGGGGAAGGTCACTCCAGCCTTTGGCCACCAGATGTGAGAAGAAGCATCCCCTGTAGTTGCCTCGGTGGATCCTGAGTGTGTCTGCAAGGAAGAGGGAGGTGGATCATAGGTGCCGGGTTGGTTGGTGTAAAGTCATGTATTTGTCGATGTATGCTGGTTGTACATTGTGCAAGGCTTTGTATTCGTGTGCAAGGCTTTGTATACGTGGGTCAACATCTTGGAATGCCATCTCTTCTGTATCGGGAGCCAGTGTAGCTTCTTGAGGTAAGGTGTGACTTTACCTGGGGAGGTCAAGAATTAGTCTGGCTGTTGAGTTTTGTATTGTGTGTGTCTCTTCAGGAGGTGTCCGGGGATTCCTATGTAGAGTTTGTTCCTGTAGTCCAGCCTGCTTGTGGCAAGGGCCTGTGTGACAGTCCTTCTGGTGCTGACTGGGAGCCTTCTGAAGATCGTGTGGAGCATGCCTAGGGTGTGGAAGCAGGCGGAAGAGACAGTGTTTACCTGTTTCTTCATAGATAGCTTGCTGTCCAGGATGATGGTCTGTCGGTCAGATGATGGGACGAGTTTAGCAGTCCTCCATAAGTTGTTCCATGGTGAGGTGTTACTCCCAAAGATGAGGAATCTATCTTGTCCGTGTTGAGCTTGAGACTGTTATCCTACATCCAGTTGGCAACGTTTATCATACATCTGTGGAAGTTGGCTCAGGTGTGAGAGGATGAGCTGGGTGTTGTTGACGTGGGAGACGATGTGGAGTCCGTTCGATCTGACTGTGTTGGCTGGGGGGGGTCACATACGTGTTGAAGAGGGTGGGGCTGAGGGATGATCCTTGGGGGATGCCGCAGATGGTCTGCTTTGCTTACGAGGTGAACGGTGAGAGACGGATTCTTTGAGTTCTTCAGGTGAGGTATGAGGCGATCCATTTGAGGGTGTCTCCCTGGATTCCAATGTGGGAGAATCTGCTGATCAAGATGTGGTGAGAGGTGGTTTCAAAGGCAGCTGACAGGTCCAGGAGGATAAGGGCTGCCTTTTCGCCGCAGTCCAGGAAGTTCCTTATGTCATTTGTGGCTGAAATCGGGATGTCTTGGTACTGTGGTCAATCGATTAATCAATCACGTGTTTGTTAAGCGCTACTACTCACCTGTGTGGGTCTCACGGGGGAGGGGGGTTTCACAGATTCCAGTCCATCAAGGGGGAGATCTGTCGAAGAGCCAGGTTCTGATGTTTCTTGTGAAGATGGGGAGAGATGTTGTCTGTCTGAGGTGGAGAGGGAGGGCGTTCCAGGCTCTGGCCGCGAGGAAGGAGAAGGAGCGGCCGCCTGATCTGGTCTTTCTGGTTTGGGGGACTGGGCTGATCGTAGGGTCCTTTGGGGTGCAAGGAATTGGAGTCAGCTGTTCAGGTGTGCTGGTCCTGTGTCATGGAGGGCCTTGTGAGCGTGGGTGAGCATCTTGAATGTGACACTAGCTTTGATGGGGAGCCAGTGGAGTGTGCACAGATGCTGGGAGATGTGGCAGTGTCTTGACAGGTTGAGGACCAGTTTTGTGGCGGCGTTCTGGATGTTCTGTAGCTTGCGTGTGAGGTTTTTGTTTATTCCGGCTTAGAGTGCGTTTCCGTAGTCGAGTCTGCTGGTGACCAGGGAGTGAGTGACAGTCTTTCTGTGTTTGAGGGGGATCCGTTTGAAGGTTTTGCGTAGGAGGCAGAGAGTGTGGAAGCAGAAGGACGAGACGGTGTTGATCTGGTGGTTTATTTTGAGTTTGCAGTCCAGGATGATTCCCAGGTTGCGTGCATGGTCCGTGGGGTGGACGGACGTCCGAGGGTGGGGGGCCATGATGAGTACTTCTGTTTTGTTGGTGTTTAGTTGAAGGCAGCTGTTTTTCATCCATTTGGCGACAGCTTACATGCCTTCTCGAAAATGGTGTCTGGTTCGTTGGATAGAGGGAGGATGAGTTGGGTGTCGTCTGTGTATGACACAATGGCGAGTCCGTAGGTTCCAACGATGGGGGCGAGCGGAGCCATGTAGACATTGAAGAGCGTAGGTATGATAGATGTCCCCCGGGGGACTACGCAGATGGTTGGTGTAGGGTCTGAGAGGAAAGGGTGGAGTCTGACCCGCTGCGTTCTGCCGGAGGGGAAGGAGCGGATCCAGTTGAGGGCCTTGTCTTGAATCCCTGCATCGAGGAGTCTGTGTATTAGGGTGCGGTGAGAGAGCCAGTGAGAGGTCGAGGAGGATGAGGGCTGCTGTTTCTCCTATGTCCATTAGGGTGCGGATGTCGTCTGTTGAGGCAAGGAGGGCGGTTTCCGTGCTGTGTTTTTTTCTGAAGCCGGATTGGTTTAGGAGTCGAGGATGTTGTACTCTTCGATGAATGTTGCGATGACTTTCTCTGGGAAGGGGAGCAGGAAGATGAGTCTGTAATTTTTGAGGTCGGTGGGGTCCACCGAGGGTTTCTTGAGGAGGGGGTTGATCTCTGCATTTTTCCAGTCGCCGGGGAACGATGCAGTTGCTTGGGAGTGGTTGATGGTGTGGCGGAGCATGGGTGCGA
This sequence comes from Lissotriton vulgaris, assembly GCF_964263255.1. Lineage (NCBI taxonomy): Eukaryota > Metazoa > Chordata > Amphibia > Caudata > Salamandridae > Lissotriton > Lissotriton vulgaris. Next base: position 165,393,862 of record NC_141689.1, read on the forward strand.
TGGTGTCGGCAGCTCTGTTGAAAATGTGGTGGGGCAGGTGTCCGTGGGGGCCCCAGAGTGGATTGAGTTAATCTTCTTCAGTGTGTCTTCAGTGGTGAGGGCTGTCCAGTTGTCGATCGTTGGCTACATGGTGTCAGGGTGGTTCTGAGGGTTCAGTGTGTTGGTTGTCTTTTTCAAAGTTGTTGTAGATGCTCTTGATTTTGTGGTGGAAAAAGGTGCTCAGTTTGTTGCAGAGGTCTTGTGAGAGTGGGATGTCGGTGGACTCGCTGGAAGGTTGGGTGAACTCCTTGATGATGTTGAAGAGTTCTTTGCTGTTGTGTGCGTGGGTGGAGATTCTGTCTTCGATTGCTTTTTTCCTCATTTTTCTGATCAGTTGGTGGTGGACTTTGGTGGAGGCTCTGAAGTTGTTGTGGTATTCTGTGGATCTGGTCTTCCTCCAGTCCTTTTTAAGGCTGCAGCAGGTGCATCTGGACTCTCAAAGTTCGGTGGTAAACCATCTAGCTTTCTTGGCGTGGGTGTTGTTATTTTTCTTGAGGGGGGCTAAGGTGTTCGTGCTGTTGGTGATCCATCTGTGCAGGGTTCGGGCGGCGGCGTTGGGGTCATCATTTTCTGCGACGGTAGGGGTGGAGTTGCTGAGTGATGAGGTTAGCTGGTCATCGGTGATTCTGGTCCAATTTCTTCGTGGGAGCAGGTGCTGGTGTCTGTGGATGGTGGGTGTTCTGAAGGTGAAGTGGATGCATCGATGATCGATCCATAGGAGTTCGGTGGTGTGGCTGAAGGTGATGGAGTTTCCTGTTGTGAAGTGGGGGTCGAGGGTGTGTCCTGCTGAGTGCATGGGTTCGGTCACGATCTGGCGGATTACAATGTTGTGGAGGTTGTCCAGGAGGGATGTGGTGCTTTGGTCCAGTATGTTGTCGAGGTGGAAGTTGAGGTCTCCCAGCAGGGTATAGTTGGGGGATGGGATGGCCTGCTGGGAGATGATGTCCATGATGGATTCGGCAAAAGGTCCGCGGGGTCCAGGGGGTCGGTAGATGAGGGTTCATCAGAGGGTGGTGATGGGGCTGGCCAGTATCCTGAAGGGAAGGTGTTCCATCAGGTCTGAGGATTCATCAGGAGTGTGCTCAGGCAGACGGTGGATTTGTGGACAATGGCGATTCCTCCTCCCGTGTGGTTGGGGCGGTCCTTCTTGGAGATCTTGCATCCTTGGGGGATGGCTATGGCGATGTCCGGTCCCGAGGAGGTGTTGGTCCATGTTTCGGTGAGGAACGCTACATCTGGGTTGGGGCTGCCGAAGAGGTCCTAGATTTTGGTGCCGTGTTTGTGGGTGATCTGACGTTTAGAAGGATGCATTGCAGGGTCTACGGTTCAGGTGTGTTCTTGCGGTCGGGTTGTGCTGGGTCCGTGTTCCTGAAAGTGATGTAGGTTTGAAGGCAACAGTGACATCTAAAGAGTCCATGGGTGTCGGCTGGCGAAGCTAGCTTGCAGTTCTTGTTGCAGCCTCGGTTGAGTGCATTGAGTGCCGCTGGGTTGTAGCGTCGACTTGGAATCTGGATTGAGATGGGTCCAGGAGGTTGCTGTGTTCTAGGTGTTTGGTGAGTTGCTGGTTGTAGGAAACTGGGTTTTTGTTGCAGTACCACCACCCCGACACTTTTTGCCTGGTATCTGGTGCAACTTTGACTGACAGCGTGCTGTGTTCCTGCGAATCCGGTCCCCAGCATCAGTTTTCTTTTCCTAAACTGTTACACCATTGGCATGACTTCAGCCCCCCTATAAGTCCCTAGTAAATGGTACCCCTGGTACCGAGGGCATCGGGACTGAAGAGGGTCCACAAGGGCTGCAGCATGAATTGTGGCACCCTGGAGACCCCTCAACAAGATTATGCACCCCAAGGACCCTCACCAAGATTATGCAAACTGCGATTGCAGGCTGTGTGCAGTCAAAACTGAAGAGGCGAAATGGCACACAGCCCTGTCTGCCATGCCTGCAGACAGTGCATGAGATATAGGTAAGAGTTCCCACTGGCAGGCCTTACAGCCCAAAGGCAGGGTGCACTATATCCTAAGGGTGGACATATCTGCCTGAGCAGATGTGACCCTACAATGTCAAAGTTCAATCTTGGACTTTGTAAGTGAACAGGGAATACATAATGAGTACATGGGCTGGACACTCATCATTACAAAGTCCCCAGCTCCAGGATGGATTCACTGTACCCCAAGGTGTTTGGTACCAAACATCTTGTGTTAATCGACCAGCACTGATACCAGTGTCGGAGTTCTTAATAAATGCACACAGAGGGTACCTTAGAGGTGCCCCATGAAAGCTTACAGATGATTAGTGTGTTTGCCGACTGGTCTAAGCCAGCCTGCCATCACTTGACATGTTTCTGGCCTCCCGGGTGAGAGCATTTGCTTCCAGGGGCTGGGAACAAAGCCTTCTCTGGGTGGAGGTGTTCGCACCTTGTCCAAGCAGGATCTGCCTTCCAGGGAGGGAAATTTCAAAGCCCATGCAACCTTTTAAATGCAACCAAGACCTCACCCAAAAAGTGGGAGATGCCAAACACCCTGTCTTGACCCCACTTTTCGGTTGTAAGACAGGTGAGAAAATTAGATTAGGAGGTGGGCCCACCCCTCACATCCCTAAGGTGGGACAGCTGATGTGGACCTGCACTTTTCCAAATCCTTCATCTTGTGTTGGAAAGACATAGTTTATTAGGGTCAGGGTTGCGCCCACTTCTGACAGGAAGTGGTCCTATATGGGGTGTATTCACCCTAAAGCAAGTAGCCCATTGGCTACTTCCTGGTAGTCCCCATATAGGACCCTAAATTGAGTCTTTAGGTGGCACCCCTTGACCCAGAACTTCAGATTTGATGGACATAAAGAAGAAATTGAAGTAAACTGTCTCATCCTGCTGCTGTGTGGCCTACAAGAACCCTAGAGGGCCACCAGCCTTTGCCAATGGCCACAATCTCCCTTGGAGTAGATGAGCTAATCCCTCAAAGACCACAGGCACCAAAAACAGCTGAGTCCGGTCCACAGACATGAAGCTCATGGCACGATCGATGCAGCTATCGACCAGAAAGAAATACTCATGCTCTAAAAGGTGGAGGTACCAGACCGACCAGAGCCATGCAGTACGAATCCATGGGGTACTGGAAGCCCTGCAAAAAGACTGACCACCAAGACTCTAGTCTGGACTCCAGCTGCCCAGGAAGCAAACACACAATCGAGGGACATCACCACCCCTGACAGCCACTCCAGGATTAGGCCAGCAGTCCTGAAATCATCACTGCCAACGATCTGCTCATGACTGCGAAGACTGCCTTTGCGCACAGAGTCCAGCTGACCTGCCTGCTCTGCTCCCAGCCCGCCTCGCCTGGATAACGGTGAACTGGCTGTGCTACCATGCTACTGAGGCATTTGCAACCTGAGCCCCCACTTGGGAGCTCTTGGACTTTCCTACAAGTCCCCTTCTGCAGCCTGTTTCTAGGTGCCCCCTTCTGCACAGCGTGCGAGCTACCAACGCCTTCAGCACCCTGCTCCCAGCCGAATCAGACACTATCCTGATGTACTGCAGGTAGAACATTGGACCTTGGCTTGTTACCACTTCGAACCAACAATGTGAACCTCTAGAACTGTCTGCGTGATTTTCCATGCATTTGTGCTTTTTCCTCCCATAGGAATCAATTGTGCGTCCTTGTGCACAACTGTGAACTATTTTATGAGCTTCGATGATTTATAAGAGCAACAGTACTTACAATTGAACATAGTTCTTGGTTTGAAAAAATATATATAAAAATAGGTGTTACTGTTCCAAATTGGTCTTTATTTATTCTTTGAGTGTGTGTCTAATTTATTGCCTCTGTGAGTACAACAAATGCCTAGCACTATCCTATGATAAGCTGAACTGCTCGCCCGCACTACCACAAATAGAGCGTTAGTATTATCTACTTTTGCCTCTGTAAAATAACTGGGGACTCCCTCGACTCTCTGGACAGTGTGACTCATTTTAGTGCACTATATAGAGATACAGCTATCTACCCTGGTTGATTGCCTTCTAAAGAACCTCCCCTGCAAAGGACAGGGGCAGATAGATTTTCAGTTCTGCTGGGTCGGCGAATCGTTTCTGGAAGAGGGTTCTCACTTCAGCGTGTTTCCAGTCCTCAGGAAAGGAGGCCAAAGAGATGAAGGTGTTCAGGACTTTCTTGAGTTTGTTGCCAATCATCTTGCTTCTGAGTTTGAAGAAGTTGTGGGGAGAGGGGTCCTTGGGTGCTCCCGAGTGCATGGAGTTCATAATGGAAATTGTGGTTTGAGTTGTGAGAGGGTCACAATGATGAGGTGCCTGGGGTTTGTGTCCATGGGTGTGAGTAGGCTGAGGCTGTCGGCGGTGGGAGAGTTGAGGTTTGAGGTTTTTGTAGATGACTGAAATATGGTGGAAGAAGTCTGCCAGGGTGTCACGCAGTTTCTGGGAGTGGGCGATGTGGTTCCCAGAGGCTGCGGGGTTGGAGAACTCCTTGCTGTGATTAGTGCTGGCTTCCCTGCGTCTGCTTGGGCTTTCTTCTTCCTTTTTTTCAGGAGGAGGTGGTACTGGTAGAGTGCTGTCTTGAAGGTGGTTTGATCTCTTCACTGGTGCTCTACTTCCTTTCTATTTGCTAGTAGTTGTGTTTGGTGGATTTCAGCACTGCAGTGAACCAGCTGGCTCTTCTGGCAGGTTCTTTGGATCTGGCTGGCTTGGCAAGAGCGATTGTGTTGGCCCATTCTGTGATCCACTGGGAGAAGTTCTTCATAAGCTGTTCTGGGTTGGATGTTGTGTTTGGGAGGCAAAAGCTGAGAGCGTTATTCCACTGGTCTTCTGATATATTTTTCCAGTTAATGCACTTGGAGCTGGCTGAAATGGTGCCAGTGTTGGTAGGTCCTGATATTGTGAAGTGAACGCTGTGGTGTTCAGTCCAGGTGAGCTGTGATACATGTTTTTTCTTGACTGTGTCACTGGAAATGAAATTGGGGTCAATTGTGTGTCCTGACTCCTGAGGTGTGGGCAGGATCGGTGACAAGTTGGTTGAGGCCTATGATGCTCATGCGTTCGAAGAGGTTGGTTGAATTGGTGTCGCTGGGGTCATTGAGGTGGAACTTAAGATCTCCAAGGAAGATATAGTGCTTGGAGTCAATGGCGATCAGGGTGATGAGGTCAAGGATGGCATTGCAGAAGCAGGGGCGTGGTCCTGGTGGTCTGTAGGCCAGGGCGCCTCTAATGGTGCTTTTTCCAACAGTGTGGAGTTGAAAGTTAAGATGCACCATTATCGGGGTCGGGTGAGTCGTGCAGAGGATGGTGTCCTTTTAGATAATAGCAATTCCACCTCCGTGTTTGTTGGTTCAGTCCTAGTATGTTATCTTGTAGCCTTCAGGGGTGGCGATGGCGATATCTGGTGCGGAGGTGGGGTTCAGTTAGGTCTCTGTGAGTAAGATGAAGTCTGGGGTGAGGATCGTGTCCCTGATCTCCATGACGTGGTTGACAAGCGATCAGCATGGTGGACGCAGTCGCATTTGTACTGTCTCGGATGTTGTTGGTTGCTTTAATGTGTCAGTGTTGCAGGTGAAGCTACAGTGCTGGCAGGTGAATGGTCCTCGGGTGGTGCGTGGAAATGGGTGGCAGCAGTTGTTGTTGTCAATGCGCCCGAGATCCAGGGCTCGGAGGTCCAGGGCTTGGAGGTCTTCAACAGTGCAGCTGTGCAGTGTCAAAGAACCAGTGTTCCTGGCACTGGGTGTGGTCTAGGTAGAGACAGGCACAGACAGACTTGCCGTTGGTGCACCTTTGGCACGCCAATGGCGTGGCCACGTTGCGGCCTCCATTAAAGAGGTCCTGGGAGGGGGGAGGAGTACTGCGTGGTAGGAAACGAAACGGGCCGGCTCCAAAACAGGAAAACAGAAAAACAGTGATGTAGAGAACTAGAATCGGACAACAGTGAGTGAGAATATCACAATGAGACTAATACAGGTTTAACAGCAGGCAAATAATATTGGCAACAGTGAAAGGACAAAAATAAACAATATTGAACTACGTGGATGAAACAATTAACAGTGAAGGACTAACGACAAAGCAATGAAGGACTAAATTACAATACAAATATGGAAACAGTGCAATGCTACCAGGCAAGCAGCAGAGGGTGGCAAGGGGACAGCAGCTACAAAGTCAGGGAGACCTGTGGTGCTAGCAACAAGTGGGGAGCGGATCAGGGACCATTACTAATGCACATTACGTTTGCAACAAGAATTGTGTATTTGTGAAAAGCCCATTATTCTCTATGTAGAAGAGACAGCTCATCGCCAGCAATCCTTCCCCCTCTCACCTAGCTCCCAACTAGTGCTTAGCGAGTCTCAGCTCTGCCTCACATTACACATTTTAAACCTCATAAACAAATCCATTTTTTTGTCTCACATCCTGTGATTCACAAAATCATTAGGTTAGTGATTTTTGCTATCTATTAAACTAATTTGGCAAGTTAAAAAAGCTTTTCCAAATCACAATTGGGAATGGGCGTGAAAGGACCATCCCATGCCTTTTCCAATTTGGAATAGCAGGATTCAGTGTTTCACGGCTGCAATTGCCATCACAAGCCATTAAAACGTTACTAACTCCTTAAATAAGTTGGTAATAGATTTGGTAAGAGAAAGCTACCCCTGTTGGACAAATTTCCCTTTAGGAATGGTGCCATGAGACTGCACTCCCACCTCAATGTGTTCCCGAACTGGATTGTGTCCCCAAATAATTTCCAGTGGCTGAGATTAATTCAAGCATTCAATCCATCACTTTTTATGTACTTCAATGTGAAACCTAACTGGGGTGTGGTATGCCCAGAATTGGGTCCAGTGCACACTGTGCCACTGAAACTAAGCTGTACCCAATTTATGCGCCCTAGTAAGGGCAAAACCAGTCTCAGATTGCTTATGTTCCGGTTTAGGGAAGATCTGGCTTGGCAATTTAGGCTGGACTTTTCCTATGGGAGCAGGGTCAAGACTGATTTGCATATGGTTGATTCGAAATTGAGGTGGTGTGGTGTAGCAATGACAAGGCTGCGGTCCCAAGTAATTACCAGTGGTTGAGAATAATTAATTGCATCCAATACGTCCTGGTCCTTTAAGTATCATGCCTGCTTTAAAAAATTGTTTTTCAATTGTGAATTCAAACACAAGGATGGTGGTTTTCTGTTTCTTGCTGACTTGCTGCCATTGGCATTTTGTACCCAATCACAGGGGGGAATCAAAGGTTGCAAATAATGACTTGCTTAATTAATATTCATTAGACAGGTTGTTCTGTGGAAAAAGCTGACTGAACATGTTGGATGCCAGAAACCGGTCCCCGGTAGCTTGTTTCCTTCCCAGTATAAGAATTGGCTTGGTAGTTTGGTCTGCCCTGTTCCCATGATGCAGTGGGCCAGGGTCAGACTAATTTGCATATAGCCAAGTTCTGAGCTGGGATGGTGCAGTGAGCTAAAAAACGGTGATGGATCAAGCCCTGATCTTTGGACTGGGTAAGAGTGGTCTGCTTAATTCAGACACTCTGTTCATCACCACCCCCTTTTCTGAATCATTTTTGTCCACCATAAGCGTGGAAGGGTATACTCAGATGTGAGTCCCTAGCTCATTGCACCATCAGGATTCAAGCAAGCCGGGGCGAAGACGGCTGAAATGCCAGAAACCGGTCCCCGGTAGCTTGTTTCCTTCCCAGTATAAGAATTGGCTTGGTAGTTTGGTCTGCCCTGTTCCCATGATGCACTGGGCCAGGGTCAGACTCATTTGCATATAGCCAAGTTCTGAGCTGGGGTGGTGCAGTGAGCTAAAAAACGGTGATGGATCAAGCCCTGATCTTTGGACTGGGTAAGAGTGGTCTGCTTAATTCAGACACTCTGTTCATCACCACCCCCCTTTTCTGTATCAGTACATAGATCACAAAATGGTGCACAATATGGACCCACTTTTTTGTGACTAGTCTTTTTAATATCTGGGGCGTCATGTTCAAGGTGTTTTTGTATTCATTTTTTTCGGTAAGTCAGAGGGTTTGCGAATGCTAAAATCGTTTTTTAAGTGTACTAAATCCCTTTAATGATTCAAGAAAGATTTTTTGAATCATTAAATGACTTAAAGAAACATTTAGGAATCGATTTTCTGAATGGTTGAATGAGTTAAGGAAACATTAGGGAATCACTGTTTGGAAGGGACAATTTAAGTGAGTCCGTTCCAAATACCGATTTCTTAAGGTATATATTAATGTTTTGCAACTGAAATCCGGTTACAAAACATTAATATTTTACCACCAAATCGTAGAGCTTGGTAATCCATCCATTCGCAAATGGAAAGGGCTTCCCAAGGGACCCTCTCCCTTTGTGAATGGTGAGAAAACATTTTTTAAGATCAAGTAATGGTCCCAGAGACAACTGCCTAATCTTAAAAAAAGTTTGTAAACATTTTTATTTTCTCAATTTATATGCATTTACTTTTTCTTTTAGGTAAAAGGGCTGGATTTAAAAAAAAAAGATGGCTATACTTTAAAGCAATCACAGACATGGGCCTCATTTATAAAAAGTGACGCATCACTGCGTGAAAACAGCGATGCGTCACTTTTCACTGCTCCCTCCTTGCGACACCAATGATGCACCATATTTACAGTATGATGCATCATGGCGCAAGGAGTTATAGATACGTCAGTATTTCTGACGTATCTATATGGCGCAAAAGTGACGCATTGCTGGAGTGTGTCACAAAAGTGATGCAACTCAAGCAATGCGTCCTTTCACATGGGGCAAGCCCCATGTGAAAGGGCCTGCGTCAGTCTTACGCCTGCTGTGAGGCAGGCATAAGAAATTGACGCATTTGTGTCCTAGAAGTGGCGCAGTAAAATCTCATAGATTTAACTGCGTCACTTCTATGACCCTTTCTTGCGTCAGAATGTCCCCCCCTGCATACATTATACCTGCCGCAGGTATAATGTGGCGCAGGGGTTTACAAAGTGACGCATCTACCTAGATGCGTCATTTTGTAAATATGGTTCAACACGGCACATTTTTTACGCTGCTGGTGCGTCACAAAAAGTGACGCAACGGCGGTGTAAAAGTGACGCACAGCCTCATAAATGAGGCCTCTGGTGTCTGCAGGCTCCAACCATAGTGGGTTGCAATATCCCACCTATCTCATTAACATCCATGAGGCAGGTCGAATGGCGACTGACCTAGTAATATATAGGTCGCTTTATAAAATGACCAATGCACTCTTTAAGAGTCGGTGCACAAATTGCGACCCCTTTTACCGAATGCATTCTTAGTACATGAGGCACCTGGTCCTCCTCCTCCTCCCACTGTTTGCTTGTGATGTACATTGCCTCTGCACACCCTCGCCTGCACCTTCACAGCCCTGCATGACACCTGCATTAACCCCACCTAACGAGCAGGGGACGGCCCTAAACCCACATTCCGAGTATATGAAAAGCAGTAAATCACTCCACTTGTTCCTGCCTCCTCGGTGCTGCAGGACCCGAGACACCGAGGCTACGAGGCTCTAATTATCGCCATCAGGAACCCTGAGAGCAGCGCCGAATGGCACTGCTGACAGCTGTAAAGGAAGGCGCTAATTGCATCACTGACATTTCCCATGCTGGCTCTGAGCAGATCTCAGTCGCAGGCGAGGAATCCAGGCGGAAAGCTGACATTAAACCCACCGCCTCCCGGCGCTGCCAGCAATAAGCTGTGTGATGAAAGGACTCTGCAGGCCCTGCCTGTAAATCAGCTGCGTGGGGACTCTCTGACATGGATCTGTTTTATTTAACTTCCTCTTAGGCTTGTTTGACAGACTTCAACTGCTATTAACTTTATCAAATGAGGGCATGCTGGGTGCTTCCTCGTCTTTATCATTTTAACTTCATCAAAAGCTCGTTCCACCCATCTTAAACCGACATTTTTTTGTAAGGTTTTTGCTTACCTAGCCAGACCTCCATTTCTATTTTTTTTATTTTATTTCCTTCATACCCACAAAGGGGTGTGAACAGACCCTAAGGAGAAGAAGGCGTTGCTAGGGGAAATGATGTGTCTGGCAAGCAAAGGCAATGGGATTCATGAGCTCCCCTTATAAGCAAAGTTGTGCACACTTACCCCTGTTGTAATAGAAAGATGCAACCATAACTGGAGCAGAGTGGGGCCTTGGACCAAGGGGTGGGTTCCATACTTATATGTGCCACTGATAAGGTGCCTGCAAGGGTACTAACCTAAGGAACACTGCAAAGAATGAAGAAATAAGAGGGTACAAAGCAAATCAGGACACAAAAAAAGAGGCAGGAGGAAGAGAGAGTTTAAATGAGCATCTAGGGGGCGTGAAGAAGGGGTTCATGTTCTTGAGGGGTCTCCTGAACTACAAGCTCTCTCAAGGATATGGTGTTATTTAAAGAGAAGGGTTGTTAGCTCTCTTCTGAAGACGATGGGGGATGTAGCTTGCTCAATGTGAGCTAGGATGGAGTTTCAGTTTGGAAATTAGCTTCTCCAACCCTGGGAGGCAGTCCAGCAGGGACTCTGGGTCAGAGAAGACTGCTCTTCTCAGGGCAATGATGTATCTGTGTGGTATTCATATAGCTCAAACCTATTCAAAAAGCATAGGCGCACTGGAAACAGAGAGGTCTCACAGATCCAACATTGCTACACACATTAGTAGGCTCCAGATAATTCTTAACTACAAGGAAAATATTTTTATATTAAAAGTCTTGTCAAGAGCTTCTCCATAACACTTGCGTGCCTGTCCCAGGAATGTTCACCAGCACTTAGGTGGAAATTTCCAGGAATATGTAAGAGCGTGGTTTAATGCTAAATGAGGCAATGCTGTGCTCCGACATTTTCAAAACGCAGGGATGCACCGTATTGAAAAATACAACTCGCCACCTGTGTTTCCCCCGGCGCTAAAAAAGCTGCGCTGTAGGGATGACTGTGTGCAGGAAGGGACGCCTTCCTGCGCATAAACAATCTTTAAAGGCGATTTGCTGTTTCTATGTGTGCTGCAGAATGCAGCACACATAGAAAAAGCAAAATATGAGGAAAAATTATTAATAATTTTGCCATCCCTGGTCTTATTTTTGGTACTGCCTCATACCTTGTAAATATGTGGCAGCGTCAAAAAGCAATGGATGTTGCCGTGGAACACCCACAGCAACACCCATTTACTCCCACCCCACTTTGCCACAGCGGAACTGCTGCTGAAAGGAACATATTTACAAGGTGGCATTAAGACATCTTAAGTGGCTTAATGCCACTTTGTAAATATGGAGCATGGAGCAACACCAACAAAGCGTAAAAAAAACCCACTTCTGTGGCGTTAAGGGGCTGAAAATATACCCCTTAATATGTTATCAGGAAGCTAATAGGGCCATTTGCTTTTGAGGAAGTGTTTCAGGGCTTTCCCCATGAGTGGTCTGAGAGGGCATCTCTGGGGTTCTGATAGCAAAGGCATTTACTATTGGTCAGTCACAGAATTCTGTGGGGATCTTGTGAAGCTTCTTTGATTGACATTTTGATTTGGGGATTCAACTGTAGTAGTAGAATCGTTTTCCAGATCAATAGCAATGTACAACACTGAATGCAGAGCTTGTTATCAAATTCTCGATGTCTTCCACTAAGTTTGTAAGGTTCCTTTTCCTGTCTTTTTTTCTGTTGAGCGGAGCGTTCTCATTGGGTGGGTTTGGCATCAGGAAGTCTTGAGATGTATTCATTTGTAAATTCCTTTAAATAGACAGTGATGGGATTCTTCACTTGTCCTATGTGATTTGGCACTGAGGTGACAAACAAGTAGCTAATGTTGAGGTTGCTCCATTGTCTCTGGAAAGCCTTAGTGGTGTTATTTAATGCAGTAGAAATGGAGGAGAGATTACACTAAAGTAGATGAGGTGGTGGTCTCTTCCGATGGTTTAATTTCTAGTCACTGCAATCAGGGCCAGACTGGCTACCGGGCGGTTGTGTGTGCTGCCGAGCTGGGGGCTGATTTCTCTGCAGTGTGGGCTGATTTCTCTGCAGTGGGGGCTGATTATGTTGATGGGGACCTGTGTGCGTTTTGAAATAAAAAAAGCGAAACGGATTTTGTTCAGCACACGCAGGTCCCCATCAACGAAATCAGCCCCCAGCTTGGCAGCACACACAACCACCCGGTAGCCAGTCCGGCCCTGACTGCAATGATAAAAACACTGCAATGAAAAACTCGCCCACTGTATGTCCAGCTAAGTATACTGGTGTTAGAACTTTGAGCCTAAGGGTGGGCTTTCCCCAAACATTTTGACTGCTTACCTCTCCTTTTTACAGATTTTCTTTTACCACTGCTGACCAGTGTTTTAGTGCATGTGCTTCTCCCCCAAACATGGTAACATTTGTGTATACACAATTGGCATATTTAATTTTCTTTTAAGTCCATTGTAAAGTGGTATACCATATACGCAGGCCATGTAAATTAAATGCTACTAGTGGGCCTGCAACACTGATTGTGCTCCCCACACAAGAAGTAGCCCTTTAAACATGTCTCAGACCGGCGACTACAGAGCCTGTTTGTGCAGTTTGCTGCCACATCAACTTGTCATTTAAAACCTTTGCCAAGCTCCTCTTTTATGACACCTAAGTCACCCTTAAGGTAGGCCCTATGTAACCCTTAGGGTAGGTTGCTGTGAAAGTAAGAGGTAGGACATGTAATTTTAAGTTTTGCATGTCCTAGTAGTAAAAAACACCTACATTCGGGTTTCACTACTGTGAGACCTACTTCTCTCATAGATTAACAATGGGAATTCCTTAATACACTTTTAAGCTGTAATTCCTGATTAAAAGGATTAGTAACTGTATCATGTTTTATATCTTTAGAATGGTTTTGATAAATCCTCTTTATGGGTAATGGTGGATTTAACATCACTATTTTAGAAATACCATTCTTAAAAAGTGGACATTTCTCTGCTCTTAAACATCTGTGTGCCTGCAGCCTGTCTTCAATACACGTCTGGTGTGGGTGACTGCTATACTTTGTCCATTCCCTCTAGACAGTCACAAACACAGGAAGGTTAGGTGTGTTTCAGTGCTCATCCTATGGCTCTTCCTGGGCAGGATGTGAGGAAGGGGCGGACATTTACACCTGAATAGGCATTGCCCTGTCCCCTCACAAAGGGATGATTACCCCCTGCTGATGGTCTGTAGCAAAGACTGGGAAGAAAGGACCTTTGTGCACTTCAAAGGCCCTTCTTTGAAATACACTCACTTCAAAGACACCGCTGGTTATAAGTACTCGGTCTATGACCCCACCAAACTACACACTACTGGACTTGTTCAGAACTCTGCCAGCAGGAAGGACTGCTGTGCTGCTAAAAGGACTGCCACTCTGCTGGACTGCTGCTCTGGAAGAATTGCTTTCCTGCTCTGCTACGCTGCCCTGCTGCCCTGCTGAGTAAAAAGGACTGGACCCATCTCACTTGAACACAGAGTGACTCCAAGGCTTTATTAGCTTGCCCCTTGTTCTGAAGTCTCAAGGACATCGAAGACTTCCTGCAAACTTGCATCAGCACCTAGACACTGTCATCTTTGTGTACCAACCTTCCAAGTGGTACCACCCCAGTCCTGGACCCTTGGAAGTAAGATTTCTGTGCTGACACAGCAAAATCAACGCATTGTCTCCATTGCACTGTCCGGAACTGACTCATTCTCTTTGATGCCAACCCATTGCTACTCGAAGACAATGCTATGATGACTTCATGGCTCAAGGACGATGGACTACGCGGCTCGACAATGGCACATCACCTATGAAGGTTCTACAACTGTGTGGATTTTAACTGACGCCTCGCCTGTATCCAATAGATCGACGACGCATAAACTCCTTTACTCCTCGCATCGGGTCTTCGATGTTGATGCAGCCTCCATCCAATGTACCTTTCTCATCTGGGCAAGGCTGGACCCTGTAGCTGACTTACACTCCACTTTGGTCGGCCTGGATTTGCCCGGGTCAAGGTGATCAGATGTCTCCGCCTGGTGCTTTATGACTCTAAGCAGTATATTTTCATTTATTCTTTAAAAATGAATAACTCCAGTTCTACTTATTAGATTTTTGATTTTTTGCTCTTGATTTATTTATAAAATTGTCTAGTTTTTTTAAACTAGTGTCTTTTTGTGGCATTTTCATGGTGTTACTGTGTGTGTGTGTTGCACAAATACTTTACACATTGCCTCTTTAGATAAACCTGACCCGAGGGTGAGCACAGCTTATCTTTTATTGTGTATCTGAATTACCCTGACTAGGGTTATGGTTCCTGCTTGGACAGGGTGCATACCTCTGCCAACCAGAAACCCAGTTTTTAACAGTTGATCTGCAGATAATTTGGAAGAAGTTAAGACAAAAGAAGCTTGCCTTAATGGCAGTCAGGGATCCGGTTTTGTACCCTATTTTTATTATACTAATAAAAAATGATGAATAGCCTGTCATTCTCTAATGATATAATGCCTCAGCTTTCTGTTTTCTGCTTTACAACCTGGGAATCGAGAGGGAGCTCTGCGCATGATCTGAGGGCTCATGAACCAACAGTGCGAGAACTAAAGCAGACTGACACAGGCAGCTGGTGGTAAGTAAAAACACTATCTCAAATATTTTGTGTGTATGTGGGTGTGAAAATGTGTGTGTTTGTGTGTGAGTGAATGGGTGAAAGGGTGAGAGTTGGAGTGAGTGTTAGTGGGGAAGGTGTAGCTTGGTTCCCGTGGCATAAGGAGCCTAGGACCCATATCTGGCATACTCCAGACTGAAGATCCCAAATGAGGGCGAAACTGGTTCTGGAATGCTTGTGTTTCAGTTCAAGAAGCCTGGCAGTTTGGCTGGATTGTTCGTACTGGATCAGGGCCAATACCGATTTGCATATGGCTGGGTTCAAATTGAGGTGGCCTCGAGAACAAAAGAACGATGGGTTAGAACGCGATTATCGGTGGCTACACCTATAGCAAGCATTTCTCCCATCACCTTTTGTGTGTTTGATTTCACAGACAGAGAAAGCCTGCTGCTCAGGTAGAATGACTATGAACAGAGATGAAGCCAGTGATGGTCAAGCAGAACGAAGGCATAAACAATGCCAGAGTATTCTTTTCAGAAAGACACCAACAGAAATACAGTAAAGAACAAACCAGTTGCTTTTAAGGCAGTCACTTATCTTGTCAGGAGATGCTGCTATTTAGCGGATAATACTTTACTCAAAGAGAAGGGTCATATCAGTTCTATTTGCTTAATTTGAGCCTATATTGGCAGTCACTGGATGTCAATAACCTATTTTAAGTCCTGTGACACATGAATTGCCTACCCAAGCCAGGACTGATGGTTGTGCTTGGCAATGTTGTATACTGCCTGTCAGATTGCCTTACCTGTCCCTGATAGCCTAATGGCACAAGGATATAGGACATTGCATCAGTTCCAGGACCAGCCCATCACATACCTGCCTCAGTATGGCTAGTAGGAAGGCTAGTGGAGCAGTAGTTTCTGGTGTCTCTCCATTAAACGTGGTGTGCGTGAGGCACAGTGGTCGCAAGACGGGAGGCTGTGCCATGCACAAGCTACACCAGGTAATTTTGGGAAGAATGTCACCTTATTTAGCAGGAGTCTCACAGCAAAAGCCTCTCAGCTGGTGAGTCTTGTGTGAGAATGGTGGGTTGTTTAATGTACTGGTAGTCTTGCACACCACATGCAGGTTTTATTTAGAAAAATGCACCTTCTACATTTTACAAGTTAGTCCCATGTGGTTCGATACTGCAGTAAGAGTAGATATTAATTAGGAATGGGGTGGGAGTATGGGGAGATTACAAAAGTACTCCATTGAAAAACACTAGAAAATAAGTTTTTAGAAAGATTGTTGATGGGCCCAAAAAGTACACCGTCAACATATTTTCATCTGGAGGTAGGGATGGGCTCCATTTCAGATGTGATTAACATTGCCCCATTGAAGCATTGGGCCACAGTCTGGTTGTCTGAAGATTTGAATCTCACAAGGGTTCTATGACGCTGGATAATGCTGAGGCCATTTCATGGCTTTGGTACGTGAAACGAAAATTTTATGAAATAGGCCTAGGGCTTTACTACGATAATCCATCGACTATCGACACTAATATGAAACTGATGATAAAAAATGCATATTTTGCTGAGCATAACAATCCCCAGCAGCAACCAGAGGCCGCACCCCCTCCAAGATCGGCACCTTTTTCAAAAAAATTTTACTTGTCCATTACTACGAACTCGCAGCACAGATTTTTATTGACTAGGTTTCGGCTTTGCACATTGCACTTTTTAGTGGCCTTTCCTAAACAGGCTGGCTGGTGTAATAACCTTACTCCTTGCCCCTGTGACGGTTAAGCACAACAAAGCACCCTGCACTTTATTCTCTTTCGCACAGTTTACAAAGAGCCAATGACACATTTCTTTATGCCATTTTTAACACCTTCGCTGCTAAGGCAATTCCCCTCCTGTGCTGGAGATTGTTCTATTTCATTGTTTTATGACGAGCTGGGCTCGTCATCAGCACACGACCACTGTGCACCATGACGAGCCCAGCTCGTCATCAGCATCGAAAGGGTTAAGAATAAGTCGCCCCCGCAATTATCACGAAGGTTTCGATATCCTACTATCCCTGTCCTCTGAAGTTATTTGCGCTACAGTATTACAATTTATTAGAATTGCATTTTTTTATAAGAAAACAGTATGAAATGTAAATGAAATGACTGTTTGCTTTTTTAAATAATTTTATCCTTGAATCTTTTAAAATAGGAAAAAAACTCACTAAGTAGTATTTGAGTCATATTAATTATTGATGAACACATTTAATATGCACATTTTATTAATTTCTTTTTGTATGTATGTTATACTTTTATGGTCAATTCTTTGAACCGAATAAAGTTATTCTTGACAATTAGGAATTTGTCAACATCGGGGAGCAAAAGCTCACTACAGATATTTTTCTAAATAGCAATGTGATAACATGTATCAAGAGAGGGGGGGGGGGCTAGAAGCTAATTATTGTCCAGTACCCGTGCTCCCTGTGTTAGTCTCAATTAAAACGGGGGTAACAGTTCCAGGGTTGGGCGCAATAGTCACCCACAACAAAGAAAGAGAAGAGAAATCAGATAATAGGGGCCTAGGTCTGCACTCTGTAGGCTATAAGCAAGCACATGTCTTGTTTCTTAAACCCCTCACACACCCCGAAGGATGTCACGCTTCATCATTTGGCGGTTGCTCCTCGTCAGGCTGGCAGTGCAATTCCCTATGTGTCCCTAAAGGATTGCTTTGGCAGAGATCTTTTTTGGTACTGCCGTATGGTGAGTGAGGGTGTGAGATAGACAGACGATGGGATAGGGAAAATAAAAGAAATAAATATTTCCTATTCAGTCGCCTGTCAACATCCTTCCGCCGCCACCCACGGCGCTTACCTGCATGGACCGCTGCTGCTATACTCCTCTAACACCCCTAAATTCAGTATTTAGGGGAGCCCTGGCACCAGTAAATCAGATCCTGCTGACCAAAAGAAAAGGAAGGGCCCAAGGGCAGCAAAAGCAAGAACTGCAGAAGAAGCAACTGACTTGGCGCCAACGCTGATGGCCTGTTCGCCTATTCTTGACAATTGCACCAAAGTCATCTTGCTCTGAAAGCTAACAAACAAGGTAGGTAACAAGGATAAGGGCGCACAGCAATGAATTTGGCTAAAAGTAAGAAATGCTCATATCATATGTTGTTGCTACAAGGCTGGAAAAGGAAGGTTACCAAACTTCCCCAATATTCCCTGAACTAAGTCCAGGGTGTAATAGTAATATTAAACTTCCTGCCGAGCAATCTATCAACCAGTCACAATAGATTCAGAGTTCATGTAATGAGTTTCAACAAAATAGGTCCAAATGTGTCCAATAGCCAGTCAGACACCAGAGTCTTGAAATACTTGATCCGTGTTTTTATTGTAGATTTCAAAAAGTATTCTCTGTAGTCAAAGTTCAAAACGTTCTCTACAGCCACAGCCAACACGTGTTTTGTTGGGCATATATCTTTATGCAATCAACTTCGTCAGGGCTGCAAGCCAAACAATAGACGATATAAGGTATAATATACCCACAACAAAAGATCTTAAGTTTATATCAAAAGTTTAATATTAATAAAAGTATCACCGCCTAAGTGAAAGAAAAGACAAAGTTCCCAAATTTCAGTGACAAAGTATAAAAGATCTAATACGTTCAATGTGACTCCCGGTGTCAATGTATAATCAACAACAAAACATTCAGGATATTCACCATACATAAGTAACAAATAAGAATTACCTAATTTTCAAATAGGTTATTCATCTGCATAAAGTTTCTTCCAAGAAATATCTTTCAAGGATCATTAACTGTATCTGGAATGATATAAGGAAGTTCTTAGCTCTGTCCCCACGAGTCATAGCCCACCTAAATTATTAAAAACAATAAGTATACTACTACCTAACATAAATGTGAAGTTATCTTCTCATGAAGAGAGCGAGGTCCCTCTCTTATCGTCTATATATAACAGAGTCATAAACTAATTATAGAAAGCGTCTTTATAGTTAATAGAATATTTGCTTCGTGTTAATAAGAAATCCGTTTTAAACTACTATCGTAAGTCCAACCCGTATCAGCCTTCAAACAAACTGCTCGCTTCACTGAGCAAAAAAGCGTAAACCCTCACTATAATAAGGCTAAAAAGAGCCCTGTTACCTCACCGATGCTCCACTTCAGCGTATCTCAAGTTTCCAGTAATATTGTTGATATATAGTGTTCTCAAGGTCTATTAAAACAAAAACCACCATTTCAATATCTTTCGTATTCATATCATTTCTAACCGATATTAAGGACACTCTGATTAACGCTTACCTATGTTTCTTACGAAGTCGCATTAATCTTCTGCTCAGTCTTTCCGTGTTCGGTATACTGGCGTTTACTTTCGTCGCCATCTTACTTGAGTACTATACGTGTAAGTTAGAATCAACTAAGGCGAACCACTTAAAGTAAAGTAAAGTAATAATGTGAAGTGGAAGCTCACAATATAAAAGGGGAATCTGAGAATCATATGTTAAATAATAGTTATTTTCGATATTTAACGCGAATCATTACGTTAAATACGGCATATTATAACGCCGCCATCTTGGAGTGGATGTTGATTACGAAAAAAGAACATTATTTTACTGAACTAAGGAATAACAGCGTCCAACGTTTTAATAGTAACAAATATTTATCGGAAGAGACAATTGACTACTCCTCACTAAATAAACGTAACTCTGAACACCCACCGCGTTCTATTACCACCATATTGGAACGGGTAAGCCTACCGTTTATAGTATCTGTTTGTCATTAACAATCCTCACGTCCAAGTATCGCCATATTAAAGCAGGTAAGCCTATCTGTATTAAAAGGTATTTACCAAGAACAGGCGAATATTATCGCCAACACATTTGAGGGGCGAAGAAAATATAGGATTCACAGATTCTCTCACTATTTTGGTATTTATAAGAACACTGATCTAATTTGATACTACACTACTATGGGGGCGGCTAGCAGCGATAGAACATCGAGCGCCCTACACCATTCCATTATTGATAACCAAATCATTAATACATTTCAAACTACAATGGAAAGGGTCATGGTATTAACATTTGAGGTGCCCAAGGATCACCCCAGTAACTAACTATTCAGTAAAAATTCTGCGAACATCTGTTACATAGAGAGGCCTAATCACATCTTTATACACAATCCACAATAAGATCTGAAGTATTAATGTTCTCCCAAATAATATTGTAATTCTGTATCCATGTTTAGTCCGTCTTCTACAGCGCGAAGGACCATAATCCATCTTGCCTCTCTGCGTCTTAATTTAAGCAACCTAACTCCTCCGCGTCTATCCAAAACCACTTGTTCAATTCCATGATAAAGGAATTTATGATTCTCTGAGTCATTCTTGTTTTGGATATAGTGTGAAGCAATAGGGTACCTGGTGTCTCCATTCTTGAGTGCCCGATAATGTTCCACCATCCGATCTTTGAGTCTCCTAACTGTGCTTCCTACATATATTTTACCACAAAGGCAGGCAATAACATAAATCACAAAGGTAGTTTCACAGTTAATAAACGAGTCAATAAAAAATGTCCCAGTATTGTTATATTCAAACTTGTGTACCTTTCTCATTGCCCACCAACAAGAACTACAGTTCCCACAATGGTAAAATCCTTTTGGGAGAACACGCAACCAGTCACTTTGACTAACTTGTAAAGGAGGTTTAGGGTAGCTTGGACTAACAATATTAGCAATAGTCATTCCCTTTCTGTAGGTTATACTTGGTCTGTCCGTTAAAAAAGGTTTCAAATCTTTATCTGAACAGAGCATATGCCAATATTTCCTCATGAGGAGACTCAAAGATCGGATGGTGGAACATTATCGGGCACTCAAGAATGGAGACACCAGGTACCCTATTGCTTCACATTATATCCAAAACAAGAATGACTCAGAGAATCATGAATTCCTTTATCATGGAATTGAACAAGTGGTTTTGGATAGACGCGGAGGAGATAGGTTGCTTAAATTAAGACGCAGAGAGGCAAGATGGATTATGGTCTTTCGCGCTGTAGAAGACGGACTAAACATGGATACAGAATTACAATATTATTTGGGAGAACATTAATACTTCAGATCCTATTGTGGATTGTGTATAAAGATGTGATTAGGCCTCTCTATGTAACAGATGTTCGCAGAATTTTTACTGAATAGTTAGTTACTGGGGTGCTCCTTGGGCACCTCAAATGTTAATACCATGACCCTTTCCATTGTAGTTTGAAATGTATTAATGATTTGGTTATCAATAATGGAATGGTGTAGGGCGCTCGATGTTCTATCGCTGCTAGCCGCCCCCATAGTAGTGTAGTATCAAATTAGATCTGTGTTCTTATAAATACCAAAATAGTGAGAGAATCTGTGAATCCTATATTTTCTTCGCCCCTCAAATGTGTTGGCGATAATATTAGTCTGTTCTTGGTAAATACCTTTTAATACAGATAGGCTTACCTGCTTTAATATGGCGATACTTGGACGTGAGGATTGTTAATGACAAACAGATACTATAAACGGTAGGCTTACCCGTTCCAATATGGTGGTAATAGAATGCGGTGGGTGTTCAGAGTTAAGTTTATTTAGTGAGGAGTAGTCAATTGTCTCTTCCGATAAATATTTGTTACTATTAAAATGTTGGACGCTGTTATTCCTTAGTTCAGTAAAATAATGTTCTTTTTTCGTAATCAACATCCACTCCAAGATGGCGGCGTTATAATATGCCGTATTTAACGTAATGATTCGCGTTAAATATCGAAAATAACTATTATTTAACATATGATTCTCAGATTCCCCTTTTATATTGTGAGGTTCCACTTCACATTATTACTTTACTTTACTTTAAGTGGTTCGCCTTAGTTGATTCTAACTTACACGTATAGTACTTAAGTAAGATGGCGACCAAAGTAAACGCCAGTATACCGAACACGGAAAGACTGAGCAGAAGATAAATGCGACTTCGTAAGAAACATAGGTAAGCGTTAATCAGAGTGTCCTTAATATCGGTTAGAACTGATATGAATACGAAAGATATTGAACTGGTGGTTTTTGTTTTAATAGACCTTGAGAACACTATATATCAACAATATTACTGGAAACTTGAGAAACGCTGAAGTGGAGCATCGGTGAGGTAACGGCTATTTTTAGCCTTATTATAGTGAGGGTTTATGCTTTTTTGCTCAGTGAAGCAAGCAGTTTGTTTGAAGGCTGATACGGGTTGCACTTACGATAGTAGTTTAAAACGGATTTCTTATTAACACGAAGCAAATAGTCTATTAACTATAAAGACGCTTTCTATAATTAGTTTATGACTCTGTTATATATAGACGATAAGAGAGGGACCTCGCTCTCTTCATGAGAAGATAACTTCACATTTATGTTAGGTAGTAGTATACTTATTGTTTTTAATAATTTAGGTGGGCTATGACTCGTGGGGACAGAGCTAAGAGCTTCCTTATATCATTCCAGATACAGTTAATGATCCTTGAAAGATATTTCTTTGAAGAAACTTTATGCGGATGAATAACCTATTTGAAAATTAGGTAATTCTTATTTGTTACTTATGTATGGTGAATATCCTGAATGTTTTGTTGTTGATTATACATTGACACCGGGAGTCACATTGAACGTATTAGATCTTTTATACTTTGTCACTGAAATTTGGGAACTTTGTCTTTTCTTTCACTTAGGCGGTGATACTTTTATTAATATTAAACTTTTCATATAAACTTAAGATCTTTTGTTGTGGGTATATTATACCTTATATCGTCTATTGTTTGGCTTGCAGCCCTGACGAAGTTGATTGGCATAAAGATATATGCCCAACGAAACACGTGTTGGCTGTGGCTGTAGAGAACGTTTTGAACTTTGACTAGAGAGAATACTTTTTGAAATCTGGAATAAAAACACGGATCAAGTATTTCAAGACTCTGGTGTCTGACTGGCTATTGGACACATTTGGACCTATTTTGTTGAAACTCATTACATGAACTCTGAATCTATTGTGACTGGTTGATAGATTGCTCGGCAGGAAGAATAATATTATTATTACACCCTGGACTTAGTTCAGGGAATATTGGGGAAGTTTGGTAACCTTCCTTTTCCAGCCTTGTAGCAACAACATATTGATAAGCGTGGCTCAAATCCACCCGAGTGACTTACCGCACTCACCTATAGTAACTATATAGGAAGTCAGCCGGACAGTGGAGAAGAATAAACAAGAGTCTTTATTAGGCCAAACAACACTCATATGAGAGGGCCCTGTCCGACCTCACTCCTAGGAGTGCGAACGAGAGGACTGACTCTCTACATCACAGCAATACATTATAATGCAACACAGTTCATTAGGATACGCCCCTTCTGGAAAATTACTGAAACCCAGACCAGCGAACAATGCCATCATGCAGCAGGCATCTGCACCTGCAAAGGATACATCGCTATCTTTACTCAAGGCCATGGAGCTAGGCTTCAGCGTCTCTGGGGCATGAGAACATTACTGATAAAGAGACTTGTTAGTTTCGGCCACAGTAAGCTGAGAAACGAAAGCTGCTGTCTTAGTGAAATTCTCTATTCCTGCTGGAGGGGTAGATGAGCGAGTGAGGCTCGCAGACACAGAGGGATACACAAAATGGCGGCACACAAGCTAAGCTAAGGAACTAATATCGTCACACATACATTTGAATAATAAAGTAGCAAACGGAAATAATTCAACATAGGTATATATACGAACTCCATTAGTTAGCCATATGATGCTAACTTACATATGAGAAGGGGGATGATTGGGGCATCGAAAAGTGAATCCTATCAGACCCTCCTTTTAGCATCATTGGCTAACTGCTGCCACATTTATTTGCCAAAAGGTAGCGCCAACACATCCATTCTAGGGGCAGAGCATCATTTTTATTCAAAAACATCATCTGAAATAAACATCAACCAATTTGCGTCAGGAATTTCAGTAATCATCGAAGCAGTATATTGACCTGACACCTTCTTTTGTGGACGTAAGTTCGTAGCACACATTGAGCAACATGGAGGGAGGCAATATACACAAAGGCAGCATGTCAGTATTACGCTCACCACACCAACTAAACCTATCAATATTTTCCAACCCCAGGAGGAGAAAGCTCCCCAGAGCCACCCTTGCAAGGACCATGTCCCATTATCTTGATGGAGTTCGGTCGCTAATCTGTGAAGTTTCTGTACTGCCAAGTTAACAGTCGGGGCTGAGTCTGGAATATACACGCAACAAGACGTCCCGATGACGCGACAGGCCCCGCCCCTATCTGCTAGAATGACGTCAAGCACCATCCTATTTTGAATCGTGAATAATCTCATAGCCTGAATCTCAACAGACATGTTAGTCGCAATGTTAGCTTCAGTAAGGACTACCTTCTCCATTACCCTGGACAGTCATCGAATGGCCCTACTATTAAATATCGGACCCCAGAAAGGCAGCAAGGCCTTAGAAAAGTCAGTCCATGGTCAACGTCATCTACTCGAAGTTCCCTCCTTTTGCGCTGCTCTTGTGGACTAGGAAATCTACGATGAGTCTTGTGGTAATCAGAAGGTGCCACATATACAGGAGGAATCATATAGGCTAAATAACACACCCCACCCCAACCCTCGGGCAACCATAAGTATCCATTATCTCCGCACACAAAGTAGATGCTGGGGGGGTGTAACCAAAGAGGGGCTGAGAGGCAAACGTATCAATGCCGTCACGTTACAGGAGCTATTACCAACCTTGATGGGGCCCCTCCCCTCTATACAGAAAAATGGTGAAGGACCCACCACAGCCAGGGGTATCAGAGACTTAACACTGTCGTTTCCCTTTGGGGGGTGTCTGTAAGACAGGGAGGAATTCAATTGCAGGAAGCTTTCCCTAACTTTGTCAGTGTCATTTGGTATTAAAAACCGGCCCACCTTTTTCTCACACGTCTCTATAAATGTCTGATCAAAACGTCCGTCAGTATATATCCGTCCAAGGGAAGAGGGAGGCAGAGGACGTACTCGCATTGTCATTGTCGATCCCCTATTCTGCAGTCGAGGAGTCAGGAAATCTGGCTGCTGAAAATACTTGACAAGCCCTATGAGAGTATACCACCCCACACAACTATTCACAGGTGTCAAAGGGAGCGCTAGAAATCTATCCTTCTTGTAGGCAGCAGAAGGCAGGAGCCCACAAACCCAACAATCTGTTAGGTTGGTGGTGGCATGAGCATGGTGCAAAGTCTTTATAAAAACATTTTCTTTGTAACCTCGCCTAAGCATTCTTTCACCATAATCCACAGTAACCATGTTATGTTCAGGAATAGCAGTAGGTGTGGGTGCAAACACATGAACGGGGTAGGCTTTATCCAGAAAGAACAATATACCAAGAGTCACTATAAAAGCAATTAGTACTATAACAAGGAGCACTATTTTTCCTTTCCGAGGAAGGGCCAACCAGGGTGAATCAGGCACGGGTCTCGGAGGAGCCGCAAAGGGCTGCTCCTCATCAGGGATGGGGCGGCCAAAAGAGTACATTCTCAATAGCGTTCAAAATATATCAAAAATGAAAAAAAAGGAAAAACACTTCTACTAAAAAAATAGTCCCAGACAATCCACAAAGCCGGCCAGAGGGGTTCTTCAACCCTAAAAGAAGGGATCTTCTCCCTGTGTCCTTCAAAGCCTCACAGGCAGGCTTTTACCGTCCATTCCTTATTCCCACGTCGCTCAACACACAGCAATTTAAACAGAGGAGCACTTAATCTGGGCCCCGCACCACTCTATAGTCTCATAGAACACAATCTTCGGCTAAACACCAGGGCTCTTACAAGTCCATCCCTACCACTAAATCTTCGTTATTAGAAAGTTCACTAAGCCCTTCTTCCAGTGTTTAGTCCATCACACTTGTCACTCTCTCTTATTTTCTTCGGGGCCGCAGATTATAGCGAGTGCTCCCTCGCACTTCGGGATCAGTAAACAAAACAGGTGTATCTATGGCAGGTGCTGGACTCTCTGATGTCTCTTCACTAGTAGCAACGGGAGTAGCGGGGCTCACTGAAACACTTTTCTCTTCACGTGACTTTGAATTCTCTTTGCCACTTTGCTCCTCTCCCATCAGTGAAGCATCCGAGAAGGGAACATATCTGGGTATTTGCTCATGTTCCTCATCAGCAATGCCTTCCTTTACCCATTGATCATAGGGTAACGGCAGCGGGACTCTCTTCACGTGCGAGGCGTGGGTCCACGCCTTCCTGCCTTCCACACGAAGCGCCGTACGCGTAGTGAGGAGCACCTGTCGCGGCTCCGACCACCTGGGCTCCAGACAGGACTTCCGTTGATATCTTCTTACGACAACCCAGTCCCCTGGGTTGATGGAGTGTCCAGGCCCCTCCGGCAACGGCTTCAGGGTGTATGCTACCTGCTGATGAATAGAACGAAGATCTTTAGTCAAAGCATACAAGTAGTCTGTCAACAAAGGATACTGAATCTCGGAGAAGCACTTAGGCCTGGGCACTCCCCAGACATTGGCCGGGCGGCCAAATATCACTTCATGGGGGGAGATGCCCGTTTTTGAATTTACTGTTACTCTCGTGGAAAGCAAGGCTAAAGGAAGGGCATCTGGCCAACGGAGACCTGTACTCTCCTGTATTTTGGCCATTTTTAGTTTGAGCGTTCCGTTAAACCGCTCCACTAGTCCTGCTGCCTGAGGATGTTGGGCCGAGTGGAACTTTTGGGAAATCTGTAAGCCTTTACATATTTACTTTACTAATTCCACATTAAAGGATGTACCATTATCACTCCAGATTACCCTAGGTAATCCAAAGCGAGAAAAATACTCCTTTATCAACATTTTTGCAGTAGAAATGGCCGTGCAATCCTTTGTTGGAAAAGCCTCCACCCATCTGCTAAAGGCACATACAACCACAAGGACGTATTTAAGATTGTTGACCCTCTCCATTTCAATATAATCCATCTGAATCACCTCAAAAGGGAAAGAGGGAGGTGCAACATTTCCAGCTGGGACAGGGGTACCCTTTCCAGGATTGTGCCTCAAACACACCATGCACTGTCGGACCAAGTGAGTCGCCACTTTGGAGATATTTTTATTGCTCCACACTGGGTCCAACAGTTTGCATATGCCTTTTGCGCTAATATGTGCAGGCCCATGAGCCATCGTCACTACTGGAAGAACATATGCATTCGGGAGTAACCATCGTCTCTTATCGGTCACATCTGTCTAACATTCATCCGCATCCAATCGCCCCTCCCCATCCTTCCATGTCCTCAATTCGTCTACAGTCGCTTTCTCTTGTATATTTTTTACACTCTGCACAGTATCTGCAAACATGTTAACATCTGGGACCCATCTAGCTGGTCCTGCCACAAACATCCGTGGTAATTTTGTCCGAGCAGTCTCTTTTGCTGTTTCGTCTGCAAAGGCATTGCCTCGTCCCACATCATCCACTATTGTCTTATGTGCGCTACACTTTATCACAGCCAATCTTTTGGGTAACGTCAGTGCTGCTAGCAGTCATAATATCAGTGGACCATGTTGTATGCGTTGGCCATGAGAAGTCAGAAATCCCCGTTCTGCCCACAGTCGCCCATAATTATGAGCCACGCCAAAGGCGTATTGGCTGTCAGTATAAATGTTCACGTCCAGCCCCTCACTCAATTCACATGCTCTCAGTAAGGCTATGATCTCGGCAGCTTGGGCCGAATTGTAAGGTATCCTAGAGGTCTCCACTACCGTCTGTAATGTCGTTATTGCATACGCTGCTGTCGCTGTACCATCTGGCAGTTTGAAACAAGACCCGTCCACATACAACTCCCCGTCCGGTTCGTCTAAGGGCTTGTCTGTCAGATCCACCCTTCCCTTTGTCTCCTCTTCTGTCCTAAACAGACAGTCGTGTATGTCATCGTCCTTTATATCTGTGGGGATAGGTAACAATGTGGCGGGATTCAGTGTAGCGCACCTTTTTATTGTCACATGAGGTGCAAAGAGTGTCATCTCGTAGCCGGTAGGACGAGCACTAGTTAAATGCTGCGTCTGTGTTCTGTTTAGTAAAATGTCCACAGCATGCGGTACCATTACTGTGAGGTCTGATCCCAATACGAGCCCTGCCGATTGTCTTATAGAGACCGCAGCAGCCGCCGTGGCTCTCAGACAACTCGGCAGCGCTCTTGCCACATTGTCAAGCATTGCAGAGAAGTAAGCGCAGGGTCTCTGTTTCCCTCCAAAACACTGCGTTAGAACAGACAACGCGCAACCTTCCGCCTCATGTACGTAAAGAACAAAAGGCTTCTGGTAATCAGGTGTTCCAAGAACGGGCGCAGAACATAAAGCGTCTTTTAGTGACTCAAACGCTTCTTGACATGCAGGGGTCCAGGGTAGGGGTTCGCGCACTTCTTTGGTAGTCAGATACAATAGGGGTTTTGTTAGTAACGCATAGTTAGGTATCCACTGGCGACAATACGATGTTATGCCCAGAAATGCGCGCACCTCTCGCTGCGTGTTAGGTACCTTCATGTTAGTGATAGCTTTTATGCGCTCTGGCGTCAATCTCCTCCCCACTTTCGAAAGGAGGTGACCGAGGTAGGTAACCTCCGTTCGACAGTATTGAAACTTTGGAAGGGACACTTTTTGCCCCCTTTTTGCCAAATGGTGCAGTAATTTGACAGTAGCATCCCGACAACCCTTCTCGTCGTCCGACGCTATCAGGATATCATCCACATACTGCAACATGACGTTGCCAGGTGGAAGTTCCAGTTCATCCAATTGCGCCTTCAGTGCCTGACTATATATGCTCGGACTTTCAGTGTACCCCTGGGGAATTCTCTTAAACCTGAAGCTTCGGCCAGCCAATGAGAATCCGAATAGATAACGGCTGTCTTCATGTACTGGAATACTGAAGAAAGCATTCTTCAGATCCAGAACAGAGAAATATTTAGCAGAGGGGGGAATCATTGTCAATATCGTAGTGATGTCCGAGACCACCGGGTATTGTGGCTCCACTACTCTATTCACGTGGCGCAGATCAATCACAAAACTATATACATCAGGAGTATTATCTGTAGCTTCTGGCGACCGTCTTTTAAGGATTGGTAGTATAGGGCTGTTACATATGTTCGAATCCGTTTCTTCCACTACACCAGACCGAATCAGATCTTGTATTATTTGTAACGGGGCCTTTTCTCCCTCCCTAGGAATCCTGTACTGTGGAACCCTGGGTAATTTCGCTCCCACCTTTACCCTTATTGTCACCGGGGCGATATCCATTTTACCTACATCTGTATCATTGACAGCCCACAAACTGTTGGGTATCCCTTGAAATTCAGGTGGTAATGGGTCATCTTTAGAAAAACATTGTAGTGGGCGAGCGACAGTCGGGCCTAACGTAAGGTACACGCCATCCGGGGAACAATAGATGGTGGCGTGCAACCTCTTCAGTAAATCTAAGCCCAGCAAATTTTCTCCACAATTCGATGTCAATAGGAACGGTGAATCAACAGTGAAAGGACCAATCGTTAACGTAAGGTGTTTAGAAATGGGGCTAATCACCGGGGTACCTGAAAACCCCACAGAGATATTATTCTTGCCAGACAGAGCCGCCCCTGAGACCCGAGAATGAGCCACTGAACTTTTCGTTGCACCCGTATCCACTAGAAATTTTTGTTGAGACCCCAATAAGTCTGCCTCGACATAGGGTCCCCTTTGATCAACTTCCACAGGCACTGGTCCCTCGCTCTGTCCTACGCTGTCCTAGTTGTGGGAGAACCCTGTCAGATCGTCCACTGAGTAATCATCATTATAGTACTGACCACCGCCCCTCTGCAACTGTTGCCTGTCTGCACCATTGTCGAAGTAATTACCTCCCGGTCTCCCTCCTCCATCCGACCGTGCGTTCTGTCTCCCAGAATCACCACTACCTCTTCCTCGTCCTCGCCCTGAACAGGCATGCGACTGAAGCAGTGGGCAATCCCTCCACCAATGCCCCTCTTGCTTACACTTCGCACACTGATTCGGTCCCAGTCTTTCCCTACTCTCACCTCTCCCATAGCCGCCGCCACGACCCGGCGCCGCACCTCTTCCTCGGCCCTTAGCCACTTGCTGCAACAAAACCCTAGTCTTCAAATCCTTAGCCTTCTTTTCCTGCTTGTCCTTACTCTCATTTTCCCTGTGTTCATAATACTGTGCCATACTGAGGATACCAGAGGAAGAGGACGTGGTCCATGTGCTCTCCGACGCTTGCAATCTCGCTGAAATTTCGGGCAATAAGTTCATGACAAACCTATTAACAAAAAGTCGCAACCCTCCATCCTGTGACACATCTTGCCCACTAAAATCTATGAACGTTTCTTCAAACCTCGTAAAGAAGTCCGAGACTGCCTCATCCTTTTTCTGCTTACAAGCCGTCAACTTGTCCCAATCTACCTTCTTCGGGGGAATGAGAGAGTGCATGTA
The DNA here is from genome assembly GCF_964263255.1 of Lissotriton vulgaris. NCBI lineage: Eukaryota > Metazoa > Chordata > Amphibia > Caudata > Salamandridae > Lissotriton > Lissotriton vulgaris. Next base: position 165,423,925 of record NC_141689.1, read on the forward strand.
TTTTATTATTCGCCCCGGCAAGGCCAAAATCTCAGCTTTCGGCTTTTCTCCTGGCTTACGTTCTTTATCCCAATCCTGCAACTCCTGCCACGTACCCCCCAACTCTTCCGAATGATCTGTTCCTTTCACTTGCCGCCACACATCAACTGGGACCAAAAGCCCAAAAAACAATTCAACATCAGCCAAAGTCATTACAGTGAAAGACGCGGCTTCCGTTAACTCTTTGTAGTATGCAGTAGGGTTCTTCCTAGAATCTGGCAACTGGGCCTTTAAGGCTAATACCTCACTTCTCTTCCATGGTGTATACACCCATTGCTCCTGGAAATGTGCATCTACCCTGTTCCTGGTGACAGCCCTCGTGACTGGATCTACCATCTCGGGGATCTCCGGATGAAAAATAGGATGCACCTCACGCATTGGATGTATGCCTGGAAAATGGGGCATACCTGCAGATGGCAATTCATTTCTGTACTGTAATAGAGCACGTAAACTACGCATCACCTCCTTCACCCCAGTATTCGTTCTGAAGGCTCCGCTCTGTATATCTCGCAAAGTCGCCGGAGCCACACCTCCATACCCCTGTTCCCATAGCGGTATCAATACATTTGACATATGCCACAAAGCGTGCTGTTGCATCAAGGGCTCAAAATCTTTCATGGTGGACCAAATATCCTCAAACGAATAAATATTATTCCTAGCCCACTGGCATGCCTGATTAGCCACTATACTCTTCTCATCTAAACCAACTGTAGAACGCGTAAGCAACTTCCGTACCTGTGAGAAAAATGCGCTACCTGCGCCTCGACTCGGCGTTAACATCTCCTGACTGGGGGTGGTACTAGCTGAAACAGTAGGGAGTGCTAAAGAGAATTGGGAGGGTGCAGGTGAAGTGGTCTGGAGTAAAGAAACGAGGGGTGTCGAGGGCGGGGAAGCAGAAATTGCTGCGCCATGTTGAGGAGCACTTGCTGATGGACCCGGAACCCCACTAATGGAGGCCGGAGCTGGCAAGGAGGGGTACAAGGACTGCGGGGCATAAGGGGGAGGGGGTCGGGTATTCAAAATGTCTTCCATCTCATCTGGGTCATCCTCTCGCACTACATAACTTTTATTTTCTTTCAACCTGCAAAGCCTATCTGCGCGCTCCAAACGCTGCTCATTCTCATTCTTAGTATGTTCTCTCGCTTTCTGTGCCATAGTCTGCGCGGACTTTTTAAAAGCCTCTTTCTCTTCTCTCAACTTACGTTTCCAGGCTTCTTTCTGCCACACTCTTAAAGAATCAAACATGCTTTGACGGCTACGCCTAGCAAACAATTTGTCCTGCAAATAATCCAATTTAGCTTCTTCGAAAGAACCCGTCAAGGGCCATTGTAAATCCACATTGTCAGCGGTGTACCGGTGCCATGAAGTGCCAAATAAAATCGGGGGCAATCCATGCTTGATGTACATATCAAAGCTTGGAGTGCCCTCAGGGGGTGCAGGTTGGCTCTCGGCCAGCCTAGTATCTGAGGGGCGACAACAGCATCCAAAACATCGTAACTTACTGAAACACGGCATCTCTGCCTTAGTGTGGAAAAAACACTTCTCCACAAACTTCGGTAACTTGAATCACTAGCTCGAGCTCATTCATACACACATATAACTACACACTAGGAATTCACACACACATATACAATACCTCCAAACACGTGTTACCAAATGGGACAAGGCCCGTCGACCAAGTCCTGGGGAACCTGGACCCTACCGCAGACCGAACAGTACACTAACTGTTCTGAGGATGGGGAACAAATCCGCTCCCCGTGCGGCACTACGGATCACTGCGCACTTTACCACGGGAGACCCAGGACTCACCTCCACTGAACTGCCACTCTAGGAGTTCAGGGTAAGCACCGGAGTCCACCCGCAATGAGCCACGCCTTCACCACAGTACCACCCGGTCGGATCACTACAAACAATATATCTAGATATTCCCCCAACCTCGTCAAGTCTGTCAGAGCGCCTGCTCGCACTCTGAGTTCCCCGGAGCACACTAGCCCCAGGAGCACACCGGCTCTTCAAACCACTGGAGACACCCTAGTCTCCCGGAACACTCCAGTTCCTGAAACAATCACAGGTGGACCACTCACCTTCCGTAGGCGGCACCGACCTCTACCGTTCTCCACCTCCGGCTGCCAGGACCAACACGGTCAGCTTCGAGTTCCGCCTTCTGGACCCCGGCGTAAGATCCGAACCGGGACCTCTCCCGATCAGCAGGGTGGGGCAGCGCTGCGAGAACCAAGCTCGGCATCAGATGGGTACCCGGGCCCACCGTGCCGACCAGCGGGTCCCCGGTCTTCTGCTATCCACCTACGGGTGAGAAAGATCCTTATCGCGGGGTCCCTGTTCGGGCGCCATCTGATAAGCGTGGCTCAAATCCACCCGAGTGACTTACCGCACTCACCTATAGTAACTATATAGGAAGTCAGCCGGACAGTGGAGAAGAATAAACAAGAGTCTTTATTAGGCCAAACAACACTCATATGAGAGGACCTGTCCGACCTCACTCCTAGGAGTGCGAACGAGAGGACTGACTCTCTACATCACAGCAATACATTATAATGCAACACAGTTCATTAGGGTACGCCCCTTCTGGAAAATTACTGAAACCCAGACCAGCGAACAATGCCATCATGCAGCAGGCATCTGCACCTGCAAAGGATACATCGCTATCTTTACTCAAGGCCATGGAGCTAGGCTTCAGCGTCTCTGGGGCATGAGAACATTACTGATAAAGAGACTTGTTAGTTTCGGCCACAGTAAGCTGAGAAACGAAAGCTGCTGTCTTAGTGAAATTCTCTATTCCTGCGGGAGGGGTAGATGAGCGAGTGAGGCTCGCAGACACAGAGGGATACACAAAATGGCGGCACACAAGCTAAGCTAAGGAACTAATATCGTCACACATACATTTGAATAATAAAGTAGCAAACGGAAATAATTCAACATAGGTATATATACGAACTCCATTAGTTAGCCATATGATGCTAACTTACATATGAGAAGGGGGATGATTGGGGCATCGAAAAGTGAATCCTATCAATATGATATGAGCATTTCTTACTTTTAGCCAAATTCATTGCTGTGCGCCCTTATCCATGTTACCTACCTTGTTTGTTTTATTATTGGGGTTGGGCTGCCGCACGTGGCTTTGAAGAATTATGAATCGTGAACAAGAAGCCTTGGATTTGTTCAAAAATTTAAGTATAAGCTCTTCTATTAATGTAGCAGTTGCCTCTACAACACCAACAAAACAGGAGGGTCTTAGAGCCAAATTTGTCAGATTAGAGAAGCTTAAAAAAGCAGAACTAAAGAAATGGTAGGATGCGGTAACATTGAAACAATATCTAATATTGAACCGTATCCCGAGAGGCTTAAGGTCTACAATTATACCGACCTATGAAGATTTGGAACCGGATTTGTTGGATAAATGGGAGCATGAGTTAACCTCTAGTTCATGTAACTTGATTAGAATACTCATTGACAATGCTGAGCGTAAGATTGGGAAATTACTGATAGAGATACAAACATGTGAGGATGAAATAAAACAACTTAACCTACCTGAAGCGACCATGAAAAATTACAATATGTTAGATGAGATCTTGACTAATTTACAGGCAGATATAAAAAGGAGAAAGGCGCGTAAACTTAAAAGGGACGAACAAGATTATTTAGCAGGTAGAGTATTTACCTTTGCCCGCAAATTTGACTATCTATTCTCTAAAGGGCAAAGTACTAAGAGAAATACTACACCCCTTAGCTCAGATGTCAATACCTCAACTAGTAGCTTATCTACAGATGGAGATAATACAGAGGCTCCCAATGTCCCTAGTGGAGATAGTACTAACCCTAATAACAATTTTTTAGTAGAAGTTCAAAGGATCAGGAAAGGAAATCGAGATACAGGAGGGAGATATGGCAATACCCAAACAGGAAGACAAGGAGAGGGAGCCGTGGCAGGCGCAGGAGAGGCGGTCCCAGGGATGAGAGAGAGACTGAGATCTTGGAGGAAATGAAATTAGGAACCAATGAGATTGAAGTGATTAATCTTTCTTCTGTTGAATTGTCTGAGAGTATGACTAATGTACTTAAGAAAGGCCTTGGATACTGTCCTACCAAGAGTATTGATTGGTATGTTACTAAAATTGATTTGTACAAATTTGTTCGTTTATTGAAGCTAAAAAAGTTTTTTTCTCAAAAGGACAATGTTATGGTGAAAACTATTAATAAACCAGTATTAAGTGAGATTACTATACAAGAACTTCATGACACGAAACTTTTATTATCTCTTACTGAATCAGAAGAAGATCCAATAACCATGAATTCTCTTTTAAGAGATCTTGAGATCAATCCAGGACTAGCATCCGAAAGTGGATTCAAAGAGAGATCTAAATGGACACCGCAGCTGTCCACTGGTAATATTGTAGATGCCTTTTATAAATCTGTTACTCTAGAGATAGATAATTTAATAAAAAGAGAACAACACCACAAGAAAACTCTCCCAGACAATTTGAAAATGGATGAAAGGGAGGCACTAGTTAGATTGACTGATCATCCAGACCTTATGATACGCAGTGCTGATAAGGGTGGCAAAATTGTTGTTATGAATCGCAAAGATTATAATGATGAAGTTCTTTCTCAGTTGGGGGACAGTAGATACTATGAGAGAGTAACTGGTAATCCCCTTGAGATGGTTAAGAACAAAATTAATATGAAACTGAAGGATTGGTATGACAGTTGTCTTCTAGATCATGATGAGTTCTTATATCTTAAAGTACAGTCACCTAGGGCTCCATGCATGTACTGTCTACCAAGAGTACATAAGAACAGACAAAAACCACCCGGTAGACTAATAATTTCTGGCATAGGAGGGCCCACAGAAAAGCTGTCTCAATTTGTGGATTCATACCTTAGACCTTTTGTACAGAACTTACCTTCTCATATTGAGGACACCAAACATGTTCTCAACATAATGAATGATGTACTTTGGGATAGCGACATGATTCTTGCTACCTAAGATGTAGTTTCCTTGTATTCCAATATTGATCATGAGAAAGGGATTCTTGCTATTGAGAGCTTTTTAAATAATAGACCTGCGGAATATTTGAATCATACATCTATGTTACTGGAGATGACTAGGATGGTATTGGAAAACAATTACTTCCTTTTTGATTCTACCTGGTATAAACAAAGGATTGGGACTGCCATGGGATCCAAATTTGCTCCGTCCTTCGCGAACCTCTTTATGGGGAGACTGGAGGCGGAGTGGATTTGGGGCCCCAGAGGTAGTCAATGGATAGACCACATATACTACTGGGGTAGATTCATTGATGACTGTTTAATATTTTGGAGAGGAACTACAGATGAGTTGGAGTCTTTTTTTAGATATCTTAATACTAATGATCTGAATATGTCATTTACTACCCATTATGACAAAGAAAAACTGACCTTTCTTGATATCCAAATATTTGTTGAAGACAACAAACTATGCAGCTGCATGTTTCGCAAAGAAACTAGCTGTAATGCACTACTACGAGCAGACAGTTGCCACCCTAAGAGCCAAATTAATTCTATCCCCTATGGGGAGATGATTAGAGCAAGGAGGAACTGTTCCAAAGATGTAGACTTTCATGCAAATATTCAAGATATGACCATGAGATTCAAAAATAGAGGATATGCTAATGTTGTTGGTAATAAGGCTGTTAATAGAGTACAGAAATTACAACGTGATGTTACATTGAGGCCCAAGGTTAAGATCGATTCATCCAAGACAAATCAGAAGGTTAGGATGATAACACATTTTGGCAGAGGTAGTCACAAACTCTATAGTATTATGAGGAAATATTGGCATATGCTCTGTTCAGATAAAGATTTGAAACCTTTTTTAACGGACAGACCAAGTATAACCTACAGAAAGGGAATGACTATTGCTAATATTGTTAGTCCAAGCTACCCTAAACCTCCTTTACAAGTTAGTCAAAGTGACTGGTTGCGTGTTCTCCCAAAAGGATTTTACCATTGTGGGAACTGTAGTTCTTGTTGGTGTGCAATGAGAAAGGTACACAAGTTTGAATATGACAATACTGGGACATTTTTTATTGACTCATTTATTAACTGTGAAACTACCTTTGTGATTTATGTTATTGCCTGACTTTGTGGTAAAATATATGTAGGAAGCACAGTTAGGAGACTCAAAGATCGGATGGTGGAACATTATCGGGCACTCAAGAATGGAGACACCAGGTACCCTATTGCTTCACACTATATCCAAAACAAGAATGACTCAGAGAATCATAAATTCCTTTATCATGGAATTGAACAAGTAGCTTTGGATAGACGCGGAGGAGATAGGTTGCTTAAATTAAGACGCAGAGAGGCAAGATGGATTATGGTCCTTCGCGCTGTAGAAGAGGGACCAAACATGGATACAGAATTACAATATTATTTGGGAGAACATTAATACTTCAGATCTTATTGTGGATTGTGTATAAAGATGTGATTAGGCCTCTCTATGTAACAGATGTTCGCAGAATTTTTACTGAATAGTTAGTTACTGGGGTGATCCTTGGGCACCTCAAATGTTAATACCATGACCCTTTCCATTGTAGTTTGAAATGTATTAATGATTTGGTTATCAATAATGGAATGGTGTAGGGCGCTCAATGTTCTATCGCTGCTAGCCGCCCCCATAGTAGTGTAGTATCAAATTAGATCAGTGTTCTTATAAATACCAAAATAGTGAGAGAATCTGTGATTCCTATATTTTCTTCGCCCCTCAAATGTGTTGGCGATAATATTCGCCTGTTCTTGGTAAATACCTTTTAATACAGATAGGTTTACCTGCTTTAATATGGTGATACTTGGACGTGAGGATTGTTAATGACAAACAGATATTATAAACGGTAGGCTTACCCGTTCCAATATGGTGGTAATAGAACGCGGTGGGTGTTCAGAGTTACGTTTATTTAGTGAGGAGTAGTCAATTGTCTCTTCCGATAAATATTTGTTACTATTAAAACGTTGGACGCTGTTATTCCTTAGTTCAGTAAAATAATGTTCTTTTTTTGTAATCAACATCCACTCCAAGATGGCGGCGTTATAATATGCCGTATTTAACGTAATGATTCGCGTTAAATATCGAAAATAACTATTATTTAACATATGATTCTCAGATTCCCCTTTTATATTGTGAGGTTCCACTTCACATTATTGCTTTACTTTACTTTAAGTGGTTCGCCTTAGTTGATTCTAACTTACACGTATAGTACTTAAGTAAGATGGCGACCAAAGTAAACGCCAGTATACCGAACACGGAAAGACTGAGCAGAAGATAAATGCGACTTCGTAAGAAACATAGGTAAGCGTTAATCAGAGTGTCCTTAATATCGGTTAGAACTGATATGAATACGAAAGATATTGAACTGGTGGTTTTTGTTTTAATAGACCTTGAGAACACTATATATCAACAATATTACTGGAAACTTGAGATACGCTGAAGTGGAGCATCGGTGAGGTAACAGGGCTCTTTTTAGCCTTGTTATAGTGAGGGTTTACGCTTTTTTGCTCAGTGAAGCGAGCAGTTTGTTTGAAGGCTGATACGGGTTGCACTTACGATAGTAGTTTAAAACGGATTTCTTATTAACACGAAGCAAATAGTCTATTAACTATAAAGACGCTTTCTATAATTAGTTTATGACTCTGTTATATATAGACGATAAGAGAGGGACCTCGCTCTCTTCATGAGAAGATAACTTCACATTTATGTTAGGTAGTAGTATACTTATTGTTTTTAATAATTTAGGTGGGCTATGACTCGTGGGGACAGAGCTAAGAGCTTCCTTATATCATTCCAGATACAGTTAATGATCCTTGAAAGATATTTCTTGGAAGAAACTTTATGCGGATGAATAACCTATTTGAAAATTAGGTAATTCTTATTTGTTACTTATGTATGGTGAATATCCTGAATGTTTTGTTGTTGATTATACATTGACACCGGGAGTCACATTGAACGTATTAGATCTTTTATACTTTGTCACTGAAATTTGGGAACTTTGTCTTTTCTTTCACTTAGGCGGTGATACTTTTATTAATATTAAACTTTTCATATAAACTTAAGATCTTTTGTTGTGGGTATATTATACCTTATATCGTCTATTGTTTGGCTTGCAGCCCTGACGAAGTTGATTGGCATAAATATATATGCCCAACTAAACACGTGTTGGCTGTGGCTGTATAGAACGTTTTGAACTTTGACTACAGAGAATACTTTTTGAAATCTGGAATAAAAACACGGATCAAGTATTTCAAGGCTCTGGTGTCTGACTGGCTATTGGACACATTTGGACCTATTTTGTTGAAACTCATTACATGAACTCTGAATCTATTGTGACTGGTTGATAGATTGCTCGGCAGGAAGTTTAATATTGCTCTGAAAGCTGCTGAGCCTCACATTTCTGGGCAGACTGCCAGCATGTTTCCAAAAAACTCAGGAACTCTTGTGGAGCAGCAGAGCTGCTTCCCTGCATCCTGCAGGCACCCCAAAGAAGACTATGAGACTCTGGAACCACAAAAACCCGGCGCAGCAAAGCACCACTTCACCCACGCTTCGTAGCCCGAGCTGGAGTGGGCCAATGGCACCGGACCTCCAGAGACAAAGCCCACCTTGGACTTGCCCACTGTGTGACTGCCTGATGCGGCCTGCAGCCTCTGTGTGCAGGCCCCCTCTACCGTGACTGTTCTCAGTGATTAAAATCTGATACCTAAGGACACCTCTACACCCGGAGCCCCTGGCCCATGGAGAAGAGGACAAAAGGTGTCCCCACGTCCCCAAAAATTTATGAGGCCTGAGATCCCTTGTTGGTTTAGCCCCAGTCCGAGCCTGAAGCCACTTTTCAGATGGACCAATCTCCATAGACATGAATGAGGCACCAACGCTGTAAGGCACCTCTGTACCTGGCCACCCCAGTGCTGCCCGAAGTAAACTGTTAGTCCTGCCTTGCACCTTGCCCCATACTTACCTTAAGTCTAGACTATTGGTCCATAAGTCCCTGTTGAGTGGCCGAAAGGACCTCGCTCCTTCCAAGCCCTCTCCATTTACACAGAGAGCCTACTGGCCTTGCCAAGCAGGCAGGCACTGGTGCTCCAGGGTCCAGAGGCAAATGGTCTTGAATTTACCTGTGTGATGTCTCCTCACCCAACTGGGAGACTGGCAGGCCTTAGCCCCAGTCCTGATCACACGGATTAGTCTTACAGAGCTTCTCCTACTTGCACAGCCCATCTGGCTGCTTGACAGTTGACAATTTTGTGGTCCTTGAGCTCATCTTCTTATGGTCCATTTCCAGACATCAAGTGTGATTTAGTGCCCACTCCTCTGCCCTGTCCTTCCTTCGGAAAGCAGTTTGCCACAGCGGGAGCATCTCTTTCTGACACAACAGGAGCGTCTCTATATCTAATAGCCCCACAACACAGGCCATGGGAGTGACTAGAGGATCACACCTGGTTGTGAGACACATAGATATGTCCATCACAAGGTTACCCCAGGGCCCCAGCCCTACTCTTTATGTTTCTGTTATCAGCCCCATCTCTTTCCTGAGATGCACGCTGGCTACTTTCCAGTGACCTCTCCCTGAAACAAAGAGCACCCTTTGAAGTGTATGGAAGAACCTGACTCTTCTTCCTTCAGCGTGTGTACCACCCGGCTCTCAGGAATGCTGCAATAGGCAAATCTATCAGGCGGATTCCTCTACCTCTTTACACTCCTCAAGTAAGATCTGTGTCTCCCAAAATGGAAACCAAAGTCTTCCATGTATTTCACCATTCAGAGACACACACCACACACATGAAACCACATGTGCGGTGCACAGCACTGTATACTAACTTGAAGTAGGCTAAGGATGAGCTACACACACAGCAGGGAAAGTTTGCATGAGTGAGTCTGTCGGACTCTTTCTTGCTGGTCAATTCCACACCCTCTCCAGATTCTGCATGGACAGTGATATGTTTACACCTCATAATATGTTAATGATGAGAATTTAATCCACCTTCCTGCAGCTCTGTTCTGCAGACAAATGATAGTAGATTGACTAAAGATGTCTTGCTTAAGTTACAAGATATGTTTTTTTCGGTGCTCTATGGTCTGCTATTGAAAACCATCATAACACTGTCCTGTTCTTTGGCTAAAGGTACCAAGAATGAATGTGGTCTTACAGTCTCATCTGGATCTACTCCTGCTCTCCATGATCATAGAAGAGGAGTCGGATAAGAAATGAATATGCACACTGTTATCAATAGGGTCTTTGTTGACATTAAGCAGTGCTGGTATATGGTATGGTATGCTGGGTTAGGTAAGAATCGTCATGACCTCCAGAATGCCTTGGGTTGTTTGCCTGAGTGGATCACACTGTGAATGGAGTTATCTTTACATTGTAAAGTTAACCCTGTAAGATATTGTGTTTCTTTGAAAGCCAGTATGAGGACCTCTAAGTATTAATTTGTACAATGCATGTGGGCCTTTATTTAAAAGTAGTGTGGAGCCTGTGTGCCTACTTAGCTTGAGTGACTTTACCCAAGGCACTTCTCCTGTCCCTTCTGTGCACTGCCCACTGCTCTAGTGCATTTTCTCTCTTGGTGGAAGAAAAAGCATGGCTCAACTTGTTTCCATGAAATATCATCACCATGGGTTCAGACCCCTGTGATCCAAGCTTCATTTTTGCAGAAAGGAAGTGGGAAGGCATGATGGACTTGGTGATCCTGGGTCTGTATCATGAACACGTTCTACTGTGGAGGGTGGGCTCAGAGCGGGTCCCGGGAACCTGTTTTGCCCAAACTGTGTTCTCTGCAGCACTTACTAGGAAGCAGAGCAGTGGCCGGCTCTTCATATGTCTGAGTTGCACTCTTTGCATCTCATGCAGCAACTCATACATTCTCCAATTTAATGTATGCACTGGTGGCAGCGCAGTTTCAGCAAAACTGGTGCACAGATCCCTTCTGGACCTGTGCATTGTTGCTGAAAATGTTTATATAATATGATCTATGTCCTAATGTATGAAGGGATTTGGCTCTGTCGCATGCTTTTCAGACGACCACAACATAAAACTGAAAGCAGGAGTGTTGGCTTTCGCACTTTAATAGAGGACATTGATTCTGCATAGATATCTTTGCTGCCACATCCCTAATAGCTGAGCTTTCACAAACCACAGCTCCATCCTGATCTTAGTGTAGGAGGGTGACGTCATGGCGGTTCCTCTTTCCCTGGACAAAGAGCCAGTTCATAGTTTAGCTGTGAACCTGCTGGCTACTACACAGCAATGTGCAGGGAACAGTGAGCTAATGCCATATGAGGTCAGCCATGCTGCCAAAACAGTAGAGGAATTGGGTTCAGACGTTCCAGATGATCCTGGGACCTTGTGAATGGCCTTAAGGGCATATTGAGGGCACAAGCGAGTAATAGCAGAGCGTGGAACCTGTATTCCGGTCGAGCCTAGGCAGTGCATGCGCTGTCTGCAAGACCTTATGTATGTACAATATTGGGTTTAACTAAGGCCATCAATTTCCCTCCAGCCTTTATATTGGTGCACCTTCCCTCCTTTGGGCACTTGGGGGCACATGCATCAAGGAAAAAAACGGTCGCAAACGGGCAGAGTCTCCGAATCTGCCCCTTTGCGTCCGGTATTTTTGCATTTTTATGATGCATCATCCTAAATGCAAAAATCACAAATTGTGATTGCATTTAAGGAATTGCAAATTGTGATGCCTTCAATGCAATGAAAGATTCCATTTAAAATAGTGATTTCGCTATTAGGGTCTGCTAATTGACCGTAAAATTATACCTGATGGTAATTAGCGAAAACTAACGTGTATTTTTCAAAGTTCAAGGTTACATGCCCTTGGGGCATGTGTGCGCGCAACATGTGTTCACATATCAATTTCAGTGGTGCAACAAGGTGTCTTTTTGGCACCCTTGATTCCCTTGAAATTGCATGTGCAATGCGCGAGTACCTATTGATTACTCCCAAATTGCGCATGCAATTTCCATTGATTCCTAAGGGCCTCTAGGCCCATATGAATGAATGGGTAGCAATTCCTTAATTGCGATTAGCAATTTGTGAGTCGCAAATAAGGAATATTTAGGAATCGCTATTTTTAAGGGATTCCTACATGCATAGGCATTTGCGATTCCTTATTAGCTAATCCTTATTTTTCGCTAATAAGGAATCTCAAATGACATTTTTGATACATGTGCCAGTTGGTTCCCTCCCAGGAGTCACTCACTAAGTGATCCTTTAGTTTGACATTGCAATGCATCCTCCCAGCACAGTGCGCGATGCTCATTTCCTCTTCTAAACCTTGTTCCATACTTTGACTGCTAACTTCTTAAGTAGTGCAACTGAACTCAACTGCAGATCTACCCTGCAAAGTTTCCATGCTGTTATATTGGTCCCCGTCATGAATAATTCAATTTCCGCAATGCGCACAAGAAACCACATCTGAGAGAACCCAAAGTGCTGTGTTAAAATGGAAACAAGGGAGGTGGATTGCATGCTTTCCATTGTAATCCTATTTCTGTGATTGGCAGTGCTGCATTTGGCACATGAAAATAAATCCGCAATTCATGATGTGGGTGGCTTGCACTGGTGAGTTAATTGGTCAGAAAGGACTTAATGGATTTTGTATTCCTAATTCCCATATATATTTGCAATTACAACTAGCCTGTGTTTAGCTATTAAAAGGGACCTGGTTTATATTACATTCTGTAGCATATGCAACGTCTGGGCTCGTGCAATAGGCCTATGCCTCACTATCTGCTTAGTTCATCCAAGTAGGTTGGCTCAAGTTCCATTTGGTCCTTGAGTGGTGAATGCCCGCAGAATGTTCCACACACCAGTACGAAATACAAAGTAACTCACTGGGGGTCATTTCATTCTAAGATCTGTCCGGTGCTTAATTTGTAAAAAAAAAGATAATACGTAGGGCTCTCCTCAGGAGTCTGCAAGACCTGATGTATGTACAATATGTGCTTTAACCAAGCCCATCGACTGCCAAGAGGCCATAATACTTGCCATTTCGCCATCGGGTGGAGCGGAGCCGTGAGGGAAACGGCAACAGCGTTTTTGCCGACCAGACGCCGGGAGGCACACAGGAGGGACGGAACCACACTCCCCAGCAGCCTCAGGGGCGGCAGCGCGCCCGTGACGCGACAGGAGCGCCCGGAGGCGCTAGAAAAAGCTTGACACCCCTCTCGCCCCGCGAGACGCGCGCGGGAGCGATCGGGAGAAGCCCGGGACAAGGGCGGGCCCTCTGTGGCCCTCAGTGGAGAGCAGTGGTCGGTCGGGCCACCCCCCTTGACTTTGCTGCACTTTATTTCGTGAGTACTGTTCAAATTTAATCAGTTTTTTAACTTGTTTTCTCGCTCACACAAACCCCACCACCATTGGTATAATGCCTCCAAAGGAAAGCAAAGGGAAGAGTGACACTGTTTCTTTTACGGGAGCTATGGACCAATTCATCAAAAGAATGAACTGCGTGGTGGATGAAAGTATAAATATTATGGAAAGGAGGGTTTCGCAGGAATTGGCCATTGCAAGAAGATCTTCTCTTGGGCCAATGGCACATGTTCAAACACCTATTTCCAAAGACAGAATTGAAACAGTAGGAGAGACTATTGGTTCCCAAAGTAATGAAACCATTGTGGATATAAATACCAATAACGATATATTGAATGCCTCAGAGGGTAGCTCTCTAACTGTCTCAGAATCTATTTTACAATCTCCTAATAACTTACCTAATGCTCGTGCCGCACCGGTACCTGTTGAGCAAGCTAAAGTATATAATACCAGGCAGCAGAAAGGGGTGAACATCAGGGGCTATCCCAAAGAACAAACAAGGGCCTACCACCAATATTGGTGGTAAGAGAAAGAAGGGTCCTAAGCATCCTGTGTCACCCAATATTAGTCTGGAAGTGGCTGTTGGTAAAAACAAGGATATAGCAGGGATTGACGCAGAAGGGGGGGGATTCTGCTTCTACTGTCATACTTGAAGCATTACAACACATACTCCGCCCATTAGAGGAGAGATTGAGTAAAATAGAGGTATTTTTAAAACGTATAGAAAGGGACATAAAGGAGATAATAGACAACCCACAGAGTAAGCCCAGTATTAATCCGCAATTAACATTGTCAACAGCTATGTCTGTAAAAACCCCAGATGTCATACTAGCGCCAAATGAAAAAGCAGCACCTAAACCAAATGTGAGGGACCTTATGACACCTAGAGATGTATCCAACAACAAACCACAAAAGCAAAGTACACCAAGTACAACAGCGGGTAGTAAGGGGGTGGCAAATGGAAAAAGACTAAGTAAAGATCAGGCAAAGGATGTACTCAATCTTCCCCCAGAGGTCTGTCCATTTGTGGCAATCCTGACTGGAGTTCCAGAGTTAGACAAACATGAGTTGGAATCTGGAAAAGGGTGACTCAATGGCTAAATACTAATAGGCCATTACCCCATGGCCTGAGGGGCAACATCCTAAGCATCAGGCGAGTACCCTGGGTGGGCTACTTGACGAAAGACATGGAAGGGGATAGCATAGTTATCAATTTTGACAACCCAAGAATAGTTAACTATATCTATAATTGGAAATATCCAAATCCAGACCCAGCCACCACCATACAACCATTTAAACTAACACATTTTTACCCACCCGGCCATTTTCATTCTAGGACTGATGGGTGGACTATGGTAAGACATCGTGGTAGGAGGCATCAAGGAGGAGGCTGGTCAGGACAAATCCATCATCCCCATAATTTCTTCTCCTATAACCAATTTGACTGTCTAGAGTCAGTTGATTGACTACAGGTAATCCCATTGACCACCAGACCTGAGGTATCTTCATTAAATTATGTAATCCCCAAACCTAATGTTACACCTTCTAAAGAGAGTGGGAGGGTGAATATACCATTTAATCACCAGGAGATCGGCAGCGAAAAAGTTTGCAATAGTAATAACATGGTAGGGAATGGCCATGAAGTAACCACGAGGCCTTGTGACTCAAAGAAAGGAGATAGTGACAATAGTGAGTTATCTGAGTTATCTGTGGATAGGTATGTGAACATCTGTACTATTGTTGATGAAAATCTACTTCCCACTGTTAAATCTAGTACTCATTGTTCAAAAGAGAGACCCCCATTGATAACATTAGTTTCGTGGAATATCGCTGGAGTTGGTTCAAAAATGTGTGACCCTGACTGGAACAGTTACACTAACACATTTGATATCTGTGTGCTACAGGAAACCTGGGCCACGGATCAGGTCCATAGAATAGGATATAGAACCTACCAAGTGGCGGCTGTCCCTTCAGTAAGAGGTCGAGCCTCAGGAGGGTTGGTAATATGGATCAGTACAACCATTGATGTGGGGATAAAAATGTTAAATACCGATTCTTTAGACATACTTGGACTGAAACTAACTACAAGAGATAAGAGGGTGATAAACCTCATAAATGTGTACAATAGACCATGTCCCGCCAACAGGGAATCTCCATGTATTGAGAAATTGGAAATGTTTATGGACACCCTAGACCAAGATGGAAGTATCATTTTATGTGGTGATCTGAATTGCAATTTTGAGCCGATTGTGGGGATGGTTAAATTGTACGAGGATGAGGACGTTGTTAATGGGATACCAGTACTGAATAATGGAACTGTTCCTGGGACCACATTAGCCCTCCAGATTACAAGGCTGTTTACAGGCCATGGTTTAAGGGCTTGTAATGGGTGCATGCCATCAGACTCCCCGAAAGCATTTACCTTTAGTAGGGGGAATTGTAGGAGCAAGATTGATTATGTTTATGTTTCTTTTAATTTGTGGCCATATACAAATGATTTAAAGGTTAGAGAACGCTTTGAGAGCGATCACTTCCCGTTGGAAATGAGTTTTTTGTCTAGTATGCTGAATGAACTTGGTGTTAGTCAAGTCAAGTCAAGTCAAAAGATTTATATAGCGCGCTACATACCCAGAGGGTCTCAAGGCGCTTGTAGAAGGGTGGGGAGTTACTTGTCGAATATCCACGTTTTGAGTTGCTTTCTGAATGCTATGTAGTCCAATGTCCAAGTGTTACTGAGGGCATTCATAGCCCAGTAGCCCCATTAACTTGCGACAATGTCGTATTAAGTAATAATCGAAGGGCCGTTAAATGGGCATACATTCTTGAAAGAAAAGATCTGTTGGCCAACATTTATTCCACATTTGTGAATACATTTGAATTTTATAATGTGGATGAAAGCAAACCTGGCACATTCATTGGACTACATAAATCCTTTTGTAAAAAACTGTTAGATCTTATTACTAAAAAACCTAGGAAAGGGATCGGGTTGGTGAATGCAAAATCAGTAGGCAAACCCTGGTTTAACAGGGAATGCCGAGTTGCTAAAACCGACCTGATTAATGCGGTAAAAAGTAAAGGCTCTGCAGAACTTAAAGTAAAAAGGAAAATCTACAACAAGACAATAGCGCCTGCCAAATCATCCTGGGATGAGGATCTATGGTCCAGTATGTTATTAGCTGCAAAAACTAAAGACCACAGGCAGTTCTGGGAGTTAGTAGCTAAAGGGAATATGCCAGATAAAGGTTTGAGGGAGGTTTTCCTAAACAAAGCTACATGGGTTGACCACTTTACATCATTATATGCAGCCCAAATTATAGAGGAAGAGCTCCCGGTAAACCCAAACCAAATACTAACCCAGATTGAGAATGATGAAAACCCATTGGTAATCTTTGACATACAAGAGACTGAAACAGCAATTGCTTCTGTGAAGCAAGGGAAGGCCCCTGGTCTGGATAAGATCCCTGGTGATCTTTATAAGCACAATACAGAGATCTGGGCACCTTACTTAAACCCTTTGTTTAATGTCATCGCAGCTGGTGACCAAATACCTGATACATGGGACGGGGCAGAAATTATCACTATTTTTAAAAAGGGGGATAGAGGTGACCCAGCGAACTATTGCCCCATTAGTCTTTTAGATATAACACAGAAGATTTATGCCAGGCACATTCTAAACCGCGTAAATACGTGGTTGGAGGAAAACTTGTTTTTATCCAAGTATCAGGCAGGGTTCAGGGAAAAGACAGGGACCATCGATCAGGTATTAAGGCTATGCTGCCTGTATTGGAAATATGTTATCATCCGCAGAGGTAATTTATATGTTACCTTTGTAGATCTACGAGCAGCATTTGACCTTATCCCTCGTGATTTATTGTGGAAATCATGGAAAAGCAGGGGTTCCCAGGTGAACTATTGAAACTAGTGATTGGGTTACACCAGAATAATTACGCTAGGGCAAGATGGGGCCCAAATGGTGAACTCACAGATGCAATTCCTATCAAGAGAGGAGTGCGCCAAGGGTGCGTGCTGGCGCCTACACTTTTCTCCCTTTTTGTCAACGATATTGCAGTTTATATGGAGAATTGTGACAACGACTCACCTCGCCTGGGGGGGGAACGAGTTCCGTCCCTCCTCTTCGCGGATGACAGGATTCTCATTTCACAAACCCCCCGGGCCTACAGATTTTATTAGATAGGTTCCAGCAGTATTGTATTACAAAAGGGTTAGAAATTAATGTAAAAAAGACTAAATATATGGCTCTCAATCCTCACAAAAGTTTCAAGAAAAATCTAACGCTGAATGGAGAAAAACTCGATTACGAACAAAGTTTTACTTATCTGGGGGTATTATTAGATTCATCTTTAAATTGGAGACCCCAACTAGAAAAATCAAAAATTGTGTTCAAACAAAATTGTCTTCCGATACTGAAAAGACATAACAAATGTGCAAACAAGGCAGTTACCCCAGCGTTAGAACTCTTTAAATGCAAGGTCCAGTCAGCAGTTTTGTATTGGGCAGAACTCTGGGGACCTGTGTGCAGAAAGACCTTCGAAATCTTGGAGAATAAGTTCATAAGGGGATTATTAAAGGTTCCTAATAATACTCCATTATTACCCCTACTCCTCGATATGAACATAAGACGCACCGATCTACATGCAATATTAAGACCGTTATTGCCATGGGTAAGGTTGTGGACTAGCCCTGAGTTAACTGAATATAAAAATGGATTGGTTGAAGTTATGGAACTAGAAACTAGCAGTAAGATTTCTTGGTTTAAACATGTTAAAATCTGGTTAACAACATTGGGTTTATCCCATTTTTGGAGCCAGCCAGAATCTTTGACCGTGTCCTCAAAGAAAATAGTCAAACTTTCCTTTTGGGCCCTCGTGAGCCATGATGCAGTATACGTTGGAGCACATGGCCCCATAACTGCAAATTTTTTAATGGTAAAAAATGTAGCCCAGTTTGAAATGTTTCTTGATGAGATTCAGCCACCATTGGCGAAAACCCTGTATTTAAAATATAGGTATGGCATATTAAGAACCCGGGAAACCGAGTCAAAATGGGGGAAAATTAGTAACGATAAATGCACCTTATGCACAAATAATGTAAGAGAAGACATTTTTCACATTCTATTTTTCTGTTCAAGCTATATAGAAACAAGAAGGAAATGGATAGTGCCATTGTGCCGTAATATCGGATCAACTTCACATAAGGAAGCTGGTAGAATATTAATTACGGACACTAGTCAAGTAATTGTGTTTGACATCAGTAGATTTCTCTTGGCTGTAAAATTTATTAGACAAAAATTGTCTCTGCCATTTTAAGCGTTTGGCTGTTATAACCCAATTTAATGCTTTTTTAACCTTGTAAATATTTTAACTAATCTTTTAACTATATTTATTGATGTGTGTTTCAAGCCCCAACTCATGATTTAGCTGTGAAGGGTCATGGTAATTACTTGGTCATGCACCAGCACTTTCTTTGATTGTATATTTTTGTACATTTGTCGATAATAATGTGGTCATGTATATTATGTATTTTGTATATCTTTTATGGTGCAATTGCAACGAAATAAAGATTATTGAATTGAATTGACTGCCATTTTGGCAAACAGAAATGCTGCCTTTTTATTGGTGCATTGTCCCTCCTTTGGGCACTTGGTTCCCTCCCAGGCGACTTCACTAAGTGATCCTTTTGGTTGGCCTTCGCAGCGCTGCCTCCTGGCACAGTGCATAATGGCCCCTCTTCCTGTCTGGTCTCTTGGGCAGCAGAGAGCATGCATAGGAGGCTGAGGGAGAGGGCAGGCACCTTTGCCAGCAAACAGCGCATATTCCGATGGGACAATAGGACTTCACTTTTGCAGTTCTCAATGGGTTGTTGTTATTAGGTGTTGTTTGTTACTGGAATGGCGTCAGCATGCCGGCTGCTTTAGAAGGCGCGCTGCCTGTTTTCTTTCATCAACACGGTGCAGCGCTTCATCTTTTAACATGGCTGCTGTGCTTTAGTTTCATTGCCACAACTCTTGCCAGCACAAGAGCAGGTTCGTGCTCTTCACCCTCCTAGCAGCGTCTCTCCCTAGATCCCAGCTGCTTCACGGCAAACCGCAGCTCCCCTGCCCACTTGTTTTTAGGTCGAGCCTAGGCATCGCACTTGCGCCGTCTACAAGACTGTTGTTGTCTCCTCTATCAGCTTTTGGCATGCCGACGAATTGCCATTTGTTTGTTGTTGTGCCATTTAGTAATATGGGTTTTTTATTGGCGCACTGGGTCTGATTCTCCCGCCCTGCGTGCTTGGTTCACGCCCAGGCGATTTCACTCATTGATTGCTTGCATTGGCCATCCCAATACATCCGGGGTTCCTCCTGGTCATTTTGGTTTGCCTTTTTATTGTGCAGGCTATCGACATTATTTTAGGCTTTCAGGCCGTTTCACTGAGCAATGCTCTTTTCTCTCTTGAAACTGTTCCCCTCCAAAGACACATTCTGGAAGGGCGTCTCGGGACCGATCTGGACCAGTCTTTTTTGTCATTTTGTTTTCAAATTCCGAGAGATTCTCTTGTGATCACTGCCCTCATGCATATAACTGAGCTTTTCTCATGTGCAGAAACATAGGAGGCAAGAATGCCTGAAAAGTAAGACAAGCCTTTAAAAACCAATTCTTTTCGAACACATAGTCATACACCTGCTTAACAGATGACGTCAACGACATGTCTCAATTTTTTTCAACAGTGTTTTGATTTTTGGCCTGTCAATCACCTCCGTTAAGCCACCACCTGCATGAACAAAACTTTGGACGTAGTGCTCCAAGCGCACCATCACCGAAGGGCACGCCTAGCGCCTTATGCTCTGCCCATTTAGCCATTGGGGACTCCGCTGCCAGCACAGTGCTCGCGTTGGCTTTACATTGATATCTCACGTTTTTGTGGACGATTTTCCATCTAGCTTTTCTTTTTTGTTTGAGTTTTGTTTGCTTTTGGGTCCAACTTCAGCCCCTGAACCAGCATTAAATTATTAGCCCTCACAATGAACCTGTATGCCAGATGTATAACGCACTGATATCACAATATTCAGCATATCTCCCCCAATGCCCCTGTGTGCTGGATGCATAATGCACTGATTGCATAATATTCAGCAGAGCTCTCACAATGCACCTGTGTGCCGGATGCATAACACACTGATTTCATAATATTCAGCAGAACTCCCCAAATGCACCTTTGAGCCTGATGCATCATGCAATGATATCACAATATTCAGCAGAGCTCTCCCAATGCACCTGTGTGCCGGAGGCATCATGCAATGATATCACAATATTCAGCAGAGCTCTCACAATGCATCTGTGTGCTGGATGCATAACACACTGTTTCATAATATTCAGCAGAGATCTCACAATGCACCTGTGTGCCGGATGCATAACACACTGATTTTATAATATTGAGCAGAGCTCTCACAATGCACCTGTATGCATAATGCACTGATATCACAATATTCAGCCGAGCTCTTACAATGCACCTGTGTGACGGATGCATAATACACGATTTCATAATATCCAGCAAAGCTCTCCAAATGCACCTGTGTGCCGGATGCATCATGCAATGATATCACAATATTCCGCAGAGCTCTCACAATGCACTTGTGTGCTGGATTCATAACTCACTGATTTCATAATATTCAGCAGAGCTCTCACAATTGCAGGACACACAACACACTGGTTTTATAATATTCAGCAGAGTTCTCAAAATGCACCTATATGCATAAAGCACTGATATCACAATATTCAGCAGAGCATTCACAATGCACCTGTGTACCGGATGCATAAAGCATTGATCTCACCATATGCAGCAGAGCTCTCACAATGCACCTGTGTGCTGGATGCATAACACACTTATTTCATAACATTCAGAAGAGCTCTCATGATGCGACTGTGTGCTGGATTCCTAAAGGATTGATATCACAATATTCAGCAGAGCTCTCACAATGCACATGTGTGTCGGATGCATAACACACTTATATCACAATATTCATCAGAGCTCTCCCAATGCACCTGTTTGCCGGATGCATCATGCAATGATATCAAAATATTCAGCAGAGCTCTCACAATGCACCTGTGTGCTGGACACATAATGCCCTGATTTTATAATACTCAGCAGAGCTCTCACTATGCACCTGTGTGCCAGATGCATAACGCACTGATATCACAATATTAAGCAGAGTTCTCCCAATGCCCCTGCGTGCCGGATGCACACTGATTTCATAATGTTCAGCAGAGCTCTCACAATGCACCTTTGTGCCGGATGAGTCATGCAATGATGTCACAATATTCAGCAGAGCTCTCCCAATGCACCTGTATGCCTGATGCATCATGCAATGATATCACAATATTCAGCAGAGCTCTCACAATTGCACCTTTGTGCCGGATGCCTAACGCACTGATTTCCTAATATTCAGCAGAGCTCTCACAATGCATCTGTGTTCCGGATGCATAACACACTGATTTCATAATATTCAGCAGAGCTCTCCCAATGCACCTGTGCGCCGCATGCCTAAAGCAATCATTCTAACAATATTCAGCAAAGTTCTCACAATGCACCTGTGTGTCGGATGCATAACGCACTGATATCTCAATATTCAGAAGAGCTTTCCCAATGCCCGTGTGCCGGATGCATCGTGCAATGATATCACAATGTTCAGCAGAGCTCTCCCAATGCACCTTTGTGGCAGATGCATAATGCACTATTGTCACAATATTCAGCAGGAACCTGTGAGCTGGATGCATAATGCACTGATATAACAATATTCAGCAGATCTCCCCCAATGCCCCTGTGTGCAGGATCAATCATGCAATGATATCAAAAGATTCAGAAGAGCTCTCCCAATGCACCTGTGCGCTAGATGCATAACGCATTCATTTCATAATATTCAGCAGAGCTCTCCCAATGCACCTGTGTGTCAGATGCATTACACACTGATATCACCAAAATCAGCAGAGCTCTCACAATGCACCTGTGTGCCCGATGCATAATGCACTGATTTCATAATATTCAGCAAAGCTCTCCCAATGCACCTTTGTGCCGGATGCATCATGCAATTATATCACAATATTCAGCAGAGCTCTCTCAATGCACCTGTGTGCCCGATGCATCATGCAATGATATCACAATATTCAGCAGAGCTCTCACAATGCACCTGTGTGCATGATGCATCATGCAATGATATCACAATATTCAGCAGAGCTCTCACAATTGCACCTTTGTGCCGGATGCCTAAGGCACTGATTTCCTAATATTCAGCAGAGCTCTCACAATGCATCTGTGTGCCGGATGCATAACACACTGATTTCATAATATTCAGCAGAGCTCTCCCAATGCACCTGTGTGCCGGATGCATTAAATAAATGATTCTCACAATATTCAGCAGAGTACTCAGAATGCACCTGTGTGTCGAATGCATAACACACTGATATCTCAATATTCAGAAGAGCTTTCCCAATGCTCGTGTGCCGATTGCATAATGCACTGATATCACAATATTCAGCAGAGCTCCCCCAATGCCCCTGTGTGCAGGATGCATCATGCAATGATATCACAAGATTCAGCAGAGCTTTCCCAATGCACCTGTGCGCTAGATGCATAACGCATTCATTTCATAATATTCAGCAGAGCTCTCCCAATGCACCTATGTGTCAGATGCATAACGGATGAATATCACAATATTCAGCAGAGCTCTCACAATGCATCTGTGTGCCAGATGCCTAACGGATTGATATCACAATATTCAGCGGAGCTCTCACAATGCACCTGTGTGCCAGATGCATCATGCAATGATATCACAATATTCAGCAGAGCTCTCCCAATGCACCCGTGTGCCCGATGCATAACGCACTGATTTCTTAAGTCAGTAGAGCTCTCACAATGCACCTGTGTGTCAGATGCATAACACACTGATATCACAATATTCAGCAGAGCTCTCATAATGCACATGTGTGCCGGATGCATAACACACTGATTTCATAATATTCAACAGAGCTCTCCCAATGCACCCATGTGCCAGATGCATAACGCACTGATTTCTTAAGTCAGTAGAGCTCTCACAATGCACCTGTGTGTCAGATGCATAACACACTGATATCACAATATTCAGCAGAGTTCTCATAATGCACCAGTGTACCAGATGCATAACTCACTGATTTCATAGTATTCAGCAGAGCTCTCACAATGCACCTGAGTGGCGTACACACAACACACTGGTTTTATAATATTCAGCAGAGCTCTCACAATGCACCTGCAAGCATAACGCACTGATATCACAATATTCAGCAGAGCTCTCACAATGCACCTGTGTGCTGGATGCATAAAGCATTGATCTCGCCATATTCAGCAGAGCTATCACAATGCATCTGTGTGCCGGACACATAAGGCACTGATTTTATAATACTCAGCAGAGCTCTCACTATACACCTGTGTGCCAGATGCATAACTCACTGATATCACAATAGTCAGCAGAGTTCTCCCAATGCCCCTGCATGCCGGATTTATAACGCACTGATTTCATAATATTCAGCAGAGCTCTCACAATGTACCTGTATGCAGGATGAATAACAAACTGATTTACGAATATTCAGCAGATCTCTCCCAATGCACCTTTGTACCAGATACATCATGCAATGATATCACAATATTCAGCAGAGCTCTCACAATGCACCTGTGTGCCCGATGCACCATGAAATGATATCACAATATTCAGCCAAGCTCTTACAATGCAACTGTGTGCCGGATGCATAACACACTGATTTCATAATATTCAGCAGAGCTCTCCCAATGCACCTGTGTGCCGGAAGCATCATGCAATGATATCACAATATTCAGCAGAGCTCTCTGAATGCACCTGTGTGCTGGATGCATAACACACTGATTTCGTAATATTCAGCAGAGCTCTCCAAATGCACCTGTGTGCCAGATGCATACGCACTGATATCACAATATTCAGCAGAGTTCTCCCAATGCCCCTGTCTGCCGGATGCATAACGCACTGATTTCACAATATTCAGCAGAGCTCTCACAATGCATCTGTGTGTCGGCTGCATAACACACTGATTTCATAATATTCAGCAGAGCTCTCCCAATGCCCCTGTGTGGCCGGATGCATAACACACTGATTTCATAATATTCAGCAGAGCTCTCCCAATGCCCCTGTGTGGCCGGATGCATAACACACTGATTTCATGATATTCAGCAGAGCTCTCCCAATGCACCTGTGTGCCTGATGCATCATGCAATGATATCACAATATTCAGCAAAGCTCTCCCAATGCACATGTGTGCTGGATGCATAACACACTGATTTCATAATATTCTGCAGACCTCTCACAATCCACCTGTGTGCCGTATGCATGGATGATCCGTCCGACCCTGCTGCCATCAAACTCTCCGAGGCTATGACCCCGCTGGGACTGATCCCTTATTTGCAGGAGCCTACGCACGAGAAGGGGCACACTCTTGACCAGGTATTCTCGTCTTCCCCTCTTGAGGAGATTGAGATTACACCAGTACTATGGTCAGACCACTTGCTTGCCAAATTTACGATCAAAGGCATTGCTAAACCGGTGGCTGCCCTGGCACAGCAACAGGGTCGTGTCCATAGAGCATATCATCGAGTGACCCCAGAGATGCTGGCCCAGGCTGCTGTGGATCACCCGTGTCCCCTCGCGGGCGATTTGGACAGGGACCTGGAGACCCTGCAAGATTGGCTTCTAGACAGGCTAAATGATCTTGCCCCGGAATTGACACTACGCCTGACACCGAAACGGGTCTCTGCGCCTTGGTTTACCGCAGCACTGTCGGCCTCGCGGCAGCAGTGTAAGGTAGCCGAAAGAGCCTGGCGGGCACAATATGATACGGTAGCCAAGCTGATCTATAAGACGGTGGTCAAGGCCTATCACCGGGACATTCGCCTGGAAAAGAAAGCATATCTAGCTAGGAGAATAGAAGCTGCTTCCAACTCCTGCAAGGAGATTTTCTCCATTGTGAGAGAATTTATCTCCCCATGGTCTAACACCTCGGACGAAAAACCAACTGGCACCTGGGCTTCGGACCTTGCTGATTTCTTTACGAGCAAGATCCAACGCATACAGGATTCTTTTCCATCGCCTGGGCCCACGGGCCAGACTAATCCTGTGACCACCTTATCCCCGCGGGCTTGGCCAGGTGCGGCGCTGAGTGTGTTTCCACCGATCTCTGCCCCTGACTCTTTAGCGATAATGGGCAATCTCAAATCGGGGTCGCCCCTCGACCTATGCCCTGCTAAATTTTAAGCGAAAGTTGCGGAGGTGATCAATCCTCTGGCAAACCCGCTGTTAAATCTTTCGCTGAGTCAGGGAGTGGTCCCGCAAGCCTGGAAGCAGGCGATGGTGATCCCATTGCTAAAAAAACCTGGCCTAGATTCGAAGGCCCCGGTTAATTATAGGCCCATTTCTCTGCTGCCGGCTTTTACGAAGATTGTGAAAAAGCACGTTCAGGTTGTGCTTTCCAATTTTCTTGAGACCAACGAGATCTTGCATGCCACCCAGTCGGGTTTTCGTCCCCATCTAAGCACAGAGACTGCGCTCCTTGAGGTCTCAGAAACCATTAAAGGTGTTCTGGACTCTGGGGTCAAAGTCATGCTGGTGATGTTGGACTTGTCGGCGGCATTCGACACCGTCCCCCATGATGGCCTTCTCGCAAGACTCTTTGAGATAGGTCTGCGGGGGACGGTGCTCGATTGGTTTTCTTCCTTTCTAGCCGGCCGCCGGCAAACGGTCTGGGCGTCGCCAGATTCCGCCGTGATGCCGCCTTTGGGAGTCGGGGTCCCACAGGGCTCTATTTTGAGCCCGACCCTTTTTAACATCTTTATGACCCCACTGGCGGCGTTGACGGAGTCGTATGGCGCCCGGATCGTGTCCTACGCTGACGACACCCAGCTCCTCTTCTCTTGTAAAAGAGGAGGAGACTTCGATGAGGAGAGTATCCGGGATTGCCTTGGGGCTGTTTTCCAATGGTTCCAACTGAACAGCCTCAAGTGCAATTCCGATAAGTCCGAGGTACTCTTCTTCGGGTGCGACGCAGAGCCAGACTGGCAGGCCTGGTGGCCGATTAATATGTTTCCTCCGTCTTGTTCTTCCCATGTCGCTAAGAATCTGGGGGTCAAGATGGATAAGGGGTTAACATTGAAATCCCAGATCCTTGGCGTGGCGGCCACCTGCTTCGGCATCCTTAGGATGTTGCGGAGGTTCCTTCCCCTGTTGTCTGAGGAGCACAGGAAACTGACAGTGCAGGCTCTGATTGGGTCCAGGTTGGATTATTCCGACATTCTTTACCTGGGCCTACCAGAGTACTTGCTGCAGCGGCTTCAAGTGGTGCAGAACGCTGCCGCGAGAGCAATCTTTGGATTAAATAGACGGGCCAGTGCATCGGGCCTGTTAAAAACTTTGCACTGGCTTCCTATCCGGAAACGGATCGCCTTCAAGGCTTTGACTCTGGCCTATAAAGCTCTCCACGCGGTGGGAGCAAAATACCTTCAAAAGAGACTGGTCTTCTATCAACCGACCAGGTCTTTGAGGTCGGAATCTCTGTTTTTGGCGGTCGTCCCGCGTGTGAAGAGAGCTCGCCTGGGAGGCCGCTCTTTTGGATTGCTGGCGCCACAGTTGTGGAACTCTCTGCCGCTTGCTCTGCGGGGAGCTACCAGTCTCCTAGCTTTTAGAAAGGGCCTTAAAACCTGGTTGTTTACTCAGTAGCCTGTTTGTCCTGTATGTACTTTTTCTGCATTTCTGTCCTTTCTTTTATCGGTGTTATGTTATTGTGTTGCAGCCTTCCTTTTCCAATAAAGCGCCGGGACACTCTTTTTGAGTAGCCGTGCGCTATACAAAAGAATAAATAACATAACATAACATAACATAACATGCATAACACACTGATTTCATAATATTCAGCAGAGCTCTCCCAATGCACCTGTGTGCTGCTTGCATCATGCAATGATATCACCCTATTCAGCAGAGCTCTCGCAATGCACCTGTGTGCCGGGTGTATCATGCAATGATATCACAATATTCAGCAGAGCGCTCACAATTGCACCTTTGTGCCGGATGCCTAAGGCACTGATTTCCTAATATTCAGCAGTGCTCTCACAATGCATCTGTGTGCTGGATGCATAACACACTGTTTCATAATATTCAGCAGAGATCTCACAATGCACCTGTGTGCCAGATGCATAACACACTGATTTTATAATATTGAGCAGAGCTCTCACAATGCACCTATATGCATAATGCACTGATATCACAATATTCAGTCGAGCTCTTACAATGCACCTGTGTGACGGATGCATAATACACAATTTCATAATATTCAGCAAAGCTCTCCAAATGCAACTGTGTGCCGGATGCATCATGCAATGATATCACAATATTCCGCAGAGCTCTCACAATGCACTTGTGTGCCGGATTCATAACTCACTGATTTCATAATATTCAGCAGAGCTCTCACAATGCACCTGAGTGCTGGACACACAACACACTGGTTTTATAATATTCAGCAGAGTTCTCAAAATGCACCAATATGCATAAAGCACTGATATCACAATATTCAGCAGAGCACTCACAATGCACCTGTGTACCGGATGCATAAATCATTGATCTCACCATATGCAGCAGAGCTCTCACAATGCACCTGTGTGCTGGATGCATAACACACTTATTTCATAACATTCAGCAGAGCTCTCATGATGCGACTGTGTGCTGGATTCCTAAAGCATTGATATCACAATTTTCAGCAGAGCTCTCACAATGCATATGTGTGTCGGATGCATAACACACTTATATCACAATATTCATCAGAGCTCTCCCAATGCACCTGTTTGCCGGATGCATCATGCAATGATATCAAAATATTCAGCAGAGCTCTCACAATGCACCTGTGTTCCGGACACATAATGCCCTGATTTTATAATACTCAGCAGAGCTCTCACTATGCACCTGTGTGCCAGATGCATAACGCACTGATATCACAATATTAAGCAGAGTTCTCCCAATGCCCCTGCGTGCCGGATGCACACTGATTTCATAATATTCAGCAGAGCTCTCACAATGCACCTTTGTGCCGGATGAGTCATGCAATGATATCACAATATTCAGCAGAGCTCTCTCAATGCACCTGTGTGCCCGATGCATCATGCAATGATGTCACAATATTCAGCAGAGCTCTCACAATGCATCTGTATGCCTGATGCATCATGCAATGATATCACAATATTCAGCAGAGCTCTCACAATTGCACCTTTGTGCCGGATGCCTAACGCACTGATTTCCTAATATTCAGCAGAGCTCTCACAATGCATCTGTTGTCCGGATGCATAACACACTGATTTCATAATATTCAGCAGAGCTCTCCCAATGCACCTGTGTGCCGGATGCCTAAAGCAATCATTCTAACAATATTCAGCAGAGTTCTCACAATGCACCTGTGTGTCGGATGCATAACGCACTGATATCTCAATATTCAGAAGAGCTTTCCCAATGCCCCTGTGTGCAGGATGAATCATGCAATGATATCAAAAGATTCAGTAGAGCTCTCCCAATGCACCTGTGCGCTAGATGCATAACGAATTCATTTAATAATATTCAGCAGAGCTCTCCCAATGCACCTGTGTGTCAGATGCATAACACACTGATATCACCATATTCAGCAGAGCTCTCACAATGCACCTGTGTGCCCGATGCATAATGCACTGATTTCATAATATTCAGCAAAGCTCTCCCAATGCACCTTTGTGCCGGATGCATAATGCAATTATATCCCAATATTCAGCAGAGCTCTCTCAATGCACCTGAGTGCCCGATGCATCATGCAATGATATCACAATATTCAGCAGAGCTCTCACAATGCACCTGTGTGCATGATGCATCATGCAATGATATCACATTATTCAGCAGAGCTCTCACAATTGCACCTTTGTGCCGGATGCCTAAGGCACTGATTTCCTAATATTCAGCAGTGCTCTCACAATGCATCTGTGTGCCGGATGCATAACACACTGATTTCATAATATTCAGCAGAGCTCTCCCAATGCACCTGTGTGCCGGATGCATTAAAGAAATGATTCTCACAATATTCAGCAGAGTACTCACAATGCACCTGTGTGTCGGATGCAAAACACACTGATATCTCAATATTCAGAAGAGCTTTCCCAATGCTCGTGTGCCGGATGCATCATGCAATGATGTCACAATATTCAGCAGGAACCTGTGAGCTGGATGCATAATGCACTGATATCACAATATTCCGCAGAGCTCCCCCAATGCCCCTGTGTGCAGGATGCATCATGCAATGATATCACAAGATTCAGCAGAGCTTTCCCAATGCACCTGTGCGCTAGATGCATAACGCATTCATTTCATAATATTCAGCAGAGCTCTGCCAATGCACCTGTGTGTCAGATGCATAACGGATTGATATCACAATATTCAGCAGAGCTCTCACAATGCATCTGTGTGCCAGATGCCTAACGGATTGATATCACAATATTCAGCAGAGCTCTCACAATGCACCTGTGTGCCAGATGCATCATGCAATGATATCACAATATTCAGCAGAGCTCTCCCAATGCACCCGTGTGCCAGATGCATAACGCACTGATTTCTTAAGTCAGTAGACCTCTTACAATGCACCTGTGTGTCAGATACATAACACACTGATATCACAATATTCAGCAGAGCTCTCATAATGCACCTGTGCGCCGGATGCATAACACACTGATTTCATAATATTCAGCAGAGCTCTCCCAATGCACCTGTGTGCCGGATGACTCATGCAATGATATCACAATATTCCGCAGAGTTCTCATAATGCACCTGTGTACCAGATGCATAACTCACTGATTTCATAGTATTCAGCAGAGCTCTCACAATGCACCTGAGTGGCGTGCACACAACACACTGGTTTTATAATATTCAGCAGAGCTCTCACAATGCACCTGCAAGCATAACGCACTGATATCACAATATTCAGCAGAGCTCTTACAATGCACTTGTGCGCCGGATGCATAACTCACTGATTTCATAATATTCAGCAGAGCTCTCAAAATGCACCTGTGTGCCGGATGCATAAAGCATTGATCTCGCCATATTCAGCAGAGCTCTCACAATGCATCTGTGTGCCGGACACATAAGGCACTGATTTTATAATACTCAGCAGAGCTCTCACTATACACCTGTGTGCCAGATGCATAACGCACTGATATCACAATATTCAGCAGAGCTCTCCAAATGCACCTGCATGCCGGATTTATAACGCACTGATTTCATAATATTCAGCAGAGCTCTCACAATGTACCTGTATGCAGGATGAATAACACACTGATTTACGAATATTCAGCAGATCCCCCCTCAATGCACCTTTGTGCCAGATACATCATGCAATGATATCACAATATTCAGCAGAGCTCTCACAATGCACCTGTGTGCCCGATGCACCATGCAATAATATCACAATATTCAGCAGAGCTCTCACAATGCACCTGTGTGCCGGATGCATAACACACAGATTTTATAATATTGAGCAGAGCGCTCACAATGCACCTGTATGCATAACGCACTGATATCACAATATTCAGCCAAGCTCTTACAATGCAACTGTGTGCCGGATGCATAACACACTGATTTCCTAATATTAAGCAGAGCTCTCAGAATGCACCTGTGTGCCGGATGCATACGCACTGATATCACAATATTCAGCAGAGCTCTCCAAATGCACTTTTGTGCCAGATGCGTCATGCACTGATATCACAATATTCATCAGAGTTCTCACAATGCACCTGCGTGCTGGATGCATAACTCACTGATTTCCTAATATTAAGCAGAGCTCTCAGTATGCACCTGTGTGCCGGATGCATAACACACTGATTTCGTAATATTCAGCAGAGCTCTCCAAATGCACCTGTGTGCCAGATGCATACGCACTGATATCACAATATTCAGCAGAGCTCTCCCAATGCACTTTTGTGCCAGATGCGTCATGCAATGATATCACAATATTCAGCAGAGCTCTCACAATGCATCTGTGTGTCGGGTGCATAACACACTGATTTCATAATATTCAGCAGAGCTCTCCCAATGCCCCTGTGTGGCCGGATGCATAACACACTGATTTCATGATATTCAGCAGAGCTCTCCCAATGCACCTGTGTGCCTGATGCATCATGCAATGATATCACAATATTCAGCAAAGCTCTCCCAATGCACATGTGTGCTGGATGCACAACACACTGATTTCATAATATTCCGCAGACCTCTCACAATCCACCTGTGTGCCGTATGCATAACACACTGATGTCATGATATTCAGCAGAGCTCTCCCAATGCACTTGTGTGCTGGATGCATCATGCAATGATATCACACTATTCTGCAGAGCTCTCGCAATGCACCTGTGTGCTGGATGCATAACTCACTGATTTCATAATATTCAGCAGAGCTCTCAAAATGCACCTGAGTGCCGGATAGATAATGTAATGATTTTATAATATTCAGCAGAGCTCACAAAATGTTCTTGTATGCATAATGCACTGATATCACAATATTCAGCACAGCTCTTGTAGTGTAGTTCCTATATTCCCAATATGCTCTGCGCATTGGAATAACATAAACGATAGTTTAGACGTAGGACTGAGGTCAACTAGGTCTCTATTGAATATGTTAGACTTAATTGTGAATGCCAGTTAGCTCAGAGGTCACTAGATACTTTCTTGAATAAACAAGAAGGGATTAGTTTCTGACAACCATATAACATGACAACTTTGTTCCCCAAGAATAAGAAATATATCTTCAGAGTCGCGGAAACAATAGATGGCTATTCCACTCAGTCAATCGTGCATGCTTCGTTTCACCAGGGTTTTTGCAGAGAAATAGAGAGACGGGCGTTTTCAATAAAAAGGTTATTTATTGAGCAGTCTTCTTTCTCGTGCTAGAGAAGTGAATTGCTAAAATCGTAATACTTGCTAAGAAGTAAAGTGCGTACAGTAAAAAGAGTATTATGAAATAATGCTGTAAAAGCATGATATGGTTTCTAAGCCATAAGATACATAAATTAGATAAAATACATACAATGATAAATAATGACTAAAAGTAATCAACTGGTGCTTCTACAATACGCCTACCCCGGTGTACCTAACCTAAGTCTAGTACAAGGGAAGAAGTAAGTGAGGTGTAGCTTGAGTTAAATAGTTTCTGCCAAGAATCTATCCACGAATTCTCTAAGGGTCTAATCAGCTCCGTACCTTGATTAGAGAATGAAGGAGGTCGTGTATCTCTCTCTCAGGACTCGATCTGCCAGTAACCCGCAAGGGTAGCAGGGAAACACTGGAGCTGGATTTCTCGTCAGGAAAAAAGACAGCGTCTCTCTCAGTGCGTCAGCTGGAGGGTCAGCTTTCTTCGGCACTCGCTACAGCAGGGCGTGGGGCAAGTAGTTAGTCGATCTGCTCTAAACCACTGTGTGTTTGCTAGGGCATATGTGGGTATATTTATACCTGGAAGGTGCCGAGTTTGACGAAAGGATGGACATAATAACGTCACTAAGAACTCAAAGTTCTTTACACGCTCCAGGAGTTCTGGGACAAATCAATACTGAAGCAGGGGGAAGTTCGGTACTGCTGAATGCTGGTTGTCTTCAAGAACTCGTACTCTAGGAGCTTAGTGGAAGTAGCCATGCTGTTTTTGGACTGCATTGGCTGTGTCTAAATATGGGTATGATTCTTATGCCTATATAAGGATATGATAAGTTAAACCTATATAAGGTCATGAATCGGGAAAATTACACTAGAGCCCTAGATACGTTTGGAACACTCTCACAATGCACCTGTGTGCCGGATGCATAACTCACTGATTTCATAATATTCAGCAGAGCTCTCCCAATGAACCCGTGTGCCGGATGCATAACACACTGATTTCATAATATTATGCAGATCTCTCCCAATGCACCTTTGTGCCGGAAGCATCATGCAATGATATCACAATATTCAGCAGAGCTTTCACAATGCAACTGTGCGCCGGGTGCTTAACGCACTGATATTACAATATTCAGCAGAGCTCTCAAAATGCACCTGTGTGCTGGATGCGTCATGCAATGTTATCACAATAATCTGCAGAGCTCTCACAACGCACCTTTGTGCCGGATGCATAATGCACTGATTTCATGATATTCAGCAGAGCTCTCACAATGCACCTGTGTGCCGGATGCATAACACACTAATTTCATAATATTCAGCAGAGCTCTCACAATGCACCTGTGTGCCGGATGCATAACACACTAATTTCATAATATTTAGCAGAGCTCTCCCAATGCACCTGTGTGCTGGATGCATCATGCAATGATATCACAACATTCAGCAGAGCTCTCCCACTGCACCTTTGTACCGGATGCATAACGCACTGATGCCATATTATTCAGCAGAGCTCTCACAATGCACCTGTGTGCCGGATGCAAAACACACTGATTTCATAATATTCAGCAGAGCTCTCCCAATGCACCTGTGTGCCGGATGCATCATGCAATGATATCATAATATTCCGCACTGCTCTCCCAATGCACATGTGTGCTGGATGCATCATGCAATGATATCACAACATTCAGCAGAGCTCTCCCACTGCACCTGTGTACCGGATGCATAACACACTGATTTCATATTATTCAGCAGAGCTCTCACAATGCACCTGTGTGCCCGATGCATAACACACTGATTTCATAATATTCAGCAGAGCTCTCCCAATGCACCTGTGAGCCTGATGCATCATGCAATGATATCACAATATTCAGCAGAGCTCTCAAAATTCACCTGTGTGCCAGATGCATAACACACTGATATCACAATATTCAGCAGAGTTCTCCCAATACCTCTGTATGCTGGATGCATCATGCAATGATATCACAATATTCATCAGAGCTCTCATAATGCACCTATGTGCCCAATGCATCATGCAATGATATCACAATATTCAGCATAGCTCTCCCAATGCCCGTGTCTGCCGGATGCATAATGCACTGATTTCATAATATTCAGCTGAGCTCACACAATGCATCTGTGTGCCGAATGCATAACACACTGATTTCATATTATTCAGCAAGGCTCTCCCAATGCCCCTGTGTGGCCGGATGCATAACGCACTGATTTCATAATATTCAGCAGAGCTCTCCCAATGCTCTTTTGTGCCAGATGCGTCATGCAATGATATCACAATATTCAGCAGAGCTCTCATAATGCACCTATGTGCCCAATGCATCATGCAATGATATCACAATATTCAGCATAGTTCTCCCAATGCCTGTGTCTGCCGGATGCATAACGCACTGATTTCATAATATTCAGCTGAGCTCACACAATGCATCTGTATGCCGAATGCATAACACACTGATTTCATATTATTCAGCAAGGCTCTCCCAATGCCCCTGTGTGGCCGGATGCATAACGCACTGATTTCATAATATTCATCAGAGCTCTCCCAATGCACCTGTGTGCCGGATGCATAACACAGTGATGTCATAATATTCAGCAGAGCTCTCCCAATGCACCTGTGTGCTGGATGCATAACACACTGATTTCATAATATTCCGCAGACCTCTCACAATGCACCTGTGTGCCGTATGCATAACACACTGATTTCATAATATTCAGCAGAGTTCTCCCAATGCACCTGTGTGCCGGAAACATAATGCACTGATCTCACAATATTCAGAAGAGCCCTCACAATGCACCTGTGTGCCGGATGCATAACTCACTGATTTCATAATATTCAGCAGAGCTCTCCCAATGAACCTGTGTGTCCGATGCATAACCTACTGATTTCTTAATATTACGCAGACCTCTCCCAATGCACCTTTGTGCCGGATGCGTCAAGCAATGATATCACAATATTCAGCAGAGCTCTCACAATGCACCTGTGTGCCGGATGCATCATGCAATGATATCACAATATTCAGCAGAGCTCTCTCAATGCACCTGTGTGCCGTGTGCATAACGCACTGATATTACAATATTCAGCAGAGGTATCACAATGCACCTGTGTGCGGATGCATAATGCACTGATTTCATAATATTCAGCAGAGCTCTCACAATGCACCTGTGTGCCGGATGCATAATACACTGATTTCACAATATTCAGCAGAGCTCTCACAATGCACCTGTGTGCCGGATGCATCATGCAATGATATCACAATATTCAGCAGAGCTCTCTCAATGCACCTGTGTGCCGTGTGCATATCGCACTGATATTACAATATTCAGCAGAGCTCTCTCAATGCACCTGTGTGCCGTGTGCATAACGCACTGATATTACAATATTCAGCAGAGGTCTCACAATGCACCTATGTACCGGATGCATAACGCACTGATTTCATAATATTCAGAAGAGCTCTCACAATGCACCTGTGTGCTGGATGCATAACACACAGATTTTGTAATATTCAGCAGAGCTCTCCCAATGCACTTGTGTGCCGGATGCATCATGCAATGATATCACAATATTCCTCACTGCTCTCACAATGCACCTGTGTGCCGGATGCATAACTCACTGATTTCATAATATTCAGCAGAGCTCTCACAATGCACCTGAGTGCCGGACACACAACCAGTGGCCGAAGTGGGCGGGAACGGCATGCCCCTACTTCTTTAATTCTGTTGCTTCCGTTCCCCTACTTTTTTATCATGAACATGCGTCCCTGGACATCAGAAATATTCTGCTCGTGGACGGGCGGGAGCAGAGAAGGGAAAGGTCTCTGTTACTTACTCCCTGCCCAGACAAGACAAGGAAGGTGTCCGCTTCTGCCCTGCCACTGGCAGCTGCCCCCACTTTCTTACTTCTGTTCCCTCTCATTCTGTCTAACTCCTTCTCACTTTTCTGAAAACCATGAATCAAGAAATGGTTCTCACCGTCTCTTCCTGTCGTCCATTTGTACCCCTGTGAAATGGATGCAAAAAAGAAAACCACTTTTGCTGGAAATGCCGTTTTGACATTTTTCTATTCCAAAGTGCAGCCTCGGAAATAAAATGTTCAAATGCTGAAAAATAATTGAATAAAGCAAGATGGAGTGTTCTTAAAGTGGCCAGATAATTCTTTTCAAACCCCAACACATTAGTGCCACTTTACAGAGTTTGCCAGTAAAGCGCTGCTTTTGTTTTCTTGTCTTTCAATTAACACCCCACTTCTCCTCGTGTATGTCTGCCAATCAGAGTGAAAGAAATGCTTCACAAACGGGCTCATGGGATGGGGCCCCCCCTCCTGGGGCCTCTAAGGGATGGTGTGGGAAGGCCACGGGGAGGGTACACCTCTCAGGCAGCCAGTTCAGAGACTCGGCAGGGCGCCCATTGTCAGCACTTTAGCCCACTCGGCCCCCAAGCAATTCTCACACCTTCAGTTCGAAATGGGCTGTACAAGAGGTGCTTGAGGTGGCTGAGAGGAAGAGCTGCGGCCCAAGTGGAGTCTGCACAAAGCAGCTTCCCCGAGATCAGAAGGTGTCACTTATGTAGATTTCAGGGGCCTCCCACATTCCCTTTTGCCCAGGGCCCCGAAAATCCTAGGACTGGCCCTGCCTGGAGGTACTGCAATACCTGGTTGATGGGTGGATTGGAAAACGAAATGTGTACGGCGGCTTTCTGTTCACAAATGTGGTCTTTTGAAACCATACGGCTTACGTTTTGTAAGCATATAAGCAGTGGACATTGAAATGGGTCCTTTCTGGGCCCTGTAGTTATGTCCTTAACTTTTCAGGCAAAAATACTTGTTGATTTCTGAATAATCACTGTAAAAGCGTTAAGTTCACCATGTTCCTGCTTACATTTTAAATGCTTTATTAAATCTTTCATTCCTTATGAGTGTTTGCTTTTTCCAGGATGTTGTTACCTTTTCTTTTAGGCAGCATATTGCTCTTGCCTAGTTTGTAATTTGAATTGAGTCACATCCAGTTAAAATAGCAGGTCAAATTGGATTGTAGCTGAAGGCAGTATGAGTTTCTCTCAGTGGGGCAGTATGGTGTTCAGTGAGGGAGCAGATGTAGCACTGTGGTCAGAGCTGCTAAATTTAGAACTGGGGAACCAGGTTCAGCCTTCATGAACAGTCCCCCAGACCACTCTCCAGAGGGAGCACATTCCCATGCCAGACCCTAGAAGGAATCAGAAAAGCCCTGGTGTGTTAGCACCAGCAGGTGGACCCTAGCAGTGGCAAGTGTGGGTTCACCTTGAAGGCTTGCCCACCACAATCCATACTGAAGTTCACCTCCAGTCTTGCGGGCAGGCCCTCGAGCAACAGTGACTCTGTCACTGAGGTCACAGGACCCCTAAGAAGAGCTGGCTGTAGGACGGTGCGACTGGTGTGACCGCAACGGGCGCTGACTTTGAGTGGGGGCGTCATATATTATGGTTTTAAAAGCACTTGCTGCCTCCTTCCTGGCCGCCAGCTATTTTCGGGAATAATAAAAATGTCATGATAACTCTGATGAATAAACTTCTTCCTAGAGCGAGATCGGAGATTTGTCTAGTGGAATTTTTGACTCATGGAAAGATAGCGCCGAGGGTTAATGTGCCTGCTGCAAAGAAAATGTACCAGGCCCATCACAAAGTGCACATATTGTAAATAGGCCAGTGGGTTACTGCTTTTGTCAGGGATATCCTTTTGCTACTTGCAGTTTATAAGTTAAAATCCTAACAAAGAACAGTGAGCTACTAACTTTCATCTAAGAGCTGCATGCAAACTGCAAGGTATAAATTAGAGCGTTATGCCCCCCCCCCGTCCTCCCAGTCTTTGATTATCCTAATGTTGCAAAAAGTGTTATTTTTGATACAAATCAAGAGAACCCCCAATCATGGTATTAAGTTTTAAATTCTGAGTTTGTGTTTCACCAGGCCAATCACTATTAATCTATACTGTCTACTAGTATGGTTATCATGTGACTCCTACATCTTGTAGTCCTTTGTCTTATGTAACATTTTCTATGCAGTCATTTACACATGTAAAATTGATTGTCTCTGTGTATATTGCTGACAACAGAAACTCCATGGCTCGGAAACAAATGGCTCGTGCTTCCACTTTTAAGCATTTTTGGGACATTCTGTGACTAAAATAAATTCACAAAGTGGAATATGTTTCTATTGTCAATAGCTCATATTAATCGTTAACTAATCATGTGTATCCATTGGTTGAATTACATAACATATTAAGCTGTAACTGGTCAGTGAAATGCCACACAAATACTAAAGATTCGGATGTTTTGCGCATCCTGGCCACACCTCTAACTCCGCCCACTGATCCATTGCTCAGGTTATTCCCGCCCTCTGATTCTCCGCCCACAGTTCCCCTACGTTTTTTACCCCACTTCGATCACTTCACACAACACACTGATTTTTTATAGTATTCGGCAGAGCTCTCACAATGCAACTGTATGCATAATACACTGCTATCACAATATTCAGCAGAGCTCTTATGATGCACCTGTGTGCTAGATGCATAAAGCATTGATATCACATTATTCAGCAGAGCTCTCACAATGCATCTGTGTGTCGGATGCATCAAGCAATGATATCACAATATACAGCAGAGCTCCCCCAATGCCCCTGTGTGCCGGATGCATAACTCGCTGATTTCATAATATTCAGCAGAGCTCTCACAATGCACCTGAGTGCCGGACACATAACGCACTGATTTATAATATTCAGCAGAGCTCTCCCAATGCTCTTTTGTGCCAGATGCATCATGCAATGATATCACAATATTCATCAGAGCTCTCCCAATGCACCTGTGTGCATGATGCATAACACACTGATTTCATAATTTTCAGCAGAGGTCTCCCAATGCCCCTGTGTGGCCGGATGCATAACGCACTGATTTATTAATAATCAGCAGAGCTCTCCCAATGCACCTGTGTGCCGGATGCATAACACAGTGATGTCATAATATTCAGCAGAGCTCTCCCAATGCACCTGTGTGAATGATGCATCATGCAATGATATCACAATATTCAGCAGAGCTCTCCCAATGCACCTGTGTGCTGGATGCATAACACACTGATTTTGTAATAATCAGCAGAGCTCTCCCGATGCACCTTTGTGGTGGATGCATCATGCAATGATATTACAATATTCAGCTGAGCTCTCGCAATGCACCTGTATGCATAATGCACTGATATCATAATATTCAGCAGAGCTCTCACAATGCACCTGTGTGCCGGATACATAACTCAGTGATTTCATAATATTCAGCAGAGCACTCCCAATGAACCTGTGTGTCGGATGCATAACACACTGATTTCATTATATTACGCAGACCTCTCCCAATGCACCTTTGTGCCGGATGCGTCATGCAATGTTTTCACAATATTCAGCAGAGCTCTCACAATGCACCTGTGTGCCGGATACATAACTCAGTGATTTCATAATATTCAGCAGAGCACTCCCAATGAACCTGTGTGTCGGATGCATAACACACTGATTTCATTATATTACGCAGACCTCTCCCAATGCACCTTTGTGCCGGATGCATCATGCAATGTTATCACAATATTCAGCAGAGCTTTCACAATGCACCTGAGTGCCGGACACATAACGCACTGATATTACAATATTCAGCAGAGCTCTCACAATGCACCTGAGTGCCGGACACATAACGCACTGATTTTATAATATACAGCAGAGCTTTCACAATGCACCTGTGTGCCAGATGCATAACACAATAATTTCATAATATTCAGCAGAGCTCTCCCAATGCACCTGTGTGCCGGATGCATCATGAAATGATATTACAATATTCAGCAGAGCTTTTACAATCCACCTGTGTGCCTGGTGCATAACGCACTGATATCGCAATATTCAGCAGAGCTCTCCCGATGCACCTGTGAGCTGGATGCATCATGCAATGATATCACAATATTCAGCAGAGCTCTCACAATGCCCCTTTGTGCCGGATGCATAACGCACTGATGTCATATTATTCAGCAGAGCTCTAACAATGCACCTGTGTGCTGGATGCATCCTGCAATTATCTCACAATATTCAGCAGAGCTCTCACAATGCACCTGTGTGCCGAATGCATAACACACTGATATCACAACATACAGCAGAGCTCTCAAAATGCACCTGAGTACCGGACACATAACGCACTGATATTACAATATTCAGCGGAGCTCTCACAATGCACCTGTACGCATAATGCTCTGATATCACAATATTCACTAGAGCTCTTATAATGCACCTGTGTGCCTGGTGCATAGCGCACTGATATCGCAATATTCAGCAGAGCCTCACAATGCCCCTTTGTGCCGGACACATAACACACTGATATTACAATATTCAGCGGAGCTCTCACAATGCACCTGTACGCAAAATGCTCTGATATCACAATATTCACTAGAGCTCTTATAATACACCTGTGTGCTGGATGCATAATGCACTGGTATCGCAATATTCAGCAGAGATCTAACAAGGCATCCCTGCATTAGATTGCATAATACTCTGATATTCACAGTACAAATGATTAATAAACAAGGGTGCTGTGTACTAATTTGAGCCACCTAAACCCATCTCCTCTGATTCACTCAGGGCGTCGCACTGCACTTGGAGTTCATCTTTCCATGTGAACCTTTTCCAGGAACAGCAGTGGGGTGGCCACCGGGCTCTTCTAATCCACAGTTCTAAGAAGAAGCAACATTAATTCACATCCGTTTGGCTCTATGCATTCTAACTAGAGGTGTCTTCTCTACAATCTATTTCGAGCATTACAATATCATACCGGACTGTATAGCAGATCGAGGTCGCACAGAAGATGTGGTGCTAATTAGTTTATATTTTCCCAGTTGAAGTCACTCTTTTTAGCATGACCAGAAAGATGATGGTGCAATACAATAATGAAATTATAAGTTCCAAATGATTTACACGGTATGTAGGTGATATATTAAAATAGACGTGCACATATTTTTAAATAAACCCTGCATTTGATATTTGTTCAGCGTTCACGAAATAAATTGAAGCAAAGAAAGGTGGTTTGACCTTTGTAAGGTGCACAGTCTTGTCCTGTGTCCTGAGTGCCCAACTGTGAGTATCACATATTCTAGTTTTGGGCCTCACCATCACTCTGATCTAGCGCATTAGCAGAGATATAGGCCTGTTGCTTGACATGGAGGACCCTGGACCTGTCTTGATCCTCAAGGGGTGCACCAAGGTGTGACAGTGGACTACCATCATGGGTTTAGAATGTCCAGCAGTGGTGGCAACATATCATGTTTTTGTGATCTTGTAGTTGGGATTAAACATTATTCTACACGTCATAAGAGCCCACTCGTAAAGTTCAGCCGCTTTGGAGACGCCCCCCAGAATTGGGGACAGCGCATCAAGGAAAACAATCTAACTCAGAATTTAATTTAACCCAGAACATAGCACTGCAGGTGTGCCTGTGTGTGTGTGGTCTTTGTGATACAAACACAGCACGAATCGGAGTGAACCAGAGTAAAGGATGCCGGTGAGTTCTGTTTTGGAAGCCCCTGGTCTATTCATGTGCACAAGATGGAGATGAGATGACTTTCCAAGACAGTGGAAGAATATTGCTGACATTCAGAGGCTGGTGGGAGGACATCTAGATATTCATTGAGGATAGAGAGACAGGCTTCCCTTTGAAAATTAGCTGAGGTCCTTTTGCTGACAAGTTGCTAATTAGTGTTTGTGAAGAGTCATTTTGTTGCGTATGTCTTCCTAATTATTTTTATGGTGACTGTTCATAGCCAGATGCAAAATGCTCTTGCATTTTTGTGCCTCTGTTGCAGGTGCTTCAATCAGGAAACCATCCTGCTGTGAGGAGCATCATTCTACACAAAGGCTAAGAGAGGTAGGCAGCCTAGAAATCACACATGAAAAGAGAACCGACCCAAACTGGTTCTGAAAGTACAGGCAGAGAATACACATCCCCTGTCTACCACTGTAAACGTGGTTGCAGATGACCCTCCTATTGTTCCACTTTTTTAAGTTTGCTTTGACCAAGAAGTGCTCTGCAGAGTACCCAGAAGACTGGTGTGCAATAGGAGCTAGTGTCTACTGGCGTAACGAAATTTGAGCCCCCCCCCCCTTCAGGATACCTGAAGGGGCCCCACTCCGTATTTAATATGGAGCTCTCAGGCCTGAGTACGGTGCTGAGGGGGCCCCCTGCAGCTTGGGCCCCTCCCGCACCGCGGGGGGGGGTGCAGGGGCCTGTGCTACGCCTGTAGTATCTGCTGTCATCAGCCTCTCCAAGACATCTCTTTGATTTGGATCTGAAAGGAAGAGCTGTCTCCCTGTCCTGAAATACCTGAAAGTCCCCTGCCTGTGAAGAAAAGGGAAGGAGCAAGCCAACTTTGCAGGAGAAGCAGTTGGACAGCATGGGCAACAAATGCTGACCCCCGAGCTGAGGGTCTATCCACCAGAGACTCCTGAGTGC
Source organism: Lissotriton vulgaris (assembly GCF_964263255.1). Classification (NCBI taxonomy): domain Eukaryota; kingdom Metazoa; phylum Chordata; class Amphibia; order Caudata; family Salamandridae; genus Lissotriton; species Lissotriton vulgaris. The sequence goes on from NC_141689.1 coordinate 165,466,802, forward strand.
ATGGCTGGCATACTTCCAGACCAAAACCTGCAAAGATACTCCAACTGCTGAACAACTGGAGTGTGTGGCGTCAGCGTTGCACATCCACTGAATGAAAGAAAACTGCGATGATCCATGATCTCATGAACCTCTAATTCACAGCGCCTGCCAGAGATCCTAATCGCGATTGCCACTGCCTTCAGAAGGGAGACTCAGAATATGCTACTGGGATGGGAGGTGGATGCCAGTTCACCCACGGTTGGTGTGTCTTCACTGAAGAAGAGGGAAGACTAGGACTGAAACATACTGTGGCCCAAACCTCGTGCCAGTCACTAGGACTCGCATTGAGGAAAACTACTAAAGACTGAGGGCCTCCCCTGCAAATCAATTTCGCCACCGGCACACCACTTTTTTAGACATGGTGGCTGTGCAGTGTGCCTGCCCTTATTTGCATGGCCACGTAAAGTCCCTGTGTGTGACCTTTCATGGCCTTGCAAATATTGGTCCCTTTAATGCATTAGTCTGAGTGAAAGGATCGTCCCATGGGTGTCGCTGTGGGTTTTCCAATGCAACATCCATGGAACATGACACATTCCCAAATGTACAAAGCGTCATAAACCTGGGAATGTGTCAGAATCCTGAGCCTCCACCAGAGAGGTGTAGGAGTGGTGCACCGAGGAGAAATAGTTCTACTTAGCCACACTTTTTTCTCTTTCTGCAGCACACATAAAAGGAGCAAAATGTCTTCAATGATTTCTATTGTGCAGGAACAACAATCATCCCAGCAACACAGACACCCTTGCACTGTGTTGCAAGGGTGTCTGCGTTGGCGCACAGCTGCTGTTTGTGCGCCGACGCAGGGGAGAAGGATAGGAATATGCCTTACCTTGTAGCTATGGGGCATTCCTGCCCTTTGTTTTGGCGCACGGCAGTTCAGCAAGAAGGCTTACTATTCAGCAAGAAGGTTTACTGCTCTGCCCTGCTACAAAATATAGTAATTGAGGCCCTGAGAGACTGAGTGCCATATACTCACCTATACCAAAGGAGGAAAGTAAGAAGTGAAGCATTAAGAGTGTCTTGTGTACTAGGAAGTATTGCGTTTTAAAGTGTATTAAACTAACTTATTATAAATAAAAGCATGGATGAAACTGAACAAGGACCCCCAACAGTGCTGTAGCTATTCACCTATCTCTGATTAATACAGATATAAAAATACTGGGCAAGGTCTTAGCTACTAGTCTGAAGAGATACAATGCATCGTTGATCCATCGGAATCAAGTCAGTTTCGTCCCAAAGTGATCATTTACTAACCACATTCGGCTGCTCTCTCACGTGATCTGGCAAGCAAAGAGAATGCTAAACAAGTTGTGGACTCCTTGAATATCAATGTCATTTGACAGAGACGCATGGCAGTACCTCTTTGAACCCTCAGACTTGCAGAATTTGAAGACTTCTTCCAAAATATGAAGATGTTTTACTGTATGCTCATGGCCAGCTTGCAATGGATTCCAATCAGAGCGATTTCTGATTGCTAGATGCACCCACCAAGGTTGCCGTCTAGCATTTTTTAGGTTTCGCTTGCACAGCGCTTGCACTGCGCTTGTGAAATCTCTTGTTTATAATATAACTTAATAGGGAGCTCTTCTCAGTTCCCATAACTAAATTACTGTGTTCATTCACTTTTGTGTGGAACTATTTTTTGTTAACTCACCCTGGCTGCACGCATTTACAATACTTCTACGAAAGCTGTTCACACTGTTTAAAGCAATTCACTCTCAAGATAAGATCTCTTCCCAAGGAAAAAGGTACACCACTTTTAACAGCATGCTGGAATACTTCCTTTATACTTACTTGTGAAAAGCAGATGCTTTAGCCTTAGAACGTTTGTGGCATTTTCTATTTATGCCTCAGCACTTTTCTTTGCACTTAATAGGCATTATCGGATTGATCTTTTTAAACTTAATCTATTTGGTCATTGTGATCAAATTCAAAATATTGTAATAAACATTGCATGTTAAATATAAAGTTAATATATACAAGCTATGCTATATCTTACTACTAAACAAGCAGCCACAAGTGCAGTTACCTTGCAGACAATAGGGTCATGAATAACTTGAATGGTGCAGCAGGTGCAGTAGAACCGGGCCTTAAAGTTGTCTGAACTCCTCTAAACACATAATATTGCTATATTTTACTACTATACAGGGAGTCACAATTATAGATATCTTGCAGATGATAGGGGCTTGATTTAAATGGTTTAGCAGATGCAGTGGTACGGTTCCAAAAAGTTGTCATAACTCCACTAAACACCAAATATTGCTATATGTTAACAGGTAGTCACAAGTGCAGTTATCTTGTAGGCAACAGGGTATTTAATTGAATGGTGCAGCAAGTGCAGTAGCACAAGGCCCAAAAAGTTGCCAAAACTCCCCCAAACACCTAATATTGCTATATTTTACAACTGAACATGCAGTCACAAGTCCAGTTATCTAGGAAGTGCTAGGGTCATAATTGCAATAGTGCAGCAGGTGCAGTGGCACCAGGAGCAAAAGCTCCAGGCACCACATTAAACACCAATTATTGCTATATTTTACATCTAAACAGCCAGACACATGTGTAGTTATCTTGCAGGCAACAGGGTCGTTATTTGAATGGTGCAACAGGTGCAGAGGCACTGGGCGCCGCAGGTGTCAGAAGTCCTCTAAACAGCTAATATTGCTATATGTTTAATTTTAATTTAATTGCAGGTTTATATAGCGCTAGGATCGACTCCCGGAGGAGTATCTCCGCGCTTCGACCGCTGCAAAACCCTTCCTGGCTTCCCTGAGAGATGGTCCCTTAGTGGGTATCTCCAGGGTGAGACCAGGCATCCCCGGCGGTCTGGTGGGACCGTTAGTGAAGATGAGGCAAGCTAATGCCCAGAGTTGCCGAGTGTGATCGCTGATCAGAGTGGGCACCGAGGCGAGAGAATTATCGAGTCCGCTGACCCTGGTCCAGAAACCTGCCGCGTCGGGAATCGAACCCTGGTCCCGGGCCGTCCTCTGCTCTCGGGTCTGCCGCCTCTAACCAGTGAGCCACTAACCAGTGAGTTACAACTAAACAGGCAGTAGTAAGTACAGTTATCTAGCAAGCACTAGGGTCATGATTTCAGTAGTGTAAAAGGTGCAGTGGCACCGGAACAAAAAGCTCAGGCACTCCACTAAACAACTAATATTGCTATATTTTATTCCTAAACAAGCAACCCCAAGCGCAGTTCCCTTGCAAGCAACAGGGTCATAATTTGAATGGCGCAGCAGGCCCAAACGTTGTCAGAGCTCCTCTAAACATCTAATGTTGCTGTATGTAACTACTATACAATCAGACACAATTGCAGTTATCTTGCATTTAAAAGGGGCTTTATTTGAATGGTGCAACAGGTGCAGTTGCATCAGGCCAAAAGCACAAGGGACCCCACTAAACACCAAATATTGCTATATTTAATTAGTAAATAATAAGTCACAGGTGAATTTACCTTGAAGGCACTAGGGTCATGATTTCAATGGTGCAGCAGGTGCAGTGACACCAGGGCCCAAAGCTCTAGGAACCCTTCTAAACAGTGCATATTGCAATATTTTGGGTGTAGATCCAGAATATCGATGGGGAAATGTCGAGAAACTGAAATATCGAGGTAAGAATGTAAATGTAAATGTACAGGAATTTATATAGCGCAAATCACCAAGCGGTTTCTAAGCGCTTGCTTAGGGAACCCGTCCTGGTATTCCCCTGTGAGATAACCCCGGCAGGGTATCCACAAGGTGAAAGCCAGGCATCCCGCCACGAGGGGCCGTTGTGGAGATTAAGCAAGCTATTGCCCAGAGTTGCAGAGTGTGAACCCGTGAATCGAATAGGCACCGGAGTGAGAATTGTCGAGTCCATGGACATTTTAGGACTCAAGACCCCGCCGAGTCTGGAATTGAACCCTGGTCCCGGGCTGACCTCTGCTTCCAGGTCTGCCTCCTCTAACCAGTGAGCCACACTTCTCCAATGTCGTCTGTGTTAAACATCGATGTTATAAATATCGATGTTGGAAATATCGATTTTTTAGCTGTGCAGAGCTATTGGCATTGTGAAATATCGATGTAATAAATGTAGTTGAAATAAATATCGATGCAAATTATATCGACATTATGTTTATAAGGGAGGTTTTTTTTGTTGTTTAATAGTATATATGTACTTTTCTAAATATTTTTTAATTTTAGATGAATTTTTAGGTGCGGGATGTTTATTTTATAGGGGATAAGGGTCGGTAGAAATTTAAAAATGTTAATTACATTTTTATGTTAAATTTGAATATTAGTTAATATTTTAGGAGCGGGATGTTGGGTTTATAGGGGATAAGGGTGGGTAATAATTTAAAAATTTTGTTTAAAATGTAAGAAATTGTTAAAATTAGAAGTTAAAAAAATATTAAATGTTGAAATTTAAAATTTGAAATTTGAAATTTCTAATTATACAAAATATGTTATATATTGTTAAAATGTATATAATATTTAGGGTGGGATGTTGTGTTTATAGGGGATATGGGTGGGTAGTTATTTAAAAATGCGGTGTGAAAAGTTTCTGAAATATTTAAAATTAGAAGTTGAAAACAATATAAATGTAGAAATTCAAAATTTCAAATTATAAATTTCAAATTTGGTGAAATTATATTTTTTAAATGTAAAATATATTTTGAAATTTAAAAAAATGGTAAAATTTTGTAATATTTAAAATGTATTTATTTTTTATATTTTCAATTTAAATATGTAATACAAATCTTGAAATTAATTACTAAATTATTTGAATTGTACCAGTTTTATTATGATATATAGACAAATTAAATTTCCTATTAAAATAAATTATAATAATCAAAAGTTTATAAATATATATAATAAAAAGTATGTGTAAATGTATTTTAATATTTTATTTTTAAATTATATATATATTATTTTTGTATATATTTATATTCTTTTTTAAATGAATAATAAGAACGTTATTTGGTAAAAATTCTAATATTTGTGAAAATGTATTATGAAAAATATTGATAGTGACTATGTTTATATTTTTATTTCATTTGTGTAGTTTTACTGTGTAAAAATATGTTTTTATTTATTTAATATATATTTTTAGAATGAGATATATTTGTTAAGAGTATGGATGAAATAGTGTGCTTTAGATTTTAGGAGTTAGAATACTTAATTTTTATGGTTCACTGTCCAGCACTTTCCCTGAGTTATATTAGATTTTGAGTTACAATAGTTAATTGTTATGGTTTACTTTCCAGCAGTTTCTCTGAGTTATATTGGACTTGGAGTTAGAATAGAAAGTTATTATGGTTTACGGTCCAACACTTTTCCTGAGTTATATTGGATTTGGAGTTAGAATATTAATTATTATGGTTTACTGTCCAGCACTTTCCCTTAGTTATATTGGATTTGGAGTTAGAATAGTAATTTATATTGTTTACTGTCCAGCACTTTCCCTAAGTTATATTAGACTTGGAGTTAGAATAGTAAATTGTTATGGTTTACTGTCCAGCAGTTTCCCTGAGTTATATTAGATTTGGAGTTAGAATAGTAAATTATTATGGTTTACTGTCCAGCACTTTCCCTGAGTTATATTAGACGTGTAGTTAGAATATTATTTTATTATGGTTTACTCTCCAGCACTTTCCCTGAGTTATATTGGACTTGGAGTTAGAATAGTAAATCATTATGGTTTACTGTCCAACTTTCCCTGAGTTATATTGGACTTGGAGTTAGAATAGTAAATTATTATGGTTTACTGTCCAGCACTTTCCCTGACTTATATTGGACTTGGAGTTAGAATAGTATTTTATTAGGGTTTACTGTCCAGCACTTTCCTTGAATTATATTGGACTTGGAGTTAGAATAGTAATTTATTATGGTTTACTGTCTAGCACTTTCCCTGGGTTATATTGGACTTGGAGATAGAATAGTATTTTATTAGGGTTTACTATCCAGCACTTTCCCTGAGTTATATTAGACTTGGAGTTAGAATAGTAAATTATTATGGTTTACTGTCCAGCACTTTCCCTGAGTTATATTGGACTTGGAGTTAGAATAGTAATTTATTATGGTTTACTGTCTAGCACTTTCCCTGAGTTATATTGGACCTGGAGTTAGAATAGTAATTTGTTATGGTTTACTGTCCAGCACTTTCCCTGAGTTATATTAGATTTGGAGTTAGAATAGGAAATTGTTATGGTTTACTGTCCAGCACTTTCCCTGAGTTATATTGGACATAGAGTTAGAATAGTAAATTATTATGGTTTACCGTCCAGCACTTTCCCTGAGTTATATTATATTTGGAGTTAGAATAGTAATTTATTATAGTTTACTATGCAGCGTTTTCTTTCACTTTAATTGTTTTTGGAGTTATAATAGTGAATTATAATATTTGAATTTTTTTTGTTTGTTACAATATTGCAAATAAATACAACTTGGTGTTGTTTTACATATTTTATTAGACTATTGTAAAATATATTTAGAAATGTTTAACAAATTATATTTTATAACATTGATATGCAAATGCATTTCACATTTTTTTAAAACATTTGACTATTTATTTGTAATACATGTATCATTGTAAAGTAACATAGTATAATTGTGTCATACATATACAGTATTTATTGTGTTGTTTAATATTTATAAATGAAAAATGTCTATATTTTTCTTGAAATTTTCTTACATTTGTATTCAATGATGTATAAAATTGCAGTAGTTGTAATATATATACATTGTACTTTTTTAACATAATGTTTTATTAGATAACATATTACATGTTATTTAATTTCAATAAAATGTAGTATGTTAAATAATTTAAAAAAAATGTAATATTTGAAATAGCATATTACATGTTATTTAATTTCAATAAAATTTAGTATGTTAAATAATTTTAAAAAAATTAATATTTGGAAAAGTACATATATACTTTTTAACATTTGTATATTATGAGCAAATAAAGAGATGGTGGACCATTAGGATGACGGGCAGGCTTTGTCCGCCCGCCATTCTAGCGGATAACGGGGCCGCCCACCATAAGGGTGGGGGTCCTGTAGGGGGTATTAGGATGCGCCCGCCACAGTGGCGGGCGCATCCTGCATTTTTAACATTGTGATGGGCGGTGCTCTCAGCATCGCCCGCCACAATGCTAAAAATGCTTGTCGTGCATGTGCATGCACAACGTGGCAGGCACCGCGCAGTGCCTGCCATGTTGTGCATGCACAAGTAGGGGGGTACCATAGGTACCCCATGTGCCTCCTGCACCCCCCTTTATCCTGGGGGCCTGCAACAGGCCCCTAAACAGAAAGATCGCATGCCTTTCCGTGGCGGCAATGTCGCCACGGAAAGGCACTCTCCCGCCCTCATCCTAATATGGTTGGCGGTGTCTCGCAGACACCGCCATCATAGGAAAGCACTTTTTCCGCCGGTCGACTTCGCGACCGGCGGATATGCGGCGGACCCCCCAGCCATCCTAATGTGGCGGGGGTCATTTTGTTGAGGATGGCGGGCAGATTGCCCCGCCGGGAAGGCGATAGCTACCGCCGGGGGCAATCCACCCACCATCCTAATGTGCCCCATAATGTTATAAATATATTTTTTAATATACATATCATAATTAAAGTATATTTTACAATATTAATATGTTTATTTTAAACATTAAAAAAGTAACTTTTTTAATATATTTTGAAGGCATTTTTTATTTGTTCCTATTCATTTCTATGGGGATTCAGTCCTATTTTTATTTTAATTTTGCCGCCATTTTGTTTTCCTTGGTTCACTTTTTAGACTATCTACTTCGTTGTTTATGTAATTTGTGAAGATGGAACCTCGCGGTCGGGTGCCGCTTCATCTACGTTACTGTAAGTTTGATTTTAATTACTTTTAAGTTAGTTTTAAGGTAGTATTTAGTTAGTGGTAGTGTTTATGCGTTAGTAAGAGTGTTATTTAACTATTTTTATGAAATGTACTTGTTATTTACGTAGGTTAGTGAGCGCATCATTTATTTACTCTCTAATGTTAATGTAATGTAAATGTTTTGTTTTTACTATTTTACTATGTGTGATTATAATTATTACATGTTTTTATTTCTATTTGTGGGTTTATTATTTGTTATAGGTGGGTGTTGTTTAATTTTTATTTACAGGTGCCGGATTTGGTGAACGAATTTAATTGTCCACGTGTTTTTTTTTTTTTAATAAACGAAATTGTTGTTACTTGTTTTAAAACAAGTTGTTATGCATATCCTTTTTTTCTGGATTTTGGTGCATTTTTTATAGGGAAATTTGTTCAGGTTTTTATGGTTTCGTTATCGAGAGGATTGCAACATTGGATTTTTTTTATACAGTTGTATTTTTCCATTTTTTGGGGTTTTTCATTACTATATGGATTGCTTTTCCCTTTGATTGTTTTTTAAATCGTCTATTTCGAGGATATTTTACAGCTACAAAACCATACATTGTTTTTAATGTTTTTTTTGGGTGGGCAATGTTTATTTGTGATGTAAATTGTTTGTTAGTTATATATTATGTCATATGATACATATGTATATCTGACATTTCATGACGTAATTTAACTAATATAAAAAATAAAATAACTTTCTTGTGTTTTATATGTTTTTACTGTTTGCGATTTGTATTTAATTAAAGAATAGATTTTGATATTAGGTCTATGTATTCTAGACCTTGGATACTTGGATACATTCTTCATTTTTGTTGGAGGTATTCGTACATATTTATTGTTTATTGTTTACTCAGTTTGGGTCCCATTTTTGATAAAGATTGTCCAATTCTTAGTTCTTTGTAACTTTGTTCTTTTTTTATTGATTGGATAAATTTGTGTAGTGTTGGTTGTCCTCTCCCTATTGTGGCTTGGAAGGCATTATGCCATCCTTCTACCGCGTTATGGGTTTTGGCTTTTTGTGCAATAGTGCAAGCATAGACATTCCACCAGGGAATTTGGAATTTTGGTTGTCTACGGTGGCCTGAACGGTGCAATCTTCCTACCCAGCTGTCCACAAAATAATCCAACAAGGGAGTTATTTTTTTTTCATTAGTGCAGAAGAAAGGACTGTCAATTAATATATTATAGTAATTTGCCACTTCTGTTGTTGGTAAGTATGCTAGTGCAATTAATTTTTTCATTTGGTATGCAAGTTGCTGTTGGTAGAGTAGTCAATACTTAAGGCAGATTTTTGGAGGTGTCTCCACATACTTTGATTAAAGTGGTAGTAACACCCTTGTATGGCTGTATGCGGGTATATCTTTAGAATAGCTTGTATCATAGCTATTTCAAAATGTATTATTATTCTTTGGGGATAGTAATTATCTGTTAAATCTTTTATTGTTGTTAATAGTTCTATGTAGGTGGGATTATTTTTATTTGGCAGCAATGCATAAATGAAGGGAATATTGGTTTCTTGATATTCACCATGAATGGTGTAAAGTTGGTAAAATGTTTTTGGACACACTTTAAATGTTCTGTCCATCATGCATGTCTCACAATTTTTTAATTTTTGCAAGTTTTTATTAGTTGCAAAAATAAGAATTCTTTTATCATTTCTTCGGTTGTCATAAATTAAGAATTTGTCTTCTTTATGGGTAATAGAATATTCTGGTAGTTTTTCAATTTCTTGAAATGTTTGGGGTGGGGGTGGAGATGGATCGGACGCTCTTTTAGTTTTAGCTTTTAATCATTTCAGGTTGGCGATGGAGGGCAATTGTCCTGTTACATGTTCAGGTAATTTTGTCAATACATTTCTGAAAATTTCAGTGCTTGTTTGTAGGGAGCCTGTGCTTGTTTCTTGAATTGTTTCTAAAGCGTTTCTTACTACTACTTCTGTCACATTGGGTGGATGGTTATGCTCTCTTACAATCACAATGTTGTTATCTTCAGTTGTAGCTCACCCATAACATGCTGTTGAATAATATTTGCTACATTTCCTATGTGTTTTGTTATCTTTTAATTTTTCTTGGGTATATGTATAACCCATGTAGCTGAGCATTAATTTTCCTTTTTGTGATGTGATAAAAGTTGCTCCTTCAGCCATTTCTAGGGTATATCTGTGAAGACATATACATGTGTTTTTAGTACATATGCTATGGCTATATAACGCTTTCTTTGCTTAATTATTAATTTAAAAAATATTTTCTGTTTTGTTGATGGCTTTATTTCTTTTTATTGAAGTTTCACTGTTGTAATTTCTGTAGATGAGGTAGAAAATAGTTTTTGTTAATAATATTATATATAATTTTTATTTTCTTCATTTTTATAATTTATTAAAAGTGAAAGTATAGTTATTTGTTCTAGTAGATTAATTTAATTTGGTGGATGTTCTTTGGAAGATGCAGTTTGTAGAAGCTGAAATAAAAAATCTTTATATTAGTTTCTCTGTTATATTTTTATCTTTGTACAAATATTAGACAATATTACTTTATATCTACATATAATTTGCTATTTTACAAGTTCTTGTTTCTTTTCAATGTAGGAATAGATAAGGTAGTAAATCATGTTTGTATTTTTTACTTTTTGCTGTTGCTGATAGGAAGTTTGGTTTTAATTTAAAAAAAGAGAACATTTATATACTTTAGGGAGTTAAACTAAGGATATTGAGGATTTTATATTTATTAAAAAAGCATTTTTCTCACCTGTGTTGTTGTGTAATCTGTTACAGTAGTTATTGTAGATTTTCTTTCTCTCTATCTCCAGCAAAGTAACAGTCTTCCTCTGTGTTTGGCCAAAAAACGGTAATTTCAGTAAGTAAGTAATTGTTTTTATAGTGGTTAGTTAATTAGTTCTACATTTTAATTGATTTGTGGTTTGTACTTTAAATTTATTGGTCGAGAAACTTATTTTGAATTTGGTAGCAGTTACTTTTTAATTAGGTCATTCAATTTTTTGTTTGTTAGGGGTTTATAATTAATGTTGTGTTGTAGATGTTTTAAAAATAAAGTTTAAAATTTAGTTTCATAGTTTAAAAAATGTTTGTAAGTGAAATGTATGTTAATAAATATGTGTTAGTGAGTATATTTTAATTTTTAAGTATGTTTATATTTATTTGCTTTTTATTAATTGATTTATATTTATTTTAATTATACCCTATATTTATATATGTTTGTATAATTTGTTTTACATTTTGTAATACATTAAATTGTTAGATAGTTGAAAGGAGTGTTTATTTAATGTTGAATAGTATTGTCGATATTTTTTGTATAAGTTTTAAGGCTATTTGTAAGCCCATAATAGTGTTATCGATATTTTTGTAATGTTTCATTTTAATTTAGGTTTTTCGATATTTTTGTGGTTAATATGTTTGTAGTCGATATGATTGTTAACGATATATATTAAGACGATAATTACATATGGATATTTGTGTAAAATCTTGTTTATGTATAGGATGAGGATATTTTTGTATACGATATTTTTGGTAAACATCGTTTACCACGAAGTTTTAACAACGCAGTACCTTTAGCACGCATCCCTTACAACGCAAGTCGTTACCACGACTTGCGCTGTAGGGCGCTAAAGCATTACAAATAGTAAATTTACTATCCCAACACCTTCCCTAGGGTCCAAGGGGACTGGTGTTAGAATAGTAAATTATACTATTCGAAATCCGCACCCCCAACGCAAGTCGTGGTAACGACTTGCGTTGTAAGGGATGCGTGGTAAAGGGATGCGTTGTGACGGTACGCGTTGTACCGTCATACATCCGATATTTTTGCGTCGATGTTTTTGTTGGTCGGTGTTTTTGTGATCAATATTTTAACAGGGTTCCCAAAATTTGACAATTAAACATCCCGTAACATAGGGTCATGATTTGAATGGTGCAGCAGGTGCAGGGCATCGGGGCCAAAGTAGTAAAACTCCTCTGAACACCAAATATTGTCAGATTTTACTACTAAATACGGAGTCATAAATGTAGTTATCTTGTAGGCACTAGGGCATGAATTGAATGGTGCAGCAGGTGCAGTGGCACCGGCCCAAAAAGTTGTCAGAACTCCTCTAAACACATAATACTGCTATTACATCACTTAATACGATTATTTCCCTCTTTCATTTCCTTTTTCAGAATGTTGCTATTACTTACCAACACTATAACACTAGTAACAGCACAAAATATTGCTTTTTTACATTAAAAAAGTCATAACTCTTTAACAGACTTTCTGTAAATAATATTGTACAACTACTCAGCAAAGTAGAACTTATAACAAAAAACAGCTTTCTATTAATCAGATAGGCAAAACCTAATGCAATTACCAATGCTTGTTCCACTGGCCTTAGAACCACTGGCGGGCAAAATCGGATCCTCTGAGGCAATTATGGAATAAATACCGCTGCAGGGGTCTTAGAAATGGGGGTCTGTACTTGACAGAGGTAGGTACCTTTGACCAAATATGGACCCTTGCTTCTAGTCAGGGTAAGGTGAATACACTCTTTAGATAACCCCTGCTCACCCCCTTGGTAGCTTGGCACGAGCAGACAGGCTTATCCCACAGGCAATGTGTAAAGTATTTGTACCAACACTCAGCAACACAGTGAAAACGCCACAGATGGACACCACACCAGTTTAGAAAAATAAGGTATCTTTGTCTAAACCACACAAGACCAACCTGACAAAAATCCAACATACACAGTTTAAAAATATGACTTTTCAAAAGGTTTCAAGAACTTGTACCATAGAAATCTATGAATGCGTGACTTTTCACCAAATTATCTTCAGATGCAACAAAAGTTCCCAAGCCAAACAGTTGCAGTGTCGGAAAACATAGAGATGCGACATTCTTGAGACCCTGAGGAGGCGATGCGATAGCCCCAATGCACACATCAGACGGGTTGTAGGTCGAGTCCGGTCTGTAGGGGGAGCAATGCGTTGAGTCTTCGTGCTGGTTCCGATTTCGCAGGTGATGCGTCGGGAGAGCGTCCCGCAAAGGAACAAATTGTGGATCGTCGGGATGTGACAGTGATTAATGCGGCGTCTTTGCAGGGCGTGGCTTTGGTTCTTTTCAGCCACGATCCCTCGATGCATCGGTTCTTGCAGTGGCGACAGGTGCTGTGACGATCTTCACAGTGGCACGGCGATCCAATGGAAATCTTTGTGCGCCGTTGAGATGCGCCGCTGAAACGTGCCGCAAGAAGAGCGCTGCAATGGGTTTTGCAGTTTATTTCATGCTTTTTCTTCTCCCAGTTCCCAAAGCAGCATAAAAAAACGTCCAGAGGCCCCACAACTGGAACAAGCAATCCAGGCAGGTCAAAACTCACACAGCAGAGTTCAGGGGGAGCTGGGTTAGAAGTCTTTTTGTTCCTGGGACTTCAAAACAGGAGGTCAGCTCTCCTCAGACTCTTGGAGATCTTCTTCAAGCAGGGGATACAGCACACAGCAAAGTCCTTCTCCTTTCCTTGACAGAATAGCAACTGCAAGTTAGCCCCAGAACACACTGCAAGGGCAGTCCTTCTCTTCAGTTTCTCCAGCTCTTCTCCTCGGCAAAGGTTCCTCAAGAATTCCAGGATGATCTAAAGTTCAGGGGTTTCAGCTCTCATATTTATACCCCAAAGTCTTTTTTCTCTAGGTGGAAGTCCAAACCTGTTCTGGGTGCACTCTGCCAGTGCACAACATCTTCCTTTGTGAGTGGGGGCCAGTAAAAGTGGGTGGCAAGCCTCTGATAGGTCTTGCCGCACCCCAAATGTCCTGCAAGAGGGACATCATGAGCCAGAAGATGCAAAATGTTTGTGGATAAACCCGCAAAAAGAGCCATTTCCAACTAGGAGTAATAATACTTTTCCTACATGCAGAGTAAATATTACTCCTGCTCATCAATCTGGAGGAGTCACTGCCCTAAAAAGTTTAAGGCTATGCAAACCTTCGGACAATTTTGTAGGTACAGAGTTAACTGGAATGAAACAAATTCTCACTAAAATTCACAAAACTACAAGTGAATACAGAAGCGGCAGCCTTCGCCTCCTCGATAAGAAGCTGTATTATAATGCGCATCACTTGGAGCACCTGGCATAAATTTTTTCGAAAGACCTGGAAAAGCATGATTGATGAAGGACACTTACATGGGCTGAATGGCAGCAAGAGGTATCCTTACACTAGAACAGCTGATACACAACGGAACAATACAATCCTTCGAAGGACTGAAAGGCAAAATTCAGTTGGCCCAGGGCCAGATGTATCAAAGGGTTTTACTCATTCTGTGTCGATGCGTTCATACATATGGCCCCGATCTTTTTCCAAAACACTCCACACATTTGTTAAATAAGCCAGTACTTCAAGAGATGTACTGAGACCGCTCTGAAAGTTGCCACAGCAGCTACCCTCTAGAGATAGAAGCAACGTGTCTCTCCCTCCCATGAGGATATAGCAGTCGCGACATCACATGTGCAACTCATATGTCGATAATTGGATGAATCTGACACCTTTGACAGCATCTGAGCATCCTTTATTGGACCAAGCAGAGGAGGCATAGAACATTACATATGAACTTACCATCCTTCACCTTAAGGTTGATACCATTCCGACCTTGCTTCCAGTTGAAGAATGTCTCAATTAATGAACCAGTTGCCTACGCTGTGGCAGTACTTTTATATAGCTTATAATCCAGCTAACAAAGAGACACACCTGATCAATTTCCGGCCTGTATGCATTTTGTTTTTCCTCTATTCTTCTTAGATTTGTTTGTTTATGATTATCTCAATTGCAATGTAAGCGTTCTTATATTATCAGACATATATGCAAGAACTTGGAGTAAATTAGAATTATTGATATAAATACAAGGACGGGGTTGGGAAATAAGTTATTGCCTTCTTGAGTGATTGTTGAGCACTGAGCTTGCTACACCCCCACACTAAGCTCCCCGAGAAGCCTGGGACTGATCGCCATTGGTTCCACCATTGAGAGTTAAGTGCTGAAAGGTTGCACTTGGCCCCATTTGCAGAACTGTAGTAGGATGCACCCCTGGACATCTGCAGCAAATGATCCAAGGCTGAGGCCAAGTATCCCCTGCTTGCCCCATGACTCACTGAACAGGGTACAAAAATCACTCAATGAAAGACAGTCTTCTGATTCATCTCCACAAATTCACTTAAAGGCAATATTACCATATTAAAGTTCCTCTATGTGAACTAGGATGCTCACATTTTTGGATGAGTGGAACAGGCCTTTTCCAGGACATTATCTTCAGAGTAATAGATTTCAGACATTGACTTGGTGCCTGTCCAGGGAAGTTTACCTACCATGAGATCCATCTGTCTGAACAATTATAGGGAGTGCACCTATGCACATATATTATTTTACAGCAATAGCATTATTTACTTTTATAAATCTATTGTATACTTTACTGGCACTTAGATTAAATCAACCTCTAATATCAAGGCCAGAATATCCAGGGCCAAAATACCAAAAGATAAGTGCATGTGGGGAAGTATAGACTTACTGCTCCTAACTCCACATCTACACACCTTGAAGATTTATGTACTGCGTGGGTACAGACATGTGCAGCTAGGGATAGAAAACCCAGGTATACCTGTTTGTATTTTATTTTCGATATTCTGTCCCATCGGTTTTGTTGAGTTGATATTTAGGGGACACACCACCTCTAGCATACCTCATACAAAAAAAATTGCTATTGCTACAGAGCGAAAATATTATTTCTAGGCTTTCCTGCTTTCAGTTTCTATTTTTGGTCAATTCCGGTGGGGGTTTTTCAGTGATTTCAGTACCTTAAAAAACAGTTGTTATCAGTGGTTACACATTTGCGCGCCACTAAAAACAACAAAAAAGTGTTTTTCTGGTGTTTATGGAACGTTTTGCTTTTATTATTGCTTGCTTTCTGCACTAATAGAACATGGTATATAGACCGTGTACGTGTAGTGTTTATGAGGTCCAAATAGATTTTTACAATTTAAACTTATTGTATTACACCATACAATACTTCTTCAGTGAGTCTTTGGTCATGTGTGCTTGCTCTTTCCTTCCCATGTACACTTCTGTGAAAAAGCCCTCACAACATTGGCAATTGAGATGGGCAACGCCAAAACAGATTTGTTAACTCTGGCCACTGACATAGCTTTCCATGCCAATACTGGTGCACTTGAACATTGCGATTCTCATGGCAGGTTCAGCAACATTTGCATTGAGCTGGCGCTTATGCCATCAGAGTTATTGAAGCGGTCAAAAATGAAGCAGCACTTTTGAAACTACGGAAGACATTTCCCTTTACTGAAGGGATCTAGAACTTGTACAGAGCACCACAGTGAGATTTCATTGACTTCAAATGCCATTTGTGTGAAGGGACATTTCTATGCCACATTGCAAGCCATTTCCCATACATTGTAAAATAAACGTTTCTGAATTGCTCTTCAACATTGCTTTGCTTACCAAATGGCAAGCACATGTTGCAGTGCCAAAGTCACTAAAGGTGACGCCCAGCCTACTCTCTAGGAGATGTTTCACATCTACACCAATTATGCTGAACACTTGGCAGACAAGGGTTTTTTCAGACTCTAGCTTTTTATCATGCCCACTACAGCAGTTATGTTTTCCTGTAAAAATCTAATAATGCAGTAAAGTGTACTTTTTTTACATCACTATCATTATGCGACCAAAGATCCTCCCATTTCTTGCATTTGGCATCATCACTCAGCAAAAATGTTGCAAGCCATTTCCCATACATTGTAATATAAACGTTTCTGAATTGCTCTTCAACATTGCTTTGCTTACCAAATGGCAAGCACATGTTGCAGTGCCAAAGTCACTAAAGGTCATGCCCAGCCTGCTCTCTAATGTTTCACATCTACACCAATTATGCTGAACACTTGGCAGACAAGGGTTTTTTCAGACTCTAGCTTTTTATCATGCCCACTACAGCAGTTATGTTTTCCTGTAAAAATCTAATAATGCAGTAGTGTACTTTTTTTACATTACTATCATTATGCGACCAAAGATCCTCCCATTTCCTGCCTTTGGCATCACCACTCAGCAAAAATGTTGTAAACGGTTACCACGTGGATAATATAGCATTCATAGCCCTTTGAACTGATAACAATCAGTTGAAATGACTCTTTGATGTCACACAAAGCAAGAAATGATAAATATTTGTGTTTTAGTTCCTATGCATAAGAAAACAGTGTTCCAGAATGGACTAAAAAGTGAACAGCATCCCTCATTAACTCTGAAGAATGTAAAGATGCTTTAATCATACCATCTAACAGGTAACAAGGATCTCCTACAGGAAATTAGTGAGCTTTCATCGAGAGACTTCTCAATATGTTAATCAAATCCATTTGTGTTCCATTCTGTAAGTCTTTGCTTCGTGGCATTTCTGTCTTGCAATAAGCCAGGTGTTGTTTCTGTGCATGAAATCAAATGTCACCCATTTCATATAAAAGGTGCTGTCGGTGACAGAAATAGGGGTTGATTTTGACAGACTCATTAATTTACTTTAAATATATTTACTGTTCATTTCTCCATTAAAATACCTGACAGCCTCCAGATTTCAAAAATAGCACCAAGGGCGGAGTACTGTTGGCACTTGAATAAGGAATTGATAGAAGGCCTTTCTTTTTATCCATTAAATTGGTAAATGTTCTCCCATTTCTACAACCGAGTGGTGTGTTCCGTTATAGATAGTCGTCAATGGAATTATGCAATTCTGCAGCTGAAACTTTCTTTGCTTACTTATGGATTTGCCACAGTTGCCACACAATACACCTTCTGCTGCATACTTTGCATAAGTAACCAAAAAACAATGTGCTTGTAGCTCATATTGACAGAACGAAATTCCACCATTGGTAAACTCTTTGTAAAGGTTAACTAACGACCTTTCAATTACTGATTGCTATCTAGGTATTCAGCTGGTACTCATTTTTTAATTTTATTTTAAAGAGTTTTATATAGCGCTGGCTAGACCCGAAGGTATCAGAGTGCTTTACATAAGATTCCACATAGTTGCCCAATTACATCAGTTACAAATTACAAAAAATCATACAATTAAAAACATTTTAGGAACATAGACGGTAAGTAAAATGGAGTGAAGAAGGGAAAGAAGGTAGGGTAATGTATAGATACGATGGAGAGACGAAGGGAAAGTCTGCCCCCAGTCCGGCTGGGTAGGTGACGGCCATGGGTTAATCCACAGCCCATCTCCTCTTCAGCTATCAGGTAGCTCCACCGGGCAACGGTCAGATTAGCTAGGTCTAAATGGAAAAACATTTAAAGAGCGAAGATGACGAGAGGAAAGGAGCGTACAGGGGGACAGGGGTTGGGTGAAGGGGAATGAGGGGAATACGACAGAGAGACAAAGGACGGTCTGTCCAAGGTCCAGCTGGGTAGTTGACAGCAGAGGGGGAATCCACAGCCCAGCTCCTCTTCAGGTAACAGGTAGCTCCACCGGGCATCAGTGAGATAGCAAGGTCTCCGCAGTCAAGGGAAAGATCAACGAGTAAATGCCCTGGAGGGAGAGCAGGATGAAGGGCAGGTGAGGGCTGCAATCAAGATCAGGTAGATGGCCAGAGCAATTGTTCATGAGTGGTAGGGTGTCGTGGGGAGACCAACTGAGGCGCCCATGTTGAGGTCAGGCAAGGTGGTGGAGTCACTGCTGCTAAACTCAGTCAGTCTCTAAAATTCTCCATACCTGAGAGGCAAAGGTGGTGTAATCAATGGAGTGGTGCAGGCGGGGCGCCTCAAGGGCCATGAGATGCATCCTTGCCCAGACAGTATTAAGAGGGGTTGAAATAATAAATAAAATAAATATTACTATTACAGAGTGTGCCCCATTATTTGACTTTCCTTACCGCATAATTTGGCTCCACCCAGCAGCTGCTTAATTCCAGTGCCTCTAATAATGATTAGTAGGAGGTAAATGTGCTGCTTGTTGTAACCTCTGCTTTTATGTGTTTCGTAACATTATCGTTTTGATTCATAATTAAGGGTTTGCACATTCACCTTAGATTCTGATAGTGTAGCTGGAAGAATAGGCAACTACACATGCACTGCTTATCAGACCCCTTCCTGAGAAAGGCTTTGCGCCAGGACAAAAGAAATGAGAAAATGGATTGTGAAGCTAATGCAAAGCCGAAATAGAGTACTACTTTTTCATATAAATACCTGGCTATGTGTAATGGGCATTCATTTTACCTGAGGAATCCGAGGCCATGAGTAACATTTTAGTGCAGAGAAACAGATTGTGCGTCATTCTTACCAATGCCTTTTACATTTCAATGATGTAAAGAATGTGCTAGCATTTCTTTATCTAAAAGCAGTAAAAGCAGTACAGCGTCTTCTTGGTTTATGTTTTGTGCTGGTGAAATGTAGCCTATTCCGTGCGTCGAACGACCCCTGGCCGTCTGACGTCACGGTGGGCGTGTGCGGAGGACGGCCAGGGGCCGTCCGGACCGCACATGTGTCAAATTCCTCAGCACCGCAGGGTAATTCTAGCCACAGCGAAGCGGGTAGTTTTCTTTTCTTGCTTCCTTTTTGCATACGTGTAAGGTTTCTTTAATATGGCCAGTTATGACTGGAGAGTTTGATGACAGTTCTTAAGTTTGACTTGCATGCCCAGATAGGAGCAGGCTGAATAACTTTTTTCTTGCGTATCTGAATTTCCCATTCTTTTTCTAATGCTGGTTTGACAAAAACTTAAAGGAGTGTTGGTACCACTCAATGATAGGCAAGGCAATACTGAAGGACCCAGCTATTCGATCGACCCATGCTGATCATCCTTTCGGCAGCTGATGGAGTGAAACGGGATCCCGCAAAGAGCCAGACCCCAGATTGAGGAGCTCGACGTAAACGAATAAGGATCCTGATTGAACCCACGAGATGGCTGCCACACAAGCGTGTTACCACCACTCAGACTAGACACTAAGGTGACCTTGAGAAAAGCACCTTAACAGGACCAAGAAGGTGCCCACCATTAAATAAACTTGAAGGGCCACACAAAGAAATAGGAGTTGCCCACTAAGGAATCTACACCACCCTCGGAGAAAACAAGACGGGAATCCGCTGCCTTAACCTCATCCATGCGGTGCAGATTTACCGCCGGTGCTGGGCCCTAATGAAAACGGGCGTGGTCATGACGGAACGGTTCCATCATGAGCACAACTCGACCGATGCTCATGACAGAACCGTTCCGTCATGAGCATCGAAGGGGTTAAAATGCCCACAAATTTCTCAACCCTGAAGAAGACCTTCTTTGAAATATACCTTTTAGGTCGAAACGCATCGGCGCACACACAAATAGGGCCAGGAGCATCCCCTGTGTGCAACATCTGTGCAAAAAATTATGCATTAGGGATGACGAAATCAAAAAATCTCATCTGCACACAACTTTAAGCTCTGACCACTATTGTAATAGGGCTAAGTAGTACTGCTGAAGATTACATTCATGAGGGTTACAATGACAAATGTCCCTTAAATTTGATAACGTAAGAAACTGGATACGCGTTTGTGTATCCCCTTCTTTTCCTTGTATGTTTCTAGTTTAATTTTGTCATAAAGATACAACAATTCAAGCCAAGAAAAGTTTTGTTTGTTTATACATGCTTTGTCCCAAAATAGTGAGTTCTTTAATGTAATTCCTGTCAAATGAATGTGAAAAATATTTCCTGTAGAATGTTCGTATGTGTTTACAATTGAATTTTCAAAAAAAGAATGAATTAAGAAAGAGGATTCCTTGTTCATTTCCTGAGAAGTATCTTTGTTTAATAGATTGTGTTGCGATAGAGTTTAGTGTACAGTATTGAATAATTCACCAAGTAAAAACAGGCTACATTAGGGATGCTTGAAGAAACAATATTTTTGTCTCTTTAATAGAGTAGAAATTTGATCAAAGGTCTTGGGGTATTTCTTTATTATATAAAGATCATCCCAGCAAAGGTAGATTTATCACAGTCTTGTGTTGTGGCGGTGCAGAGGCACAAACTGATTAAATGTCTTGAAATGGGATTTACTTTAAAGTACAAATCTTAATTTGCTTTGGAAAGTTGCCCTAAAGTTATGCAAAGTAGTTTTTTGTTTTACTTTGTATTTTATGGACATCCCATGGGTGGTACATGAGCATTCTCTTGATGCAAAGCCCTATCTACTAATAAAAGCGAAACAAAGCATTGTGCCCACAAATATGCCTCCTGGAGGCAGGCGTCACTTTTGAAAAGCAAATCTTTTCTTCAACTTTTTAAACTTTGCATTTGTGTTGTAAGTTACAGCACACACATTTAGAAAAGCTTTAAACTATGTCTAAGCATAATATTTTGTACTGAAGGATATTCTTCCTGAACAAAAGTGATGCTCGACACAACACACACCTCCTTGCACAATGCTGCAAGGGTGTGTGTGGCGCACGGCTTGCGAGGGAGAGAGAGAAACAACTTCAATCTTAGTAGATCTGATGCTCTTCTGCCCTCTCCTTTTGACTCAATACAGCTAAAGCTCAGAAACTTTGATTGCTTCACTGAATTGCATCACCTGTACTTAAATCTGGTCAGAGGTTTATATGGCCATGTTTTTGTGGTGACTGGGGTAACCATAAAATGTTTTTTAATGTAAAGATGGTGCCTGGCCCACTTCTGTCTCAAGGCTCAGGTGTATCCCAGGCATAACCACTGTTTGTTGGTGTTTCATATTGGATCTGGCAAGGTGCACCCAACAATTGTCATGGGAATTGAATAGAAATTAACAGTCAAGAATGCTGTTTTTAGTGTGTAAAGGGTGCCATGTTGAGAGACTAGCATTCTTGTATCCAAAAGTGCACGTATCTCTGGGTGTAGGGTCCAGGCCATTTCCACTGGTGGTATTGCTGTCAAATACATTAGAAGGGGGCAACAGCTACATGATTTCACATGCAAGGAGGACGCTCATGAGCAAAGATCAAAAAAGAAGAAATTGGCATTTTTGGGGGCTACTGTAATTCCAAAATATCTCTCAGGATTCACATTTTTGATTCATAGTTTTACAATTTATTGGGTCCTATTTTCTACATGACTGCGCATCATCACCTTCTTCACTTTGTTGTTCCTTTTCACCAGAGTTAGCGGCTGCTGCCTTCACTTTACTCTTTGAAACCCCTCACACCCGTGGCAGCTGGTTCTTTTAAAGTGTAATGGACTGGGAACAAACCCACACTCACTTCTATCCACAAGCACACATCCTCACACATCCATTTGCAAGCATGCGTGCACATGCTCACATTCACTTATTCATTCACAAGCATATAATCATAGCCACCCATTTAATACCTCATACACTCACCCACATACTTGCACGCACACCCAAATCCACATACACTCAAGCATATACACACACCCATTCATTAAAGCACTCAGCAGGCAGTGGTAGTAGAAGGCAGTACCAGCGGGCGGTGTGAGGGTGAAGCGCAACAGCCCAGGAAGGAGGTGGGTGCTTTGGGAGGGAAGGAGGGAACAGAAGATACCTCTTACTCCTCTCATAGGCTACCATTGTCAAGGGCTGGCCAATGAGAAGAGAACCTTTCCGAACTTGTCACAGTGTGGGGTGGGGCCAGTGAGACTTGCTGGTCCCACTTCACTCTGTGACAGATTGGGAAAGAGCGGCGTGAGGAGTCTTTGATAGGCAGTAAGCTCTGGACATTACAGAGCTCAAACCTAAAGCTCCCAGGGCTGAATCTGTAATTGCCTCTTCGATTCATCATCAGGGCGAAGATCCTCACAGGGTTTTACTGGACTGATGATGTCACTTCCCTCAGGGCTGTGAGATGTTAAGCATGGCAAACATATGGCCAGGCTGACCGTTCCTCTGCCTGTGAGACACTCATCTTGATAGACCATCATTGCCTTTCACTATGGTTGTGGCTTCAGGCAAGCCTGGGTGCATTTATCGGTATGTTTTAAATATGCCTGTGTGTTGTGGGAAATCGAAGGACATTTTTTTTCCTCACATAGAATGAATGAATGAATGAATGAATGAATGAATGAAACTGGTTTTTATAGAGCGCAGCGTTCACTCCAAGGAGCATCTTGGCGTTAGATGACAGAGGACTGAGGGGAAGACAGGAGGGGAAAGGTACAGAAAAGGATGGTTGCAGAGGGATCAAATGAGTGCTAAGATTTCCTGGTCTGAAGTGCTAAAGATCCAAGTTTTTAATGACTTTCTAAACATGGACTCGTTGTTGGTGTGTCTTAGTTGGGTGGGCAGGAGATTCCAAGCTTTTGCTCCCAGTGTGGCCAGGGTTTCCCCCCCTCGGGTTTTCATTTTGAAATGGAGACTGGCAAGCAAGTTCTGGTTGGAAGACCGCAGAGTTTGTTTGGTTTTGTAGGGTCTAAGATGATTTCTCAGATATTTTGGCCCACTTCCAATGCTGGCTTTATAGGTGATGGTTAGGATCTTAAACAAGATCCTTTTATGGATTGGTAGCCAGTGGAGGGTTTTTAGGGCATCAGTCGAAGATGACCGTTTGGAGAGTCCCAGTACCAGCCTGGCAACTGGTACTGAAAATGAGGCAAAGACTTTTCTGAGTTTTGTGCAGAGCGGTTTTTGATTTTGGTATGCCAAAGTAAATGTTGGAGCCAGTTTATCGTTTTAAAAGTAGAAGACATACTACCAGGGGTTGAATGCTGTGGTAAAGAGTGATTGTAACTTAATTCTGGCCCTATTTAGAGGTTAGCAGAGAGGATACTCCTCTACCAACATGGTGGAGTACCCTGTCCATCAAAACCTCAGCCCAGCTGCGCTATCATGCCGGGTCTGGTGGCCCAGTGGCATAATGCATTCACTGCAGGGGTCAGTGTTCGACCTCATTGTTACAGGTTCAAATTCCAGTGCATCTGCTCAGCCTTTCATCCACTTGAGGTCGACAAAATGAGTACCATTGAGTTGGGTAACAATAAGCATGTGTTATTCAGCGCCAAGATACCCTGGTCGGAGTGAATGTGCACTTTACCAATATTTATGTTATTCTGTGTTGTGCGGACTGCCAGGTTTCCATTAGCGATGCTCCCCCACTAGCTTTGACAAAGGCCACCAACGTAGGACAGCATCAAAATAAGAACATTAGATTGTCAGCCCTATTTAGAGCAGATCGTCTAATGCTTTCTCTGTTCAGGACTGCTAGGAAAAACGTAGCGGCCCTAAACAGGAAACAAAAAATAATAATGACCCACACACATCTGGGAGAAACCCCTGAGGGTGCAAGGGTAATTAGTCATTTCAGTGTGTGATCGACAGTGTAAATACCAGCATACTCCAAATCATCCACCCTGTGTTTTTACACATGTCCCTAACAAATCCATTATGTCAGTTTAGTATTATCTAAGAAATCTGTCTGCATTGAAGAAAAACATTTGAACCTGTCATGAATATTATTAAATGGGCCTGTTTAGACCTCTTCTGTCATGTTTGTTTTCATATTCTTTTATCTCTTTTAGTAAAAAGTGTGACGTTTTAGACACGCACAAACGTTAGTATCGTGTCTGCCTCCTATCTAGGCTGATATACTGTTATTGTTTTTGTCATGGACGCTGCCGTAACATCATTGGTGATTATAGAGGCAGCTGACATGTTTTTTATTGCTTTAATTATAGATGCATATTCTCTATATTTTGAAACCGAGATGATGCATTTATCGCCATATATGTTTAGTCTTGTTGGTGCTTCAGTGTCTACAAGTAGTGTTTTATTTTGTAAATATGAGACAATATTGGCAATCAGATGCTATAATACTCAGGTATCTGAACATGAATTGGAGGGGCTTTTCCTTAGGACTACCGTAGCAGAGGTCACGCCAGTTTGTTGCTAGCGTCAGTCGCGTGCTGCGATTGCCTTGTCCAGCCGGACAACAAGTTTAATATGTAAATGAGAACAAGTGCCATTTACTGCTATTATGCATGCTCAATATGGTTACTATAATTAGATAGCTTGATTCACTGTATTTCTAGCGAAAGCTTCCAAAAACTCTAAAAATGTGCCTGTTATTTTCTGTTTATGTCTTTTGTTGAATGTTTTTTCGTTCTTCTGGCTCACAGATCGGGTGCAGGATTGTATCCCGTTATATGTGTTCTTCCTTCCAAGTATCTAAGTAATCTTTGTTCTCATTTACATATTAAACTTGTTGTCCGACTGGACATCATAATTGTTATAGTACCCATTCAGGTCTATATTGTATTTTGTTGCCACTTCATACTTGTCTACTAAGGACCATTGTTCTATAAAATAATTGACACCCGGGGTCCTTGGTTACTTTTCGGGTTCCCTTGTTTGTTTAAAATAGATTGCCTTCAGCCTGGCACTGCTTGTCATTCTCGAGTAAGAGCTGTGATAGAGACTGGCCAAACAGCTTTTTTTTACACAGAGCAGGTATTCTGGCCATCCATCTTAATGATCTCGATTAATTGGCTTGTTTATTTCCGCTTCAGCTAAACATTTAGCAAGAGGTTAGAAATAGTGCTAGAGTGTTAGGATGCTAGAAATGTGCTAACCGTGTTAGGAATGTTCACACTGTTCATATTGTTTTTCTGACCACATCAAGCATTGCTGCATTTATTGTCACAGTCTGTGTGATTACTGTTCATATTTTATGCACTAGAAATAAACATTTTAAAATGCAGCCACTGCTTCTTGGTGCTGTTTTGAGTGTGTTATGATATGTAAGAATGAGGGGTTGGAGTGGCCTTCAACTGCATCCCTGGGCTCATCTAATGGAACTGACATGACCGGAAAACACTCCCACACAGCACTTCCAAGTGGGTTTTGTATGGGTCACATGCAGTATGAGAGATTGAACATTCTTGAGTAGGCAACATGTTTGCTATGCCTGCTCGGCAAAGTGTTTTTTTAGCAATGCTAGTGTGTACATTGATTTGGTTTTCCTTTGATACCACATTGTGGTGAGCTCACAATCATTTTGTATTTGACTACGTCTTGCTTTGTTTTTTTGTGATTGTCACGTATGTGTGACAACAAAATTGATACATGTGTACAAAATGATCGTGAAAGTTCAGATTTTTTTTGCTAAAGCCCAGATTGTGTAGAACTTCATGACCTTCACTTATTTTTCACAGTTTTTGTGAGAAATGCACGAAGGTCACAAGAAAAAAATCACAGCAACTTCTCACACCCCATGATGACTTCTGGTAAAGGAGGAAATGCAGACAAATTCCCGAAGAGCATCGACTAAAGGAACTGCAGCCAGCACAGCAGGGGCCATGTACATGTTGAACACAACACTAGCATGAAAGACACAATTATATAAGTGGCACAGGTGGGAGAACAATGGGGCCGGTTAAACCTGATTAAGTACAAGGAGTGGTATCACTGATGTGTATATTGATGGAGAGTACCATGGCCTCCAGATTCATGTTCCAAGCAGTTGGAGCTCCAGAAAAGCTGTATATAAAAGGATAGATCCTGACGATAGAGTTTATGCTTTGGTAAAGGATGTGTTCTGATTTCTACTCAATGGATAATGATTTTTTTAAGAGTTTAATATAGCGCAAACTAGACCCGAGACATCGGGTATCAGAGTGCTTTACATGAGCACCAGTTTCCTTACAGATGGACACATTCATTTTTGTTGGGCATGGGAAGATTAAATGATTTAGCCCAGAATCACTGGATGTTGGGCGTCGTTGCTGAGACTCGAACACGGTTCCCCAGCTTCTAGGTTGACAGCTCTTACCCCATTCGCTGCTGGATCTCGGACTACAAGGAGCGTTGCACTAGACTGCAGATAGCGATGACGTCCTGTGATTATTATGATACGTGCGATGGGAAACAACGTTTACAACGCAACTTTTACAACGCACTACCATTACAACGAAAACTTTACAACGCAACATCCATTACAACACATGCCATTACAACGCAACCATTACAACGCATGACACTACAACGCATACCATTACAACGCATGTAATTACAATGCAGTCATTACAACGCATACCATTACAACGCAAACCATCACAACACTTAGTACCCTTACACTATCCAACACTTACCCTACTGTTGCACCCCCTGGAGTTAGAATAGTAATTTGTACCCCTACACTATCCAACACTTACCCTACTGTTGCACCCCCTGGAGTTAGAATAGTAATTTTTACCCCTACACTATCCAACACTTACCCTACTGTTGCACCCCCCTAGAGTTAGAATAGTAAATTTTACCCCTAGCCTATCCAAAACGTACCCTACTGTTGCAACCCCCTGGAGTTAGAATAGTACATTTTACCTCTACACTATCCAATACTTACCAAACATGCAATGTAATGGTATGTGTTGTAATGGTATGCGTTGTAAAGGTAGTATGCTTTGTAATGGAATGCATTATAAAGGTAGTTATTAGAGATGTGTTGTAATGGCATGCGTTGTAATGGAATGCGTTGTAATGGATGTTGCGTTGTAAAAAATTGTTGTAATTGCATGCGTTGTAAAAGTATGCGTTGTGACGTCATACAACCACGTCCGATCCACTGACCGGGACGAGGGAAGGGGGATCATGCCTTGGCCTCTCACTAGTGGTACAAGTTCGGGGTATTGTGCAGTTCGGAAGAGGTTGATTTACATAAAGCATACATTTTCAACTCTTGCGCTCGTTGTACTGGCTCTTATACACGGTATCACTTATGTATGTTACTCATTACCTGAATGGAGTGTGAACAAGAATACTCAGAATCATCATACACATTGGGCATTGTCTGTATGAATTTTGCAATTTCTGACCTAATTCGATGTCAGATAATAGCTTGTCCTTGAACTTGGATCAATATTTACTACTTTTGAACTTCCTCGCCTTGTAATCCGGAGTCTTCTGACTTGATTTTTATATTGGATAAATAGGAGGATTACCCATTGGAGGACTCTTTTCTGATGTCTTTATATTGAGATTTGTTGTTTATCATTACTGGTTTAGTCTTCAGGATAAATTGTGAGTATCAAAAGAGTGACAACATTGTCAATTGTATATTCTTAGATTTCTGCTATACTGACATTGGAAGACTACTTAGTACATGATAGAGATCTTTTCTGATTGATCGCCTAGGATAACTCTAACTTGGTGAAATCACAAAGTGAGCTTATCACAGGTCATACATGTCCTGTGGTACTTTGTGCAAGCCCTGACGAAGTTCCAGTGGCACTAGAGGAATGAAACGCGTTGACTGTGCCAGTTTTATGAAGAAAATCTACATGAATAAATAGAAGAACTTTTGAAAAAATATTCTCGGTCCAATTGACTCTGATTAGAGTGCACCTCCCACTTTTTGGACATTTCTCAATATTAGACATCTCTTAGCAGCGGGTGTCGGAAGTAGTTGCACCAATGCATAATATCTGAAACTGATGGAATCTATGTGCTTGACCTTGGTCTGCTGCTATGTCTTTCGTATCTAGCTCTAACCCCAAGGCTACATCCATGATTGTTCAGTATCTAATTTTTGGACATGGAGGGATAGTGAAGCGGGAGATTTGAGACAGTGCTTGTGATGCTCAAGCAGATGTTTGTCAGTCATGGCAGCCTGGAGTAAGTACAAGCTGAACACCTTCTCAAGGAAGAGAACTAGCAAAACTCATGTGCTTGGGAAAAAGGCACCCCAAGATCATCTCATATTGACCAAAGCAGGTAAAAAGTTTACAAGTAAATGAGTAAGGTCTTTTTGGATTAGGAGAAGAGACAGATCCCAGATAAATCAAATATTAAATATGTAGGAGCATGTCTTCAATAACTCAACTGTCTACCAAGTGTTCCCCTGTATCAGAATTATTTCATATGTTCATCAAAGTGTGTTGAGACGCTCATCGGTGAGTAATCGCGCTTTTCAAGATTACTGATTGATTGATCACATGTATCCACATAGATCTTGGCAGAGCAATTGCTGTTAAGTAGTAGCAAGAAGGACCTTATTCACAAAGGTTACACTTTTGAGTAAGCTTACTACTTCTCTGTATTCACAAACTGCACATTTGAAGTAATTTACACTTTTATAGTAACTTACACTTTTGTATTAAGTCCAGCACTACACATTGCCAACAATGGCACTACAACACCCTTGGCTAGAAAATACTGGAAGTAGGGACTTACTACAAAAGTGCAAATCACTACAAAAGTCTAAGACATCACAAGAGTGTAAGTTACTAATCAACTGCAGTTTGTGAATACAGAACTGTAGCAAAATTACTCAAAAGAGTATCGGGCACATGCATCAACATTTGAAAATGTGATTCCTTATTTGTGATTTTTAGGAATCGCAAATAAAGAATCGCAATTTAAAATGCATGATTTTTTTCGCAATTTTTTTGTGATTCGGTAAAAAACGCAATTTTTACCAAATCGCATGATTTTTGCGAATTCTTAATTGCGAAATCCCATTTTGCGAATTCGCAAATTGCGAAAAAGCACACATGATGAATCTCAATGTGATTACAACCAGGAAGGTAGCAGAGTAATTGCACACAGCTGCGCCCTGGTTTGAACTGGAGGTTTGGCAGTTGGCTTTTGGAGCTCAGCCTGGAGGAACTGCAGCAGACTGTGTGGCTGAATCTTTGGGAGAAATGGCTAATGAAAATGCTGTTGAGGAGGAGGAGCTTAGCGCGCATCCAAGATGGTCGCGTGAGCACAGGGCTCCCGAGACCCTCGCCGCCTCCCGCATCTATCCTGTCACAGATCCTGATATAAACGACGGGTCCTTTTAGATATCACATGCTTCATTATGTTAATGTTTTCCCATGATTCATATGGGGATACTTCCTCCACTGATTTAGAAACATACCCAGCAGTGTACGGATCCTAGTGACCTACATCTAGCTGGGCTACCCAAGGATCTTATTAAGACAAGGGTAACTGGTGGATCTTACTGCGACAGTCCTGAAGAAGACCAGGGTGACCTTTCGGGGCACAATTCTATGGTCGAAACATGTTGACTCGAGCAGTGGTAGGAGGGAAGCCTTGAGAAACCTCATTTTCTCAATAAGGCATTTTCCCATCCTCTCTTTTCTTTTAATCCTGATAAGGGTACCATAATTGGTTCTAATAAAGTAATTCTTTCTTTTGACACCCCTAATCAGTTTTAACACACGTCCTTACTGCACTTATTTGTGTCGCACTTTTGATCCAGGAGGTGTTCCTCTATACACGGTATCACTTATGTATGTTACTCATTGTACGTATTTACGTATTGTGTTGTACGTATTGTAACGTGGAAATGTATTATTTTTTCCCCCTCCCTAATGCTCCGCCCTGGATGTGGCTACACCAGGGCGTTTGTAGCAGGCCCTATGATGAAGCATGTCACATACTTCGGTATGTGAGTGAGGGCAGTTTTTTCCAAATTGGGAATTTCCCTTCATTTATTTTCAAGAACTCTATATACCCACTGTTGTTGTGAACATAGTCCTTATAGGGGGTCTGGGGTATTGGAGTATAAATAATTTGGCCCTCTCCCCTTTTGTGTGTTTAACCTTTTAGATATCACCCTGCTGACATAGAAGCTTTTTCCAGAAATCGATTTGGCTGCCGGGATCCAGACTTACTCCACCTCGAAACTTTGTGGCCTACACCGATGAGCAGCCCAGTACTTGAGTCCCCGAGGTACCCAGGTGGCAATTGAACAACAACGGCCAGTGGAAACCGACCAATGCCCCTGCAGTACTTTCGGTTTCGTTTTTGGTCTTTGTCTGCTGTAACCTGCTACCGTTTGACTTTGCTGGCCCGTGGTCCACCACTGGTCAAAGGCTTGCCTTCTGGCCCTCGTCCCTGGACGCTACAGGTCAGCTTTGTGAGGAGCCATTAAAACCAGGCCCCAAAAGCCCCGTCGGGGCGCGTTGCTCAATATGGCGAGCAAACTAGAAAGTGAGAAGCGGACCACCAAGGTTACGCACCGAGGGGGCACCACCCAATCCAACACTATGGACCGCTTCACCCGCCCAAAAGGATCCTCCAGTGGTGTGGGTAAAGCTCTGGACGAGACTGGGGATGGCTTCCCTGCGACTGAAGAACTGACATTGAGGGACGTCATGGGCGCCATTGCAAGCATGAAGACGTCCATGGGCCAGCAGTACGAGACATTGGCTTCAAAGATTGACACGGTAGCAATCGATATCAACTTGATCAGGACTGATCTGGCGAAGACCAACGAGCGGGTTAAGTCTCTGGATATTAAGACCGCCAGTCTTACAACCGACGTGTCCGATCTCCAGACAGAAGTTCGTAATCTGCGGTCTTCTAATGACTTGTTCGCCCGTCGGCTGGATGACTTCGAAAGTCGGGCTAGACGCAACAATGTGCGTATCATCGGGGTTCCGGAGAAGCCCACTGAACTATCGACGGATCTCCTTGTAGAGGACCTAATATTGATCCATTTGGCCCCCAAGGGCCTCAGTAACTTTTTTGCAGTGGAGCGCCCTCACAGAGTCCCTGGTGGGAAACATAAACGGGGCGCCCCTCCACGGCCCATTATAGCCAGGATTTTCAATTTTCGGGACAGGGACGCTATCCTGCAGGCGTCGCGGGCCAATGGTCCCACGAAATTCGAAAATGCGACCTTCGGTTTCTACGCGGATTTCACGCAGACTGTACAAAAACAGCGGATGGAATTCATGGGGGTGAAACGGCAGCTTAGGGACATGGGCTTGAAATATGCTATGCTCTTCCCTGCCCGACTACGCATCGAATATAAGGAACGTGCGCTCTTCTTTGACCGACCCGAGGTCGTCAGTGACTGGCTTGACACTCTGCCAACGCATCGAGATCACCCGGAACAATCGAGGGGCGCTGAAGGCGGCTCAGCTGAACAGGAGGAGTGAGAACTGGCCGGCATGCGTCCTCTATAGACATTGCAGCGGTGGTTTGATGACTTTTTGTGTTTGTATGTATATTGGTAAATACCCGGGGGCGGTGGAGAATCGGGACTCTTCCTCCTCTGGGGGTTTCTTCTCTTTTTGTAGATAAGTTTTATACTGGGGTGACAGGCACACTGCAAGTTGGGGTGGCTTTTTGGTCTAACGCAGGGGTGCAGGGTGGAGTGGAGTGTTCCAGGAATCTCTTTGGGGGTGGGGACTTTGTTTTCTATTTATTTATTCTGAGGCTGCATATTACTGCATATTTTGATTTTGGTGCCTGTTTCATTATGGGAGGGGCTCTGTCTTCATTTCCGGGATGGGGGGTAGGGGGCTGAGGGTGCTAAGCTGTAATGTTAACGGTCTGGGAGACAGGATAAAGCGGGGGATAGTATTGCAGTATTTGAAACGTCTTTCCCCGGATGTAGTGTTGCTACAAGAAACACACTTGATAGGAAACACATGCCACTGAATAGGCGGGGCTATCATCTGGTGGCACACTCTGGATTCACTACTGGGTCGAGGGGGGCTGGCGTGCTTGTCTGAAACTCCCTCCCCCTGGAAATAGACGACACTATACTCGACGATAGGGGACGATATACTGTTATCATGGGCAGGTGGGAGGGAAAACGGTTTCCATACTCTCTGTGTATGTCCCGCCAGGTTTGCAGTCCACGACGTTCTCTGATTTGGGAAAAGTGGTGTTGGGACTCCCCGAAGGTATTTTGGTTGTGGGTGGTGATTTCGATTCTGTTGTCTGTGGTAGGGAGGACCGCAGCCCCCCCAGGGATCTTGCGAGATCGCAATCTTGGCTGGGTAACTTCCTGGAAAAACACTGGGTCTGGTGGACTGTTGGAGGCTGCTACACCCCGGACAGGCACAATATACCTTTTATTCTGGCGTGCATGGGAGCCTCTCAAGGCTTGATTATATCTTTGTGCCGGCGGTGCAGGCGGTCTCGGTGAGAGAAATTAGACACTTAGCCAGGGGCATTTCGGACCACTCCCCACTTAGGCTTTCTATTGATATACAGCTGAGAGTGGAGGGTCGAGTGGCTCTGATTAACCCCTGGCACCTTCGCAATCCTAAAACCAGGGCTGGGGTGGTTAAGTCTATGGACTACTATTTCGCTGAAAATGTGGGGTCGGTGTCTTCCTCATCTCACTATGGGAGGCTTTCAATACGGTAATCCATGACCAAACCTTGTCATTGATCGCCAGTGCAAAGAAAAGTAGGAATGAGGAGGTGGTACGACTGGAGACCGAAATTACTGACTTGGAGGAAGAACTGCAATCTAGGGTTACACAGGAGGGGCTGCACGCTTTAGCCCTTAAAAAGTCTGATTATAGGGCTCTGGTGACTGATGCGGCAAAGGCAATGAGTCGTGAGCAACAGGGGCGTTTATATGATGTTGGAGACAAAGCGGGGAAATTGATTGCTTGGTTGGATAAAAGGGATAGACTGAATCATGTTGTGCCTGTTGTTGAGAGAGAGGATGGGGTGCAGGTTGTGGATCCGGTTGATATAGTGGAGGTTTTCGCTCACCACTTTCAAAAGGTGTATGCGCCGGTTTCAGACAGACCGGAGGAGGACTCGCACTTGTTGCTTAGAGATATCGCATTGCCTAGCTTGTCTGATTCGGACAAACAGCTTATGGAGGCGAAATTTTCCAACAATGAAATAGCGCTCGCTACCCGCTCCATTCGCTCGGGGAAAGCAACGGGTCCGAATGGCATCCCCATCGAACTGTATAAGTTGTGTCCCGACAAAATGGCGCCACACCTTCGTCAGATGTTTCTAGAATCGCGAGATGTCGGATCCCTTCCCTGAGATCCGAGACTAGCGTCCATTGTTGTCATACATAAAGAAGGGAAACCCCGAGACCAATGCACATCGTATAGACCGATATCACGTTTAAACGCGGAACCCAAGATCTTGGCAAAACCTCTGGCAAACCGGCTGATAAAGGTGATCGGCGATCTGATACACCCAGATCAGTCCAGGTTTATTCCCCACCGAAACACCGCGCTCAACCTGCGCCGTCTTCATGGCGTCTTGGCAAGGGCAGAGTCACTGCACGAGCCGGCCATCTTGGTCTCCTTGGATGCCTCGATAACCTTTGACACGGTGGAATGGCCATATTTATGGGCGGCCCTTGTGAAATTTGGTTTCGGCCCCGGGTTCATCGGTTGGGTTAAACTCCTGTATGAGGAACCGTTGGCCCAGGTGGTGGTCAACAGCAGGGTATCGGAATCCTTTGTTCTTGGGAGGGGTACGTGACAGGGGTGCCCTCTATCCCCTTTGCTCTTCGCGCTTGCTTTAGAACCCCTCGCTGCGTGGCTGCGATGGGAACCGTCGCTTAAAGGCATTAGGTGGTCCCCTGATTTTGAGGACCGCATATCGCTATATGCGGACGACATTCTGCTATATCTCACTTCCCCCCGGAAGTCACTGGGGGTACTGTTTGACGTACTGAGTTCGTTCGGGAAGAACTCTGGTCTGGTAATTAATTGGGCTAAGTCTTGAATATATTTGCTCAACGGAGAGGTACCCCCCTTGCCGCACGTCTGCCCGATACCGATTTCACACGTTGGTTTTAAATATTTGGGGATCTTTATATCTCTAGACCCCGTAGCACGATATGAGCGGAACTTGCTTCCTCCGCTTCTCCGGTTTAAATCTGACGTGACGGCTTGGTGCGGCCTGCCGCTGTCCCCAGTGGGAAGGGCTGCTCTTTTTAAGATGATGTCCCTTCCCCGAATGCTGCATGCCGTCCAAAATACGCTTGATCTTGTACCCGCCAGTTACTTTCGCGAGATTGAGAGCCTACAGAGGAAGCTGATATGGGGAGGGCGCCCTCGCATTGCCTCGGCGAAGCTAACTTTGCCCTGGTATGATGGGGGCATCGCATTGCCCGACATTAAACGTTACTATTGGGCATCCCAAATAAGTGCAATTAATCATGCAATGTACGGCCCCGTCCCAAATCCTGCATTTGAAA
This sequence comes from Lissotriton vulgaris, assembly GCF_964263255.1. Lineage (NCBI taxonomy): Eukaryota > Metazoa > Chordata > Amphibia > Caudata > Salamandridae > Lissotriton > Lissotriton vulgaris. Next base: position 165,501,620 of record NC_141689.1, read on the forward strand.
TGGATAAATGGCAGCTGCCGGGAGGTAACTATAATAGGGCGCTGTACTCCAGATCGAAGGGGAAGAAATTGACTGGGCCCACCGGGGTCGCGGCACGGATGTGGTGTAGTCCAACCGCTGCCATGGGATGGTCAGACAGATTGACTAGAGCGACCCCGCTCTACGCGGCAGAGAGATTGGGCAACCTTTGGGCTACGAAAGGCTTCGAGAAGTGAGATCTTATCGGCATTAGCAAGGTCGGGGATCTCTGGGTTAAGAACAGGGTCAAGACTTTTGACAAACTCAAATCAGAATACGCGCTAAGTGATAGGGAGCACTATCGTTACATGCAGATCCGTCATGCGCTTGGGTCGGTTTTCCTCTTGAAGATAGAGTGCTTGACGGACACGTCCCTGATAGCACTATTTCCCTAATATACAAAAAACTTATTAACGATCGATCGGACTTGCTTTCACAGCTTCGGGGTGCTTGGACCGGCGATGGACTGGAGTTGGACGATGAAGATTGGCAGGCTGCGATATCTTCTCCTAAAGAGGTCGCGATTCCGGCCCGTCTCCGGCTGGTGCAATTAAAAATCCTACACCGTATCAATATCACGGGTCCACGGCTGCAGCGTATGGGTTATTCAGTGGACAGGCTGTGCAAGCGCGGGTGTGGTATGATTGCTACCTTCCTTCATATAATATGGGAGTGTCCGGATGTTGTGGTGTTTTGGAATCGTGTGCATGCTGTTATGGATGAGGTTACGGGTGTTTCGTTTTTGCCAGAGGCCAGATGCTGTTTACTGAATGTATGGGAGCCAAACGACTATAATGTGGCTCAGACGCAATGGGCTACCATTGGTAATATGGTAGCTAAAAGGGACATAGCCCAACTATGGGGATCCCAAAGAGCACCTCTGGTTTCAGCCTGGAAAGAAAACATGGATTGGTGCATGTTCAGGGAAAAAACTGTGTATGTCGCTCGGGGTAGACCCAAGAAATGGGGGAGGATATGGAACCAATGGAACTTATACCGTGGGGAGATTTGCACTCCTCCTCTTGTGGACGTCCCTGAAATACCTCTGTCCCCGTGACCGCATATTCCTCGTTTGGTACATACTACTGCCTATGATGTGTTCGCCCGCTCCCTGCTCCACCCCCTCTGCCGAGATTTTATCTCCTTACATCGCATACATCCTTTCTGATGTGACTCTTCCCCCCCCCCCAGAGACAGACACTCACCATATAGTTTTGTTGCCTCGCTAGTTTTTCTGTTTGTGTTTATTGTTTATTTATAAAATGTAAAATGTGAAACCTTTAATCTATCCTGCTTACCACCACAGCATCTCTCAGAATGATGATAGTAATCGCTGCCGGGCCCTCGGGTTGTCGGCAGAAGAGCTGTGTAACGATGCAATTTTGGGCTTTTATTACTAACGGCCGGCCGCTGTGGTTGAAGGTCTGTAACTGTATTTCTTTGACCGAAATAAAGGTTTTAAAAAAAAAAAAAAAGAAAGAAAATGCTGTTGAAGATATCCAAGCCAGGAAAAGAAAAATTAAATTCAGTGACCAGGAGCTGGAAATACTCATTGAGGAGGTCACTATGAGGCAGGACCAACTTTTTGGTAAACAATCTTTGAAGGTGCCTAGAGCAGTTAAAAGGAAACTGTGGCTTGCTATCCAAGCTAAGGTGAATGCTGTGGGTGTTGCACATCGTGACATAGATAACTTACAGAAACGCTGGTATGACCTGCGCAGTCTTGCCAAAGAAAGAATTGCAACCAGGATGAAAGCTGCCAAAATGACTGGTGGGGGAACCCCCAGGGATAGGCCCAATACCCCCCTTGAAGACATGGTGGAAGGCACACTTTCAACTGAGGCTGTTATTGGAGTAATTGACATTGATACGTCTGAGCTTGCTACACCTTCTGAAGGTAAGAGTTTTTGAAATGTATTTTTCAAATGTGCAATGTGAGTGATAGAGGGCTTAAAAAGATGTTATACCTGCTTCAATTTCACTCCTCTCTTGTACTACTTCATTTATGTTTCCCAAACCTGATAATTACCATTTTTAAGTCAGAAAGCAGTGCATTATGGGAGTTGTAGTTTTTTTCCAAAATTCTAATATGCTAATAAAAAGCAAAGTTTGTTCAACTGAATGTTAGTGTTGTAGGAAACCAAAGTAGTCATGCAACATGTGATTTGTAGTTGAGAAGCAATTTTGCAAACAAGTTTAAAAAGTGCAAATTTATAAGTAACAGACTGCTTGCACTTTTTCAATCATAGATACACAACAAGAAATCATAGAAAATGAATTGACCGAGTTTAACACTCAAGAAGGACATGACACAGATGACTCAAATGCTGCACCTTCATCATCTTTTATTTTTCAAAGAAGGCAAAGACACAGAGTGTGCCAACTGCAGCAGTCTGATAATGAAAAAGATCAAAATGTTAATGTCTCTGAAATGCAGACTGTTGCAACTCCAGCAACCTCTAACCCAATGCAGAGCAGGCGTAATAGACTTCAAAAGTTTTATAGGCGCCGGTCACAAGCATAACAAAGAGGAAGAGCTCTAGAGGATAGCAGCACCGGCAGTGTTGTTGAGGATAAATGCCCACATGCATCAAAGGAAATTGCATTCGCAAACGGTGCGAATCGCAAAATTCGTCCGTTTGCGAATGCAATTTCTTGATTTGGGATGCATCATCTTTGAAGTGTTTTTTCGCTATTTTAGGAATCACAAAATGCTTTGCAATTCCTAAAATAAATCGCTAAAGTAGCAAATCGCATTTATTTGCGAAAAATTACAATGCATGAAAATTCGCTATTTGCGATTTCTTATGAAATCGCAAATAGGAATTCTTAAAATAGGAAGAAGTCAAACCTGGTGGTAAATTTTTAGAAATTGCTCAAAACAGGTGACATCCATCAAGAGTGCATATAAGGGGCCTCAGAAAGCATCAAACCTTTTTCCACAATGGCAGCACTTTTCTTTTTGGCACGTAGGCAGAGGTTGAGAGCAGCTGCAGGATGGAGGAGAAGGTTGATTCAAGAGAGAATTTTCAGAGTGCGCATTACCTTACTAGGGCAGACAGAAGCAGAAATATATGATAAGTATAGGCTTAATGCTCACTTAATTTTAGATTTAATAGAAGAATTAGACCCAATCTTGCAGAGACAAACACGCAGGACACAAGCCATACCAACCCATGTTCAGGTATTGTGTTCACTGCACCTCCTTGCCTCTGGGTCATTTCAGGGTGTAATAGCCATTGCTTGTGGTGTCTTCCAGAGTTCACTTTCTAAATTTTTCAATGCTTTTCTGAATGCCATGTTGCAAAGGATAAGGCATCACATCAAATGCCCTACTACACAGCAGGATTTGCTTAAAACCAAGTTAGATTTCTATAACATGGCTCATTTTACACATGTCATTGGCTGTGTAGATGGCACACATGTTCCCATTTGCCCACCCTCTGAAAATGAGTACATTTTCCACAACATGAAATGTTACCATTGTCTTAACATACAAGCAATTTGCAATTCTAAAACTATCATCACAGACTTAGTGGCAAGTTACCCTGGAAGTGCCCATGACTCCTACATTTTTAGACACAGTGCCATCCACACACGACTGCTTGCAGGCAAATTTGGAGATGGATATTTGCTTGGTAATTATACATTGTTATTTTTAACCTATCCCAGTTTCTTTTAGACACATGTTACTCATGCATTGTATCTGTCAATATCATTTTCTTTTGGTGACAGTGCCTATGCAGTGAGGTCATACATATTAACACCATATCTGAATCCAGCAACCAGAAAAGAGCAGCAGTACAACCATGCTCACATATCTGTACTCCTGAGGCGAAGCCGGGAGCTCAGTTTGAAATTGTGTTATTTTTAAAAATGTTGTGTGTGAATTGATTTTAAAAATGTACGCTTCTTTCCCTCACCTGCCAGGCTGGTTGGGGCACTCATCCTGTTACTAATTACCCGTGCAGCCGATCTGAACGCTGCCACGGGGTAGGAAATTGCAAGCACCGCCATCAGCGAGCGAGCCTGCTCACAGGCCACGCCCACTTCTCCAGGCCACGCCCCTTTGATTATATAAAGCGAGCCTGCCCACAGGCCACGCCCACTTCTCCAGGCCACGCCCCCTTTGATTATATAAAGCGCCGACGCCCAGCCTTTCCCAGAATCTGTACTCCTGAGGCACAGCCGGGAGCTCTGTTTGAAATTGTGTTATTTTTAAAAATGTTGTGTGTGAATTGATTTTAAAAATTTACGCTTCTTTCCCTCACCTGCCAGGCTGGTTGGGGCACTCATCCTGTTACTAATTACCCGTGCAGCCGATCTGAACGCTGCCACGGGGTAGGAAATTGCAAGCACCGCCATCAGCGAGCGAGCCTGCTCACAGGCCACGCCCACTTCTCCAGGCCACGCCCCCTTTGATTATATAAAGCGAGCCTGCCCACAGGCCACGCCCACTTCTCCAGGCCACGCCCCCTTTGATTATATAAAGCGCCGACGCCCAGCCTTTCCCAGAATCTGTACTCCTGAGGCACAGCAGGGAGCTCTGTTTGAAATTGTGTTATTTTTAAAAATGTTGTGTGTGAATTGATTTTAAAAATTTACGCTTCTTTCCCTCACCTGCCAGGCTGGTTGGGGCACTCATCCTGTTACTAATTACCCGTGCAGCCGATCTGAACGCTGCCACGGGGTAGGAAATTGCAAGCACCGCCATCAGCGAGCGAGCCTGCTCACAGGCCACGCCCACTTCTACAGGCCACGCCCCCTTTGATTATATAAAGCGAGCCTGCCCACAGGCCACGCCCACTTCTCCAGGCCACGCCCCCTTTGATTATATAAAGCGCCGACGCCCAGCCTTTCCCAGAATCTGTACTCCTGAGGCACAGCCGGGAGCTCTGTTTGAAATTGTGTTATTTTTAAAAATGTTGTGTGTGAATTGATTTTAAAAATTTACGCTTCTTTCCCTCACCTGCCAGGCTGGTTGGGGCACTCATCCTGTTACTAATTACCCGTGCAGCCGATCTGAACGCTGCCACGGGGTAGGAAATTGCAAGCACCGCCATCAGCGAGCGAGCCTGCTCACAGGCCACGCCCACTTCTCCAGGCCACGCCCCTTTGATTATATAAAGCGAGCCTGCCCACAGGCCACGCCCACTTCTCCAGGCCACGCCCCCTTTGATTATATAAAGCGCCGACGCCCAGCCTTTCCCAGAATCTGTACTCCTGAGGCACAGCCGGGAGCTCTGTTTGAAATTGTGTTATTTTTAAAAATGTTGTGTGTGAATTGATTTTAAAAATTTACGCTTCTTTCCCTCACCTGCCAGGCTGGTTGGGGCACTCATCCTGTTACTAATTACCCGTGCAGCCGATCTGAACGCTGCCACGGGGTAGGAAATTGCAAGCACCGCCATCAGCGAGCGAGCCTGCTCACAGGCCACGCCCACTTCTCCAGGCCACGCCCCCTTTGATTATATAAAGCGAGCCTGCCCACAGGCCACGCCCACTTCTCCAGGCCACGCCCCCTTTGATTATATAAAGCGCCGACGCCCAGCCTTTCCCAGAATCTGTACTCCTGAGGCACAGCCGGGAGCTCTGTTTGAAATTGTGTTATTTTTAAAAATGTTGTGTGTGAATTGATTTAAAAAATTTACGCTTCTTTCTCTCACCTGCCAGGCTGGTTGGGGCACTCATCCTGTTACTAATTACCCGTGCAGCCGATCTGAACGCTGCCACGGGGTAGGAAATTGCAAGCACCGGCATCAGCGAGCGAGCCTGCTCACAGGCCACGCCCACTTCTCCAGGCCACACCTCCCTACGTCCTTTTCTCTGGATAAAACTATGTGTAACACCCGGACGCGCAGCGGACGGGCGCAGCGGGTGCGCCGTCAGCGCGCCAAAGGCGCGCCAAAGGCAAGCCCGTCTGGGCCCGTCCGGGCCCAGCCGGCTCCAGGCCCAGGAACTCTGCCGGATCCGCTGCAGAAACGTGTGGTGTATACAAGTGACATGCTTCGAGCCCTTCGCAAGGAAAAAAAGCAGGACTGTCACTACGTCCACGCTGAAGGTAAACCCTTCGCCAACTGTGTACGATGTAACCCAGCCGAACAAGGCTTGGGAAAGCCGGGGCTACAGATTGGCCTCCTTAACTGCCGCTCCCTCCCTAAGCATGCGCACGAAATCAACTTGTTGATACAGGATCATGGCCTGGACGCGCTGTTTCTCACAGAAACTTGGCTCTCTGCTAGCACGGACTCGGATATTGTCATTGCCCTTCCCCCAGGCTACCTCATTCAAACTTTACATAGACCTAAAGGGAGAGGAGGGGGGCTGGCAATTATCCACAGAGAACATCTCGCCTGTAGGACTAGCAACGCCAACATTTCAGACTGCGAAAGCTGCCATTTCGCCCTTCAAATCTCCCGACACACTCCATCTCAGGACTGTTGATTTATCGCCCTCCGGGGACAACAGGGAATTTCCTCAACGCCCTCATTGACATGGTATCACAATCAGCCTCCTCTGCCTCGAACTTCCTCCTCGTGGGCGATCTCAACCTTCACCTTAATGACCCCACCGATCCCTTAGCTTTGGATCTCCTGCAGGACCTTAGGTCATTTAACATCCGACTTGTCAACAACGAACCCACCCACGACAAAGGACACCTTCTGGACCCCGTCCTGACCAATATTGGGGATATCACCTCAGATCCCCCCATCCCCCTTCCGTGGTCAGACCACTTTCTTGTTCCCTTCTCCTGGGACCTTGCCACAGCACTCCCCCAACCCCCCAAAATCCGAGTGACGGACCGACGTTGGCACAAGCTTGAACCGGCAGAGTGGGCCAGCTTACTCTCAGATTCGACACCTGCCCTCTCCATGGATCCGGTCACGGCCAACGAGCAATTCAATTCCTGGCTCACATCTTCATTAGACCAACTCCTCCCGAAAACCACCACTCTTAAACACATAAAAAGAGTGGCTCCCGCTCCCTGGTATACTCCGGCGCTCAAATCTCTGAGACAGGAATGCAAGAGATCAGAACGCTTTTGGAGGAAGGACAAATCTAACAAAAATAAGGAAGCCTATCACACCGCCTCACAAATTTACAAAACCGCCCTCCGCAAAACCAAAAGTCTATTCTTCCAAGAGAGAATAGAACACTCCGGTAGCTCCAGTAAAGAATCTTTTACCATTTTAAAAGAACTCCTCAAAGTCCCTGACTCGGGACCGAGAGACCCACCAGACCCCAAAGCTGATGAGGAAAAGTGCCACAAGCTGGCTAATTTCTTCAAGGAGAAAATCCAAAAAATCCTCGACTCTATTCCACCTACTAGTTCGAGCGAGGAGAGAGAAGCCAGCAACTCTCCTACCCTCCCATGCATCACTTCCTGGGGACAAGTGACAGTAGAAGAAGTCGAAGATACGCTGAAAGTTATTAAAAGCGGATCTCCCAGGGACCCTGCCCCTTTAAGTATTCTCAAAAAGGTAGCACCCTCAATCGCCCCTTCTCTCACTCACCTCATCAACGCCTCCCTTCAACAAGGAGTCGTCCCCCCTAGCTGGAAGGCGGCAGTCGTCAAGGCACTTCTAAAAAAACCCTCCCTTGACCCTGTCGACCTGGCAAACTATAGACCAATCTCCCTCCTCCCGGGAACCAGCAAGATCGCGGAAAAAATGGTGAACAGAAAGCTGTCACAATTTTTGGAGAACAACAACCGTCTAAAAAATTCGCAGACGGGTTTCCGCCCCGGGCAGGGCACCGACATTGCCCTTCTCATGGCGGTGGAAGAGGCCAGAGCACTCTTAGATGAAGGAGGATCAGTGGCAGTGATCCTCCTCGACCTCAGTGCGGCCTTCGACACCGTCAACCATCAGCTCCTCATCCAACGACTCATGAGCGTCGGTGTGGAAGGAACTGCTCTGTCCTGGATATCGTCCTTTTTGAGTCAACGCTCCTTTCAAATCTGGGAGAACAACACCTGCTCCTCCGACACTCCCCTCCAATGTGGCGTGCCTCAGGGCTCCTCCCTGAGCCCCACATTATTTAACATCTACATGTCCCCATTGGAGGAGGTTGTTATCCCGTTCGGAGTGAGCATCGTCAGCTATGCCGACGACACTCAGTTAGTGGTGTCCCTTTCTCATCCGAAACAACAACCTGCGGACCTTTACAACTGTCTGACGCAGATACAAGGATGGATGAATAGATCGTCTCTGAAACTCAACGGCTCAAAGACTGACATTCTCCTCCTTGGCCAGAAGGGACCCACTTCACTTCATAACATCTGGCCACCCTGTTTAGGCCCGATCCCAGATCCGAAACCAGAGGTAAAAAGCCTGGGTGTCTGGCTCGATAAGGAATTATCTTTTGCAACACAGGCAAAAAAGGTAGCCGGTACGTGTTTTGGACTGCTCAGGTCAATTCGAAAGATCCTGCCCCTACTCCCCCACAACTCTCAAAAACTGCTGATCCAAGGACTGATTCTTTCTAGGCTCGACTTTAGTAATTCCATCTACTTAGGGGCCCCAGAGGCAACCCTGAATAAACTACAAAGGGTCCAAAATGCAGATGCCCGGATCCTTACTAACACCCCGGCCAGAGCCTCAGCCAAACCAGCGCTGAAGTGTCTCCATTGGCTTCCGGTTAGAGAACGTGTGATGTTCAAGGCCCTCTTCCTAGCACACAGATTGCTCCAAAACAATGGTCCCCCAAGCCTAAAAATTTTTATCAAACCATACAAAGCCCCTAGATCCCTCCGCTCCGACCAGGAACACCTCATTGTCACCCCCAGAATTAAGAAGGCCCGAACAGGAGGAAGACGTTTCTCGGTTCACACCGCACGTCTCTGGAACGCCTTACCGCACTACCTGAGAACGGAATCCAACTACCTACGGTTCAGGAAGCAATTGAAAACCCACCTCTTCCCCTAAACTGTCTCTCCCCTTCCCTTGCTGACTCCTAGTTGTACTGATTTTAGCGCTGGGATACTTACGGGTGACTACGCGCTCTATAAAATTAAATAATAATAATAATAATAATAATATCAACCTTCAATGTGATAGAGAAAACCTTTGGTGTGATGAAATCTCGCTTTCGCATTCTCCATAAGACTGGTGGAGCTTTACAATATCGTCCTGAAATTTGCTGTAAAATAGTTGCAGCATGTGCAATGTTGCACAACTTAGCCACTAATAGATGCATAGAATTGGATGTGGATGATGTACTACCTCAAAATGATAATCAGCCTCAACAACCCCAACCAAGATTACATGGACCAGAAGCAGCAGAGTGTAGAAGGAGAAGGGCAGAGATAACACAACATTATTTTTAAAGGTAAGAAACACACAAGACAATCTGATGCATGACTGTAAACTGTTTATTTTTCAAAAGTTAAAGTATATGCAGTTTTTGCTTGAAATTTAAATGCATTCTGATGAATTAGTAAATTACTTCGCCTTCATTTTAAAACAGAAAACAATGATTTTTAACTCAGATGGACACCTTTTTGTAAAAAATGTAGCTGAAAAGGTACCATACTATTTTTTGCATCCACACACCCCTAATGCTTTTCCTCGAATTATCATATTGCCCATGGCCATATTACTGCAAATGTTTTGTTTCCTGTTGCTACGGCGTGCCCCAAGTAAGGCTGGGTCAAGTATGCCACTGATACTTCTGCCAACTTGACTACCCCCAATTTGAAGCTGGTTTGCAGGTTCAGCATCACTTTGTATTCATTCTACAGCATTTTGAAGTGTCCCCATTCCCCTGGCAATCTCTGCACAAATTTGTTTCATTTTCACTTGCATGCCAACTGTCTGCTTGCAGAGCTGAGCAGTAGTGCTTGAAAGCCGAGACATTCCTCTGGTGTGACCCTGCATGCAGGTCATTGTTCTAAGTTGCCTCTTAGCACTTCCAACTTGCTGGGTCTGTATCACTGTGCAGAGTGTATCCAAAGAATTAGCAATGCGGTCTAGCTTTTCAGATGTTGTTTTATGCCCTTTATCAATTACATTTGTCATTTGTTTAATACTGTTGTGCATGGCACAAAACTCTTTACAAATTTTGAGATTTGCACCGTTTGCGAATGCAATTTCCTTTGATGCATGTGAGCATAAGTTACTACAAAAGTGCAGTTTGTGAATCAGGCCCTGTGTGATTGACCACCCTCGGTAGACAATGCAGACTGTGTGTGATGTGTGGGACTTTGTGCTTGTATAAAGCAGATTTTCCCAGATTTGTTGAAACTTCTAAACTGATCAACAAAAGGTAAATTCTGATAATGGCTGAGTCTTTAGAAACAGTAATAAAACAGCAACAATAAATTAATTAAGATTCCAAAGGATTTCTCTCCCCGCCTTGGAATAGAAGAGACAGTAGATCATGATGGAAATGTGCTGTGTGAGTAGTGACAACAATAAACAGGATAAAGAAAGTCTTGACAGAAGGAAACACATGTAATCAGTGCAGCCTCTGCCAGCTCTCTACAAGCTCACTCAAGTAAGGGTTCTCCAAAATCCATGGGTTCTCAACCTTATAACTTGGTCTTGAGGTGTGCCCCATAAAGGTACAGCATATATTTTTATTTACACAGCAATAACAATGAAACAAGGACACAAATAAAAACAAAACAAATGATGAACTAAGTAATACTGACATAGGCATGGGTACAGCAGACCTCTTGAATGCATGACCTTTCAATTGAAGTAAATGTCAACAAAGCTTACATGCCGTCATGGTTAAGTTTGAAAACTAACACTTAAAAACTCATAAGTGCCTTTTGAAATGATAAACATCTACCATTTTCTGATTTGATTTTGTGAATCTTGATGTGGAACTGAGGTTCGTAATTCCCCTATTTTTTCCTTACATATGTATCACTTGGGCAATGTAAATATTTTGGTGCATATTTATCAAAAGATCATGCTGCGCAGCAAGCCACCTTGCTGCGTTGCGTGATAAGGAAAGCACACGAATGCCCTGTATTTAACATTATACAACGCATTCCTGTCTTTTCCTTGCATTGTAGACAATGTGCTTCCTAGCGCCAATGCATGCACCCTTGCACCATGGTTCAAGGGACCCTGCTTTGTAAGCAGGATAGGTAAGGGACACCTTCCTACACAAAACCAATCCCTTGTATTGACTGTCTGACTGTATTTAAAATATATTTGCTCCATTTCACATTATTCAAGCAGGAAAAACCCCAAAAGCGCTTTGCACATTACGTAGCAGCAGTGCCGACTTTCTATAATCTGCGCTGTAGCGAAGCAGTGATGCCACGGGCAAACAAGGCAAATGGCCACTTTGGCTGCTGTTGGTAGTAATAAAAAACAGCAACTAACACGGCTCAATGGGCCACTGATGGCTTGGGTGCCTGGTGCACTGCACCTTCTGCACCAGTGGTAGCCACGCCCCTGACTCTGCCATTTCGCCCTTCAAATCTCCCCGACACACTCCATCTCAGGACTGTTGATTTATCGCCCTCCGGGGACAACAGGGAATTTCCTCAACGCCCTCATTGACATGGTATCACAATCAGCCTCCTCTGCCTCGAACTTCCTCCTCGTGGGCGATCTCAACCTTCACCTTAATGACCCCACCGATCCCTTAGCTTTGGATCTCCTGCAGGACCTTAGGTCATTTAACATCCGACTTGTCAACAACGAACCCACCCACGACAAAGGACACCTTCTGGACCCCGTCCTGACCAATATTGGGGATATCACCTCAGATCCCCCCATCCCCCTTCCGTGGTCAGACCACTTTCTTGTTCCCTTCTCCTGGGACCTTGCCACAGCACTCCCCCAACCCCCCAAAATCCGAGTGACGGACCGACGTTGGCACAAGCTTGAACCGGCAGAGTGGGCCAGCTTACTCTCAGATTCGACACCTGCCCTCTCCATGGATCCGGTCACGGCCAACGAGCAATTCAATTCCTGGCTCACGTCTTCATTAGACCAACTCCTCCCGAAAACCACCACTCTTAAACACATAAGAAGAGTGGCTCCCGCTCCCTGGTATACTCCGGCGCTCAAATCTCTGAGACAGGAATGCAAGAGATCAGAACGCTTTTGGAGGAAGGACAAATCTAACAAAAATAAGGAAGCCTATCACACCGCCTCACAAATTTACAAAACCGCCCTCCGCAAAACCAAAAGTCTATTCTTCCAAGAGAGAATAGAACACTCCGGTAGCTCCAGTAAAGAATCTTTTACCATTTTAAAAGAACTCCTCAAAGTCCCTGACTCGGGACCGAGAGACCCACCAGACCCCAAAGCTGATGAGGAAAAGTGCCACAAGCTGGCTAATTTCTTCAAGGAGAAAATCCCAAAAATCCTCGACTCTATTCCACCTACTAGTTCGAGCGAGGAGAGAGAAGCCAGCAACTCTCCTACCCTCCCAAACATCACTTCCTGGGGACAAGTGACAGTAGAAGAAGTCGAAGATACGCTGAAAGTTATTAAAAGCGGATCTCCCAGGGACCCTGCCCCTTTAAGTATTCTCAAAAAGGTAGCACCCTCGATCGCCCCTTCTCTCACTCACCTCATCAACGCCTCCCTTCAACAAGGAGTCGTCCCCCCTAGCTGGAAGGCGGCAGTCGTCAAGGCACTTCTAAAAAAACCCTCCCTTGACCCTGTCGACCTGGCAAACTATAGACCAATCTCCCTCCTCCCGGGAACCAGCAAGATCGCGGAAAAAATGGTGAACAGAAAGCTGTCACAATTTTTGGAGAACAACAACCGTCTAAAAAATTCGCAGACGGGTTTCCGCCCCGGGCAGGGCACCGACATTGCCCTTCTCATGGCGGTGGAGGAGGCCAGAGCACTCTTAGACGAAGGAGGATCAGTGGCAGTGATCCTCCTCGACCTCAGTGCGGCCTCCGACACCGTCAACCATCAGCTCCTCATCCAACGACTCATGAGCGTCGGTGTGGAAGGAACTGCTCTGTCCTGGATATCGTCCTTTTTGAGTCAACGCTCCTTTCAAATCTGGGAGAACAACACCTGCTCCTCCGACACTCCCCTCCAATGTGGCGTGCCTCAGGGCTCCTCCCTGAGCCCCACATTATTTAACATCTACATGTCCCCATTGGAGGAGGTTGTTATCCCGTTCGGAGTGAGCATCGTCAGCTATGCCGACGACACTCAGTTAGTGGTGTCCCTTTCTCATCCGAAACAACAACCTGCGGACCTTTACAACTGTCTGACGCAGATACAAGGATGGATGAATAGATCGTCTCTGAAACTCAACGGCTCAAAGACTGACATTCTCCTCCTTGGCCAGAAGGGACCCACTTCACTTCATAACATCTGGCCACCCTGTTTAGGCCCGATCCCAGATCCGAAACCAGAGGTAAAAAGCCTGGGTGTCTGGCTCGATAAGGAATTATCTTTTGCAACACAGGCAAAAAAGGTAGCCGGTACGTGTTTTGGACTGCTGAGGTCAATTCGAAAGATCCTGCCCCTACTCCCCCACAACTCTCAAAAACTGCTGATCCAAGGACTGATTCTTTCTAGGCTCGACTTTAGTAATTCCATCTACTTAGGGGCCCCAGAGGCAACCCTGAATAAACTACAAAGGGTCCAAAATGCAGATGCCCGGATCCTTACTAACACCCCGGCCAGAGCCTCAGCCAAACCAGCGCTGAAGTGTCTCCATTGGCTTCCGGTTAGAGAACGTGTGATGTTCAAGGCCCTCTTCCTAGCACACAGATTGCTCCAAAACAATGGTCCCACAAGCCTAAAAAATGTCATCAAACCATACAAAGCCCCTAGATCCCTCCGCTCCGACCAGGAACACCTCATTGTCACCCCCAGAATTAAGAAGGCCCGAACAGGAGGAAGACGTTTCTCGGTTCACACCGCACGTCTCTGGAACGCCTTACCGCACTACCTGAGAACCGAATCCAACTACCTACGGTTCAGGAAGCAATTGAAAACCCACCTCTTCCCCTAAACTGTCTCTCCCCTTCCCTTGCTGACTCCTAGTTGTACTGATTTTAGCGCTGGGATACTTACGGGTGACTACGCGCTCTATAAAATTAAATAATAATAATAATAATAATAATATCAACCTTCAATGTGATAGAGAAAACCTTTGGTGTGATGAAATCTCGCTTTCGCATTCTCCATAAGACTGGTGGAGCTTTACAATATCGTCCTGAAATTTGCTGTAAAATAGTTGCAGCATGTGCAATGTTGCACAACTTAGCCACTAATAGATGCATAGAATTGGATGTGGATGATGTACTACCTCAAAATGATAATCAGCCTCAACAACCCCAACCAAGATTACATGGACCAGAAGCAGCAGAGTGTAGAAGGAGAAGGGCAGAGATAACACAACATTATTTTTAAAGGTAAGAAACACACAAGACAATCTGATGCATGACTGTAAACTGTTTATTTTTCAAAAGTTAAAGTATATGCAGTTTTTGCTTGAAATTTAAATGCATTCTGATGAATTAGTAAATTACTTCGCCTTCATTTTAAAACAGAAAACAATGATTTTTAACTCAGATGGACACCTTTTTGTAAAAAATGTAGCTGAAAAGGTACCATACTATTTTTTGCGTCCACACACCCCTAATGCTTTTCCTCGAATTATCGAATTGCCCATGGCCATATTACTGCAAATGTTTTGTTTCCTGTTGCTACGGCGTGCCCCAAGTAAGGCTGGGTCAAGTATGCCACTGATACTTCTGCCAACTTGACTACCCCCAATTTGAAGCTGGTTTGCAGGTTCAGCATCACTTTGTATTCATTCTACAGCATTTTGAAGTGTCCCCATTCCCCTGGCAATCTCTGCACACATTTGTTTCATTTTCACTTGCATGCCAACTGTCTGCTTGCAGAGCTGAGCAGTAGTGCTTGAAAGCCGAGACATTCCTCTGGTGTGACCCTGCATGCAGGTCATTGTTCTAAGTTGCCTCTTAGCACTTCCAACTTGCTGGGTCTGTATCACTGTGCAGAGTGTATCCAAAGAATTAGCAATGCGGTCTAGCTTTTCAGATGTTGTTTTATGCCCTTTATCAATTACATTTGTCATTTGTTTAATACTGTTGTGCATGGCACAAAACTCTTTACAAATTTTGAGATTTGCACCGTTTGCGAATGCAATTTCCTTTGATGCATGTGAGCATAAGTTACTACAAAAGTGCAGTTTGTGAATCAGGCCCTGTGTGATTGACCACCCTCGGTAGACAATGCAGACTGTGTGTGATGTGTGGGACTTTGTGCTTGTATAAAGCAGATTTTCCCAGATTTGTTGAAACTTCTAAACTGATCAACAAAAGGTAAATTCTGATAATGGCTGAGTCTTTAGAAACAGTAATAAAACAGCAACAATAAATTAATTAAGATTCCAAAGGATTTCTCTCCCCGCCTTGGAATAGAAGAGACAGTAGATCATGATGGAAATGTGCTGTGTGAGTAGTGACAACAATAAACAGGATAAAGAAAGTCTTGACAGAAGGAAACACATGTAATCAGTGCAGCCTCTGCCAGCTCTCTACAAGCTCACTCAAGTAAGGGTTCTCCAAAATCCATGGGTTCTCAACCTTATAACTTGGTCTTGAGGTGTGCCCCATAAAGGTACAGCATATATTTTTATTTACACAGCAATAACAATGAAACAAGGACACAAATAAAAACAAAACAAATGATGAACTAAGTAATACTGACATAGGCATGGGTACAGCAGACCTCTTGAATGCATGACCTTTCAATTGAAGTAAATGTCAACAAAGCTTACATGCCGTCATGGTTAAGTTTGAAAACTAACACTTAAAAACTCATAAGTGCCTTTTGAAATGATAAACATCCACCATTTTCTGATTTGATTTCGTGAATCTTGGTTCGTAATTCCCCTATTTTTTCCTTACATATGTATCACTTGGGCAATGTAAATATTTTGGTGCATATTTATCAAAAGATCATGCTGCGCAGCAAGCCACCTTGCTGCATTGCGTGATGAGGAAAGCACAGGAATGCCCTGTATTTAACATTATACAACGCATTCCTGTCTTTTCCTTGCATTGTAGACAATGTGCTTCCTAGCGCCAATGCAGGCACCCTTGCACCATGGTACAAGGGACCCTGCTTTATAAGCAGGATAGGTAAGGGACACCTTCCTACACAAAACCAATCCCTTGTATTGACTGTCTGACTGTATTTAAAATATATTTGCTCCATTTCACAATATTCAAGCAGGAAAACCCCCAAAAGCGCTGTGCACATTACGTAGAACCAGTGCCGACTTTCTATAATCTGCACTGCAGCGTAGCAGTGATGCCACGGGCAAACAAGGCAAATGGCCACTTTGGCTGCTGTTGGTAGTAGTAAAAAACAGAAACTATCACGGCTCAATGGGCCTCTGATGGCTCGGGTGCCCGGTGCACTGCACCTTCTGCACCAGTGGTAGCCACGCCCCTGACTCTGCGCACATTACCAGGGAAATGACATGATCTAGGCGCTAGCAGATGTCCCACAAAGCCGGGTGTAGGCATCAGATGTTGTTAGGTATCACACCATGATTCTCTTTTAAAGCATCTGCGGGGGGAGAGGGGGGGGGGGCGCCTTCATTCTTAATCCACGTTCCCTCTCACTTCGGCCCGGAGGCCTATGCGGGGACAGGCCGGGGTGATTGCTTTCAGAGAGAGCTGCAGGCTGACTCCCGAGGAGCTGGCATTAGACTTTAATTGCCACGGGGATTATTGGTCCATCAATCACAGACTGCACCGTGCTCAGCCCTCCCCGGTCTCTTCATAAAGGGTGGGGGGCTGCTGGCTGTCCGCAGCCATTTACGTCTCAGTGTTATTGCCTGGCCGCTGCGTCGTCCCAAAGATCAGGAAGGAATCTAACCCTGAGAAAATGAAAGGGTAAACTCATCTCGTGCACGAAAGGTGGTGTCCGTGTGATGAATGGGGACTGAAAGGTCACGTCCAACACGGTTAAAGGGGAAATTCGAGAGCCCTGGTAGCTAGCCAAGGGTCCACTGCCATGCCTCATATCAGCAGACTGTCCAAGTTTCTTTTTAAAGCTAACAGCACTTAGCAAAAGGTTTTAGTCCTCACTTGTTAAAAGCAGAACTACAAGTCCCATAATGCAATTTGCTGTTGGCTAAGCACCAAAGTGACTGGGGTGTGCCAATCATGGCTATTTGTATGCTATAGAGGAATCCTGCAAAGATGCTTTTCCAATGTACGACTACTGCATGTGTGGAAAGTGCAGAAGACTGAGAAAAGAACTGATTTTAGAGGCTAACCCAATCGGATAAAGCATGCAACCACCCAAGCAGGGCATCTCAGGGTTGTAACAGCATACATTGAAATACTGCAAGTGTAATATTACATATTTTCCAATTGTTTTTTTGTTTTATTTTTTGCATGCGAAAAAAAAGTGCATCATTTTGTGTGGGTCCCACTTTTCTGGTCTGGCGTTAGCCAAGACATTTGACTTTACTGAAATAATATGTCTAATACACTTACTTAAAGGGGCTTTTAGCCACCTCTCTTCACCCATTGGTCTATTGTTGTGTCATTCCCATTGTGCTTCCGCCCACTGCAGTATACAGAATGGGGCAGTGGGTCAGCCTACCTAAGCCTCTGGTTATTGTCACTTTGAGTGACTGAATTTTGCTCCATCACAAGGCAGACTTCCACACACTAGGCATTATCCTTGAGTGCAAGTGTTGACTGGTGTGATAGTAGGACACATTTGAAGTGAGCTAGCAGAGTTAATCAGCAGTGTAATTGATTTTTAAACAGAGCTGGAAGAGGGAGCAATCCCGCTATGTTTAAAAAACACTTCATTTTGAACTTTAATCTGCAGTGATTTAAACATAGATGGACTGCTCTATCTTCCAGCACTGTTTAAACCACTGCAGTGCAGTGGATACCCCTCACACTGGAGTGTATGCACTGGATGGATCCTACTTGGTGCTTTTACATACTTATGTAATAGCACTGATGGTGTGCACTGCACTACAGTGCAACACATACCCCTCAGTGCTGTGACATAGGAATGTATGGGCACCGAGGGGTATGCACTGCAGAGCATGCCCCTGGGTGCCCTTACATGAATATGTAAAGGCACCGATGGGTATCCATTCCTGTGCAGTGCATACCACTCAGTACCCTTAGATACTTATGTAAAGACACAGAGGGGTATGCACTCTAGATTGTGGTGCCCGCTCTGCCCATTAGCGGAATTCCAGGAAATATCACAGGATTAAGGTAATTCTGCAGAATGAAACTCTGCAAATTCTGCCCACCCCTTACCATTTCACAGCACACCATGTTGTGTTTCTGCAATCCTTTTCACCAATGGTTCTTTAATAAATTTAGCAGAGGAAGAAAAACAACTGTTATTGTGTTTCTTTTTCAGCACACTTATAACAGTTTTATTTCAACATATGTCAGTTGTACTTTGGGATTTTGTATAAAACATTTTATACTATAAACCCTCTTTCTTTGTTTCGTTCTTTCTTTCTTCTCGTTCCTCCTTTTTAGAAGGAGCATCAGCGTGCATGCGCTGTCTACAAGACCTGCTGTAATCACTCAAACTGAGTGTAATCCCGCCTGCCATTTGTCATTGTTTCACTCATGTGGCACTTTAATTTACTAGCTTCTTATTGGCTGGTGCTCCAAAAACATCACTTCCGTTTTCATTCGTGGAGCACCGGCCAGCTACAGTTTCCTTACACTGTAGGTCTTCATGTATTTCGTTGGGGACTACTTAGTTACTAACATGGCGCCCGCTTCACTTAGCAGCCAAAAGCCAAGTAGTAGCTTTAAAGTGCACGGACGCCGACGACATTTTCCCTGCAAATAAGACTTCCGTTTAAAGTGTGGATCTAACAAGTAAAAGGATGTTTTTATACCTTCAAATATTGTAGCTGAGCAAATCTCTATAACAGTCTCCTACTGTAAACTCCTCTCCCGCTGCAATGAGACTCCCTCCTTTCCATGCCACTCTGTTTTTTGGATACTTTTAGAGTGTTGCCCATCTGTTCGCCACATATAAAACACAGGTGCCCCTCCTCATCCACCATTAAAAATAGTAAACCTTTAGCAGATTTAAAGATGGTGTCCTTTTCAAGATTCAGTAAGGGCAAATGTAAATATAAAACAAGCATTTGCAATGCAATAGGTCTCATGTGCGAGAGTTTGAGCTATTGGCATTGCAAATGACAATGCCTTTTATTTATGTGTTTTAAAAACCTGCAAGCGCAGCCTAAACATGCACTTTGTTCTTACAGTCCTTGCTTACAAGAAGAAAGGCTGCCAGTAAAAGAGGCACAGTTACTGCCAGACTTGGTTCTGGTAAGCAATAACTTAAATTCAAAGTGCATGTTTACACACCACTTGCAGGTTTTAAAAATGAATAAATAAAAGGCATTGTCATTTACAATGCCAATAGTTCGAACGTTATATTGCAAATGCTGGTCTTTCTTTTTGTCTTTTTTCCCATTTTACGTATTTCTTTCTTTTTTGCCTCCTCTTATTTTGTTCCTTCCTTTGTTCCGTCTTTCTTTTTTCTTTCATTCATCCTTTCTTTTTCACTTCATTTTCTTTCATTCTTTCCTTCTGCATTTTCTTCCTTTTCTTGTTTCTTTCTTTTCTCTTTTATTGTTTGTTTCTTTCTTTCTTTCTCCCTTTCTTTTTTCTTTTCCGACTATTTTCACTTTTCTTTTCTTCTTTCCCTTTCCCTATTTTATTTCATTCTTTCCTTTTGTTAACTACATTCCTTTTTTCTTCTTTCTATCTTTCTTGTTTCATTTGTTCTTCCTCTTTTGCTTATTTCATTCTTTCATTTTTATGTTTTTCATTTTTTATTTCTAACTTTCATTCTTCCTTTCTTTTTTGGCTTCTTTTCTTTTTTCTTTGTCTTTCCTTTTTGCAGCTTTATTTCTTGTTTTCCTCACTTCTTGCGTTCTTTCTTTTGTTTGTTTGTTTACTTCTTTCTATATTTCATTTTCTTTTCTTTCTTTGTTTTTGCCTGCCTTCCTTTTTTGCCTCCCTCACTTCCTTCCTCTTTGCCTTCCTTTTTTGTCTGCCTTTAAAGGATCCCTCCTTCTGTCCTTTCTTGCCTCCTTTCTTGAAGAAGAGGCTCTCTGCCAATGTCAGGCCATGGACTGTTTTTGGTCTGTGTTAGTTTTGATGTTTTGATTTTACTAAACAGACTAGACATTGGCACATTACTCCTTTTCAGAGAGACATTCATTGGCTTTGTGTGGAGCTGAGGATCACCTTTAAAATAGGCTGTATCTCCTTCATGACACTTTGTGATGAAGGTCCCTCATTTATAAAATCCAGCCATAGGAAATATATCCCAAAACAGAGATTCTGTTCTTCCCTGAACCTCTTGCTTATTTCTTATAAGAAAAGATTGGGGGGCATTAGATTTTCTGTGTGGTCGCCTGTGATTTGGAACTCACTCCCTCTCACTATTCGGCAGTCTCCTTATTAAGTGAAGGGTAGACAGCCATTAAAGACCGACCTATTTTGGCACACATACCAGTGAGTGTAACTTCCTTTTGCAGCCCTTGATCATTTATTTTTTAACAAATTTTATTGGGTTTTATCACATATAACATACAAGTTCAATTACGTTTTCCATGCTTCTCCAACATCCAAAAGGACCCCGTAATCACCTCTTCAGGCATTAAAGCAGAATGACATTCAGATCATGTATGGGAGTCCTCCTACATATACACCCTAGTGCGCCTTCGCCCAATAAACTAAAAAAAAACACCTCACAGTCCCCCCCTCCCCGAACCCTCATCATCGGTGGTTACGGTCAGTGTCCGTTAAAGTAGTGTGTGTGCCCAGGAGCCATTAGGAAGTGCTCTATATGATGTACCTGGCATGTCGTGGGGGGAAGTGTTCTGCTCCGAGTGCTAGTCCATAGCTTCGTGATGTATATCATAATCGCGCAATGCTTGTACTAATGCATGCCAAGCCTGAGCTGTTTCCAGCGCTTTGTCATTTCGGTGTCCCCGCGCAGTGCGAAATCTTAACATACTTTCACCCTGAGCCCATTTAACCGCATGCGCGCTAGCGGAATTCCGCTAGCGCGCTGGGTTTTTCAAAATCGCACTTTACGTGACGAGCTGGGCTCGTCATCAGTGTGCGAGCGGGCTACACCATGACGAGCCCAGCTCGTCATGAGTGTCGAAGGGGTTAAGGAATTCATTTCTCCATCTAGCGCCATTGGGTCTTGCCGCTGCCTTCCAGCGTCGTGCAATTTCTCGCTTTGCTAATATGAGCCCCATGTCTATAAACTTACTAGTGACCTTATTTTTGGGGGTATGAGGGAACCAGTGTAGGATACTCACGGCCATGTCATATTCTAAGCCCCTTTCTCTGATTGTGTTCAAAGTGTCACCCACTTCCTTCCAATACAACTCTAATATCGGGCATGTCCATAACATATGGTCTAATTCTACGCCTAGCGTTGCACACCTGGGGCACGCTGCAGTGTCTGCGTCAAAGTACTTTTTAATCTTTCCCGGCATCAGGTAGGCGCGGTGGAGGATGTAGAAGTGTACCAGCTGGAATCTTGCATTGCGTGTGCTCTTCCAGGCCCTCCTCATGATCTGTGTCCACACTGTCTCAGGGATGTCCTTTCCTATATCGGCTTCCCACCTAACCTTCAGTGTCTCTATGGGAGCATGCCCTTTATTAATCAATCTGGAGTAGAGGCATGTGACTGCTTTAAAGGTTCCCGCGGCCATCATAGCATACTGGCAAGCCATTGTTGTTTTGGGCTCCGTCAGACCCCCCTTCCAGTGCTTCTGTATTGCTTGTGTTAGTGCTGCATGTAACAGGAAACCCCCCCTAGGTAGATCGAATCGCTCCAGAAGTATTGGATAGGGCAATAAAACTCCCTCTTCATATAAGTCCCCTACTACCTCGATACCCGCTTCCTCCCAATCCTACAGTTGTGACCAGTCGCCACCATGCGGTAGTGCCGTCAGCATCCCCAGTGGAATTTCGGGGGCATAAGGGTGTACCACTCCCGCCTTACATTGTGAGCGATTCCAGCAGAGTCTGATCGTTTTTTCTTCCTGTGTCAGGTCTCTAAGAACTAGTTTCTGTTGTAATACTATCAAAGAAAGAACGTGGCGAGGAATACCTCGGCCTCTGATATGTTCTGAGCCCCTGAATTCTCGAGCTAACTCCTGTGTGTAGATCTGTAGTTGAGCTGCCAAGTAATACAATTCGAAATATGGGACCGCTAGCTCCCCCTCCGTTTTAGGCCGCAGCAGGGTCGTTAACGCCACTCTACGGCAACCCAATCCCCAGAGGAAAGACACAATCATGGATCTCAGAAGTTTGCAGCCCCTGATCATGTCACCTGTTCTGTTCTTTTTAAAGGAAAAAGAAATATAGATATCCAGAGAGGCGGACCATTTGCAAATCTACCATACCAATGGAGTGATTGGCTGGCCGCAATCTGACTGAAAAGTTGCGGCTGCCATTTTATGTACTAGGTCACAGTACCGGGGCCACAAAATGTGAGTGCAAATTAATTGAGTAGCTACAATAAGGTAGCAATTTTGAGGGAAAGTAACGTGTGATTGGCTTTGGAAAAATTAAAAAAAGGCTATGGTGTTTGCGATATGCTTATAATTCAAAACAGTCAATCAGACCTGCCACAGTTCAATTTGAAGTTCGCATGGTGGTCACAGAAAGGGTTGTGAACTTTTGACCTAGTGCTAGCAGTGAGTGTTCCAAACATGAATGAATTCTTTATTTGTGTGGTTAATCAAAACCATTACAAAAACGCAACATGTTTAAAAAGGAAGAGAACAGCTTTTAGAAATATGAAACAATAAATATTTGTTCAAGAAATTATTAAAATCTCCGATTGTTGATGTTTATAAAATAAGACATTGTTTTGTAAAAGACCATGAGGGTGGAGCAAATCAAGGATTGGTGTCAGCCGGACAAACACGTCCCAAGCCCTCCCTTCAGTAGAGTTTTAAAGGGTGTGCCTCACTCGGCGTTTGGAGCAGTGCCCTTCAATAATAAGTGGGTGAAATAGACACATTTCCTAAAACTGGCCATATGCTTTGCAATATCCAAAGTATAAAGCTGTTGGACTGCCGCTTTTGCTGTACGGGTGCCCAACTGGAGGAGGATTGGTCTAAGGTAAATTCTATGAACTGACTGTAGGGCTGGACAACAGAGTAGAATATGGACCAAGGTTTCTCGTTTACAATTGCAGAAGCGGCCCTCCCTTATGCCCGGTCTTATATTCACAGTTGGATATAGTTCTTTTAAAGGGGGGGGTATAATCTGGCAGTTAAAATCATGTGTAGGGCTTGCCTCCCCACGGCCTGCCTGAGATGAAGTTTACGACTGGTTCGAGTATGTGGGAGACTTTGGGTCTCGTGAAAGCCTCTTGCTGCCAGGGTATCCATATACAAAGTGCGAGAGCGCAGATGCAATAGCTTTTTTATTGCTGTTTTGATAATAGAGTGATTGGTTATGCTAGGGTCCCAGTTCCCTATAGCAAGCTCCAAAAGGTCTTTAACTAAGGCAAGGAAGGCAGACCGTGGGTTGTTGGTTTGTAGGAAAATCGATTTTATAACTGCTTTCATAGTGTTTGTGGGGGCCGCCGTTGTTAAAAAGAAGTATTTCGCGAGAGTAGCCAGCTTTATTTATTTATTTTAAAGGTTTTATATAGCGGTGGCTAGTCCCGGAGGTGTCAGAACGCTTTACATGAGTATCAAACCAGCTCTTCTAGCTTTGTTGTTAAGGAATTCCAAACAAATTAGAGTGTTCCTGGTGCAAGCTGGTAAACGGAATATCTTTTTGTAGGCGGTGCAATGTATTTTTTCCCGGTCGTGCGCAAATTTACCTGGGAATGCCTGTTGCGCATAGTTGAGGGACGGTAAGAGTTTGGTCTTCAAAACTCTCTGTATGGCCATTGTTGGTATTTTTTGGTTGAATATTTATACACAGGGAAGTTTTGATGAAGTTTGCATATTTGAGAGGGTGGACAGACCACAACGAGGGGGAAATGATAAAACACTGTTTGTTACTGATGTTACCTTGCTGGGACAATTAACTGATGTGCATTAATGGGTACCCGTATAATTACTGTAAATGTTTGTGGATTAAATTATCGCGCTAAGAGACAGCGGGTGGCAACGTGGTTAAGATCTTTAAATGTGGACCTAGTGTGCCTGCAAGAAACTCTTATAGAGGGAGAGCAGGGCCATTTGCTAGATCAGTTGGGATTTTGTGTACTAGCCTATTCTAAGCAGGGGGCCAAAAATAGAGGAGTGGCAATTTTATCAAGACAAAGGGATCTTATAATAAGGAGAAAGCTTGAGGATCGATGGGGGAGATGGGTCCTCATAGAGTATAAAGTTAATGAGGAATGGGTTACTTTAGGGTGTGTATATGGCTCAACGGAAGATGACCCTGATACCTTCGACTTTTTGGATCTGGAGTTGTCCACCTGGTCTCCAACTGTTATCTTAACTGGGGATTTTAGTATTAATGGGCAGGTGGACGCGGATTGACCTTTCAGGGTAGAAAAAGGAGAGTTTGGCGCTCATTATGTAACCTTGCAAGGAATAATGCCCTAATGGATGTATGGGGGACACTAAATCCTGATAAGCAGGGGTTTATTTATTATTCAGCACCACATAGGGTATGTGCTAGGTTAGATTACTTTTTTGTCTCAAACTCGCTCCAATCAAAAATAAAAATTGAGAAGCTCCCATGTATAATCTCAGACCGTAACCCCCTGGTTCTAACAGTAAACCTTGGAAGTAAAATCCCGGACCATATATGGACATTCGAGAGAGGATTGTTAAAAGACGAGGCCTCTATTATCCATATGAAAGAATGGATTACTAGTTTCTTAGATATCAATAGAGGAAGTACGGCGTTTGGGAATATCTGGGACTCGTTTAAAGCGGCTGTTCGAGGGGAGGCAATAAGTTTTAGCGTAGCTAGTCGGAAGAGGGAAAGACAAAGGGATGCTGACCTTAATAAAGCAGTGGCTGACGCAGAGGATGAATTAACTAACACTGTGATAAGGGGTGCATCTCTAGACAAGGTGTTAGTTAAAATAGAGAAAGCAAAAATGGAGGCACAGGAGAGCATAGCCAATAAGGCAGCCAAAACATACCTAGTAAATAGAGAAAGATGTTATGAATTTAATGAATCTGTAGGGTGTACGCTTGCTATACGCACAAGGCAGAATGTCTCCACAGGACAAGTGTGGGAGATCCAGGATGGCGTAGGAATAACAGTTTCAGATCCAGAGGGGATACGAGAAGTATTTAGAACATTTTATATCTCACTATACAATCAACAGAACCCAAGTGATGTCTCTAAGATAAGTGATTATCTGCGGGATATCCCAGTAACTATCTTAGCGAAGGAGGAGGCAAAGAAATTGGAAGATCCATTTAGCTCTGAAGAGATCATGGCTGCCTTAACTAGTCTCCCCTCTGGGAAGGCTGCAGGACATGACCAAATTCCAGTGGAATTTTTTTAAATTTTTTGGGACGTAATTAAACAGGACCTGACCCTAACATAACAATGCAGCAGGCACAGGAAGGAGCATCGATTCCAAATAGCTGGGCAGGGGCAGACATTGTCATAATTTTAAAAAAGGGTAAACCCCCTAACCAACCTGGATCATATTGACCAATAACTCTGATGAATGCGGACACAAAAATATACTCCAAGATATTGGCGCTTAGAGTTGCCAAAGTAATCAATACCCTTGTGAGTATTAACCAACACGGGTTTATACCAGGGAGAGGCACCACCCACCACACACGAAAAGGTATTACCCTTTTAGATGCTGCAGAGGTTGCAGGAGACACGATGGCGATAATGCTATTAGATGCAGAAAAAGCCTTCGAGTGGGTCTCCTGGGACTTTCTATGGTTTATCTTGAGGAGGCTGGGGTTTGGAGAGGGATTGGTGAGAGCTCTGCAGGTATTATATTCAGCCCCGACTGCTCGTATTTGAGTAAATGCAGGGTATACGTTCCCATTTAAGATCAAGAGGGGAACGCGACAGGGGTGCCCCTGCTCGCCGCTTCTGTTTGCTCTTTATATGGACCCATATATACGACGCATAGATCTAAATGATAACATTTGCCCAGTGGATACCTATAGAGGCCAATGCAAAATTCTGGCTTATGTCGACGATGTAGCGATTGTTACTCCTAAGCCCACGGAAGCCATAGCGCTAGTGGAGATGGAAGCCCAACAGTTTGGAGAGGTGTCTGGCTATGCTCTGAATACTACTAAAGGGGGAAAATTACAAAAAACAATTTGATGGACAGAATGTAGATCAATGTCTTACATTCACCCCAGTACAAGGATCTGGGCCTAAATCCATCGTTTTTTGCACTCCACGCCACCCTGGGTCAGATAATGGCTTTATGCAAATCAGCTCTGAACCTGTGCCCCATGGGAACAGTCCAGTCCGAACTACAACAGCCATATCTTTCCCAGATCGGAATCAAGCATCCGAGGACCGGACCGGTTTCGAGGTAACACCTCTCATCAGCCCGGCTAGCTTGACTCCAGTGGTGTGGAGGCTCTGGGACCCACGTCTGAGCTACCCCAGTACACTCAGGGAGAAAATTACAAAAAACTATTTGATGGACAGAATGTAGATCAATGTCTTACATTCACCCCAGTACAAGGATCTGGGCCTAAATCCATCGTTTTTTGCACTCCACACCACCCTGGGTCAGATAATGGCTTAATGCAAATCAGCTCTGACCCTGTGCCCCATGGGAACAGTCCAGTCCGAACTACAACAGCCATATCTTTCCCAGACCAGAATCAAGCATCCGAGGACCGGACCGGTTTCGAGGTAACACCTCTCATCAGCCCGGCTAGCTTGACTCCAGTGGTGTGGAGGCTCTGGGACCCACGTCTGAGCTACCCCAGTACACTCAGGGAGAAAATTACAAAAAACAATTTGATGGACAGAATGTAGATCAATGTCTTACATTCACCCCAGTACAAGGATCTGGGCCTAAATCCATCGTTTTTTGCACTCCACACCACCCTGGGTCAGATAATGGCTTTATGCAAATCAGCTCTGACCCTGTGCCCCATGGGAACAGTCCAGTCCGAACTACAACAGCCATATCTTTCCCAGACCGGAATCAAGCATCCAAGGACCGGACCGGTTTCGAGGTAACACCTCTCATCAGCCCGGCTAGCTTGACTCCAGTGGTGTGGAGGCTCTGGGACCCACGTCTGAGCTACCCAGTACACTCAGGGAGAAAATTACAAAAAACAATTTGATGGACAGAATGTAGATCAATGTCTTACATTCACCCCAGTACAAGGATCTGGGCCTAAATCCATCGTTTTTTGCACTCCACACCACCCTGGGTCAGATAATGGCTTTATGCAAATCAGCTCTGACCCTGTGCCCCATGGGAACAGTCCAGTCCGAACTACAACAGCCATATCTTTCCCAGACCGGAATCAAGCATCCGAGGACCGGACCGGTTTTGAGGTAACACCTCTCATCAGCCCGGCTAGCTTGACTCCAGTGGTGTGGAGGCTCTGGGACCCACGTCTGAGCTACCCCAGTACACTCAGGGAGAAAATTACAAAAAACAATTTGATGGACAGAATGTAGATCAATGTCTTACATTCACCCCAGTACAAGGATCTGGGCCTAAATCCATCGTTTTTTGCACTCCACACCACCCTGGGTCAGATAATGGCTTTATGCAAATCAGCTCTGACCCTGTGCCCCATGGGAACAGTCCAGTCCGAACTACAACAGCCATATCTTTCCCAGACCGGAATCAAGCATCCGAGGACCGGACCGGTTTCGAGGTAACACCTCTCATCAGCCCGGCTAGCTTGACTCCAGTGGTGTGGAGGCTCTGGGACCCACGTCTGAGCTACCCCAGTACACTCAGGGAGAAAATTACAAAAAACAATTTGATGGACAGAATGTAGATCAATGTCTTACATTCACCCCAGTACAAGGATCTGGGCCTAAATCCATCGTTTTTTGCACTCCACACCACCCTGGGTCAGATAATGGCTTTATGCAAATCAGCTCTGACCCTGTGCCCCATGGGAACAGTCCTGTCCGAACTACAACAGCCATATCTTTCCCAGACCGGAATCAAGCATCCGAGGACCGGACTGGTTTCGAGGTAACACCTCTCATCAGCCCGGCTAGCTTGACTCCAGTGGTGTGGAGGCTCTGGGACCCACGTCTGAGCTACCCCAGTACACTCAGGGAGAAAATTACAAAAAACAATTTGATGGACAGAATGTAGATCAATGTCTTACATTCACCCCAGTACAAGGATCTGGGCCTAAATCCATCGTTTTTTGCACTCCACACCACCCTGGGTCAGATAATGGCTTTATGCAAATCAGCTCTGACCCTGTGCCCCATGGGAACAGTCCAGTCCGAACTACAACAGCCATATCTTTCCCAGACCGGAATCAAGCATCCGAGGACCGGACCGGTTTCGAGGTAACACCTCTCATCAGCCCGGCTAGCTTGACTCCAGTGGTGTGGAGGCTCTGGGACCCACGTCTGAGCTACCCCAGTACACTCAGGGAGAAAATTACAAAAAACAATTTGATGGACAGAATGTAGATCAATGTCTTACATTCACCCCAGTACAAGGATCTGGGCCTAAATCCATCGTTTTTTGCACTCCACACCACCCTGGGTCAGATAATGGCTTTGTGCAAATCAGCTCTGACCCTGTGCCCCATGGGAACAGTCCAGTCCGAACTACAACAGCCATATCTTTCCCAGACCGGAATCAAGCATCCGAGTACCGGACCGGTTTCGAGGTAACACCTCTCATCAGCCCGGCTAGCTTGACTCCAGTGGTGTGGAGGCTCTGACGTGGGTCCCAGGCACTCCACACCACTGGAGTGAAGCTAGCCGGGCTGATGAGAGGTGTTACCTCGAAACCGGTCCGGTCCTCGGATGCTTGATTCCGTTCTGGAAAGGACATGGCTTTTGTAGTTCGGACTGAACTGTTCCCATGGGGCACAGGGTCAGAGCTGATTTGCATATCGCCATTGTCTAACCCAGGGTGGTGTGGAGTGCAAAAAAACGATGGATTAGGACCCAGATCTTTTGACTGGGTTGAATGTGTGACATTGATCCTCATTCGGTCCATCACCTGTTGTTTTTGCAATTCCGCTATAAGTGTACTGGGGATGCCCAGACGTGGGTCCCAGGCACTCCACACCACTGGAGTCAAGCTAGCCGGGCTGATGAGAGGTGTTACCTTGAAACCGGTCCATTCCTCGGATGCTTGATTCCGTTCTGGGAAGGACATGGCTTTTGTAGTTCGGACTGAACTGTTCCCATGGGGCACAGGGTCAGAGCTGATTTGCATATCGCCATTGTCTAACCCAGGGTGGTGTGGAGTGCAAAAAAACGATGGATTAGGACCCAGATCTTTTGACTGGGTTGAATGTGTGACATTGATCCTCATTCGGTCCATCACCTGTTGTTTTTGCAATTCCGCTATAAGTGTACTGGGGATGCCCAGACGTGGGTCCCAGGCACTCCACACCACTGGAGTCAAGCTAGCCGGGCTGATGAGAGGTGTTACCTCGAAACCGGTCCGGTCCTCGGATGCTTGATTCCGTTCTGGGGAGGACATGGCTTTTGTAGTTCGGACTGAACTGTTCCCATGGGGGACAGGGTCAGAGCTGATTTGCATATCGCCATTGTCTAACCCAGGGTGGTGTGGAGTGCAAAAAAACGATGGATTAGGACCCAGATCTTTTGACTGGGTTGAATGTGTGACATTGATCCTCATTCGGTCCATCACCTGTTGTTTTTGCAATTCCGCTATAAGTGTACTGGGGATGCCCAGACGTGGGTCCCAGGCACTCCACACCACTGGAGTCAAGCTAGCCGGGCTGATGAGAGGTGTTACCTCGAAACCGGTCCGGTCCTCGGATGCTTGATTCCGTTCTGGGAAGGACATGGCTTTTGTAGTTCGGACTGAACTGTTCCCATGGGGCACAGGGTCAGAGCTGATTTGCATATCGCCATTGTCTAACCCAGGGTGGTGTGGAGTGCAAAAAAACGATGGATTAGGACCCAGATCTTTTGACTGGGTTGAATGTGTGACATTGATCCTCATTCGGTCCATCACCTGTTTTTTTTGCAATTCCGCTATAAGTGTACTGGGGATGCCCAGACGTGGGTCCCAGGCACTCCACACCACTGGAGTCAAGCTAGCCGGGCTGATGAGAGGTGTTACCTCGAAACCGGTCCGGTCCTCGGATGCTTGATTCCGTTCTGGGAAGGACATGGCTTTTGTAGTTCGGACTGAACTGTTCCCATGGGGCACAGGGTCAGAGCTGATTTGCATATCGCCATTGTCTAACCCAGGGTGGTGTGGAGTGCAAAAAAACGATGGATTAGGACCCAGATCTTTTGACTGGGTTGAATGTGTGACATTGATCCTCATTCGGTCCATCACCTGTTGTTTTTGCAATTCCGCTATAAGTGTACTGGGGATGCCCAGACGTGGGTCCCAGGCACTCCACAACACTGGAGTCAAGCTAGCCGGGCTGATGAGAGGTGTTACCTCGAAACCGGTCCGGTCCTCGGATGCTTGATTCCGTTCTGGGAAGGACATGGCTTTTGTAGTTCGGACTGAACTGTTCCCATGGGGCACAGGGTCAGAGCTGATTTGCATATCGCCATTGTCTAACCCAGGGTGGTGTGGAGTGCAAAATAACGATGGATTAGGACCCAGATCTTTTGACTGGGTTGAATGTGTGACTTTGATCCTCATTCGGTCCATCACCTGTTGTTTTTGCAATTCCGCTATAAGTGTACTGGGGATGCCCAGACGTGGGTCCCAGGCACTCCACACCACTGGAGTCAAGCTAGCCGGGCTGATGAGAGGTGTTACCTCAAAACCGGTCCGGTCCTCGGATGCTTGATTCCGTTCTGGGAAGGACATGGCTTTTGTAGTTCGGACTGAACTGTTCCCATGGGCACAGGGTCAGAGCTGATTTGCATATCGCCATTGTCTAACCCAGGGTGGTGTGGAGTGCAAAAAAACGATGGATTAGGACCCAGATCTTTTGACTGGGTTGAATGTGTGACATTGATCCTCATTCGGTCCATCACCTGTTGTTTTTGCAATTCTGAATACTACTAAAACACAGATTATTAAAAATAGTAAAACACATTGTTCAGATAGTCGGGTGGTGCAAAGTGGAGTATATTTAGGGGTAACAATCACAGCGGACTTAGACAAACTGGTGGAGGCAAACATAACACCTGTAATAAATAAAGCTAAGCAGGACTTAGACAGGCTACACAACATCCATTTATCAATAGTAGGACGAACTAATGTAATCAAAATGATCTTCCTCCTAAAATGTTTGTATCTATTCAGGGCTATACCTTCACTATTTGAGGCAAAATGGTTCAAGACCCTGGAGCATATGACAAATCGCTTTGTCTGGGCGCATGGAAAGACGCGAAGGGCGCTGAGATTTATGGCACTCCCTAGGGAGCGTGGCGGGTGGGCCCTACCAGATTTAAAATTATATTATTGGGAGGCGTCCCTTCATTACATGGCAGGACTATTTGGAGGGGCAGAAAGGGAACGGCAAGATGAGTTAGGAACCCTAGTGATCTATGCATTTGTTCTAGGAGATCATGCTGAGAACCTCTTCTTGAAGATTACTGATTATAGTTATTTTAAGAGGACTAAATTTAAAACAGTTATGGCAGCCCACAAGATCTGGACCTCATTTGCGAAAAAGTTTGGCCTTGGTAGATATAATGCCTATACTAGGTTAAACAATAATCCTAACCTCCCTGGCGACATATTTTCAGGGCCTGTCTTCAACGATTGGGCAATCCACGGAATCAGGAAGATGGGTGACATGATGGGACCACAGGGGTTGATGCAGTTTAGCGCTTTGCAGGCAATATATAGTCTGGATTCAACTCATTTTTTAAAGTATTTGCAAATACGGAGTTTTATGTTGACAAAAACTGGAGGATCGGCGGGATTCAGCCCGAACCTTCATTTTGGATATTATACAGAACGGTACAGAGTGTACAATTAAAAGATTTTACTCTGAATTAATAGAGCACCAAGCAGATGATCTGGAAAAATAGGAGAATAAATGGATACAGAAACTGGGGGTAGAGAAGAAATGTTTTTATAGGTCATTGGAACTAGGACAGAAACTCCTGTACTCTGCACCACTTCAGGCACAACACTTTAAGACCCTGTATTTATTATATCATACGCCCGCCAGGATAGCACAATGGGGAGGCACAGCTGGTATTACATGTCCAAGATGCGACAGTGATGAAGCTGATTTAGTTCATATGCTCGCAACTTGTACCCATTTAAAAGCCACTTGTGATGAAATTGAAGTATTCCTCAAAATATCGTTAAGGATAGAGATTACTCTCACGCCAGCAGTGGTGCTTCTCGGAATAGCTGATAATGCTACCCAAACACATTATGAATATTTTGTATTTTTGGGTTTGGCTGTTCTGAGATTGTGCATTGCCACAGCCTGGCTCGGCCGCTTACCACCCACATTCCACCAATGGCTAACGAAGCTATTAGCCACGTATAACCTTGAGAAAGCAATTTATGCTAGGAAAGGCAGGAATGGTAAGAAATTAGGAAAGGAAATATGGGAGCCAATCCAAAGATGGGAAGAGATAGATCCAGGGTAGGAGGTAATAAAATTAGTGCCTCTAGGATTTAATCCACTCGCTCGATTTGTTGTCATTGATTTGTTGTCATCTATGTTGCTATTATATTTGTTTATTTATACCTGTGGTATTTATGATTTGTTACACCTTTCTATGTTGTATCTTTTTCTTTTTTACCCTGAATGAATATTTGTGCCCTGTATAAACAAAAAGGGGGGGGAAACTTTTGTGAATAAAAATATTTAAAAAAAAAAAAAAAAGTTTGGTCTTCAAAACTCTCTGTATGGCCATTGTTGATGGGCTGTCCGGAGACACGTATAATTTGCAGGGTGCATAGATGGCCATTTTCCCCTTCTGCTGCAGTTTGTAGAGATGCACCATTGGCCCGATTTGCTGATCCAAACACCAAGGTAATTATAGGATTGGACGCAATCCAGAGTCAGCATGCCCAACCGCCATTTTCTACCTTTGTTTTTTGGATAGTGGCCAAAAATCAGTATTTTAGACTTAATTGAACTAGCGACCAGCTTGTTTTGTGCATTGTATGCAGAAAGGGCCGTAAGCACTGTTTGAAGGCCTATTTTAGTATGATTGAGGAGAACCAGGTCATCGGCGTACTGCAACAACTCTATCTTTGTGAGGCCATTCCTGGGCGTCGCTGAAGAGGCTCCATACCGTGCCTGGCCCATGTCCGCAGTATACAAATTGAAGAGCATCGGGCCAGGACACATCCCTGCTTTAGTCCCCGGACTGTGAACATTTTCTCTGTGGCTGACTGACTGGTAAGTTTGACCCTTACCCAAGTGTACGAATATAATCATCTACTGGCTTGTAGTAAGGCTGGACTGATGTTCCAACATACCAGTTTCTGCAAAAGGATTGAACGATCTACTCCGTCAAAGGCTGCTGAGTAGTCGATGAAGCAGGCAAAAAGCGGTGGGGTGCGATCGGACACCGCTTGATGGGCAAAATAGGACAGGGCGACAATGTCATCCACGGTTGAGCCCCCTGGTTTGAACCCAGTCTGATATAAGGATAGAAGACCTTCTGACTTGACCCAATCCGCTAATTCTGCCAAGAGTGAACTTGCAAAGGCCTTGCCCTCGATGTCCAGCAGGGCGATCATTTGGTAATTCCTAGGGTCAGTATTAGGCCCTTTTTTATATATTGGGTGCAACAGTGAACCCCTCCAAGAGTCTGGGACATCCCCCAGTAGTCCACATTCTGCGTATAGCTGCTCCTAGGTGTCTGAGCAGAAGTCTGTATCGTCCCTAAAGAGGGAGCCTGGTTTACCACTAGGGCCGGGAGCTCCGTTCTGTCGAATCTTTTTTAGGATTAAACAGACCTTGACTTTGCCTTGGAGGCTTGAAGTGGCTGGAGGAACAACAGGCTGTTCAGGGATGTTTCCATATCCCTCCCTGGATGTTGCAGGTCTGTTTGCAGAGTGACGTTCGGGTCATCGGTATACAGTCCTTTGACATGGGCTATCCAGGTCGCTGCGTCAAGAGGATTCTCTCTGTTGGTGTTCCCGTGAAGTAGTTGGTTTAGATATTGCCAGAATTCTTGGGATTTGCATGGTGCCAATAGGTAAAAAATGCTCACCCATTTTGCCTCTGTGAATTCACGTTTTGCTATCCAGACCTGATGTGAATGATTTTTTGCGGCTAGTTTAGGTTCATTTTTGTCTATCTCTGACCTATATTTTTGATAGGCCCTTCATTTGGCTTTTAGTTCATTTGCACATTGCTTTATCACTGGGGCGTGTCCCAAAGCGTGTGCTGGGTTTCGGGGGGTGCTGTATGTGGTGTGGCCAATGCGTATGCAAGTTTGTCCCATTCGCCTATCCGACCCCATTTGTCTGTGCCCACCTGCCATCCAACCCATGTTGTTTTCCATGAGGAAAATTTGTTGATTGTCATTGCCCCCATTTAATCCTTCTGAGTAGCCTATGCTGTTCTTCGCCCTGGGATGCTCTGATGCAGCGCGGGGTGTAGCGGAAGTCTGCTGTGATGGTTATTGCAGGATTAAGGCAGTGTGATCACCTTCGCTCTGTGGAAGCACTTCGAGGTTTAGCATGTGTTTTAAGAGCCTCTCACCTAGTAGGATGTAATCTATAGTGTTATGGTTGTTATAAGTGGGTGTGTGAGATAGCCATGGCTTAGACTTTGTAGATAAGGAGTGCGTGGAAGCCAGGTTATAGGCCAGCATAAAGGTGTTAAATCTCCCAGCTTTCCCAACGCGATGACATTCCGATATGTCCTATCCTATTTTATGCATGTTGAGATCCCCAAGGATGATAGGTTTCATGGAAGCAAACTGTGTGAGCAAAGACTCTATCTGAGCGATCAGTTGAATTAGCTTGTCCTTAGGGGCCGGCCCATGGGGGTTGTAATATACGTTGATTAAGAGTAGGGATAAAGGTTCCTCTACCGTATTGAGACCTTTCAGAGTCCCAGCCAGGAACATTTCGAGGCGTTCTTTATCTCGGTGAAGTCGACTTTCAAGGCTTGTTTGATGTATATAGAGATGCCTCCCGCAGGTCTCCTGAGGATGTTGCCTTTAATTGCAGGTTTAAAGTATTCTGCAAAGCCTCCTGATGGGATGAACGTGGTTGTCCATGTTTCTTGAACACAGATTAAAGCGGCCCCTGCAAGGAGCGTAGTCACCGAAGTGCTTTGCAGAACCTTGGCCATCCCTGCGACATTCCAGGGAATGATGCTTAGTGATTGGTTGTTGTCAGAAGGGGGGCTGGGCTGAAGGGGGCTCTTACTTGGGCAAGCCTAGCCTTTGATGATCTCGACCCCTTGGCTGGTAAGGCCCTGAGTTTTGTTGGACAGGTTGGCCGGGACCCAGCCCCAATAGGCCGAGTTTGGGGAGGGTGGGGGGCAAAAGGGGGCGGAGATATTCACTCTGGAAATTACCTTTCTCCCCCCCCAAGGCCCTTCTACAGTGAACTGAATGTTCAAATTAGCTTTTGCAAGGGTGCCTTCCCCACCACAGATCCCCTTCAGTAGCTAGCCGTGGGGGGTTCTTTATAGGTTCCTGGAGGATGAATGGGTATTTTCCTTCTTCCACCCTCTGCACAGCAATCCCCCATTCTGTAAATTGATCTTTTTACAATGAGGACTCTGTCGACAATGTCCGTATTGGCCCAAGTTACGATGGTTTGTTCTTTCCCTGGATGTTAAGGCAGGGAGGCAAATTGGACCCTGACAATGTCCCCTGAAGAGATGTGGGAGAGTGTCTGTGTATGGTGGAGAAGTGTCAAGATGTTTGTTCTGTTGAGGGAATAATGATTGCCCTTTGAAGTAAAGCTTGAAATCATGCTCATTTTAGGTGAGAGGGCCCTACCCGAAGTTCCCATGGGGGGCCTGATTGACCCAGCATTATTAGGGGGCTATTGCATTATGAGAGTGGTGCCCATGTGGGTAGTCCCAGGCTGGGAGGCTTGTCGGGGGCCTGGAAGATCAAGTTCAGTCCCTTGCTTTGATCTTGGGGGCCCAGTTCAGGACGGGGGCCTATTGAGCTGATGATGTTGAACTATTGATTGGCCTTGAAAATTGCCCGGGCAAGTTGTTAGAATTCCTCCGTGCCTGGTGTCATTCTGGGTGCTAGTAGAGGAGGTTGGGGTCAGGCCGTTAGGCTGGTGGAAATGTCCCATTAGTTGGCCTTGTACATTACCCATACAAGTTTATTTATTTATTTATTTATTAATGCAATTTATAGAGTGCAAACAATTGCCCGAGGGCGTCTCTGCGCTGTGGATGAAGCAGAGAGAAGGAAAGGAAGAGAAAGAGGTTTTATTGGCAGAATAACCACGTCTTTATTTTGCGTCTGAAGATGGTCAGAGTGGGGGCAGCCCTTATGTCTGCGTCAAGGGAGTTCCATAGTTTGGCCGTTGACACCGTAAAGCTGCGGTCACCCCATGTAACCGTCCTAGTGCGTGGGACCGTCATGATGGAGGCATTCATGGATCGAAGTGATCGTTTTGGGACATGAAAGGCGAAGGATTTAGTTAGGAATCGCGGCCCTTGATTGTGTGTGGCTTTGTATGCGATACAGAGGGCTTTAAACTTGATTCTGTTTTTCACAGCTAGCCAGTGGTATTTTTTGATGATGTGGGCGATCCGTTGGAATTTTGGAGTGCCTGAGATGATCTGGCCGCAGCGTTTTGGATGGACTGAAGCCTTTTAATGATTTTGTGTTGAGCATTGACCAGGAGTCCGTTACAATAGTCCACTGAAGACATGACAAATGAGGTGATCAGTGTTTTGCCAGACTCGGAGGGGAGGAATGGGAGAATCTTTTTTATGGTTTTGAGTTTAAAGAAAGAAGATGATACGATGGAGTTAACATGTGCCGCATAGGGGAGTTTGCCGTCTATGATGATTCCCAAATTTTTAACCTTAGTTACTGGGAGAGGTGGGGGACCGAGGCTGGAGGGCCACCAGGCGTTGGGCCAGGTGGGGGTGAGCTTGCCAAAAGTCATGACCTCAGTTTTGTTTGAATTTAACATGAGGCAGTTAACTGACATCCAATTGCTGATAGCCAGCATGCCCTGATGGAAATTGGCCGCTACTTTGTCACCGTTCTCTTTGATGGTAAGAACCAGTTGGGTGTCGTCAGCATATGATGTTAGGCCCATCCCCCAGTCCTTAATGACCCTGGCTAAGTCAGTAACATAGATATTAAATTATGTTGGACTGAGGGATGAACCCTGAGAGACACCGCATGGTAGGGCCATTTGTGCTGATTGCAAAGTGCCCAACTGGACGGTCTGGGTGCGGTGAGCAAGAAAAGAAGTCAGGCGGTCTTTAGCTTTGGCTTGGATACCTATGACATTGACACGATTGATCAGGATGTTGTGATCGACCGTGTCAAATGCCGCTGTAAGGTCCAGTAAAATGAGCACTGCTGCTCCGCCCTGGTCGAGAGCTGTTCTTATCTCATAGGTAGCTTTGATGAGCGCGGTCTCAGTACTGTGGTATTTCAGAAAGCCGAATTGGCTGTCATCTAGAAGGGAGTGTTCTTCAATGTATTGGGAGATTTGAGAGTTCATGAGTTTCTCTGCGATTTTGGCTGGGAATGGCAAGCCAGCAATCGGTCGGTAATTGCTGGAGTCATCAGCATCGAGATGGTTTTTCTTTAGCAGGGGTTTGATGATTGTGTCCTTCCAGGTAGTAGGATAGCTTCCGGTATTGAACATGGTATTGATGATCTTGGTAAGTTGGGGCGATATAATGTCTGCTATGGGAAGGAGAAGGGATGAGGGGCAGGGATACTTAGCAGATCCTGATTTAATACTGTTCATGATTTTGGCAACTTGCATAGGGTCGGTGTTTTGAAATTGTGAAAGAGAAGGGTGATCTGTGAGGGTTACTGTGGGGTTGGGTTTGATATTTGTTATGTCCGTGAATTTTGTGTATATGTTGTTTACTTTATCGAAAAAGAAAGTGGCCAGGTTGTTGCATAGGGTTTGTGTGGGTTTAGGAGTTGATTGCGGGGGCAAATGTGAAAGCTTGGCTACTACTTGATAGAGTTCTTTGTTGGAGTTTTGAGCTTGCTCGATTTGGGAGGAGTAAAAATTGCTTTTAGCCTGGCAGATCGCAACTTTATATCGGGTAAGTTCTTTTTTGTAATTTTCCTTGTCCTCAAGGGAGTATGTTTTCCTCCAGTGTCTTTCTTTATTTCGGCAGAGCTGTTTCTGTAGTCTTAGGGCCTCTGTGAACCAGGGTGCCGAAGGGGCGCTGCGGTTCTTGGATGTAGTTGTGGTAGGGACTAATTTGTTTAAGGCCAGGGAAAGCCAGGTGGAGTATTCTTCGGCTGCAATATTGGGATTTTGAGATAGATCGGTGGTGGAAACGGACAGAAGGTCACGGAGTTGATGGTAGTTAAGGTTTTTCTATGATCTGGTTGTCTTTATAATGCGAGCAGTATTATCTAGGGGCGGAAAGGGGCTGGACGGGATCGTGAATGTAACCGCATGCTGATCGGTCCATCCTAGAGGGAGGATTTCAAGGATGTGTAAGTTTTTGTCATTGGTGAATATGCCGTCTAACGTGTGGCCTGCTTCGTGTGTGGTACCTTCGACCAATTGGTGTAGGCCCAGAGATTCTAGGTCAGTAACAAGGGTTTTAGTATCATTATTAGTGAGGTTTTCTAGGGGAAAGTTAAAGTCACCTAGGATGGTGATGTTGTCAGTGGCGAGAGATTCCATCGTCTCTGCAAAGGTGGCTAGAAATTGAGTTTTACTGCCTGGTGGTCAGTATAGGAGAACACCTTTAAAACGTTGGGATGAGCCTAGTGCTACAGAGAACTGCTGGTTTCTTGGCCTTTAGGCGTAGTCACTGGTGGAGGGGCGATTGAGTACAGCAACAGGACTGCCCCTGCGAGAGAATTCAAGCCTTCATGACAGATTGAAGTGCCCAAGTTTTTATCTCGCCTGGGCAGAATGGCTGAAGGGTGGAATTGAAAAGAGTTGGGAGATATTCTAGTTGGTATTCAAAGGGAGATAGGTGCAGTGCGGGAGGAGAATCAAAGTTTGAAGGTAGAATTGGTAGCCTCTCGTCAGGAGACTAAGATGTTGGCTCAGAAGGTAGAAGGGTTGGTCTTAGGAAATCCTGTCCTTAGTTCTCCCATGCCCAGTCCCAGATTCTAAGTCAGTCACACAAGTGATACATTCTTTTACCGCCGTTGATTCTACTAGCAGCTCCAGAGAGGTTTTCAGGGGATCCACAAAAGGCCCAACTTTTTTTAACCCAATGTTCCCTCAATTTTATGTGTCGTCCCACGTTATTTCCGGACGCTCAATCCAGGGTGGCCTTCATTCTATCCTATTTAAGTGGGGATGCGGCGAATTGGGCAATGCCTTTGGTTAGAGAGGATGACCCCATACTTTGTGATTTTGACAAGTTTAAGACTGAGTTTTTACGTATTTTTGATAGGAGAAGGATTTCTCAGGCCACAGACAACGAGTTGCTAGAACTGAGGCAGGTATCTAAAGATCTCATTACCTATCTGACGAAGTTTAACAAGTTAATTCTGGAAGCAAACTGGCCGGAGGAGAAGCGAGCAGCTTTATTTTATCGTCGCCTAAGAGATGAAATCAAAGACATTCTTGCGCAAGTACCGAATCGACC
Source organism: Lissotriton vulgaris (assembly GCF_964263255.1). Lineage (NCBI taxonomy): Eukaryota > Metazoa > Chordata > Amphibia > Caudata > Salamandridae > Lissotriton > Lissotriton vulgaris. Next base: position 165,541,493 of record NC_141689.1, read on the forward strand.
TACTGAACTATCGGCTCCGGTAGATTTGGTGTTGGAATTAGATTTTCGTCAGTCAGAACGAAAGGGAGAGAAGCGCAAGGACTGGAGAGTAAATTTCCCTTGTTTTGATCGTGCCAAGATCGAGAAGGGCGCAGGTGGAAGTAATGATCCTGAACCCATGCAAATAGGAGCAGTCCGCGGGCCATTGAGCAAAGAAGAAAAGGAGCAGAGGCGTCTGAAGAAGCAGTGCTTGTACTGTGGAAGCCCGGGACACTTTGTAAAGGAATGCCCAAAACGCACTAAGAATCCTTTGAAGGGAAACAAGGGGAGCCATCAGTAAATGGAGCTGCACTGATGGTACAAGAGGCAAAGACGACTCCAGATTCTCATTCAATTCTTAACACCTTGCAGTCGAACATCCCTCATGTAATTCTTCACATGACACTTAAGTTTAGAGAACATCAGATTTTGGGAGTGGCTATCATGTTAGACTCTGGCGCCACAGGGAATTTCTGTGACATTAAGTATGCTCAACGCATGGGAATTCGAGCCATTCGAAAGGAAAGACAAGAACCTGTCCGAGCTGTTGATGGTACCAATTTGTCATCTGGACCGATCACTAGCCATACTGAAGAATTGGAATTGATTCAGGCTGATGGGCATTGGTAGGTACTGCAATTTAATCTGATCGATGCACCGCAATTCCAATTAATTCTCGGGTTACCCTGGTTGACCACCCATAATCCCGCTATCGATTGGGAGAATCGAACAGTGAGCATGAACTCTAGTTTTTGTCTGGAACATTGCTTTGGGGAGAAAGAAGATTCAAAGGCACCATCACAAGCGTCATTACTTTCATATGGAGGACAGTCTGTTTGTGCGATCACTTCCGGAGAAATTCCTCCTGAATATCAGGAATACGCCACAGTTTTTAGTGAGCAAGAGGCTGATTTGTTACCTCCACATCGACCGTACGATTGCACCATAGACCTAGTGCCTGGGGCTGTATTACCCTGCAGCCGAATTTATGCATTAACTGAAGCAGAAAACGCCCATTTGAAGGAGTATCTGGACCGTTACTTGGCCAATGGATTCATTAGGCCATCTCAGTCGCCAGTATCCTCTCCGCTCTTTTTCATTTCTAAGAAGCAAGAAGGAAGCTTAAGAACGTGTATAGACTATTGTGCGTTGAATCAAATTACCATCAAGAACCGTTACCCTTTGCCTTTGATCTCTGTTTTATTAGATCAAATTAAGGAGGCTCAGATTTTCACTAAATTGGATTTACGAGGAGCATATCACCTTGTTCGAATGAAAGAAGGACAAGAATGGAAGACTGCCTTCCGGACAAAGTTTGGACTCTTCGAATACTGTGTTATGCCATTCGGTCTTTGCAACGTTCCTGCGGTATTCCAGCATTTCATTAATGATATCATGGGCGATCTGATTGATAAGGTGGCAATCATTTATTTAGATGACATTTTAATTTATTCCAAGGAAGTACAAGATCATCCCCGACACGTCAGAATGGTACTGGAAAGATTACAGAGACATCATCTGTTTGTGAAGTTGGAGAAATGTGTGTTTCACGCTCATACTGTGGAGTTTCTAGGGTTTGTCCTTTCTCCACAAGGAGTTACCATGGATCCTGGGAAGGTACAAGCGGTTGAGAACTGGCCTGAACCACGGAATGTTAAAGAGATTCAGAGATTCCTGGGATTTGCTCATCTTTACCGAAGATTTATTCAGTGTTTTTTTCAATTGATTTCTCCTATCACTCGCTTGCTGAAGAAAGGAGTAAAGTTTGAATGGTCCACAGAGGCAGGACAAGCTTTTCGCAGTCTTAAGAACACCTTTACATCTGCTCCTGTTCTGTTGCATGCTGATCCGGCAGAACCTTTTTATGTGGAAGCTGATGCATCTGACCAAGCGATTGGAGGAGTTCTCTCCCAACGACATCCGAAAACTGGGCAACTCCATCCGGTGGCCTATCGCTCCAGGAAACTGAATCCTGCGGAGTTAAATTACACCATTGCAGAAAAGGAATTGTTAGCAATAAAGGATTCTTTTGAAGACTGGAGGCATTATCTGTTGGGAGCCAAGCATACAGTCACTGTGTTCACAGATCATAAAAATCTGCAATTTTTAAAATCTGCCAAAACCTTGACCCCACGCCAGTTACGATGGTCTCTATATTTTGCGGATTTTGATTTCGTGCTCACATATCGTCCAGGAAATAAGAATGGTATAGCGGATGCTTTATCGCATTTGAATACAGAGGAAAGTGAACATCCCGTGGAACTTCAGCCCATCATTCCGGAAGCCAAGTTCATCTGTACCCTTTCCTTGGATAACTTTCAAGAGGAAGTTCGGAAACGTTTATCCCCAAATGAGATCCAAGAGTGGGTTCAACGTGATCATGAAAGACAGATGCGACAACAATTGCCTTACTATAAGGAGGCGTTATATCTCCCTATGAGTGCCTTGCAGCAAAAAGCCTTGCAGAGTTGTCATGACCATCCTTTAGCGGGTCACAAAGGAATTTCAAAGACCTTGGATTTGGTGCAACGCTACTTTTGGTGGCCTGGGTTTCCTCTCATGTCAAACAATACATTCAGTTGTGTGCTCTTTGTGCTAGAGGTAAGCCCAGCAGACAAGACCCTCAAGGACTTTTACAGCCATTACCCACCCCTACTCATCCTTGGCACACCATCTCTATGGATTTAATAGTGGACTTGCCTGCTAGTAGGGGGTTAGATACTGTATTGGTCATTGTAGATACATTCACTAAGATGAGCCATTTTGTTGCTATGTCTGGTGTTCCTACAGCTCCTGAGTTAGCACAAGCCTTTAGAGAAAACATTGTAAAATTGCATGGTGTTGCCAAAATTGTGATTTCAGATCGGGGATCTCAGTTCATCTCTCGGTTTTGGCAGGCTTTTTTAAAAGGTTTGGGAGTGGAGAGTAGGCTGTCTACTAGTTATCATCCGGAATCTGATGGTCAGACTGAGCGTATTAATCAAGAACTGGAACAGTAACTTCGTTTGTTCTTGATTGATCAGGGAGGTGAGTGGGCAGATCGATTGTGGATGGCGGAGTTCGCTTGTAATAATGCGAGGAGTGTGTCTACTGGCTACTCCCCCTTTTATTTGAACTCTGGTCGTCACCCTAATCCATTTCTCACTCAGGAAGATTTAGAGGTCCCTGCTGCCAGTACTCTGTTGTCTGATATGGCTACCTTGCATAAGTCTGCTGAGGAAAATTTGATTAGAGCTAAACAGTCTTATAAAAAAGGTGCAGACATACATAGGCAACCAGCTCCACAATATCGAGTGGGTGATCAGGTGTGGTTATCTACAAAGAATTTACATCTGAAGGGAAATAGAACATTCCATCCTAGGTTTGTGGGTCCTTATGCTGTAGAAAAGGTCTTGGGTCCTGTTACTGTGAGACTGAAACTGCCTGCTAAGGTGGGTATTCACCCAGTTTTCCATGTCTCTCTTCTGAAAAAGACTAAGCCACATTTGAGATTTGTCAAGCCACCAGATCCTCTTCAGATTTCAGGTCATGCTGAATATGAAGTTCAGGATATTCTAGACTCTAAGTTCAGAAAAGGAAAATTGTTCTATTTGGTGGACTGGAAGGGATATGGTCCCGAGGAAAGGTCGTGGGAGCCGGTATCTCATATCCATGCTCCTCAACTGATTAGAAGATTTCATACCCGATATCCCAACAAACCAGGACCGATAAATCGGTCTTTGATAGGGGGTACTGTCAGGGTTTTGCGAGTTGCTGCCATCTCTGTCTTTAAACCAGCAATTAGGGCAAAGACCATTTCAAGACCCCATTTGGTGAATGTGTGGCACCCTTACCCTTAGGAAAGGGTAACTGTTAAATTGTAAATAGTTTCATTATCGTAATCAGATTCCCTCCCTAAGATGGCCGCCACTGTGGTCGCTAAAGATTATCTAAAGGCAGCGTCAGGTCTAGTTAATGTGCCTCGCGCGCAGTTTTGTATCTGCGCACTTCAACTGCTTCATTTCCTGAGGCTGCCGCGAATTCCCTCGCTCCGTGTCAGTATTCGTGACAGGAGTTGAGAGAGTGTTTAGCGGCCTTCTAGTTAGAGTAGTTCCTTAGATAAAAGAAGCTTAGGCAGAAGTAGAAGTTCCAAGACATTTCGTGGAGTTTGCAGTTCCACGTTTCTTTGAGTTTCCAAGCGGAACCTTCCTTGCGGCAGAACCTGAGTGTGGACACTGATTATCCACCAAGCCTGACTTCCTTGCACTCATATGCTGAGTAGGCGGCAGAGCTCCAGAGAATTGTGAAGCACGAGGGAGAGCGGCACGACGAAGAAGTAGTAAGCTTATTTCATTGACTGTATGCCAAAGCCCCCGTTTCTGCGAACTAAGACTCAGCAGTCCCTTATTGCGCTTCCCCCAATTTTCCCTTCCCCCTTCCTTCCTTCCTGGTTCCTTTTTGCGCGCTCTGTATTCATGTACAGTCAGCAGCCAAGCCAAGATTCAAGCACCTACAGCTTCCAGCAGAATCCCTATTAAAGCATTCAAAGGATACTCCCAGGTAAAGAAAGTTCCATTAGAGGGTAGGAGGAAAGAATTAATAGAACAACCTGTAATGTTGGCTCCTGTTCTTCGAGATAAGAGTATCCAGCAGTCTACCCTTTCACTGCAAGAAGAGTGGCAATAACTTGGGAATTCCTGGTAGGACAAGTTCAGTTAATAAAATAGAGAGTACAGTCATTAAGGTGGGTTGTTGCTTATGTTCTCTCTAAGCATGGGCGAATTTTGCAAATCTCGCGTTCGTGAATTTTGCGGATTTGCGAACTCGCAATCCGCAAAATCCGCGAATTCCCGCAAATTTGCGGATTTTTTTTTTTTTTTATGTTCGCACGGGTTTCTGCAAGTTCGCGAGGGTTTTGAACAATTTCGCAAATTGCGAAATTGTACAAAACGCGTGCGAACTTGCAGAAACCCGTGCGAACACAATGTGCCCAGTAGGGTATGTGCCTCTTGTGTAAATAAAAGGTCAGAGAAAGATCAGTTCAGCAGATGAAGAGAAAGAAGCTCCTGGTCACAGGAACAGCACGGTATCCTCTTCCTGCTTTAACATCCTTCGCATGCTCAGAAAAACATTTCGCTGGATCCCCTCCGAAACAAGGAAAACAGTCACCCACGCTCTAGTCACGAGCCGACTGGACTACGGAAACACCCTCTACGCAGGTACCACCGCTAAACTCCAGAAGAAACTACAACGAATCCAAAACGCCTCAGCCAGGCTCATATTAGACATCCCACGCAACGAACACATCTCTGGTCACCTGAAAGACCTCCACTGGCTACCCGTCAATAAGAGAATCACTTTCCGACTGCTAACCCACGCACACAAATCACTCTACGACATCGGACCAGATTGCCTCAACTCTCGATTGTCCTTCTACACCCCCTCCCGCCAACTTCGCTCTTCCAGCCAAGCCTTCGCCACTGTCCCTCGCATCAACAAAACCTCCTTGGGAGGCAGATCCTTCTCATACCTGGCTGCCAAAACATGGAACTCACTTCCCGCTTATCTTCGCCTCACCCAGAATCACCTAGCGTTCAGAAAGCAACTTAAAACGTGGATATTTGACAAATAATCCTCCTCCCCTCCCTAAGCGCCTTGAAACCCTCTGGGTATGTAGTGCGCTATATAAATTTTATGACTTGACTTGACTTGACTATTGCGCTCGTGAAAGTCAAGGATGCAAAGCCTATCCAGCATCACAGCTGATTTTCCACGGTAGATTTGGGAAGAAGGCACACCTGTCCAGCCTCGACGACGCTCACGATTGTTTTTGGGCTAATGAATGAGTCACTGAATTTGAGCATCAACTAGTTCGAGCGACCATGTGTGTGTTACTATGCAATCGCCCCGAAGGGCGCAGGGGTCCCTTGAGTGAGCTGCAGACCTGTGCCCAGCCATGCAACTATTTTACAATGGCGCCAGCAAGCTGCCAGCGGCGTTGTAAAATAGTTACAAAGTTAGCTTGCACAGGAAGCACTTAGATAAAATAAAGCAGCACCTGCCTCGTTTTATCTAGTGGTTCCTGTGCAAGCTAACTTTGTAACTATTTTACAACGGCGCTGGCAGCTTGCTGGCACCATTGTAAAATAGTTGCATGATTTTTTTTGCGGATTTTGCGGGAAATCCGCAAAATTCGCGGATTGCGGATTTCCCAAAAATCCGCAAAATCCGCGAGCGTAACGGATTTCCCGCTCACACTTAGTTCTCTCCCTAATCTGTGTCTTAGGCACCCGTGAAGTACAGACAGCAGAAGTTACTACGCTCAGCGGTCTAGAGGGGTGCCAGAAGTTCTCAAGTTGTCTCTTTTCTAATCCACTTCCCCTTTACCCTTCTGCTGGTTTCTTGGCCTTTAGGCGAAGTCACTGGTGGAGGGGTGATTGGGTACAGCAACAGGACTGTCCCTGCGAGAGAATTCAAGCCTTCATGACAGGACTGCTGGTACTGGTCAGCAACCCCTCGTCTGTTCCCGAGTCCAAGCCCTCTCCCTGGTTAGCTACCTGTTTTTTTGTGTGTGGAACCAATAGGGCTGGAGAGGCTCCCAAGTTGTGACACGACAAAAGATCTTTTCATCTGCCCCATTGAGACGGCAAGAGGATGTCTCCTTCCCCATTGGAAGGAGAGCTTAATCTATTAGCCCTCCGCCTGTTGTTGTACTGGTACTTGGGGTTTTAACTTAACTGACTCCAAGGGCTATTTTAGCTGAAGAGAGCTCTGGACCATTGAGACCCTTGTCATCGTCATGTATAAATATGGGGGATGATGTGTCCATAAAGGTTTCTAGTTGCTCGGTGGGCTGATCAGTCCTGAGTCTGGCGCCAAAGTTTGCCCGCTCTGGGCTTCCCCTGCGGAGACCGGGTCCTTGGCCCTTGCCCAGCTGCACAAATTGTGCGTGCTCCTGCTCTTGGTGTGGCCCTTTGGCTGGACCTTCGACCGATCCGGGCCCCCCCTTAACGACCTTGTTGGTGGTCATATCCATGGCTGTAGGAACCGCACTCCTGAAAAATGGGGGGGGTGGGCGATAAGGCAGGAGAGCAATGAGGCGGGTCGGAGGGCACCCCGGTAAGATCTGCCGGCTGTGGTGAAGGGGCCACGTCTTAACAGTCTGTAATTGGGAGGCAATTTGGAGGAGCAGAGGAGTGAGGACTAATAAAAAAATATTAAAAAGGGGGGAGTTTGATGTCCCAGGCGGGGGTGATATGAGCCTGAGGGGAGGCAGTGCAGCAGTGGACAAACGATGTGCAGGGTGGATTTCAGCCAGGGTTGCTGTGAGTGCCGGGGCTTGTAAATACAAATGCTGCTGGTGAGCTTGCAGCACTGGTTGTGCCACCCACAGAAGCAGCCTAGTAAAATGTGCCTAAGGTCTGACATTGCAGAACCTGCGTGCAGTCTGGTACTGTCATGCTGGCTGCACAAGTGCCCCTACTTGCCAGTCCCTAAACCTTCCCTTAACTTCATATTAGTCACCCCTATGGTAGGCCCAAGGGCAGGGTGCATTGTAAGCATAAGGTAGGTCAAGCCCTGATGTGTGTGGCATGTCCTAATAGTGAATTACAGCCATTTTTGTTTTTCACTATTGTAAGGCTACCTGTTCTCATAGGCCAGAATGGGCTGCTGGAATTATTACACTCTATAATCCCAGCAGGCTCCAGGAGCATGGAAGAAAATCAAGTTTAGTATGCCTGAACTCAGAATAATAAAATGCTTATTTTAGTAAAGTTTATTTTAATATCCTGTGTTTGCAAATGCTACTTTTAGAAAGTTAGCATTTGCTTGCCTGACTATTTCATCACGCCTCTGCCAGGATGTGTATCTGATGTCTGGTTTGTGTGAGTGACAGGGCTGGAGAATTCCAGGAGACAGTCTGGGCTGCCAGGTGGTGAATAGAGGGATTACCCCCAGGATAGGTGGGAAGAGTGCCCCTTGACTCTGAATAGGGCTGTGCTCTGCCACCACAATGCTGGCTCCACCTCCTGCGGAGTGTCTGATGTCTCTGCCCTGCACGCTGAAAGAAGAAGCCAGAGTCCCCAAAACAAAGTGCTCCAAAACTGGGCTGAACCAGGCTCAGGCCCCCTGGCATACAAGAACAAAGTATTTTCAGTATAAATGTAGTATCCCTGCTCCCAAGAAATTAGATCTTGTTTGTGCCAAGAAGAAACTCTGCCCGAAGAGAAGGACCTGGGAAAGCTGCATGGATGACTACTGTCTCTAGCCTGAGAGACTGGCCTGTGGTGGGTACCTTGCTGCAAGAAGGAGAGAAGACAAAAACTGAGAAAGACTTTATTTATTCAACTTGTGCTACCTCTGAAAACAGATCTCCAAGGGCTTGCTGGTGAACTTGCCCACTGAACTGCGCCCCAGGAACATTGGGCGCTACCCCTGAAGAAGGAAGCTGCTGCTGGTGTGTCTCCCTTTGCAGCGCTGACCTCGGAGACCTGAGTGCGCTGAGAAGTTGTGCCGCACTCTAAAAGCCTGTGCAACCCCGTCCCGCCGAGCAATACGACTTCCGAATAATCGCGCCGCAACTCGCACAGTAAAGGCCAGCCCGCCTGGCCCTAGCATCGTGACTGCTGCCGACATCGAGCCTGAGCTCGCACCGCAAGAACGAACCGTCCGGTCCAAGCAACGTGAGCCTGTGGCTCCAGAGCCGTAGATCACACCGTAAAGACTTACTGCGCCTGGGCTCGCCCTCCGCGAAGACTCCCTGCTGAAAGCTCCTCGCCGCTGGAATCACCTCAAGCCGCCGCCCCCCTCTTCAGGACCCGAGCGTCGCCGAGACCAAGAACCTGCCCCACAGCGAATCGCTGCCCTCTGCGTGAAGAGCCTGCCAAGCCATCGAGCCGTAGCTCGCACCGAAGGAGGAAGGCAACACGACTTGGGACGTCGGATCTCCCTCAGCGTGTCCGCCCCGGACCCCTTCTACAAAGCCAAAGGTACAGTGTCAAATGATTGTGCTGTGCACCGCGCTCCGGACTGCGGTGTCCGTGAGGCGGCACCTCTTGTGATAGCTTCGCCCCATTTTCGCTGCGCGCACCGTACGAGTGAGACTCCCCAACCTGTCTTACCATCGCTGTGCGAGTCGCACCACAGCCTTTACGACTCGAACTCCTTGTTACCTCGACCGCGCCGTACGCTTGGTACGCGAGATGCATGAGGTTTAGCAAGGCCCTGCTTGTGTTAGCTGTACGGGACGTACGAGTGTACTACGAAGAGACACTACCTGAATCACTGTATAGCCGTTTTTAGAGCGATAAGACCTCCCAAAGTATTGAACATTACCTTTAAGAACTGTGGCCTCATTTTGAAAGTAACTGGAACCGTTTTAAATGCTAAATCTGTAATCAAAGCCTGCTTGAGAGTTTTTATATAAAGAGTATATTTTTACAAACAACAGTCTTCTGTCTCTGTGTGGTGGGTTGATAAGTTACTGTGTGTATTATGACAAATGCTTAACCACATGTGCTCTGGAGATTAGCCTGCTCTGCTCGCGCCACGCCGCCTAAAGGGTGAGCAGGGGTTATTTCTAAGAGTAGTCCTTTGTTCTGACTAGAGGAGAGGGTCCCTGCTTGTCACAAGTGCATACCTGTGCCAAACGGAGACCCCCAATTCTAACAGCACCCTTCTTGAACCCAAATGCTTAAGCAAGGGCATCACATAGCTCATGTGAGTGTAACCCCTCATCATGCTCAAGTGTAACCATTGTAACCATTAGTAAGCTTGAGCAAATCTGTGTGTTCTGTAGCTTTGGGTAGGGTAGATAGTCCAGTGATGTGGTTTCTTCTCCCTCCCCCTTACACTGGAAAAGGACCACCCCACCAACACCATTGGGGGGAACTTCCCTTTTAGAAACTGTACCCTTTTTCAAACTTTGTTGAGGACCAAATGCTCCCGAAGGCATGTATGTTTTTCTTATTGTAGAGAGAGTTGTTACTGGCCGCTATGTTCTTGCAAAGAAAGTATCCAAAGGATTTTGCATTAAAAGGCGCTGAGAAGTGAATCCCTCTTGTCGCAGGGATTCTGCTCCTACACAGAACTGTGCATAGAGACTTGGAACCTCAGTGAATTAGGGTGTGCCAAAACTCACCTTAGTGTCCAAAATCCCCTACCAGACTAGCAATCAGTGTCTCATTGGTTCTTCCATACCCCCAATGATTAGACAACCCACAACATGGACTTAGAATACCTCATGTAACGTGAAACACATGAACACTCTTTCGTTATACCATCATACCAGTCCAAAACAAGGAGTAAATGAAGACACGTGCAAGTTTGAAATATTTATTTCTAGTGCCGTGTTCTGAAGTGCAGTATCTTAGCTAATACAAGCAAACATATTATATGCAACAAGGTTATCAGCATAGTTACTATTCCATACAATACAAAGGGAGAAAGCATGTTAAAATGCTAAAGGGAAGAAGGCTAAATTATACCTCAGTCTTACCCTCCCTTGCTAGTATATTATATTATATCTACAGAAGGTCTCTTTGGGTTTACAAGGACGGCCCCATACCTCTGGTCCTAGTAGAAAGGGATCACATTTTTTTCTACACCAGCTCTCTGCATGTGAATGTTCTCCAAAGTGTGTTTGCATGCTCTGCAGAGTGAATTATTAAACGCGCCAAAATCAGAGGTGGCCACAGCTTCATATTTGTTATGTCTAGGACGTGCGCTGATCAGACCGATCAACAACCACTGTGTTGAAATAATCTTGAAGGCCTCGGCACTCACTGTTCAGATATAGTTTACCAAGCAGGGCTGATACTATAGGAAAACATGTTATTCTCACGTGAAGCAAAATAATCTGCTAGACTCTAAACATTTATAATATTGTGTGCCGTGTGCAAAAGCAGCAGAGAGTAAAAATGGCGTTTAAACTTCTAATAAGCGCATGCTAATTTAAAACATTGTAAAGGCAAAGCCCATCTCCATGACACTCTAGCTTTGTCTCAAAAAGCAAGATTTGGAGATTATGCCTGGAAACCTGGGATACAAACGTTACTGGTTTAGATTTGCCACAGATTGAGCGAACTACATGAGTTTCCTGGATTGTATTAAGCCTGGTAGAATCAGAAAGGTCTTTAGAAAATTGATGATTTCTTCAAATTCCCTTGGCATTGCTAGAGAGAAAATGACAAAATAAACCCCCCTAGAATTGGTTGAAACGTAGGCCTTTTTATGGTTGTCAATTATATGACAGGCTCAAAAGATCACTTACAAAAGCATTTCCTATAATAGCTACATATGAAATATTGGATGTGTATCTTTAAATTACCTTCGACCTCAACATCCTCTGTAATGTGTTGCTATTTTTTGAAGACACCCTTTTCTGAGCTAAAAAATGAGCAATATATATTTGAGTATAATTGACAGGCTGCCTCGCATTTTAATGTGAGTATATTTATATGTGTGAATCGAGTGTATTTCCTTATGGAACGATATTGTTTGAACATAACCATGGTTATGCTTATGGCCCCAAAAATATATCACTCAGAGAGAGTACTATAAAAATAAGCACACATTGTTTCAAACTAGTTAAATAAATATCATACTGTTACAGTTTAAAGGATGAAGGCAAAGTAATGAACATAAAGACAAATAATCAGAGATATTACAGACCCCTTATCACTGCCAATAATTATTTTAGAGATGTAAATAAAGAGTTGATTCATGTATACAAGCCCTCAGAAATGAATGAGTATACATCTCGAAGTTGGCAGTGAAGGAGTTAATGAAGGAAGCAATGCCACTCAGTTTGAGTTTCCTTTCTCTTCATAGAGTCAGGCAAATTGCATATATAATAAAGCAAACCCCACTTTAGGGCCTGCCTCTGTCAGCCTCTATTAGCGTACAGATGTGTTTAAACCACAGGGCGCGTGGATGACAGGTACACAAGGGGACGGGGGTGGTGGAGAGTGGGCTCCTGGGGGCACAACCTGTGAGATTCAGCGCCCACCTGCTTTGCCCTCCTTTCAGACACCCTTATGCTGATCTCTGCTGCTCCCAGGCTATCAGGCTCAGTTTTCTTTCCCATTTCTGACAGCACCATTTGATTTCATTTCTTTCCCTGCTAGGACTTTGTCTCTTTGGCATTTTGTGGAGCTGCCGAACAGATTACTGTATATTTCAGCTGCGATAAGAAAAATGCTAAGCGCTGACAGCTGCGCGTGAAATGGCCGCCCATTGCGGCATTATTATTCTGAAGGAATATGTTTTCAGGGACTCAGTGAACTGGACAACAATATGCAGAGATCTCAAACCGAAACATTGGGCTAAGGCTCTGAGAATCTCTTTTTTTTTATTTCGCGCTTGCTCCCCCTCCCCCACCTGTAGTATCCTGCGAGACACGTTCTAGTGTCCCGCAGGAAGCTGGTATTCCTGCCACTCCCTCGAGGGCTGGGCACACTGCACCCCCACACCCATCCATCACGGGTGTCACGAGTGACGTGACCTCGCTAATAAAAGGGCCCGGGTGCACGTGCTCGAGGCCAGTTGTCTAACTATCTTGCCCCGTGTCTGTGTCATACTTTCACGTGATGTGGGCCCAGGGCCCAACACTACACTGGCGACGAGGATGGGATACTACTCCCGCGTGCCTGCAGCTCAACGCTTCCCCAGGCGACGGACCGACGTCCCAGGATACAGCCTCACGGATGAACCAAACATAAGCCGCAGCAAGCGCAGTCCACGTCTCATCCCAACGCTTCCCCAGGTGACGGACCGACGTCCCAGGACACAGCCCCACGGATGAACCAAACGTAAGCCGCAGCAAGCGCAATCCACGTCTCATCCCAACGCTTCCCCAGGCGACCGTCCATCCCCGAGCGTCGGCAGTCTGAGTCAGTTGGCATCCCTGCTCCTGTCCGCAGATGCCACGGGTGAAGATCAGCACTGAGCGGCCCCCCTCTCACCGCCTCAAGATGGAGTCGGCAGTGGCCCCACCACAGGCAAGAGAGGAACCGTACACTCTATGTGTCAAGCCGCCACCTAAGGTCAACATCAGCAAAGCAGAGGGACATGGCTGCCAAGTCCCTCCGGACATCCAACACTCCCAGCAAGTCACCACATGGCTGGCAACCGCCATCACGCCAGCCGTCACCACCTGCGTCAAACATCACCACTCCCAGAAGATCGGCGGACTGGAGTCCTGCACCGTCGCCACACCAGCAGACAACAGAAACCAGAGGCCACCTGTGAACCTGGCATACACCGAAACCGAAGCAGCAAAGGCAAGTCTTGTCCACGACTCATCCACCCGTGGGAGTTGGGCGTTCGACTAAGTAGCGGCGCCTCAGCGGTCCTGCAGCTGCCACCAGCTGGCACACAAGTAGCCCTCAGCGCAGCCCTCCTACAGTCCCGCAGCAACCCCGACAGCGGGCCTCCCCAGGCGGGAGAGCGAATAGAGACTCTGCCCCACCGACAGGTTTCCGGTCACAGCCCAGCCGTTCAACAAGGACAGTCGGCTCAGCCACACCTCTGTGAACTCTCCGTTAGGACTCCATCCATTTTTGTGATGCAGCCCACTACAATAAACTGTTAGGACCCACCACGGACCATCACGGAGGTCAGCAAAGTGGAAACCAGGCAAGGCAGCAAGACATATCACCGTCAGCGAACTGTCGGCATGCAGAGGACGTCTCCCAGCCAGCGGTCGTGTCCTGAGGCCCTCAGGTTAAACTACGGGTGCCCGCCGAGAAGGTTCTGCTGCAAGCCAAGTCACCAATCCAGGTCTGCTGTCGTCCTGCCACCAGACTCGAGAGACTGATGGACCCTGTGGTAACTAGTTAACTTTGTTTTATCCCCACAGGTTGGACTAGCATTTTTGTTTGTTCCTCAATAAAGTTGGGGAGGAATGTAGTATCCTGCGAGACACGTTCTAGTGTCCCGCAGGAAGTTGGTATTCCAGCCACTCCCTCGAGGGCTGGGCACACTGCACCCCCACACCCATCCATCACGGGTGTCACGAGTGACGTGACCCCGCTAATAAAAGGGCCCGGGTGCACGTGCTCGAGGCCAGTTGTCTAACTATCTTGCCCCGTGTCTGTGTCATACTTTCACGTGATGTGGGCCCAGGGCCCAACACTACACCACCCACTCCCTAAAATATCAAAGAATTAGGGATTATACGAGAGGAAAAATGTCACTTGCCACCAGCGTTCTGTGACTGCTTTACTGAAACTCTCACATTGAATACTTGTCAATTCCCACCCAGGAGTGCCCATTTTCCTGATTACGTATTGGTAATCTGTCTTACTCTAATATGCCTTACTCATTACAGTACTTAAGTAAATAAGGGGGGGTCCCTCCTCTGGCCACCATGTTGAACAAATCTATCTAGAATATTTTCTCTACTCTACCTACTGCTGTCTCTCAGGCTACACTCTTAACAGGTGTGAGCTTCAATTTCCGGGTGCAGAGATATTAGTAAATGAAGTTGGGGTCATGTTATATTGAATATGATACTGTAGTGATATCAATATGATATGATATGTTATTAAACAAATATTTATGTTTATTCGAAATTAATATTTGATCGACATATAAAAATGACTTCAAATCGCTCAACAATTATTATTCACGTAGACTTGCATAATGTCCTTGTAAATCCTTCATATTTTGGTGTTTAATAATTGAAAATGCGATAACTTTTCATTATATTTACTATCAGGCAGCTGTCATTACTTTTCGGCCATGTATAATTTGATCAGGCCTCCTCAGGAAAAATTACAAGGACCAACCCTTGTTTTTAAGAGTAGTCATAAGCTTGTGTTCTATAAGCACTGCTTTCAGGGACCACCTTCTGGCACCACAAAAGTATCACTTGAAGTTGCACTCGATAAAAAGCACATGGAAATATTCAAATCAAAATCAAAATCAAATCAGGTGTTTGTTAAGCACAACTACTCACCCGTAAGGGTCTCAAGGCGCTGGGGGTGTGGGAGAGGGTTTGCAGGTTCCAGTCCATCAAGGAGGGGGGTCTGTCGAAGAGCCAGGTTTTGAGGTTTCTTGCAAAGATGGGGAGCAATGTTATCTGTTTGAGGTGGAGCAGAAGGACGTTCCAGGCGCTGGCAGCGCGGAAGGAAAAGGAGCGGCCTCCTGATCTGGTATTTCTGGTGCGGGGGGACAACGACGTAGGAGAGCTGGGCTGATCGTAGGGTCCTTTGGGGTGCGTGGAATTTGAGTCGGCTGTTCAGGTATGCTGGTCCGGTGTCGTGGAGGGCCTTGTGAGCGTGCGTTAGCACCATGAAGGTGACTCTAGCTTCGATGGGGAGCCAATGGAGTGTGCGTAGGTGCTGGGAGATGTGGCAGTGTCTTGGCAGGTTGAGGACCAATCATGCAGCTAGGCTTTGGATGTTCTGTAGCTTGCGGGTGAGGTTTTTGTTTATTCTGGCATAGAGTGCGTTGCCGTAGTCGAGCCTGCTGGTGACCAGGAAGTTGAGTGGCTGTCTTTCTGTGTTCGAGGGGGATCCATTTGAAGGTCTTACGTAGGAGGCGGAAGGTGTAGAAGCAGAAGGACGAGACAGAGTTGATCTGGCGGTCCATTTTTAGCTCTGACTCCGGATGATTCCCAGGTTGCATGCATGGCCAGTGAGGGTGGGCGGGTTTCCGAGGGTGGGGGCCACCAGGTGTCGTTCCAGGCATCTGGGTTTGGCCCATGATGAGTACTTCTGTTTTGTTGGTGTTTAGTTGTAGGCAGCTGTTTTTTCATCAATTTGGCGAGGCCTTCCATGACTTCGCGAAAGTTGTGTCTGGCGGTGTTGGGTTCGTTGGATAGAAAGAGGATGAGTTGGGTGTCGTCTGCATTTGGCATAATGTTGAGTCTGTAGGTTCTGATGATGGGGGCAAGCGGAGCCATGTAGACGTTGAAGAGCGTAGGGCTAAGTGAGGACCCTTGGGGGACTCCGCAGGTGGTAGGTGTAGTGTCCGAGAGGAAAGGGGGGAGTCTGACCCGTTGTGTTCTGCTGGAGAGGAAGGAGTGGATCCAGTCAAGGGCCTTGTCTTGGATCCCTGCATCGTGGAGTCTGCATATTAGGGTGCAGTGAGAGACGGTGTTGAATGCCGGTGAGAGGTCGAGGAGGATGAGGGCTGCTGTTTCTCCTTTGTCCAGTAAGGTATGGATGTCGTCTTTTGCGGCAAGGAGGGCGTTTTCCATACTGTGTTTTTTTCTGAAGCCGGATTGGGAGGAGTTGAGGATGCTGTGCTCTTCGATGAATGTGGCGAGTTAGCTGTTGATGGCTTTCTCAATGACTTTCGCTGGGAACAGGAGCAGGGAGTTGGTTCTGTAGTTTTTGAGGTCAGTGGGGTCCGCCGAGGGTTTCTTCAGGAGGGGGAACACATCAGTTACCAGGGAGCGGTTGATGGTGTGGGAGAGGGTACACAGACAAAATATCGATTTTTAAATATCGATATACAAAAATATCGAAGTTTAAATATCGATGGGACAAAATATCGAAGGTAAGTAATATCGACAGTCTAAATATCGATATTGGTATGATATCAGTAATATCGAAGTTGTAAATATCGATGTCAATAATATCGAAATTAATAACTTTGATGTTACTAATATCCATTTTTAAATAAATTTAGTGTAAATTATATTGTATTTATTATGTTTTATTATTTATTTTTAATGTAATTTAATTAAATATTGTCTTTTACTACTGTAGCGGGTTGTGGGTTTATAGGGGAATAGGGTGGGAAGTAATTTAATTATGTTAAATTAATTATTAATTAGTAGGAATTATTAATTAATTGAGAAATAATTTTTAATTATTTTTAATTAATTGATTAAATGATAAATATGTTCTGTAGCGGGTTATGGGTTTATAGGGGAATAGGGTGGGAAGTAATTTGATAATAATTAATTAATTGATATATGTTTGTACATATTTTAATTAATAATTAATTGGTAATTAATTTCTATTAATTAGTTAATTAATTAATATAATTTTTTACATATTTATAATTATTAATTAGTTGGTAATTAATTAATATTAATTATTTAATTACATTAATTATAGTAATTTTTTATATATAATTTATTGTTATTCTTAATTAATTAATTGGGAAAAATAATATTAATTATTAAATTAAATTAATTACAGCAAATGTGCTAATATATTTACTTTATTGTTATTGTTAATTAATAATTAATTGGTAATTAAATAATATTAATTAATTTTGGGTAAAGGGGTATTTTTAGGGTTCAGGGTCAGTTTTCAGTTCATGGGTAAAGGGGTATTTTTAGGGTTCAGGGTCAGTTTTCAGTTTTTGGGTAAAGGGGTATTTTTAGGGTTCAGGGTCAGTTTTCAGTTTTTGGGTAAAGGGGTATTTTTAGGGTTCTGGGTCAGTTTTCAGTTTTTGGGTAAAGGGGTATTTTTAGGGTTCAGGGTCAGTTTTCAGTTCATGGGTGAAGGGGTATTTTTAGGGTTCAGGGTCAGTTTTCAGTTTTTGGGTAAAGGGGTATTTTTAGGGTTCTGGGTCAGTTTTCAGTTTTTGGGTAAAGGGGTATTTTTAGGGTTCTGGGTCAGTTTTCAGTTTTTGGGTAAAGGGGTATTTTTAGGGTTCAGGGTCAGTTTTCAGTTTTTGGGTAAAGGGGTATTTTTAGGGTTCTGGGTCAGTTTTGGGTTTTTGGGGTACAGGCGTACAGGGTAAAAACAAAAAAATATTACATTAAATCAAATAAATTAGATGAAAAAAATTAAAATTACTTTAAATTATTAAGTGTTTTATTTATTTTAAATGTATATGTATTAGTTTTAATTTTGTTTTAATATTTGTATTTAATAGTTGTAAAATTATATGTATTTTAAAATTATTTTTACATTATTATTAATACATTTAAAAAAACGATATTTTTGATTCCGATATTTTTGTACTACGATATTATTTTTTCGATATTTTTGTACTTACCTTAATGAAGATAGGATTCCAATATTTTTGCTGTTGATATTTTTGCTCCGATATTTTTGCATGTCGATACTCTGTCTGTCGATATTATGTCAGACATTCGTGGGAGAGCATTGGTGCGATGGTGTCAGCGGCTCTGTTGAAAATGTGGTGGGGCAGGGGTCCGTGGGGGCCCCGGAGTGGATTGACTTCATCGTCTTCTGTGTGTCTTTGGTGGTGAGGGCTGTCCAGTTGTCGATCGCTGGCTTCTGGATGTTGGGGGTGGTTGGTGAGGGTTCAGTGTGTTGGTTCTCTTTGTCAAAGTTGTCGTAGATGCTCTTGATTTTGTGGTGGAAAAAGGCGCTGAGTTTGTCGCAGAGGTCTTGTGAGGAAGGGATGTCTGTGGACTCACTAGTGGGTTAGGCAAACTCCTTGATGATGTTGAAGAGTTCTTTGCTGTTGAGTGCATGAGTGGAGATTTTGTCTTTTGTCTTCAATTGCTTTTTTTCTTGTTTTTCTGATGAGTTGTTGGTGGGCGTTGGTGGCGGTTCTCAAGTTGTTGTGGGCTTCTGTGAATTTGATGTTCCTCCAGGCCTTTTCGAGGTCGCTGCAAGTGTGTCTGGACTCTCGAAGTTTGATGGTGAACTATCTAGCTTTCTTGGCGTGGGTGTTGTTGTTTTTCTTGAGAGGGGCCTTGGTGTTGGCGCTGTTGGAGATCCATCTATGCAGGGTTCGGGCTGCAGTGTTGGCGTCATCGTTTTCCGCAATGGTTGGGGTGGAGTTGCTGAGTGATGAGGTTAGCTGGTCGTCAGTGATTCTGGTCCAGTTTCTTTGTGGGAGCAGGTGCTGGTGTCTGTGGAGGGTGGGTGTTCTGAATATGAAGTGGACGCATCGAGGGTCAGTCCATGGGAGTTCGGTCGTGTGGCTTAAGGTGATGGAGTTTCCTGTTGTGAAGAGGGGGCCAAGGTGTGTCCTGCTGAGTGTGTGGGTTCAGTCACGATCTGGCGGAGTCCAATGTTGTGGAGGTTGTCCAGGAGGGATGTGGTGCTGGGGTCCAGTTGGTTGTCGAAGTGGAAGTTGAGGTCTCTCATAGTAGGGTGTAATTGGTGGACGCAATGTCATGGAGAGATGATGTCCAAGATGGAGTTGGTGAAAAGTCTGTGGGGTCCTGGGGTTTGGTAGATGAGGGTTCTTTGGAGGGTGGAGGTAGGGCTGGCCAGTATCTTAAAGTGAAGGTGTTCCATCAGGTCTGTGGGCTCGTCAGCGAGTGTGCTCAGGTGAAGGGTGGATTTGTGGACGATGGCGATATCTCCTCCCGGGCAGGTGGGGCGGTCCTTCCTGGAGATCTTGTATCCTTGGGGAATGGCGATGGCGATTTCCAGTCCCGAGGTGGTGTTGGTCCAGGTTTTGGTAAAGAATGCTACATCTGGGGTAGTGCTGTCAAGGAGGTTTCAGATTTCGGTGGCATGTTTGTCGAGGGATCGGACGTTGAGGAGGATGCATTGCATGGTCTTTGGTTCGGTTGTGTTCTTGCGAGCGGATTGCATTGGGTCAGTGGTCTTGGCGGTGCTGCAGGTGTGCTGGCAGTGGTGACAGCTGAAGGGTCAGTGGGTGTTGGCTGGTGATCCTAGCTTGCAGTTGTTGTTGCAGCCTGGGCTGAGAGCGAGGAGTGCTGCTGGGTTGTAGCGTTGACGGTGCAGAGATCCAGGGTTCCTGGCGCTGGTGGCAGTCGGGTCATGGATGGGCGCAAAAGGGCTTGCCTTTGGCACCCCGGTCACCATTAAGTAGGGGTCGGTGAGTGCTGGACAGCTGGGAGGCGGAACAGGGAGGGGAGCTGGATTGGGCCGGTCGTACTGGTCATGCTGGAGGGGCAGGGCTGCGGGGGCAGCAGCAGCGGGAAAAAGCGGGCTGAAAAACGCAAATGGAAAAAGGCAAAAAGAGAGAACAGTGCAAATAATGCAGCAAAAGTGCAAGAAAGAGTGGAGGAAAGACACAGGGCCGTTTCACAGAATTAACTTAAGACCAAATCCTAAACTTACTACGATTTTGGTATTCACAGATTGCCCTTACTACTTCTAGTAGTCACAGAATGCACTTACTACTTTTGGCATTCACAGAATGAACTTAATACTTTTGGCATTCACAGAATGAACTTACTATTTTTGGTATTCACAGAATGGACTTACGACTACTAACTTTACGTCCGCACCCGTGTCGGAATTTCCGCTTCCAGGCCGGAATTTCCACCTCCGGGCCTGAATTCCAGGTTCCGGGCCGGAAGATACGAACAGTGGCCGTTGATCATTTTAGCCAAGGGTAAACACCTGTCCAAGTGCCTACCATCCCCCACCATGGATCAGCTGACACACTGCAGCCAATCCCAGCCAATAGCTCCATTTTACAAGGCTGAACATTGCAAATGCCTACCATCCCCCACCACGCTCCAGCTGAAGCCAATTAATACCAATTGGCCAGCACCACAAAACACATAAAAGCAGCACACATTGAAGGAACAGGTTTGCCCGCAGAGAGTTTGTGTTCACAACACTGACATTGCCAGAGAAAAATTAAACCAATGAGGAGAAAGAAGAACTTCACTGCAGAGGAGACCACCATGCTTGTGGAGTATATAGTGAGGCACCACAAACGCCTGTATGGCCTCTCAACCTAATGCACCAGTGGCACACAGAAGGCAGCCCTATGGCAGCAATTAGCCACTGCTGTCCCAGCATTGAGGGAGGAGAGGCGCACAGTCCAGGACATCAAGAAGTAGCGACAGGATGAAAGGCAGAGGGTGAAAGAGAAGCACTCCAGAATCAAATTAAACAGGATCCTCCTGCTGCATACCCTGGACCCCGCATCCGTCTCACCACACTGGAGGAGGATATCCTTACCATAATACACCCCCACTTGGTCCATGGGCTGCCTATCAGTGACATCTGCTATGTGGTACCGGGTAAATGGGATGAAAAGAAAAAGTGTATGAAAAGATTGTCTGTGTTGCACTGTCATTGTGAGTAAGGAACTTGTTCAAAGTGTACATAAAAATATAGTCAGTCAGAGACTCATGTGTCACCCTCTGTATGTAGCACCACAAGTCCCAGAATCCTTTGCATTAGAAATGGCAAATTCCTCCCCCCTTTTGAAAACATGGGCACAGTACTGCTGCTGTACATACACAACCCTGCTAAGTAGCAATTAAAAAATATTAGAAGGGATGCGCCACTACCAATGCTACACGCAATTCAACCCTTGCGCCACCCCGGATGCATTGCATTTACATTGCGGTGCACTGTGGTGCAGGGATAGACAGATGTGTGTTGCATCTGATGGCATTAGGGGGGTGCTTTGCTGGAGTTGTGTCTCAAGTGCGACGCAACTCCAACAATGTCCATGGACCGCCCATTCCTAACGTGCTTAACCACTCCTTAAGTCTGCTTCAAGCAGGCTTATGGTTGCATCCCAGCAGCCTCTGAAAAGTGACTCTTTGAAATCTTGTAGATTTCACTGCATCCCTTTTATGAGGCATATCCCAACGGAACGCCCTCCATGCTTACATCAAAGCTGACGCAGGTTCAATGTTGTGCAGGGCACAAAGTGACGCTTCACCATAGATGCGTCACGTTGTGAATAAGTCGTAATGTGTAGTTCATGAACACCACCGATGTGTCACAGAAGTGACACAACAGCAGTGTAAATCTTTTTCAAGGTGCTTGTAAACCTGCCACAAATTATCCAAGAAGTAAGTCACCCTGTGCCAGCCTCAATCACAAAGCAGACGGTGAGAGAATCATCAGATCAAAATGTCATAAACATATTCTGTTGTTCATTTCCCACCTTGCCATGCCATTACATCCCCAACGCAACACTGCTCCCACCTGCCCCGTCTGCGGCAGTACTTCCCATCACTGTTAGCGTGCAGAAGATATGGGGAAATCCCTGAAAAGTTCCTGAAGCACATTTCCCATTTGGTTACTTTTCTCTCTTCTCACCCATTGACACAATCAGCCAAAGCACAGAAAACCGCAGTAGCAGAGGTCCCTGCATCTACTTGGAGGAATCGACAATGTACAGAGAGAGGCATTACAACCTCACTAACTGGTAAGTCAAACTGGCCAGGAGATGGTCAAAACGCATAAATTGTCAGGAGATGACAGAGGGACATGTAATGCCCACATATGAAAGTCAACCAGAGTTGAAAAAAATCGCTTCATTACAATTGGAGTTGTCAATGGACATTCACCTTTAGCATATGACATTTGTGAACTGCAAAAGACAAAATATAACATGTCTTGGCTCATCATACCTTTGTAATTGTAGAACAAAACATGTCTTTCACCAACAGTCCCAGACCTGGGAATCCAATCTTGTAATCGAGTGCCACAACTAGTCAAAAGGGTGTCCCCACTATATTGTAATAGTGTCTGTAGACCTAATCAAGAAATCCAATTTGCACAAATATGGTAATGATGAACAGGAAGTGAGATACCAGTCTCAGTAGTATTGACAATGCATCCACTGTCCAACTTCGCATCTTTCCAATATACATTAAATTGCCCAGTCCACACAGCTGGTCATGTACTTCTTACATTGGATTGATTTTTTTGTTGGGCATCAACAAAACACGATAGTGGACCTTACCTCTGGATTCATAGTCATTTCATTGTGACATTGGTTGCATCTAGATAGTGAGCCCATTCTAAGTTATATGTGGGATCACTCATGATAATATGTATAACACACTTCTGCAACAGTCGTGCCCACAACTGCTTGTGCTCGTCCTTTGTGCCAGAAATTGAGTGCATCACATGTGGCTGCAGAAATGTAAAAATACAAAACACACTTATCATTGTCGGTACAATGAGGTCCTCCCAGAATCAAAGACACACACTGACTTCTGCTACAAGGTTGGATGTGACATCTATTCAGGGACCACACACTGTTCCGGTGCTGGGCCAAGGTAAGTAAACCCAAGAATAATTCTGGCAGAATGCTCATTAAATGTGCCTTTCACCTCCACCGTATGTTGTATGTGTTGTACAACACTGTTGTCCTGCATCACAATAGGCTCACATATGGCATTTGAACACATGCCAGATCAGACCCTGGTGGTTAATGAAAGAATGACACAAAATGTATGCCAAGTGAGTGCAGAATGGACATACAATTGAACAATGTGTCATATGAAGTGACCAACACACAGCAGGCTTGCAATTCAATGATAGGATAAATCCCTAGCAAAATATATATGGTTAGATCATAATGAAATTGGTATGGCTGAGGCCCACACTGATGCCAGTTGTGTATCTTTGAGATGGGTGTAGGGGCTGCTAAGGTGAATCTCCATGCAGTTACACCTGCAGAATAACTTGGCTGAAGAGCAAAACTATAATCCAATGCAGGCGGAAAGCATCAAAGCTTCTCAGCTTATCCGCAATGTGTGATCATAACCAAATGTTGTTTTCTGCTGCCTCCTCTTCTATCGTATTCACATTTATAGGTGAGTGTTTGACATATGAGGTTTGGATGTCTGCTGTACGAGACACCATCCGTTGTCAGCTAAGTAGAACCATGATGTTGGGAATAGAGTATGGAACAGAGGACACTCAAAGGATGGACATAAGAAATCTATGGTCTCTCATTCAAAAATTAGCTGTGTGACTTCATGGGTAGGGAAGCACAAATGAGAAACATAATTTCCTGACTACTGCATATCTCACACATGAACTCCTTTCTAACTGGTCAACAAACAACATTACAATCGTGAAAAATGTTAGTCTTAATTGTAAAGGTGAAATCAGTGTAATGCGGAGGAGTCCGGGTCATTTATCCCCTTCCTTGAAGTATCAGTAACCTTCTCATACAAGTGTGTCTGTTGATGTGTCATCTTATTGATGTCAGTGCTGCCTGGAGGTAACAGCTAGCAAATGCTGCATGTGAGCAGGTGGCAACATGTAAAGTCCATGAGGTAAACATGCTGCACATTGTCCTGAATTATCCGCAAATGCTTATTTTGAATGACATGTTGGCTCATAGCTACCATCTGTTGTACTAAAATATGGACATGTATGTCTCATACCAGCTGCTGACAGGATGATACCACTGCAGCGGAGACCATCCCGGGGAATGCATGACATCCTGGCTGTAGCAGTGAAACCCTCGCGCACCTGTCCTTCAGGTAATTCTGGCATGAGGTGTGTCACTAGCTTAGATTACTAAAACATGACAGAGATCAAGATCCCCTTCTGCATGGAATAAACAGTTGTTGTTTACAAAGTGAAATACAAATCAGGAGTATCACATGTGCCTGTCTGTCAATTGGTGATGAAGATCATTGAGAATGTTGTCACTACCCTCTACAGGTTCTGGATAGGGGGCAGCTATGTCTACAACATCTATGAGGAGACAGGTTCAGCAGTTGACACCAGGGGGGAACGTGAAGGAACAGAAAGTTGTGGCTGGAGCTGGTGAGTTTGCTAGGATTATGTACATCTCCATGTAACACCTCAGTGCTATGGTGTTATGTTATGTTATGTTATTTTTATACTTCTATAGCGCACGGCCACTCCACGGAGTATCCCGGCGCTTTATTGAAGGAAACCCAACCGAAGAAGGGAGAACATAACACTGAGAGGACGTGAAGACAACAGGAAGCAGCATCAAATTAAGGGAAAAGCCATGTCTTAGTGTGGTCATTGTGTGAGCTGTCATTTGTGGTGGTATCCTAATCAGTTCACATGATCCTCATCTGTTGATGCAAAGTATAGTTAATACAACCCTTGTATTGCACCTCATGTAATACCAGGTCAATCACTAATATGGCTGCAACCTCTGTGTTCCAAATGATGCTGAGGATGAGGATGACAGACCTACGACCAGTGCGGGCCGACGGGGAATCAGAGGGGAGAATCCCCTGATACTCCAGGCAGTTATGTCGGCAGCAAGTACTGCTCAAGAGGATGAGGATGTTTCTGAGGACGTTGACTTTGTGGATGATGATAACTACATGTCCATCCACTCCGGAAATGACGATTCTGATGCCATGAGAGCTATCTTGCCAGAATCAGTCACAGCATCACATCCTCTGCCAAGCAACGTTCGTCAGCCTCCTCCCAAACAAACAGCTGCCTGTCCCCAGCATAGAGCAAGCCAGCCACTGCTCCCACGCATCCCAACGCAGACATCACTCCTTCACAGCCCTCACGTCCAGGACCGACATGGTGGTTCCCCTACCCACTCTTCCCTTTACAGTGTATCCCTGCCATTCTCCCCACCATCTGTGGGAAGTACCAGCCATGTTGTGGTGCAGGTATCCTCTGGGCACCATTCTTCTGCCCACAGGCTTCCACCTGCCACCCCCTTCCCTGCTGTTGGACCTGCTCGTCCCATCCATCAGCAGACATCTGCAGAGGGGGCCTGCACCTGGCTATTATGGCCAGTGGGAGCAGGGCTTCTTCCAACAGCAGACAGATGTGAGGCAGAACATTCGTGCCATATGGGCTACCCTGTCAGACATGTCTGAGTCCCTGCAGGACATGGTCCAATTCCCTCAGGTGGTGCACAGGGTGAGGCAAGCTTTGGATAGGATGGATAGAACTTGGCAGGACGTGTCCATGAATATGAGAGACATGATATCCATCCAAAGTCTCCCTTCACGGTCAACGCAGGGAGGGGAGCCATTATATCTTCCTACAGGGCAGCACATCCACACACCTGTACCACCAACTGTACCGCACCACAGCAAAGATACACATCTACACCGGCACCCTGAACAGGCACCCCCACCGCCTCCACAACCACCAAAGAGCCGGCGTGCGCGCTGACCACGCCCCCTAGAGGCCACGCCCCCTCCTCTGACTATTTAACCGCCGATCCTAGCAGCTGTCAGACAAATCCTTTCCCAGTCCTGAGGCGGAAGCCGGGAGCTGGCGGTACTTGTTTACTTACGCAAAGCATTTTAAAACTGTATTTCACTGTGTGGTGTCACTTACTGTGTTTTTAAACGCAGTGGGCATCTCGCCTGATATTCTGTTCGTAGCGCACAGCTGATCACTAGCTGGCGCGCTTTCTCCTTTATTCCAAAGCGGCCGCCATCAGAGCCGGCGTGCGCGCTGACCACGCCCCCTAGAGGCCACGCCCCCTCCTCTGACTATTTAACCGCCGATCCTAGCAGCTGTCAGACAAATCCTTTCCCAGTCCTGAGGCAGAAGCCGGGAGCTGGCGGTACTTGTTTACTTACGCAAAGCATTTTAAAACTGTATTTCACTGTGTGGTGTCACTTACTGTGTTTTTAAACGCAGAGGGCATCTCGCCTGATATTCTGTTCGTAGCGCACAGCTGATCACTAGCTGGCGCGCTTTCTCCTTTATTCCAAAGCGGCCGCCATCAGAGCCGGCGTGGGCGCTGACCACGCCCCCTAGAGGCCACACCCCCTTTCTTTCCGGGATAAATGTGCATCTGGAGGAAGCGCAGCGGACGAGCGCAGCGGGAGCGCCGTTTGCGCGCCGAAGGCGCGCCTAAGGCAAGCCCGTCTGCGCCCGTCATCGCCAGGACATCGCCTCTCGCCAGACCCCCTGCACCAAATTCACAGCTTAGAGTCTGCTATGATAGAGAACATCTTCTCGCACTAAATACCAGCACCAGATGCGACAAGCCGGGAGGATGTCTCGGGCAAACAGCACTTCTCTGTGAGTCCTGTAAATTTACCACTCCTAAGCCGTGCCTAGCTAGCTGTATAGCGACTACACCTAAGCTTTCTCCCCTTCGGATTCTGCAACTGAATGTTAGATCTCTCACAAAGCATCATGCGGAAGTCCACACTCTCATTACGGATGAAAACCCTGACATTCTGTTCATATGCGAAACCTGGCTTCATGACGACCAGACTAGCATTTTGAACCTTACGCTGCCCAATGGTTTCTCCGTAAAAATATTTAACAGAGACTCTAGGGGCGGGGGAATAGCCGTTATATACCGAACCACGTATAACTGCTCCTTCACGAAAGAAGACATCTGGGGTTGCGAATGTGCTCGATTCAAGATCTCCATTTGCCCTCAATTCACCCTCTCTGGTCTTTACATCTATCGGCCACCAGGCCCCTCTGCCAGATTTATTGATGAACTCCTAGAACTATCCCACACTCTGGCAGTCTCCTCTCCCAACTTCACCATACTGGGTGATCTTAATCTCCACTTGGACTCCGTCAATGAACCCACCATTAAAAACTTGCTGGCCGACCTTACGGCCCTGCAGCTAAACTCCCTGGTCCACTCCCCTACTCATATTGCCGGGCACATATTAGACCCTATTTTTACCAACATTTTGGAAGCCAGTGCTGAGTCCCCTGAACACATGGGTTGGACCGACCACTTCCTCGTCAAACTTACTATTACGGCAAAAAAACCGCACGCTAAAGCTGGGGCTAACCCCTGCCACAAGCGACCATGGCACAAACTGTCCTCAGAAAATCTCATTCAAAACCTAGGAGAATTCCATCTCCCCGACAATAACAGAGATATTAACACAGCCTACGCTGCTTTTCATGACTGGATTGTGACAGGGCTTGACGCCGTTATTCCTGCAAAATGGACTAATACCCGCAGCTCCCCCTCCAACCCATGGTACAACGATACGCTTAAAACCTTACGGAAGGACTGCAAGAAAACCGAACGAGAATGGAGGAAAAACTACCTAGATAGCGACAAAGCCCTCTACCTGTCAAAACTGCGTACATATCACAAGACGATACGTACCACCCGAGCCTCCTTTTACGCAAAGGAAATTAAACAAAGCACCAACCCCACCAAAACGATCTTTAAATTGGTGCAAAGCCTCCAAAAAGTCTCCAACACTGGCTCCTATATCACTTCCTCGAAACAGTGCGAAGACCTTGCCACTTTTTTCATTGAGAAAGTGAGGAAAATTTATACTTCTTTTCCTCAAAATGAGCCAGTGCCCATTAACACTTCCAACTTTGCAGTGGACACGTCGAAACTGTCAAGAATACCTGACATATCCCCCGACGACCTTGCAAAACTGTGCAGACAGGTTAAGTCTGGCTCCCCCACAGACCCCATGAGACCATCCAAATTCCTGGACTCATTGGAATTTTTTCTTCCCTCGCTTTCTAGCTTACTCAATCTCTCTTTTTCCTCAGCTGTGGTTCCCACCCGCTGGAAATCCGCTTGGGTCTCTCCTATTATTAAAAAGCCCACATTAGACCCCACAAAACCTGAAAACTACAGACCCATCTCGCTGCTCCCCTGGACGTCTAAACTGGCCGAAGCTCATGTCAATAAAGTGCTATCCCATCATATGCTGTCAAACCACGTCCTTGATCCTTCCCAAAATGGCTTCAGGCCAGGACATAGCACCGAGTCGGCCCTGCTGACCACCACGGAACACATTCTCGACGCCCTGGACGCTGGTCAAAGTGCCGCGCTGATCCTGTTGGATCTTAGCGCGGCCTTTGACACGGTCTCACACAGCATATTGCTGACTCGACTTGAGGCCATAGGGATCAACGAACTCGCCCTTGAGTGGTTCCGGTCCTTCCTCAAAGACAGGTCCTTTCAAGTTTCAGCCCCACCTTACATCTCCCAACCCCATTCCATCGAACAGGGAGTCCCCCAAGGATCGGCGCTCAGCCCATCGCTTTTCAACCTATACGTCCAGCCTCTTGCAGCAGTGGCAAAAGAGTGGGACCTTACGCTTGTATCGTATGCCGACGACACACAGCTGGTCATCACACTCTCTGAAGGCCCTTCTACCTCGGCCACTAAATTCAAGGATGGGCTAGCGGCAGTTGCACAGTGGATGACACATAACTGTTTGCAGCTGAACGCCGGGAAAACGGAGGTGCTTCTCCTTGGCAAAAACCCTAGCCATTGGAGTGACCATTGGTGGCCCTCTTTGCTTGGTCCCACCCCCGTGCCGAAAGATGTGGTGAAGAACCTAGGTGTCTGGCTCGACTCCTCTCTTAACTTCCAGTCCCACACAAAGAAAGTGGCAGCTACGTGTGTGGGCCTAATGAGGAGTCTTAGCCCGATACTCGGTTTCTTCGACTCTAGAACCCGCCAACTCATCATCCAGACCATGATTCTCGCCCGGCTGGACTATGCCAATGTGCTATTCTTGGGGGCAAATAAAGCAGAATTAGCACGGATGCAGTTTATTCAGAACTCGGCCGCCAGAGCAGTGGTTGGCCTCCCACGCAGGTGCTCGGCCAGAGCTACCATCCGCAATCTGCACTGGCTGCCAATTGAATCCCGCATCCATTTTAAAACCCTCACCACTGCATTCAAAATTCTTAACTCAGGCTGCCCTGAACTCCTACGCCCGCTCCTTGTTCCCTACACCCCTCAGCGTACTTTACGCTCTTTAGGACAACACCTTGTGACAGTCCCCCGTTCCAGGCTGTATAGTATGGGTGGACGTTCCTTCAAGGTCTTGGGGGCAAGACTGTGGAACTACCTGCCTCTACACATCCGCACCCTAACCAACTTAACTGCCTTTCGGAAAGAATTAAAAACGCATCTCTTTTCCCTTATCTAGTCCTCTGTTGGTTATCCTCCTTCACCCCTCAGGTACTGGTTAGGTTAGCGCCGGGACGCCCCGTTGCTGCGGCAGCTGTTTGCGCTTTAACAACTGGATAACATAACATAACATAACATCACCAATCCCTGTAAAGGCATTCATGCCATCTGCATAACGACCATCAACCCTGGTACAGGCACTGCCACCACCAACACAACCACCACCAACCCCTGTACAGGCACTGCCACCACCTGCACAACCACTACCAACCCCTGTACAGGCACTCCCGCCACCTGCACAACCACCACCAACCCCGGTAGAGGCACTCCTGCCACCTGAACAACCACCACCAACCCTTGCACAGGCACTCCTGCCACCTGTACAACCACCACCAACCCCTGTACAGGAACTCCCATCATGTGCACAACCAGCACTTGTCCAGGCACAAACACCACATGTGCAGACACGATCTGCCCCTGCACATGTAGATTACCCTGTACAGGCACATGGACAATACCCACCTATGCGTAGGTGACAGGCCCAACCTTACCCCTAACAGTGATCATCACCTCCAAAATTGCGAAGTCGCAAGCATAATCGCCAGTGACAAGAACCCCAAGACAAATTGACCATGTGAATATGTGTATAGAAAAAATAAAGATCTACAAAAGTAAGATTCTGTTGTGTATCATGTCCTGTATAACGATGTAGGTGGCCTAAAGATGTGAGGAGGTATGTGTGTGTGTGTGTGTGTAACACAGTTACAAGTGTAACCCATCATTGAAACAAGCTATTATGTGCATAGCAGATGACTCACCAAATATGTGTCCATATTCTGAACCAGACATTAAAAATTAAGTCAAAAAAGTTAAAGTAAGAAGAATTCCTCAGATATATTTATGTATGAACAGAAGAGCTGGAAGGGAGAAAGGAAAACACATGATGATCTTAATGTAGATGGAGAAGGGAACATGGATTTGGGTGAGGCAAAAAAAATATAATACGTCAGGGAGCGTCAGGGAAACCAATCTATTTACAAGGGGAAAATGTATTCTTTGTTCATACTGACTTCTCTGTCAAAAAGTCAAGTGTCCTTCTGGTCATCCTCTAGTACCACAATGTCCAGATCCTCAGTGTCCGATGCAGGCACACGGCTGGCTGGTGCAGGAACAGTTACCACATGGGTTCGGGACACACGAGGAGTACGAGGGAAACAGTGTGGGGGAAAGGACAGGGGAGACATTGACGGTGGTATGGGAAGGGATTTGGGAGACAACAGACGACATGGCTGTGTCCATGGAATTGAAGCTGGTGGTGAGGTTGTCCAGAGATCGGACAATGTCCTCTTGAATCATGCGTATCTCCACACACACTTGAAGCATGATGCGAGCGGACATGTCTGGCTGACCCTCACACATCCACCTCAAGTCCCCTGGAACAGCCACAGGCGGAACAACACCGGGAGAGGCCTGGGGATGATAGGAGGGATGTGGTGCCTCCGGTCGATGTTGTGTTCGAGCTGACAGCTATGAGGAGGGGGACTGGTTGCAGGGGATGCAGCAGGAGCCCCTGATGGCATGGGGGACTCTAGAGGTAGGGAGGGGCTGATGACTGGCCCAGATTGGGTATTGGCCTGCCCCGTGGACACCTCTTCATGACCCACAGGTGAAGAGTCTGGGGGAGAGTAGCTCTCCACCACATCATGGGCAGAGGTGTTGGGTCCATCCCCCCCACCTTCAATGTCCACAGCCTCCACCCAGGACGTAGCACCAGAGTAGTGTTCCTTGTCAGTCCGGGTGGGTGCAAACCCCTTGCCTCCTGATGTTGAGGGTCCCTTCTCATCCTCCTCTTCCTCGCTGGTGGAAAGAGGGTGTAGCCGTCGGCGCACTGATGGCCTCCTGCTCCGGACCTGGTCCTTCTGTTCTTCGTTTTTGCCAGCTGTGCCTGCTGAAATGTAAGCAAAATCCTGATGTGGTGGTTGTTTCATGCAGGATGAGACACATACATAGATGAGCCAAGGTCAGACTTTATTCTTCTCTGACCAAACTCTACAGTGTTTATGAACTTACACTACGTGTATGTTCACTGTCATTTACTGAATTGAGTCTGGCATGGACATCTCACGTGAATTTTTTTGGCATTCGCAACTGTATTGGCCAACCCTCAACCTTGTCATTCTTGTGATCTGTGTGTCCTGTCACTGCTACATGTGCCGATTCTAAAACCAGTCCACCAAAGGAGAACATGAAGAGTCCAGATTTAACTGAAATTGGCCATTGATATGGAGTTGCAGCTATTTAACGTCTGGACAAGTGTCATCTGTTTTGTAGCATTGTATGGGACAAGACAAATGCCGAATGTAGGTTACACATCCACATAGGGTCTGAGCTATTTCTCTAGCTACATTGTGAGTCTAGCCTTGTGCTGTCCCCACATATAATCTGACAATCCAGTGCCACATATTGGCTTTGTTGACTGATAAGGTAGTGCAGTACACCGCTGAACAGTAGTGGGTCATTGTGATAGCTACCTGTAAATGTGAAATGTCATACAGGCCACTGAGAGTGAGACGTCTATCAGTGGACACACCTTGCAAATTTAGAAACACTTAAGACTGATGCAAGGATCTCAAAGTCTGTCTTAACTCCATGGCACATGATGGTCTGTCTCAATCGGAACCCAAAATCTACAAATGCAATGAAAGTCACAGCATTCAATGCTCTTTGGCATGCATTGGACAGTGTCTGTACCATTGCTCATCCAATGCACACATCAGTTATGATTTCCTTGGTTCAATGGTAGTGGTGCTGGCAGAGCAGAATTCAGTATGAATGCACAAGTTTGGCTCATTTACCAAGTTGTCATGAAGAAACTACAACTCCCAAAATGCACTCGGACCTGTACAGTCCATATGCCACAGTGTGCCTTTTTAATCTTGGTGACTACTGCATAGACACTGAATTGGTGAATGGAGGCATGGGACACACAATGGTAGAGCACTGTTTCACTCACATCATACTCCCAGACACATATTGCATATGATGCACTTACCAGGTCTCTGCTGCTCATGCTCCTCCAGCTGAGCTTGGAGGATCGGCCCAGCTGATTGTCGGACCCTCCTGTACAGTGGGGAGAGGTGAGGACGATGCACATGGTGCTGGGAAGACAGGCCTACCAGCTCCTGAGCCTTGTGCCGAGACCAGCGTTTTAGGTCCTCCCAGCAATTGCGGCATGCCCTAGCACTCTTGGTGCGGACTCCCACTGTGCGGCAGCACTCACTGATGTTGGCCCATAGCCTGGCCCGGGCGGCAGTGCTCAGCTGGTACTCAGGGTCTCCATATAGCTGAGGATATTTGGCCCGCACCCCCTCTACCAAAATGTCTAATTCACTTTCTGTGAAAGGGGGTGCTTTCTCTTCATAATCCTTAGCCATTTTGGGCAAAGTAAGTGAGATAAGAGCAGCAGGATGTCAGAGAATCTGATCTGTGAAAGAGGTTGACTCAGAATAAACACAAAATGGCTGCCAACAACTTCCTGTGATGTATTTCCTGTCTCCCACTTCCTGTATACCATTGTCTGTATGAAATAATGTGTTCCGGTTTATTTTTGGAGATTGTGGCCCTAAATCGTAGTTTCCGGTTCCGGAGCGGCAGGTCCGCGCACGAGCATTACACTCCGAAACCGCGAATTACGTTTTCGGGCCGTTACCTCCGAAAATTACTTTTGTATTCATCCTGATCCATCCACAATCAGTAATCAAATCCACTGCCATCCTGCTGTTCTGTTGTGGAAAAAAACTAAAATGATAGTGCAGCTTAGAATCATGAATATGTAACAAAAGGGGGAACAGACCATTTAATGACATTTCTGCATAGACGGGGGGGGTGCTGACACAACATCAAACCCCAGTTTCATTTTACCTACTTTGCATTATGGTACATTTAGTCCATATTGAGTGCTCATTACCAGAGCTGTGTGATGTGTTGCGTAACATTGAGGTGGAGCAGTGTGGATATATCACAGACACATGTTGCCTGATTCACCCATGACATCATCACTCACGTTCTGGGCCCATCATTTGTGGGGGAGTCAAATCTGTTGAGGGCACAGGACTGAGCACGCAATGGTTATGGCCTATTGTGATTAAGTGACCCATCCCCATGAGGTCCAGTAGGTCTCTCAGGACATATATTGTTTGTCATCTGCGTGAAAAGTTGTTTTTAGGGATATCCACTACACTGATTGCTGACATGGGCACATGACCTGAGGCCTTCTCCACTTTTTGACTACTGTCAGCAGCTGTGATTTACATGCAGTTAGTGTGGCTTGCAAAGTCGTCTCAGGATGGAATTTATTGACACAGTCGTGTCTATCCAAGTTTCATCATTGACAACAGACAGCAAACCACATTTTGTCCATGACACTAGTGGTTGCACATGTGAAAAACGGGGCAACGAGCTGATCACAGACTTGCATGCCCTGACCTCAGTTATGGGCAATAACCCGGTTTCCCAGATTCAGAGCTAGACGAGGTTCCAGATGTATGTGTAAGCCATGCGTTAAATTGCGAAAAACACAACAGGCTAATATGATGTTGAACACGACATATGGGGAGTACAGCAGAACACCTGAATCTGAACTGCGACTTCAACAGACCAAAAGTGCGCTCTATGATGGCTCGATTCCCTATGTGTGCCCTATTGTACCTACGCTGAGGTACAGTGTGTGCATGCCTGTAAGGGGTGAGGAGATGTGGGGAGAGTGCTGTAGGAGAGTAGGGTCTGCAATCCTATGATCACCCAGATTTTTTGCTTTTGTTTCACTGGTTTACGACTTTCTCTGGCTGTGGGCCTGCCAATCAGACCCACAGCCTGGCTGTTCTCTTTCTAAATTACCACATGTACCCTAGGTGCATTTACCAATTGGTACTGGGCCACCTTATCAGACCCTGTAACTCAGGGCATAGGTGTACCCAGGGCTGCCAGGGGCTGCAGCATGTATTATGCCACCCCTGGCTGGCCTCCTAAATTTGACACAACTGGCTGCATGACAGCTGGGGCAAAGTCGTGTAATCACCCTTTGCTGTAGGTGTAGTATACCTATACCTAACCCTAAAAATGGACACACAGATTCCTATCAGTCACTCCTAGGGCAGGCCTTGACAATCCTGAAGGCAGAGTGCTTGGAATCGTGTGAGATGGTGCTCTGGCATGAGCTGAGTCTGTCTGCAGCTTGCGGAACCAAGTCCTAATAGCTGTTCCATGATATCGCATACCATATACTCTTAAGTGCATTATAATCCTCGCTGTTAAATGCTATCTTTGGTATTGCTTTATCAAAACATGTCGAGTAAGGTGTCATACGAATTGGAATACTAACCCCTCGCCAATTCTGGCGACGGGGTTAGCATTCCACCCTTCTAGAGGGACACGACATGTATGTAACTGTGAACCCCGGTTAAAGTTAACTGAAGCCTCAGCTCCACAAAATGGATGCTGCCACCACAGACACGAGTCTGACCTCCTGCTGCTGGGAGTCCTTCCAGCGAGGGAGGCCTGGACAAAGGGTTTCCTGTCCGGGGCGGTGCTAGCACCGTCCCAGACATGGTTTTGTGTATCCTGGGTAGGCAGGGCTTTTCAGGAAGGTGACTGCTGAGTGGCACCCCGGTGCTCACTACGCATAGGCCGGTCAGAACCAGTTCCAGGGGCACACCAGCCCCTGGCCTGGGGAAAGTCCGGCATGGCAGAGGGGTGTAACCACCCCCCTCCTAGTCCCACCCATAGGCAGGACCTAGTCACCGGGTCAGCCCCTTTTTTTAGAATAAAGATGGGAGCGGGCCCCCTGTTCAAATTAGATCATCTTTGGAGTCAAGACCCGACTTTCTGCGAAAGGCATCAAGATTTCCTTCTTCAAGATTCTCCCTTGTGGCTAAGGAGTAGTCACCCTGCATCCGCAGGCACCATCCTAAGAACACTGCGGTCTGCTGCTAGTCCTTCTTCACGAATCCGACGACCCAGCTCGACGAGACCCGGCTTCCCTGGCACCTCTGACCTCTACTCACCTCTACAGCAAAGCTGAGAACTGTGAGTGCGACGAGACCTCGAGGGACCGACGATCGCCAAGACTGCACGACTTCTTTGTAACAAGCCCACCGAGTCTTCCACTGGTGAGTGCTTTGGGGTCCGAGAAGCCCCAACCCTGCGCAGCTCCAGCATCCAAGATCAGCCTCCCTGCATCTCCACGATCTGCGTGGGGCCCTTCTGCTGTTTGCTGTGCACCGCGTTGTTTGGCTACTAGCCGGCTGGCTTGTGGCCTTCTGAACGACGCCCGACGACATCACTGCTGCTGGTCTGGTTGCTCCAGACTGGCCCTTGCTTCCTTCTTCAAGAGAGGCACCCCGGACCCTCCTGGTCCACTCCAGACGCCATTTTAGGTTCACCGCGTGGGCTTGAATTTGCCAAGGCTTTGTTGCCCAATCCTGGGTCCAGCGACGCCGACAGCTTCTATCTTCGTGGGACAGCTCGCTCCTCCATCCTGGTCGCCGACAACGCCTCCTGGTCCGTGAGATCTCCGAGCACAGCGTCACCCACTCACCTTGTCGAGGTGGCTACCATCCGGTGCCCTCCTGGTGCCCACTGACTACTGGCTAGTAGTCACGAACTTGGTCCCCTCTGCTTTCAGGTGTCATCTTCCATCGATCCAGGCTTGGATCCACCGAACTTTCTTCACTGGTCGCCTGCCAGCAACTTCTTTCTTCCAGGCTCCTGGTCCGGCAACGAGGATTCCCGACGTCTTTTGAGTCCTATGCAGCTGCAGCCCCTGGGATAGGTAACTTCGGCATTTCGGTGCCCCAGCATAGCCTCACTATCCAAGGGTCAGAATCCACTTTCGTTTTCCTCCTACCAGGTCGGGTTCGCCCGAGAACACTAACTTTGCAATTCCTAGCTACCATAGACTTTGTCCCGCATCACGCGTGAGAGTGCACACTCTGCACCCGAGTCCCCTGGGTCTCCTAGAAGTAATCTAATGATTCTATAGTCAAGTCCTAGTGATTCCAAAGGCTATTAGTACTGTACTTACCTGCTAGTAATTTCGCATTCCACTTTTCAAGTATATGGTTTTCCGTGCCCCTCGGGCATTTGTATATACTGTGCTAACTTAAGTATTTTTGTAAGAGTTTTGGTTTGTGCTTAGTACCCTGTCCTCATAAAGAGTACAGGGCTGTTGTGATTCTTAATAAATAACTGTTTATTTTCATAACACTTGTGTGGTGTCCTTTCACTGGGTGTTCAAGGGGTATATGTGTGGTAAACAGCTTGCTTAACACGCCCTCTCGAGTCTTTAGCCTTAGACTGCTCGTATCCACGCTACTAGGATAGCTGGTCTATAAGGTTGACTTACAACCAATCATCAATAAGGGTTGCTGGACTGATACATAGTGTTCACTAGAATAGTGAGCACTGCATATCAGGCCACCTTCTCACATTGGTGGCAGCGGTGGGATTTGAGCTTGCTGTTGTTTTACCACACGTATCCTAAGAATATCTTGTTGAAAGATCACATAAGTACTGTTAGTACATATAACTAAGCTTAGAATACTCTGAGTTCTACTGAACCAGCTGTTGCAGCTCCTCAAGGCCTAGCACACCTTGGCTGCAACTCTTAGCAAGGGATCAGTAGGTAACACATAGTGTAGGTAGGTGCATCACTTACACCACACTAGAAACAGTATGTCGGACAAAGGAGGAAACTCTGAGTCTCCCCTTGTGTCAGTTGACCCTCCACAGGTCATCCCTTCAAGATATACTGTGCTTAGCTTCCATGAGTTACGACAAGTGTGTACCTCTAGGAAGATTAAGCAGGGGTCTAACCCCACCACCTCCTTTCTGATTGGTCTCCTAGAGACCTATGATGCCAGAAAGGCTGAGAGACTTCTTAGCCCTTCTAATCCAGATGGAGGCATGCCTCCCCTTGAGGGAACCAGAGGAGACCCTGACCTAATCCACCTCTCCATTGAGAATGAAAATGGGGAGGAGGATGAGGATGAGGAGCCCTCTGGGGATGAGGCAGACAAGGGACAGGTAGAAGTCAGCAGACTAACCAGGTCCAACTTAAGCAAACATGACAGTGGTACTGGGGGACCCCTGGGGCCACTATCAGGTCAGCTTAACATTGGGAATGGACGAGCCAGATCTCTGTCAAGAGGCTCTGGCAGATCCCTTCAAACCAATGGCTCTCACAACTCTTCTCAAAGAGGGATGACTTCCCCTCAGAGGAGAGTGTATGAAGCTAAAGAAAGGGCAGCCAATCTGAGGATTGAAAGGGAAGAACTTGCCCTGGCCAAAGAAAGGCTTGCCTTTGCTAGAGAGCAACAGTTAAGTGGGGTAGTCCCCACTGGTGGCAGCATTGTACCTAGCAATAGGGAAAGGAGTTTTGATACAAAGCACCTTGGTAAGATAGTGCCCCCCTTTAAACAAGGGGATGACATCCACAAATGGATTACTGCTCTGGAGAGGGCCTGCACTGTGCAGGGTGTTCCCCAGAGTCAGTGGGCAGCTATCTTGTGGCTCTCCTTTGAAGGCAAAGGTAGAGATAAGTTCCTCACCACAAGGGTGGAGGATGCTAACAATTACCAAGTCTTGAAAAACACACTGGTTGAAGGGTTGGCCTAACCACTGAGCAGTACAGGGTGCTGTTCAGGGATACCCAGAAAACTCAGTCTCAAGATTGGTCTGACTTTGTAGATTGTGCCACTAAGGCTTTTGAGGGCTGGTTGCTGGGCAGTAAGGTTACTGATTATAAAGGATTGTATAATTTGATGATGAGAGAACAAATTTTAAACAATTGTCAGAACCAGTTGTTGCATCAGCATCTTGTTGACTCAGATCTGACCTCTCCCCAAGAATTGGGAAAGAAGGCAGACAGATGGGTTAGAACAAGAGTTAAGCAGAACCAGGGCCAGAATCAAGGTGGTCAGAAGAAAGCAGACCAGAAGGGTAAAGATTCTAAGGGGGAACAAAATGACCAGAAGTCTTCGACAGGTCCCCAACAACCCAAAGAGGGTGGGGGTCAGGCTCCCCAAAAGAAGAAAGAAGGCCAATCTAAAAGGTGGTGCCAGTACTGCAAAAGTAAAACTCACTGGTTTAGTGAGTGCACCAAGAAAGGAGGAGGGCAGACTCCTGCCACTGCAGCCCCTAAGGCACCTGTGCCCCCTAGAACAGTCAGCAGTGGTAGTGCACCTCCCAAGGGTTTAGTAGGGTTAACCCTGGGCTCTGAGGGGTGTGACAACTTAGTTGGTACACTCACTCAGGCTGTCCTTGTCAGTACAGGGGATATGGATATGTCCCCTGACATAAGTCCCAATACTTTGGCAAATACAGACAGACACCTTTCATTAATGGAAAAATGGCTCAGGCCTATAGGGACACTTGTGCCAGTGTCACAATGGTGACACCTAACTTTGTGGACCCTGGACAGATCATGCCAGGTACAGAATTCCTGGTGACCAATGCAAGCAATGTCACTACCACTCACAGTATGGCAATTGTAGCTTTCTCCTGGGGAGGGGTAACTGGCCAAAAGAAGGTTGTAGTTAGTTCAGACCTCCCAGTGGATTGTTTGTTGGGCAATGATTTGGAGTCATCACAATGGACAGAGGTGGAGCAGAGGACTCACATGGAAATGTTAGGCTTGCCAGCACATGTGTTTGCTGTGACCAGGTCACAGGTCAGGAAATGCCCCACTGAACAGGTGCTGGATCCTGGAACAATGGACCAGACACCTTCCAAGAAAAAGAGCAGTAGGGTTAAGGCTGTGCCTTCCCCCTTGCCCCAGGTTGTGGATCAAGTCTCAGAGGAGGCTGACCTACAGGAATTGAGGGAAACTGAGCCTAGAGAGTTTGAACTTGATCAAGTTGAATTCTTGGGTTCAGGGGGACCCTCAAGGGAAGACCTGGGGAAGGACCAGTTAGACTGCTCTTCTCTTGAACCCCTCAGACAGCAGGCTGCTGCTGAGGCTGCTGGGAACGCCACAGGTACCCACAAGGTATACTGGGAAGATGGACTCCTGTACACTGAGTCAAGAGACCCCAAGCCTGGCATGACCAGGAGGCTGGTTGTACCCTTGTCTCAGAGAGGTTTCCTACTTACCTTGGCCCATGAGATTCCCTTAGCAGGTCACTTAGGCCAGACAAAGACTTGGGACAGGCTTGTCTCACACTTTCACTGGCCTCACATGAATGAGGATACCAAGGAGTTTTGTCGCTCCTGTGTCACTTGCCAAGCCAGTGGTAAGTCAGGTGGCACAACAAAGGCCCCCCTTATACCAATGCCTGTGGTGGGGGTGCCCTTTGAAAGAGTGGGGATTGACATTGTTGGTCCAATGGAACCCCAGACAGCATCAGGGCACAAGTTTATACTGGTGGTAGTGGATCATGCCACCAGGTATCCTGAAGCTATTCCACTTAGAACCACCACAGCACCTGTGGTGGCAAGGGCCCTAGTTGGAGTGTTCTCCAGAGTGGGCTTCCCTAAGGAGGTTGTCTCTGACAGAGGTGCAAACTTCATGTCAAGCTACTTAACTGCTATGTGGAAGGAATGTGGTGTCAATTACAAATTCACTACACCCTATCATCCACAATGCAATGGGCTTGTTGAAAGGTTCAACAGGACCCTAAAAGGGATGATTCATGGACTACCTGAAAAGCTCAGGCGTAGATGGGATGTCCTGATTCCCTGCCTTCTGTTTGCTTACAGAGAGGTCCCACAAAAGGGGGTTGGCTACAGCCCTTTTGAACTTTTGTATGGGCATCCTGTGAGAGGCCCCCTGTGTTTGGTGAAGGAAGGATGGGAGAGACCTCTCAAAAAGCCTGCAACCAACATAGTGGACTATGTGCTTGGTCTCCGCTCCAGGATGGCTGAGTATATGGAGAAGGCATCTGAAAACCTTAAGGCCAGTCAAGAACTTCAAAAAGCTTGGCATGACCAAAAGGCTGTCCTGACTGTTTACCAGCCTGGACAGAAGGTGTGGGTGTTGGAGCCAGTGGCCCCAGCAGCACTCAAAGACAAATGGTCTGGGCCCCACACAATTCTTGAGCAAAAGGGAGAGGTCACCTACCTGGTGGACCTTGGAACTCCCAGGAGCCCCCACAGGGTACTCCATGTCAACAGGCTCAAAGCATATGTCGACAGGAAGGACATGAGCTTGCTCATGGCCATAGATGAGGGACAGGAGGAAGAGAGTGACCCTCTCCCAGACCTGCTCACTCAGAATCCTGATGATGGGTCAGTAGATGGTGTTGTCTTTTGTGGCAGCCTCTCTGAACATCAGCAGAAAGACTGTAAACAGGTTCTTCAGTCTTTCAGACATATGTTCTCTCTGACACCCAGTCAGACCAATTGGTGCACCCATGAGGTTGACACTTGTGATAGCCTGCCAGTCAAGAGTAAAATCTACAGGCAGCCTGATCATGTTAGAGACTGCATAAAAACTGAAGTGCAGAAAATGTTGGAGTTGGGAGTCATTGAACCCTCAGATAGCCCTTGGGCTAGTCCAGTAGTTCTAGTGCCAAAGCCTCACACCCAAGATGGTAAGAGAGAGATGAGGTTTTGCGTAGACTACAGGGGTCTCAATGCAGTCACTAAGACTGATGCCCACCCAATACCAGGGGCAGATGAACTTATAGATAGATTGGCTTCTGCCAACTACTTAAGTACATTTGACGTAACAGCTGGGTATTGGCAAATCAGGTTAGCTGAGGATGCCAAGCCCAAGACAGCATTTTCAACCACTGGTGGGCATTATCAATTTGTGGTAATGCCCTTTGGTCTGAAAAATGCACCTGCCACCTTCCAAAGGTTGGTGAATCAAGTCCTTACTGGGCTGGATGACTTCTGTGCAGCATATCTAGATGATATTGCTGTCTTTAGCTCCACCTGGGAGGATCACCTGGTCCACCTGAGGAAAGTGTTAGAGGCTCTGCAAGCAGCAGGCCTCACTATCAAGGCCACCAAGTGCCAGATAGGGCAGACACAGGTTGTATACCTGGGCCACCTTGTAGGTGGAGGCCAGGTTCAGCCACTGGAGAGCAAAATACAGTCAATCAGGGACTGGGCTACTCCAACCACCCAGACTCAGGTTCGAGCTTTCTTGGGCCTGACTGGATACTACAGAAAGTTTGTCAGGAACTATGGTTCCATTGTGACACCATTAAATGAACTGACAAGTAAGAAAATGCCAAAAAAGGTTCAGTGGACAGCAGGCTGTCAAAAAGCATTCGATGACCTAAAGCAGGCCATGTGCACAGCACCTATCCTTAAGAGTCCAGACTACTCCAAACCATTCATTGTCCAAACAGATGCTTCTGAGTTGGGTGTGGGAGCTGTTCTTTCTCAACTGAATTTTGATGGTCAAGACCAGCCCATTGCTTTTATAAGCAAAAGGCTGACCCCCAGAGAGAAGAATTGGTCAGCTATTGAGAGGGAGGCCTTTGCTGTGGTTTGGGCCCTGAAGAAGCTGAGGCCATACTTGTTTGGCACTCACTTCAAGATTCAGACCGACCATAAGCCCCTCTTGTGGCTAAATCAGATGAAGGGTGAAAACCCCAAACTGCTTAGGTGGTCCATTTCCCTACAGGGGATGGACTTTACAGTGGAACATAGACCTGGTACTGATCATGGCAATGCCGATGGGCTCTCCAGATATTTCCACTTAGAACAAGAAGACTCACCTGGTCAAGGTTAGCTTATTGTCCCAAAGTTTGGGGGGGGGGTCATGTAGGAGAGTAGGGTCTGCAATCCTATGATCACCCAGATTTTTTTGCTTTTGTTTCACTGGTTTACGACTTTCTCTGGCTGTGGGCCTGCCAATCAGACCCACAGCCTGGCTGTTCTCTTTCTAAATTACCACATGTATCCTAGGTGCATTTACCAATTGGTACTGGGCCACCTTATCAGACCCTGTAACTCAGGGCATAGGTGTACCCAGGGCTGCCCTGGCTGGCCTCCCAAATTTGGAACAACTGGCTGCATGACAGCTGGGGCAAAGTCGTGTAATCACCCTTTGCTGTAGGTGTAGTATACCTATACCTAACCCTAAAAATGGACACACAGATTCCTATCAGTCACTCCTAGGGCAGGCCTTGACAATCCTGAAGGCAGAGTGCTTGGAATCGTGTGAGATGGTGCTCTGGCATGAGCTGAGTCTGTCTGCAGCTTGCGGAACCAAGTCCTAATAGCTGTTCCATGATATCGCATACCATATACTCTTAAGTGCATTATAATCCTCGCGGTTAAATGCTATCTTTGGTATTGCTTTATCAAAACATGTCGAGTAAGGTGTCATACGAATTGGAATACTAACCCCTCGCCAATTCTGGTGACGGGGTTAGCATTCCACCCTTCTAGAGGGACACGACATGTATGTAACTGTGAACCCCGGTTAAAGTTAACTGAAGCCTCAGCTCCACAAAATGGATGCTGCCACCACAGACACGAGTCTGACCTCCTGCTGCTGGGAGTCCTTCCAGCGAGGGAGGCCTGGACAAAGGGTTTCCTGTCCGGGGCGGTGCTAGCACCGTCCCAGACATGGTTTTGTGTATCCTGGGTAGGCAGGGCTTTTCAGGAAGGTGACTGCTGAGTGGCACCCCGGTGCTCACTACGCATAGGCCGGTCAGAACCAGTTCCAGGGGCACACCAGCCCCTGGCCTGGGGAAAGTCCGGCATGGCAGAGGGGTGTAACCACCCCCCTCCTAGTCCCACCCATAGGCAGGACCTAGTCACCGGGTCAGCCCCTTTTTTTAGAATAAAGATGGGAGCGGGCCCCCTGTTCAAATTAGATCATCTTTGGAGTCAAGACCCGACTTTCTGCGAAAGGCATCAAGATTTCCTTCTTCAAGATTCTCCCTTGTGGCTAAGGAGTAGTCACCCTGCATCCGCAGGCACCATCCTAAGAACACTGCGGTCTGCTGCAAGTCCTTCTTCACGAATCCGACGACCCAGCTCGACGAGCCCCGGCTTCCCTGGCACCTCTGACCTCTACTCACCTCTACAGCAAAGCTGAGAACTGTGAGTGCGACGAGACCTCGAGGGACCGACGATCGCCAAGACTGCACGACTTCTTTGTAACAAGCCCACCGAGTCTTCCACTGGTGAGTGCTTTGGGGTCCGAGAAGCCCCAACCCTGCGCAGCTCCAGCATCCAAGATCAGCCTCCCTGGAT
The DNA here is from genome assembly GCF_964263255.1 of Lissotriton vulgaris. Classification (NCBI taxonomy): domain Eukaryota; kingdom Metazoa; phylum Chordata; class Amphibia; order Caudata; family Salamandridae; genus Lissotriton; species Lissotriton vulgaris. The sequence continues at coordinate 165,585,185 of NC_141689.1, forward strand.
CTCCACGATCTGCGTGGGGCCCTTCTGCTGTTTGCTGTGCACCGCGTTGTTTGGCTACTAGCCGGCTGGCTTGTGGCCTTCTGAACGACGCCCGACGACATCACTGCTGCTGGTCTGGTTGCTCCAGCCTGGCCCTTGCTTCCTTCTTCAAGAGAGGCACCCCGGACCCTCCTGGTCCACTCCAGACGCCATTTTAGGTCCACCGCGTGGGCTTGAATTTGCCAAGGCTTTGTTGCCCAATCCTGGGTCCAGCGACGCCGACAGCTTCTATCTTCGTGGGACAGCTCGCTCCTCCATCCTGGTTGCCGACAACGCCTCCTGGTCCGTGAGATCTCCGAGCACAGCGTCACCCACTCACCTTGTCGAGGTGGCTACCATCCGGTGCCCTCCTGGTGCCCACTGACTACTGGCTAGTAGTCACGAACTTGGTCCCCTCTGCTTTCAGGTGTCATCTTCCATCGATCCAGGCTTGGATCCACCGAACTTTCTTCACTGGTCGCCTGCCAGCAACTTCTTTCTTCCAGGCTCCTGGTCCGGCAACGAGGATTCCCGACGTCTTTTGAGTCCTATGCAGCTGCAGCCCCTGGGCTAGGTAACTTCGGCATTTCGGTGCCCCAGCATAGCCTCACTATCCAAGGGTCAGAATCCACTTTCGTTTTCCTCCTACCAGGTCGGGTTCGCCCGAGAACACTAACTTTGCAATTCCTAGCTACCATAGACTTTGTCCCGCATCACGCGTGAGAGTGCACACTCTGCACCCGAGTCCCCTGGGTCTCCTAGAAGTAATCTAACGATTCTATAGTCAAGTCCTAGCGATTCCAAAAGCTATTAGTACTGTACTTACCTGCTAGTAATTTCGCATTCCACTTTTCAAGTATATGGTTTTCCGTGCCCCTCGGGCATTTGTATATACTGTGCTAACTTAAGTATTTTTGTAAGAGTATTGGTTTGTGCTTAGTACCCTGTCCTCATAAAGAGTACAGGGCTGTTGTGATTCTTAATAAATAACTGTTTATTTTCATAAAACTTGTGTGGTGTCCTTTCACTGGGTGTTCAAGGGGTATATGTGTGGTAAACAGCTGGCTTAACACGCCCTCTCGAGTCTTTAGCCTTAGACTGCTCGTATCCACGCTACTAGGATAGCTGGTCTATAAGGTTGACTTACAACCAATCATCAATAAGGGTTGCTGGACTGATACATAGTGTTCACTAGAATAGTGAGCACTGCATATCAGGCCACCTTCTCACAAGTGCATACCCAGCATCACCTGAGGAGTGAAGAAAGGATAGTTGGTTACATTTCCCTTTTTGATTTGCACAGGACATGATCTATACTTTAGTACATGCAGTATCTGTTGGGCCATGATTCTTATTGTACAATGGTTAATATTGGGGGGATGTATGTCGTTACTACGCATGCTTTTACAACGCATGCCTTTATCACGCTGGTTTTAAAATGCAAGTCGTTACAACGACTTGCGTTGGGGGGCGCTGGATAGTGAATAGTTTAATTTACTATTCCAACTCCAGTCCCCGTGGATAGTAGGGAAGATTTTGATAGTGAATTAGACTATTCCCTGTCCTACATCGCCCCCCAGCGTAAGTCGTTGTAACGACTTGCGTTGTAAAAGTTGTGTGGTAAAGGTACTGCAGGGTAAAAGTTGCGTTGTAAACGCCGTTCCCCATATTGGGGGGCATTCAGACATTTCAATTACACATATCCCTCATTTTTAGTGCTTAGTACTTACCGAGTAGCAACATGTTGCCAAATTCTCCAGCAGCCATCCCCCGGGCAAGAGGTGACATGTGGAATATGAAGCTGTCATGGGTACTGCCTGGGAACACTGTATGCACATTAATGAACCTCCCACTGGCATCACAGACAGCTTGCACATTGATGGAATACCATTGGTGTCATGTGTGCAATGTGGCGGGGTGGCTGAAGGGACACATGGGTACAATCAATTGCACCCAGCACACGTGGGAATTGTGCAAGGAGATAGAAATCTCTTGCTGCCCTTTGTCTCATGGCCAGTGTATGTGGCATTTGTATGAGGTTTTGGGCTCTAGCAGTGATGCATCTCAGTGCCTGATGCAGGCACCGAGACTTGCTCGCCTGGGAAATGCCCACATGGTCCCTGTAGACCCTTTGGAAAGACCCAGTGGCAAAGAAATGGAGAGCAGAAAGGATCTTGAGATATGCTGGTATTGTATGTGAGCAGCAGGTCACAGAGTCAGTTCCTGCACCCACTCACATACCATATCCAAGATGTCCTCTGGAGGGAAACGGTACCTGGCCCTTACATCTTGGCTTGACATTCCAAATAGGTTGATCCTCTGTCTGAAGATCCTCTCTGCTCTCCTCCTCCTCCTCAAGTAGTTTAGCCGCATGGTAAGGGGCAGTGCAACAAACACATTTAGTGACATGTTGAAAGGGTTTGTGTGGGTGTGCTCTGCATTTATACATGCTGCAGGGCTAGGATTGGCTGCAGTGTGTCAGCTGATCCATGGTGGGGGATGGTAGGCACTTGGACAGCTGTTTACCTTTGGCTAAAATGATCAACGGCCACAGGTCATATCTTCCGGCCCGGAATCGTATCTTCTTGCCTGGAATCGGAAATTCCGGCTTGGAAGCAGAAATGCAGGCCCGGAAGCGGAAATTCAGACCCGGTAGCGGAAATTTGTGCCCGGTGCGGACGTAAAGTTAGTAGTCGTAAGTCCATTCTATGAATACTAAAAGTAGTAAGTTCATTCTGTGAATGCCAAAAGTAGTAAGTTCATTCTGTGAATACCAAAATGGTAGTAGGTTTAGGATTTGGTCTTAAGTTAGTTCTGTGAATCGGGCCACAGAGGACACAGGAGAGTGAAAGGGGGAGATTGAGATGAGGGTAAAAACGAGTGAAAACTGAGGAAAGACACAGAGGGAGAGTGAAGGGGAGCTTGAAATGAGGGGGAAACAACAGAAAAAGTGCAAGAAAGAGTGGTGGAAAGATACAAAGAACACAGGAGAGGGAAAGGGGGAGATTGAGATGTGGGTAGAAAACAAGTGAAAAACGGAGTAAAGATACAGAAGGAGAGAGAAGGGGCGAGCTTGAAAGGAAGGGAAACAACAGAAAATAGAGGTAAGACCCTGAGGGGAGTAAAGGGGGAAGATGAAAGTGAGAGAAAAAAACAAGTGAGAAAGGAGAGAAAAAGCGGAGCTGGCGAATGGAGACAGAAGTCAACTGGACCACTAGGGATGAGGCGCAGGTGAAACTTGTGGGTGGAGGAGGGCCTTGAACACCAACACTCGAGAGTGCAGGGGCTTGGGGGAAGGCTTCACTTAATAGTGGAGCTGCGTGAGAGGGAGAGCAATTTCACTGACAATGAGTCAGTGATCTCGCTCGTCTGTCCTCACAGCGGCCGCCATTAAATAGTATTCGGGGGGGCCTGGACAGCTGGGAGACGGAAGCGGGGAGGGGAGCTGGATTGGGCCGGTCGCACTCGTCGTGCTGGGGCGGCGGGGCTGCGGGGCCAGCAGCGGCGGGAAAAAACGGGCTTAAAAAGGCAAAAGGAAATAGTCAAAAAGAGAGAAAAGTGCAAGTAAGGCAGCAAAAGTGCAAGAAAGAGTGGAGGAAAGACAGAGGACACAGGAGAGTGAAAGGGGGAGCTTGTGATGTGGGTAAAAAACGAGTGAACAACTGAGGAAAGATACAGAAGGTGAGTGAAGAGGGGAGCTTGAAAGGAGGGCAAATGACAGAAAAAGGCAGGTAAGACCCAGATGGAGAGTGAAGGGGGAGATAGAAGTGAGGGAAAACACAAGTGAAAAAGGAGAGAAAAGTGGAGCAAGAGAATAGAGACAGAGGTCTACTGGACTACCAGGGATGAGGCGCAGGTGAAACCTGCGGGTGGAGGAGGGCCTTGAACACCAACACTCGAGAGTGCAGGGGCTCGGGGGAAGGCCTCACTTAATGGTGGAGCTGTATGGGAGGGAGAGCAATTTCACTGACAATGAGTCAGTGGTCATTGCGGCTCTTGTTACAGATCAGCTCTTTCCATCCTGTGAATTTAAATGTCAGAGACAGATTTTTAAGAGGAACACACAATGACATTGCTTTGGTGTGGTCTCTGGTGTGTTTAACAGAAATTGTAACGAGTGCCACAAATCCCTACCCCCAGCACACTACATTTGTCATAGGCAGATTGGTTCATAGCTTTATGTAAAATACTGAGAATGATGAACATGTTTTTTCGTAGAACTAAATTAATTGTAAATAGACTTATTGACTGAAACGACAAGTGATACTTCCGCACAGTATCATTTGATTTTTTGTGATGATAAATGGGTCTTTCAAATCGTGTAACATACCAGAGGTGCTGAAGAAAACCCGGGTCACTCCATTGCTAGAGAAGCCTATACTTTGGAATCTTATCACCCAGTTTTCTAACACCCAATGTTGCTATTATCAGTGGGAAAAGGTCCCTCAATCCAATCACAATAGTTCTAGATAGTCAATAAAATTCTAGGAGATTGACAATCTGGTTTTTGATCTCAACTGGGAAAGAACACAGCATTGCTTGAGGTTCAAACATTCTGAACATCATTGACACCAGTGACCCCGTGTTGTTAATGCTCCTCAGTTAGCTGGCCGCCTATGACACTCATTGAAACACAAAAAACACTCCAATAGACCAGCAATAATTAATTAAAAGCCCTGGACTTTCTTCAGGACAAGGGTCATCCACCCTGGAAAAACCAGAAAGCCGGGACCCCGACTAAGTAGGTGTACAGGTTGGGCAGGACCCTTGACGGAGGTTTGACTACAGGGCTAACCCATCATGCCTAGCGGTCTCCTGTGAAACGGTTTCTCTCCTCAATTTGGATGGAGAACCACGCATGACAGATCAAATATCTGCACCATTCACATAAGGAACAGCTACTCTGCCCTTATTAAACTATCAGGATAGGGACTCCCCTCTCTCTGTTTTTCCAGGGTGGATGACCCTTGCCCTGGAGAAAGTCCAGGACATTTACGGCAGACTCAGGACTGAAAGATGTTGGCAATAGGGTCATAGGACCATAATACTCTCTTTGACTCGACTTTTAATTGTTTTAATAACCCTGACAGACCCAAGAATAAAGGGAAACGGGGGCCTGCCTCAGGTTTTTTATCTTTAATCCCCCTGGTCTTTTTTTTCACAAGAGCTCCCAACACTGTGGTTGATCCCACCCCTACTTGTAGGTGTCGGGGTGACCCGATGATGAAGCATGACACCACTAGGATGTGTGAGGGTAACTAAACAAGAAGGAATTGCTTCCTTTCTCACCTCTTGGTGAAGTTAGGCATATATCCTTGTACAAGATACTTCCCTCATCAAAGTATTCTTTTCTCTGACCACATGTTGGTCTATTGGAGTATTTTTTGTGGTTCAATGACTTACATTAAAGGTTATACTCCAACTTAGGATCCTCTCAACCTTCCAGGAACTGGGGATTTTCTCCCCACAGCCATTTGTATTCACACCTATGACATTCTCCATCATCCGATATTCCTTAGTGGACTGTGAGATATTTGGGCATGAAACTTTAACAGCAGTGTGAGCTATAGTAAAGACCTGAATGAATGGCAGTTAGTTTAGTCTCAATGAGGCTAAGACTGTCTTTTCATAGAATAACACAGATCATCGCTTCAGTAAAAAAACGAAAAAGGATGCAATACTGAAAGTTAGAGACTTGTTCATAGTAATGAAGGTGAATGTTATGGTGCTGGGTGTAGGAAATTGAGTTACTTGTTGAAGGGGATGAAACCCTACTCAAGCAGCAACCACGATGCTTGTCATGGTGAAGTCACAAGCAAATCCAAATTAACCTGTGCTTAACCCACTGACAGATTGACACAAAAGCACTCAGGCTAAACTTAGAAGCAATGTGTAAAGAATGTATGAAGCACTTCAAACAATAAAAAATACAAAATCCCACACCAATTTTGAAAAATAGAGTAAATTGTACTAAATTATTTGTGACCAAAATAACAAACAATTGTTAAAACTGGAGATATGCAAATTCTGTGGACAAAGTCACACGTTTAGGCTGACTGCGATGGAGTGCTGGTCAGCTTAAGTGACCATGTTAGGCCTGGTGCAAAAACATACCTAAAATCCTGGATCGCAGAGCACTGCAAGATCCTGTGTCAAGGATGGATGATGCAGCAGCAGTTCTGAAAAGCTGCAGGGCTTTGATGTGGAGTCCTGCATTGTTATTGCGGATGCCGTTGATGACGGGCTTGCAGAGTGAAGTCCTGCATTACAGATGCGTTGTGTACCAGTGGTTCAGAGGAGCTGCGAATCGTTGCGATGCGGAATCCTGCATCATCGTTGAGGAGGTTGTCGATGAGGGGCTTGGGATGGGAAGGCCTACGTTGATGATACATTGTGCAGTAGAGTTTCTGAGGCACATGCGTGCTGCAATGCAAAGTCTGTCATTGGGGATGCATCGCACTGCTGCAGTTCGAATATGGCTGCGGGAACATGCATCATACTGTGCCTGTTTGGCTTCACAGGACTATACTTGCGCTGGCAAAGCAACTTTAAGCCCACACCCAAGGGCCTAGGAGTGGGGTGGCCCCACTCGAGCAGACAAATCAGGTGTTGGGTTCAAGCTAGTTTGGGCCATTTCTGTCTCTGGGACTCTGATCGAGAAGCCAGCCAACTAACCCTTAGAGAAACTCTGGAGGTCCTGGGTTCAACATGCAGGTCCAGTCCCTCATTAAACCACATGGCCGCAGAGTAGCAATCCTTCTTGCAGAGCAACACAGCAGACCTTCTTAGTCTTGCACAGGTCCAGATGTGTTCTGAAGAATTGCATCTGAGGATCCACTATTTATACCGGGAGCCCACTTTGATTTAGAAGAAGGTTCCGGAGGTTTCCACAACCAGAGGTGCTTGGAATTTCCTGCCTCCCTGTCCTGACCCCAGATTGTCTGGGGTCACAATAAACTTAGGTCAAACCATTTGTCAACATGTACAGGCAGAGGCGTTTAGATAGGAAGTGTGGTAGGTGACAGCTCCTCCCCACCAACCCCTATGCTCCTTTATCTCACTGTCTTGGATGTGTGGTGTTACACTACGCGGAATTCAGCAGACTTGCAGAAAAGCTCAGTGGAATTCTGCAGGGTTCCACTCCGCCATAGGGCACACAGAGGCCATGCTACATGGATTATTATGCAAGACTTTCATGCCTTTGTTTTCTGCCCTTACCTTGTCTCTCTTGCGTCTCAGGTGTACGATCTGTGTTGCAGCCATGAGTGAGTGACTGAGAATATTAATGGAAGGAACGTCAAATTCACAAAATAATCCCGAATCCAATATAGCAGTCCGTGTTCTTTATTTTTCAAGAAAGTTTCAAAATCCAAGTTCCAACAGAAAAAAAGTTCAATCCAATACAAAGATTTGTTTCATCCAGATTGGATGCTTTAACACAAAACGAACAGCCATAGCTCAAGAACAGCCTTGCGTTTTGAACTCCTTAGGACATAATCAGGGCTGTAAACTAATGAACAAAGAATCACAATCAAGTTCTTAGTGTGTCAAATCAAATACTACAAGTTCATTTTTCTGTGAACAGTAATCTAGTCAAAAATGATAATGAAACTATACAACCAATTTTTACTGGCAAATAACATCCTACCTATATAACATTCTATCATGTACACCAATAATCCTGTATCCACCCATGTAAGCACAGAATCCCGCATTGAGGCCTCTTTCCCATTACATTACAACATTGCAAACTTGATACAAAAACATACCTCATCAAAATATACAGCTTTTGCATGCTTATGCCGTATCCTACTTCATTTGAACAACAATATATTCTTCATCAAAATCCAATTAAAAACGGAGCCTGTGTAAAAAAATATGCTATCATTGTAGATTAAAAATAAAAGATTAGCAATCTGATACAGGTGATCTTTTAGAACTGGGGGTCTCTAGTTGGCAGGGGTAGGTACCACTGTCCAAATAGGGACCCTTGCTTCTAGTCAGGGTAAGGGGGATACACTCTTTAGATAATCCCTGCTCACCCACTTGGTAGCTTGGCACGGGCAGTCAGGCTTATCAAAGGGAATGTGCTAAGTATTTGTACCAACACTCACAGTAACACAGTGAAAACACCACAAACTGATTCCACAACAGTTTAGAAAAATAGAAGCATTTAATCTAAACTAGACAAGACCAAAACGACAAAACTCCAACATTCACAGTGCAAGATTATGGTTTCAAAGAAGTTCTTAAGGTTGCGTTAAAATAGTTCACAGTTGCGTCACGTTTAGCCAACAGTACCTTTAGAAGCAACAAAGTTCCAAAACAGAAGCTGGTGCAGGGAAAAACAAGCGATGTGTCACTCCTGAGACCCTGGGAAGGCGATGCGACAGCCCCACTGGACGCAGCGGGCGTGTTGCGATGAATCCAGTCTGTATCTGGAGGGAGGCAATACTTTGTATGGATTCCGGTGTGTAGGTTCTGTAGGGAGCGTCTTGCAAAGGCACGGTGCGCCGATCTTCGGGACAGCGACGATCTCAGGTTCGGCGGCGATGCGGTGCAGCGTCGATCTTCTCCTCTCGCGGTCCCTCGATGCGATGGCTCTCCGTCAATACTAGCAGCGACGTGATGTGGTACGCGAACAAGTGGTGCGATGATTTCACCCAGCGATGATACTCTTCAGCAATGGCACTTTTCCCGCAACGGAGCGATGCGTTCCACAAGCAAAGGGTGCGTCGGTTCTTGCAGCGGCAACAGGCGCTGCGACGATCTCGATCTTCGCAGCAGTGGGAATTTCGTCACACTGACAGGGATGCGCTCCGCAAGCGAGTGATGCGTGAACATTTGCAGATAGTCTTAGTTTCTTGTTCTCCAGCTTCCCAAACAGCAGGCCACAACTTCCAGATGACCCTCAGTCAGATTCAGCACTCAGGAAGGGCAGAAGTCTCTCAGCAGAGCTCAGGGAAAGCTGGGGGGTAGAGCCTTTTGTTCCTGCGACTTCTTAACAGGAGGCCAGCTCACAACAGGCCCTTCGAGATCTCTTCAAGCAAGGGGACCAAGCAACAACAAAATCCTTCCCCTCTCCTTGGCAGCAAAGCAACTGCAGGTCAGTCGAGCAAAGCAACAGCAGGATAGCCTTCCTTCTTCAGTCTTCCAGCTTTCTCCTTGGCAGAGGTTCCTTCTTGATTTCAGGATGATCTAATTTTCTGTGGTCTGGGGTCCTGTACTTATACCCCTAAAAGTCTTTGCTGCCTTTGTGTGGGAGGGCTCTGAGCCCGGCCTGAACCAGTTCTGGAGCACTCTGTTTATATGACTCCTTCTCTCCTTTCACAGTGCAGAGCAGAGACATCACACGCACCACAGGGGGTGGAGCCAGCACTGTGGGGGGCAGGCACAATCCTATTCAGGTCCCAGGTGCAACTCCTCCCTCCCATCTAGATGCAGATCTCTCTATTCACCACTGGGCGGACTCATTCTGTTTCCTGGAATCCCCAAGCCCTGCCACTCACAAACCAGACAGTCAATTCAAAAACAGGCCAAGGCACACAGAAAGGTCAGACAAGAGAACAGCAACTTTCTAAAAGTGCTTTTCTCAAACACAGGATTTAAAAACCACCTTTCTTAAAGGATGCGTTATTGATTTCTGAGTTCAGGGATACCAGACTTTTATGTCCTATCTTGCTCCTATGGGAAGATATGCAGGTGACCACTGTAACCAGCATTCTGAGGAAATAGAAATTTTTAGGTAGTCAGTGTAACCCCCACACGCACCCTAACCATGCACCCGTGCCCCATGTATGTCATGTAATTTCCTTTTCGTGCCTGCCATGCAGACGCATTTGCATTTCCGTCTAATGTTAACATGTCAGTTATTCAGTCCTCCATGATAGCAACGTTAATTTGGCTTTTAGGCCTATGTTTCCAATGCATTTACATGGTGCATATTAAATATCGCAAAGCACACGTTTTTACTCGTTTTTCTGGCTCAGCCGAGCCAGGCCCTTAATTGAGGCCCGAGTCTTTTCTGTCTCTGAAAGATGCAGTTTAGGTATGCATCCCTGACCTCTGCCTTACTTCCTGCCCAGCGTAGCGGTGCCCGGCTCGGCCTGGCCTGCCTGCCAAGACAGTATTTTGCCTACAGTTATCTGCTCAGCCTACGCAAAAACACATTCCAGTCTAGTGAAATAGGTAAACATATTCCCGGCTGCAGAGCAAAGGGCCCTGTTTTCCTGTCTCCTTGCAAGTGATTTACTGCACCCGTTACCATGGTAGACCCATGGCCCCCGTACATGCATGAAGAACCATATGCACGCACTAGCATTCAGTATTGAACGGCCTCTGCCCGAGAGACCTTTTACTTCAGACAACACATCCTCCAAACATAAGATACCAGATATGCTATAGGTGCAGGTCGTTCTGACATTCCAGACACCAGACTCCTTTACTAGTGCTAAAGTCAAGCCCCCAGCTCTCCCCAGTTACACGTCATGCTCAGTTGCGCACGCATCCAGGGTAAAGGTTTCTGCTGACCCTGCAGAATTACTCTATGCATCCACCCACCTATGACACTTCTGTGACGCTTCCAGCACACACCTCCGTGTACGCCCTTGTACACGCCTTCTTTACGCCCATGTGTTCTTATCTCTTCCTTTTTCACTTGTTACGCCTACTGTATTCATTTCAATTATACAGTTTTACTATATATAATGTGTGATGTTAATAAAATGTTGAATATCCCTTCCTGAACCTTAGTGGTGATGGAACCCGATGTCCAGTGTCTCGAGCCACTTAAATAAAGCCCGTATGACTCAGATACCACGGACTCTGCCTCTCATTTTATTGAGCTATCCTTATTGTCATTTAATGTATAGAAAAATAGTCCCGGTAATTTTATTTACTACTGAAACTGGCGCCCGAATAGGGACCCCTCCCCTTCCCCACGCTCCGGCGATGTAACGCAGGCCCCTGACCCCTTCTACAGCCGTGACGGACTCCTGTGCGCACTTGCGGGTTTTCCTGCTATCTCCCTCAGGCCCACGGAGGAGACGGAGACTGCGGTCCGGCATCCAGACGAGGCGGTGAGTAATGCGGAGAGTCCCGACCAGAGCCCAAGCTGAGAGAGCAAGGTCCGAGGTATCCGGAGGCCCACCTGTTCCGAAGCGCATGCGTAGTAGCAGCCAGACGCCGTAGCAGTCCAGTCCAGTCCAGTATCGAGTTTCCGAGGCCTTCAGTTTTGCTTCCCGGTGAGTACCGTTGTTGGGAACGCATCTAGACCGGTTCATTAATTTGTGCCCGGTCAAGACGGGTCTGGGTACGCAGACCCAGTCCAGACGTGTTCACTCAGGTGAATACGGTATGACGTGTCTCTTTATGGGACCGGTATGTCTGTACTGTTTTAGCAGTGCATCCAGTAATCCAGTATTCTAGTATTGTTTCTCGAGATTTTCAGAATTGTGTTTTTTATGTACCAGATAGTATCAGTCTGAAATGTTTTACTGTGTTTAATGTCGTGGTATGAATGATTGTTTGCTATACATTACTGTGTTTATTGTGTTTGCGCTCTAGTAAGTTCAAATATGCCGCTGTTTTCGAAATTACGTCAGTTACGAACCAGGAAAGGGATACTCGAAGAAGCAGTTCCCGTCCCGCCTAGGGACACTCCCGGACATTTTATGTACCACAAGCATGGCTTAGATGCCATACTGTACTTAGACTTATGGGTTGACTATACCAAAGATCTGGAAGAGAAATATAGATGGCCTGTCTCAGGGACATGGGATGCTGATTGCATCATGAGAGTAGAAGAAGTACTTTGGAAAAAGAAAGCCAGACAATCCCAGAAAGATGCCATAGAATTATGGCGTAAAGAAGCGCATAGAAGAACATAGAAAGAACTTAGAAAAGCAGAGAAAAATAGAGAGGATTCAGAAAAAGCCCAAGAAAAAGAATTACTGGAAGAAGGTGAACGAGTTAGAGCAGAACAATTAGACCGACAAAGAAATGCCCTTATGAAAGGCATGTACCCCCTTCTCGCCGAGGGCCTACCTAAGGCCACCCCGGAAGCACCCAGTAATTTACCGCCACCACTGGTTCCAACTAAACTCCGTCATAAACAGACCGCAGCGGAAATTTTCCTTTCTTCCTACGTAGATGACACTGTCCCAGAATATGCAAATACAAATCCTCCTCAAAATATTAATCCTGTTCATGACACGATTCCCCCCACTGTCTCTCCTGCCACTGGTCCTGGTAATCCTTTTATTCCGCCGGCAACCCAGGGCCAACCTGCATTGCCTACACTTACTTCTACTACACCTACTTTACCAGCTACACTACCACCAGTGACAGCACAACCAGTAATATTTGACGATCACACTTTAGGAGGAGCAGTAGGAGGTTCCCCTATCACCCCGCCTCAAGTGAAACGAACAACACTAAGAGAAGCAGCATTACAACGCACACCAAAAGTAACTACATACGCAGCCCTTAAACAGTACCTCACTGATTGCAGATATGATCTAGTACCAGGCGAAGACCATATGATTCTATATTCAATATGTCTACGACGTGTTACAAACTATTTGGCTATTTTACCAGATATGAGGGAACATTTAGACAACATATATCATTTTATTAGAACGGGGGAGAGACCAGAAAGTATTCACGAGGCCATGGCACACAGGAAGGTGGAGACTCAAAATATGATCTTACAGTTTTTGATAAATTGTTTGATAAGGGAACAAGACCAGCCCGGTTATAATAAAGAAGAGATGAAGGTTCTGACAAAATGGAGTGACAACATAGCCGATGGCAAACATAGTAGACAAGCTTGTATAGAAGCCATGTACAGAAAGATTTGTAAGGTAATTATAGACATACACGAAAGGGAAAGAGCAGAGAGAGAAGCCGATAAAGAGGATGATGCAGTTTTAGAAGACGATGATTTAGCAATTGAGAACCCGGATAGAATAGCGTACGTAGGTAGGGCAAGACCCTTTGACAAACCCATACGCCTAGAATGCAAGAAACGTTTTCTTTCTCCCATACCAGAGCAATGTTCTCTTGAGCATCTATTTGAAGCCACTGATAAAGTACTGAAGCAACGAATAGGTTACAGTGAACTTAGTTCCATGCATGAACAGGAACTAGCCCGGTCAGCAGTACAATGGGCTGGCAATACTCGCGTAAATAAAGATGACGCGGTAGCACAAACATTTTTTAATCTTTCCCCAGACGAACAGCGACTAGCTGGTATGTACATGATTCAACATCTCATTACATTGTATGAAAGTCAGCATTCTGATCCAGGTCCCCTATATAATATATTGGAAGAGTTACTCCTAGGTAGATGGAGAGGCCTAGGTACCGATTTAATTAGTGTCATTCTGGAACAGCGACACAAGTATAGAACTTTCCTGACTCCACATTTTGTTCCTGTTCCACCCCCAGTAAGGAAAACATTTTACATAGACAGACAGAACCCCTTACGAGAGGTTCATCCAGTCCGGAAGACAGATGGTGAGCTTGAACGAGTATTCGTATACACGCCCTTAACAAAAATGGAATTATTGGAAATGAAAAAATTAGTACCCTGTCACGATAAAGATCCAGCAGGGTTTCACCGTGAAATAAAAGACATGCTCCGCATGGGGGAGTATACGTATCCAGATATCATTAAAATGTTGAAAGTTCTGTTGCCTGCCGGCATTTACGAAAAACTTAAAGAAAAAGAGTGGGAGGTGGGAGAGAAAAAGATTGATTGGGCAGAATTAGAACACGAAGAAAATACGCGAGTCCCTGGTACTGGTCTTGGGGAAAAAGCTAAAGTATTACCAGAATTATTAGTACAGGTCTTGCCGAGGTTATTGACAACTAAAAAGGAAGACTGGGATGCGATCTCAGCCTGCAAACAGAAACAAGATGAAGACACTAGCGATTTCTATTCCAGATTCGAGAAATGTTTCATTATTAATAGCGGTCTGAAGACAAGTAGTGAATCATACCCACATCTTTTTGTGACCAAATTAGTAGAGAATTCCTTACCACAAGTTAAAAATAGAGTACTAAAGGTAGAGAGTACCTGGCAAGCTGATACCCCTTCCCAAATGTTGCAAATGTTACAGTACCATCAAAATCGAATTAGAGAAGAACACGAACACGAACAGAGACGTATAAAGGACACGAAAATGAAAGTACTAGTTGCTCAGTCTGTCCCAGCTGATAGTCAGAAGAGGGGTATGGCACCGTCCAGTCCAGTCATTCTGCAGCTCCTGTTAAAGGGAACTGCAACTACTGTAAACAGCCAGGTCACTATATAAACGAATGTACTGTCCTGAAATACAATATAGCTACTGGCAAAACGAAAGAAAGACCGCGTCCACCTAGACAGGAACATGCTCCACAAACTATTCCGCAGAACACGCGACCTCCACAGAATCCACAACAGACAGTAGCAGTACCCCAACCCATCGCTGCCACACAACATGTCACGCAACAAATGTACCAGTATGCTCAGTCAGACTACCCAGATTACCAGCAGTACTCATGAAACAGCCTAGAGAGGGAGGTTGGCTTGCCCCTTATCGAGGTTCCTGTAGATCAAGAGGGTCCCTTTGTACATAGTCAGGTATTAGGGAAAGACAGAAAATTTTTGATTGACACAGGGGCGAGCAGAACTACCATCAGTCATGACGGGGTTCCAGGGGCACCCCTCTCAAGCTCACAGAATGTTTCCCTGGGATTTTCAGGAAAGCCTATTGTTAATGAAGTGTCAAAACCAGTTCCCCTAGAAGTTGGTCCATTATCTCGAACTACAGACTTGTTGCTTACGAAATCATGTCCTGAAAACTTGCTCGGTATTAAAACATTGAAAGCGCTAGGAGCAGTGATTTGTTGTTCTCCAGAAGGAGTGAGATTGTTTTTACGTGATTTTAAAGGGCATTATGTGTTGAGAGATTTTGATCCAAGATTACAGAATGTACCACAGCATTTATGGGCACAAGGCCCGACTGATGTAGGTTGTATGCACATTACACCATACCGTGTTACTCTTAAACATGGAGTTGTACTGCCCCGAATCCGACAATATAAGTTACCACCTGAGGCTGTAGCAGCCTGACTAAAAATTGTTGACGAACTCATTGCACGAGGAGTGGTTGTAGAGACTGACTCCAATGTGTGTAATTCCCCTATCATTCCGATTCTTAAACGAACTGATCCGAATGCACCTCCTGTCTACAGTCTGGTGATTGACCTTCGAGAATTAAACAAATGTATAATACCCCAGTACCCAGTGGTCCCAGACATTTCTTCACTATTGACTGCAATTGATTCTGAAGCGGCGTTCTTTACTGTAATAGATCTCAAGAATGCCTTCTTTAGTGTCCCAATCCATCCGGATAGCCAATACCTTTTTGGATTCTGTTTAAATGGCCGAAGCTTCAAATTTGCACGTGCTCCTCAAGGATTCACAGAAAGCCCTAGTATTTACAGCCAAGCACTGAAACGACAACTTGACAGTATTCACATGCCTACTGACACTGCCCTACTCCAGTATGTTGATGATCTGTTGATCACAGCCCGGACTGAACGAGACTGTGAACGTGCATCACTGACAGAAAAGGGGCACAAGTTGTCCCCTTCCAAGCTACAATTCTGTGCCCAGCAAGTGGTTTACCTTGGACACTTGCTGTCCAGGAGGGGTAGACAGCTGACACCTGACAGTATCCAGTTAATTGCAAATCTTCCACAGCCCAAGACACAAAAGGAAGTACGGGCCTTCATTGGCCTCACTTCTTACTGCAGACAATGGATTCCCCAGTATGCATATCTAGCGAAGCCACTCATACAGTTGACAACACAGGAGGCAGCGATTTCGACTGTCCTCCCTTGGACTCAGGAACATACACAAGCTTTTGATGAACTGAAGAAAGCTTTATGTCAAGCACCAGTTTTAGCGACACCATGCTACAGCAAACCTTTTACACTTTTTGTTACTGAACGCGATGGCACAGCGTTATCGGTTCTCACTCAAGATCAGGCAGACAAACACAAGCCTTGTGCTTATTTTTCTAGTACATTGGATCCAGTAGCCCAGGCTCTGCCTGCGTGCCTGAAATCAGTTGCAGCAACAGCTCTAGCAATCAGACAAAGCGACTCCATAGTATTAGGACATCCCCTGACAGTACAGGTTCCACACTCCGTGGAAGTTCTCCTAAACAGGACACAGACTCAGCACTTGACCATAGCACGATTGACAGGATATGAATTGACACTGTTTCAGCCACACATTGAGATCAGACGTTGCAACACATTAAACCCTGCTACACTTTTACCGTCGAGCACAACAGACCCTACACCACATGACTGTGTGGAAGTCATCAACACAATCACGAAACCAAGACAAGACTTGACAGACATTGCCTTACCCGATCCGGACCTGACACTTTATGTGGATGGTTCATGTATGAGAACAAGCACAGGAGAGTTAGTGGCCGCATATGCAGTGACTACTGAAACCGAAGTCATAGAAACACATCGCATTGACACCCTGTCAGCCCAAGCAGCAGAGCTCATTGCTCTGACCCAAGCCTGTATACGAGCCAAGAACCTGAAAGTAAACATATACACAGATTCACAGTACGCATTCGGAGTCGTTCACGACTTCGGTGTCCTCTGGCAAGAGAGAGGTTTTTTGACCTCCCATGGAGCCAAGATCCAACATGGTCCCCTCATACAAGCTCTGTTAGAAGCAATACACTTGCCTACAGCCATAGCCATCATGAAGTGCAAAGCACATACTAAAGTCACAGAAACTATTTCCCAGGGTAACGACCTGGCAGATCGAACAGCCAAGCTTACAGCTCAGACTCAAACAGACATATCGACTGACATGACAAAGACTGGCGTAACTCCACTGACGCATTGCATGACAGTCAGGGATCCCACACAAGATGTACTCGACATACAGACACATGCCACTCCGGACGAAATCAAGAAATGGACTGAACAAGGAGGGGTCCAGACAGATCAGGGATGGATGACGAAGGGAAAAGCCACATGGTTTCTCCCCGACTCTATGGTTCAAGTTATCATTAATACAGCACATAGTCCAGCACACTTAGGAGAAAAAGCCATGCTAGATAGCATCCAGAATATTTGGTTCAACAAGCATTTACGTGCAGCAGCAAAACAGAAAGTACGTACCTGCATGATCTGTTGCCAGTTCAGTCCAGGCAAAGGTATTCCCGTGGAACAAGGTGGATTTCATCCTCCTGACCATCCTTTTGAAGTCCTCCAGATGGATTATATTCAGATGGACAGATGCCGAGGATTCAAGTATGTTCTCGTAGTTGTATGTGCCCTTTCCAGATGGACAGAAGCTTACCCAGTCCCAGATTACACTGCTGTAACCACTGCCAAGCAGTTGGTTCGTGAATTTTTCCCGCGATACGGCTTGCCCCGTGTCGTGTACTCAGATAATGGACAGCCATTCTCGTCCGAACTCATGAAACAGGTATCACTCCTGTTAGGATACCAGTGGAAATTCCACTGTGTACGACACCCCGAAGCAGCCGGTCTCGTCGAGAGACATAATCAGACTCTGAAAACACGGTTAGCGAAGGTCTGTGCAGAAAAAGGTGTAGATTGGATGGTAGCCTTGCCGGTTGCCCTCTTTTATATGCGTATGGTAGCTCATTCCAGAACAGGGCTATCCCCGTACGAAGTGGTCTTTGGCAGACCACCGAATATGTGGGGGACGCCTATGCCGCGTAAAATAACAGATGTTGACAGTAATATGCTGACAGATTACCTGGCCTCCTTGATGTCTGCACTACTCTCTTGTCATTCACAGGTCGCGGCTGCCTTCCCGGACAACACCCAAGTGAAACGGCATGAAATCGTTCCGGGAGACTTTGTACATATACGAAACTTCGACCGTTCAAGCCCTCTGGAGCCCAGGTGGAGGGAACCGAAACTGGTGTTGATGACCACGAGGACTGCAGTAAAAGTCGAGGGAAGGAAAGGCTGGATCCATTCCAGCCACATCAAACGTTTTCATGGACTGTGTCCAGAGACTTTTCCCAAGGACTGCCCCGTTTCCGATACAGACTCTAAACTCCCTCTGTTAGAGAAAACTCCGCAACAGGAGTATAAATCAAAGTTGAGGTCTAGTAAGTCAGACAGCGTTTAATTGTTTAAGTCCCCCTCGGGTGAAGCGGTTAGACAGGTTTCTGACATGTATGAGATAGACCCAAATAGTGAGAGAGATAGACAGAAAGTCAAGAAAATGAAGTACTGTAAAAATCTACGTAGTAGATGCATCATAACATTGCTTTTTATGTTTTTTCTGAGTATAATGATCATATGTATAAGCTGGACGTTACATGTTTTCTTTCCTCCTCTTGGTTCGCATGTACATTCTTCTTCCAATGACACCATAGAGCACACTTTCAGTGACCTGCCACCACACGAATGGTCCTATTGTCTAGCACTGCGCAACAACACTTTTATCCGTATGTTACACCATTCTCATCAGACCAGCAATGCCACGAATTGCTGGGTATGCAGCCGACTCCCTCCTTATCAGAAATACAAGGGAGTTCTGCCCCTCTTTCCCTATCCGTTTACACATAATGGTACGTGCGGGGCATGGTTCACTTTAATGTCCTCCTTAGACAGTGAGTCCAAAGTTTCCCAAGGCAATTGGATATGGGGGAACCTTAATACAGTTATGAATCAAGCATGTTTCCCAGACAAGGATGGTTTTCCCCAAAGGACAGGGACCGATCTAGAAAATGAAGTGTATGGATTATGAAATTTTACCCTTAACCTCATGATTCTGAACGTCCAGTCCGAGACTAATTCGGACTTACCGCTTATAACAGTATTACCAGTAAAAGGCGATTTATGCGTTAAAAAGAATGGTTCAGTACATCTTGGACACAGTGATTGTAATACTGTGGTCGAATTCAGTGATAAAGGAAAGTCTACTTTCAAAGCTTCTCGCCATTCTTATTTTATTTGTGGTCAGACAGCTTATGTACATCTGCCCTTAGATTGGGATGGAACATGTTATATTGCATTCCTATTACCACCTGTTTTCCTAGCCCCATCCGATTATCATCGAAATTCACACCTTGTACATATAAGACATAAGAGGGAGATCGAGACCCCAATTATCGATCAGACTGAAACAACATTGGAGCAATATACCGATTTCAATAAAGGATTCTTTTTCTTCATAGGCCCCATCCAAAACAGTAAATTAATACGTAGATTAACCAGAACTCTTGAAGCAGTAGTGAATGAGACTACTTCTGCCTTAGGTAACTTAACGGAAGAACAGTCTGCTATGAGACTTGTTGTTCTTCAAAACCGCCTTGTCCTTGACGTCATCCTGGCCGATAGGGGCGGGGCTTGTAGAGTGATCGGATCCAGTTGTTGTGTGTTTATTCCTA
Source organism: Lissotriton vulgaris (assembly GCF_964263255.1). Taxonomy (NCBI): domain Eukaryota; kingdom Metazoa; phylum Chordata; class Amphibia; order Caudata; family Salamandridae; genus Lissotriton; species Lissotriton vulgaris. The sequence goes on from NC_141689.1 coordinate 165,604,663, forward strand.
ATAACGCACCGTCAGTGTACAAAGCAATAACAAGGCTTCATAAAATAGCTCACCAGATGCACCAGAATCCTGGCTCCTGGACATGGTCCGGTTGGCTCTGGAGTGTGATATCCGCCTGGGGATGGAAAGTACTGTCATTTCTAGGAATAATACTGCTCATAGTATTCAGTTGTTGTCTCTGTCTGCAATGTGGGCCAGCGATTTGCGGCTTGTGCGCCACGTCTTGTATTCCCCGTCCAAGTTCACGTTCCCGTTCCCGAATGAGAAAAGACGAGCAAATGATGTTATATGAACAGATAGATGGTCTCATGAAAATAGATATATCCTGAAGGGCGCAGTAGGGGCCAAGGAGGGAATGAGGAAATAGAAATTTTTAGGTAGTCAGTGTGACCCCCACATGCACCCTAACCATGCACCCGTGCCCCATGTATGTCATGTAATTTCCTTTTCGTGCCTGCCATGCAGACGCATTTGCATTTCCGTCTAACGTTAACATGTCAGTTATTCAGTCCTCCATGATAGCAACGTTAATTTGGCTTTTAGGCCTACGTTTCCAATGCATTTACATGGTGCATATTAAATATCGCAAAGCACACGTTTTTACTCGTTTTTCTGGCTCAGCCGAGCCAGGCCCTTAATTGAGGCCCCGAGTCTTTTCTGTCTCTGAAAGATGCAGTTTAGGTATGCATCCCTGACCTCTGCCTTACTTCCTGCCCAGCGTAGCGGTGCCCGGCTCGGCCTGGCCTGCCTGCCAAGACAGTATTTTGCCTACAGTTATCTGCTCAGCCTACGCAAAAACACATTCCAGTCTAGTGAAATAGGTAAACATATTCCCGGCTGCAGAGCAAAGGGCCCTGTTTTCCTGTCTCCTTGCAAGTGATTTACTGCACCCGTTACCATGGTAGACCCATGGCCCCCGTACATGCATGAAGAACCATATGCACGCACTAGCATTCAGTATTGAACGGCCTCTGCCCGAGAGACCTTTTACTTCAGACAACACATCCTCCAAACATAAGATACCAGATATGCTATAGGTGCAGGTCGTTCTGACATTCCAGACACCAGACTCCTTTACTAGTGCTAAAGTCAAGCCCCCAGCTCTCCCCAGTTACACGTCATGCTCAGTTGCGCACGCATCCAGGGTAAAGGTTTCTGCTGACCCTGCAGAATTACTCTATGCATCCACCCACCTATGACACTTCTGTGACGCTTCCAGCACACACCTCCGTGTACGCCCTTGTACACGCCTTCTTTACGCCCACGTGTTCTTATCTCTTCCTTTTTCACTTGTTACGCCTACTGTATTCATTTCAATTATACAGTTTTACTATATATAATGTGTGATGTTAATAAAATGTTGAATATCCCTTCCTGAACCTTAGTGGTGATGGAACCCGATGCCCAGTGTCTCGCGCCACTTAAATAAAGCCCGTATGACTCAGATACCACGGACTCTGCCTCTCATTTTATTGAGCTATTCTTATTGTCATTTAAAGTATAGAAAAATAGTCCCGGTAATTTTATTTACCACAATTCCCCATGATAGCCTAAGGGCAAGATAGCCTTGCAATAGTGAAATGGCTGTAACACACTACCAGAGCATGTCACCTGCACTAGTACCTGCTCTACCTTTCACATATACTGCACCCTGCCCAAGGGGGTACCTTGGGTATTCCATAGGGGTGACCAATGTGTAGAGAAAGGGAAGGGTTAGGCCTGGTCAGTGGGGACACTGACCAGGTGGACATGGCAGTTCACAGACTGCATACAGGCACTGCAGTGGCAGGCCTGAGACACCATTTTAGGGCTTCTCATGTGGGTGGCACAATCAGTGCTGCATGCCCACTAGTAGTATTTGAATCACCATCCCTGGCACACTCAGTGCACTTTACTAGGGACTTCTTGGTGATACAAATATGCCAATCATGGATAACCAATTACAATAACAATTTACAAAGAGAGCATATGCACTTTAGCACTGATGAGCAGTGGTAAAGTGCCCAGAGTCCTATTGCCAACAACCAAAGGTAAGGAAAAATAAAGAAGAAAGAAGCAAAAAGTTTGGGGATAACCCTGCAAAAAGGCCAATTTCCAACATGATCCATATCCAGTTTGGTTATTCTTTTCAGATACTGTCCTGTTTCAATTCTACCCAAGAACTCATGTGTGCCAGCAGCCTATCTCCAATACAGGTCTGGGGTAGGTGACAGCTTGAATTTGTACATTCCCTCTGGACAGCCACACACGAAGGAAGGTTAGATGTGTCTGAGTGCCCATCTGCATTCTGATGGCTCATGATGGGCAGGATGGAAGTGAGGAGCTGACACTTACACCTGAATAGGCAGTATCCTGTTAATCTAGAGCAAGGGCTGGTAAAAAAGAGCTGCAGTGCATTTCATAGACCCTTCTTTGAAGACACCCCTACTTGCAAGGCACAACTGGGTATAAGTACTGGGTCTCTGATCCCACCAAATCAGACACTTCTGGATTTGTAAAAAACCTCTGTCAGAAGAATTGCTGTACTACTACAAACACCAACACTCTGCTAGACTGCTGATCTGGAAGACTTGCTTTTCTGCTCTGCTGCCTTTCTGACTGCTGCTCTCTACTCTGACCCTGCTGAGGGAGAGAGAGATGGACTCTGCCCTGTAGCCAAAGTGATCTCCAAGGCCTTTTTGGCCTGCCTCCTGTTGCTTGAGAGTCTGCGCTATGGAAATCTCTATCCCTGCTCCTGTGCTTTGTTCACTAGATGTAGTCCCAGATACTTTGACCAGAGATATCAACACATCTCCAGTCTGTTTGGCGCAGAAGCAAAGCATGGGCCCTGGTGGCGGATTTTATTCTGTGCATGGCACGTAGAACCAACGCATTGCCTCCATAACCCGATGCATTAGACCAGCACATCTCCACAGCAGCAATTTGGAGAAATCGCCACATTGATCAGACTGCACAGAGAAACCCCGCGTATCGCATTGGAACTAACGCCTCTCAACTTTTGCACTTCATCTACGGAACCAACGCATAGCTACCACTGCGGAATCTACATTGTAGCATCACTCAACTGTTCCTAACATCCTGCTGTTGCAACCAGGATCAAGGTGCTCAGTTCATTGGCCTGCATGCTCCTGCACCCAGCCTGCTCTCCATTGCATTCGACCTGAACTGTTGACTTTTTCCCGGTCTGGTGCGACCAGATAACCCCCATAGTTTCTTATTGCTTCTAAGCACTATTAACACTTTTATTCTTCAACTTCTATTTATTGGATTATTGTAATTTTGGACTCGATTTATTTAGAAAATTATTGTCTATTTTTCTAAACCAGTGTATAGTCTTTTTGTGGTGTTTTCATTGTGTTACTATGTGTTTTTATGCATAAATAATTTACACATTGCCTCTTAGATTAGTCTGAGTGCTCTGTGCCAATCTACCAGAGGGTGAGCACAGGTAATATTTAAGTGTGCATCTGATGTACTTTTACTAGAATTCTGGCTCATTCTTGGACACGGTACATAGCTCTGCCAACCAGACAATCAGATTCTAACAGTGAAGGAAAAAACTCCTAAGCAGACAAGAAGCCATGGAGCAACCAAAGAACTTCAGCACCCCTAAAACCTTGAATTGCTGCTCATTGAGCACTAATAGTGGAGACTCCAAAACCCAACATGAAGCCTTCTCTAAAAATCTAAAGTCTTGACAGGGTCAGATGAAGTGAGAGATAAACCCTTGTCTCTACCCATATTGAAAGTTAAGCCAATGGCAACTATCGGATCTTATTGGAGAGGGTCTAGTGGAGAGTTCAAACTTCTCTACCACTTTCCGAAAACAACCTTTGGCTAACAGAACTAGTCCCTCTAGAGCCATACCTTCAATCTCAGATGTTAGAGGGAGTCTAGCATCAGAAGAAGCAGACATAATGGATTTGGCAAAGTGGGAAATTGCAGGCCAGGACACATCTCCATTTGTAGTATGAGAGGAAACCATCGTCTGCTGGACCTCCCTCGGCCAAAAGAAGGACTTTGCTTAATCCTTTCAGATCTTCCTCTTGACTCTTGGAATCAGCTAAGATGGGGAAACATGGACAGAAGGCCTGACAACAAATGTATTGAGAAAGTGTGCATTGCCCAAGATCTTTCTTATAGGACTAGAGTGCATAATTGGGGAAGAAACATATTGTTCTCCATGACAAACTGATTAGGCCAGGGTTGACCCTCTGAGCTACACCCACATCACACCACACCTCCCAAAGCTCCACTGACTACCAATCCACAAACACTGCCAGTTCAATATCCTCATCCATGCCTACAAAGCACTGTACCAGATGGGCCCCACCTACCTCAACCACCTCTTGAACTTTCATCAACTAAGCCAAAACCTCTGCTCTACCTCCTTGCTCTTGCCTAGACCCCTATGAACCATATGAGCAGGTATAGAGGGTGTTCCTTCTCCTACTTTGCAGCAAAGACCTGGAACACATCCAGCTGAACATCAGAACAGCCTAATCGTAAGTCCCAGGATCTCCACACCTACTTAGCACCTGGATGCCCTCATGGGTGATAAGTTTGTGCTCTATGAATCTGCATACATGCCATTTGATGACATCTCTGAACAATTTGCTAAAATATCGGGGAGAGAGACGCCAAGGGCGGAACTTCTGGCTCAGCAAGTCCATAGGCTCATTCTCTCTCACATGAACATACACCCCTGAGAGAAATAGGAGATTCCTCTCCATACAGAGGCATATTTTCTGGGAAAAGAGAAATAGCAGACAGTGCACCTGCCCCTGCCAGTTGACAGAAGCTCTCACCACCTGATTGTCTGTTTGGATACATGTAGCCTGGTATAAGATGAGAACCAAAGTAGAGAATTCCAAAGTGCCACCAATTCCCTCCAATTGGAGGACTGGGACTTCTGACTGCTCCATTTGCCATGGACTAATGCATCATTGAAGACTTTCCCCCACTTTATCTTGGTGGCATTTATTGACAGGGCTGTAGGAGGAAGGGAAACTAACTGACATCCCTTGTCCAGGTGTTCTGGTGTGAGCCACCATTTGAGATCCTGACAAACATCTGGAGTAATCAGGATCAATGTCTCATATCATCCTGAGATGCTGGGTTCCAATGATGAAAAAGGTGGTGAACCAACAGATAATTATGGAGATGACCCCAGGAAGTATGGCCAATGCCAATGAGTTGAATTCCTATCTGAAGGGCTTGACACAGGACAGGATAACTTGGTAAAGGTGTCTGACATAAGAGTTGGCATGGTGGGCCGCCAAATCTATTTGATAGCATTCTGAGAGAGTCTGTAAAGCATAAGAGTCTGAGACTTAGATTCACCAGACTTCCTGAAAAATAAGAGACACCCCATCTGAAACAGTCTTGGTGTAGTCATGCCTTGGATGAGGAAGGAGTTGTAGAGGAGGGAGGCTGAAGCCAGGAATTGTCATTAGATGGGGTACCTCTGCCACAACCCCTATCTCCAAAAGTCTGATTATTACCTTTGGCAGCACCAGGAACAAAGGCCTTTTGAAATCCAGAGCCTCTTCCTCTGGAAAATTGACAGACATGAATCATTAACTTCTTATTTTCCATACTTTTCTTAAACGATTCCTCAAGCTGTTGAACAAAGATTAAAGCACCCCAAATGTTAGCTTTAGGACCATAGCTTTTTGTGAGGCATTTGCTTTCCAACAGTGCACCCATATGTGGTGACGAGCCTCATTAGCTGCCCCTGAAGCTGCACCAGAAGAAAAAGGTTGTCAAATGACATGTTGAGTGGAAAATGAATCTGCAGTTCCATGTTGGCTTACAGGGCAGAAAGATGTGACCGTTCCCGCATTTTAAAAGTCTGGAAATCCTTCAAAAGGGACTGAACAGTATAAGTCATGTAGACATAGCATAGAACTTACCTGCCCTGTAGGCTATTTACATTTGCCCCTCCATCTTTCTGTCCATTATGTCAATAGATAGGGTATCTTCCGAAACAAAGGTTCTCTGTGATGGAAATGTGTCTATGTTCACCGCTCCCAAAAATTACTCGGAAAAATCCTCTCATATGTACCGTTTAGTCAGTAATCTTGGAATGACTACTTATCTACATCTTACTGTTCACATTCAAGTACACCATACTGTGCAGTGGATGTGATTCTGGCTCAACATGCAGGCCTTGCTTAAAGAAATCCTCCTCCTCCACCCCAGACATAGAAGGGGGTGCTTCCACAATTTCTTTTAAGTTCTAGAATAAACCTGCACACACCAACCCCTTCTTTCCTCCTCATCTGGGTCTACCACAGGGGACTTGCCAGTCTCAAGCCTTGGTATCTTACAAGGCAGAAACATCAATCATCTGCTCCAGGGCTGCTATGGCAGGAAGTCCAGCAGATGAGCATCTGTCATGCCACATCGTTTACCTATATTGCAATCCATATTACATAAATCTGACATATACAAGGTTCCTATATCGGTTAGTTTCTAGGCAATGAAACAATGATGCAATTTACTGCTGCAGAAAAGAACAAAGTGGAAGGTACCTTCGTCAGATGAGCTTGGTAAGTTGGTCCCATGTTGGTTTTCAGACCCAAATGTTGGCAAAAAGTTGTACGTCTCAGGTTTCAGGAAGTAATTGGAGAAGTACACTTTGAGACCAGCCAAAGAACTTGGAGCCAATATTTCAGTGTCAATACTCACTCCAGCCGAGGCCAGAATTAGGATCCCCTGCAGGTTCATTTAGAACTGGTCAGATGGGCAGTTGCAGGAAAAGCCATTGAAATCTTATTGTGTACCTGTAGCTCACACAGGAGAATAGCCAACTGCCCAATGGAGTCACTTATCGAGTCCTGGGTTCAAGGCAAGCAGATCCAATATTTCTTCATTATTCGGACAGCAAGATAGTCCTTCTTTTGATTTTCATAGGTCCAGGAGTGTTCAGAGAGGGGTACTAGGGATGCCACTTTTATGTCAAGTACAAGCCTGTTGGTGGGAGACTCCTGGCTACCTCCTAACCAAGGGAGTAAATGTTCCCAGACGTGACCCTACGTACTTCTCCACCTAAATCCAACATTGCAGAACCCTTCTTCCCCTGGTCAAAGCTCCCTGTACCTACCCAGAGGTGTGGCTATGATAGCTGGCAAACTCTCACTTTTGGTCACTCAAATCCCTGTGAGGAGCCACCCCCCCGGCCCCACCCCCACTGTATTTGGAGTGGAGTTGGCTAAGAAGAAAAAGGGTACCATTCATCAGTCAGGTGACACTGGGCACTGACAGAAAGGCACATTATCCTTAGGCAGGAATATGACAATTTTCTAAAGGTGTAATTTTCTAAGTAGTAATATAGAATCCAACTTTAAAAATATATCATTTCAAGAATGGTAATATAAATTTCAAATTTACAATTAGATTAGTTTTTATATTACTGTGAGAATGAGTCCGGCAATAATTTTTCTAGATGCTCTCAAACCGAAATTAACCATTATTAGTTGCAATAATGTGATCCGGTTTTTCCCTATACAAAAGCCAGCCTTGCTACTGTAAAAAATGACTATGGGGGGTTTCACTGCCAGGACATGGGAAACGTTAAATATACATGTTTACTCTATATACCTGCACTCTGCAGATGGTATTTAGGGCCAACCTTAGGGATGACACATATGTATTAAAAAAAGACAATGTATTTTGCCAAGTCCAAATAGCAGTTTAAAACAACAGTCCTAAAAGTGTAGTCCTAAATCAAAATTTTATAAAGGTTTGCATCATCTTTGGAGACTTTGCATCGGTTCAAAGTGTTGATAAACTTGTCCCACAGCAAACATATCTTGCCTGCCATTCTTAACCCTCACACTCCCAGGCAGTTTGTGGCAGTTATATTGAAAAATAATCGTTCTGGGTCGTTTCTCTCTCATTACTACCACCTTACCACACTTAGCCACACTTTCTCTTTTTCTTTAGAGCTCTATAGAGTTCTAAGGGCCAGATTCATCAAAGGGTTTTGCCCATTCTGTGTCTATGGGAAAATGTGTTCATGAATATGGCCCTAAGTACCTACACCCTCTCTCACAAATGCAGCTCTTTTTAACATACATTTGTCTACTACACCTTTATCTCAATATACATCACTTGAATTAATTTCGCTCTACACTTCTCTCTTGACTTTGCCTCAATGTCATTCTCTGTGCCTACGTCTATATCTAACACTCTTGTCTATCAGCTAGATTCATCATTGTCCCGTTTTGCGAGTCCTTAATAGCGATTATTAAGGAATCGCTATTAAGGACTTGCAAAATGGGATTCATGTAGGAATCGCAAAAATAAATTGCGATTCCTACACATTCCTTATTTGCGATTAGCAAATTGCTAATCGCAAATAAGGAATAACTCCCCATTCATTCCTATGGGCCCATAAGAATGAATGGGGAGTTATTCCTTATTTGCGATTAGCAATTTGCTAATCGCAAATAAGGATGCGATTTCACGGGTGCCAGGGGTGTCCAAAGGACACCCTGTAGGACCCCTGAAATGAAAATGTAGACTGATGTTGCGCACACACATGTCCAAAGGACATGTGTGTGTGTAACATACAACTGAGAAAAATGCACAAAAGTGCATTTTTCTCAGTTTTCGCTATTTACCACGAAGTCAGACTTCGCGGTAAATAGCGGCCAAAAATAGCAATTTCACAATTTTTAAATGCTTCTTGAATTGCATTTAAGGAATCTCTAATTGAGATTCCTTAAATGCAATTATTCGCAAATATGCGATTTCTAAAAATGCGATTTTTGCATTTGGGATGATGAATCCCAAATGCAAATATAGCGCTCGCAAAGGGAAACTTTAAATATACTTGTTTCTCAGAATCTGGCCCTTTGCGAGCCGTTTTCGGCTTGATGAATCTGGCCGTATATCTCTCTGCTCTTTCTACCTCGACTTTCTCTGTATCTCATCCCTCCCTCTTTAGCTCAATAATCTTTTTCTATCTGACCTCCCTACTCCCTGCATCTCTTGTCCATCTGCTTCACTTCTCACACAATGCCAACTCTGTTTTTACCTCACTTCTACATCTCTCTGGCCATGTCTCTACTATCTTACCTCTCTCTATCTCTCTCTCTCAGCCCCTTCTCTCTCCACCTCACTGCATTCTATCACCTGTCTATCTCATATCTCTCTCTACTGCACATCTCACTCACTACCTCACCATTTACTACCTCACACTTATCTCTTTTACTGTCATACTTCTTTATTAACAGAAAATTCTTCACAATTATTTCACTACCTCATCTCTCCACCTTCCCTTTCTCTCACTCTGATTATGTTCCCTTTCCTTCACCTCTTTAAATATATAATTCCTTTCTGACTACATCTATTCCTCTATCTCTATCACTCAATCCGGTCTCGCTCTCTCTCACACACACACAATAATATGACTATTATTATGAGGACTGGCCTTTGTCGTAATGAAGTGTATAATTACCATGTAAACTCCACTCGTGCTTTGATAGTACGGTAGGTTATAATGTGTAGAGCGGCAAATCTAACTGCTTTTAGTTTTTTGATACACTCATCCGAAAGTACCTAAACACACTACTACAACCGGTCCTCAAAATGCACGGGTCCTCACAAAGATAGTGTTTGTGTGCTTCTGTGGACCAGTCCCCACATATACTCTTCTCTTAATGTCTATCATCCCCCAATATCTTGCCATGTCCAACTTCCCTTACTCTGCAGCGTCACAGGTAACTGTCTGGAAAGAGAAGTGCACACTTATAAAGAGGAGAAGAGGGGAAAGGCAAGGGAAATGAAATTTTGATAAAATTATCAGATGTTAACCAGTATAATGTAGAAATCCCCAGAGCAGCACTTTGATTCCAGTATTTGCAGCAAGAATGCCAGTAATGAAGGGGGAAACATTTGTGAGTACAAATATCCGACAGCTAAGGCTGCAGTTTCGAATGCTGGGTGCTTATGTCTTAATTTAATATCATGCACCAGTGCACTAGTATTCTACCAAGTTGCCTTTAGCTTGGTTTCTCTACAATGAGGATAATAAGATGGTTTAACACTGAGTTTCATGTAAAATGTTGTTTCACATTAAAGAAGCCAGAACAAATCTCAAACAGAAAGGGTTTTATCAGTGCTTTCCTTGAGTCCTGTTTGACTGGCAGACTCCATAGCAACTTTCACTTTTAACTGTTTTTGCGTTTCTCTGTTTCAGAAACTGAAGACCTAAGGAAGGCTTGGGTCCCTGTGCAAACTAGATAGGACCACTGATACTTTGTATACAAACAAATATCTAGTTGCATTAATACACTAAAAAACTATAATTCCCAGAGCTGCACACACCGGCAGGAGACAAAAGACATATAGTTCTTGCTTCCTTTCTGCATTCTCCGCCCACGTGTGTTTGTTATTTCTAGTTAAGGACTGGTTTTCGATGCCTTTAAATGTATTTGCTAAGATATGCATACACTTTTTATGCATTTGTGATAAATCTTTCAAGTTTGTGTTGAATGTTTAAAAAACTGTTTTAATTTTGAGATGTCCTTTACAATGACATGATGAAAATGCCGCTAACATTTTTCTAAAAAGTGATAAAGTGATAAAAAAAAGTGAAATAAATCACCCAAGATTGTGAATTAGAGATATATGCCCGTTTTTGTTAAATAGTTTTTAGTGTACTAATGCATCTAGATACTTGTTTCAGAAACTGAAACACTTTATTCAATATTATTCTTATAGGACACCCTTAAGGTAGACCCTAAATGCAATAGGCAGGGTCCTTGATATTTAAAAAGTAGAATATGTATAATTCAAGTGTTACCTGCCCTGGCACTGAAAACCCCCATGGCCATTGTTCACAGTAGCAAGGCTGCCTCTCTCATAGGGAAACACCGGATCAACTAATAATGCTTAATTTCAGTTTGAGAGCAGCTAGAAACATGATTGAAGGACTTATTTTAACAGTAATATGAAATCCAATCTAATTGGAGGATTTTATATTACTTTTTTGAAAAAGATACATTTTTAAAGTGGGATTTTATGCTACCATTTGGAAAATTACATTTTTGAAAAGTTGTCATTTTCTGCCTAAGCCAATTGTGCCCTTCTGTCAGTTTCCAGTGTCATCTGACTGGTGAAATGTTCCCTTTGTCTTCCTAGATAGCTTTGCTCCAAACACAGTGGGAGGGGGTTGCTTCCCACATTGTTTGGAGTGACCACAAGTGAGAGTATGCCCACTATCATAGCCTCACCTCTCGGTAGGTAAAGGGGGCATCACAAGGGCTTGAATGAGTCAAACAGGGATAATAAACTCAAACTTTTTTCAATAAAGGGGCCCCAAAATATATCTTGCAGAGGGCCCCATAATTTCTTGAAATGGCACTGCCTAGTGGCAATTTGGCCAGCAGACACGTCTCTCATTTCAAGTTTTCTATGCAGAATGTGGGAGAGGTGGACTTTTTAGGTCGAGCGTAGCGAATGACCTATTGCCAGCGTGTTCAGGGGAATGTGAAGACAGGGAATGTGCACGAGCAAGCCAGCGGAGATTTCAGATTTCATCTCGTGGGCGCGCACGCCCAGCCCGGCGCCGTGCACATCTCCTGTCTCATATGCTGCTGGGCCGTCACACAGGGTTGTCTCTGATTTCAGCATGTGGGCGCGCTTTCGGTAATCTGGCTCAAGCCCTCAAGCCCCTTCCCCTTCTCTCTCGATACTTCTGACGGCAGCCCCTACTGATCGCAAAAATACATATATTGCGCAGACTTCATGTTTTCATTACAGGTACATACATTGCATTACAGGGTGCGGGTGCTGTGGCCGCGCTGGCGGTTATCTCAGCTTTTTATTATTTTTTTGTAATTGAATTTCTGTTTTGTTAGGTCTCGCGCCTGCGATTGCAGGCCAAAGGCGTGCTGTCGCAAAGCGAGACTATAGTTGCAGCCTGCCGGAATCGGATAACGTCGCGCGCGTCAACACGCGCTCCGATTCCGGAAGGCTCTTCACAACACATGCACATCACACATACAGCCCCCCCAGCATACACACATGCACGCACACACATACACAGAGAACCCCCGGCGCTTACACACACATCCCCTACCTCGTCTCGGCGTCTTCGCGCTCCCATGCTCCCGCTCCTCTGGTGCGCGCGCACCACTGGTTTCGATTCCCGCGTCGGCTCCTCTGTGGCACGCACCACCGGTTTCTATTCCGTGTTTATTTAAACAGCCAATCAGGAGGCAGAACTCCTTTAAGACATGCCCCCTCTCTGGTCCGCAATCATTTTAACTGCACTGCACGGTGCGTCGTGCACCCCAGCAAAAACGGCAGCATGGCCAATCACCATTGTTTGTTGCTTTACTAATTATTACCGTAAACAGTTTTAAGTTGTGCGCTGTTTACGGAGACACCCGTGCGAGTACGGGTGTCACACACAAGTAATATGCAAACCTAGCAACTCTGTGGTAAGTGAACGTTAGCCTAACCGAATAAACTAGTAGGTTAAACAGCTTTCTTGTTAAATAGCAATTCAGGCTGATTTCGGGACGTTCTGTCCGAGACTTTAATTGGGCTCAAGCACTCACAGAGCGATCTGTCCAACTGTCGTTCCGCTCCAGTGCCACGCACTCCCCTTCCTTCTCTCTCGTGACTGGTCCTTCTTCACGGTGTCAGTTGCCCCTTCTCACCCGCCTTCCCGCCTAACCCAAAGTGACGTCATTTGTTCTCCTTTCACTTTGTCTGCTCACCGCCCTGGCAGGCCAATAGTGACGTGTCAGATTCCTCTTCTGGCTCGGTGTCATGGTGACTATCAACAGAGTGGGCCTGCCATGGAGGGGAAGAGAGAGCTGAGGGGGCGCCAAGGGCCGAGGGAGAGGTGAGTGAGGGCTCGGGGAAAGCAGGGAGTGAGGACGGGTTACTCAGGTTAACACCGGCGAGATTACTGAAACCGTGGAGGGTATCTATTCCGTGTGTATAGTGAGGATGTCACCCCCTTCACCTACAGAAGACATCAACCACCCCCGGTCTACTGTAGCTCCTCTCATGCACCCTGAAAAGGGCATCATTTACAGTAGCCAGAAATGAGCTTGCTCCCACGCACCCTCTGACGACTTAATCCACAGCGCTGGGAAAAGGGACAACAAATACTATGATATCTCATATAATGGGGTTCAAGGGGTGGAGCTACGACAGAGGTGAGGAGCAGAATCTGACATTGAACTTCCACAATTATGTTTACCCCCCCCCCCCCCCCCCCCCCCTCCCCAAGACATTTTCAGCAAGGACAAATGTGCTAGTAAATCTGGTCTTGCTTTCTGGCTTAATTGATCACAATAGACTGCATTTTGAAATGGATTATGGGTTAAACCACCTGCTGCGGAGATCCTTTTGTACCCATTAAGGGTACATCAGAGTATACAAATAACAGGGTAACTCTGGTTGTTTGTGCACTTGCTAGAGAGAGAAATGTGCGCAGTCTATTTACCTGCTTCACTCAAAAGAGCATAAAAGGTATCTGTGCCTGCTGCAAAGAACAACGTGTAACTTACAGGTCACAACAAAACATAGCACAACAAAACACAGCACAACAAAACAAAGCATAGCATAACAAAACATACCATAACAAAACATAGCATAGCAAAGCATAGCATAGCAAAAAACAACAAAACATAGCATAACAAAACACAGCATAGCATAAAAAACAAAGCATAGGATAGCAAAACTAAACATAGCATAGCATAACAAAACAGCATAGGATAGCAAAACAAAACATAGCATAGCAAAACATAGTATAACATAACAAATCATAGCATAACAAAAAACAACACATAGCATAACAAAACATCATAGCTTAACAAAACATAGCATAGCAAAACAAAGCATAGCATATTAAAACACAACAAAACATAGCATAGCATAACAAAACCATTATAGCATAACAAAACATAGCATAGCAAAAATAGCATAACAACACATAGCACAACAAAACACAGCATAACAAAACACAGCATAGCATAACATAACAAATCAAAGCATAGGATAGCAAAACATAGCATAGCATAACAAAACATAGGATAGCAAAACACAACATAGCATAGCATACAGCATCACTCCGCACCACCACAGCATCACTCAGGGGCACCACACCATCACCATGTGCTACCACTGCATCACTGAACTCCACAGCATCACTGAACTCCACAGCATCACTCGTTGGCCATCACAACATCACTCAGCGCCACCACAGAATTAATCTGTGCAACCATTCAACAACACCTGGTTCAAATATGTTCTCTCAATGTTTCAAGCTTTGTTACAAATGTAACAAAAAGATGTTAATATTTCACTTCTGTTCTTAGATTTTCGTCACAATAAAATACACTGAACATAATCTTCACAAATGTAATTCACAAAAGTTTAAGGTATTGCCATTATAAATTACAATAGCTTTTATTTAAGTATTAATTCTTAAAAAAATGTAAAGCCATTGTTTTTTGTAATATCAATACATCTAAGTCACGTAAATACAACACATATTGCATTACAAATGCTATAGGTGTCACATTTTCAAAAGTTAAAACTATTGGCATTGTCAATGACAAAGCTATTACTTTCGCTATTTTCAAAACCAACGCAAATACAAAATTTGTCTTTTACAATACCAAAATCTCAAACTTTCCTAATGTGAGACCTATTGCATTGCAAATGCTTGTTCTTGTTGGAAACCGAATTTTGATTCTTGTCCCTTCTTCCTACACTGGGAACCTAGCAGGGCAGGTAAAGTATTTAGGCACAAAAGTGAAATGTGTGCCAATAGCAGCTACCCATGGAGATTTTAGTTTTTTTGTTTCTGCGGGCCTCTGCATAATGGATTGGCCCCAAGCACAACCTGTTTAGGAACAGATGGGAAAAATTGTAACCACTTGATTGCATCCAGATGTTCTTTAACAAGCACACAGAACCAAGTCACCACTTTGCACATTGCACATAGGACAGAATGGGGTAATTACAGAACAGAGGTTCAACAGGTTTGTCTGGGCAAGATTCGTTTAATCTGTGTTTCGGAAAAAGATTCCAATCATGCACTGCTTTTTTTTATAAGGTGCTTATAATAGTATTGGCACTCTATCTGAAAGAGAGGGTGAGAGAAAACAGCCAACACGGGTTTCACCCCTGAACATGGCCATCCAGCATGGGGCTTCCTCAGGGCTGGAAAAAAGGGGGGACAGTGGTGTGTAACACCAAGGAAGGAAGGAAAAGAAATAAGAATGGGGAGAGTGAAAGGGGAACATGAAAGTATGATTTTGTTCATTTGTGCCGTGACCGAGAAAAGGGTAGGCGGGGAGAGCAGGGGGGAGGGGAGGGGGGGGAGAGAGGAAAGGCACACAACGAGATAGGGGTATTAATATTTAAATAGTTAGGGTGGAGAGAACAATTGTCAGGTATGAGAGACAGGAGAAAAGGGAGATTGGGCAATTGATAGAAATAAAAGGATAGAGGAGAAGCAGATAAAAGAAGGAGACAGGGAAGAAAGAGTGAAAGCAGGAGGAGCAGTAAGAAGGATGGTAAGCGCATTACATAGACAATATTATACATGTTAGCATAGAGTTGCATGATGTTCATTCATGTTGTGGCCCAATAATGGGTGATGAACCAATGGTCATCACATCTACAAGGTTAATATTGTCATTGTTGCAGAAAAGAAACAGGCAATTTCCATGTTATGGTAGGATTACATTTTCCAAAATGAGTCCAACCAGTGGTCATCATAATAAACCAAGGGTATATGATCGTTAGTTGGGAAAAGCATTATGTGTGTAGAAACAACAAAAAGAAGAACCGAAGTAAAAACCCCAAGTTCAAGTGGCCAATGTTAAGGCATAGGTAAGAGACAGATAATATTATAGTATCGTAAGGTGACCAATTCCGAGATTATGATTCAGAGGTAAGCATATTGGGTGAGGCAGCGCATTGAGGGTGAGGGGGCAATATATTGACTTCACTTATTCATCTTCAAAAAATGTATCTTTTTAATTGTTACCATTTTGTGGCACTTAACTTTAGCAATGTCATATATTATATGTTGCATGCTTTGAATCCGATATGTACCGCGATTATTATTGATACGTACTAATGCATGCAATCGGGTTCTAGCCCCCTCACCCTCAATGCCCTCAAAGACATTGTTTTCCATATTCTGGAACAAAATCTAAAGTTGATCAATTCTTGTTGTTGTTATTATTATTCTTATTATTTCTATTATTATTACTGTCGTCATTGTTAAGATTATTAACATTGTCAATATTATTATTATTACTGTTGTCATTATTAGGATTTACTTTGTCAATATTATTATTATTATTATGACTGTGATTACTATTATGAGAAGTTATATTATTAATATTAATATTATTAGGATTATTATCAGCGTTACTATTATTGTTGTTATTATTATTATTAGTAATAGTATTATTATTATTGTTGTTATGATTATTATGCCTGTGATTATAATTACAAGTATTATTATTAGTATTGTGCTTATTATAATTAGTGTTATTATTATATTAATTATTATTATATTTATAATTATTGTAGCTATTGTAGTAATACTAATTATAATTAATCTTAGTAATATGTAGGGGCTACCACAATTAAACAATAGAAATTTGAATATATACATTTAGACCAAAATAAACTAATATTTTATTTATTGCGGAGTAGCAACCACAGGAGGTGTGCTGTGTTGTGCAAGGAGGGCAACAGAGAGTAGAGCCATATTTACTAAGATTGATCTACTGCTGATGCCGTCTCCTGCGCTTGCGCACAGTCACGCTGCACTGCGCGACACACCTTGCACAGGCAAATCAGCTTTGCCTAGAAATAGGTTTGTAGTGCAAGCATGCTCTTCCAGTACAATTTCCAAACTCGGAAGGATCCCACGCAGTGGATGTGTGCTGTGCACATGCAATACAGTGTTTTGGGGGGAATTTTGCTAATTTCCCCATGCTTATACCAGCATCAAGCAGGCTGCAGCTTTCATTGAAATCTCAGTCCTGGTATGTTAGTAGATCATGCTTTGCATCAAAAACTATGGTGCTAGTGCAGATCTTCCCTAGTAGTACAGCAGTAATGCCCCCCTGACACAAAGTGATGCAAAGCAGTGCAAAGCTGCCCAACCATTGAGATATTTGCACCTTTACACCATGCAACACCTTTTGTGCTGTATAGTGAATACCATGGGAGTCTCTGTGTCAGTTTGCATCACCTTCATCCATAAAGGAATATAACAACACATACGTGCAATAAAACAGGGATAAAAATGACTCTGCGGTTTGCCACTTTGAGAAAATACATAATAACAGTGACAGGACCAGAAATATTTTGTTATAGATTCCATACCTAAAAACATCTGAGGAGGAGACAGGGAGAAAACTCTGAGAAGGGTAGAATCAAGCAAACACATGGATGTAATGGACAGACCGCTGAAACTTTTTAGACACTCCCCACCAGTCACAGATCTGGGTTGAATCCATCATAATTCTTTAGCTCACTTTGCCACCCCAGGTCAGACACAGCTATATGCAAATCAGCCTTTACCCTGTGCCTCATGGAGACAGGCCAGCATGAACTACCAAGCCATGTCTTCCCTGGACCGAACACAAGCATCCTGGGACCGGTTTCGGCTAACAACCCCCATCAGCCAGGCTAGCTTCAATCCAGTGGCAAAGTGAGCAAGGGACCCACGTCTGGGTATTCCATGCCAACTTAGGGCAAACAAATCAAACACAAGGAGATGATGGACGTAGCGCTGAAACTTTTCAGACACTCACCCCAGGCACAGATCTGGGTTGAATCATCATCATTTTTTAGCTCACTTCGCAACCCGCAGTTCAGACACAGCTATATGCAAATCAGTCTTGACCCTGTGCCTCATGGGAACAGTCCAGCCCGAACTGCCAAGCCATGTCTTCCCTAAACTGGAAACAAGCATCCTGGGACAGGTTATAGGCTAACAGCCCTCATCAGTCAGCCTAGCTTGAATCCAGTGGCAAATTAAGCAAGGGACCCACGTCTGAGCATACCGTGCCAAATTAGAGCAATCAAAGCAAACACAAGGAGATGATGGACGGAGTGCTGAAACTTTTCAGACACTCACCCCTAGTCACAGACCTGGGCTGAATCCATCATCATTCTTTAGCTCACTTTGTCACCCTAGTTCAGACAATGGCTATATGCAAATCAGTCTTGACCCTGTGCCTCATGGGAACAGTCCAGCCCGAACTGCCAAGCCATGTGTTCCCTGGACTGAAAAACAAGCATTCTGGGACTGGTTTCGGCTAACAGCCCTCATCAGCCAGGTTAGAATCAAGACTGTGACTGTGGGTTGTTGGGTGACTACGATGTGAGCCCCGGTCAAGCAGCAACCACAGTCCTTGTCAGGGAGAGGCACAAGCCAACCCTAAATTAACCTGTGCTCAACCCAGTGCTTAATTTGATCTGGTGGTTTCCGGCACTTAATTGTCAAAACCTGCACTTGTGACAGTCTATCACAAGGTGGTGCTGTCTTGCTAATTTAGAGATGACCACAACAACTGTTAATAATTAATTCAATATACATTTAAAATGACTATTACATGTCGCCCAAGCCATTCTTATAGCTTTGGGGACCTTTCATAGTCCAAACTGTAACACTGATAGGAGTGTAAAGATTACTATCATTGGCAGTATGGCAGGGGCAATGTTTTGTGCAAAGTGCAGTGGCCTCCTGATGAGAGCCCTGGCACTTTTTAGTTAAGCACTGGCTCAACCCTCTGGTAGCTTGGCACAGAGCAGTCAAGCCTAACTTAGAGGCAAGGTGTAAAATATTTGTGAAACTGTTCAAACAGTAATAATGTTAGAACACCACACAAAAAGTGTCCAATACCAAGTTAGACAAATGGAGTCAAAGTCAAAGTCAAAAGATGCTTATTCGGTATGTAAAAATACAACCATATAGCAACAGACTTAGTAAACAAAACAACATACATATATATCAGATTTTAAGGGCATGTTTCCGCTAAAATATGTACAAAATTTATCAAAGTAAAGCACAGAGTATTTACAAAATTATTTCTGTGTACACTATAATATAGCAGCATTCATCTGATATTAATATATGTGCAAATTAGCATAGTAAAGTGCAAAGTATCAGTTCTATCCTTCCTAAAGTGCAATATGCATTTAGCAGCACGAAACCGAATACTTAGCACCTTAACTGCTATGGAACGACCAGCTCCAGTGCTGAACGTTCCATTGCGCAGGTGCAGCTGAAACGTCCAACGGCCGACGGCAGCACTCCCGAGGTAGTGGTGCCGTCTGCCGTTTGACTGGGCGCAGCACTTATGAGGTTAAAAAGTCTAAGCAACGTCAAAGTAAAGTGCAAGCGCTATGGCTTTCTTTCAGTGCACAAAGTACAATAGCAGCAATTATACAACATTCATATATGTGCAAATTAGCATGATAAAGTGCAAAGTGTCAATATCATCCTATCAAAAGTACACAATACATTTAGCAGCACAAATTCCGAATACTTGAAAAAAGATAAAGCATCAATGAATACATTCATATAATAATGGACTTTCTTACAGAAATACATTTTAAAATATAAGTGGCCACGTGAAAACATACATCCAGGGTTTCTAGATTAAACATCAGTTGCATCGCTGTTTGTATACCACGTGTGTTATATTTTCAAATAAAATTTTCGAAAAGAGGTATAAAAGTTACAGGATAGCATAAAATGACAGATATTCTGTTTGGATTTACCGTCACAGGGACACAAACAGGTGGCGGGTTTCTTAACCACGGGAAAGGCCACTAGGTATTTGTTGCGCTATAAAAATTACGTAAATAAATAAATAAATAAATAAGGTGATGCACAATTCCCAAGCGGAGACGGGTCAATACAAAACGGTGAGAATTAATACTAACAACAGTCATGGAGTCATTGTTAATAAATAAAACAAGACCAAAATGACAAAATCCAATAAGCAGACCCAGAGATATTCAAGTTTAAAGAGTTTAGTCAAACTAGCACCAAAAAGCACAAAGCAGCAACTGTGGATATTGTTGCGTTGAACTGGGACAAAGTCATAAGTTCATGGTATCTGCAATGGAGCACGGGCTGAAAACAGGGAACACGTTAGGCCCACAGAACAAAGTACCTTAAAAACTGGATTGCAGAGTGTTGCGAGGATCTGCGTCGAATATGCGCTGCGCAGCCGAAGCAATGCGTTGGTCCCGATATGCAGTAAGTTTGCGATGCGGGGGCATGAGTCGCCATCAAGAAACCTGTTAACAAGAATTGAAATGCAAAGTCTGGCGTTGAGGATGCAGCATGCAGTCTGTTCTGTCAGTTCCAAAGATCTGCGAGGCTGCGATGCAGAGTCTGGCATCATCCACAAGGCTGCCTTCTTTGAGGAATGCAAGGGTCTGCTCCAGGGATCTGTCACGCAGTGGCAGTTTCTATGGGGCTGTGGTAGCGATGAGGGTCTTTGTGACCGTTTAATCTATGCAGCTGCAGTGATGCATCGGTTCTGCTTGGGTTTGCACAGCACAGCTGAGGAGATGTGTCAGTTCTACTTAATCCACAGAGGCTGGCAAAGCATATTGAGCCCACTCAAGGGAGTTCAGGACTGGAATGTCACTGCTTGGCATGGTAGGCTCACAGAAGGCAGAGTCCAGGTGCAAGTGCAAATTTGTTAGAAACCTGCAGTGTTGCTGAGGCTTAAGATCAGGGTGCCAAAAAACTAGCTCTTGGAGTCCCTCAGGGTTCTGGGTTCAAGAGATTCAGGTCCAGTCCTTCTCAACCGGTCAAAAGGGCTATCAGAATCAAAGCAGCAGTGCAGCAGTTCCTTCAGAGCAGCAGTCGACCAGAGAAACAGTCTTTTCAGCAGCACAGCAGTCCTTCTTCCTGACAGAGTATTCACATTTCCAGAAGTGTACTGAAGTGGTGGGGAGAAACTTCTAGAGGCATGCTTTTGAAGTGCATAGGTGCCCTGCCTACCTGGGCCTAGCTCCGGACTCACTACATAGGGTGTGTAACCCTTGTGTGGGGACAGGACACAGTCTATTCAAGTGTAAGCGAGGCTGAACCCAGCTCCTCCCTCCCATCCTGCCACTGATGGCCCATCCAGTCAAACGTAAGCTCCCCGCTGTGTGTGGCTATCTAGGAGTAAAACACATAGCCCAACTGTCACCCACATGCAGTCATGTGACACAGACACAGGCTGCAGGAACCAAATGGCTAAGACAAGAAAAGTGACATTTTCACAATTGTAATTTAAAATCCAACTTCGCCATGAGTCAGGATTTGAAATGATAAATCCTGAGACACCAAACATGAAGGAGTTACATGCTCTCGTTTTGAAAGTACACTTATAAATATAATAAGGTAGCTGCAATGTTATCCCAAGTGATAAGTAGGCATTGCTACCAGGACAGGACATGTAGCCCACCAACTAGCTAATACCCTCCCCTTAGGGCTGGATCGGGTGGAGACCTGCTAGTGGTTGCCAACCGGCAGCAGTCACCCAGGTTTCCAGCAACAAAACCAGCCCCCGCCACACTAAAACCAGCGACACACACACACCCTTCAATCCACCAGGGTAAAATGCCTTCGGGGGGGATCCTCGAGCATGGCTCTTTGAGTGGTGTCCTTAACGCAGTAGTCTGGCTCGCGGTCTCCAGTCACTGCGTCTCTCACAGTGATAGGGCCTCACTGGTGGGGGGGGGGTCCTAATGGCTGGTGCTGTCACTCAAGATAAGGAGGTGGTGCTGTGGGACAGCACTCGCCTCTCCAAGGGAGAACATCGTGGCCACCTTTCCGGGGGGGTGTATGGAAAACCACGTGCCGCTTCCTCGTAAGAATCAAGGAGCACCCGCTAAGTCAAATAGAGGGCTCACCATGGGCTAGTAGAGGATAAAGCGCTCCCTATGCTCTAGTTTGAAAATGACTGCTATGGCCAGACTCAGAGTACTATGGCCAATTCTTGTGCAGCCATCAGTCCCAGGAGAACACTTAGGAGGGACACCATGAAGGCAGCAGCAGGCAGGCGGACCAGAACAATAAAACAGTAGTTCTAATGACGAGATCTCCTGGCAGCACCGTAATGACTTAGTAGAACAGGGTCAGAAAGCAGATGGGCGCAGGTGAACAAACAGAAAGGGTGATCCAGTGAGTCCTTTACGCCACCCAGCAAGTAGCAGGCAACAGGGCAACAGCAGAAGAGCAGTCCTGATGAGTCATTTGAGCGGCGCAGGAGTCCTTTTGACAGAGGTTCGTTTCCAGTTCTAAAACCTGGTGTCAGAGCCCCTGTACTTATACTCAAAATTGGCTTTGTTCAAGAGGGAACATTAAAGGAAACCTTAGAAGTGAACAACACTCCCTTTCAACTCCAGCCTTGGCTCCAGACATGAGTAGGGGGTAAATCAGCACTTTGTGTGAGGCAAGACACAGCTTAAATAGATGCGAAGTGTGAACACCCCTCTCTCTCCCAGCCCATGAATATCAACAGTATACAGATTAATACAGATGTAACCCTGTCACTCCCAACCCTTCCTGTGTGATGGCTTTCTGGAAAGTATGCCCAAAGTGTAGCTATCACCCAGGCCTAGATTGGATTGGAGTTAAGCTGCAAAACACAAAGAGTCATAAGCACAGAGAAAGGCCCCCTTTCTAAAAGTGGCACTTCTAAATTAGTAAAATCCAAATACACCAGTTGGCAGGATTTATCACTACCCTTCTAAACATACCAAACATGGCAACGCCACTCCTTTCAGATGACCATAATTATATGTAAGAGAATTCCCAATGCTTGCCCATAAGAGGAGTAGGCCTCACAGTAGTGAGAAACAAGATAGGTTGTTTGTCACTACCAAGACATGCCACACAATAAAGGTACATGTCCTACCTTTTACTAACTCAGCATATTGTCCATAGGGTTACCTAGGGCCTATCTTAAAGGTGACATACCTATAATAAAAGAGGAGGGTAAAAAGTTAAAATAGCAGTATACTGCACACACAGGCACTGCAGTGGTAGGCTTAAGACACTTTTTAAAGGCTACTTCTGTGAGTGGTAGAGGGAGTGGTGTATGCCCACTAGTAGCATTTAATTTACAGGCCCTGAGTATATGGGATACTGCTTTACAAGGAACTTAAAATTAAGTTAAATATGCCAAATAGGGTTGTATGACGTTACAACACATACATTTACATTGCGGTTTTTACAATGCAAGTCGTTACAACGACTTGCGTTAGAGGGCGCTGGACTTAGGATTAGTATAATTTACTATACCAACTCCAGTCTACGTACAGTCGGGAAGGTGTTGGATAGTAAATTATACTATTATTTGTCCTAGAGCGCCATCTAGCGCAAGTCGTTGTAACGACTTGCGTTGTGAAAACCGCAATGTAATAGCATCGCAATGTAATCCCAACGTTGAAAACGATGTTTTCCGCCAAATAGGTGCCAAAAAATTATACCATGTTTAAAGGAGAAAGCATATACACTTTTGCACTGGTAAAAAAACAACAAAAACAAGATCAGAAAAAAGGAGGAAGAAGGCAGAACATTTGGGGATAACCCTGCAAAATGACCCAGTTCCAAAACTTATAAACACCTAATCCTGTGCAACTGATATTTACAGGTAGGAGTCTGTGTCCTTGAAGCCAAGGATGTGCTTCTTTAAAAGTTTCTTGAAATGGGGTCCTGAGCATTTTCTTGTCCTGTCACTCCAAAGAGGATGGTACCCAGGAAGAAACCGCTGACATTGTCACAGAAGTCAAAGAAGAGCTTCAACCATACACCATGCCCTCTTCAGGAGCCGAGATAGAGCAGACCCTAGATAGGATCATTCAGATGATGTTCTTCTTGGTCACTGTCCATTCCGGCACAGTGTGAGTGTCCTCTTTGCTTGTTCTCATTCTGTGTTCTCTTATGTCTCTATTAATTTATATGTTGTCTCGAGGCTTTCAAATGATGCTGTATGCCAGTTGCACACTTGATGCCGATGGTTTCAATGAGCTCCTGCAGGTCTGACAACTCATCCTTTAAATATATTTAGAATTATTATAAACATACTCCAGCTTCTAATTTCAACATAGAACGATGTTTCAAAATGGATTTTAAATATTTCCCAAAACACACTCTCTGGCCTTCATTGCGTGTTTGGAGGTCCTCTTGTGGCACAGCCACCATGCTGAACTCTGGAGGACTGCCAAAGTTGTGGTGCGCCCGTCCGCCAGATTACGACTGTAATCCAGGTTGGGTGGGTGATGCTGTGGTGGTCTCACGGCAGCAGTCTGTTACCCTCGAGCGGAGTCTAACATGCAGATCACCACTGTGAGAGTGCTGACTGCACACTCCTGCATGGTGTGGCATGCACCATGATGTGCATGCCACTCCTTGCAGGAAAAGGGGTACAATTCCAGGTGGGCATACGATGTTCCCCCCCTGCATGCACCCCCAGGCCCACAGATGGCCACCCTTTTCATGGTGAGCTCACCACCATGAAAAGGATGCTGGAAAGCCCACTCGGATTATGCTCAGTGGTGCCACTGTCGCACCACCAGCATTCCTGCCTCTGACAGATGTGCAACTGCTGCGGTATCCTGCATCCCTGGCAGACCCAGTGGTCCTGTGACGGTATGACCACCATAATTCTCATTTAACACGGCAAAGCTTTGGAACTCGCTTCCTCTAAAACTACGCGCCGAGTCTTGCACATTGCGTTTCCGCAAAGGTCTTAAAACATTTTTGTTTCCCGCTTAGTGCGTTAACTCTGTCCCCCAGTACCATCGGATGTTGTCTGGAAAAGCGCTGGGATGCACAAGGGTAACTGTGCGCTATATAAGATTTTAAATAATAATAATAATAATAATACTTGTAATGCTGCAGGCGGGGCCTGCAGTGTGGCATTTGTTGGACCGCCACCTCGAGTATGGCTGTCCAATGCAGTGGCATAATGAAACTTGAGGTGCATGGAGGTGACCCTCTCTGCACTCAGCCAGGAGTTCTTAGCAAAGGATTATGTGCTGAGGGGCCCCCATGAAGCTCGGGACCCCTCCTCAACGGTACTCAGTCAAAATATTGAATCTTTAATTTCGACTTACACTTATATCGAGTTGCTAATATCGAAGGGACAGAATATCGATGTCCAGAATATCGTTGGACAGAATATCGACCCTAAGGTAAGTAATATCGAAATTACTTATATCGATAGCATATATATCGATGTAAGTAATATCGAAATTACTTATATCGATAGCATATATATCGATGTAAGTAATTTCGATTTACTAATATGTGTTATAAATTTTAGTTAAGTATTTAAATTAATTGTTATAATATGTGTTTAATTTTTTTATATAAATAAATATATATAAAAGTAAATTATATGTTTTACTACCAGAGCGGGTTGTGGGTTTTTAGGGGAATAGGGTGGGAAGTAATTTAATTGTAATTAATTAAATATTTTTTAATGTATAATTTATTTTGTAATTAAATATTAATTGGCAATTAATTATTTTAATTGATTAATTAATTATTTAATTGATAATTAATATATATTTATAAGTAAATTATATGTTTTACTACTGGAGCGGGTTGTGGGTTTATAGGGGAATAGGGTGGGAAGTAATTTAATTGTAATTAATTAAATATTTTTAAGCATATTTTATTTTGTAATTAAATATTAATTGGTAATTAATTTTTTTAATTGATAAATTAATTCTTTAATTGGTAATTAATGTAATTTTTAATTAAATGTTATGTGTTACTACTGGAGCGGGCTGTGGGTTTATAGGGGAATAGGGTGGGAACTGATTTAATTACAAATAATTTATTATATTTTTATGTATATATTAATTTTTAATAAAAAAATTATTGGCAATTAATTATTTTAATTGATAAAGTAATTATTTATTTGATAATTAATTTTCAATTAAATGTTATGTGTTAGTACTGGAGTGAGTTGTGTGTTTATAGGGGAATAGGGTGGGGTGAGAAGAGTAATTTTTACCCTTACGCTATCCAACACTTTCCCTACTGTTGCACCCTCTGGAGTGGGAATAGTAATTTTTACCCCTACGCTATCCAACACTTTCCCTACTGTTGCACCCTCTGGAGTGAGAATAGTAATTTTTACCCACCCGCTATCCAACGCTTTCCCTACTGTTGCACCCTCTGGAGTGGGAATAGTAATTTTTACCCCTACGCTATCCAACACTTTCCCTACTGTTGCACCCTCTGGAGTGAGAATAGTAATTTTTACTGACCCGCTATCCTACGCTTTCCCTACTGTTGCACCCTCTGGAGTGGGAATAGTAATTTTTACCCCTACGCTATCCAACACTTTCCCTACTGTTGCACCCTCTGAGTGAGAATAGTAATTTTTACCCACCCGCTATCCAACGCTTTCCCTACTGTTGCACCCTCTGGAGTGGGAATAGTCATTTTTACCCCTACGCTATCCAACACTTTCCCTACTGTTGCACCCTCTGGAGTGAGAATAGTAATTTTTACCCACCCGCTATCCTACGCTTTCCCTACTGTCGCACCCTCTGGAGGGGGAATAGTAATTTATACCCCTACGCTATCCAACACCTTCCCTACTGTTGCACCCTCTGGAGTGAGAATAGTAATTTTTACCCACCCGCTATCCAACGCTTTCCCTACTGTTGCACCCTCTGGAGTGGGAATAGTAATTTTTACCCCTACGCTATCCAACACTTTCCCTACTGTTGCACCCTCTGGAGTGAGAATAGTAATTTTTACCCACCCGCTATCCTACGCTTTCCCTACTGTCGCACCCTCTGGAGGGGGAATAGTAATTTTTACCCCTACGCTATCCAACACTTTCCCTACTGTTGCACCCTCTGGAGTGAGAATAGTAATTTTTACCCACCCGCTATCCTACGCTTTCCCTACTGTCGCACCCTCTGGAGGGGGAATAGTAATTTATACCCCTACGCTATCCAACACTTTCCCTACTGTTGCACCCTCTGGAGTGAGAATAGTAATTTTTACCCACCCACTATCCAACGCTTTCCATACTGTTGCACCCTCTGGAGTGGGAATAGTAATTTATACCCCTACGCTATCCAACACTTTCCCTACTGTTGCACCCTCTGGAGTTGGAATAGTAATTTTTACCCCTATGCTATCCAACACTTTCCCTACTGTTGCACCCTCTGGAGTGGAAATACTAATTTTTAACCACCCGCTATCCAACACTTTCCCTACTGTTGCACCCTCTGGAGTGGGAATAGTAATTTTTACCCCTACGCTATCCAACACTTTCCCTACTGTTGCACCCTCTGGAGTGAGAATAGTCATTTTTACCCACCCGCTATCCTACGCTTTCCCTACTGTTGCGCCCTCTGGAGTGGGAATAGTAATTTTTACCCCTACGCTATCCATCACTTTCACTACTGTTGCACCCTCTGGAGTTGGAATAGTTATTTTTACCCCTATGCTTTCCAACACTTTCCCTACTGGAGTGAGAATAGTAATTTTTAACCACCCGCTATCCAACGCTTTCCCTACTGTTGCACCCTCTGGAGTGGGAATAGTAATTTTTACCCACCCCCTATCCAACGCTTTCCCTACTGTTGCACTCTCTGGAGTTGGAATAGTAATTTTGACCCTTACACTATTTAACGTTTTCACTACTATTTAATTTTCTTAATTGGGAATAGAAATGTTACAATCTACGCTATCCAATGTTTTTATTACTGTAGTTATTTTTATACTTTAAATAGTAGTTTTATTTATTTATGTATTTTATATATTTTGTAGTAATTTAGATAATGTTGTATTTAATTAACTTTAAAAATATAGAATTATTTAATTATTATGTTTTAAATATATATTTTTTTATATATTATATTAATTTATGTATGTAAATGCATTAGTAATTTATATTATTTTTTTAAAAATTATAAATAATTGAAATAATTAATAAAAAATATTGTTAAGTAAGTATATATTATATATGTTTTGTTAATTTGTATTTTTTTTATTAAATATGTATTAATTATTTATTTTTAACATTATTAAATATGTTTAAATATGTTTAATTAATTTATAAGTATTATTTACATTATTTTACATGTTTTTTTAAACAGAAAAAAAAAGATATATTTAACAACGATATTTTTAACATCGATATTATTTTGGTACTTACTATGTTGTAGATAGGGCGTCGATATTCTTGCCATCGATATAATTGCGTCGATATATGTGTAGGTCGAAATTCTGTCTGTCGAAATTCTGTCATAGATCCCTCCTCAACACGGGAGCTGCGGTGGCCTATGTTACGCCACTGGTCTTATGGACCGCTTTACTCGTAAGAAGGTCTACAAACTGAAAACTCTGAAACAATAATGAGTGATCTGCTGATGCAAAATTAATATTTTGACCGTCAAGATTTATGATCTGCCTCAGATAACAAATGGACATCATTCAAATGATACCTGGGGACCTCCATCTTGGGTGGATGGGTCCTTGGACAGAATTACAAATAGAGACCTAGATTCCGCTCCCTCACCTCTCAATACCAAGGACCTGACCTCTCTCATCTGCCTACCTGAAATTATCCAACAGTCGACATATTAGGCATTCACGTCCCCTTCTAACCAATCATCAGCACTTCCCTAATCAGGCTCAGATTTAATGGGCAGGACATCTTAGTCACACCGATCAACCACCATCATTCTGTTAACTGCATCCATCTTGTAGCTGCCATCCTTACAAACAAATACATTCTTTCTGTGAGTTGAATGTACGTCACATCTCTAGTAATCATCAAACATCTACTGTCAGGATGCATTCTGATGCTCCAGATCAGTATTGCAAAAATGATGCTTATAATATTCACAGAGGGCCCGATTCACAGAACTAATTTAAGACAAAATCCTAAACTTTTGGTATTCACAGAAGTTAGGATTTTGTCTTAAGTTTGTCTTAAGACAGACTTAAGATAGACTTAAGTCAGGATTTTGGTTAAGTCTGTCTTAAGTCTGTCTTAAGACAAATTTAAGACAAAATCCTGACTTCTGTGAATACCAAAAGTAGCAAGTTTGGGGTTTTGT
Source organism: Lissotriton vulgaris (assembly GCF_964263255.1). Lineage (NCBI taxonomy): Eukaryota > Metazoa > Chordata > Amphibia > Caudata > Salamandridae > Lissotriton > Lissotriton vulgaris. The sequence goes on from NC_141689.1 coordinate 165,633,790, forward strand.
CTTAAGTTAGTTCTGTGAATCGGGCCCAGACAGTTCAAGTATTTGAAGGAACAGCACCACAAGGATGTCCCCATCTGCATCAAGTGACTGGACCTCATGTACATGGGGGAGAAGTGGGCGTAGCCTCGGAGTGCAGCTGCTGCACCAAAAGTAGTGCCACAGATCAGGCCTTGGAAGAGGATGTCAAATGCGACAACTCTCCTGACACTATCGAGTGGCCCATTTCAAGACACCGCAAGTGGGATTTAAGGGGTCTCTCAGTATTACTCTCAACATCCCACTCCCCACAAGTGATGGGCCCGGGGCCCCCCGGAGAGCGGAGCCCCCCGACAACGCGGGGCTTGCGGGGGCTTGTGGTATGCCCCTGCCCCACACCTGCTCATTCTGCTGCCAAAATAAAAAAAAAGACAGTGGAACATTCTGGACAAAGAAAAAATGCCTGAGGTGAACGAAGAAATAAAATAACATTTTTTTCTTGATTCTATTGTTTTTACAGGTGCCATTTTAAAAATTCGTGTATTATTGTGCATCACTGTATTATGTGCAAAGTGTTGCACAGACTTCTTTACATGTTGGCGGTCGTAAGTGTGAATCCAGAAACTACATATTCACCATTGTAATATTTTGTGCTTGTAACACCTTTGAAAGCCAAAGGGTCCTTTCTCATTTCGAGGGTAATTTTTCAACACAGTATCAGATGATATTTGTTCGATGTTTTTATAAGGAATACCATAAACTAGCTACATGCATTAACAAATGTAGCATTACTAATACTCATTAGAAGGCATCTCTCTTGCTCTATTCTGAGACTCCACAGAATAAACAAGCATTTGCAATGCAATAGATCTCGCATTAGGAAAGTTTCAGCTATTGGTATTGTAAATGACACATTTTTTATTTATGTGTTGGTTTTGAAAATAGCTAAATTAATAGCTTTGTCATTTACAATTCCAATAGTTTTAACTTTCGCAAATGTGACACCTATAGCATTTGTAATGCAATATGTGTTGTATTTACATAACTTAGATGTATTGAAATTACAAATAACAATGGCTTTTAATTTTTTTAAAATAATTAATACTTAAATAAAAGTTATTGTCATTAATAATGGCAATAGCTTAAACTTTTGTGAAGATTATGTTCAGTGTATTTTATTGTGACGAAAATCCAAGAACAGAAGGGAAATATTAACATATTTTTGTGACATTTGTAATAAAGCTTGAACCATTGAGAGAACATATTTGAACCAGTTGTTGTTGAATGGTTGCACAGATTGATGCTGTGGTGGTGCTGAGTGATGTTGTGGTGGCGACGAGTGATGCTGTAGCATTCAGTGATGCTGTGGAAGCACATAGTGATGTTGTTGTGCCCCTGAGTGATGCTGTGGTGGTGCTGAGTGATGCTGTGGTGATGCGATAGATAGAGTGAGTGCGATAGATAGATAGAGGGAGGGCGATAGATAGATAAAGGAAGGGCGATAGAGGGAGGGCGATAGATAGATAGAGGGAGGGAGGGCGATAGAGGGAGGGAGGGCGATAGAGGGAGGAAGGGCGATAGATAAAGTGAGGGCCACAGATAGATAGAGGGTGGGCGATAGATAGATAGAGTGAGGGCAATAGATAGAGGTGTAGAGAGAGAGGTAGAGAGAGGGGAGTAGAGAGAGAGGGGTGTAGAGAGAAAGAGGTGTAGAGAGAGAGGGGTTTAGAGATAGAGGGGTGTAGAGAGAGTTGTAGAGAGAGAGAGAGGTGTAGCAAGAGAGGGGTGTAGAGAGAGAGGGGTGTAGAGAGAGAGGGGTGTAGAGAGAGAGAGAGGTGTAGAGAGAGGGGTGTAGAGAGAGGGGGTATAGAAAGAGGGGTGTAGCGAGAGGGGGGTGTAGAGAGAGGGGGGTCTAGGGAGAGAGAGGGGTGTAGAGAGAGAGGTGTAGTGAGAGAGGGGGTGTAGAGAGAGAGAGGTGTAGAGAGAGAGGGGTGTAGAGAGAGTGGGGTGTAGAGAGAGAGGGGTGTAGACAGAGGGGTGTAGAGAGAGAGAGGTGTAGAGGGAGATGTAGAGAGAGAGGGGTGTAGAAAGAGAGGGGTGTAGAGAGAGAAAGGGGTGTAGAGAGAGAGGGGCTGTAGAGAGAGAGGGGTGTAGAGAGAGAGGGGTGTAGAGAGAGAGGGGTGTAGCGAGAGAGGGGGGTGTAGAGAGAGAGAGAGAGGTGTAGAGAGAGAGAGGGGTGTTGTGAGAGGGGGATGTAGAGAGAGGGGTGTAGAGAGGGAGGGGTGTAGAGAGAGAGGGGTGTAGAGATAGGGGTGTAGAGAGAGGGGTGTGGAGAGAGAGAGGTGTAGAAAGAGAGGGGTGTAGCTAGAGGTGTGTAGAGAGAGAGGGGTGTAGAGAGAGAGGGGTTTAGCGATAGAGGGGTGTAGAGAGAGAGGTGTAGAGAGAGGGGTGTATAGAGAGAGGGGTGTAGAGAGAGGGGTGTAGATAGAGAGGGGTGTAGAGAGAGAAGGGTGTAGAGAGAGAGGGTGTGTAGAGAGAGAGGGGTGTGTAGAGAGAGAGAGGTGTAGAGATAAGGGTGTAGAGAGAGAGGGGCGTAGTTAGAGGGGTGTAGAGAGAGAAGGGTGTAGAGATAGAGGGGTGTAGAGAGAGGGGTGTAGACAGAGGGGTGTATAGAGAGAGGGGTGTAGAGGGAGGGGTGTAGATAGAGAGGGGAGTAGAGAGAGAAGGATGTAGAGAGAGAGGGTGTGTAGAGAGAGAGGTGTAGAGAGAGAGGGGTGTAGAGAGAGAGGGTGTGTAGAGAGGGAGGGGTGTAGAGAGGGAGGGGTATAGAGAGGGAAGAGTGTAGAGATAGGGATGTAGAGAGAGGTGTGTGGAGAGAGAGGGGTGTAGAGAGAGAGGGGTGTAGTTAGAGGGATGTAGAGAGAGAGGGGTGTAGAGAGAGAGGGATGTAGATATAGAGGGGTGTAGAGAGAGGGGTGTAGAGAGAGAGGTGTATAGAGAGAGGGGTGTAGAGAGAGGGGTGTAGATAGAGAGGGTTGTAGAGAGAGAAGGTGTAGAGAGAGACGGTGTGTAGAGAAAGGGGTGTAGAAAGAGAGGGGTGTAGAGAGAGGGGTGTAGAGAGAGAGAGGGGTATAGAGAGAGAGGGGGTGTAGAGAGAGGGGAGTGTAGAGAGAGAGGGGTGTAGAGAGAGAGGGGGTGTAGAGTGAGAGAGGGGTAGAGAGAGAGGGGGTGTAGAGTGAGAGAGGGGTGTAGCGAGAGGGGTGTAGAGAGGGGTTAGCGTCACATCCTCTCCTTGAGTTGAGAGATTTTGAATTCTGAGACTTTTAAGCATCCACAAAGCAGCCCAGCAGGCCCAGTGATCTGACAATGATTTACCCTAACTCAGACCCTTGTCTCCTAAGAGAATAGACCCACTGTGGTGCAGAATTCTTCTTCTGTCTTTATTAATTAGGAGGTGGAGGTAAAGCAGACTGCATGAGTAAAACTGTGAAGCTTTTACCACCATGGAAGCCCGTTCCCCCCTCTTGTTCCTGCCTATAGACATTTGGGGTGCCTGGAGTGCTTCTTTTTTGTTGTTAACACTCACCTGACAGGACCTCCTGCAAAGCCCTCAAACCTGTCAAGAAAGTCAAGTGGGAGACCTTCTCTGAGCTGCCACTAGCAAAAGATTTATGTGCAGTGCACCGGATACACGCCAGAGCCTAGCAATTAGAATCATTGCCACGGGTAATTTCCAGTTTGTGGGTGAAATAGACTAAATCATGGGTCATAATTTGCCTCGTGGTAATATAATTACCACCGTGGGTATTACCGCTGCTCCCATGAGGCCTTTCAAAGTAAAAAGCGAAAACTCCAGAAGTGTCTTACTGTGCACAAAGAAAAATGCTTTTTATGCTGACTGACCAAAGTTTACTGTTCAAACCCAAATCCTATAACTCATTTTATTGAAACAGATTTAACATGGAAAAATGTATAAGCGTAGCATACAAACGTATGGAAAAGTAAAATCGATGTTGGGGGCCGGGTAGTGGTGGATTGTATATCATGTTGACTGATGACTATTCACACCTCCCAGGAAGAATTAACACATGTTTAAGGACCTGGAATGAAATTTAAGATTTCGGTTTTTGTACAATAAATAATCCCAGTTTTACAAAGTGGAGGCAACATAGGTCTGAACTCCTCATTTCTTACCTGATAGCAAAGCCGTTATTTTAGTTCTGCTTGCTGTTGAGTTTGAGCAGGTTCTTGCTGCCATGAAGAGGCTGGAATGCGCTTTGCGAGCTCGAGCTTTTTTCCGCCTGAATAGTGAATGCAGTGGAGTATGGGAGCTCAGTGGAGTAACAAAACTTGAGGAGGCACCCCTGCAAAGCACATGGAGGGGGCCCCACTCCCCTGGGATCGCGGACCACTATCTACCACTTTGCCCTACCACCCAGAAATCTAGCATATTTTTCTTTGAAACCTCCAACATTTAAATGAAATGCCTCTATATTGTCTTTCTCTAAGTTCTAATGAGAAAGTGGGAAACACTCTTAACATACAAGATATGCCATTTGTAACAATACTGTCCAAAGCAGATGATTTAACTGAGGCAGCAATCAGAACAATGCAGAGGAGTGATCCTATTGTCTCAGGAACTGCCTATGGCTGAAGAACAAAGAACAACTATGAAGGGTCTGAAATAGAATTGATAATACCTTTAAACTTTCAAATACCAACCCAAACCTGCACTTCCATAAAAACTCGACTGACAATATACCCAAGCTATAACTCAGTATCCTGTGAAAGTCAAGAGAAATAGACTGGTGAATTATCTGCATGCCACACACTAGCGACTGTCAAGGGTTGTGCATGATAATAACGTGAGCTGAGGAAGCAATTTCAATCATAATGTCTTATTAGTAAGCACTGCAAAACAGGCAGGCAAACAAGGCTGAGGAACAAAATTGTTTAGATGCTTCAGAACATTGATGCTGATATTTGCCTGCTTTAATTTATTGTTTCTGTAGTGTAAACAATGCTAAATACAAGATGTAAGCCACGTGTATTACAGACAAGTGCAAGCAACACCATAAATAACACTGCATGTAGAATAAAAACAAACCACATCAGCAAGCAAGTACCTAATGACAATCTATACAAACTGTAGTTGGTAAAGCAAAAGAAAAAGTGCCAGTACTTTCAAAGTGCAAAATAAAGCAATCACCAGTACAGCAATAAACAAAAATCAAGCATGTTTTGTAAAACAATCCAACTTTCTTCTTGTATCAAGGTGAAAATACTGTCAAAGTGCATGGTAAAAACAAGTCCAGCAGCTTCCCTCACAAGAACTGACCTGAACCACCAGACTGGGGCTTACTTCATAACAAACAGAAGCCTCAGACCTCAGTGTGTCAACACTGGCGGTATTTACAATCTACTAAGAGTATAGACACGCCTGCTGAATTACAGATTCACCATTGCCTCCAAATGGCTCTATCGTCACGTGTGACACCACCAGCCAGGCCTGGATTTTAAGCCAACAGCACCTTGCATTCTAGGAGTTGTGCTGTGACCATCTAAGTAAGGGGTTAAACATTCCAGCATGCAAAGTGTTGTTGGATAACAGCTATGAATGGACACAACATAGTGCCAATGCCACTTGGCAGCTATGTTTTAAACAAGCACAAGGGGATGTTTAATTTCCTCAACACAAGATGCAGAAGTCTGGCGTCAAATAGCAAACACACTGTGCGGATAACCCAGAAACATGCTGTGTTTAGCCCCCGTGTATGGACCTGAGGTGTCATTCTCTATGAGACGCAGTGGTAAAAGCCCACAGTTGTCTCTAATGCATGTTAATGCCAGGAAGTGGTCGAAGTGGGGGGGAAAAAGTTGGGGAACTGTGGGAGGAGAATCAGAGGGCGGGAATAACCAATGGATTGGGTCAGTGGGTGGAGTGAGAGGTGTGGCAGAAAGAGCAAAATATTTCAATTTTTAGTATTTGTTTCCCATTTCACTAACCAGTTACAGATTATTACATCATTTAATTTAACCAATAGATACACATGTTTATTTAAGGTTAAATATTTGTTATTGACATTAAAATACATTCACAAAGTGGGATACGTTTCCAATCACAGAATGTCCCAAACATCCTTAAAAGTTGAATCGCAAGCCTTTTGTCTCCCAGCCATGGAGTTTCTGTCATCAGCACTTCTCCTCCCTTTTTCCACAAGAGCAGTTCAAACATGAATGGCAAAATATCCTAGTTTACAAATGTTTTCCACATAACTATGGCTTTGTCATATTTGCCACATAATACATCATCTGCTGCAAATTCTGACAAATTGTAACTAATAAATTGTTTATAGCTCAAACACATAAAAAGTTACTAAAAATGTGACTTGTGCTGCTGTGAAGTGGAGGGCCCTTTGCAAAGTTTGACTGGTCACCTTTCTCACTGCTGCAGTTGTATGTTCCACTAGTACTAATAAGGAAAAATCTTTGCATTGACTGTTAGCATGTGTAAACATGTCAAAATAGAGTATCGAAAAATGTACAGCACCACTAATACCAGTGTAGGGTGTCAGAGCACTTTACATCACACATATTACACAGAGACAATCATTCATATGTGTGTAAATCACTGTGTAGGAAATGTTACATAAGACAAAGGACTACAAGGTATAGAAGTCACATGACAACCATACTAGTAGGCAGCATAGTTTTATAGTGATTGGTCTGGAGAAACACAAACTCAGAATTAAACACATAATACCATGGCTGGGGTTCTCTTTAATAATCAGAATTGATTTCTAACCAAATGAACCCTTTTTTGCAACATTAGGATAATAGAAGACTGGGGAAAAAAACAACACTCTAATTTACACCTTGGAGTTTGCATGCAGCTCTTACATGACAGTTAATACCTCACTGTTCTAGGACCGTCCGCCGGGGCAGCAGCGGCCCCCCGTGATAATTAGGATGTGACCGCCACCATGGCGGTCACATCCTGTATTTTTAACATTGCGGCGGGTTCTGCTTGAAGCAGCCCACGTCGCAATTTTAAAAATTACATGTTTTCCTTTGCATGCACGAAGCTGCAGGCACCGCGTGGTGCCTGCCGCTTCGTGCACGCAAAGGCAGGGGGGTACCCCCACCCCCTTCACCCCTGGCGGCCCGCAACGGGCCCCCAAAGAAAAGTCTGTATGCCTTTCCACGGCGGAAATGCCGCCGGGTAAAGGCGTAGGACCGCTGACATCCTAATATGGCTGGCGGTGTCTGATAGACACCGCCAGCCATGTTAGAGCTTTTCCACTGCGGTCGGAAGGCGACCGCGGCGGAAAAGCGGCGGACGGAAAAAAGATCCCCCAGCCATCCTAATCTGGCGGGGGTCTTTTTTCAGTCCGAAGCCGTTAATCCGCATCCTCCGGCCCGGCGGTGGATTCCGCCGGCCCGGAAGATGCGGATTAACCGCAATCCTAATGAGCCCCTATGTATGATTATAACTTATTAACTGCAAGTAACAATAGGGTCTCTCTGACAAAAGCAGTAACCCACTGATCCATTCACATTATGTGCACTTTGTGATCTGCATGGCACATGTTCTTAGCAGCATGCACATTACACCTCTGCCATTCCTTTTCATGAGTCAATCCTTCCGCTAGACAAAACAGCATCTCTCTCTACTAAGACCATTAATCACTGGAGTTATCAGTAGATTTTTATTGTTGCCCAAAAATGTTTGAGACCAGGAAGGAGGCAGCAAGTGCTTTTAAACCATATTATACTTACAAACAAGACGCCCCGACCTGAAGTTAGTGCCCGGTGTGGTCTCACTGCCCTAGAGCCACCCTGCTCAAGGGTCCTGTGACCTCAGTGACAGAGCCACTGCCACTCTTTGGTGTGCTGCTTCATAGTCTGTCCCCAAGACTGGAGGTGAACTTCATGGATAGTGGTGGACAGACCTTCAAGGTTAATTCACACTTGCCACCGCTAGGGTCCACCTGCTGGTGCTAAGACACCAGGGCTTTTAATATCTTGCGGCGCCTTCTAAGGTGTAGCACAGGAATGTTCTCCCTCAGGAGAGTGGTCTGGGAGCCTGGTCATTAAAACTGAACCTGGTTCACCAGTTCCACTTCAGCAGCTCAGACCATAGCACCACATCCTCTCCCCCACTGAACACCATACTGCCCCACTTGGAGAAACTTGCACTACACTGACCCGCTATAAACACCTGGATGTGACTCAATTCTAATTACGCACTAGACAAGAGCAATATGCTGCCTAAAAATTTACAACATCCTAGAACAAGCATTTGCAATGTAATAGGTCTCGCATTTACGCAAGTTTAAGCTATTGGCATTGTAAATGACAATGCCTTTTATTTAAGTTTTAAAAACAAAAACAAAAATAAAAGGCATTGTTATTTGTAATGTGAATAGCACAAACTTGTGTAAATGCGAGAACCATTGCATTGCAAATGCTTGTTTCCATTAGCCATATCCTCAAGCCCCTCCCTTTGCCACTCCTCAGTTCTCCCAACTACACATTATTCTCTGCTAGAGGTAGTCACCATGGTCCCCCTCACCTTACCTCCGTCTTGCAGTTAGATCCACAGACCTATTAGCCCATTCTAAATCCTTCAACCACTCTCCTCTTGTAACCCTTTATTTTATTCTAATCTAAACTATTTCTCTAAACAGCAGTTTCCAACTTATTGATGACTACACTCCAGAGTTCACACCATGTGCTTATTATGGATTGCATCCCTGCCACAGTCATGGGACTACTCAGATTCTACATCCGGTGAGTGTCGACGCTGCACACTCCACTGGGACGATCTGATGTGGTGCTGTTAAATGCCACAGACCAAAGAATATGGTTGGTTGCATACTGCGTATTCCTATGGGTTGATACCCGCTGCTCCAGGATTTTAACTCCAACGTGCACTCATCATGGATGGTTGTTTAAAGCCCATACTTATGACTTGCTCTTTGCCACTCATAGTTGGACTCCTCAGGTACAAACCATGACTCACCGAATAAGCGTTGCACCCTGCCACTCATATGTGGAATCCTCAGAACATATTATGGCAAATTGAACAAAGCCCACTCCCATGAGTTACTCTTCAGCTGTTCTTCAATGGATTGTCATCGCATATATCATGCCCAGAGGGATTCTGCAGATTCCTATTCTTTTCTTCTCTGCTACTCCTGGGGGAACTTCTCAGAGCTTATAGCATGACTGGTTTTATAAGGACCATTCCTGTGTTTCTCCTCGCCGCTCCAGGGGAGAACTCTTCAGAAAATATACTACGACTGGTTGTATGGTACACTCCTAATATTTATTCTCTGCCGATCCTGGATGAACCCTCCAACATCAATCCATGGTGGGGGTGCACCCAGCCTATTCTTGGGGGTTTTCTTCTATAACAACCTCCTTGGGTGAACACCTCAGGGCACATAGCACAGTTAGCTGTCTATTGCCCTCCAAGCAACAACTAAGGCTGTCTGCATAATGAGCATTTGTATGGGTTGCTCTCTGTGGCTCCTAAATGGACTTCTCAGGTACAGACCATGGCTGTGGCTTAACAATGCTCTTCTGCTGCTCCTGGGTGGACTTATTTAGGAATATAGCATGGCTGGGTGTTTAATGCCCATTACTTTTAGCTGTTCCAAGACACTCCTGAGTGGACTGCTCAAGACACATCGTGGCAGGTTGTATGATGCCTATTACTGTGAGTTGCTTCCTTGGTAAACTCCTCAGTACAAAGACCATGACTGGTTATCTAATATCCATTCCAAAGGGTTGCTCCCTGCCATCCCATGGGGTACTGCTCAGAGGATATGCCATGGCTGGCTGTATAATGCCCATTATTATGGACTGCTTGTGTACAGATCCTGGGTGGAGGCCACAGTGAAAATACAATAAAAGATGTAAAACTGCACCTCCAGAAGGGTAGAAACCTAGACCACTTGGAAGATTTCTTCTGTTCCATAACCAATATGAAATGATTTTATGTCATCACTGCAAAGATGGCTGTTAGCCACATTTAAAATCGGGCAAATCACCACACTTTTCGCCTTCTCCCATACTTATGTGAAGCTACACGTTTGCTGAAACATGGGATGCATGCACGACACCAAAACACTTTCCATATGGGCCATACTGCACTCACATATTTCTTTATTTCAGCTATTAGCATCTAATGCGTGAGAATCTGCTCACTTCCATTTGCTTCATTCAACTCCAAAGTGCAGCAACAAATATATTGGCCCTTACGCAAGACATTGAACATCTACCAATAAGCCTCATAGCAGACACACACTATTCCATCAAAGGCCCTCCCAGTGATTAGCATGCAGGGACACTCAGGGCTTGAAAGCTGCATATAAATGCAATTAAAATACACCAAGCCCAATATTTGACAGATACAAGGGCATTTACCCAATTTCCAAAATACAGGAATGTCAGTGTCAAGAGTGATTTTGCCCCTACCCTCTTAGGGAAAAACACTGCCTGCCATATATGCACTTCCTTTAAATCTCAGAAGGGGCAAGCACTCTTTGAGAACCTACAATTGTGCTATTACTACATGTTTTGCTTGCTTCCTCTTAAATATGTTTTGCACAGTGTATCATTAAGGGGTGAGGCATGACCCCCCCCTTCCAAACTGTTAAAAGTGCACGGTAGAAACAGGGCTCGAGTCAAGGTACCACGCGGGTGGACGGCGTCCCCCCACTTATTTTACTGGGGGGACGCCATCCCCCTTGCCAAACAGCTGGACTTCACACTTTGGCCTCTCTGGGACGAGGAGCTCGGCACCTTTTGTGACGTCACTTCCGGTCGTGACGTTACTTCCGGTGACCGCGTCCCCCCACTTATTTTTTATGACTTGTGCCCTGGGTGGAACGCATTTCACTGACTGCATGCATCCTGACCAGCTAGCAGCACCCATCTGCTGTGTACCCATCTCTCTCACGTGCCTGGCGTCTGCGTGCTGTGTGAGGATCACCGCACGGGTCTCATTCTTAGAATGCCTCGGCTCGGGTCTGAAGGGGCAGATGTGTTAAGCCTGGAATGCCGCTGCAGTCTAGTTGCCAGTCCGCTCAGCAGATCCGCAGTGAGCACTCACTTTATATCTTGCAAAAATACAGCAGGTTTGGCTGAGACAATACGGGCCCTAGGATCCGCTCTTAAGTTTACTTTCAGCTGTCATTTTCAATGCCCTCTCTGCCTGATGACATTGCTTCTGTTGTGCCTGCTAATCAGTGGGGTCAGCACAACATCAGCAGGTGTAAGTGAAGGGGAAGGTGTTTATTTCGTGGGTGCACATGTTAGTTCCCGTTTGTGCGCTGGCCCGTGCTGCTATGTGCACGCAGCACGTGTGCCTGGCTTTGTGTGTGCTCCGGGAAAGTGCAGATTTTCACCTCAGACTCCTCTGGGATTCGAAAAGGAGAAGTTCCCCTCCTCCACCCCTAGTTTTTCGCCACCCCCAGGTGCACTTATGTCAGAAAAAGACGTTTCCAGCAAAAATGTTTTTCTTTTTTGGATCCATTTCACAGAGGAGCAAATACACGAACGGAGGAAAGAGAGGGTAAAATCCGTTTCTTGAAGTCTCGGTTATCACTGAGGAGCGAGACAGAAAGAGAGGGAAGACTCAGAGGCTTAGAGGCCGGCGTCACTGTGGCGTGTGCGCACAGTTTACAGTTTAATTTATGGGGACATTGGGAGGCCGTACGCATGCGCAGGAGCACCATTTTATTGGCGAAGACTGAAGAAGCTTGATGGCAGGAGCAGCCGTCTCTCTGCCGTGAGTGAGCGGCCTCTGGAGCATCGGGGCCCCCCGCACCGCGAGGGCTGCGGGGGCCTGTGTTACGCCACTGTGGGAGCTGTGAAAAAAGAGATTTAAGGTACAGCCAGTAAAAATCAGTAGCTGTGCTAAATTAAACAAGCATTGCTAGCACTGTGCTGCTCGAAACATGAAGGGCGGTGTCGGAGTTTACTGCGTTTCATGTTTTGGACAGCAAAATGCCAGTTTATCTTAGCCAAACTGTGCTAACATTTGCAAGCATTGTTAGCACCGTGCTGTTCAAAAGGAAAAGAATGTGCAGAAGGAGTGAGGTGAACCACTGCTGTAAGGGCGGTGTGCGCTCTAAGGGAGGAGAGGCAGGTCAACGAGCTGATACTACAGCGGCCCACCCTGATGACGTATGCATGTGCATATGTCACTAAGCATGCCCATTCATTAACATGACACAGCGCTGCTGACACATTGGCAAAGTCAAGAGGTCTCACCTTTGAGACTTATTGGCTCTGTCTGTGCCTTTTGTACATGCTTTGAGGCATGGGCAAAAATGCTGCTACTGAGCTGCATGAACAAAGGGACAAAAGACGAGATGATGGGGCCACGTTCATTTTGTAGGTACAGGTGCATAATTGTTTAGGCACACAAATGCACCATTTTATTTCATTTACCAATCCGAAATGGAGTGGAAATATAAAAGAAATTGAAAATGAAGTACATTGAAAGCAGTTTTGTTAGTAAAATGGAAGGGCAGGAAGCAATTTACTGAAGAACACTCCTAAAAAAGCCGAGAAACTTGCATTGCTTGTAGGGGTAGGGGGCTAACGGGTTGGCAGGTGAAGGAAGGAGGGGAAAGAAAGATGAGAAGGAACAGCAACAGGGAGGGCAGGAGGAGGAGGCACACGCACAAAGGAAAGAACAACATGGGTTGAAGGGAGAAGCACATGGGCGAGAGCAAAACGAAGTACGTCGGGAAAGCAAACGGGCGAGAAAGAGCCACTTGGAGCATGGGGGAGAGAATCGCACAAAAGCGACTCGATAAAAAGAGCAGCATGGCAGCAAACGGCAGCTGCCGGGACCTCCAAAAAAAAAAGAACGCAAATAAAAAAAGAACGCAACGTAACAAATGGTGGAGCAATGGAGGTTGTTTTAGGTTGGAAAAAAATGCAGGCTGAGGGAAACTACTGGGATTGATCTGCCAGGAGAGCAATGCAGTCAACTGTGTGGGTAGGGCATCAAAAATAAAACAGTAAAAAAAATACAGGCTGGGGTGTGAGATGTAAAAAGGAGTGCCCAGGCATCCACATTCAAGATATCACATTAGCTCAGAAGTGCCACAATGTCCCATTCAAGGTACGGCAGGCCAGACAAGCTCTCGGCATTGCTGTGGCGGGGGAGCGCATTCCTTTGAAGTCTGATGCGGGGGCGGGGAAACGCATTCCTTTGAAGTCTGATGCAGAGGCCGATGGTGTTTGATGTGCACGCGCCTGGCTCACATGAACTGTACGCGATCCGCAGCTAGGATGACTTTTCGGAACGCTTACTATAATCTCGACAAACATGCATTGCTAAAGCAATGCTGTAGGTCGAGACCTAAAAACATGTGTCAGACTTCTCAAGGGCTATTTTACTTTAGCCCTAGATAGCACAGCTTTACAGGGATATTTTTTACATCCAGTAGACAGACTAGAGATGTGCTCTTTTAATCATGCAAATATCCCTGTAAACTGACTAAGGCATTCTACTCTCCACCTAGATGTACTCAGATACAAATTGTTTGCCTTTATTTCCGTCCACTGCATTAGTATCTAAAGTTTAGGCTCCACATACTCCCAGCACACGTGCTACCTGTACAAAAGGAGGGTTGATGGCCCTTTAAACGAGGCCTTTGCTTTGGGCCCAGCTACAAGTGAAAGAAGAAAGCTCCCTCATCACCTACTTGTTGCTGCTTGAAACTGAAAGCAGACAATGTGCAGGCACTGCTGAATGTGTCCCAGTGTTGGTAATTTACACTGCGACAAATTCAGCACATTTCATTGGGTCCAACCCAATCCGTCTCAATAATAGCTGCTGCATGTGAGATTTAGTTGGATCCTCGTCATTTCCTGCACTGCTTATGACTTATTTTCACACAAGCAATTATCACTAGATCCTACCTGTGTGTGCAGTCCTTTGCATAGAGGGTAATACTGTGCATGAAATGTGATGAAAAATGTGCATGCATGTGCAAAAAGACACATACTGAACACATAAAATATTTGTACTGAGGTAGTTTTACACCTATGATTACCACCAATAGCAGCCTGTGTCAGAGGAGGGGGGCGAGGTGGGGGCGAGACAACCAAAAAAGAAAAAAGGAGAAAACCTACCTGCAGCCCGCTGCTTCGCCGGTCCTCTGCTCCTCTCGTGGCTCCACTGCAGGTAGAGGGTGCCAGCCTCCCTTGCGGCCAATCCAAGAGTTGTTCTCACGCATGAGAGAAGCTTCAGGATTTGCCTGAGCACTCCCAGGGATACTGGGAGCCTGTGCTTTGCTGTCTCTAACACAGCAACACAGGTGGGTTGGAGAGAGCTTCAGTGCGCATGATGGTTTGGCCGGCCTGAGGCGGGCGGCCAAACCGTCATGCGCACTGATAGCTGTGCAACCACTTCCCATTGGTGCCGGTCATTCCCCTGGCCCAGACCCCAAGACTCAGATGAGAAGCAAAATAAAATTATAATAAACCCGGGTTTATTATTGTTTTCTTTTTTTTATGTTGCTGATAGGGGGGCAATATTCCTCCGTCATAGCGGAGGGGCCGCCCCAAATTACCACATAACATGGATCAAAACTCTTATATTTTTTTTAAGATAGAGCTCTGGCTCACCAGGGGACACTGCCATACAGTATGTGAGTTCCAACCTTTTGCACTGACGTCAGCACCCTTACAAATATGTCTGGAGACAGACAAATAGCTTGAAATGCAGATTATTTCAGTTCCATATAACTGCATGTGCCCCTCCTGGAGATTTGATGCTTCTTTGCTCAGGCTTCTGGTCTTCCTGTCCACACTTGCTGTTCCTCTTAGATCTCTCCCATGAGAAGGCTAGCTACATCACAGAGCAGGAAGCTGGGGCAAGGTCACAATGACACATCAAAGTGTTTTATGCTGCTATCAACCTTTAACCATTTAAAACCAAGGCCCTTACTCTGCAGCACAATGCAGCATCACATTCTCTTCATCACTTCTGTTTTACCGCAATCCATAATTCTGAAAGGTCTCTCTGCAGAGCCATCAACGAGTTACACTAATAAGGTATCCACGAGTGAAAAAAGGATGTGATCAAAGGGCAGCGCGTGAAGAGAGATAAAAAGCAAATTAAATGTAATAGAAATGGTGTCTGCTGAGGTTTATGTGACCTTGCAAACTTTAGAGGACTTTTGTTCCTTCCTTCCATCATTTCTATCTAGCAATTGATTATCTATCAGGTGGAGGGAGTCCTGTAATGCATTACAGCTGCAGAGCATAAACTAACTGAAATTCAATTGGAGATGGCATGAACAGAATCATTATAACGCGTAAAACAGAAAAATGCCTGTAGTCTTGTTTGTTTACCTATCACAAAAGAAAAAATGTAACAGTACCATTGATCAGTAGAAGACCTGGGTTGAAGAGTAATAAAGAATTATGTAATAATTAGTGCCTTCCCAACAGGTTATGCTGTGTCCCACTCCCTGGTGTTCGATGTCTGTCATATGAGCGGCTAAGAACCTATTTAAGGCAACTAGGTTAAACTCGCTACCCACAGAAAAAGCCACCTGAGTGAGATTTTATTATTTTACGATTTTACAACATTTTGTTATTGCCATGATTTCCAGCCTATTCCTAAACACACACAAAAAGTTTAACTGGATGTCCTCACACACATACCAGATATCAAGCTTCATCATAGGATATCCCCACACTCTCGAAAAACGTTGGTTTTGATGGAGAGTGGACCTACACCCTGGGATCAGGAAGACACTCGATTCTAGCCTAGGACCTGTGAAAATAGATTAAAAACCAATGTGATAGGCGCGTGGCGAACCAAGATGGAGTTCTGCTCAGACGAGAAGCGCTTGACTTCACGGCAGCGTTCCTCAGCAACAACAATGGATTTTGCCGTCGGAAGTGTCCAGGCAGCTATGGGCAAGTTTTGGCATTGAAATGCGACTTATTGAGCCTTTTTAGCGACCTAATGTTGTCTTTTTGAAAAAGGCAGCGTTTTTTTACTTCTTACTGTTCTTCACTGACATTGAGGAGACCTGATGTTTTTTCTCCCGTGCTTGTTATGTTGAGGTGGTAATCTACTCATTTTACCCATGAGGTGTTATTTACAAGTTACCTCAGCTGCATGTCTCTCAACACATGTTCAAGCTCCATCTGTGCAATATTTTTAGGGTTGTTGACCTACTCTTCAAGACATCTTCTGTTGTTGGCACAATTATTATGGTCTTGTAGCTGTGAATGGATTTCCTTACTTTTTCTACCACCTTGTGGTCACATTGAACGCTGCTTTGCATTGACTTTCTTTGCCAGCATATTTTTTTTTTTGGTACCACCAATCATTGTCTCTCATTCTGCCCTTATTTTGTTCATTGCTACAATCTTCCTGGGATAATACCTTCATTATGGATTCCTCACACTCCACCAAATCCCTCGGAATCCGTAAAGATCCAGCTGCATCTTCGGGCAAACGCATCAAGAAGGATCCTCCCTCCCCTTCGAAATCACCACTTCCTATCACATTAGATGATATTATGGAGGAACTGTGCCTTATTCCTCCTTTCATGACTGATACAGCCGCTACTCTTCAGAGGGTGGACGATAAGTGGTCCAGTCTTGATATGAGACTTACTGATGTTGAACAAAAAGTTAGTGATGCTCAGGATGTTGTAGCCACAGTTGCCAGCCTTAATCAAGAAGGGGATCAGCTTAAAAAGTCTGCAGAGGATTTGGAAAATCGCAATAGGTGCAATAACCTGCGCATTTATGGTATTCCGGAAGGTTCTGAGGGGTCGGACATCATCCAATTCTTGAAGACTCAAGTTCTTCAAATTGTTGGTCTCCCCAAACACATGGATGCCAATATTCAGAGAGCCCATCGTCTTGGACCAAATAACTCATCTTCTACTTCTAAACCTAGAGGCATCATCGCTTACTTCCTCCTATATTCCGACCTCATGATGATTCTCAATTCAGCTAAACAACATAAGCCGATGCTCTGGTCAGGTCATAACATTTTCTTTACTCAAGATGTCTCTAAACTAACTGCCGCTCGTCGAAAATAATTCCTGGACCTATGACCTGCGCTAAGATCTAGGAATGCTCGCTATGGCCTAATCCATCCTTGCTTTTTTAAAGTAACTTATAAAGAAAGAACTTTCAGTTATGAAGATCCTGCTGACCTGCAAAAGTTCATTCATACTCACAAAGGAGAACTTATGGAACTGAGCAAACCATAGTCGTTTCGTTAATTGTTTACTGTTTTGTATTGTCAATCTCAGCTCCAAGTTTTGTCCATTGATGTAACAATCTTTTTGTCTCTCCTCTTCCTAATTTCATAGGTCTTCCCTTTGCATTTTTGTTGAATAAACTTCTCCTTCATACTACCCCAATGTATGTGATGTACAACCCATCCCGTTACCGGTCATCCCCAAATGTTTGGTAAGTTCCCTTCATTTGTATCATATGGTCACCTTTAGTCTTCAAATGTTTCTTTACTTCATTTTTTTATTTGTTATAATTATTGTATTGGTGACCTATTTGGTTTTTTTTCTTTTTCTCTGACTCTTTATTGTTCTTTCAACTTGCTCTTGTTTTTCTATCTGTGGTGCTCATATTGCTCAATTTCCTCCTCGCTTACTCTTCATTATCGTCTTTATCTTCTCAACCTTTTTTTATCCTCTTTACTACTCTCCTCTTCCTCAAGGTTTTGTCTCTATCTTTATGCCTACTCTTCTTTAATTTTCAAAGCTGAAAGGTCTTCGCATTATCTCTTGGAATGTAAAGGGTATTTGTAATCCTGTTAAAAAGCAACGTTTTTTATCTCATCTAGCGAGACTGAAATGTCAAGTTGCAATGTTGCAAGAAACCCACCTTACTTTAAAGGACTTGTCTTCTTTGTGCAAACAGTGGGTGGGTGAAGCCTTCTGCTCTCCGGCAGTCGATAACAAAAAAGGTGTTATTATCCTTTTTCATAAGTCGTTATCTGTTCAGTTAGAATCAGCGTTTCATGATACTAATGGTAGATGGTTGTTCTTAGATGTTACTGTTAATAATACAAGACTTTCTCTCTGCAATGTTTATGGCCCTAATGGTGTTGACTTAACTTTTTGGCATGATTTCTCTACGCTCCTCTCATCACATGAGACTGATGAGTTAATTGTGGGAGGTGACTGTAATCAACTCATGGACCCCTTTCTAGAACGGAAATCACAAACTAGATATGTCCCCCAGTAAGATGCAAAAATCATTTTATAAAGCCATTTCCTCGAGCGGTCTTATAGATTCATGGAGAATCTCCCATCCTGATTCGCTACAATTCTCCTTTTGTTCCCCTGTACATACATCACAATCCCATATTGATTATATTTTCCTCTTCCACCACACTTTCCAATTCATGACTAACTCAGAAATAGGTTCTATCCTTATTTCAGATCATGCCCCTGTTATACTGGACATTGATTACCACTCGCCTATTCCCACCACTCGGCGTTGACGCTTTAATAACTCTCTCCTCCTAGATCCCCAGTTTACTGAGCATTTTACGCTTTTTATGAAGGAATTTTTCCGTAATAATCTTCACTCCACGTCTCAATTTCATTTTATCTGGAATGCTTTTAAGGCTGCTGCCAGAGGATTTATTATTGACTTTGTTTCTCGGAAGGAGAAAAAAGCCCTCTCTCAGTCATCACACATTCTTAAACAAATAAAAGAGCTGGAACATCTTTTTTTCACCACAAACTCCTCTGATACACTTTCCCCTCTCATCAAAACAAAAATGCAATATAACAAACACTCCTGGGATGCTGCATGCAACGACCTCCTTAAATTTAATTCTAAAATGTACATTCGGCGCAATAAAGCAGGCAAATCTCTTGCAAACTATCTCAAAATCAAAAAACAAAAAAATCCAATATCACAGCTATTACAGATATCCATGGGGATCGTCATCTAACTGATGACAAGATTCTTGATTGCTTTGTCCAATATTACTTTTCATTATATACTCCGGAATCAACTCCTTTTGCCGATGAAATCGATTCATTTTTTCAATCTATTCCTAAATTCCCAGATAATCGTATTGATCTCTCCTCCCTAGACGTTCCTATCTCGGAAAAGGAGATATTACATGCTATGACTCTTTTACCTAAGTACAAATCACCTGGTCCAGGTGGCTTCACTGTTCGCTTCTATTTCCATTTTTGAAACATTTTGGGCCAGATGTAGATAATGAAGATTTACCGATTCAAAAATACCCAATTTTACCGAATCAGTATTTTAGAATCGGTAAATGGGATGTAGGTAAAAATTCGGTAAATATTAACGAATCGGTAATATTCGGTATCATCCATTCGGTATTTACCGATTCGGTATTTCCCATTCATTCCTATGGGCCAACAGGCGACATAGACATTATGTAGAGAGGGACAGGGGCTATAAGCCCATTGGAATGAATGGGAATTACCGAATCGGTAAATACCGAATCGGCTATTCAAAATAAGAAAAAAACCAGGAGTCAGCTAATCAGGTGCAACCACCTCCCCTCCCAACCAGGAAGTGGTCACACCCAGGCCGGTGAAAGCAATCAGAAGCTTCTGGAGAGGCTGTGAGAGCAGAGCAGAGCAGAGCCCCTGAGACACAGGAAAACTTTACTGATTTTGAAAGAAAAAAATGGCAAACAACTGAGAAGGAAGGTGCAGAGAGGAAGAGGAAAATCAAATTCAGCACCATGGAGCTGCAGGTCCTCGTGAGGAGGTGGTAATGGAACACCAAAAATTGTTAGGGAAGCAGTCCCTGATGGTGGCAGAATCTGCCAAAAGGAAGATTTGGCTGGAAATACAGTCAAAGGTAATTGCTGTTGGAGTGACCCCACAGGAGATAGACGACCTGAAGAAGAGGTGGTAGGACCTCAGGAGCTTAACAAAGCAAAAGATGACAGAGCTCCACAAACAGGCGAACGTTACTAGAGAAGGGAGGAACAGGGCACCAGCCCTGGCTGAGCTGGAGGAGCTGGTGCAGTCCACTATTGAACCAGACAGCGTCTGTGGACTGGGAGATGCAGACATTTCAGCCAGAGCTGCCACCAGAAAAGGTAAGAAGCATGCACAACAATCAACCCCACCCCATCCCCTTCCCTTTCCCCTTCCACAATGTGGCAGTGTTTTTTTTTTTTGTTTTTTTTTTTTTTGAAAACCTTTATTGGGAAATCAGGATATACATGCGCAAGCCCACAACCACCATGGCCGGCTGCAAAGACAATCAATAAAAACAGGAGAGTGGCATGCAATAGGCAAATAAACTAGCAGGATCCATCGAAATATAGTATACGGACTGTGGGGTATGCGACATAGGATATGTGGTTTTCTTTTTTAAATTTAGAAGAGGAGAGGGGGCCGCAACAACCAGGACTACACACCTTACGTAAAGACATAGAAGAAGCAGGGGGGATAAACCCCAGTGATATTCGGTGGTGGGCTATACGTAAAGCAACTCTACAGTCAAGCGGCCGTAGCGTCAGAACCTAAACAGTAGCGACGATATAGAGGGCAACTTTACCAAGTCCGATCCCCGAAAGCCCACCCCTAAAAAGCGAGGAATAGAGAATCATGGAGATGCCAAGTATAGAAAAAGAACAAAGGTGTGAGACCCCGTGACGCCAGCCCCACTAAAGAGGAAGACCCTCCCAAAGCCGGAAAAGAGCGATAGGGACCATAGAACAAAACAAACTAAAAAAACAAACCCCCCCCGCACCCACCACCCTGCACCCCTGTAATGGCTACGGCCTAACCCACTAACAGCGTGCCTGTCGCCCCGGAACTGCCCCACAGTAGGGAATTATAAAGAGTGGAGGAGGAGAGGAGCGGACCCGCTCCTGGGCACCCAGTGCCCCCTAGCCGGCAATTGACCATCTCAGAGCAAGGGGCAATCATTGAGCAACGTATACATAGTAAGGAAAACTACTAGCAGTGCGTGAGAATTAACACATCGTAATCAGGATTAATCGCAAGGCAGTACAGTTTACATTCCCAAAGCATTAAAACCCACTATAGTAGCAATAGCATGATGCATTACCCCCTGCAACCAAAAGCACAAGCAAGAATAGAAGCCAGCCTATAGCAGTCCCTCTGCCCTTCTCGTACGTGAAATTATGAGCACAGTACATGAACCAAGGCAGCAAGAACCAGGTCAGAGTAAAATATTCAGGAACAGAGTCAACTCAGCGCAGCATCATGGAGGTCAACGTGTCGCGCAGCCCTCAAAGTAGTAGCACAGAGGACGGTGACCCGGAGGGGGGATAGTTATCCTTGTCCAGTCTTGCGTGAAATACCAGAGTCAGCGACAGTACCAATCTCCAGAAAGTGCGGCATGTGAAACCAGTCAGTGATACAGCCCTCCCAAACTCCATGGAACAAAGCAATACAGGAGAGCCCCAGTTCAATGTTAAAACACAGCAGGAACAGCGTAAAAGCAGTCAGCAGCAGGTCGTTGGGGAAGGATATTGCTGCCAGATCCAGAATAGCATGTCCAAAACGCCCGGTGCATCCAACCGCATACATATGGTAAATCCGAAGACGCCGTGCTTTCGACCATCCAGCTGCGGTGAAAGGCGCCATCTTGAAACCTCCTGGCGCTGAAGACGGCGTCTCGCTGTACACAAGCGGGCTAGATGAACTCAATGGCTCCATCGCTAGGATCATGGTATCCAACTTGCCCCCCAACAATAGGGCGCCCTGCACCAAGGTGTCACGGAGGGCAGCCAAAGATGCAAGTAGTGCGTCGAGGCGCAAACCAGTTCTGTATGTCCCGTGTGGTGCGGTCTCTTCCACCATAGTAGCACGGGCAAAGCGGGGGCACAGCTGGGCCGATACGGAGCTGGGGCACGGGCTGGAAGGCGGCGAACAATGTAGTCCCCTCGGCAAGGCCATCAAGAGCAGTTCAAATGTGCCGCTGGAGTTAGTGCAGGTGGAGGGTGGCTCGCAAGAAAATAGGGAGCCTGCCTCAACACTCGGAATATTAAGTAAATACCTGTCGGCGGAGTGTACACAATGTTGCACTGTCCGGGGACGCAGGGGCACAGGGAGAGTCCCGATCTTCGCTTAGAGTCAGGAGAATCACCGTCACACGCCCCCTCAGAGCTGATCGATCCCTCCAGGTCAGCAGCGGCCGCTGTTGTTTACTCGGGGTCCAGCCTCGCAAGATGGCCGAGTCCCCGGTCTTAGAGTTGCTGCGGGCCGCTGGAATCGCCGACGTTTTCTCGCCTCCAGAGGCAAGCACGGACCTCGGGATTGCACCCTCGATGGTCGGATACTTTCAGGACTCCGTACCCTCCGTCTTGCCGCGGCGGTGCGCGCAGGATGTACGTTCGTCAGGAGACGATGATCGGAGCCGAGGGACTAGGCGGCCATCGCGGTCGCCGGCTTGGCTCCTCCCCCCCAATGTGGCAGTGTTAACCCCACTCCAGTAAAGGT